>NW_028237959.1:1200000-2400000 GCF_034619465.1 Leptosomus discolor | reverse complement strand
CATCTAGAGGTAAATCCCAAAGTCTAGATGTAAAGCTCAACTTCTAGATTTAAAGTCAAAAATCTAAATGTAAATACCAATACCTAGAGGTAGAGCCCAAAATCTAGAGATAAAGCCCAACATCTAGAGATAAAGCCAGATATATAGATCTAAAATCCAAAATCTAGAGGTGAAGCCCAATATCTAGACGTAAAGCCCAAAATCTAGATGTAAAGCCCAACTTCTAAATCTAAAGCCCAACATCTAGAGGTAAAGCCCAATATTTAGAGGTAAAACCCAACATCTGGAGTTAAAGCCAGATATCTAGAGGTAAAGCCCAACATCTAGAGGAAAAGCCAAATATATAGATTTCAAACCCAAATTCTAGAGTTAAATGCCAACATCTAGAGGTAAAGACCAATAGCTAGAGGTAAAACCCAACATCTAGAGGTAAAGCCAGATATCTAGAGGTAAAGCCCAACATCCAGAGGAAAAGCCAAATATATAGATTTCAAACCCACATTCTAGAGTTAAATCCCAACATCTAGAGGTAAAGACCAATAGCTAGAGATAAAACCCAACATCTAGAGGTAAAGCCAGATATCTAGAGGTAAAGCCCAACGTCTGGAGGTAAAGCCCATCATCTAGTCCTACAGCCCAATGTCTGCAGGTAAAGCCCAACTTACAGAGGTGAAGGCAAACATCTAGATGTAAACCCCAAAATCTAGAGGTAAAGCCCAATATCTAGACGTAAAGCCCAAAGTCTAGATGTAAAGCCCAACTTCTAGATCTAAAGCCCAAAATCTAGATGTAAAGCCCGACTTCTAAATCTAAAGCCCAACATCTAGAGGTAAAGCCCAATATTTAGAGTTTAAGCACATCATTTATAGGTAAAGCCCAAAATCTAGATGTAAAGCCCAACTTCTAGAGGTAAAGCCCATCATCTAGTCCTACAGCCCAATGTCTGCAGGTAAAGCACATCTTACAGAGGTGAAGGCAAACATCTAGATGTAAAACCCAAAATCTAGAGGTAAAGCCCAACATCTAGAGGAAAAGCCAAATATATAGATTTAAAACCCAAAATCTAGAGGTAAAGCGCAATATCTAGACCTAAAGCCCAAAATCTAGATGTAAAGCCCAAATTCTAGATCTAACACCCAAAATCTAGAGGTAAAGACCAATATCTAGTGGTAAAACCCAAGATCTAGAGGTAAAGCCAGATATCTAGAGGTAAAGCCCAACATCTAGAGGAAAAGCAAAATATATAGATTTCAAACCCAAATTCTAGAGTTCAATCCCAACATCTAGATGTAAAGCCCAACTTCCAGAGTTAAAGTCCAAAATCTAGAGGTAAACACCAATACCTAGAGTTAGAGCCCAAAATCTAGAAATAAAGCCCAACATCTAGAGATAAAGCCAGATATATAGATTTAAAATCCACAATCTGGAGGTAAAGCCCAACATCTAGAGCTAAAGCCCCAAATCTAGATGTAAAGCCCAATTGCTAGATCTAAAGCCAAATAATCTAGAGGTAAAGCCCAACATGTAGAGGTAAAGACTAAGATCTAGAGGTGAATTCCAATATCTAGTGTTAAAGCCTGACATCTACAGTTAAAGCCAAACATCTAGATGTAAAACCCAACTTCTAGAGGTAAAGCCGAATATCTAGAGTTAAAGCGCATCCTTTAGAGTAAAGCCCAAAATCTAGAGTTAAAACCCAACATCTAGAGGGAAAGCCCAGAATCTAGATGTAAAGCCTAACATCTAGAGGTGAATTACAAAATCAAGTGTTAAGGCCTGACATCTACAGTTAAATCCAACCATATAGATATAACCCCCAACTTCTAGAGGTAAGGCCCAAAATCTAGAGGTAAAGCCCAGCTTCCAGGTTAAAGTCCAAAATCTAGAGGTAAACACCAATACCTAGAGTTAGAGCCCAAAATCTAGAGATATGCCAAATATATAGATTTAAAACCCAAAATCTAGAGATAAAGCCGAACATCTGAATGTAAAGCAAAACATCTAGATGTAATCCAAACATCTAGAGGTAAAGCCTAACATCTAGAGGTGAAGCACAACATATAGAGGTATAGCCCAACATCTAGAGATAAAGACCAACATCTAAGTATAAAGCAAAACATCTAGATGTAAAACCCTACATCTAGAGGTAAAGTCCAATATCTAGACCTAAAGACCAACATCTAGAGGTAAAACCCAACATCTAGTGGTAAAGCCCAACGTCTGGAGGTAAAGCCCAGATTCTAGAGAGAAGCCAAAAATCCAGATGGAAAACCCAAAATCTAGAGGTAAAGCCCAACATCTACAGGTAAATCCAGATATCTAGGGGTAAAGCCCAACATCTAGAGGAAAAGCCAAATATATAGATATAAACCCCAAAATCTAGAGGTAAAGCCCAATATCTAGACGTAAAGCCCAAAATCTAGATGAAAACCACAACTTCTAGATATAAAGCCCAACATCTAGAGGTAAAGACCAATAGCTAGAGGTAAAACCCAACATCTAGAGGTAAAGCCAGATATCTAGAGGTAAAGCCCAACGTCTGGAGGTAAAGCCCATCGTCTAGTCCTACAGCCCAATGTCTACAGGTAAAGCCCAACTTACAGAGGTGAAGGCAAACATCTAGATGTAAAACCCCAAAATCTAGAGGTAAAGCCCAATATCTAGACGTAAAGCCCAAAATCTAGATGTAAAGCCCAGCTTCTAGAGCTAAAGCCCAAAATCTAGATGTAAAGCCCAAATTCTAGATCTAACACCCAAAATCTAGAGGTAAAGACCAATATCTAGAGGTAAAACCCAACATCTAGAGGTAAAGCCAGATATCTAGAGGTAAAGCCCAACATCTAGAGGAAAAGCAAAATATATAGATTTCAAACCCAAATTCTAGAGTTAAATCCCAACATCTAGGGGTAAACCCCAACTTCCAGAGTTAAAGTCCAAAATCTAGAGGTAAACACCAATACCTAGAGTTAGAGCCCAAAATCTAGAGATATGCCAAATATATAGATTTAAAACCCAAAATCTAGAGATAAAGCCGAACATCTAAATGTAAAGCAAAACGTCTAGATGTAATCCAAACATCTAGAGGTAAAGCCTAACATCTAGAGGTGAAGCACAACATATAGAGGTATAACCCAACATCTAGAGATAAAGACCAACATCTAAATGTAAAGCAAAACATCTAGATGTAAAACCCTACATCTAGAGGTAAAGTCCAATATCTAGACCTAAAGACCAACATCTAGAGGTAAAACCCAACATGTAGTGGTAAAGCCCAACGTCTGGAGGTAAAGCCCAGATTCTAGAGAGAAGCCAAAAATTCAGATGGAAAACCCAAAATCTACAGGTAAAGCCCAACATCTACAGGTAAGTCCAGATATCTAGGGGTAAAGCCCAACATCTAGAGGAAAAGCCAAATATATAGATATAAAACCCAAAATCTAGAGGTAAAGCCCAATATCTAGACGTAAAGCCCAAAATCTAGATGAAAAGCACAACTTCTAGATCTAAAGCCCAACATCTAGAGGTAAAGACCAATATCTAGAGGTAAATCCCAAAGTCTAGATGTAAAGCTCAACTTCCAGATTTAAAGTCAAAAATCTAAATGTAAATACCAATACCTAGAGGTAGAGCCCAAAATGTAGAGGTAAAGCCCAATATCTAGAGATAAAGCCAGATATATAGATCTAAAGCCCAAAATCTAGAGGTAAAGCCCATTATCTAGACGTAAAGCCCAAAGTCTAGATGTAAAGCCCAACTTCTAGATCTAAAGCCCAAAATCTAGATGTAAAGCCCAAATTCTAGATCTAACACCCAAAATCTAGAGGTAAAGACCAATATCTAGAGGTAAAACCCAACATCTACAGGTAAAGCCAGATATCTAGAGGTAAAGCCCAACATCTAGAGGAAAAGCAAAATATATAGATTTCAAACCCAAATTCTAGAGTTCAATCCCAACATCTAGAGGTAAAGCCCAACTTCCAGAGTTAAAGTCCAAAGTCTAGAGGTAAACACCAATACCTAGAGTTAGAGCCCAAAATCTAGAGATAAAGTCCAACTTCTAGAGATAAAGCCAGATATATAGATTTAAAATCCAAAATCTGGAGGTAAAGCCCAACATCTAGAGCTAAAGCCCCAAATCTAGATGTAAAGCCCAATTGCTAGATCTAAAGCCAAATACCCTAGAGGTAAAGCCCAACATGTAGAGGTAAAGACTAAGATCTAGAGGTGAATTCCAATATCTAGTGTTAAAGGCCGACACCTACAGTTAAAGCCAAACATCTAGATGTAAAACCCAACTTCTAGAGGTAAAGCCGAATATCTAGAGTTAAAGCACATCCTTTAGAGTAAAGCCCAAAATCTAGAGTTAAAGCCCAACATCTAGAGGGAAAGCCCAGAATATAGATGTAAAGCCTAACATCTAGAGGTGAATTCCAAAATCAAGTGTTAAGGCCTGACATCTACAGTTAAATCCAACCATATAGATATAACCCCCAAATTCTAGAGGTAAGGCCCAAAATCTAGAGGTAAAGCCCAACAGCTAGAGTTAAAGCCGAACGTCTTGAGGTAAAGCCCAAAGTCTAGAGTTATAGCCCAACTTCTAGAGGTAAAGCCCAACATCTAGAGGTAAAGCCAGATATCTGACGGTAAAGCCCAACATCTAGAGGAAAAGCCAAATATATAGATTTAAAACCCAAAATCTAGAGATAAAGCCGAACATCTAAATGTAAAGCAAAACATCTAGATGTAATCCAAACATCTAGAGGTAAAGCCTAACATCTAGAGGTGAAGCACAACATATATAGGTATAACCCAACATCAAGAGATAAAGACCAACATCTAAATGTAAAGCAAAACATCTAGATGTAAAACCCTACATCTAGAGGTAAAGTCCAATAGCTAGACCTAAAGACCAACATCTAGAGGTAAAACCCAACATCTAGTGGTAAAGCCCAACATCTGGAGGTAAAGTCCAGATTCTAGAGAGAAGCCAAAAATCCAGATGGAAAACCCAAAATCTAGAGGTAAAGCCCAACATCTAGAGGTAAAGCCAGATATCTAGGGGTAAAGGCCAACATCTAGAGGAAAAGCCAAATATATAGATTTAAAACCCAAAATCTAGAGGTAAAACCCAATATCAAGACGTAAAGGCCAAAATCTAGATGTAAAGCCCAACTTCTAGATCTAAAGCCCAACATCTAGAGGTAAAGACCAATAGCTAGAGGTAAAACCCAACATCTAGAGGTAAAGCCAGATATCTAGAGGTAAAGCCCAACATCTGGAGGTAAAGCCCATCATCTATTCCTACAGACCAATGTCTGCAGGTAAAGCCCAACTTACAGAGGTGAAGGCAAACATCTAGATGTAAAACCCCAAATCTAGAGGTAAAGCCCAACATCTAGAGGAAAAGCCAAATATATATATATTTAAAACCCAAAATCTAGAGGTAAAGCCCAACATTTAGAGGTAAAGCCAGATATCTAGGGGTAAAGCCCAACATCTAGAGGAAAAGTCAAATATATAGATTTAAAACCCAAAATCTAGAGGTAAAGCCCAATATCTAGACGTAAAGCCCAAAATCTAGATGTAAAGCCCAGCTTCTAGATCTAAAGCCCAAAATCTAGATGTAAAACACAAATTCTAGATCTAACACCCAAAATCTAGAGGTAAAGACCAATATCTAGAGGTAAAACCCAACATCTAGAGGTAAAGCCAGATATCTAGAGGTAAAGCCCAACATCTAGAGGAAAAGCAAAATATATAGATTTCAAACCCAAATTCTAGAGTTAAATCCCAACATCTAGGGGTAAACCCCAACTTCCAGAGTTAAAGTCCAAAATCTAGAGGTAAACACCAATACCTAGAGTTAGAGCCCAAAATCTAGAGATATGCCAAATATATAGTTTTAAAAACCAAAATCTAGAGATAAAGCCGAACATCTAAATGTAAAGCAAAACGTCTAGATGTAATCCAAACATCTAGAGGTAAAGCCTAACATCTAGAGGTGAAGCACAACATATAGAGGTATAACCCAACATCTAGAGATAAAGACCAACATCTAAATGTAAAGCAAAACATCTAGATGTAAAACCCTACATCTGGAGGTAAAGTCCAATATCTAGACCTAAAGACCAACATCTAGAGGTAAAACCCAACATCTAGAGGTAAATCCAGATATCTAGAGGTAAAGCCCAACATCTAGAAGAAAAGCAAAATATATAGATTTCAAACCCAAATTCTAGAGTTAAATCCCAACATCTAGGGGTAAACCCCAACTTCCAGAGTTAAAGTCCAAAATCTAGAGGTAAACACCAATACCTAGAGTTAGAGCCCAAAATCTAGAGATATGCCAAATATATAGATTTAAAACCCAAAATCTAGAGATAAAGCCGAACATCTAAATGTAAAGCAAAACGTCTAGATGTAATCCAAACATCTAGAGGTAAAGCCTAACATCTAGAGGTGAAGCACAACATATAGAGGTATAACCCAACATCTAGAGATAAAGACCAACATCTAAATGTAAAGCAAAACATCTAGATGTAAAACCCTACATCTAGAGGTAAAGTCCAATATCTAGACCTAAAGACCAACATCTAGAGGTAAAACCCAACATGTAGTGGTAAAGCCCAACGTCTGGAGGTAAAGCCCAGATTCTAGAGAGAAGCCAAAAATTCAGATGGAAAACCCAAAATCTACAGGTAAAGCCCAACATCTACAGGTAAGTCCAGATATCTAGGGGTAAAGCCCAACATCTAGAGGAAAAGCCAAATATATAGATATAAAACCCAAAATCTAGAGGTAAAGCCCAATATCTAGACGTAAAGCCCAAAATCTAGATGAAAAGCACAACTTCTAGATCTAAAGCCCAACATCTAGAGGTAAAGACCAATATCTAGAGGTAAATCCCAAAGTCTAGATGTAAAGCTCAACTTCCAGATTTAAAGTCAAAAATCTAAATGTAAATACCAATACCTAGAGGTAGAGCCCAAAATGTAGAGGTAAAGCCCAATATCTAGAGATAAAGCCAGATATATAGATCTAAAGCCCAAAATCTAGAGGTGAAGCCTAATATCCAGACGTAAAGCCCAAAATCTAGATGTAAAGCCCAACTTCTAGAGGTAAAGCCCATCATCTAGTCCTATAGCCCAATGTCTGCAGGTAAAGCCCAACTTACAGAGGTGAAGGCAAACATCTAGATGTAAAACCCAAAATCTAGAGGTAAAGCCCAACATCTAGAGGAAAAGCCAAATATATAGATTTAAAACCCAAAATCTAGAGGTAAAGCCCATTATCTAGACGTAAAGCCCAAAGTCTAGATGTAAAGCCCAACTTCTAGATCTAAAGCCCAAAATCTAGATGTAAAGCCCAAATTCTAGATCTAACACCCAAAATCTAGAGGTAAAGACCAATATCTAGAGGTAAAACCCAACATCTACAGGTAAAGCCAGATATCTAGAGGTAAAGCCCAACATCTAGAGGAAAAGCAAAATATATAGATTTCAAACCCAAATTCTAGAGTTCAATCCCAACATCTAGAGGTAAAGCCCAACTTCCAGAGTTAAAGTCCAAAGTCTAGAGGTAAACACCAATACCTAGAGTTAGAGCCCAAAATCTAGAGATAAAGTCCAACTTCTAGAGATAAAGCCAGATATATAGATTTAAAATCCAAAATCTGGAGGTAAAGCCCAACATCTAGAGCTAAAGCCCCAAATCTAGATGTAAAGCCCAATTGCTAGATCTAAAGCCAAATACTCTAGAGGTAAAGCCCAACATGTAGAGGTAAAGACTAAGATCTAGAGGTGAATTCCAATATCTAGTGTTAAAGGCCGACACCTACAGTTAAAGCCAAACATCTAGATGTAAAACCCAACTTCTAGAGGTAAAGCCGAATATCTAGAGTTAAAGCACATCCTTTAGAGTAAAGCCCAAAATCTAGAGTTAAAGCCCAACATCTAGAGGGAAAGCCCAGAATATAGATGTAAAGCCTAACATCTAGAGGTGAATTCCAAAATCAAGTGTTAAGGCCTGACATCTACAGTTAAATCCAACCATATAGATATAACCCCCAAATTCTAGAGGTAAGGCCCAAAATCTAGAGGTAAAGCCCAACAGCTAGAGTTAAAGCCGAACGTCTTGAGGTAAAGCCCAAAGTCTAGAGTTATAGCCCAACTTCTAGAGGTAAAGCCCAACATCTAGAGGTAAAGCCAGATATCTGACGGTAAAGCCCAACATCTAGAGGAAAAGCCAAATATATAGATTTAAAACCCAAAATCTAGAGATAAAGCCGAACATCTAAATGTAAAGCAAAACATCTAGATGTAATCCAAACATCTAGAGGTAAAGCCTAACATCTAGAGGTGAAGCACAACATATAGAGGTATAACCCAACATCAAGAGATAAAGACCAACATCTAAATGTAAAGCAAAACATCTAGATGTAAAACCCTACATCTAGAGGTAAAGTCCAATAGCTAGACCTAAAGACCAACATCTAGAGGTAAAACCCAACATCTAGTGGTAAAGCCCAACATCTGGAGGTAAAGTCCAGATTCTAGAGAGAAGCCAAAAATCCAGATGGAAAACCCAAAATCTAGAGGTAAAGCCCAACATCTAGAGGTAAAGCCAGATATCTAGGGGTAAAGGCCAACATCTAGAGGAAAAGCCAAATATATAGATTTAAAACCCAAAATCTAGAGGTAAAACCCAATATCAAGACGTAAAGGCCAAAATCTAGATGTAAAGCCCAACTTCTAGATCTAAAGCCCAACATCTAGAGGTAAAGACCAATAGCTAGAGGTAAAACCCAACATCTAGAGGTAAAGCCAGATATCTAGAGGTAAAGCCCAACATCTGGAGGTAAAGCCCATCATCTATTCCTACAGACCAATGTCTGCAGGTAAAGCCCAACTTACAGAGGTGAAGGCAAACATCTAGATGTAAAACCCCAAATCTAGAGGTAAAGCCCAACATCTAGAGGAAAAGCCAAATATATATATATTTAAAACCCAAAATCTAGAGGTAAAGCCCAACATTTAGAGGTAAAGCCAGATATCTAGGGGTAAAGCCCAACATCTAGAGGAAAAGTCAAATATATAGATTTAAAACCCAAAATCTAGAGGTAAAGCCCAATATCTAGACGTAAAGCCCAAAATCTAGATGTAAAGCCCAGCTTCTAGATCTAAAGCCCAAAATCTAGATGTAAAACACAAATTCTAGATCTAACACCCAAAATCTAGAGGTAAAGACCAATATCTAGAGGTAAAACCCAACATCTAGAGGTAAAGCCAGATATCTAGAGGTAAAGCCCAACATCTAGAGGAAAAGCAAAATATATAGATTTCAAACCCAAATTCTAGAGTTAAATCCCAACATCTAGGGGTAAACCCCAACTTCCAGAGTTAAAGTCCAAAATCTAGAGGTAAACACCAATACCTAGAGTTAGAGCCCAAAATCTAGAGATATGCCAAATATATAGTTTAAAAACCAAAATCTAGAGATAAAGCCGAACATCTAAATGTAAAGCAAAACGTCTAGATGTAATCCAAACATCTAGAGGTAAAGCCTAACATCTAGAGGTGAAGCACAACATATAGAGGTATAACCCAACATCTAGAGATAAAGACCAACATCTAAATGTAAAGCAAAACATCTAGATGTAAAACCCTACATCTGGAGGTAAAGTCCAATATCTAGACCTAAAGACCAACATCTAGAGGTAAAACCCAACATCTAGAGGTAAATCCAGATATCTAGAGGTAAAGCCCAACATCTAGAAGAAAAGCAAAATATATAGATTTCAAACCCAAATTCTAGAGTTAAATCCCAACATCTAGGGGTAAACCCCAACTTCCAGAGTTAAAGTCCAAAATCTAGAGGTAAACACCAATACCTAGAGTTAGAGCCCAAAATCTAGAGATAAAGCCCAACATCTAGAGATAAAGTCAGATATATAGATTTAAAATCCACAATCTGGAGGTAAAGCCCAACATCTAGAGCTAAAGCCCCAAATCTAGATGTAAAGCCCAATTGCTAGATCTAAAGCCAAATACTCTAGAGGTAAAGCCCAACATGTAGAGGTAAAGACTAAGATCTAGAGGTGAATTCCAATATCTAGTGTTAAAGGCCGACACCTACAGTTAAAACCAAACATCTAGATGTACAACCCAACTTCTAGAGGTAAAGCCGAATATCTAGAGTTAAAGCGCATCCTTTCGATTACAGCCCAAAATCTAGAGTGTAAGCCCAACGTCTAGAGGGAAAGCCCAGAATCTAGATGTAAAGCCTAACATCTAGAGGTGAATTCCAAAATCAAGTGTTAAGGCCTGACATCTACAGTTAAATCCAAGCATATAGATATAACCCCCAACTTCTAGAGGTAGGGCCCAACATCTAGAGGTAAAGCCCAACAGCTAGAGTTAAAGCCGAACGTCTTGAGGTAAAGCCCAAAGTCTAGAGTTAAAGCCCAACTTCTAGAGGTAAAGCCCAACATCTAGACGTAAAGCCAGATATCTGACGGTAAAGCCCAACATCTAGAGGAAAAGCCAAACATATAGATTTAAAACCCAAAATCTAGAGATAAAGACGAACACCTAAATGTAAAGCAAAAACATCTAGATGTAATCCAAACATCTAGAGGTAAAGCCTAACATCTAGAGGTGAAGCACAACATATAGAGGTATAACCCAACATCTAGAGATAAAGACCAACATCTAAATGTAAAGCAAAACATCTAGATGTAAAACCCTACATCTAGAGGTAAAGTCCAATATCTAGACCTAAAGACCAACATCTAGAGGTAAAACTCAACATCTAGTGGTAAAGCCCAACGTCTGGAGGTAAAGCCCAGATTCTAGAGAGAAGCCAAAAATCCAGATGGAAAACCCAAAATCTAGAGGTAAAGCCCAACATCTACAGGTAAATCCAGATATCTAGGGGTAAAGCCCAACATCTAGAGGAAAAGCCAAATATATAGATATAAAACCCAAAATCTAGAGGTAAAGCCCAATATCTAGACGTAAAGCCCAAAATCTAGATGAAAAGCACAACTTCTAGATCTAAAGATCAACATCTAGAGGTAAAGATCAATAGCTAGAGGTAAAACCCAACATCTAGAGATAAAGCCAGATATCTAGATGTAAAGCCCAAAATCTGGAGGTAAAGCCCATCATCTAGTCCTACAGCCCAATGTCTGCAGGTAAAGCTCAACCTACAGAGGTGAAGGCAAACATCTAGATGTAAAACCCAAAATCTAGAGGTAAAGACCAATATCTAGACGTAAAGTCAAAATCTAGATGTAAAGACAGATATCTACAGGTAAAGCCCAACATCTAGAGGAAAAGCCAAATATATAGATTTAAAACCCAAAATCTAGAGGTAAAGCCCAATATCTAGACGTAAAGCCCAAAATCTGGATGTAAAGCCCAACTTCCAGATCGAAAGCCCAACTTGTAGATCTAAAGCCCAAATTCTAGATCTAAAACCAAAATCTAGAGGTAAAGACCAATATCTAGTGGTAAAACCCAACATCTAGAGGTAAAGCCAGATATCTAGAGGTAAAGCCCAACATCTAGAGGAAAAGCAAAATATATAGATTTCAAACCCAAATTCTAGAGTTCAATCCCAACATCTAGAGGTAAAGCCCAACTTCCGGAGTTAAAGTCCAAAATCTAGAGGTAAACACCAATACCTATAGTTAGAGCCCAAAATCTAGAGATAAAGGGCAACATCTAGAGATAAAGCCAGATATATAGATTTAAAATCCACAATCTGGAGGTAAAGCCCAACATCTAGAGCTAAAGCCCCAAATCTAGATGTAAAGCCCAATTGCTAGATCTAAAGCCAAATACTCTAGAGGTAAAGCCCAACATATAGAGGTAAAGACTAAGATCTAGAGGTGAATTCCAATATCTATTGTTAAAGTCTGACACCTACAGTTAAAGCCAAACATCTAGATGTAAAACCCAACTTCTAGAGGTAAAGCCGAATATCTAGAGTTAAAGCGCATCCTTTAGAGTAAAGCCCAAAATCTAGAGTTAAAGCCCAACATCTAGAGGGAAAGCCCAGAATCTAGATGTAAAGCCTAACATCTAGAGGTGAATTCCAAAATCAAGTGTTAAGGCCTGACAACTACAGTTAAATCCAAGCATATAGATATAACCCCCAACTTCTAGAGGTAGGGCCCAACATCTAGAGGTAAAGCCCAACAGCTAGAGTTAAAGCCGAACGTCTTGAGGTAAAGCCCAAAGTCTAGAGTTAAAGCCCAACTTCTAGAGGTAAAGCCAACATCTAGACGTAAAGCCAGATATCTGACGGTAAAGGCCAACATCTAGAGGAAAAGCCAAACATATAGATTTAAAACCCAAAATCTAGAGATAAAGACGAACACCTAAATGTAAAGCAAAACATCTAGATGTAATCCAAACATCTAGAGGTAAAGCCTAACATCTAGAGGTGAAGCACAACATATAGAGGTATAACCCAACATCTAGAGATAAAGACCAACATCTAAATGTAAAGCAAAACATCTAGATGTAAAACCCTACATCTAGAGGTAAAGTCCAATATCTAGACCTAAAGACCAACATCTAGAGGTAAAACTCAACATCTAGTGGTAAAGCCCAACGTCTGGAGGTAAAGCCCAGATACTAGAGAGAAGCCAAAAATCCAGATGGAAAACCCAAAATCTAGAGGTAAAGCCCAACATCTACAGGTAAATCCAGATATCTAGGGGTAAAGCCCAACATCTAGAGGAAAAGCCAAATATATAGATATAAAACCCAAAATCTAGAGGTAAAGCCCAATATCTAGACGTAAAGCCCAAAATCTAGATGAAAAGCACAACTTCTAGATCTAAAGATCAACATCTAGAGGTAAAGATCAATAACTAGAGGTAAAACCCAACATCTAGAGATAAAGCCAGATATCTAGATGTAAAGCCCAACATCTGGAGGTAAAGCCCATCATCTAGTCCTACAGCCCAATGTCTGCAGGTAAAGCCCAACTTACAGAGGTGAAGGCAAACATCTAGATATAAAACCCCAAATCTAGAGGTAAAGCCCAACGTCTAGAGGAAAAGCCAAATATATATATATTTAAAACCCAAAATCTAGAGGTAAAGCCAGATATCTAGCGGTAAAGGCCAACATCTAGAGGAAAAGCCAAATATACAGATTTAAAACCAAAAATCTAGAGGTAAAGCCCAATATCAAGACGTAAAGGCCAAAATCTACATGTAAAGCCCAACTTCTTGATCTAAAGCCCAAAATCTAGATGTAAAGCCCAAATTCTAGATCTAACGTCCAAAATCTAGAGATAAAGACCAATATCTAGAGGTAAAACCCAACATCTAGAGGTAAAGCCAGATATCTAGAGGTAAAGCCCAACATCTAGAGGAAAAGCAAAATATATAGATTTCAAACCCAAATTCTAGAGTTCAATCCCAACATCTAGATTTAAAACCCAAAGTCTAGATGTAAAGCTCAACTTCCAGATTTAAAGTCAAAAATCTAAAGGTAAATACCAATACCTAGAGGTAGAGCCCAAAATGTAGAGGTAAAGCCCAACATCTAGAGATAAAGCCAGATATATAGATCTAAACCCCAAAATCTAGAGGTAAAGCCCAATATCTAGACGTAAAGCCCAAAAGCTAGATGTAAAGCCCAGCTTCTAGATCTAAAGCCCAAAATATAGATGTAAAGCCCAACTTCTAAATCTAAAGCCCAACATCTAGAGGTAAAGCCCAATATTTAGAGTTTAAGCCCATCATTTAGAGGTAAAGCCAGATATCTAGAGGTAAAGCCCAACTTCTAGAGGTAAAGCCCATCATCTAGTCCTACAGCCCAATGTCTGCAGGTAAAGCCCAACTTACAGAGGTGAAGGCAAACATCTAGATGTAAAACCCAAAATCTAGAGGTAAAGCCTAACATCTAGAGGAAAAGCCAAATATATAGATTTAAAACCCAAAATCTAGAGGTAAAGCCCAATATCTAGACCTAAAGCCCAAAATCTAGATGTAAAGCCCAATATCTAGACCTAAAGCCCAAAATCTAGATGTAAAGCCCAACTTCTAGATCTAAAGCCCAAAATCTAGATGTAAAGCCCAAATTCTAGATCTAACACCCAAAATCTAGAGGTAAAGACCAATATCTAGAGGTAAAACTCAACAGCTAGAGGTAAAGCCAGATATCTAGAGGTAAAGCCCAAAATCTAGAGGAAAAGCAAAATATATAGATTTCAAACCCAAATTCTAGAGTTAAATCCCAACATCTAGAGGTAAAGCCCAACTTCCAGAGTTAAAGTCCAAAATCTAGAGGTAAACACCAATACAAAGAGTTAGAGCCCAAAATCTAGAGATAAAGCCCAATATCTAGAGGTAAAGCCCAACATCTAGAGGTAAAGCCAGATATCTAAGGGTAAAGCCCAACATCTAGAGGAAAAGCCAAATATATAGATTTAAAACCCAAAATCTAGAGGTAAAGCCCAATATCTAGACGTAAAGGCCAAAATCTAGATGTAAAGCCCAACTTCTTGATCTAAAGCCCAAAATCTAGAGATAAAGACCAATATCTAGAGGTAAAACCCAACATCGAGAGGTAAAGCCAGATATCTAGAGGTAAAGCCCAACATCTAGAGGAAAAGCAAAATATATAGATTTCAAACCCAAATTCTAGAGTTCAATCCCAACATCTAGAGGTAAAGCCCAACTTCCAGAGTTAAAGTCCAAAATCTAGAGGTAAACACCAATACCTAGAGTTAGAGCCCAAAATCTAGAGATAAAGGGCAACATCTAGAGATAAAGCCAGATATATAGATTTAAAATCCACAATCTGGAGGTAAAGCCCAACATCTAGAGCTAAAGCCCCAAATCTAGATGTAAAGCCCAATTGCTAGATCTAAAGCCAAATACTCTAGAGGTAAAGCCCAACATGTAGAGGTAAAGACTAAGATCTAGAGGTGAATTCCAATATCTATTGTTAAAGTCTGACACCTACAGTTAAAGCCAAACATCTAGATGTAAAACCCAACTTCTAGAGGTAAAGCCGAATATCTAGAGTTAAAGCGCATCCTTTAGAGTAAAGCCCAAAATCTAGAGTTAAAGCCCAACATCTAGAGGGAAAGCCCAGAATCTAGATGTAAAGCCTAACATCTAGAGGTGAATTCCAAAATCAAGTGTTAAGGCCTGACATCTACAGTTAAATCCAAGCATATAGATATAACCCCCAACTTCTAGAGGTAGGGCCCAACATCTAGAGGTAAAGCCCAACAGCTAGACTTAAAGCCGAACGTCTTGAGGTAAAGCCCAAAGTCTAGAGTTAAAGCCCAACATCTAGACGTAAAGCCAGATATCTGACGGTAAAGGCCAACATCTAGAGGAAAAGCCAAACATACAGATTTAAAACCCAAAATCTAGAGATAAAGACGAACACCTAAATGTAAAGCAAAACATCTAGATGTAATCCAAACATCTAGAGGTAAAGCCTAACATCTAGAGGTGAAGCACAACATATAGAGGTATAACCCAACATCTAGAGATAAAGACCAACATCTAAATGTAAAGCAAAACATCTAGATGTAAAACCCTACATCTAGAGGTAAAGTCCAATATCTAGACCTAAAGACCAACATCTAGAGGTAAAACTCAACATCTAGTGGTAAAGCCCAACATCTGGAGGTAAAGCCCAGATTCTAGAGAGAAGCCAAAAATCCAGATGGAAAACCCAAAATCTAGAGGTAAAGCCCAACATCTACAGGTAAATCCAGATATCTAGGGGTAAAGCCCAACATCTAGAGGAAAAGCCAAATATATAGATATAAAACCCAAAATCTAGAGGTAAAGCCCAATATCTAGACGTAAAGCCCAAAATCTAGATGAAAAGCACAATTTCTAGATCTAAAGATCAACATCTAGAGGTAAAGATCAATAGCTAGAGGTAAAACCCAACATCTAGAGATAAAGCCAGATATCTAGATGTAAAGCCCAACATCTGGAGGTAAAGCCCATCATCTAGTCCTACAGCCCAATGTCTGCAGGTAAAGCTCAACCTACAGAGGTGAAGGCAAACATCTAGATGTAAAACCCAAAATCTAGAGGTAAAGACCAATATCTAGACGTAAAGTCAAAATCTAGATGTAAAGACAGATATCTACAGGTAAAGCCCAACATCTAGAGGAAAAGCCAAATATATAGATTTAAAACCCAAAATCTAGAGGTAAAGCCCAATATCTAGACGTAAAGCCCAAAATCTGGATGTAAAGCCCAACTTCCAGATCTAAAGCCCAACTTCTAGATCTAAAGCCCAAATTCTAGATCTAAAACCAAAATCTAGAGGTAAAGACCAATATCTAGTGGTAAAACCCAACATCTAGAGGTAAAGCCAGATATCTAGAGGTAAAGCCCAACATCTAGAGGAAAAGCAAAATATATAGATTTCAAACCCAAATTCTAGAGTTCAATCCCAACATCTAGAGGTAAAGCCCAACTTCCGGAGTTAAAGTCCAAAATCTAGAGGTAAACACCAATACCTATAGTTAGAGCCCAAAATCTAGAGATAAAGGGCAACATCTAGAGATAAAGCCAGATATATAGATTTAAAATCCACAATCTGGAGGTAAAGCCCAACATCTAGTGCTAAAGCCCCAAATCTAGATGTAAAGCCCAATTGCTAGATCTAAAGCCAAATACTCTAGAGGTAAAGCCCAACATATAGAGGTAAAGACTAAGATCTAGAGGTGAATTCCAATATCTATTGTTAAAGTCTGACACCTACAGTTAAAGCCAAACATCTAGATGTAAAACCCAACTTCTAGAGGTAAAGCCGAATATCTAGAGTTAAAGCGCATCCTTTAGAGTAAAGCCCAAAATCTAGAGTTAAAGCCCAACATCTAGAGGGAAAGCCCAGAATCTAGATGTAAAGCCTAACATCTAGAGGTGAATTCCAAAATCAAGTGTTAAGGCCTGACAACTACAGTTAAATCCAAGCATATAGATATAACCCCCAACTTCTAGAGGTAGGGCCCAACATCTAGAGGTAAAGCCCAACAGCTAGAGTTAAAGCCGAACGTCTTGAGGTAAAGCCCAAAGTCTAGAGTTAAAGCCCAACTTCTAGAGGTAAAGCCAACATCTAGACGTAAAGCCAGATATCTGACGGTAAAGGCCAACATCTAGAGGAAAAGCCAAACATATAGATTTAAAACCCAAAATCTAGAGATAAAGACGAACACCTAAATGTAAAGCAAAACATCTAGATGTAATCCAAACATCTAGAGGTAAAGCCTAACATCTAGAGGTGAAGCACAACATATAGAGGTATAACCCAACATCTAGAGATAAAGACCAACATCTAAATGTAAAGCAAAACATCTAGATGTAAAACCCTACATCTAGAGGTAAAGTCCAATATCTAGACCTAAAGACCAACATCTAGAGGTAAAACTCAACATCTAGTGGTAAAGCCCAACGTCTGGAGGTAAAGCCCAGATTCTAGAGAGAAGCCAAAAATCCAGATGGAAAACCCAAAATCTAGAGGTAAAGCCCAACATCTACAGGTAAATCCAGATATCTAGGGGTAAAGCCCAACATCTAGAGGAAAAGCCAAATATATAGATATAAAACCCAAAATCTAGAGGTAAAGCCCAATATCTAGACGTAAAGCCCAAAATCTAGATGAAAAGCACAACTTCTAGATCTAAAGATCAACATCTAGAGGTAAAGATCAATAGCTAGAGGTAAAACCCAACATCTAGAGATAAAGCCAGATATCTAGATGTAAAGCCCAACATCTGGAGGTAAAGCCCATCATCTAGTCCTACAGCCCAATGTCTGCAGGTAAAGCCCAACTTACAGAGGTGAAGGCAAACATCTAGATATAAAACCCCAAATCTAGAGGTAAAGCCCAACGTCTAGAGGAAAAGCCAAATATATATATATTTAAAACCCAAAATCTAGAGGTAAAGCCAGATATCTAGCGGTAAAGGCCAACATCTAGAGGAAAAGCCAAATACACAGATTTAAAACCAAAAATCTAGAGGTAAAGCCCAATATCAAGACGTAAAGGCCAAAATCTAGATGTAAAGCCCAACTTCTTGATCTAAAGCCCAAAATCTAGATGTAAAGCCCAAATTCTAGATCTAACGCCCAAAATCTAGAGATAAAGACCAATATCTAGAGGTAAAACCCAACATCTAGAGGTAAAGCCAGATATCTAGAGGTAAAGCCCAACATCTAGAGGAAAAGCAAAATATATAGATTTCAAACCCAAATTCTAGAGTTCAATCCCAACATCTAGATTTAAAACCCAAAGTCTAGATGTAAAGCTCAACTTCCAGATTTAAAGTCAAAAATCTAAAGGTAAATACCAATACCTAGAGGTAGAGCCCAAAATGTAGAGGTAAAGCCCAACATCTAGAGATAAAGCCAGATATATAGATCTAAACCCCAAAATCTAGAGGTAAAGCCCAATATCTAGACGTAAAGCCCAAAAGCTAGATGTAAAGCCCAGCTTCTAGATCTAAAGCCCAAAATATAGATGTAAAGCCCAACTTCTAAATCTAAAGCCCAACATCTAGAGGTAAAGCCCAATATTTAGAGTTTAAGCCCATCATTTAGAGGTAAAGCCAGATATCTAGAGGTAAAGCCCAACTTCTAGAGGTAAAGCCCATCATCTAGTCCTACAGCCCAATGTCTGCAGGTAAAGCCCAACTTACAGAGGTGAAGGCAAACATCTAGATGTAAAACCCAAAATCTAGAGGTAAAGCCTAACATCTAGAGGAAAAGCCAAATATATAGATTTAAAACCCAAAATCTAGAGGTAAAGCCCAATATCTAGACCTAAAGCCCAAAATCTAGATGTAAAGCCCAATATCTAGACCTAAAGCCCAAAATCTAGATGTAAAGCCCAACTTCTAGATCTAAAGCCCAAAATCTAGATGTAAAGCCCAAATTCTAGATCTAACACCCAAAATCTAGAGGTAAAGACCAATATCTAGAGGTAAAACTCAACAGCTAGAGGTAAAGCCAGATATCTAGAGGTAAAGCCCAAAATCTAGAGGAAAAGCAAAATATATAGATTTCAAACCCAAATTCTAGAGTTAAATCCCAACATCTAGAGGTAAAGCCCAACTTCCAGAGTTAAAGTCCAAAATCTAGAGGTAAACACCAATACAAAGAGTTAGAGCCCAAAATCTAGAGATAAAGCCCAATATCTAGAGGTAAAGCCCAACATCTAGAGGTAAAGCCAGATATCTAAGGGTAAAGCCCAACATCTAGAGGAAAAGCCAAATATATAGATTTAAAACCCAAAATCTAGAGGTAAAGCCCAATATCTAGACGTAAAGGCCAAAATCTAGATGTAAAGCCCAACTTCTTGATCTAAAGCCCAAAATCTAGAGATAAAGACCAATATCTAGAGGTAAAACCCAACATCGAGAGGTAAAGCCAGATATCTAGAGGTAAAGCCCAACATCTAGAGGAAAAGCAAAATATATAGATTTCAAACCCAAATTCTAGAGTTCAATCCCAACATCTAGAGGTAAAGCTCAACTTCCAGAGTTAAAGTCCAAAATCTAGAGGTAAACACCAATACCTAGAGTTAGAGCCCAAAATCTAGAGATAAAGGGCAACATCTAGAGATAAAGCCAGATATATAGATTTAAAATCCACAATCTGGAGGTAAAGCCCAACATCTAGAGCTAAAGCCCCAAATCTAGATGTAAAGCCCAATTGCTAGATCTAAAGCCAAATACTCTAGAGGTAAAGCCCAACATGTAGAGGTAAAGACTAAGATCTAGAGGTGAATTCCAATATCTATTGTTAAAGTCTGACACCTACAGTTAAAGCCAAACATCTAGATGTAAAACCCAACTTCTAGAGGTAAAGCCGAATATCTAGAGTTAAAGCGCATCCTTTAGAGTAAAGCCCAAAATCTAGAGTTAAAGCCCAACATCTAGAGGGAAAGCCCAGAATCTAGATGTAAAGCCTAACATCTAGAGGTGAATTCCAAAATCAAGTGTTAAGGCCTGACATCTACAGTTAAATCCAAGCATATAGATATAACCCCCAACTTCTAGAGGTAGGGCCCAACATCTAGAGGTAAAGCCCAACAGCTAGACTTAAAGCCGAACGTCTTGAGGTAAAGCCCAAAGTCTAGAGTTAAAGCCCAACATCTAGACGTAAAGCCAGATATCTGACGGTAAAGGCCAACATCTAGAGGAAAAGCCAAACATACAGATTTAAAACCCAAAATCTAGAGATAAAGACGAACACCTAAATGTAAAGCAAAACATCTAGATGTAATCCAAACATCTAGAGGTAAAGCCTAACATCTAGAGGTGAAGCACAACATATAGAGGTATAACCCAACATCTAGAGATAAAGACCAACATCTAAATGTAAAGCAAAACATCTAGATGTAAAACCCTACATCTAGAGGTAAAGTCCAATATCTAGACCTAAAGACCAACATCTAGAGGTAAAACTCAACATCTAGTGGTAAAGCCCAACATCTGGAGGTAAAGCCCAGATTCTAGAGAGAAGCCAAAAATCCAGATGGAAAACCCAAAATCTAGAGGTAAAGCCCAACATCTACAGGTAAATCCAGATATCTAGGGGTAAAGCCCAACATCTAGAGGAAAAGCCAAATATATAGATATAAAACCCAAAATCTAGAGGTAAAGCCCAATATCTAGACGTAAAGCCCAAAATCTAGATGAAAAGCACAACTTCTAGATCTAAAGATCAACATCTAGAGGTAAAGATCAATAGCTAGAGGTAAAACCCAACATCTAGAGGTAAAGCCAGATATCTAGCGGTAAAGGCCAACATCTAGAGGAAAAGCCAAATATATAGATTTAAAACCAAAAATCTAGAGGTAAAGCCCAATATCAAGACGTAAAGGCCAAAATCTAGATGTAAAGCCCAACTTCTTGATCTAAAGCCCAAAATCTAGATGTAAAGCCCAAATTCTAGATATAACGCCCAAAATCTAGAGATAAAGACCAATATCTAGAGGTAAAACCCAACATCTAGAGGTAAAGCCAGATATCTAGAGGTAAAGCCCAACATCTAGAGGAAAAGCAAAATATATAGATTTCAAACCCAAATTCTAGAGTTCAATCCCAACATCTAGATTTAAAACCCAAAGTCTAGATGTAAAGCTCAACTTCCAGATTTAAAGTCAAAAATCTAAAGGTAAATACCAATACCTAGAGGTAGAGCCCAAAATGTAGAGGTAAAGCCCAACATCTAGAGATAAAGCCAGATATATAGATCTAAACCCCAAAATCTAGAGGTAAAGCCCAATATCTAGACGTAAAGCCCAAAAGCTAGATGTAAAGCCCAGCTTCTAGATCTAAAGCCCAAAATATAGATGTAAAGCCCAACTTCTAAATCTAAAGCCCAACATCTAGAGGTAAAGCCCAATATTTAGAGTTTAAGCCCATCATTTAGAGGTAAAGCCAGATATCTAGAGGTAAAGCCCAACTTCTAGAGGTAAAGCCCATCATCTAGTCCTACAGCCCAATGTCTGCAGGTAAAGCCCAACTTACAGAGGTGAAGGCAAACATCTAGATGTAAAACCCAAAATCTAGAGGTAAAGCCTAACATCTAGAGGAAAAGCCAAATATATAGATTTAAAACCCAAAATCTAGAGGTAAAGCCCAATATCTAGACCTAAAGCCCAAAATCTAGATGTAAAGCCCAATATCTAGACCTAAAGCCCAAAATCTAGATGTAAAGCCCAACTTCTAGATCTAAAGCCCAAAATCTAGATGTAAAGCCCAAATTCTAGATCTAACACCCAAAATCTAGAGGTAAAGACCAATATCTAGAGGTAAAACTCAACAGCTAGAGGTAAAGCCAGATATCTAGAGGTAAAGCCCAAAATCTAGAGGAAAAGCAAAATATATAGATTTCAAACCCAAATTCTAGAGTTAAATCCCAACATCTAGAGGTAAAGCCCAACTTCCAGAGTTAAAGTCCAAAATCTAGAGGTAAACACCAATACAAAGAGTTAGAGCCCAAAATCTAGAGATAAAGCCCAATATCTAGAGGTAAAGCCCAACATCTAGAGGTAAAGCCAGATATCTAAGGGTAAAGCCCAACATCTAGAGGAAAAGCCAAATATATAGATTTAAAACCCAAAATCTAGAGGTAAAGCCCAATATCTAGACGTAAAGGCCAAAATCTAGATGTAAAGCCCAACTTCTTGATCTAAAGCCCAAAATCTAGAGATAAAGACCAATATCTAGAGGTAAAACCCAACATCGAGAGGTAAAGCCAGATATCTAGAGGTAAAGCCCAACATCTAGAGGAAAAGCAAAATATATAGATTTCAAACCCAAATTCTAGAGTTAAATCCCAACATCTAGAGGTAAATCCCAAAGTCTAGATGTAAAGCTCAACTTCTAGATTTAAAGTCAAAAATCTAAATGTAAATACCAATACCTAGAGGTAGAGCCCAAAATCTAGAGATAAAGCCCAACATCTAGAGATAAAGCCAGATATATAGATCTAAAATCCAAAATCTAGAGGTGAAGCCCAATATCTAGACGTAAAGCCCAAAATCTAGATGTAAAGCCCAACTTCTAAATCTAAAGCCCAACATCTAGAGGTAAAGCCCAATATTTAGAGGTAAAACCCAACATCTGGAGTTAAAGCCAGATATCTAGAGGTAAAGCCCAACATCCAGAGGAAAAGCCAAATATATAGATTTCAAACCCAAATTCTAGAGTTAAATGCCAACATCTAGAGGTAAAGACCAATAGCTAGAGGTAAAACCCAACATCTAGAGGTAAAGCCAGATATCTAGAGGTAAAGCCCAACATCCAGAGGAAAAGCCAAATATATAGATTTCAAACCCACATTCTAGAGTTAAATCCCAACATCTAGAGGTAAAGACCAATAGCTAGAGATAAAACCCAACATCTAGAGGTAAAGCCAGATATCTAGAGGTAAAGCCCAACGTCTGGAGGTAAAGCCCATCATCTAGTCCTACAGCCCAATGTCTGCAGGTAAAGCCCAACTTACAGAGGTGAAGGCAAACATCTAGATGTAAACCCCAAAATCTAGAGGTAAAGCCCAATATCTAGACGTAAAGCCCAAAGTCTAGATGTAAAGCCCAACTTCTAGATCTAAAGCCCAAAATCTAGATGTAAAGCCCGACTTCTAAATCTAAAGCCCAACATCTAGAGGTAAAGCCCAATATTTAGAGTTTAAGCACATCATTTATAGGTAAAGCCCAAAATCTAGATGTAAAGCCCAACTTCTAGAGGTAAAGCCCATCATCTAGTCCTACAGCCCAATGTCTGCAGGTAAAGCACATCTTACAGAGGTGAAGGCAAACATCTAGATGTAAAACCCAAAATCTAGAGGTAAAGCCCAACATCTAGAGGAAAAGCCAAATATATAGATTTAAAACCCAAAATCTAGAGGTAAAGCGCAATATCTAGACCTAAAGCCCAAAATCTAGATGTAAAGCCCAAATTCTAGATCTAACACCCAAAATCTAGAGGTAAAGACCAATATCTAGTGGTAAAACCCAAGATCTAGAGGTAAAGCCAGATATCTAGAGGTAAAGCCCAACATCTAGAGGAAAAGCAAAATATATAGATTTCAAACCCAAATTCTAGAGTTCAATCCCAACATCTAGATGTAAAGCCCAACTTCCAGAGTTAAAGTCCAAAATCTAGAGGTAAACACCAATACCTAGAGTTAGAGCCCAAAATCTAGAAATAAAGCCCAACATCTAGAGATAAAGCCAGATATATAGATTTAAAATCCACAATCTGGAGGTAAAGCCCAACATCTAGAGCTAAAGCCCCAAATCTAGATGTAAAGCCCAATTGCTAGATCTAAAGCCAAATAATCTAGAGGTAAAGCCCAACATGTAGAGGTAAAGACTAAGATCTAGAGGTGAATTCCAATATCTAGTGTTAAAGCCTGACATCTACAGTTAAAGCCAAACATCTAGATGTAAAACCCAACTTCTAGAGGTAAAGCCGAATATCTAGAGTTAAAGCGCATCCTTTAGAGTAAAGCCCAAAATCTAGAGTTAAAACCCAACATCTAGAGGGAAAGCCCAGAATCTAGATGTAAAGCCTAACATCTAGAGGTGAATTCCAAAATCAAGTGTTAAGGCCTGACATCTACAGTTAAATCCAACCATATAGATATAACCCCCAACTTCTAGAGGTAAGGCCCAAAATCTAGAGGTAAAGCCCAGCTTCCAGGTTAAAGTCCAAAATCTAGAGGTAAACACCAATACCTAGAGTTAGAGCCCAAAATCTAGAGATATGCCAAATATATAGATTTAAAACCCAAAATCTAGAGATAAAGCCGAACATCTGAATGTAAAGCAAAACATCTAGATGTAATCCAAACATCTAGAGGTAAAGCCTAACATCTAGAGGTGAAGCACAACATATAGAGGTATAGCCCAACATCTAGAGATAAAGACCAACATCTAAGTATAAAGCAAAACATCTAGATGTAAAACCCTACATCTAGAGGTAAAGTCCAATATCTAGACCTAAAGACCAACATCTAGAGGTAAAACCCAACATCTAGTGGTAAAGCCCAACGTCTGGAGGTAAAGCCCAGATTCTAGAGAGAAGCCAAAAATCCAGATGGAAAACCCAAAATCTAGAGGTAAAGCCCAACATCTACAGGTAAATCCAGATATCTAGGGGTAAAGCCCAACATCTAGAGGAAAAGCCAAATATATAGATATAAACCCCAAAATCTAGAGGTAAAGCCCAATATCTAGACGTAAAGCCCAAAATCTAGATGAAAACCACAACTTCTAGATATAAAGCCCAACATCTAGAGGTAAAGACCAATAGCTAGAGGTAAAACCCAACATCTAGAGGTAAAGCCAGATATCTAGAGGTAAAGCCCAACGTCTGGAGGTAAAGCCCATCGTCTAGTCCTACAGCCCAATGTCTACAGGTAAAGCCCAACTTACAGAGGTGAAGGCAAACATCTAGATGTAAAACCCCAAAATCTAGAGGTAAAGCCCAATATCTAGACGTAAAGCCCAAAATCTAGATGTAAAGCCCAGCTTCTAGAGCTAAAGCCCAAAATCTAGATGTAAAGCCCAAATTCTAGATCTAACACCCAAAATCTAGAGGTAAAGACCAATATCTAGTGGTAAAACCCAACATCTAGAGGTAAAGCCAGATATCTAGAGGTAAAGCCCAACATCTAGAGGAAAAGCAAAATATATAGATTTCAAACCCAAATTCTAGAGTTAAATCCCAACATCTAGGGGTAAACCCCAACTTCCAGAGTTAAAGTCCAAAATCTAGAGGTAAACACCAATACCTAGAGTTAGAGCCCAAAATCTAGAGATATGCCAAATATATAGATTTAAAACCCAAAATCTAGAGATAAAGCCGAACATCTAAATGTAAAGCAAAACGTCTAGATGTAATCCAAACATCTAGAGGTAAAGCCTAACATCTAGAGGTGAAGCACAACATATAGAGGTATAACCCAACATCTAGAGATAAAGACCAACATCTAAATGTAAAGCAAAACATCTAGATGTAAAACCCTACATCTAGAGGTAAAGTCCAATATCTAGACCTAAAGACCAACATCTAGAGGTAAAACCCAACATGTAGTGGTAAAGCCCAACGTCTGGAGGTAAAGCCCAGATTCTAGAGAGAAGCCAAAAATTCAGATGGAAAACCCAAAATCTACAGGTAAAGCCCAACATCTACAGGTAAGTCCAGATATCTAGGGGTAAAGCCCAACATCTAGAGGAAAAGCCAAATATATAGATATAAAACCCAAAATCTAGAGGTAAAGCCCAATATCTAGACGTAAAGCCCAAAATCTAGATGAAAAGCACAACTTCTAGATCTAAAGCCCAACATCTAGAGGTAAAGACCAATATCTAGAGGTAAATCCCAAAGTCTAGATGTAAAGCTCAACTTCCAGATTTAAAGTCAAAAATCTAAATGTAAATACCAATACCTAGAGGTAGAGCCCAAAATGTAGAGGTAAAGCCCAATATCTAGAGATAAAGCCAGATATATAGATCTAAAGCCCAAAATCTAGAGGTGAAGCCTAATATCCAGACGTAAAGCCCAAAATCTAGATGTAAAGCCCAACTTCTAGAGGTAAAGCCCATCATCTAGTCCTACAGCCCAATGTCTGCAGGTAAAGCCCAACTTACAGAGGTGAAGGCAAACATCTCGATGTAAAACCCAAAATCTAGAGGTAAAGCCCAACATCTAGAGGAAAAGCCAAATATATAGATTTAAAACCCAAAATCTAGAGGTAAAGCCCAATATCTAGACGTAAAGCCCAAAGTCTAGATGTAAAGCCCAACTTCTAGATCTAAAGCCCAAAATCTAGATGTAAAGCCCAAATTCTAGATCTAACACCCAAAATCTAGAGGTAAAGACCAATATCTAGAGGTAAAACCCAACATCTACAGGTAAAGCCAGATATCTAGAGGTAAAGCCCAACATCTAGAGGAAAAGCAAAATATATAGATTTCAAACCCAAATTCTAGAGTTAAATCCCAACATCTAGAGGTTAAGCCCAACTTCCAGAGTTAAAGTCCAAAGTCTAGAGGTAAACACCAATACCTAGAGTTAGAGCCCAAAATCTAGAGATAAAGTCCAACATCTAGAGATAAAGCCAGATATATAGATTTAAAATCCAAAATCTGGAGGTAAAGCCCAACATCTAGAGCTAAAGCCCCAAATCTAGATGTAAAGCCCAATTGCTAGATCTAAAGCCAAATACTCTAGAGGTAAAGCCCAACATGTAGAGGTAAAGACTAAGATCTAGAGGTGAATTCCAATATCTAGTGTTAAAGGCCGACACCTACAGTTAAAGCCAAACATCTAGATGTAAAACCCAACTTCTAGAGGTAAAGCCGAATATCTAGAGTTAAAGCACATCCTTTAGAGTAAAGCCCAAAATCTAGAGTTAAAGCCCAACATCTAGAGGGAAAGACCAGAATATAGATGTAAAGCCTAACATCTAGAGGTGAATTCCAAAATCAAGTGTTAAGGCCTGACATCTACAGTTAAATCCAACCATATAGATATAACCCCCAAATTCTAGAGGTAAGGCCCAAAATCTAGAGGTAAAGCCCAACAGCTAGAGTTAAAGCCGAACGTCTTGAGGTAAAGCCCAAAGTCTAGAATTATAGCCCAACTTCTAGAGGTAAAGCCGAACATCTAGAGGTAAAGCCAGATATCTGACGGTAAAGCCCAACATCTAGAGGAAAAGCCAAATATATAGATTTAAAACCCAAAATCTAGAGATAAAGCCGAACATCTAAATGTAAAGCAAAACATCTAGATGTAATCCAAACATCTAGAGGTAAAGCCTAACATCTAGAGGTGAAGCACAACATATAGAGGTATAACCCAACATCAAGAGATAAAGACCAACATCTAAATGTAAAGCAAAACATCTAGATGTAAAACCCTACATCTAGAGGTAAAGTCCAATAGCTAGACCTAAAGACCAACATCTAGAGGTAAAACCCAACATCTAGTGGTAAAGCCCAACATCTGGAGGTAAAGCCCAGATTCTAGAGAGAAGCCAAAAATCCAGATGGAAAACCCAAAATCTAGAGGTAAAGCCCAACATCTAGAGGTAAAGCCAGATATCTAGGGGTAAAGGCCAACATCTAGAGGAAAAGCCAAATATATAGATTTAAAACCCAAAATCTAGAGGTAAAACCCAATATCAAGACGTAAAGGCCAAAATCTAGATGTAAAGCCCAACTTCTAGATCTAAAGCCCAACATCTAGAGGTAAAGACCAATAGCTAGAGGTAAAACCCAACATCTAGAGGTAAAGCCAGATATCTAGAGGTAAAGCCCAACATCTGGAGGTAAAGCCCATCATCTATTCCTACAGACCAATGTCTGCAGGTAAAGCCCAACTTACAGAGGTGAAGGCAAACATCTAGATGTAAAACCCCAAATCTAGAGGTAAAGCCCAACATCTAGAGGAAAAGCCAAATATATATATATTTAAAACCCAAAATCTAGAGGTAAAGCCCAACATTTAGAGGTAAAGCCAGATATCTAGGGGTAAAGCCCAACATCTAGAGGAAAAGTCAAATATATAGATTTAAAACCCAAAATCTAGAGGTAAAGCCCAATATCTAGACGTAAAGCCCAAAATCTAGATGTAAAGCCCAGCTTCTAGATCTAAAGCCCAAAATCTAGATGTAAAACACAAATTCTAGATCTAACACCCAAAATCTAGAGGTAAAGACCAATATCTAGAGGTAAAACCCAACATCTAGAGGTAAAGCCAGATATCTAGAGGTAAAGCCCAACATCTAGAGGAAAAGCAAAATATATAGATTTCAAACCCAAATTCTAGAGTTAAATCCCAACATCTAGGGGTAAACCCCAACTTCCAGAGTTAAAGTCCAAAATCTAGAGGTAAACACCAATACCTAGAGTTAGAGCCCAAAATCTAGAGAAATGCCAAATATATAGTTTTAAAAACCAAAATCTAGAGATAAAGCCGAACATCTAAATGTAAAGCAAAACGTCTAGATGTAATCCAAACATCTAGAGGTAAAGCCTAACATCTAGAGGTGAAGCACAACATATAGAGGTATAACCCAACATCTAGAGATAAAGACCAACATCTAAATGTAAAGCAAAACATCTAGATGTAAAACCCTACATCTGGAGGTAAAGTCCAATATCTAGACCTAAAGACCAACATCTAGAGGTAAAACCCAACATCTAGAGGTAAATCCAGATATCTAGAGGTAAAGCCCAACATCTAGAAGAAAAGCAAAATATATAGATTTCAAACCCAAATTCTAGAGTTAAATCCCAACATCTAGGGGTAAACCCCAACTTCCAGAGTTAAAGTCCAAAATCTAGAGGTAAACACCAATACCTAGAGTTAGAGCCCAAAATCTAGAGATAAAGCCCAACATCTAGAGATAAAGTCAGATATATAGATTTAAAATCCACAATCTGGAGGTAAAGCCCAACATCTAGAGCTAAAGCCCCAAATCTAGATGTAAAGCCCAATTGCTAGATCTAAAGCCAAATACTCTAGAGGTAAAGCCCAACATGTAGAGGTAAAGACTAAGATCTAGAGGTGAATTCCAATATCTAGTGTTAAAGGCCGACACCTACAGTTAAAACCAAACATCTAGATGTACAACCCAACTTCTAGAGGTAAAGCCGAATATCTAGAGTTAAAGCGCATCCTTTCGAGTACAGCCCAAAATCTAGAGTGTAAGCCCAACGTCTAGAGGGAAAGCCCAGAATCTAGATGTAAAGCCTAACATCTAGAGGTGAATTCCAAAATCAAGTGTTAAGGCCTGACATCTACAGTTAAATCCAAGCATATAGATATAACCCCCAACTTCTAGAGGTAGGGCCCAACATCTAGAGGTAAAGCCCAACAGCTAGAGTTAAAGCCGAACGTCTTGAGGTAAAGCCCAAAGTCTAGAGTTAAAGCCCAACTTCTAGAGGTAAAGCCCAACATCTAGACGTAAAGCCAGATATCTGACGGTAAAGCCCAACATCTAGAGGAAAAGCCAAACATATAGATTTAAAACCCAAAATCTAGAGATAAAGACGAACACCTAAATGTAAAGCAAAAACATCTAGATGTAATCCAAACATCTAGAGGTAAAGCCTAACATCTAGAGGTGAAGCACAACATATAGAGGTATAACCCAACATCTAGAGATAAAGACCAACATCTAAATGTAAAGCAAAACATCTAGATGTAAAACCCTACATCTAGAGGTAAAGTCCAATATCTAGACCTAAAGACCAACATCTAGAGGTAAAACTCAACATCTAGTGGTAAAGCCCAACGTCTGGAGGTAAAGCCCAGATTCTAGAGAGAAGCCAAAAATCCAGATGGAAAACCCAAAATCTAGAGGTAAAGCCCAACATCTACAGGTAAATCCAGATATCTAGGGGTAAAGCCCAACATCTAGAGGAAAAGCCAAATATATAGATATAAAACCCAAAATCTAGAGGTAAAGCCCAATATCTAGACGTAAAGCCCAAAATCTAGATGAAAAGCACAACTTCTAGATCTAAAGATCAACATCTAGAGGTAAAGATCAATAGCTAGAGGTAAAACCCAACATCTAGAGATAAAGCCAGATATCTAGATGTAAAGCCCAACATCTGGAGGTAAAGCCCATCATCTAGTCCTACAGCCCAATGTCTGCAGGTAAAGCCCAACTTACAGAGGTGAAGGCAAACATCTAGATATAAAACCCCAAATCTAGAGGTAAAGCCCAACGTCTAGAGGAAAAGCCAAATATATATATATTTAAAACCCAAAATCTAGAGGTAAAGCCAGATATCTAGAGGTAAAGCCCAAAATCTAGAGGAAAAGCAAAATATATAGATTTCAAACCCAAATTCTAGAGTTAAATCCCAACATCTAGAGGTAAAGCCCAACTTCCAGAGTTAAAGTCCAAAATCTAGAGGTAAACACCAATACAAAGAGTTAGAGCCCAAAATCTAGAGATAAAGCCCAATATCTAGAGGTAAAGCCCAACATCTAGAGGTAAAGCCAGATATCTAAGGGTAAAGCCCAACATCTAGAGGAAAAGCCAAATATATAGATTTAAAACCCAAAATCTAGAGGTAAAGCCCAATATCTAGACGTAAAGGCCAAAATCTAGATGTAAAGCCCAACTTCTTGATCTAAAGCCCAAAATCTAGAGATAAAGACCAATATCTAGAGGTAAAACCCAACATCGAGAGGTAAAGCCAGATATCTAGAGGTAAAGCCCAACATCTAGAGGAAAAGCAAAATATATAGATTTCAAACCCAAATTCTAGAGTTAAATCCCAACATCTAGAGGTAAATCCCAAAGTCTAGATGTAAAGCTCAACTTCTAGATTTAAAGTCAAAAATCTAAATGTAAATACCAATACCTAGAGGTAGAGCCCAAAATCTAGAGATAAAGCCCAACATCTAGAGATAAAGCCAGATATATAGATCTAAAATCCAAAATCTAGAGGTGAAGCCCAATATCTAGACGTAAAGCCCAAAATCTAGATGTAAAGCCCAACTTCTAAATCTAAAGCCCAACATCTAGAGGTAAAGCCCAATATTTAGAGGTAAAACCCAACATCTGGAGTTAAAGCCAGATATCTAGAGGTAAAGCCCAACATCTAGAGGAAAAGCCAAATATATAGATTTCAAACCCAAATTCTAGAGTTAAATGCCAACATCTAGAGGTAAAGACCAATAGCTAGAGGTAAAACCCAACATCTAGAGGTAAAGCCAGATATCTAGAGGTAAAGCCCAACATCCAGAGGAAAAGCCAAATATATAGATTTCAAACCCACATTCTAGAGTTAAATCCCAACATCTAGAGGTAAAGACCAATAGCTAGAGATAAAACCCAACATCTAGAGGTAAAGCCAGATATCTAGAGGTAAAGCCCAACGTCTGGAGGTAAAGCCCATCATCTAGTCCTACAGCCCAATGTCTGCAGGTAAAGCCCAACTTACAGAGGTGAAGGCAAACATCTAGATGTAAACCCCAAAATCTAGAGGTAAAGCCCAATATCTAGACGTAAAGCCCAAAGTCTAGATGTAAAGCCCAACTTCTAGATCTAAAGCCCAAAATCTAGATGTAAAGCCCGACTTCTAAATCTAAAGCCCAACATCTAGAGGTAAAGCCCAATATTTAGAGTTTAAGCACATCATTTATAGGTAAAGCCCAAAATCTAGATGTAAAGCCCAACTTCTAGAGGTAAAGCCCATCATCTAGTCCTACAGCCCAATGTCTGCAGGTAAAGCACATCTTACAGAGGTGAAGGCAAACATCTAGATGTAAAACCCAAAATCTAGAGGTAAAGCCCAACATCTAGAGGAAAAGCCAAATATATAGATTTAAAACCCAAAATCTAGAGGTAAAGCGCAATATCTAGACCTAAAGCCCAAAATCTAGATGTAAAGCCCAAATTCTAGATCTAACACCCAAAATCTAGAGGTAAAGACCAATATCTAGTGGTAAAACCCAAGATCTAGAGGTAAAGCCAGATATCTAGAGGTAAAGCCCAACATCTAGAGGAAAAGCAAAATATATAGATTTCAAACCCAAATTCTAGAGTTCAATCCCAACATCTAGATGTAAAGCCCAACTTCCAGAGTTAAAGTCCAAAATCTAGAGGTAAACACCAATACCTAGAGTTAGAGCCCAAAATCTAGAAATAAAGCCCAACATCTAGAGATAAAGCCAGATATATAGATTTAAAATCCACAATCTGGAGGTAAAGCCCAACATCTAGAGCTAAAGCCCCAAATCTAGATGTAAAGCCCAATTGCTAGATCTAAAGCCAAATAATCTAGAGGTAAAGCCCAACATGTAGAGGTAAAGACTAAGATCTAGAGGTGAATTCCAATATCTAGTGTTAAAGCCTGACATCTACAGTTAAAGCCAAACATCTAGATGTAAAACCCAACTTCTAGAGGTAAAGCCGAATATCTAGAGTTAAAGCGCATCCTTTAGAGTAAAGCCCAAAATCTAGAGTTAAAACCCAACATCTAGAGGGAAAGCCCAGAATCTAGATGTAAAGCCTAACATCTAGAGGTGAATTCCAAAATCAAGTGTTAAGGCCTGACATCTACAGTTAAATCCAACCATATAGATATAACCCCCAACTTCTAGAGGTAAGGCCCAAAATCTAGAGGTAAAGCCCAGCTTCCAGGTTAAAGTCCAAAATCTAGAGGTAAACACCAATACCTAGAGTTAGAGCCCAAAATCTAGAGATATGCCAAATATATAGATTTAAAACCCAAAATCTAGAGATAAAGCCGAACATCTGAATGTAAAGCAAAACATCTAGATGTAATCCAAACATCTAGAGGTAAAGCCTAACATCTAGAGGTGAAGCACAACATATAGAGGTATAGCCCAACATCTAGAGATAAAGACCAACATCTAAGTATAAAGCAAAACATCTAGATGTAAAACCCTACATCTAGAGGTAAAGTCCAATATCTAGACCTAAAGACCAACATCTAGAGGTAAAACCCAACATCTAGTGGTAAAGCCCAACGTCTGGAGGTAAAGCCCAGATTCTAGAGAGAAGCCAAAAATCCAGATGGAAAACCCAAAATCTAGAGGTAAAGCCCAACATCTAGAGGTAAAGCCAGATATCTAGGGGTAAAGCCCAACATCTAGAGGAAAAGCCAAATATATAGATATAAACCCCAAAATCTAGAGGTAAAGCCCAATATCTAGACGTAAAGCCCAAAATCTAGATGAAAACCACAACTTCTAGATATAAAGCCCAACATCTAGAGGTAAAGACCAATAGCTAGAGGTAAAACCCAACATCTAGAGGTAAAGCCAGATATCTAGAGGTAAAGCCCAACGTCTGGAGGTAAAGCCCATCGTCTAGTCCTACAGCCCAATGTCTACAGGTAAAGCCCAACTTACAGAGGTGAAGGCAAACATCTAGATGTAAAACCCCAAAATCTAGAGGTAAAGCCCAATATCTAGACGTAAAGCCCAAAATCTAGATGTAAAGCCCAGCTTCTAGAGCTAAAGCCCAAAATCTAGATGTAAAGCCCAAATTCTAGATCTAACACCCAAAATCTAGAGGTAAAGACCAATATCTAGAGGTAAAACCCAACATCTAGAGGTAAAGCCAGATATCTAGAGGTAAAGCCCAACATCTAGAGGAAAAGCAAAATATATAGATTTCAAACCCAAATTCTAGAGTTAAATCCCAACATCTAGGGGTAAACCCCAACTTCCAGAGTTAAAGTCCAAAATCTAGAGGTAAACACCAATACCTAGAGTTAGAGCCCAAAATCTAGAGATATGCCAAATATATAGATTTAAAACCCAAAATCTAGAGATAAAGCCGAACATCTAAATGTAAAGCAAAACGTCTAGATGTAATCCAAACATCTAGAGGTAAAGCCTAACATCTAGAGGTGAAGCACAACATATAGAGGTATAACCCAACATCTAGAGATAAAGACCAACATCTAAATGTAAAGCAAAACATCTAGATGTAAAACCCTACATCTAGAGGTAAAGTCCAATATCTAGACCTAAAGACCAACATCTAGAGGTAAAACCCAACATGTAGTGGTAAAGCCCAACGTCTGGAGGTAAAGCCCAGATTCTAGAGAGAAGCCAAAAATTCAGATGGAAAACCCAAAATCTACAGGTAAAGCCCAACATCTACAGGTAAGTCCAGATATCTAGGGGTAAAGCCCAACATCTAGAGGAAAAGCCAAATATATAGATATAAAACCCAAAATCTAGAGGTAAAGCCCAATATCTAGACGTAAAGCCCAAAATCTAGATGAAAAGCACAACTTCTAGATCTAAAGCCCAACATCTAGAGGTAAAGACCAATATCTAGAGGTAAATCCCAAAGTCTAGATGTAAAGCTCAACTTCCAGATTTAAAGTCAAAAATCTAAATGTAAATACCAATACCTAGAGGTAGAGCCCAAAATGTAGAGGTAAAGCCCAATATCTAGAGATAAAGCCAGATATATAGATCTAAAGCCCAAAATCTAGAGGTGAAGCCTAATATCCAGACGTAAAGCCCAAAATCTAGATGTAAAGCCCAACTTCTAGAGGTAAAGCCCATCATCTAGTCCTACAGCCCAATGTCTGCAGGTAAAGCCCAACTTACAGAGGTGAAGGCAAACATCTAGATGTAAAACCCAAAATCTAGAGGTAAAGCCCAACATCTAGAGGAAAAGCCAAATATATAGATTTAAAACCCAAAATCTAGAGGTAAAGCCCAATATCTAGACGTAAAGCCCAAAGTCTAGATGTAAAGCCCAACTTCTAGATCTAAAGCCCAAAATCTAGATGTAAAGCCCAAATTCTAGATCTAACACCCAAAATCTAGAGGTAAAGACCAATATCTAGAGGTAAAACCCAACATCTACAGGTAAAGCCAGATATCTAGAGGTAAAGCCCAACATCTAGAGGAAAAGCAAAATATATAGATTTCAAACCCAAATTCTAGAGTTAAATCCCAACATCTAGAGGTTAAGCCCAACTTCCAGAGTTAAAGTCCAAAGTCTAGAGGTAAACACCAATACCTAGAGTTAGAGCCCAAAATCTAGAGATATGCCAAATATATAGATTTAAAACCCAAAATCTAGAGATAAAGCCGAACATCTAAATGTAAAGCAAAACGTCTAGATGTAATCCAAACATCTAGAGGTAAAGCCTAACATCTAGAGGTGAAGCACAACATATAGAGGTATAACCCAACATCTAGAGATAAAGACCAACATCTAAATGTAAAGCAAAACATCTAGATGTAAAACCCTACATCTAGAGGTAAAGTCCAATATCTAGACCTAAAGACCAACATCTAGAGGTAAAACCCAACATGTAGTGGTAAAGCCCAACGTCTGGAGGTAAAGCCCAGATTCTAGAGAGAAGCCAAAAATTCAGATGGAAAACCCAAAATCTACAGGTAAAGCCCAACATCTACAGGTAAGTCCAGATATCTAGGGGTAAAGCCCAACATCTAGAGGAAAAGCCAAATATATAGATATAAAACCCAAAATCTAGAGGTAAAGCCCAATATCTAGACGTAAAGCCCAAAATCTAGATGAAAAGCACAACTTCTAGATCTAAAGCCCAACATCTAGAGGTAAAGACCAATATCTAGAGGTAAATCCCAAAGTCTAGATGTAAAGCTCAACTTCCAGATTTAAAGTCAAAAATCTAAATGTAAATACCAATACCTAGAGGTAGAGCCCAAAATGTAGAGGTAAAGCCCAATATCTAGAGATAAAGCCAGATATATAGATCTAAAGCCCAAAATCTAGAGGTGAAGCCTAATATCCAGACGTAAAGCCCAAAATCTAGATGTAAAGCCCAACTTCTAGAGGTAAAGCCCATCATCTAGTCCTACAGCCCAATGTCTGCAGGTAAAGCCCAACTTACAGAGGTGAAGGCAAACATCTAGATGTAAAACCCAAAATCTAGAGGTAAAGCCCAACATCTAGAGGAAAAGCCAAATATATAGATTTAAAACCCAAAATCTAGAGGTAAAGCCCAATATCTAGACGTAAAGGCCAAAATCTAGATGTAAAGCCCAACTTCTAGATCTAAAGCCCAACATCTAGAGGTAAAGACCAATAGCTAGAGGTAAAACCCAACATCTAGAGGTAAAGCCAGATATCTAGAGGTAAAGCCCAACATCTGGAGGTAAAGCCCATCATCTATTCCTACAGACCAATGTCTGCAGGTAAAGCCCAACTTACAGAGGTGAAGGCAAACATCTAGATGTAAAACCCCAAATCTAGAGGTAAAGCCCAACATCTAGAGGAAAAGCCAAATATATATATATTTAAAACCCAAAATCTAGAGATAAAGCCCAACATTTAGAGGTAAAGCCAGATATCTAGGGGTAAAGCCCAACATCTAGAGGAAAAGTCAAATATATAGATTTAAAACCCAAAATCTAGAGGTAAAGCCCAATATCTAGACGTAAAGCCCAAAATCTAGATGTAAAGCCCAGCTTCTAGATCTAAAGCCCAAAATCTAGATGTAAAACACAAATTCTAGATCTAACACCCAAAATCTAGAGGTAAAGACCAATATCTAGAGGTAAAACCCAACATCTAGAGGTAAAGCCAGATATCTAGAGGTGAAGCCCAACATCTAGAGGAAAAGCAAAATATATAGATTTCAAACCCAAATTCTAGAGTTAAATCCCAACATCTAGGGGTAAACCCCAACTTCCAGAGTTAAAGTCCAAAATCTAGAGGTAAACACCAATACCTAGAGTTAGAGCCCAAAATCTAGAGAAATGCCAAATATATAGTTTTAAAAACCAAAATCTAGAGATAAAGCCGAACATCTAAATGTAAAGCAAAACGTCTAGATGTAATCCAAACATCTAGAGGTAAAGCCTAACATCTAGAGGTGAAGCACAACATATAGAGGTATAACCCAACATCTAGAGATAAAGACCAACATCTAAATGTAAAGCAAAACATCTAGATGTAAAACCCTACATCTGGAGGTAAAGTCCAATATCTAGACCTAAAGACCAACATCTAGAGGTAAAACCCAACATCTAGAGGTAAATCCAGATATCTAGAGGTAAAGCCCAACATCTAGAAGAAAAGCAAAATATATAGATTTCAAACCCAAATTCTAGAGTTAAATCCCAACATCTAGGGGTAAACCCCAACTTCCAGAGTTAAAGTCCAAAATCTAGAGGTAAACACCAATACCTAGAGTTAGAGCCCAAAATCTAGAGATAAAGCCCAACATCTAGAGATAAAGTCAGATATATAGATTTAAAATCCAAAATCTGGAGGTAAAGCCCAACATCTAGAGCTAAAGCCCCAAATCTAGATGTAAAGCCCAATTGCTAGATCTAAAGCCAAATACTCTAGAGGTAAAGCCCAACATGTAGAGGTAAAGACTAAGATCTAGAGGTGAATTCCAATATCTAGTGTTAAAGGCCGACACCTACAGTTAAAACCAAACATCTAGATGTACAACCCAACTTCTAGAGGTAAAGCCGAATATCTAGAGTTAAAGCGCATCCTTTCGAGTACAGCCCAAAATCTAGAGTGTAAGCCCAACGTCTAGAGGGAAAGCCCAGAATCTAGATGTAAAGCCTAACATCTAGAGGTGAATTCCAAAATCAAGTGTTAAGGCCTGACATCTACAGTTAAATCCAACCATATAGATATAACCCCCAAATTCTAGAGGTAAGGCCCAAAATCTAGAGGTAAAGCCCAACAGCTAGAGTTAAAGCCGAACGTCTTGAGGTAAAGCCCAAAGTCTAGAGTTATAGCCCAACTTCTAGAGGTAAAGCCCAACATCTAGAGGTAAAGCCAGATATCTGACGGTAAAGCCCAACATCTAGAGGAAAAGCCAAATATATAGATTTAAAACCCAAAATCTAGAGATAAAGCCGAACATCTAAATGTAAAGCAAAACATCTAGATGTAATCCAAACATCTAGAGGTAAAGCCTAACATCTAGAGGTGAAGCACAACATATAGAGGTATAACCCAACATCAAGAGATAAAGACCAACATCTAAATGTAAAGCAAAACATCTAGATGTAAAACCCTACATCTAGAGGTAAAGTCCAATAGCTAGACCTAAAGACCAACATCTAGAGGTAAAACCCAACATCTAGTGGTAAAGCCCAACATCTGGAGGTAAAGCCCAGATTCTAGAGAGAAGCCAAAAATCCAGATGGAAAACCCAAAATCTAGAGGTAAAGCCCAACATCTAGAGGTAAAGCCAGATATCTAGGGGTAAAGGCCAACATCTAGAGGAAAAGCCAAATATATAGATTTAAAACCCAAAATCTAGAGGTAAAACCCAATATCAAGACGTAAAGGCCAAAATCTAGATGTAAAGCCCAACTTCTAGATCTAAAGCCCAACATCTAGAGGTAAAGACCAATAGCTAGAGGTAAAACCCAACATCTAGAGGTAAAGCCAGATATCTAGAGGTAAAGCCCAACATCTGGAGGTAAAGCCCATCATCTATTCCTACAGACCAATGTCTGCAGGTAAAGCCCAACTTACAGAGGTGAAGGCAAACATCTAGATGTAAAACCCCAAATCTAGAGGTAAAGCCCAACATCTAGAGGAAAAGCCAAATATATATATATTTAAAACCCAAAATCTAGAGATAAAGCCCAACATTTAGAGGTAAAGCCAGATATCTAGGGGTAAAGCCCAACATCTAGAGGAAAAGTCAAATATATAGATTTAAAACCCAAAATCTAGAGGTAAAGCCCAATATCTAGACGTAAAGCCCAAAATCTAGATGTAAAGCCCAGCTTCTAGATCTAAAGCCCAAAATCTAGATGTAAAACACAAATTCTAGATCTAACACCCAAAATCTAGAGGTAAAGACCAATATCTAGAGGTAAAACCCAACATCTAGAGGTAAAGCCAGATATCTAGAGGTAAAGCCCAACATCTAGAGGAAAAGCAAAATATATAGATTTCAAACCCAAATTCTAGAGTTAAATCCCAACATCTAGGGGTAAACCCCAACTTCCAGAGTTAAAGTCCAAAATCTAGAGGTAAACACCAATACCTAGAGTTAGAGCCCAAAATCTAGAGAAATGCCAAATATATAGTTTTAAAAACCAAAATCTAGAGATAAAGCCGAACATCTAAATGTAAAGCAAAACGTCTAGATGTAATCCAAACATCTAGAGGTAAAGCCTAACATCTAGAGGTGAAGCACAACATATAGAGGTATAACCCAACATCTAGAGATAAAGACCAACATCTAAATGTAAAGCAAAACATCTAGATGTAAAACCCTACATCTGGAGGTAAAGTCCAATATCTAGACCTAAAGACCAACATCTAGAGGTAAAACCCAACATCTAGAGGTAAATCCAGATATCTAGAGGTAAAGCCCAACATCTAGAAGAAAAGCAAAATATATAGATTTCAAACCCAAATTCTAGAGTTAAATCCCAACATCTAGGGGTAAACCCCAACTTCCAGAGTTAAAGTCCAAAATCTAGAGGTAAACACCAATACCTAGAGTTAGAGCCCAAAATCTAGAGATAAAGCCCAACATCTAGAGATAAAGTCAGATATATAGATTTAAAATCCAAAATCTGGAGGTAAAGCCCAACATCTAGAGCTAAAGCCCCAAATCTAGATGTAAAGCCCAATTGCTAGATCTAAAGCCAAATACTCTAGAGGTAAAGCCCAACATGTAGAGGTAAAGACTAAGATCTAGAGGTGAATTCCAATATCTAGTGTTAAAGGCCGACACCTACAGTTAAAACCAAACATCTAGATGTACAACCCAACTTCTAGAGGTAAAGCCGAATATCTAGAGTTAAAGCGCATCCTTTCGAGTACAGCCCAAAATCTAGAGTGTAAGCCCAACGTCTAGAGGGAAAGCCCAGAATCTAGATGTAAAGCCTAACATCTAGAGGTGAATTCCAAAATCAAGTGTTAAGGCCTGACATCTACAGTTAAATCCAAGCATATAGATATAACCCCCAACTTCTAGAGGTAGGGCCCAACATCTAGAGGTAAAGCCCAACAGCTAGAGTTAAAGCCGAACGTCTTGAGGTAAAGCCCAAAGTCTAGAGTTAAAGCCCAACTTCTAGAGGTAAAGCCCAACATCTAGACGTAAAGCCAGATATCTGACGGTAAAGCCCAACATCTAGAGGAAAAGCCAAACATATAGATTTAAAACCCAAAATCTAGAGATAAAGACGAACACCTAAATGTAAAGCAAAAACATCTAGATGTAATCCAAACATCTAGAGGTAAAGCCTAACATCTAGAGGTGAAGCACAACATATAGAGGTATAACCCAACATCTAGAGATAAAGACCAACATCTAAATGTAAAGCAAAACATCTAGATGTAAAACCCTACATCTAGAGGTAAAGTCCAATATCTAGACCTAAAGACCAACATCTAGAGGTAAAACTCAACATCTAGTGGTAAAGCCCAACGTCTGGAGGTAAAGCCCAGATTCTAGAGAGAAGCCAAAAATCCAGATGGAAAACCCAAAATCTAGAGGTAAAGCCCAACATCTACAGGTAAATCCAGATATCTAGGGGTAAAGCCCAACATCTAGAGGAAAAGCCAAATATATAGATATAAAACCCAAAATCTAGAGGTAAAGCCCAATATCTAGACGTAAAGCCCAAAATCTAGATGAAAAGCACAACTTCTAGATCTAAAGATCAACATCTAGAGGTAAAGATCAATAGCTAGAGGTAAAACCCAACATCTAGAGATAAAGCCAGATATCTAGATGTAAAGCCCAACATCTGGAGGTAAAGCCCATCATCTAGTCCTACAGCCCAATGTCTGCAGGTAAAGCCCAACTTACAGAGGTGAAGGCAAACATCTAGATATAAAACCCCAAATCTAGAGGTAAAGCCCAACGTCTAGAGGAAAAGCCAAATATATATATATTTAAAACCCAAAATCTAGAGGTAAAGCCAGATATCTAGAGGTAAAGCCCAAAATCTAGAGGAAAAGCAAAATATATAGATTTCAAACCCAAATTCTAGAGTTAAATCCCAACATCTAGAGGTAAAGCCCAACTTCCAGAGTTAAAGTCCAAAATCTAGAGGTAAACACCAATACAAAGAGTTAGAGCCCAAAATCTAGAGATAAAGCCCAATATCTAGAGGTAAAGCCCAACATCTAGAGGTAAAGCCAGATATCTAAGGGTAAAGCCCAACATCTAGAGGAAAAGCCAAATATATAGATTTAAAACCCAAAATCTAGAGGTAAAGCCCAATATCTAGACGTAAAGGCCAAAATCTAGATGTAAAGCCCAACTTCTTGATCTAAAGCCCAAAATCTAGAGATAAAGACCAATATCTAGAGGTAAAACCCAACATCGAGAGGTAAAGCCAGATATCTAGAGGTAAAGCCCAACATCTAGAGGAAAAGCAAAATATATAGATTTCAAACCCAAATTCTAGAGTTAAATCCCAACATCTAGAGGTAAATCCCAAAGTCTAGATGTAAAGCTCAACTTCTAGATTTAAAGTCAAAAATCTAAATGTAAATACCAATACCTAGAGGTAGAGCCCAAAATCTAGAGATAAAGCCCAACATCTAGAGATAAAGCCAGATATATAGATCTAAAATCCAAAATCTAGAGGTGAAGCCCAATATCTAGACGTAAAGCCCAAAATCTAGATGTAAAGCCCAACTTCTAAATCTAAAGCCCAACATCTAGAGGTAAAGCCCAATATTTAGAGGTAAAACCCAACATCTGGAGTTAAAGCCAGATATCTAGAGGTAAAGCCCAACATCTAGAGGAAAAGCCAAATATACAGATTTCAAACCCAAATTCTAGAGTTAAATGCCAACATCTAGAGGTAAAGACCAATAGCTAGAGGTAAAACCCAACATCTAGAGGTAAAGCCAGATATCTAGAGGTAAAGCCCAACATCCAGAGGAAAAGCCAAATATATAGATTTCAAACCCACATTCTAGAGTTAAATCCCAACATCTAGAGGTAAAGACCAATAGCTAGAGATAAAACCCAACATCTAGAGGTAAAGCCAGATATCTAGAGGTAAAGCCCAACGTCTGGAGGTAAAGCCCATCATCTAGTCCTACAGCCCAATGTCTGCAGGTAAAGCCCAACTTACAGAGGTGAAGGCAAACATCTAGATGTAAACCCCAAAATCTAGAGGTAAAGCCCAATATCTAGACGTAAAGCCCAAAGTCTAGATGTAAAGCCCAACTTCTAGATCTAAAGCCCAAAATCTAGATGTAAAGCCCGACTTCTAAATCTAAAGCCCAACATCTAGAGGTAAAGCCCAATATTTAGAGTTTAAGCACATCATTTATAGGTAAAGCCCAAAATCTAGATGTAAAGCCCAACTTCTAGAGGTAAAGCCCATCATCTAGTCCTACAGCCCAATGTCTGCAGGTAAAGCACATCTTACAGAGGTGAAGGCAAACATCTAGATGTAAAACCCAAAATCTAGAGGTAAAGCCCAACATCTAGAGGAAAAGCCAAATATATAGATTTAAAACCCAAAATCTAGAGGTAAAGCGCAATATCTAGACCTAAAGCCCAAAATCTAGATGTAAAGCCCAAATTCTAGATCTAACACCCAAAATCTAGAGGTAAAGACCAATATCTAGTGGTAAAACCCAAGATCTAGAGGTAAAGCCAGATATCTAGAGGTAAAGCCCAACATCTAGAGGAAAAGCAAAATATATAGATTTCAAACCCAAATTCTAGAGTTCAATCCCAACATCTAGATGTAAAGCCCAACTTCCAGAGTTAAAGTCCAAAATCTAGAGGTAAACACCAATACCTAGAGTTAGAGCCCAAAATCTAGAAATAAAGCCCAACATCTAGAGATAAAGCCAGATATATAGATTTAAAATCCACAATCTGGAGGTAAAGCCCAACATCTAGAGCTAAAGCCCCAAATCTAGATGTAAAGCCCAATTGCTAGATCTAAAGCCAAATAATCTAGAGGTAAAGCCCAACATGTAGAGGTAAAGACTAAGATCTAGAGGTGAATTCCAATATCTAGTGTTAAAGCCTGACATCTACAGTTAAAGCCAAACATCTAGATGTAAAACCCAACTTCTAGAGGTAAAGCCGAATATCTAGAGTTAAAGCGCATCCTTTAGAGTAAAGCCCAAAATCTAGAGTTAAAACCCAACATCTAGAGGGAAAGCCCAGAATCTAGATGTAAAGCCTAACATCTAGAGGTGAATTCCAAAATCAAGTGTTAAGGCCTGACATCTACAGTTAAATCCAACCATATAGATATAACCCCCAACTTCTAGAGGTAAGGCCCAAAATCTAGAGGTAAAGCCCAGCTTCCAGGTTAAAGTCCAAAATCTAGAGGTAAACACCAATACCTAGAGTTAGAGCCCAAAATCTAGAGATATGCCAAATATATAGATTTAAAACCCAAAATCTAGAGATAAAGCCGAACATCTGAATGTAAAGCAAAACATCTAGATGTAATCCAAACATCTAGAGGTAAAGCCTAACATCTAGAGGTGAAGCACAACATATAGAGGTATAGCCCAACATCTAGAGATAAAGACCAACATCTAAGTATAAAGCAAAACATCTAGATGTAAAACCCTACATCTAGAGGTAAAGTCCAATATCTAGACCTAAAGACCAACATCTAGAGGTAAAACCCAACATCTAGTGGTAAAGCCCAACGTCTGGAGGTAAAGCCCAGATTCTAGAGAGAAGCCAAAAATCCAGATGGAAAACCCAAAATCTAGAGGTAAAGCCCAACATCTAGAGGTAAAGCCAGATATCTAGGGGTAAAGCCCAACATCTAGAGGAAAAGCCAAATATATAGATATAAACCCCAAAATCTAGAGGTAAAGCCCAATATCTAGACGTAAAGCCCAAAATCTAGATGAAAACCACAACTTCTAGATATAAAGCCCAACATCTAGAGGTAAAGACCAATAGCTAGAGGTAAAACCCAACATCTAGAGGTAAAGCCAGATATCTAGAGGTAAAGCCCAACGTCTGGAGGTAAAGCCCATCGTCTAGTCCTACAGCCCAATGTCTACAGGTAAAGCCCAACTTACAGAGGTGAAGGCAAACATCTAGATGTAAAACCCCAAAATCTAGAGGTAAAGCCCAATATCTAGACGTAAAGCCCAAAATCTAGATGTAAAGCCCAGCTTCTAGAGCTAAAGCCCAAAATCTAGATGTAAAGCCCAAATTCTAGATCTAACACCCAAAATCTAGAGGTAAAGACCAATATCTAGAGGTAAAACCCAACATCTAGAGGTAAAGCCAGATATCTAGAGGTAAAGCCCAACATCTAGAGGAAAAGCAAAATATATAGATTTCAAACCCAAATTCTAGAGTTAAATCCCAACATCTAGGGGTAAACCCCAACTTCCAGAGTTAAAGTCCAAAATCTAGAGGTAAACACCAATACCTAGAGTTAGAGCCCAAAATCTAGAGATATGCCAAATATATAGATTTAAAACCCAAAATCTAGAGATAAAGCCGAACATCTAAATGTAAAGCAAAACGTCTAGATGTAATCCAAACATCTAGAGGTAAAGCCTAACATCTAGAGGTGAAGCACAACATATAGAGGTATAACCCAACATCTAGAGATAAAGACCAACATCTCAATGTAAAGCAAAACATCTAGATGTAAAACCCTACATCTAGAGGTAAAGTCCAATATCTAGACCTAAAGACCAACATCTAGAGGTAAAACCCAACATGTAGTGGTAAAGCCCAACGTCTGGAGGTAAAGCCCAGATTCTAGAGAGAAGCCAAAAATTCAGATGGAAAACTCAAAATCTAGAGGTAAAGCCCAACATCTAGAGGTAAAGCCAGATATCTAGGGGTAAAGCCCAACATCTAGAGGAAAAGCCAAATATATAGATATAAAACCCAAAATCTAGAGGTAAAGCCCAATATCTAGACGTAAAGCCCAAAATCTAGATGAAAAGCACAACTTCTAGATCTAAAGCCCAACATCTAGAGGTAAAGACCAATATCTAGAGGTAAATCCCAAAGTCTAGATGTAAAGCTCAACTTCCAGATTTAAAGTCAAAAATCTAAATGTAAATACCAATACCTAGAGGTAGAGCCCAAAATGTAGAGGTAAAGCCCAATATCTAGAGATAAAGCCAGATATATAGATCTAAAGCCCAAAATCTAGAGGTGAAGCCTAATATCCAGACGTAAAGCCCAAAATCTAGATGTAAAGCCCAACTTCTAGAGGTAAAGCCCATCATCTAGTCCTACAGCCCAATGTCTGCAGGTAAAGCCCAACTTACAGAGGTGAAGGCAAACATCTAGATGTAAAACCCAAAATCTAGAGGTAAAGCCCAACATCTAGAGGAAAAGCCAAATATATAGATTTAAAACCCAAAATCTAGAGGTAAAGCCCAATATCTAGACGTAAAGCCCAAAGTCTAGATGTAAAGCCCAACTTCTAGATCTAAAGCCCAAAATCTAGATGTAAAGCCCAAATTCTAGATCTAACGCCCAAAATCTAGAGATAAAGACCAATATCTAGAGGTAAAACCCAACATCTAGAGGTAAAGTCAGATATCTAAGATAAAGCCCAACATCTAGAGGAAAAGCAAAATATATAGATTTCAAACCCAAATTCTAGAGTTAAATCCCAACATCTAGAGGTAAAGCCCAACTTCCAGAGTTAAAGTCCAAAATCTAGAGGTAAATACCAATACCTAGAGTTAGAGCCCAAAATCTAGAGATAAAGCCCAACATCTAGACGTAAATCCAGATATCTGACGGTAAAGCCCAACATCTAGAGGAAAAGCCAAATATATAGATTTAAAACCCAAAATCTGGAGATAAAGCCGAACATCTAAATGTAAAGCAAAAGATCTAGATATAATCCAAACATCTAGAGGTAAAGCCTAACATCTAGAGGTGAAGCACAACATATAGAGGTATAACCAAACATCTAGAGATAAAGACCAACATCTAAATGTAAAGCAAAACATCTAGATGTAAAACCCTACATCTAGAGGTAAAGTCCAATAGCTAGACCTAAAGACCAACATCTAGAGGTAAAACCCAACATGTAGTGGTAAAGCCCAACGTCTGGAGGTAAAGCCCAGATACTAGAGAGAAGCCAAAAATCCAGATGGAAAACCCAAAATCTAGAGGTAAAGCCCAACATCGACAGGTAAATCCAGATATCTAGGGGTAAAGCCCAACATCTAGAGGAAAAGCCAAATATATAGATATAAAACCCAAAATCTAGAGGTAAAGCCCAATATCTAGACGTAAAGCCCAAAATCTAGATGAAAAGCACAACTTCTAGATCTAAAGCCCAACATCTAGAGGTAAAGACCAATAGCTAGAGGTAAAACCCAACATCTAGAGGTAAAGCCAGATATCTAGAGGTAAAGCCCAACGTCTGGAGGTAAAGCCCATCATCTAGTCCTACAGCCCAATGTCTGCAGGTAAAGCCCAACTTACAGAGGTGAAGGCAAACATCTAGATGTAAAACCCCAAATCTAGAGGTAAAGCCCAACATCTAGAGGAAAAGCCAAATATATAGATTTAAAACCCAAAATCTAGAGGTAAAGCCCAATATCAAGACGTAAAGCCCAAAATCTAGATGTAAAGCCCAAATTCTAGATCTAACGCCCAAAATCTAGAGATAAAAACCAATATCTAGAGGTAAAACCCAAGATCTAGAGGTAAAGCCAGATATCTAGAGGTAAAGCCCAACATCTAGAGGAAAAGCAAAATATATAGATTTCAAACCCAAATTCTAGAGTTAAATCCCAACATCTAGAGGTAAAGCCAGATATATATCTCTAAACCCCAAAATCTAGAGGTGAAGCCCAATATCTAGAATTAAAGCCCAAAATCTAGATGTAAAGCCCAACTTCTAGAGGTAAAGCCCATCATCTAGTCCTACAGCCCAATGTCTGCAGGTAAAGCCGAACTTACAGAGGTGAAGGCAAACATCTAGATGTAAAACCCAAAATCTAGAGGTAAAGACCAATATCTAGACGTAAAGCCCAAAATCTGGATGTAAAGCCCAACTTCTAGATCTAAAGCCCAAAATATAAATGTAAAGCCCAACTTCTAAATCTAAAGCCCAACATCTAGAGGTAAAGCCCAATATTTAGAGTTTAAGCGCATGATTTAGAGGTAAAGCCCAAAATCTAGATTAAAAGCCCAACTTCTAGCGGTAAAGCCCATCATCTAGTCCTACAGCCCAATGTCTGCAGGTAAAGCCCAACTTACAGAGGTGAAGGCAAACATCTAGATGTAAAACCCAAAATCTAGAGGTAAAGCCCAACATCTAGAGGAAAAGCCAAATATATAGATTTAAAATCAAAATCTAGAGGTAAAGCCCAATATCTAGACCTAAAGACCAAAATCTAGATGAAAAGCACAACTTCTAGATCTAAAGCCCAACATCTAGAGGTAAAGACCAATAGCTAGAGGTAAAACCCAACATCTAGAGGTAAAGCCAGATATCTAGAGGTAAAGCCCAACGTCTGGAGGTAAAGCCCATCATCTAGTCCTACAGCCCAATGCCTGCAGGTAAAGCCCAACTTACAGAGGTGAAGGCAAACATCTAGATGTAAAACCCCAAATCTAGAGGTAAAGCCCAACATCTAGAGGAAAAGCCAAATATATAGATTTAAAACCCAAAATCTACAAGTAAAGCCCAACATCTAGAGGTAAAGCCAGATATCTAGGGGTAAAGGCCAACATCTAGAGGAAAAACCAAATATATAGATTTAAAAGCCAAAATCTAGAGGTAAAGCCCAATATCAAGACGTAAAGGCCAAAATCTAGATGTAAAGCCCAACTTCTTGATCTAAAGCCCAAAATCTAGATGTAAAGCCCAAATTCTAGATCTAACGCCCAAAATCTAGAGATAAAGACCAATATCTAGAGGTAAAACCCAACATCTAGAGGTAAAGCCAGATATCTAGAGGTAAAGCCCAACATCTAGAGGAAAAGCAAAATATATAGATTTCAAACCCAAATTCTAGAGTTCAATCCCAACATCTAGAGGTAAAGCCCAACTTCCAGAGTTAAAGTCCAAAATCTAGAGGTAAACACCAATACCTAGAGTTAGAGCCCAAAACCTAGAGATAAAGCCCAACATCTAGAGATAAAGCCAGATATATAGATTTAAAATCCAAAATCTGGAGGTAAAGCCCAACATCTCGAGATAAAGCCCCAAATCTAGATGTAAAGCCCAATTGCTAGATCTAAAGCCAAATACTCTAGAGGTAAAGCCCAACATGTAGAGGTAAAGACTAAGATCTAGAGGTGAATTCCAATATTTAGTGTTAAAGCCTGACACCTACAGTTAAAGCCAAACATCTAGATGTAAAACCCAACTTCTAGAGGTAAAGCCAAATATCTAGAGTTAAAGCGCATCCTTTAGAGTAAAGCCCAAAATCTAGAGTTAAAGCCCAACATCTAGAGGGAAAGCCCAGAATCTAGATGTAAAGCCTAACATCTAGAGGTGAATTCCAAAATCAAGTGTTAAGGCCTGACATCTACAGTTAAATCCAACCATATAGATATAACCCCCAACTTCTAGAGGTAAGGCCCAAAATCTAGAGGTAAAGCCCAACAGCTAGAGTTAAAGACGAACGTCTTGAGGTAAAGCCCAAAGTCCAGAGTTAAAGCCCAACTTCTAGAGGTAAAGCCCAACATCTAGAGGTGAAGCACAACATATAGAGGTATAACCCAACATCTAGAGATAAAGACCAACATCTAAATGTAAAGCAAAACATCTAGATGTAAAACCCTACATCTAGAGGTAAAGTCCAATATCTAGAACTAAAGACCAACATCTAGAGGTAAAGACCAACATCTAGAAGTAAATCCACATATCTAGAGGTAAAGCCCAACGTCTGGACGTAAAGCCCATCATCTAGTCCTACAGCCCAATGTTTGCAGGTAAAGCCCAACTTACAGAGGTGAAGGCAAACATCTAGATGTAAAACCCCAAATCTAGAGGTAAAGCCCAACATCTAGAGGTAAAGCCAGATATCTAGGGGTAAAGGCCAACATCTAGAGGAAAAGCCAAATATATAGATTTAAAACCCAAAATCTAGAGGTAAAGCCCAATATCTAGACGTAAAGCCCAAAATCTAGATGTAAAGCCCAACTTCTTGATCTAAAGTCCAAAATCTAGGTGTAAAACCCAAATTCTAGATCTAACGCCCAAAATCTAGAGATAAAGACCAATATCTAGAGGTGAAACCCAACATCTAGTGGTAAAGCCAGATATCTAAGGTAAAGCCCAACATCTAGAGGAAAAGCAAAATATATAGATTTCAAACCCAAATTCTAGAGTTCAATCCCAACATCTAGAGGTAAAGCCCAACTTCCAGAGTTAAAGTCCAAAATCTAAAAGTAAACACCAATACCTAGATTTAGAGCCCAAAATCTAGAGATAAAGCCCAACATCTAGAGATAAAGCCAGATATATAGATTTAAAATCCAAAATCTGGAGGTAAAGCCCAACATCTAGAGCTAAAGCCAAATACTCTAGAGGTAAAGCCCACATGCAGAGGTAAGGACTAAGATCTAGAGGTGAATTCCAATATCTAGTGTTAAAGCCCGACACCTACAGTTAAAGACAAACATCTAGATGTACAACCCAACTTCTAGAGGTAAAGCCCAACATCTAGAGGAAAAGCCAAATATATAGATTTAAAACCCAAAATCTAGAGGTAAAGCCCAACATCTAGAGATAAAGCCAGATATATAGATCTAAACTCCAAAATCTAGAGGTGAAGCCCAATATCTAGACGTAAAGCCCAATATCTAGATGTAAAGCCCAACTTCTAAATCTAAAGCCCAACATCCAGAGGTAAAGCCCAATATTTAGAGTTTAAGCGCATCATTTAGAGGTAAATCCCAAAATCTAGATGTAAAGCCCAACTTCTAGAGGTAAAGCCCATCATCTAGTCCTACAGCCCAATGTCTGCAGGTAAAGCCCAACTTACAGAGGTGAAGGCAAACATCTAGATGTAAAACCCAAAATCTAGAGGTAAAGCCCAACATCTAGAGGAAAAGCCAAATATATAGATTTAAAACCCAAAATATAGAGGTAAAGCCCAATATCTAGACCTAAAGCCCAAAATCTAGATGTAAAGCCCAAATTCTAGATCTAACACCCAAAATCTAGAGGTAAAGACCAATATCTAGAGGTAAAACCCAACATCTAGAGGTAAAGCCAGATATCTAGAGGTAAAGCCCAACATCTAGAGGAAAAGCAAAATATATAGATTTCAAACCCAAATTCTAGAGTTCAATCCCAACATCTAGAGGTAAAGCCCAACTTCCAGAGTTAAAGTCCAAAATCTAGAGGTAAACACCAATACCTAGAGTTAGAGCCCAAAATCTAGAGATAAAGCCCAACATCTAGAGATAAAGCCAGATATATAGATTTAAAATCCAAAATCTGGAGGTAAAGCCCAACATCTAGAGCTAAAGCCCCAAATCTAGATGTAAAGCCCAATTGCTAGATCTAAAGCCAAATACTCTAGAGGTAAAGCCCAACATGTAGAGGTAAAGACTAAGATCTAGAGGTGAATTCCAATATCTAGTGTTAAAGCCTGACACCTACAGTTAAAGCCAAACATCTAGATGTACAACCCAACTTCTAGAGGTAAAGCCGAATATCTAGAGTTAAAGTGCATCCTTTAGAGTAAAGCCCAACATCTAGAGTTAAAGCCCAGAATCTAGAGGGAAAGCCCAGAATCTAGATGTAAAGCCTAACATCTAGAGGTGAATTCCAAAATCAAGTGTTAAGGCCTGACATCTACAGTTAAATCCAACCATATAGATATAACCCCCAACTTCTAGAGGTAAGGCCCAAAATCTAGAGGTAAAGCCCAACAGCTGGAGTTAAAGCCGAACGTCTTGAGGTAAAGCCCAAAGTCTAGAGTTAAAGCCCAACTTCTAGAGGTAAAGCCGAACATCTAGAGGTAAAGCCAGATATCTGACGGTAAAGCCCAACATCTAGAGGAAAAGCCAAATATATAGATTTAAAACCCAAAATCTAGAGATAAAGCCGAACATCTAAATGTAAAGCAAAACATCTAGATGTAATCCAAACATCTAGAGGTAAAGCCTAACATCTAGAGGTGAAGCACAACATATAGAGGTATAACCCAACATCTAGAGATAAAGACCAACATCTAAAAGTAAAGCAAAACATCTAGATGTAAATCCCTACATCTAGAGGTAAAGTCCAATAGCTAGACCTAAAGACCAACATCTAGAGGTAAAACCCAACATCTAGTGGTAAAGCCCAACGTCTGGAGGTAAAGCCCAGATTCTAGAGAGAAGCCAAAAATCCAGATGGAAAACCCAAAATCTAGAGGTAAAGCCCAACATCTACAGGTAAATCCAGATATCTAGGGGTAAAGCCCAACATCTAGAGGAAAAGCCAAATATATAGATATAAAACCCAAAATCTAGAGGTAAAGCCCAATATCTAGACGTAAAGCCCAAAATCTAGATGAAAAGCACAACTTCTAGATCTAAAGCCCAACATCTAGAGGTAAAGACCAATAGCTAGAGGTAAAACCCAACATCTAGAGGTAAAGCCAGATATCTAGAGGTAAAGCCCAACGTCTGGAGGTAAAGCCCATCATCTAGTCCTACAGCCCAATGTCTGCAGGTAAAGCCCAACTTACAGAGGTGAAGGCAAACATCTAGATGTAAAACCCCAAATCTAGAGGTAAAGCCCAACATCTCGAGGTAAAGCCAGATATCTAGGGGTAAAGCCCAACATCTAGAGGAAAAGCCAAATATATAGATTTAAAACCCAAAATCTAGAGGTAAAGCCCAATATCAAGACGTAAAGGCCAAAATCTAGATGTAAAGCCCAGCTTCTTGATCTAAAGCCCAAAATCTAGATGTAAAGCCCAAATTCTAGATCTAACACCCAAAATCTAGAGGTAAAGACCAATATCTAGAGGTAAAACCCAACATCTAGAGGTAAAGCCAGATATCTAGAGGTAAAGCCCAACATCTAGAGGAAAAGCAAAATATATAGATTTCAAACCCAAATTCTAGAGTTCAATCCCAACATCTAGAGGTAAATCCCAAAGTCTAGATGTAAAGCTCAACTTCCAGATTTAAAGTCAAAAATCTAAATGTAAATACCAATACCTAGAGGTAGAGCCCAAAATGTAGAGGTAAAGCCCAACATCTAGAGATAAAGCCAGATATATAGATCTAAACCCCAAAATCTAGAGGTGAAGCCCAGTATCTAGACGTAAAGCCCAAAATCTAGATGTAAAGCCCAACTTCTAGATCTAAAGCCCAAAATATAGCTGTAAAGCCCAACTTCTAAATCTAAAGCCCAACATCTAGAGGTAAAGCCCAATATTTAGAGTTTAAGCGCATCATTTAGAGGTAAAGCCCAAAATCTAGATGTAAAGCCCAACTTCTAGAGGTAAAGCCCATCATCTAGTCCTACAGCCCAATGTCTGCAGGTAAAGCACATCTTACAGAGGTGAAGGCAAACATCTAGATGTAAACCCCAAAATCTAGAGGTAAAGCCCAACATCTAGAGGAAAAGCCAAATATATAGATTTAAAACCCAAAATCTAGAGGTAAAGCCCAATATCTAGACCTAAAGCCCAAAATCTAGATGTAAAGCCCAAATTCTAGATCTAACACCCAAAATCTAGAGGTAAAGACCAATATCTAGAGGTAAAACCCAAGATCTAGAGGTAAAGCCAGATATCTAGAGGTAAAGCCCAACATCTAGAGGAAAAGCAAAATATATAGATTTCAAACCCAAATTCTAGAGTTCAATCCCAACATCTAGAGGTAAAGCCCAACTTCCAGAGTTAAAGTCCAAAATCTAGAGGTTTAACACCAATACCTAGAGTTAGAGCCCAAAATCTAGAGATAAAGCCCAACATCTAGAGATAAAGCCAGATATATAGATTTAAAATCCACAATCTGGAGGTAAAGCCCAACATCTAGAGCTAAAGCCCCAAATCTAGATGTAAAGCCCAATTGCTAGATCTAAAGCCAAATACTCTAGAGGTAAAGCCCAACATGTAGAGGTAAAGACTAAGATCTAGAGGTGAATTCCAATATCTAGTGTTAAAGGCCGACACCTACAGTTAAAGCCAAACATCTAGATGTAAAACCCAACTTCTAGAGGTAAAGCCGAATATCTAGAGTTAAAGCGCATCCTTTCGAGTAAAGCCCAAAATCTAGAGTTAAAGCCCAACATCTAGAGGGAAAGCCCAGAATGTAGATGTAAAGCCCAAATTCTAGATCTAACACCCAAAATCTAGAGGTAAAGACCAATATCTAGAGGTAAAACCCAACATCTATATTAATAGATCTATTGTATGTAAAGCACAACATATAGAGGTATAACCCAACATCTATGTTGTATGTAAAGCACAACATATAGAGTTATAACCCAACATCAAGAGATAAAGACCAACATCTAAATGTAAAGCAAAACATCTAGATGTAAAACCCTACATCTAGAGGTAAAGTCCAATATCTAGACCTAAAGACCAACATCTAGAGGTAAAACCCAACATCTAGTGGTAAAGCCCAACGTCTGGAGGTAAAGCCCAGATTCTAGAGAGAAGCCAAAAATCCAGATGGAAAACCCAAAATCTAGAGGTAAAGCCCAACATCTAGAGGTAAATCCAGATATGTAGGGGTAAAGCCCAACATCTAGAGGAAAAGCCAAATATATAGATATAAAACCCAAAATCTAGAGGTAAAGCCCAATATCTAGACGTAAAGCCCAAAATCTAGATGAAAAGCACAACTTCTAGATCTAAAGCCCAACATCTAGAGGTAAAGACCAATAGCTAGAGGTAAATCCCAACATCTAGAGGTAAAGCCAGATATCTAGAGGTAAAGCCCAACGTCTGGAGGTAAAGCCCATCATCTAGTCCTACAGCCCAATGTCTGCAGGTAAAGCCCAACTTACAGAGGTGAAGGCAAACATCTAGATGTAAAACCCCAAATCTAGAGGTAAAGACCAACATCTAGAGGAAAAGCCAAATATATATATATTTAAAACCCAAAATCTAGAGGTAAAGCCCAACATCTAGAGGTAAAGCCAGATATCTAGGGGTAAAGCCCAACATCTAGAGGAAAAGCCAAATATATAGATTTAAAACCCAAAATCTAGAGGTAAATCCCAATATCAAGACGTAAAGGCCAAAATCTAGATGTAAAGCCCAGCTTCTTGATCTAAAGCCCAAAATCTAGATGTAAAGCCCAAATTCTAGATCGAATGCCAAAATCTAGAGATAAAGACCAATATCTAGAGGTAAAACCCAACATCTAGAGGTAAAGCCAGATATCTAGAGGTAAAGCCCAACATCTAGAGGAAAAGCAAAATATATAGATTTCAAACCCAAATTCTAGAGTTCAATCCCAACATCTAGAGGTAAATCCCAAAGTCTAGATGTAAAGCTCAACTTCCAGATTTAAAGTCAAAAATCTAAATGTAAATACCAATACCTAGAGGTAGAGCCCAAAATGTAGAGGTAAAGCCCAATATCTAGAGATAAAGCCAGATATATAGATCTAAAGCCCAAAATCTAGAGGTAAAGCCTAACATCTAGAGGTGAAGCACAACATATAGAGGTATAACCCAACATCTAGAGATAAAGACCAACATCTAAATGTAAAGCAAAACATCTAGATGTAAAACCCTACATCTAGAGGTAAAGTCCAATATCTAGACCTAAAGACCAACATCTAGAGGTAAAACTCAACATCTAGTGGTAAAGCCCAACGTCTGGAGGTAAAGCCCAGATTCTAGAGAGAAGCCAAAAATCCAGATGGAAAACCCAAAATCTAGAGGTAAAGCCCAACATCTACAGGTAAATCCAGATATCTAGGGGTAAAGCCCAACATCTAGAGGAAAAGCCAAATATATAGATATAAAACCCAAAATCTAGAGGTAAAGCCCAATATCTAGACGTAAAGCCCAAAATCTAGATGAAAAGCACAACTTCTAGATCTAAAGATCAACATCTAGAGGTAAAGATCAATAGCTAGAGGTAAAACCCAACATCTAGAGATAAAGGCAGATATCTAGATGTAAAGCCCAACATCTGGAGGTAAAGCCCATCATCTAGTCCTACAGCCCAATGTCTGCAGGTAAAGCCCAACTTACAGAGGTGAAGGCAAACATCTAGATATAAAACCCCAAATCTAGAGGTAAAGCCCAACGTCTAGAGGAAAAGCCAAATATATATATATTTAAAACCCAAAATCTAGAGGTAAAGCCAGATATCTAGCGGTAAAGGCCAACATCTAGAGGAAAAGCCAAATATATAGATTTAAAACCAAAAATCTAGAGGTAAAGCCCAATATCAAGACGTAAAGGCCAAAATCTAGATGTAAAGCCCAACTTCTTGATCTAAAGCCCAAAATCTAGATGTAAAGCCCAAATTCTAGATCTAACGCCCAAAATCTAGAGATAAAGACCAATATCTAGAGGTAAAACCCAACATCTAGAGGTAAAGCCAGATATCTAGAGGTAAAGCCCAACATCTAGAGGAAAAGCAAAATATATAGATTTCAAACCCAAATTCTAGAGTTCAATCCCAACATCTAGATTTAAAACCCAAAGTCTAGATGTAAAGCTCAACTTCCAGATTTAAAGTCAAAAATCTAAAGGTAAATACCAATACCTAGAGGTAGAGCCCAAAATGTAGAGGTAAAGCCCAACATCTAGAGATAAAGCCAGATATATAGATCTAAACCCCAAAATCTAGAGGTAAAGCCCAATATCTAGACGTAAAGCCCAAAAGCTAGATGTAAAGCCCAGCTTCTAGATCTAAAGCCCAAAATATAGATGTAAAGCCCAACTTCTAAATCTAAAGCCCAACATCTAGAGGTAAAGCCCAATATTTAGAGTTTAAGCCCATCATTTAGAGGTAAAGCCAGATATCTAGAGGTAAAGCCCAACTTCTAGAGGTAAAGCCCATCATCTAGTCCTACAGCCCAATGTCTGCAGGTAAAGCCCAACTTACAGAGGTGAAGGCAAACATCTAGATGTAAAACCCAAAATCTAGAGGTAAAGCCTAACATCTAGAGGAAAAGCCAAATATATAGATTTAAAACCCAAAATCTAGAGGTAAAGCCCAATATCTAGACCTAAAGCCCAAAATCTAGATGTAAAGCCCAATATCTAGACCTAAAGCCCAAAATCTAGATGTAAAGCCCAACTTCTAGATCTAAAGCCCAAAATCTAGATGTAAAGCCCAAATTCTAGATCTAACACCCAAAATCTAGAGGTAAAGACCAATATCTAGAGGTAAAACTCAACAGCTAGAGGTAAAGCCAGATATCTAGAGGTAAAGCCCAAAATCTAGAGGAAAAGCAAAATATATAGATTTCAAACCCAAATTCTAGAGTTAAATCCCAACATCTAGAGGTAAAGCCCAACTTCCAGAGTTAAAGTCCAAAATCTAGAGGTAAACACCAATACAAAGAGTTAGAGCCCAAAATCTAGAGTTAATCCCAATATCTAGAGGTAAAGCCCAACATCTAGAGGTAAAGCCAGATATCTAAGGGTAAAGCCCAACATCTAGAGGAAAAGCCAAATATATAGATTTAAAACCCAAAATCTAGAGGTAAAGCCCAATATCTAGACGTAAAGGCCAAAATCTAGATGTAAAGCCCAACTTCTAAATCTAAAGCCCAACATCTAGAGGTAAAGCCCAATATTTAGAGGTAAAACCCAACATCTAGAGTTAAAGCCAGATATCTAGAGGTAAAGCCCAACATCTAGATGAAAAGCCAAATATATAGATTTCAAACCCAAATTCTAGAGTTAAATGCCAACATCTAGAGGTAAAGACCTATAGCTAGAGGTAAAACCCAACATCTAGAGGTAAAGCCAGATATCTAGAGGTAAAGCCCAACATCCAGAGGAAAAGCCAAATATATAGATTTCAAACCCACATTCTAGAGTTAAATCCCAACATCTAGAGGTAAAGACCAATAGCTAGAGATAAAACCCAACATCTAGAGGTAAAGCCAGATATCTAGAGGTAAAGCCCAACGTCTGGAGGTAAAGCCCATCATCTAGTCCTACAGCCCAATGTCTGCAGGTAAAGCCCAACTTACAGAGGTGAAGGCAAACATCTAGATGTAAACCCCAAAATCTAGAGGTAAAGCCCAATATCTAGACGTAAAGCCCAAAGTCTAGATGTAAAGCCCAACTTCTAGATCTAAAGCCCAAAATCTAGATGTAAAGCCCGACTTCTAAATCTAAAGCCCAACATCTAGAGGTAAAGCCCAATATTTAGAGTTTAAGCACATCATTTATAGGTAAAGCCCAAAATCTAGATGTAAAGCCCAACTTCTAGAGGTAAAGCCCATCATCTAGTCCTACAGCCCAATGTCTGCAGGTAAAGCACATCTTACAGAGGTGAAGGCAAACATCTAGATGTAAAACCCAAAATCTAGAGGTAAAGCCCAACATCTAGAGGAAAAGCCAAATATATAGATTTAAAACCCAAAATCTAGAGGTAAAGCGCAATATCTAGACCTAAAGCCCAAAATCTAGATGTAAAGCCCAAATTCTAGATCTAACACCCAAAATCTAGAGGTAAAGACCAATATCTAGTGGTAAAACCCAAGATCTAGAGGTAAAGCCAGATATCTAGAGGTAAAGCCCAACATCTAGAGGAAAAGCAAAATATATAGATTTCAAACCCAAATTCTAGAGTTCAATCCCAACATCTAGAGGTAAAGCCCAACTTCCAGAGTTAAAGTCCAAAATCTAGAGGTAAACACCAATACCTAGAGTTAGAGCCCAAAATCTAGAAATAAAGCCCAACATCTAGAGATAAAGCCAGATATATAGATTTAAAATCCAAAATCTGGAGGTAAAGCCCAACATCTAGAGCTAAAGCCCCAAATCTAGATGTAAAGCCCAATTGCTAGATCTAAAGCCAAATACTCTAGAGGTAAAGCCCAACATGTAGAGGTAAAGACTAAGATCTAGAGGTGAATTCCAATATCTAGTGTTAAAGCCTGTCATCTACAGTTAAAGCCAAACATCTAGATGTAAAACCCAACTTCTAGAGGTAAAGCCGAATATCTAGAGTTAAAGCGCATCCTTTAGAGTAAAGCCCAAAATCTAGAGTTAAAGCCCAACATCTAGAGGGAAAGCCCAGAATCTAGATGTAAAGCCTAACATCTAGAGGTGAATTCCAAAATCAAGTGTTAAGGCCTGACATCTACAGTTAAATCCAACCATATAGATATAACCCCCAACTTCTAGAGGTAAGGCCCAAAATCTAGAGGTAAAGCCCAGCTTCCAGGTTAAAGTCCAAAATCTAGAGGTAAACACCAATACCTAGAGTTAGAGCCCAAAATCTAGAGATATGCCAAATATATAGATTTAAAACCCAAAATCTAGAGATAAAGCCGAACATCTAAATGTAAAGCAAAACATCTAGATGTAATCCAAACATCTAGAGGTAAAGCCTAACATCTAGAGGTGAAGCACAACATATAGAGGTATAGCCTGACATCTAGAGATAAAGACCAACATCTAAGTGTAAAGCAAAACATCTAGATGTAAAACCCTACATCTAGAGGTAAAGTCCAATATCTAGACCTAAAGACCAACATCTAGAGGTAAAACCCAACATCTAGTGGTAAAGCCCAACGTCTGGAGGTAAAGCCCAGATTCTAGAGAGAAGCCAAAAATCCAGGTGGAAAACCCAAAATCTAGAGGTAAAGCCCAACATCTACAGGTAAATCCAGATATCTAGGGGTAAAGCCCAACATCTAGAGGAAAAGCCAAATATATAGATATAAACCCCAAAATCTAGAGGTAAAGCCCAATATCAAGACGTAAAGCCCAAAATCTAGATGAAAAGCACAACTTCTAGATATAAAGCCCAACATCTAGAGGTAAAGACCAATAGCTAGAGGTAAAACCCAACATCTAGAGGTAAAGCCAGATATCTAGAGGTAAAGCCCAACGTCTGGAGGTAAAGCCCATCGTCTAGTCCTACAGCCCAATGTCTACAGGTAAAGCCCAACTTACAGAGGTGAAGGCAAACATCTAGATGTAAAACCCCAAAATCTAGAGGTAAAGCCCAATATCTAGACGTAAAGCCCAAAATCTAGATGTAAAGCCCAGCTTCTAGAGCTAAAGCCCAAAATCTAGATGTAAAGCCCAAATTCTAGATCTAACACCCAAAATCTAGAGGTAAAGACCAATATCTAGAGGTAAAACCCAACATCTAGAGGTAAAGCCAGATATCTAGAGGTAAAGCCCAACATCTAGAGGAAAAGCAAAATATATAGATTTCAAACCCAAATTCTAGAGTTAAATCCCAACATCTAGGGGTAAACCCCAACTTCCAGAGTTAAAGTCCAAAATCTAGAGGTAAACACCAATACCTAGAGTTAGAGCCCAAAATCTAGAGATATGCCAAATATATAGATTTAAAACCCAAAATCTAGAGATAAAGCCGAACATCTAAATGTAAAGCAAAACGTCTAGATGTAATCCAAACATCTAGAGGTAAAGCCTAACATCTAGAGGTGAAGCACAACATATAGAGGTATAACCCAACATCTAGAGATAAAGACCAACATCTCAATGTAAAGCAAAACATCTAGATGTAAAACCCTACATCTAGAGGTAAAGTCCAATATCTAGACCTAAAGACCAACATCTAGAGGTAAAACCCAACATGTAGTGGTAAAGCCCAACGTCTGGAGGTAAAGCCCAGATTCTAGAGAGAAGCCAAAAATTCAGATGGAAAACTCAAAATCTAGAGGTAAAGCCCAACATCTAGAGGTAAAGCCAGATATCTAGGGGTAAAGCCCAACATCTAGAGGAAAAGCCAAATATATAGATATAAAACCCAAAATCTAGAGGTAAAGCCCAATATCTAGACGTAAAGCCCAAAATCTAGATGAAAAGCACAACTTCTAGATCTAAAGCCCAACATCTAGAGGTAAAGACCAATATCTAGAGGTAAATCCCAAAGTCTAGATGTAAAGCTCAACTTCCAGATTTAAAGTCAAAAATCTAAATGTAAATACCAATACCTAGAGGTAGAGCCCAAAATGTAGAGGTAAAGCCCAATATCTAGAGATAAAGCCAGATATATAGATCTAAAGCCCAAAATCTAGAGGTGAAGCCTAATATCCAGACGTAAAGCCCAAAATCTAGATGTAAAGCCCAACTTCTAGAGGTAAAGCCCATCATCTAGTCCTACAGCCCAATGTCTGCAGGTAAAGCCCAACTTACAGAGGTGAAGGCAAACATCTAGATGTAAAACCCAAAATCTAGAGGTAAAGCCCAACATCTAGAGGAAAAGCCAAATATATAGATTTAAAACCCAAAATTAGAGGTAAAGCCCAATATCTAGACGTAAAGCCAAAAGTCTAGATGTAAAGCCCAACTTCTAGATCTAAAGCCCAAAATCTAGATGTAAAGCCCAAATTCTAGATCTAACGCCCAAAATCTAGAGATAAAGACCAATATCTAGAGGTAAAACCCAACATCTAGAGGTAAAGTCAGATATCTAAGATAAAGCCCAACATCTAGAGGAAAAGCAAAATATATAGATTTCAAACCCAAATTCTAGAGTTAAATCCCAACATCTAGAGGTAAAGCCCAACTTCCAGAGTTAAAGTCCAAAATCTAGAGGTAAATACCAATACCTAGAGTTAGAGCCCAAAATCTAGAGATAAAGCCCAACATCTAGACGTAAATCCAGATATCTGACGGTAAAGCCCAACATCTAGAGGAAAAGCCAAATATATAGATTTAAAACCCAAAATCTGGAGATAAAGCCGAACATCTAAATGTAAAGCAAAAGATCTAGATGTAATCCAAACATCTAGAGGTAAAGCCTAACATCTAGAGGTGAAGCACAACATATAGAGGTATAACCCAACATCTAGAGATAAAGACCAACATCTAAATGTAAAGCAAAACATCTAGATGTAAAACCCTACATCTAGAGGTAAAGTCCAATAGCTAGACCTAAAGACCAACATCTAGAGGTAAAACCCAACATGTAGTGGTAAAGCCCAACGTCTGGAGGTAAAGCCCAGATACTAGAGAATAGCCAAAAATCCAGATGGAAAACCCAAAATCTAGAGGTAAAGCCCAACATCGACAGGTAAATCCAGATATCTAGGGGTAAAGCCCAACATCTAGAGGAAAAGCCAAATATATAGATATAAAACCCAAAATCTAGAGGTAAAGCCCAATATCTAGACGTAAAGCCCAAAATCTAGATGAAAAGCACAACTTCTAGATCTAAAGCCCAACATCTAGAGGTAAAGACCAATAGCTAGAGGTAAAACCCAACATCTAGAGGTAAAGCCAGATATCTAGAGGTAAAGCCCAACGTCTGGAGGTAAAGCCCATCATCTAGTCCTACAGCCCAATGTCTGCAGGTAAAGCCCAACTTACAGAGGTGAAGGCAAACATCTAGATGTAAAACCCCAAATCTAGAGGTAAAGCCCAACATCTAGAGGAAAAGCCAAATATATAGATTTAAAACCCAAAATCTAGAGGTAAAGCCCAATATCAAGACGTAAAGCCCAAAATCTAGATGTAAAGCCCAAATTCTAGATCTAACGCCCAAAATCTAGAGATAAAGACCAATATCTAGAGGTAAAACCCAAGATCTAGAGGTAAAGCCAGATATCTAGAGGTAAAGCCCAACATCTAGAGGAAAAGCAAAATATATAGATTTCAAACCCAAATTCTAGAGTTAAATCCCAACATCTAGAGGTAAAGCCAGATATATATCTCTAAACCCCAAAATCTAGAGGTGAAGCCCAATATCTAGAATTAAAGCCCAAAATCTAGATGTAAAGCCCAACTTCTAGAGGTAAAGCCCATCATCTAGTCCTACAGCCCAATGTCTGCAGGTAAAGCCGAACTTACAGAGGTGAAGGCAAACATCTAGATGTAAAACCCAAAATCTAGAGGTAAAGACCAATATCTAGACGTAAAGCCCAAAATCTGGATGTAAAGCCCAACTTCTAGATCTAAAGCCCAAAATATAAATGTAAAGCCCAACTTCTAAATCTAAAGCCCAACATCTAGAGGTAAAGCCCAATATTTAGAGTTTAAGCGCATGATTTAGAGGTAAAGCCCAAAATCTAGATTAAAAGCCCAACTTCTAGCGGTAAAGCCCATCATCTAGTCCTACAGCCCAATGTCTGCAGGTAAAGCCCAACTTACAGAGGTGAAGGCAAACATCTAGATGTAAAACCCAAAATCTAGAGGTAAAGCCCAACATCTAGAGGAAAAGCCAAATATATAGATTTAAAATCAAAATCTAGAGGTAAAGCCCAATATCTAGACCTAAAGACCAAAATCTAGATGAAAAGCACAACTTCTAGATCTAAAGCCCAACATCTAGAGGTAAAGACCAATAGCTAGAGGTAAAACCCAACATCTAGAGGTAAAGACCAATATCTAGAGGTAAATCCCAAAGTCTAGATGTAAAGCTCAACTTCCAGATTTAAAGTCAAAAATCTAAATGTAAATACCAATACCTAGAGGTAGAGCCCAAAATGTAGAGGTAAAGCCCAATATCTAGAGATAAAGCCAGATATATAGATCTAAAGCCCAAAATCTAGAGGTGAAGCCTAATATCCAGACGTAAAGCCCAAAATCTAGATGTAAAGCCCAACTTCTAGAGGTAAAGCCCATCATCTAGTCCTACAGCCCAATGTCTGCAGGTAAAGCCCAACTTACAGAGGTGAAGGCAAACATCTAGATGTAAAACCCAAAATCTAGAGGTAAAGCCCAACATCTAGAGGAAAAGCCAAATATATAGATTTAAAACCCAAAATTAGAGGTAAAGCCCAATATCTAGACGTAAAGCCAAAAGTCTAGATGTAAAGCCCAACTTCTAGATCTAAAGCCCAAAATCTAGATGTAAAGCCCAAATTCTAGATCTAACGCCCAAAATCTAGAGATAAAGACCAATATCTAGAGGTAAAACCCAACATCTAGAGGTAAAGTCAGATATCTAAGATAAAGCCCAACATCTAGAGGAAAAGCAAAATATATAGATTTCAAACCCAAATTCTAGAGTTAAATCCCAACATCTAGAGGTAAAGCCCAACTTCCAGAGTTAAAGTCCAAAATCTAGAGGTAAATACCAATACCTAGAGTTAGAGCCCAAAATCTAGAGATAAAGCCCAACATCTAGACGTAAATCCAGATATCTGACGGTAAAGCCCAACATCTAGAGGAAAAGCCAAATATATAGATTTAAAACCCAAAATCTGGAGATAAAGCCGAACATCTAAATGTAAAGCAAAAGATCTAGATGTAATCCAAACATCTAGAGGTAAAGCCTAACATCTAGAGGTGAAGCACAACATATAGAGGTATAACCCAACATCTAGAGATAAAGACCAACATCTAAATGTAAAGCAAAACATCTAGATGTAAAACCCTACATCTAGAGGTAAAGTCCAATAGCTAGACCTAAAGACCAACATCTAGAGGTAAAACCCAACATGTAGTGGTAAAGCCCAACGTCTGGAGGTAAAGCCCAGATACTAGAGAATAGCCAAAAATCCAGATGGAAAACCCAAAATCTAGAGGTAAAGCCCAACATCGACAGGTAAATCCAGATATCTAGGGGTAAAGCCCAACATCTAGAGGAAAAGCCAAATATATAGATATAAAACCCAAAATCTAGAGGTAAAGCCCAATATCTAGACGTAAAGCCCAAAATCTAGATGAAAAGCACAACTTCTAGATCTAAAGCCCAACATCTAGAGGTAAAGACCAATAGCTAGAGGTAAAACCCAACATCTAGAGGTAAAGCCAGATATCTAGAGGTAAAGCCCAACGTCTGGAGGTAAAGCCCATCATCTAGTCCTACAGCCCAATGTCTGCAGGTAAAGCCCAACTTACAGAGGTGAAGGCAAACATCTAGATGTAAAACCCCAAATCTAGAGGTAAAGCCCAACATCTAGAGGAAAAGCCAAATATATAGATTTAAAACCCAAAATCTAGAGGTAAAGCCCAATATCAAGACGTAAAGCCCAAAATCTAGATGTAAAGCCCAAATTCTAGATCTAACGCCCAAAATCTAGAGATAAAGACCAATATCTAGAGGTAAAACCCAAGATCTAGAGGTAAAGCCAGATATCTAGAGGTAAAGCCCAACATCTAGAGGAAAAGCAAAATATATAGATTTCAAACCCAAATTCTAGAGTTAAATCCCAACATCTAGAGGTAAAGCCAGATATATATCTCTAAACCCCAAAATCTAGAGGTGAAGCCCAATATCTAGAATTAAAGCCCAAAATCTAGATGTAAAGCCCAACTTCTAGAGGTAAAGCCCATCATCTAGTCCTACAGCCCAATGTCTGCAGGTAAAGCCGAACTTACAGAGGTGAAGGCAAACATCTAGATGTAAAACCCAAAATCTAGAGGTAAAGACCAATATCTAGACGTAAAGCCCAAAATCTGGATGTAAAGCCCAACTTCTAGATCTAAAGCCCAAAATATAAATGTAAAGCCCAACTTCTAAATCTAAAGCCCAACATCTAGAGGTAAAGCCCAATATTTAGAGTTTAAGCGCATGATTTAGAGGTAAAGCCCAAAATCTAGATTAAAAGCCCAACTTCTAGCGGTAAAGCCCATCATCTAGTCCTACAGCCCAATGTCTGCAGGTAAAGCCCAACTTACAGAGGTGAAGGCAAACATCTAGATGTAAAACCCAAAATCTAGAGGTAAAGCCCAACATCTAGAGGAAAAGCCAAATATATAGATTTAAAATCAAAATCTAGAGGTAAAGCCCAATATCTAGACCTAAAGACCAAAATCTAGATGAAAAGCACAACTTCTAGATCTAAAGCCCAACATCTAGAGGTAAAGACCAATAGCTAGAGGTAAAACCCAACATCTAGAGGTAAAGCCAGATATCTAGAGGTAAAGCCCAACGTCTGGAGGTAAAGCCCATCATCTAGTCCTACAGCCCAATGCCTGCAGGTAAAGCCCAACTTACAGAGGTGAAGGCAAACATCTAGATGTAAAACCCCAAATCTAGAGGTAAAGCCCAACATCTAGAGGAAAAGCCAAATATATAGATTTAAAACCCAAAATCTACAAGTAAAGCCCAACATCTAGAGGTAAAGCCAGATATCTAGGGGTAAAGGCCAACATCTAGAGGAAAAACCAAATATATAGATTTAAAAGCCAAAATCTAGAGGTAAAGCCCAATATCAAGACGTAAAGGCCAAAATCTAGATGTAAAGCCCAAGTTCTTGATCTAAAGCCCAAAATCTAGATGTAAAGCCCAAATTCTAGATCTAACGCCCAAAATCTAGAGATAAAGACCAATATCTAGAGGTAAAACCCAACATCTAGAGGTAAAGCCAGATATCTAGAGGTAAAGCCCAACATCTAGAGGAAAAGCAAAATATATAGATTTCAAACCCAAATTCTAGAGTTCAATCCCAACATCTAGAGGTAAAGCCCAACTTCCAGAGTTAAAGTCCAAAATCTAGAGGTAAACACCAATACCTAGAGTTAGAGCCCAAAACCTAGAGATAAAGCCCAACATCTAGAGATAAAGCCAGATATATAGATTTAAAATCCAAAATCTGGAGGTAAAGCCCAACATCTCGAGATAAAGCCCCAAATCTAGATGTAAAGCCCAATTGCTAGATCTAAAGCCAAATACTCTAGAGGTAAAGCCCAACATGTAGAGGTAAAGACTAAGATCTAGAGGTGAATTCCAATATTTAGTGTTAAAGCCTGACACCTACAGTTAAAGCCAAACATCTAGATGTAAAACCCAACTTCTAGAGGTAAAGCCAAATATCTAGAGTTAAAGCGCATCCTTTAGAGTAAAGCCCAAAATCTAGAGTTAAAGCCCAACATCTAGAGGGAAAGCCCAGAATCTAGATGTAAAGCCTAACATCTAGAGGTGAATTCCAAAATCAAGTGTTAAGGCCTGACATCTACAGTTAAATCCAACCATATAGATATAACCCCCAACTTCTAGAGGTAAGGCCCAAAATCTAGAGGTAAAGCCCAACAGCTAGAGTTAAAGACGAACGTCTTGAGGTAAAGCCCAAAGTCCAGAGTTAAAGCCCAACTTCTAGAGGTAAAGCCCAACATCTAGAGGTGAAGCACAACATATAGAGGTATAACCCAACATCTAGAGATAAAGACCAACATCTAAATGTAAAGCAAAACATCTAGATGTAAAACCCTACATCTAGAGGTAAAGTCCAATATCTAGAACTAAAGACCAACATCTAGAGGTAAAGACCAACATCTAGAAGTAAATCCACATATCTAGAGGTAAAGCCCAACGTCTGGACGTAAAGCCCATCATCTAGTCCTACAGCCCAATGTTTGCAGGTAAAGCCCAACTTACAGAGGTGAAGGCAAACATCTAGATGTAAAACCCCAAATCTAGAGGTAAAGCCCAACATCTAGAGGTAAAGCCAGATATCTAGGGGTAAAGGCCAACATCTAGAGGAAAAGCCAAATATATAGATTTAAAACCCAAAATCTAGAGGTAAAGCCCAATATCTAGACGTAAAGCCCAAAATCTAGATGTAAAGCCCAACTTCTTGATCTAAAGTCCAAAATCTAGATGTAAAACCCAAATTCTAGATCTAACGCCCAAAATCTAGAGATAAAGACCAATATCTAGAGGTGAAACCCAACATCTAGTGGTAAAGCCAGATATCTAAGGTAAAGCCCAACATCTAGAGGAAAAGCAAAATATATAGATTTCAAACCCAAATTCTAGAGTTCAATCCCAACATCTAGAGGTAAAGCCCAACTTCCAGAGTTAAAGTCCAAAATCTAAAAGTAAACACCAATACCTAGATTTAGAGCCCAAAATCTAGAGATAAAGCCCAACATCTAGAGATAAAGCCAGATATATAGATTTAAAATCCAAAATCTGGAGGTAAAGCCCAACATCTAGAGCTAAAGCCAAATACTCTAGAGGTAAAGCCCACATGCAGAGGTAAGGACTAAGATCTAGAGGTGAATTCCAATATCTAGTGTTAAAGCCCGACACCTACAGTTAAAGACAAACATCTAGATGTACAACCCAACTTCTAGAGGTAAAGCCCAACATCTAGAGGAAAAGCCAAATATATAGATTTAAAACCCAAAATCTAGAGGTAAAGCCCAACATCTAGAGATAAAGCCAGATATATAGATCTAAACTCCAAAATCTAGAGGTGAAGCCCAATATCTAGACGTAAAGCCCAATATCTAGATGTAAAGCCCAACTTCTAAATCTAAAGCCCAACATCCAGAGGTAAAGCCCAATATTTAGAGTTTAAGCGCATCATTTAGAGGTAAATCCCAAAATCTAGATGTAAAGCCCAACTTCTAGAGGTAAAGCCCATCATCTAGTCCTACAGCCCAATGTCTGCAGGTAAAGCCCAACTTACAGAGGTGAAGGCAAACATCTAGATGTAAAACCCAAAATCTAGAGGTAAAGCCCAACATCTAGAGGAAAAGCCAAATATATAGATTTAAAACCCAAAATATAGAGGTAAAGCCCAATATCTAGACCTAAAGCCCAAAATCTAGATGTAAAGCCCAAATTCTAGATCTAACGCCCAAAATCTAGAGATAAAGACCAATATCTAGAGGTAAAACCCAACATCTAGAGGTAAAGCCAGATATCTAGAGGTAAAGCCCAACATCTAGAGGAAAAGCAAAATATATAGATTTCAAACCCAAATTCTAGAGTTCAATCCCAACATCTAGAGGTAAAGCCCAACTTCCAGAGTTAAAGTCCAAAATCTAGAGGTAAACACCAATACCTAGAGTTAGAGCCCAAAACCTAGAGATAAAGCCCAACATCTAGAGATAAAGCCAGATATATAGATTTAAAATCCAAAATCTGGAGGTAAAGCCCAACATCTCGAGATAAAGCCCCAAATCTAGATGTAAAGCCCAATTGCTAGATCTAAAGCCAAATACTCTAGAGGTAAAGCCCAACATGTAGAGGTAAAGACTAAGATCTAGAGGTGAATTCCAATATTTAGTGTTAAAGCCTGACACCTACAGTTAAAGCCAAACATCTAGATGTAAAACCCAACTTCTAGAGGTAAAGCCAAATATCTAGAGTTAAAGCGCATCCTTTAGAGTAAAGCCCAAAATCTAGAGTTAAAGCCCAACATCTAGAGGGAAAGCCCAGAATCTAGATGTAAAGCCTAACATCTAGAGGTGAATTCCAAAATCAAGTGTTAAGGCCTGACATCTACAGTTAAATCCAACCATATAGATATAACCCCCAACTTCTAGAGGTAAGGCCCAAAATCTAGAGGTAAAGCCCAACAGCTAGAGTTAAAGACGAACGTCTTGAGGTAAAGCCCAAAGTCCAGAGTTAAAGCCCAACTTCTAGAGGTAAAGCCCAACATCTAGAGGTGAAGCACAACATATAGAGGTATAACCCAACATCTAGAGATAAAGACCAACATCTAAATGTAAAGCAAAACATCTAGATGTAAAACCCTACATCTAGAGGTAAAGTCCAATATCTAGAACTAAAGACCAACATCTAGAGGTAAAGACCAACATCTAGAAGTAAATCCACATATCTAGAGGTAAAGCCCAACGTCTGGACGTAAAGCCCATCATCTAGTCCTACAGCCCAATGTTTGCAGGTAAAGCCCAACTTACAGAGGTGAAGGCAAACATCTAGATGTAAAACCCCAAATCTAGAGGTAAAGCCCAACATCTAGAGGTAAAGCCAGATATCTAGGGGTAAAGGCCAACATCTAGAGGAAAAGCCAAATATATAGATTTAAAACCCAAAATCTAGAGGTAAAGCCCAATATCTAGACGTAAAGCCCAAAATCTAGATGTAAAGCCCAACTTCTTGATCTAAAGTCCAAAATCTAGATGTAAAACCCAAATTCTAGATCTAACGCCCAAAATCTAGAGATAAAGACCAATATCTAGAGGTGAAACCCAACATCTAGTGGTAAAGCCAGATATCTAAGGTAAAGCCCAACATCTAGAGGAAAAGCAAAATATATAGATTTCAAACCCAAATTCTAGAGTTCAATCCCAACATCTAGAGGTAAAGCCCAACTTCCAGAGTTAAAGTCCAAAATCTAAAAGTAAACACCAATACCTAGATTTAGAGCCCAAAATCTAGAGATAAAGCCCAACATCTAGAGATAAAGCCAGATATATAGATTTAAAATCCAAAATCTGGAGGTAAAGCCCAACATCTAGAGCTAAAGCCAAATACTCTAGAGGTAAAGCCCACATGCAGAGGTAAGGACTAAGATCTAGAGGTGAATTCCAATATCTAGTGTTAAAGCCCGACACCTACAGTTAAAGACAAACATCTAGATGTACAACCCAACTTCTAGAGGTAAAGCCCAACATCTAGAGGAAAAGCCAAATATATAGATTTAAAACCCAAAATCTAGAGGTAAAGCCCAACATCTAGAGATAAAGCCAGATATATAGATCTAAACTCCAAAATCTAGAGGTGAAGCCCAATATCTAGACGTAAAGCCCAATATCTAGATGTAAAGCCCAACTTCTAAATCTAAAGCCCAACATCCAGAGGTAAAGCCCAATATTTAGAGTTTAAGCGCATCATTTAGAGGTAAATCCCAAAATCTAGATGTAAAGCCCAACTTCTAGAGGTAAAGCCCATCATCTAGTCCTACAGCCCAATGTCTGCAGGTAAAGCCCAACTTACAGAGGTGAAGGCAAACATCTAGATGTAAAACCCAAAATCTAGAGGTAAAGCCCAACATCTAGAGGAAAAGCCAAATATATAGATTTAAAACCCAAAATATAGAGGTAAAGCCCAATATCTAGACGTAAAGCCCAAAATCTAGATGTAAAGCCCAAATTCTAGATCTAACACCCAAAATCTAGAGGTAAAGACCAATATCTAGAGGTAAAACCCAACATCTAGAGGTAAAGCCAGATATCTAGAGGTAAAGCCCAACATCTAGAGGAAAAGCAAAATATATAGATTTCAAACCCAAATTCTAGAGTTCAATCCCAACATCTAGAGGTAAAGCCCAACTTCCAGAGTTAAAGTCCAAAATCTAGAGGTAAACACCAATACCTAGAGTTAGAGCCCAAAATCTAGAGATAAAGCCCAACATCTAGAGATAAAGCCAGATATATAGATTTAAAATCCAAAATCTGGAGGTAAAGCCCAACATCTAGAGCTAAAGCCCCAAATCTAGATGTAAAGCCCAATTGCTAGATCTAAAGCCAAATACTCTAGAGGTAAAGCCCAACATGTAGAGGTAAAGACTAAGATCTAGAGGTGAATTCCAATATCTAGTGTTAAAGCCTGACACCTACAGTTAAAGCCAAACATCTAGATGTACAACCCAACTTCTAGAGGTAAAGCCGAATATCTAGAGTTAAAGTGCATCCTTTAGAGTAAAGCCCAACATCTAGAGTTAAAGCCCAGAATCTAGAGGGAAAGCCCAGAATCTAGATGTAAAGCCTAACATCTAGAGGTGAATTCCAAAATCAAGTGTTAAGGCCTGACATCTACAGTTAAATCCAACCATATAGATATAACCCCCAACTTCTAGAGGTAAGGCCCAAAATCTAGAGGTAAAGCCCAACAGCTGGAGTTAAAGCCGAACGTCTTGAGGTAAAGCCCAAAGTCTAGAGTTAAAGCCCAACTTCTAGAGGTAAAGCCGAACATCTAGAGGTAAAGCCAGATATCTGACGGTAAAGCCCAACATCTAGAGGAAAAGCCAAATATATAGATTTAAAACCCAAAATCTAGAGATAAAGCCGAACATCTAAATGTAAAGCAAAACATCTAGATGTAATCCAAACATCTAGAGGTAAAGCCTAACATCTAGAGGTGAAGCACAACATATAGAGGTATAACCCAACATCTAGAGATAAAGACCAACATCTAAAAGTAAAGCAAAACATCTAGATGTAAAACCCTACATCTAGAGGTAAAGTCCAATAGCTAGACCTAAAGACCAACATCTAGAGGTAAAACCCAACATCTAGTGGTAAAGCCCAACGTCTGGAGGTAAAGCCCAGATTCTAGAGAGAAGCCAAAAATCCAGATGGAAAACCCAAAATCTAGAGGTAAAGCCCAACATCTACAGGTAAATCCAGATATCTAGGGGTAAAGCCCAACATCTAGAGGAAAAGCCAAATATATAGATATAAAACCCAAAATCTAGAGGTAAAGCCCAATATCTAGACGTAAAGCCCAAAATCTAGATGAAAAGCACAACTTCTAGATCTAAAGCCCAACATCTAGAGGTAAAGACCAATAGCTAGAGGTAAAACCCAACATCTAGAGGTAAAGCCAGATATCTAGAGGTAAAGCCCAACGTCTGGAGGTAAAGCCCATCATCTAGTCCTACAGCCCAATGTCTGCAGGTAAAGCCCAACTTACAGAGGTGAAGGCAAACATCTAGATGTAAAACCCCAAATCTAGAGGTAAAGCCCAACATCTCGAGGTAAAGCCAGATATCTAGGGGTAAAGCCCAACATCTAGAGGAAAAGCCAAATATATAGATTTAAAACCCAAAATCTAGAGGTAAAGCCCAATATCAAGACGTAAAGGCCAAAATCTAGATGTAAAGCCCAGCTTCTTGATCTAAAGCCCAAAATCTAGATGTAAAGCCCAAATTCTAGATCTAACACCCAAAATCTAGAGGTAAAGACCAATATCTAGAGGTAAAACCCAACATCTAGAGGTAAAGCCAGATATCTAGAGGTAAAGCCCAACATCTAGAGGAAAAGCAAAATATATAGATTTCAAACCCAAATTCTAGAGTTCAATCCCAACATCTAGAGGTAAATCCCAAAGTCTAGATGTAAAGCTCAACTTCCAGATTTAAAGTCAAAAATCTAAATGTAAATACCAATACCTAGAGGTAGAGCCCAAAATGTAGAGGTAAAGCCCAACATCTAGAGATAAAGCCAGATATATAGATCTAAACCCCAAAATCTAGAGGTGAAGCCCAGTATCTAGACGTAAAGCCCAAAATCTAGATGTAAAGCCCAACTTCTAGATCTAAAGCCCAAAATATAGCTGTAAAGCCCAACTTCTAAATCTAAAGCCCAACATCTAGAGGTAAAGCCCAATATTTAGAGTTTAAGCGCATCATTTAGAGGTAAAGCCCAAAATCTAGATGTAAAGCCCAACTTCTAGAGGTAAAGCCCATCATCTAGTCCTACAGCCCAATGTCTGCAGGTAAAGCACATCTTACAGAGGTGAAGGCAAACATCTAGATGTAAACCCCAAAATCTAGAGGTAAAGCCCAACATCTAGAGGAAAAGCCAAATATATAGATTTAAAACCCAAAATCTAGAGGTAAAGCCCAATATCTAGACCTAAAGCCCAAAATCTAGATGTAAAGCCCAAATTCTAGATCTAACACCCAAAATCTAGAGGTAAAGACCAATATCTAGAGGTAAAACCCAAGATCTAGAGGTAAAGCCAGATATCTAGAGGTAAAGCCCAACATCTAGAGGAAAAGCAAAATATATAGATTTCAAACCCAAATTCTAGAGTTCAATCCCAACATCTAGAGGTAAAGCCCAACTTCCAGAGTTAAAGTCCAAAATCTAGAGGTTTAACACCAATACCTAGAGTTAGAGCCCAAAATCTAGAGATAAAGCCCAACATCTAGAGATAAAGCCAGATATATAGATTTAAAATCCACAATCTGGAGGTAAAGCCCAACATCTAGAGCTAAAGCCCCAAATCTAGATGTAAAGCCCAATTGCTAGATCTAAAGCCAAATACTCTAGAGGTAAAGCCCAACATGTAGAGGTAAAGACTAAGATCTAGAGGTGAATTCCAATATCTAGTGTTAAAGGCCGACACCTACAGTTAAAGCCAAACATCTAGATGTAAAACCCAACTTCTAGAGGTAAAGCCGAATATCTAGAGTTAAAGCGCATCCTTTCGAGTAAAGCCCAAAATCTAGAGTTAAAGCCCAACATCTAGAGGGAAAGCCCAGAATGTAGATGTAAAGCCCAAATTCTAGATCTAACACCCAAAATCTAGAGGTAAAGACCAATATCTAGAGGTAAAACCCAACATCTATATTAATAGATCTATTGTATGTAAAGCACAACATATAGAGGTATAACCCAACATCTATGTTGTATGTAAAGCACAACATATAGAGTTATAACCCAACATCAAGAGATAAAGACCAACATCTAAATGTAAAGCAAAACATCTAGATGTAAAACCCTACATCTAGAGGTAAAGTCCAATATCTAGACCTAAAGACCAACATCTAGAGGTAAAACCCAACATCTAGTGGTAAAGCCCAACGTCTGGAGGTAAAGCCCAGATTCTAGAGAGAAGCCAAAAATCCAGATGGAAAACCCAAAATCTAGAGGTAAAGCCCAACATCTACAGGTAAATCCAGATATGTAGGGGTAAAGCCCAACATCTAGAGGAAAAGCCAAATATATAGATATAAAACCCAAAATCTAGAGGTAAAGCCCAATATCTAGACGTAAAGCCCAAAATCTAGATGAAAAGCACAACTTCTAGATCTAAAGCCCAACATCTAGAGGTAAAGACCAATAGCTAGAGGTAAATCCCAACATCTAGAGGTAAAGCCAGATATCTAGAGGTAAAGCCCAACGTCTGGAGGTAAAGCCCATCATCTAGTCCTACAGCCCAATGTCTGCAGGTAAAGCCCAACTTACAGAGGTGAAGGCAAACATCTAGATGTAAAACCCCAAATCTAGAGGTAAAGACCAACATCTAGAGGAAAAGCCAAATATATATATATTTAAAACCCAAAATCTAGAGGTAAAGCCCAACATCTAGAGGTAAAGCCAGATATCTAGGGGTAAAGCCCAACATCTAGAGGAAAAGCCAAATATATAGATTTAAAACCCAAAATCTAGAGGTAAATCCCAATATCAAGACGTAAAGGCCAAAATCTAGATGTAAAGCCCAGCTTCTTGATCTAAAGCCCAAAATCTAGATGTAAAGCCCAAATTCTAGATCGAATGCCAAAATCTAGAGATAAAGACCAATATCTAGAGGTAAAACCCAACATCTAGAGGTAAAGCCAGATATCTAGAGGTAAAGCCCAACATCTAGAGGAAAAGCAAAATATATAGATTTCAAACCCAAATTCTAGAGTTCAATCCCAACATCTAGAGGTAAATCCCAAAGTCTAGATGTAAAGCTCAACTTCCAGATTTAAAGTCAAAAATCTAAATGTAAATACCAATACCTAGAGGTAGAGCCCAAAATGTAGAGGTAAAGCCCAACATCTAGAGATAAAGCCAGATATATAGATCTAAACCCCAAAATCTAGAGGTGAAGCCCAATATCTAGACGTAAAGCCCAAAATCTAGATGTAAAGCCCAACTTCTAGATCTAAAGCCCAAAATATAGCTGTAAAGCCCAACTTCTAAATCTAAAGCCCAACATCTAGAGGTAAAGCCCAATATTTAGAGTTTAAGCGCATCATTTAGAGGTAAAGCCCAAAATCTAGATGTAAAGCCCAACTTCTAGAGGTAAAGCCCATTATCTAGTCCTACAGCCCAATGTCTGCAGGTAAAGCACATCTTACAGAGGTGAAGGCAAACATCTAGATGTAAAACCCAAAATCTAGAGGTAAAGCCCAACATCTAGAGGAAAAGCCAAATATATAGATTTAAAACCCAAAATCTAGAGCTGTAAAGCCCAATATCTAGACCTAAAGCCCAAAATCTAGATGTAAAGCCCAACTTCTAGATCTAAAGCCCAAAATCTAGATGTAAAGCCCAAATTCTAGATCTAACACCCAAAATCTAGAGGTAAAGACCAATATCTAGAGGTAAAACCCAACATCTAGAGATAAAGCCAGATATCTAGAGGTAAAGCCCAACATCTAGAGGAAAAGCAAAATATATAGATTTCAAACCCAAATTCTAGAGTTAAATACCAACATCTAGAGGTAAATCCCAAAGTCTAGATGTAAAGCTCAACTTCCAGATTTAAAGTCAAAAATCTAAATATAAATACCAATACATAGAGGTAGAGCCCAAAATGTAGAGGTAAAGCCCAACATCTAGAGCTAAAGCCCCAAATCTAGATGTAAAGCCCAATTGCTAGATCTAAAGCCAAATACTCTAGAGGTAAAGCCCAACATGTAGAGGTAAAGACTAAGATCTAGAGGTGAATTCCAATATCTAGTGTTAAAGGCCGACACCTACAGTTAAAACCAAACATCTAGATGGAAAACCCAACTTCTAGAGGTAAAGCCGAATATCTAGAGTTAAAGCGCATCCTTTAGAGTAAAGCCCAAAATCTAGAGTTAAAGCCCAACATCTAGAGGGAAAGCCCAGAATCTAGATGTAAAGCCTAACATCTAGAGGTGAATTCCAAAATCAAGTGTTAAGGCCTGACATCTACAGTTAAATCCAACCATATAGATATAACCCCCAACTTCTAGAGGTAAGGCCCAAAATCTAGAGGTAAAGCCCAACATCTAGACGTAAAGCCAGATATCTGACGGTAAAGCCCAACATCTAGAGGAAAAGCCAAATATATAGATTTAAAACCCAAAATCTAGAGATAAAGCCGAACATCTAAATGTAAAGCAAAACATCTAGATGTAATCCAAACATCTAGAGGTAAAGCCTAACATCTAGAGGTGAAGCACAACATATAGAGGTATAACCCAACATCTAGAGGTAAAGACCAACATCTAAATGTAAAGCAAAACATCTAGATGTAAAACCCTACATCTAGAGGTAAAGTCCAATAGCTAGACCTAAAGACCAACATCTAGAGGTAAAACCCAACATCTAGTGGTAAAGCCCAACGTCTGGAGGTAAAGCCCAGATTCTAGAGAGAAGCCAAAAATCCAGATGGAAAACCCAAAATCTAGAGGTAAAGCCCAACATCTACAGGTAAATCCAGATATCTAGGGGTAAAGCCCAACATCTAGAGGAAAAGCCAAATATATAGATATAAAACCCAAAATCTAGAGGTAAAGCCCAATATCTAGACGTAAAGCCCAAAATCTAGATGAAAAGCACAACTTCTAGATCTAAAGCCCAACATCTAGAGGTAAAGACCAATAGCTAGAGGTAAAACCCAACATCTAGAGGTAAAGCCAGATATCTAGAGGTAAAGCCCAACGTCTGGAGGTAAAGCCCATCATCTAGTCCTACAGCCCAATGTCTGCAGGTAAAGCCCAACTTACAGAGGTGAAGGCAAACATCTAGATGTAAAACCCCAAATCTAGAGGTAAAGCCCAACATCTCGAGGTAAAGCCAGATATCTAGGGGTAAAGCCCAACATCTAGAGGAAAAGCCAAATATATAGATTTAAAACCCAAAATCTAGAGGTAAAGCCCAATATCAAGACGTAAAGGCCAAAATCTAGATGTAAAGCCCAGCTTCTTGATCTAAAGCCCAAAATCTAGATGTAAAGCCCAAATTCTAGATCTAACACCCAAAATCTAGAGGTAAAGACCAATATCTAGAGGTAAAACCCAACATCTAGAGGTAAAGCCAGATATCTAGAGGTAAAGCCCAACATCTAGAGGAAAAGCAAAATATATAGATTTCAAACCCAAATTCTAGAGTTCAATCCCAACATCTAGAGGTAAATCCCAAAGTCTAGATGTAAAGCTCAACTTCCAGATTTAAAGTCAAAAATCTAAATGTAAATACCAATACCTAGAGGTAGAGCCCAAAATGTAGAGGTAAAGCCCAACATCTAGAGATAAAGCCAGATATATAGATCTAAACCCCAAAATCTAGAGGTGAAGCCCAGTATCTAGACGTAAAGCCCAAAATCTAGATGTAAAGCCCAACTTCTAGATCTAAAGCCCAAAATATAGCTGTAAAGCCCAACTTCTAAATCTAAAGCCCAACATCTAGAGGTAAAGCCCAATATTTAGAGTTTAAGCGCATCATTTAGAGGTAAAGCCCAAAATCTAGATGTAAAGCCCAACTTCTAGAGGTAAAGCCCATCATCTAGTCCTACAGCCCAATGTCTGCAGGTAAAGCACATCTTACAGAGGTGAAGGCAAACATCTAGATGTAAACCCCAAAATCTAGAGGTAAAGCCCAACATCTAGAGGAAAAGCCAAATATATAGATTTAAAACCCAAAATCTAGAGGTAAAGCCCAATATCTAGACCTAAAGCCCAAAATCTAGATGTAAAGCCCAAATTCTAGATCTAACACCCAAAATCTAGAGGTAAAGACCAATATCTAGAGGTAAAACCCAAGATCTAGAGGTAAAGCCAGATATCTAGAGGTAAAGCCCAACATCTAGAGGAAAAGCAAAATATATAGATTTCAAACCCAAATTCTAGAGTTCAATCCCAACATCTAGAGGTAAAGCCCAACTTCCAGAGTTAAAGTCCAAAATCTAGAGGTTTAACACCAATACCTAGAGTTAGAGCCCAAAATCTAGAGATAAAGCCCAACATCTAGAGATAAAGCCAGATATATAGATTTAAAATCCACAATCTGGAGGTAAAGCCCAACATCTAGAGCTAAAGCCCCAAATCTAGATGTAAAGCCCAATTGCTAGATCTAAAGCCAAATACTCTAGAGGTAAAGCCCAACATGTAGAGGTAAAGACTAAGATCTAGAGGTGAATTCCAATATCTAGTGTTAAAGGCCGACACCTACAGTTAAAGCCAAACATCTAGATGTAAAACCCAACTTCTAGAGGTAAAGCCGAATATCTAGAGTTAAAGCGCATCCTTTCGAGTAAAGCCCAAAATCTAGAGTTAAAGCCCAACATCTAGAGGGAAAGCCCAGAATGTAGATGTAAAGCCCAAATTCTAGATCTAACACCCAAAATCTAGAGGTAAAGACCAATATCTAGAGGTAAAACCCAACATCTATATTAATAGATCTATTGTATGTAAAGCACAACATATAGAGGTATAACCCAACATCTATGTTGTATGTAAAGCACAACATATAGAGTTATAACCCAACATCAAGAGATAAAGACCAACATCTAAATGTAAAGCAAAACATCTAGATGTAAAACCCTACATCTAGAGGTAAAGTCCAATATCTAGACCTAAAGACCAACATCTAGAGGTAAAACCCAACATCTAGTGGTAAAGCCCAACGTCTGGAGGTAAAGCCCAGATTCTAGAGAGAAGCCAAAAATCCAGATGGAAAACCCAAAATCTAGAGGTAAAGCCCAACATCTACAGGTAAATCCAGATATGTAGGGGTAAAGCCCAACATCTAGAGGAAAAGCCAAATATATAGATATAAAACCCAAAATCTAGAGGTAAAGCCCAATATCTAGACGTAAAGCCCAAAATCTAGATGAAAAGCACAACTTCTAGATCTAAAGCCCAACATCTAGAGGTAAAGACCAATAGCTAGAGGTAAATCCCAACATCTAGAGGTAAAGCCAGATATCTAGAGGTAAAGCCCAACGTCTGGAGGTAAAGCCCATCATCTAGTCCTACAGCCCAATGTCTGCAGGTAAAGCCCAACTTACAGAGGTGAAGGCAAACATCTAGATGTAAAACCCCAAATCTAGAGGTAAAGACCAACATCTAGAGGAAAAGCCAAATATATATATATTTAAAACCCAAAATCTAGAGGTAAAGCCCAACATCTAGAGGTAAAGCCAGATATCTAGGGGTAAAGCCCAACATCTAGAGGAAAAGCCAAATATATAGATTTAAAACCCAAAATCTAGAGGTAAATCCCAATATCAAGACGTAAAGGCCAAAATCTAGATGTAAAGCCCAGCTTCTTGATCTAAAGCCCAAAATCTAGATGTAAAGCCCAAATTCTAGATCGAATGCCAAAATCTAGAGATAAAGACCAATATCTAGAGGTAAAACCCAACATCTAGAGGTAAAGCCAGATATCTAGAGGTAAAGCCCAACATCTAGAGGAAAAGCAAAATATATAGATTTCAAACCCAAATTCTAGAGTTCAATCCCAACATCTAGAGGTAAATCCCAAAGTCTAGATGTAAAGCTCAACTTCCAGATTTAAAGTCAAAAATCTAAATGTAAATACCAATACCTAGAGGTAGAGCCCAAAATGTAGAGGTAAAGCCCAACATCTAGAGATAAAGCCAGATATATAGATCTAAACCCCAAAATCTAGAGGTGAAGCCCAATATCTAGACGTAAAGCCCAAAATCTAGATGTAAAGCCCAACTTCTAGATCTAAAGCCCAAAATATAGCTGTAAAGCCCAACTTCTAAATCTAAAGCCCAACATCTAGAGGTAAAGCCCAATATTTAGAGTTTAAGCGCATCATTTAGAGGTAAAGCCCAAAATCTAGATGTAAAGCCCAACTTCTAGAGGTAAAGCCCATTATCTAGTCCTACAGCCCAATGTCTGCAGGTAAAGCACATCTTACAGAGGTGAAGGCAAACATCTAGATGTAAAACCCAAAATCTAGAGGTAAAGCCCAACATCTAGAGGAAAAGCCAAATATATAGATTTAAAACCCAAAATCTAGAGCTGTAAAGCCCAATATCTAGACCTAAAGCCCAAAATCTAGATGTAAAGCCCAACTTCTAGATCTAAAGCCCAAAATCTAGATGTAAAGCCCAAATTCTAGATCTAACACCCAAAATCTAGAGGTAAAGACCAATATCTAGAGGTAAAACCCAACATCTAGAGATAAAGCCAGATATCTAGAGGTAAAGCCCAACATCTAGAGGAAAAGCAAAATATATAGATTTCAAACCCAAATTCTAGAGTTAAATACCAACATCTAGAGGTAAATCCCAAAGTCTAGATGTAAAGCTCAACTTCCAGATTTAAAGTCAAAAATCTAAATATAAATACCAATACATAGAGGTAGAGCCCAAAATGTAGAGGTAAAGCCCAACATCTAGAGCTAAAGCCCCAAATCTAGATGTAAAGCCCAATTGCTAGATCTAAAGCCAAATACTCTAGAGGTAAAGCCCAACATGTAGAGGTAAAGACTAAGATCTAGAGGTGAATTCCAATATCTAGTGTTAAAGGCCGACACCTACAGTTAAAACCAAACATCTAGATGGAAAACCCAACATCTAGAGGTAAAGCCGAATATCTAGAGTTAAAGCGCATCCTTTAGAGTAAAGCCCAAAATCTAGAGTTAAAGCCCAACATCTAGAGGGAAAGCCCAGAATCTAGATGTAAAGCCTAACATCTAGAGGTGAATTCCAAAATCAAGTGTTAAGGCCTGACATCTACAGTTAAATCCAACCATATAGATATAACCCCCAACTTCTAGAGGTAAGGCCCAAAATCTAGAGGTAAAGCCCAACATCTAGACGTAAAGCCAGATATCTGACGGTAAAGCCCAACATCTAGAGGAAAAGCCAAATATATAGATTTAAAACCCAAAATCTAGAGATAAAGCCGAACATCTAAATGTAAAGCAAAACATCTAGATGTAATCCAAACATCTAGAGGTAAAGCCTAACATCTAGAGGTGAAGCACAACATATAGAGGTATAACCCAACATCTAGAGGTAAAGACCAACATCTAAATGTAAAGCAAAACATCTAGATGTAAAACCCTACATCTAGAGGTAAAGTCCAATAGCTAGACCTAAAGACCAACATCTAGAGGTAAAACCCAACATCTAGTGGTAAAGCCCAACGTCTGGAGGTAAAGCCCAGATTCTAGAGAGAAGCCAAAAATCCAGATGGAAAACCCAAAATCTAGAGGTAAAGCCCAACATCTACAGGTAAATCCAGATATCTAGGGGTAAAGCCCAACATCTAGAGGAAAAGCCAAATATATAGATATAAAACCCAAAATCTAGAGGTAAAGCCCAATATCTAGACATAAAGCCCAAAATCTAGATGAAAAGCACAACTTCTAGATCGAAAGCCCAACATCTAGAGGTAAAGACCAATAGCTAGAGGTAAAACCCAACATCTAGAGGTAAAGCCAGATATCTAGAGGTAAAGCCCAACGTCTGGAGGTAAAGCCCATCATCTAGTCCTACAGCCCAATGTCTGCAGGTAAAGCCCAACTTACAGAGGTGAAGGCAAACATCTAGATGTAAAACCCCAAATCTAGAGGTAAAGCCCAACATCTAGAGGTAAAGCCAGATATCTAGGGGTAAAGCCCAACATCTAGAGGAAAAGCCAAATATATAGATTTAAAACCCAAAATCTAGAGGTAAAGCCCAATATCAAGACGTAAAGGCCAAAATCTAGATGTAAAGCCCAGCTTCTTGATCTAAAGCCCAAAATCTAGATGTAAAGCCCAAATTCTAGATCTAACACCCAAAATCTAGAGGTAAAGACCAATATCTAGAGGTAAAACCCAACATCTAGAGGTAAAGCCAGATATCTAGAGGTAAAGCCCAACATCTAGAGGAAAAGCAAAATATATAGATTTCAAACCCAAATTCTAGAGTTCAATCCCAACATCTAGAGGTAAATCCCAAAGTCTAGATGTAAAGCTCAACTTCCAGATTTAAAGTCAAAAATCTAAATGTAAATACCAATACCTAGAGGTAGAGCCCAAAATGTAGAGGTAAAGCCCAACATCTAGAGATAAAGCCAGATATATAGATCTAAACCCCAAAATCTAGAGGTGAAGCCCAGTATCTAGACGTAAAGCCCAAAATCTAGATGTAAAGCCCAACTTTTAGATCTAAAGCCCAAAATATAGCTGTAAAGACCAACTTCTAAATCTAAAGCCCAACATCTAGAGGTAAAGCCCAATATTTAGAGTTTAAGCGCATCATTTAGAGGTAAAGCCCAAAATCTAGATGTAAAGCCCAACTTCTAGAGGTAAAGCCCATCATCTAGTCCTACAGCCCAATGTCTGCAGGTAAAGCACATCTTACAGAGGTGAAGGCAAACATCTAGATGTAAAACCCAATATCTAGAGGTAAAGCCCAACATCTAGAGGAAAAGCCAAACATATAGATTTAAAACCCAAAATCTAGAGGTAAAGCCCAATATCTAGACCTAAAGCCCAAAATCTAGATGTAAAGCCCAACTTCTAGATCTAAAGCCCAAAATCTAGATGTAAAGCCCAAATTCTAGATCTAACACCCAAAATCTAGAGGTAAAGACCAATATCTAGAGGTAAAACCCAACATCTAGAGATAAAGCCAGATATCTAGAGGTAAAGCCCAACATCTAGAGGAAAAGCAAAATATATAGATTTCAAACCCAAATTCTAGAGTTAAATCCCAACATCTAGAGGTAAATCCCAAAGTCTAGATGTAAAGCTCAACTTCCAGATTTAAAGTCAAAAATCTAAATATAAATACCAATACATAGAGGTAGAGCCCAAAATGTAGAGGTAGAGCCCAAAATGTAGAGGTAAAGCCCAACATCTAGAGCTAAAGCCCCAAATCTAGATGTAAAGCCCAATTGCTAGATCTAAAGCCAAATACTCTAGAGGTAAAGCCCAACATGTAGAGGTAAAGACTAAGATCTAGAGGTGAATTCCAATATCTAGTGTTAAAGGCCGACAACTACAGTTAAAACCAAACATCTAGATGGAAAACCCAACATCTAGAGGTAAAGCCGAATATCTAGAGTTAAAGCGCATCCTTTAGAGTAAAGCCCAAAATCTAGAGTTAAAGCCCAACATCTAGAGGGAAAGCCCAGAATCTAGATGTAAAGCCTAACATCTAGAGGTGAATTCCAAAATCAAGTGTTAAGGCCTGACATCTACAGTTAAATCCAACCATATATATATAACCCCCAACTTCTAGAGGTAAGGCCCAAAATCTAGAGGTAAAGCCCAACATCTAGACGTAAAGCCAGATATCTGACGGTAAAGCCCAACATCTAGAGGAAAAGCCAAATATATAGATTTAAAACCCAAAATCTAGAGATAAAGCCGAACATCTAAATGTAAAGCAAAACATCTAGATGTAATCCAAACATCTAGAGGTAAAGCCTAACATCTAGAGGTGAAGCACAACATATAGAGGTATAACCCAACATCTAGAGGTAAAGACCAACATCTAAATGTAAAGCAAAACATCTAGATGTAAAACCCTACATCTAGAGGTAAAGTCCAATAGCTAGACCTAAAGACCAACATCTAGAGGTAAAACCCAACATCTAGTGGTAAAGCCCAACGTCTGGAGGTAAAGCCCAGATTCTAGAGAGAAGCCAAAAATCCAGATGGAAAACCCAAAATCTAGAGGTAAAGCCCAACATCTACAGGTAAATCCAGATATCTAGGGGTAAAGCCCAACATCTAGAGGAAAAGCCAAATATATAGATATAAAACCCAAAATCTAGAGGTAAAGCCCAATATCTAGACGTAAAGCCCAAAATCTAGATGAAAAGCACAACTTCTAGATCTAAAGCCCAACATCTAGAGGTAAAGACCAATATCTAGAGGTAAAACCCAACATCTAGAGGTAAAGCCAGATATCTAGAGGTAAAGCCCAACGTCTGGAGGTAAAGCCCATCATCTAGTCCTACAGCCCAATGTCTGCAGGTAAAGCCCAACTTACAGAGGTGAAGGCAAACATCTAGATGTAAAACCCCAAATCTAGAGGTAAAGCCCAACATCTAGAGGTAAAGCCAGATATCTAGGGGTAAAGCCCAACATCTAGAGGAAAAGCCAAATATATAGATTTAAAACCCAAAATCTAGAGGTAAAGCCCAATATCAAGACGTAAAGGCCAAAATCTAGATGTAAAGCCCAGCTTCTTGATCTAAAGCCCAAAATCTAGATGTAAAGCCCAAATTCTAGATCTAACACCCAAAATCTAGAGGTAAAGACCAATATCTAGAGGTAAAACCCAACATCTAGAGGTAAAGCCAGATATCTAGAGGTAAAGCCCAACATCTAGAGGAAAAGCAAAATATATAGATTTCAAACCCAAATTCTAGAGTTCAATCCCAACATCTAGAGGTAAATCCCAAAGTCTAGATGTAAAGCTCAACTTCCAGATTTAAAGTCAAAAATCTAAATGTAAATACCAATACCTAGAGGTAGAGCCCAAAATGTAGAGGTAAAGCCCAACATCTAGAGATAAAGCCAGATATATAGATCTAAACCCCAAAATCTAGAGGTGAAGCCCAGTATCTAGACGTAAAGCCCAAAATCTAGATGTAAAGCCCAACTTCTAGATCTAAAGCCCAAAATATAGATGTAAAGCCCAACTTCTAAATCTAAAGCCCAACATCTAGAGGTAAAGCCCAATATTTAGAGTTTAAGCGCATCATTCAGAGGTAAAGCCCAAAATCTAGATTAAAAGCCCAACTTCTAGAGGTAAAGCCCATCATCTAGTCCTACAGCCCAATGTCTGCAGGTAAAGCCCAACTTACAGAGGTGAAGGCAAACATCTAGATGTAAAACCCAAAATCTAGAGGTAAAGCCCAACATCTAGAGGAAAAGCCAAATATATAGATTTAAAACCCAAAATCTAGAGGTAAAGCCCAATATCTAGACCTAAAGCCCAAAATCTAGATGTAAAGCCCAAATTCTAGATCTAACACCCAAAATCTAGAGGTAAAGACCAATATCTAGAGGTAAAACCCAACATCTAGAGATAAAGCCAGATATCTAGAGGTAAAGCCCAACATCTAGAGGAAAAGCAAAATATATAGATTTCAAACCCAAATTCTAGAGTTAAATCCCATCATCTAGAGGTAAATCCCAAAGTCTAGATGTAAAGCTCAACTTCCAGATTTAAAGTCAAAAATCTAAATATAAATACCAATACATAGAGGTAGAGCCCAAAATGTAGAGGTAAAGCCCAACATCTAGAGCTAAAGCCCCAAATCTAGATGTAAAGCCCAATTGCTAGATCTAAAGCCAAATACTCTAGAGGTAAAGCCCAACATGTAGAGGCAAAGACTAAGATCTAGAGGTGAATTCCAATATCTAGTGTTAAAGGCCGACACCTACAGTTAAAACCAAACATCTAGATGTAAAACCCAACATCTAGAGGTAAAGCCGAATATCTAGAGTTAAAGCGCATCCTTTCGAGTAAAGCCCAAAATCTAGAGTTAAAGCCCAACATCTAGAGGGAAAGCCCAGAATCTAGATGTAAAGCCTAACATCTAGAGGTGAATTCCAAAATCAAGTGTTAAGGCCTGACATCTACAGTTAAATCCAACCATATAGATATAACCCCCAACTTCTAGAGGTAAGGCCCAAAATCTAGAGGTAAAGCCCAACAGCTAGAGTTAAAGCCGAACGTCTTGAGGTAAAGCCCAAAGTCTAGAGTTAAAGCCCAACTTCTAGAGGTAAAGCCCAACATCTAGACGTAAAGCCAGATATCTGACGGTAAAGCCCAACATCTAGAGGAAAAGCCAAATATATAGATTTAAAACCCAAAATCTAGAGATAAAGCCGAACATCTAAATGTAAAGCAAATATCTAGATGTAATCCAAACATCTAGAGGTAAAGCCTAACATCTAGAGGTGAAGCACAACATATAGAGGTATAACCCAACATCTAGAGGTAAAGACCAACATCTAAATGTAAAGCAAAACATCTAGATGTAAAACCCTACATCTAGAGGTAAAGTCCAATAGCTAGACCTAAAGACCAACATCTAGAGGTAAAACCCAACATCTAGTGGTAAAGCCCAACGTCTGGAGGTAAAGCCCAGATTCTAGAGAGAAGCCAAAAATCCAGATGGAAAACCCAAAATCTAGAGGTAAAGCCCAACATCTACAGGTAAATCCAGATATCTAGGGGTAAAGCCCAACATCTAGAGGAAAAGCCAAATATATAGATATAAAACCCAAAATCTAGAGGTAAAGCCCAATATCTAGACGTAAAGCCCAAAATCTAGATGAAAAGCACAACTTCTAGATCTAAAGCCCAACATCTAGAGGTAAAGACCAATAGCTAGAGGTAAAACCCAACATCTAGAGGTAAAGCCAGATATCTAGAGGTAAAGCCCAACGTCTGGAGGTAAAGCCCATCATCTAGTCCTACAGCCCAATGTCTGCAGGTAAAGCCCAACTTACAGAGGTGAAGGCAAACATCTAGATGTAAAACCCCAAATCTAGAGGTAAAGCCCAACATCTAGAGGAAAAGCCAAATATATATATATTTAAAACCCAAAATCTAGAGGTAAAGCCCAACATCTACAGGTAAAGCCAGATATCTAGGGGTAAAGGCCAACACCTAGAGGAAAAGCCAAATATATAGATTTAAAACGCAAAATCTAGAGGTAAAGCCCAATATCAAGAGGTAAAGGCCAAAATCTAGATGTAAAGCCCAGCTTCTTGATCTAAAGCCCAAAATCTAGATGTAAAGCCCAAATTCTAAATCTAACACCCAAAATCTAGAGGTAAAGACCAATATCTAGTGGTAAAACCCAAGATCTAGAGGTAAAGCCAGATATCTAGAGGTAAAGCCCAACATCTAGAGGAAAAGCAAAATATATAGATTTCAAACCCAAATTCTAGAGTTCAATCCCAACATCTAGAGGTAAAGCCCAACTTCCAGAGTTAAAGTCCAAAATCTAGAGGTAAACACCAATACCTAGAGTTAGAGCCCAAAATCTAGAGATAAAGCCCAACATCTAGAGATAAAGCCAGATATATAGATTTAAAATCCACAATCTGGAGGTAAAGCCCAACATCTAGAGCTAAAGCCCCAAATCTAGATGTAAAGCCCAATTGCTAGATCTAAAGCCAAATACTCTAGAGGTAAAGCCCAACATGTAGAGGTAAAGACTAAGATCTAGAGGTGAATTCCAATATCTAGTGTTAAAGGCCGACACCTACAGTTAAAGCCAAACATCTAGATGTAAAACCCAACATCTAGAGGTAAAGCCGAATATCTAGAGTTAAAGCATATCCTTTAGAGTAAAGCCCAAAATCTAGAGTTAAAGCCCAACATCTAGAGGGAAAGCCCAGAATCTAGATGTAAAGCCTAACATCTAGAGGTGAATTCCAAAATCAAGTGTTAAGGCCTGACATCTACAGTTAAATCCAACCATATAGATATAACCCCCAACTTCTAGAGGTAAGGCCCAAAATCTAGAGGTAAAGCCCAACAGCTAGAGTTAAAGCCGAACGTCTTGAGGTAAAGCCCAAAGTCTAGAGTTAAAGCCCAACTTCTAGAGGTAAAGCCCAACATCTAGAGGTAAAGCCAGATATCTGACGGTAAAGCCCAACATCTAGAGGAAAAGCCAAATATATAGATTTAAAACCCAATATCTAGAGATAAAGCCGAACATCTAAATGTAAAGCAAAACATCTAGATGTAATCCAAACATCTAGAGGTAAAGCCGAACATCTAGAGGTGAAGCACAACATATAGAGGTATAACCCAACATCTAGAGATAAAGACCAACATCTAAATGTAAAGCAAAACATCTAGATGTAAAACCCTACATCTAGAGGTAAAGTCCAATATCTAGACCTAAAGACCAACATCTAGAGGTAAAACCCAACATCTAGTGGTAAAGCCCAACTTCTGGAGGTAAAGCCCAAAATCTAGATGAAAAGCACAACTTCTAGATCTAAAGCCCAACATCTAGAGGTAAAGACCAATAGCTAGAGGTAAAACCCAACATCTAGAGGTAAAGCCAGATATCTAGAGGTAAAGCCCAACGTCTGGAGGTAAAGCCCATCATCTAGTCCTACAGCCCAATGTCTGCAGGTAAAGCCCAACTTACAGAGGTGAAGGCAAACATCTAGATGTAAAACCCCAAATCTAGAGGTAAAGCCCAACATCTAGAGGAAAAGCCAAATATATATATATTTAAAACCCAAAATCTAGAGGTAAAGCCCAACATCTAGAGGTAAAGCCAGATATCTAGGGGTAAAGCCAGATATCTAGAGGAAAAGCCAAATATATATATATTTAAAAACCAAAATCTAGGGGTAAAGCCCAACATCTAGAGGAAAAGCCAAATATATAGATTTAAAACCCAAAATCTAGAGGTAAAGCTTAATTATCAAGACGTAAAGGCCAAAATCTAGATGTAAAGCCCAGCTTCTTGATCTAAAACCCAAAATCTAGATGTAAAGCCCAAATTCTAGATCGAACGCGCAAAATCTAGAGATAAAGACCAATATCTAGAGGTAAAACCCAACATCTAGAGGTAAAGCCAGATATCTAGAGGTAAAGCCCAAGATCTAGAGGAAAAGCAAAATATATAGATTTCAAACCCAAATTCTAGAGTTCAATCCCAACATCTAGAGGTAAATCTCAAAGTCTAGATGTAAAGCTCAACTTCCAGATTTAAATTCAAAAATCTTAATGTAAATACCAATACCTAGAGGTAGAGCCCAAAATGTAGAGGTAAAGCCCAACATCTAGAGATAAAGCCAGATATATAGATCTAAACCCCAAAATCTAGAGCTGAAGCCCAATATCTAGACGTAAAGACCAAAATCTAGATGTAAAGCCCAACTTCTAGATCTAAAGCCCAAAATATAGCTGTAAAGCCCAACTTCTAAATCTAAAGCCCAACATCTAGAGGTAAAGCCCAATATTTAGAGTTTAAGCGCATCATTTAGAGGTAAAGCCCAAAATCTAGATGTAAAGCCCAACTTCTAGAGGTAAAGCCCATCATCTAGTCCTACAGCCCAATGTCTGCAGGTAAAGCCCAACTTACAGAGGTGAAGGCAAACATCTAGATGTAAAACCCAAAATCTAGAGGTAAAGACCAATATCTAGACGTAAAGCCCAAAATCTAGATGTAAAGACAGATATCTACTTGTAAAGCCCAACATCTAGAGGAAAAGCCAAATATATAGATTTAAAACCCAAAAACTAGAGGTAAAGCCCAATATCTAGACGTAAAGCCCAAAATCTAGATGTAAAGCCTAACTTCCAGATCTAAAGCCCAACTTCTAGATCTAAAGCCCAAATTCTAGATCTAACACCCAAAATCTAGAGGTAAAGACCAATATCTAGTGGTAAAACCCAACAGCTAGAGGTAAAGCCAGATATCTAGAGGTAAAGCCCAACATCTAGAGGAAAAGCAAAATATATAGATTTCAAACCCAAATTCTAGCATTCAATCCCAACATCTAGAGGTAAAGCCCAACTTCCAGAGTTAAAGTCCAAAATCTAGAGGTAAACACCAATACCTAGAGTTAGAGCCCAAAATCTAGAGATAAAGCCCAACATCTAGAGATAAAGCCAGATATATAGATTTAAAATCCACAATCTGGAGGTAAAGCCCAACATCTAGAGCTAAAGCCCCAAATCTAGATGTAAAGCCCAATTGCTAGATCTAAAGCCAAATACTCCAGAGGTAAAGCCCAACATGTAGAGGTAAAGACTAAGATCTAGAGGTGAATTCCAATATCTAGTGTTAAAGCCTGACACCTACAGTTAAAGCCAAACATCTAGATGTAAAACCCAACTTCTAGAGGTAAAGCCGAATATCTAGAGTTAAAGCGCATCCTTTCGAGTAAAGCCCAAAATCTAGAGTTAAAGCCCAACATCTAGAGGGAAAGCCCAGAATCTAGATGTAAAGCCTAACATCTAGAGGTGAATTCCAAAATCAAGTGTTAAGGCCTGACAACTACAGTTAAATCCAAGCATATAGATATAACCCCCAACTTCTAGAGGTAGGGCCCAAAATCTAGAGGTAAAGCCCAACAGCTAGAGTTAAAGCCGAACGTCTTGAGGTAAAGCCCAAAGTCTAGAGTTAAAGCCCAACTTCTAGAGGTAAAGCCCAACATCTAGACGTAAAGCCAGATATCTGACGGTAAAGCCCAACATCTAGAGGAAAAGCCAAATATATAGATTTAAAACCCAAAATCTAGAGATAAAGCCGAACACCTAAATGTAAAGCAAAACATCTAGATGTAATCCAAACATCTAGAGGTAAAGCCTAACATCTAGAGGTGAAGCACAACATATAGAGGTATAACCCAACATCTAGAGATAAAGACCAACATCTAAATGTAAAGCAAAACATCTAGATGTAAAACCCTACATCTAGAGGTAAAGTCCAATAGCTAGACCTAAAGACCAACATCTAGAGGTAAAACCCAACATCTAGTGGTAAAGCCCAACGTCTGGAGGTAAAGCGCAGATTCTAGAGAGAAGCCAAAAATCCAGATGGAAAACCCAAAATCTAGAGCTAAAGCCCAACATCTACAGGTAAATCCAGATATCTAGGGGTAAAGCCCAACATCTAGAGGAAAAGCCAAATATATAGATATAAACCCCAAAATCTAGAGGTAAAGCCCAATATCTAGACGTAAAGCCCAAAATCTAGATGAAAAGCACAACTTCTAGATCTAAAGCCCAACATCTAGAGGTAAAGACCAATAGCTAGAGGTAAAACCCAACATCTAGAGGTAAAGCCAGATATCTAGAGGTAAAGCCCAACGTCTGGAGGTAAAGCCCATCATCTAGTCCTACAGCCCAATGTCTGCAGGTAAAGCCCAACTTACAGAGGTGAAGGCAAACATCTAGATGTAAAACCCCAAATCTAGAGGTAAAGCCCAACATCTAGAGGAAAAGCCAAATATATATATATTTAAAACCCAAAATCTAGAGGTAAAGCCCAACATTTAGAGGTAAAGCCAGATATCTAGGGGTAAAGCCCAACATCTAGAGGAAAAGCCAAATATATAGATTTAAAACCCAAAATCTAGAGGTAAAGCCCAATATCAAGACGTAAAGGCTAAAATCGAGATGTAAAGCCCAACTTCTTGATCTAAAGACCAAAATCTAGATGTAAAGCCCAAATTCTAGATCTAAAGCCCAAAATCTAGAGATAAAGACCAATATCTAGAGGTAAAACCCAACATCTAGAGGTAAAGCCAGATATCTAGAGGTAAAGCCCAACATCTAGAGGAAAAGCAAAATATATAGATTTCAAACCCAAATTCTAGAGTTAAATCCCAACATCTAGAGGTAAATCCCAAAGTCTAGATGTAAAGCTCAACTTCCAGATTTAAAGTCAAAAAATCTAAATGTAAATACCAATACCTAGAGGTAGAGCCCAAAATGTAGAGGTAAAGGCCAACATCTAGAGATAAAGCCAGATATATAGATCTAAACCCCGAAATCTAGAGGTAAAGCCCAATATTTAGAGTTTAAGCCCATCATTTAGAGGTAAAGCCAGATATCTAGAGGTAAAGCCCAACTTCTAGAGGTAAAGCCCATCATCTAGTCCTACAGCCCAATGTCTGCAGGTAAAGCCCAACTTACAGAGGTGAAGGCAAACATCTAGATTTAAAACCCAAAATCTAGAGGTAAAGACCAACATCTAGAGAAAAGCCAATTATATAGATTTAAAACCCAAAATCTAGAGGTAAAGCCCAATATCTAGACGTAAAGCCCAAAATCTAGATGTAAAGCCCAACTTCTAGATCTAAAGCCCAAAATATAGATGTAAAGCCCAACTTCTAAATCTAAAGCCCAAAATCTAGAGGTAAAGCCCAATATTTAGAGTTTAAGCGCATCATTTAGAGTTAAAGCCCAAAATCTAGATTAAAAGCCCAACTTCTAGAGGTAAAGCCCATCATCTAGTCCTACAGCCCAATGTCTGCAGGTTAACCCCAACTTACAGAGGTGAAGGCAAACATCTAGATGTAAAACCCAAAATCTAGAGGTAAAGCCTAACATCTAGAGGAAAAGCCAAATATATAGATTTAAAACCCAAAATCTAGAGGTAAAGCCCAATATCTAGACCTAAAGCCCAAAATCTAGATGTAAAGCCCAACTTCTAGATCTAAAGCCCCAAATCTAGATGTAAAGCCCAAATTCTAGATCTAACACCCAAAATCTAGAGGTAAAGACCAATATCTAGAGGTAAAACCCAACATCTAGAGGTAAAGCCAGATATCTAGAGGTAAAGCTCAACATCTAGAGGAAAAGCAAAATATATACATTTCAAACCCAAATTCTAGAGTTAAATCCCAACATCTAGAGTTAAAGCCCAACTTCCAGAGTTAAAGTCCAAAATCTAGAGGTAAACACCAATACCTAGAGTTAGAGCCCAAAATCTGGAGGTAAAGCCCAACATCTAGAGCTAAAGCCCCAAATCTAGATGTAAAGCCCAATTGCTAGATCTAAAGCCAAATACTCCAGAGGTAAAGCCCAACATGTAGAGGTAAAGACTAAGATCTAGAGGTGAATTCCAATATCTAGTGTTAAAGCCTGACACCTACAGTTAAAGCCAAACATCTAGATGTAAAACCCAACTTCTAGAGGTAAAGCCGAATATCTAGAGTTAAAGCGCATCCTTTAGAGTAAAGCCCAAAATCTAGAGTTAAAGCCCAACATCTAGAGGGAAAGCCCAGAATCTAGATGTAAAGCCTAACATCTAGAGGTGAATTCCAAAATCAAGTGTTAAGGCCTGACATCTACAGTTAAATCCAACCATATAGATATAACCCCCAACTTCTAGAGGTAAGGCCCAAAATCTAGAGGTAAAGCCCAACAGCTAGAGTTAAAGCCGAACGTCTTGAGGTAAAGCCCAAAGTCTAGAGTTAAAGCCCAACTTCTAGAGGTAAAGCCCAACATCTAGACGTAAAGCCAGATATCTGACGGTAAAGCCCAACATCTAGAGGAAAAGCCAAATATATAGATTTAAAACCCAAAATCTAGAGATAAAGCCGAACATCTAAATGTAAAGCAAAACATCTAGATGTAATCCAAACATCTAGAGGTAAAGCCTAACATCTAGAGGTGAAGCACAACATATAGAGGTATAACCCAACATCTAGAGGTAAAGACCAACATCTAAATGTAAAGCAAAACATCTAGATGTAAAACCCTACATCTAGAGGTAAAGTCCAATAGCTAGACCTAAAGACCAACATCTAGAGGTAAAACCCAACATCTAGTGGTAAAGCCCAACGTCTGGAGGTAAAGCCCAGATTCTAGAGAGAAGCCAAAAATCCAGATGGAAAACCCAAAATCTAGAGGTAAAGCCCAACATCTACAGGTAAATCCAGATATCTAGGGGTAAAGCCCAACATCTAGAGGAAAAGCCAAATATATAGATATAAAACCCAAAATCTAGAGGTAAAGCCCAATATCTAGACGTAAAGCCCAAAATCTAGATGAAAAGCACAACTTCTAGATCGAAAGCCCAACATCTAGAGGTAAAGACCAATATCTAGAGGTAAAACCCAACATCTAGAGGTAAAGCCAGATATCTAGAGGTAAAGCCAGATATCTAGAGGTAAAGCCCAACGTCTGGAGGTAAAGCCCATCATCTAGTCCTACAGCCCAATGTCTGCAGGTAAAGCCCAACTTACAGAGGTGAAGGCAAACATCTAGATGTAAAACCCCAAATCTAGAGGTAAAGCCCAACATCTAGAGGTAAAGCCAGATATCTAGGGGTAAAGGCCAACATCTAGAGGAAAAGCCAAATATATAGATTTAAAACCCAAAATCTAGAGGTAAAGCCCAATATCAAGACGTAAAGGCCAAAATCTAGATGTAAAGCCCAGCTTCTTGATCTAAAGCCCAAAATCTAGATGTAAAGCCCAAATTCTAGATCTAACACCCAAAATCTAGAGGTAAAGACCAATATCTAGAGGTAAAACCCAACATCTAGAGGTAAAGCCAGATATCTAGAGGTAAAGCCCAACATCTAGAGGAAAAGCAAAATATATAGATTTCAAACCCAAATTCTAGAGTTGAATCCCAACATCTAGAGGTAAATCCCAAAGTCTAGATGTAAAGCTCAACTTCCAGATTTAAAGTCAAAAATCTAAATGTAAATACCAATACCTAGAGGTAGAGCCCAAAATGTAGAGGTAAAGCCCAACATCTAGAGATAAAGCCAGATATATAGATCTAAACCCCAAAATCTAGAGGTGAAGCCCAGTATCTAGACGTAAAGCCCAAAATCTAGATGTAAAGCCCAACTTCTAGATCTAAAGCCCAAAATATAGCTGTAAAGCCGAACTTCTAAATCTAAAGCCCAAAATCTAGAGGTAAAGCCCAATATTTAGAGCTTAAGCGCATCATTTAGAGGTAAAGCCCAAAATCTAGATGTAAAGCCCAACTTCTAGAGGTAAAGCCCATCATCTAGTCCTACAGCCCAATGTCTGCAGGTAAAGCACATCTTACAGAGGTGAAGGCAAACATCTAGATGTAAAACCCAAAATCTAGAGGTAAAGCCCAACATCTAGAGGAAAAGCCAAATATATAGATTTAAAACCCAAAATCTAGAGGTAAAGCCCAATATCTAGACATAAAGCCCAAAATCTAGATGTAAAGCCCAAATTCTAGATCTAACACCCAAAATCTAGAGGTAAAGACCAATATCTAGTGGTAAAACCCAAGATCTAGAGGTAAAGCCAGATATCTAGAGGTAAAGCCCAACATCTAGAGGAAAAGCAAAATATATAGATTTCAAACCCAAATTCTAGAGTTCAATCCCAACATCTAGATGTAAAGCCCAACTTCTAAATCTAAACCCCAAAATCTAGACGTAAAGCCCAATATCTAGACGTAAAGCCCAAAATCTAGATGTAAAGCCCAACTTCTAGATCTAAAGCCCAAAATATAGCTGTAAAGCCCAACTTCTAAATCTAAAGCCCAACATCTAGAGGTAAAGCCCAATATTTAGAGTTTAAGCGCATCATTTAGAGGTAAAGCCCAAAATCTAGATGTAAAGCCCAACTTCTAGAGGTAAAGCCCATCATCTAGTCCTACAGCCCAATGTCTGCAGGTTAACCCCAACTTACAGAGGTGAAGGCAAACATCTAGATGTAAAACCCAAAATCTAGAGGTAAAGCCCAACATCTAGAGGAAAAGCCAAATATATAGATTTAAAACCCAAAATCTAGAGGTAAAGCCCAATATCTAGACCTAAAGCCCAAAATCTAGATGTAAAGCCCAACTTCTAGATCTAAAGCCCAAAATCTAGATGTAAAGCCCAAATTCTAGATCTAACACCCAAAATCTAGAGGTAAAGACCAATATCTAGAGGTAAAGCCCAACATCTAGAGGAAAAGCAAATTATATAGATTTCAAACCCAAATTCTAGAGTTAAATCCCAACATCTAGAGGTAAATCCCAAAGTCTAGATGTAAAGCTCAACTTCCAGATTTAAAGTCAAAAATCTAAATATAAATACCAATACATAGAGGTAGAGCCCAAAATGTAGAGGTAAAGCCCAACATCTAGAGCTAAAGCCCCAAATCTAGATGTAAAGCCCAATTGCTAGATCTAAAGCCAAATACTCTAGAGGTAAAGCCCAACATGTAGAGGTAAAGCCTAAGATCTAGAGGTGAATTCCAATATCTAGTGTTAAAGGCCGACACCTACAGTTAAAACCAAACATCTAGATGTAAAACCCAACATCTAGAGGTAAAGCCGAATATCTAGAGTTAAAGCGCATCCTTTCGAGTAAAGCCCAAAATCTAGAGTTAAAGCCCAACATCTAGAGGGAAAGCCCAGAATCTAGATGTAAAGCCTAACATCTAGAGGTGAATTCCAAAATCAAGTGTTAAGGCCTAACATCTACAGTTAAATCCAACTATATAGATATAACCCCCAACTTCTAGAGGTAAGGCCCAAAATCTAGAGGTAAAGCCCAACAGCTAGAGTTAAAGCCGAACGTCTTGAGGTAAAGCCCAAAGTCTAGAGTTAAAGCCCAACTTCTAGAGGTAAAGCCCAACATCTAGACGTAAAGCCAGATATCTGACGGTAAAGCCCAACATCTAGAGGAAAAGCCAAATATATAGATTTAAAACCCAAAATCTAGAGATAAAGCCGAACATCTAAATGTAAAGCAAAACATCTAGATGTAATCCAAACATCTAGAGGTAAAGCCTAACATCTAGAGGTGAAGCACAACATATAGAGGTATAACCCAACATCTAGAGGTAAAGACCAACATCTAAATGTAAAGCAAAACATCTAGATGTAAAACCCTACATCTAGAGGTAAAGTCCAATAGCTAGACCTAAAGACCAACATCTAGAGGTAAAACCCAACATCTAGTGGTAAAGCCCAACGTCTGGAGGTAAAGCCCAGATTCTAGAGAGAAGCCAAAAATCCAGATGGAAAACCCAACATCTAGAGGTAAAGCCCAACATCTACAGGTAAATCCAGATATCTAGGGGTAAAGCCCAACATCTAGAGGAAAAGCCAAATATATAGATATAAAACCCAAAATCTAGAGGTAAAGCCCAATATCTAGACGTAAAGCCCAAAATCTAGATGAAAAGCACAACTTCTAGATCTAAAGCCCAACATCTAGAGGTAAAGACCAATAGCTAGAGGTAAAACCCAACATCTAGAGGTAAAGCCAGATATCTAGAGGTAAAGCCCAACGTCTGGAGGTAAAGCCCATCATCTAGTCCTACAGCCCAATGTCTGCAGGTAAAGCCCAACTTACAGAGGTGAAGGCAAACATCTAGATGTAAAACCCCAAATCTAGAGGTAAAGCCCAACATCTAGAGTTAAAGCCAGATATCTAGGGGTAAAGGCCAACATCTAGAGGAAAAGCCAAATATATAGATTTAAAACCCAAAATCTAGAGGTAAAGCCCAACATCAAGACGTAAAGGCCAAAATCTAGATGTAAAGCCCAGCTTCTTGATCTAAAGCCCAAAATCTAGATGTAAAGCCCAAATTCTAGATCTAACACCCAAAATCTAGAGGTAAAGACCAATATCTAGAGGTAAAACCCAACATCTAGAGGTAAAGCCAGATATCTAGAGGTAAAGCCCAACATCTAGAGGAAAAGCAAAATATATAGATTTCAAACCCAAATTATAGAGTTCAATCCCAACATCTAGAGGTAAATCCCAAAGTCTAGATGTAAAGCTCAACTTCCAGATTTAAAGTCAAAAATCTAAATGTAAATACCAATACCTAGAGGTAGAGCCCAAAATGTAGAGGTAAAACCCAACATCTAGAGATAAAGCCAGATATATAGATCTAAACCCCAAAATCTAGAGGTGAAGCCCAGTATCTAGACGTAAAGCCCAAAATCTAGATGTAAAGCCCAACTTCTAGAGCTAAAGCCCAAAATATAGCTGTAAAGCCCAACTTCTAAATCTAAAGCCCAACATCTAGAGGTAAAGCCCAATATTTAGAGTTTAAGCGCATCATTTAGAGGTAAAGCCCAAAATCTAGATGTAAAGCCCAACTTCTAGAGGTAAAGCCCATCATCTAGTCCTACAGCCCAATGTCTGCAGGTAAAGCACATCTTACAGAGGTGAAGGCAAACATCTAGATGTAAAACCCAAAATCTAGAGGTAAAGCCCAACATCTAGAGGAAAAGCCAAATATATAGATTTAAAACCCAAAATCTAGAGGTAAAGCCCAATATCTAGACCTAAAGCCCAAAATCTAGATGTAAAGCCCAAATTCTAGATCTAACACCCAAAATCTAGAGGTAAAGACCAATATCTAGTGGTAAAACCCAAGATCTAGAGGTAAAACCAGATATCTAGAGGTAAAGCCCAACATCTAGAGGAAAAGCAAAATATATAGATTTCAAACCCAAATTCTAGCATTCAATCCCAACATCTAGAGGTAAAGCCCAACTTCCAGAGTTAAAGTCCAAAATCTAGAGGTAAACACCAATACCTAGAGTTAGAGCCCAAAATCTAGAGATAAAGCCCAACATCTAGAGATAAAGCCAGATATATAGATTTAAAATCCAAAATCTGGAGGTAAAGCCCAACATCTAGAGCTATAGCCCCAAATCTAGATGTAAAGCCCAATTGCTAGATCTAAAGCCAAATACTCTAGAGGTAAAGCCCAACATGTAGAGGTAAAGACTAAGATCTAGAGGTGAATTCCAATATCTAGTGTTAAAGGCCGACACCTACAGTTAAAGCCAAACATCTAGATGTAAAACCCAACATCTAGAGGTAAAGCCGAATATCTAGAGTTAAAGCGCATCCTTTCGAGTAAAGCCCAAAATCTAGAGTTAAAGCCCAACATCTAGAGGGAAAGCCCAGAATCTAGATGTAAAGCCTAACATCTAGAGGTGAATTCCAAAATCAAGTGTTAAGGCCTGACATCTACAGTTAAATCCAAGCATATAGATATAACCCCCAACTTCTAGAGGTAAGGCCCAAAATCTAGAGGTAAAGCCCAACAGCTAGAGTTAAAGACGAACGTCTTGAGGTAAAGCCCAAAGTCTAGAGTTAAAGCCCAACTTCTAGAGGTAAAGCCCAACATCTAGACGTAAAGCCAGATATCTGACGGTAAAGCCCAACATCTAGAGGAAAAGCCAAATATATAGATTTAAAACCCAAAATCTAGAGATAAAGCCGAACACCTAAATGTAAAGCAAAACATCTAGATGTAATCCAAACATCTAGAGGTAAAGCCTAACATCTAGAGGTGAAGCACAACATATAGAGGTATAACCCAACATCAAGAGATAAAGACCAACATCTAAATGTAAAGCAAAACATCTAGATGTAGAACCCTACATCTAGAGGTAAAGTCCAATATCTAGACCTAAAGACCAACATCTAGAGGTAAACCCCAACATCTAGTGGTAAAGCCCAACGTCTGGAGGTAAAGCCCAGATTCTAGTGAGAAGCCAAAAATCCAGATGGAAAACCCAAAATCTAGAGGTAAAGCCCAACATCTACAGGTAAATCCAGATATCTAGGGGTAAAGCCCAACATCTAGAGGAAAAGCCAAATATATAGATATAAAACCAAAAATCTAGAGGTAAAGCCCAATATCTAGAGGTAAAGCCCAATATCTAGACGTAAAGCCCAAAATCTAGATGAAAAGCAAAACTTCTAGATCTAAAGCCCAACATCTAGAGGTAAAGACCAATAGCTAGAGGTAAAACCCAACATCTAGAGGTAAAGCCAGATATCTATTGGTAAAGCCCAACGTCTGGAGGTAAAGCCCATCATCTAGTCCTACAGCCCAATGTCTGCAGGTAAAGCCCAACTTACAGAGGTGAAGGCAAACATCTAGATGTAAAACCCCAAATCTAGAGGTAAAGCCCAACATTTAGAGGAAAAGCCAAATATATATATATTTAAAACCCAAAATCTAGAGGTAAAGCCCAACATCTAGAGGTAAAGCCAGATATCTAGGGGTAAAGTCCAACATCTAGAGTAAAAACCAAATATATAGATTTAAAACCCAAAATCTAGAGGTAAAGCTTAATATCAAGACGTAAAGGCCAAAATCTAGATGTAAAGCCCAGCTTCTTGATCTAAAGCCCAAAATCTAGATGTAAAGCCCAAATTCTAGATCGAACGCACAAAATCTAGAGATAAAGACCAATATCTAGAGGTAAAACCCAACATCTAGAGGTAAAGCCAGATATCTAGAGGTAAAGCCCAACATCTAGAGGAAAAGCAAAATATATAGATTTCAAACCCAAATTCTAGAGTTCAATCCCAACATCTAGAGGTAAATCCCAAAGTCTAGATGTAAAGCTCAACTTCCAGATTTAAAGTCAAAAATCTAAATGTAAATACCAATACCTAGAGGTAGAGCCCAAAATGTAGAGGTAAAGCCCAACATCTAGAGATAAAGCCAGATATATAGATCTAAACCCCAAAATCTAGAGGTGAAGCCCAATATCTAGACGTAAAGCCCAAAATCTAGATGTAAAGCCCAACTTCTAGATCTAAAGCCCAAATTATAGCTGTAAAGCCCAACTTCTAAATCTAAAGCCCAACATCTAGAGGTAAAGCCCAATATTTAGAGTTTAAGCGCATCATTTAGAGGTAAAGCCCAAAATCTAGATGTAAAGCCCAACTTCTAGAGGTAAAGCCCATCATCTAGTCCTACAGCCCAATGTCTGCAGGTAAAGCCCAACTTACAGAGGTGAAGGCAAACATCTAGATGTAAAACCAAAAATCTAGAGGTAAAGACCAATATCTAGACGTAAAGCCCAAAATCTAGATGTAAAGCCTAACTTCCAGATCTAAAGCCCAACTTCTAGATCTAAAGCCCAAATTCTAGATCTAACACCCAAAATCTAGAGGTAAAGACCAAAATCTAGTGGTAAAACCTAACAGCTAGAGGTAAAGCCAGATATCTAGAGGTAAAGCCCAACATCTAGAGGAAAAGCAAAATATATAGATTTCAAACCCAAATTCTAGCATTCAATCCCAACATCTAGAGGTAAAGCCCAACTTCCAGAGTTAAAGTCCAAAATCTAGAGGTAAACACCAATACCTAGAGTTAGAGCCCAAAATCTAGAGATAAAGCCCAACATCTAGAGATAAAGCCAGATATATAGATTTAAAATCCACAATCTGGAGGTAAAGCCCAACATCTAGAGCTAAAGCCCCAAATCTAGATGTAAAGCCCAATTGCTAGATCTAAAGCCAAATACTCCAGAGGTAAAGCCCAACATGTAGAGGTAAAGACTAAGATCTAGAGGTGAATTCCAATATCTAGTGTTAAAGCCTGACACCTACAGTTAAAGCCAAACATCTAGATGTAAAACCCAACTTCTAGAGGTAAAGCCGAATATCTAGAGTTAAAGCGCATCCTTTAGAGTAAAGCCCAAAATCTAGAGTTAAAGCCCAACATCTAGAGGGAAAGCCCAGAATCTAGATGTAAAGCCTAACATCTAGAGGTGAATTCCAAAATCAAGTGTTAAGGCCTGACATCTACAGTTAAATCCAACCATATAGATATAACCCCCAACTTCTAGAGGTAAGGCCCAAAATCTAGAGGTAAAGCCCAACAGCTAGAGTTAAAGACGAACGTCTTGAGGTAAAGCACAAATTCTAGAGTTAAAGCCCAACTTCTAGAGGTAAAGCCCAACATCTAGACGTAAAGCCAGATATCTGACGGTAAAGCCCAACATCTAGAGGAAAAGCCAAATATATAGATTTAAAACCCAAAATCTAGAGATAAAGCCGAACACCTAAATGTAAAGCAAAACATCTAGATGTAATCCAAACATCTAGAGGTAAAGCCTAACATCTAGAGGTGAAGCACAACATATAGAGGTATAACCCAACATCAAGAGATATTGACCAACATCTAAATGTAAAGCAAAACATCTAGATGTAGAACCCTACATCTAGAGGTAAAGTCCAATAGCTAGACCTAAAGACCAACATCTAGAGGTAAAACCCAACATCTAGTGGTAAAGCCCAACGTCTGGAGGTAAAGCCCAGATTCTAGAGAGAAGACAAAAATCCAGATGGAAAACCCAAAATCTAGATGTAAAGCCCAACATCTACAGGTAAATCCAGATATCTAGGGGTAAAGCCCAACATCTAGAGGAAAAGCCAAATATATAGATATAAAACCCAAAATCTAGAGGTAAAGCCCAATATCTAGATGTAAAGCCCAAAATCTAGATGAAAAGCCCAGCTTCTTGATCTAAAGCCCAACATCTAGAGATAAAGACCAATATCTAGAGGTAAAACCCAACATCTAGAGGTAAAGCCAGATATCTAGAGGTAAAGCCCAACATCTAGAGGAAAAGCAAAATATATAGATTTCAAACCCAAATTCTAGAGTTCAATCCCAACATCTAGAGGTAAATCCCAAAGTCTAGATGTAAAGCTCAACTTCCAGATTTAAAGTCAAAAATCTAAATGTAAATACCAATACCTAGAGGTAGAGCCCAAAATGTAGAGGTAAAGCCCAACATCTAGAGATAAAGCCAGATATATAGATCTAAACCCCAAAATCTAGAGGTAAAGCCCAATATTTAGAGTTTAAGCCCATCATTTAGAGGTAAAGCCAGATATCTAGAGGTAAAGCCCAACTTCTAGAGGTAAAGCCCATCATCTAGTCCTACAGCCCAATGTCTGCAGGTAAAGCCCAACTTACAGAGGTGAAGGCAAACATCTAGATTTAAAACCCAAAATCTAGAGGTAAAGACCAACATCTAGAGAAAAGCCAATTATATAGATTTAAAACCCAAAATCTAGAGGTAAAGCCCAATATCTAGACGTAAAGCCCATAATCTAGATGTAAAGCCCAACTTCTAGATCTAAAGCCCAAAATATAGATGTAAAGCCCAACTTCTAAATCTAAAGCCCAACATCTAGAGGTAAAGCCCAATATTTAGAGTTTAAGCGCATCATTTAGAGGTAAAACCCAAAATCTAGATTAAAAGACCAACTTCTAGAGGTAAAGCCCATCATCTAGTCCTACAGCCCAATGTCTGCAGGTTAACCCCAACTTACAGAGGTGAAGGCAAACATCTAGATGTAAACCCCAAAATCTAGAGGTAAAGCCTAACATCTAGAGGAAAAGCCAAATATATAGATTTAAAACCCAAAATCTAGAGGTAAAGCCCAATATCTAGACCTAAAGCCCAAAATCTAGATGTAAAGCCCAACTTCTAGATCTAAAGCCCAAAATCTAGATGTAAAGCCCAAATTCTAGATCTAACACCCAAAATCTAGAGGTAAAGACCAATATCTAGAGGTAAAACCCAACAGCTAGAGGTAAAGCCAGATATCTAGAGGTAAAGCCCAACATCTAGAGGAAAAGCAAAATATATAGATTTCAAACCCAAATTCTAGAGTTAAATCCCAACATCTAGAGGTAAAGCCCAACTTCCAGAGTTAAAGTCCAAAATCTAGAGGTAAACACCAATACCTAGAGTTAGAGCCCAAAATCTAGAGATAAAGCCCAACATCTAGAGATAAAGCCAGATATATAGATCTAAAATCCAAAATTTAGAGGTGAAGCCCAATATCTAGACGTAAAGCCCAAAATCTAGATGTAAAGCCCAACTTCTAAATCTAAAGCCCAACATCTATAGGTAAAGCCCAATATTTAGAGGTAAAACCCACCATCTAGAGTTAAAGCCAGATATCTAGAGGTAAAGCCAAACATCTAGAGGAAAAGCCAAATATATAGATTTCAAACCCAAATTCTAGAGTTAAATCCCAACACCTACAGGTAAAGACCAATAGCTAGAGGTAAAACCCAACATCTAGAGGTAAAGCCAGATATCTAGAGGTAAAGCCCAACATCTAGAGGAAAAGCCAAATATATAGATTTCAAACCCAAATTCTAGAGTTAAATCCCAACATCTAGAGGTAAAGACCAATAGCTAGAGGTAAAACCCAACATCTAGAGGTAAAGCCAGATATCTAGAGGTAAAGTCCAACGTCTGGAGGTAAAGCCCATCATCTAGTCCTACAGCCCAATGTCTGCAGGTAAAGCCCAACTTACAGAGGTGAAGGCAAACATCTAGATGTAAACCCCAAAATCTAGAGGTAAAGCCCAATGTCTAGACGTAAAGACCAAAGTCTAGATGTAAAGCCCAACTTCTAGATCTAAAGCGCAAAATCTAGATGTAAAGCCCAACTTCTAGATCTAAAGCCCAAAATATAGATGTAAAGCCCATCTTCTAAATCTAAAGCCCAACATATAGAGGTAAAGCCCAATATTTAGAGTTTAAGCACATCATTTATAGGTAAAGCCCAAAATCTAGATGTAAAGCCCAACTTCTAGAGGTAAAGCCCATCATCTAGTCCTACAGCCCAATGTCTGCAGGTAAAGCCCAACTTACAGAGATGAAGGCAAACATCTAGATGTAAAACCCAAAATCTAGAGGTAAAGCCCAACATCTAGAGGAAAAGCCAAATATATAGATTTAAAACCCAAAATCTAGATGTAAAGCCCAACTTCTAGATCTAACACCCAAAATCTAGAGGTAAAGACCAATATCTAGAGGTAAAACCCAACAGCTAGAGGTAAAGCCAGATATCTAGAGGTAAAGCCCAACATCTAGAGGAAAAGCAAAATATATAGATTTCAAACCCAAATTCTAGAGTTCAATCCCAACATCTAGAGGTAAAGCCCAACTTCCAGAGTTAAAGTCCAAAATCTAGAGGTAAACACCAATACCTAGAGTTAGAGCCCAAAATCTAGAGATAAAGCCCAACATCTAGAGATAAAGCCAGATATATAGATTTAAAATCCAAAATCTGGAGGTAAAGCCCAACATCTAGACCTAAAGCCCCAAATCTAGATGTAAAGCCCAATTGCTAGATCTAAAGCCAAATACTCTAGAGGTAAAGCCCAACATGTAGAGGTAAAGACTAAGATCTAGAGGTGAATTCCAATATCTAGTGTTAAAGCCTGACATCTACAGTTAAAGCCAAACATCTAGATGTAAAACCCAACTTCTAGAGGTAAAGCCGAATATCTAGAGTTAAAGCGCATCCTTTCGAGTAAAGCCCAAAATCTAGAGTTAAAGCCCAACATCTAGAGGGAAAGCCCAGAATCTAGATGTAAAGCCTAACATCTAGAGGTGAATTCCAAAATCAAGTGTTAAGGCCTGACATCTACAGTTAAATCCAACCATATAGATATAACCCCCAACTTCTAGACGTAAGGCCCAAAATCTAGAGGTAAAGCCCAAAGTCTAGAGTTAAAGTCCAACTTCTAGAGGTAAAGCCCAACATCTAGACGTAAAGCCAGATATCTGATGGTAAAGCCCAACATCTAGAGGAAAAGCCAAATATATAGATTTAAAACCCAAAATCTAGAGATAAAGCCGAACATCTAAATGTAAAGCAAAACATCTAGATGTAATCCAAACATCTAGAGGTAAAGCCTAACATCTAGAGGTGAAGCACAACATATAGAGGTATAACCCAACATCTAGAGATAAAGACCAACATCTAAATGTAAAGCAAAAGATCTAGATGTAAAGCCCAACATCTAGAGGTAAAGTCCAATAGCTAGACCTAAAGACCAACATCTAGAGGTAAAACCCAACATCTAGAGGTAAAGCCCAACATCTACATGTAAATCCAGATATCTAGGGGTAAAGCCCAACATCTAGAGGAAAAGCCAAATATATAGATATAAACCCCAAAATCTAGAGGTAAAGCCCAATATCTAGACGTAAAGCCCAAAATCTAGATGAAAAGCACAACTTCTAGATCTAAAGCCAAACATCTAGAGGTAAAGACCAATATCTAGAGGTAAAACCCAACATCTAGAGGTAAAGCCAGATATCTAGAGGTAAAGCCAAACATCTAGAGGAAAAGCAAAATATATAGATTTCAAACCCAAATTCTAGAATTAAATCCCAACATCTAGAGGTAAATCCCAAAGTCTAGATGTAAAGCTCAACTTCCAGATTTAAAGTCAAAAATCTAAATGTAAATACCAATACCTAGAGGTAGAGCCCAAAATGTAGAGGTAAAGGCCAACATCTAGAGATAAAGCCAGATATATAGATCTAAACCCCAAAATCTAGAGATGAAGCCCAATATCTAGACGTAAAGCCCAAAATCTAGATGTAAAGCCCAACTTCTAGATCTAAAGCCCAAAATCTAGATGTAAAGCCCAACTTCTAAATCTAAAGCCCAACATCTAGAGGTAAAGCCCAATATTTAGAGCTTAAGCGCATCATTTAGAGGTAAAGCCAGATATTTAGAGGTAAAGCCCAACGTCTGGAGGTAAAGCCCATCATCTAGTCCTACAGCCCAATGTCTGCAGGTAAAGCCCAACTTACAGAGGTGAAGGCAAACATTTAGATGTAAAACCCAAAATCTAGAGGTAAAGCCCAACATCTAGAGGAAAAGCCAAATATATATATATTTAAAACCCCAAACCTAGAGGTAAAGCCCAACATCTAGAGGTAAAGCCAGATATCTAGGGGTAAAGGCCAACATCTAGAGGAAAAGCCAAATATATAGATTTAAAACCAAAAATCTAGAGGTAAAGCCCAATATCTAGACGTAAAGGCCAAAATCTAGATGTAAAGCCCAACTTCTTGATCTAAAGCCCAAAATCTAGATGTAAAGCCCAAATTCTAGATCTAACGCCCAAAATCTAGAGATAAAGACCAATATCTAGAAGTAAAACCCAACATCTAGAGGTAAAGCAGATATCTAGAGGTAAAGCCCAACATCTAGAAGAAAAGCCAAATATATAGATTTAAAACCCAAAATCTAGAGATAAAGCCCAACATCTAAATGTAAAGCAAAACATCTAGATGTAATCCAAAAATCTAGAGGTAAAGCCTAACATCTAGAGGTGAAGCACAACATATAGAGGTATAAGCTAACATCTACAGATAAAGACCAACATCTAAATGTAAAGCAAAACATCTAGATGTAAAACCCAACATCTAGAGATAAAGCCAGATATATAGATTTAAAATCCACAATCTGGAGGTAAAGCCCAACATCTAGAGCTAAAGCCCCAAATCTAGATGTAAAGCCCAATTGCTAGATCTAAAGCCAAATACCCTAGAGGTAAAGCCCAACATGTAGAGGTAAAGACTAAGATCTAGAGGTGAATTCCAATATCTAGTGTTAAAGGCCGACACCTACAGTTAAAACCAAATATCTAGATGTACAACCCAACTTCTAGAGGTAAAGCCGAATATCTAGAGTTAAAGCGCATCCTTTCGAGTAAAGCCCAAAATCTAGAGTTAAAGCCCAACATCTAGAGGGAAAGCCCAGAATCTAGATGTAAAGCCTAACATCTAGAGGTGAATTCCAAAATCAAGTGTTAAGGCCTGACATCTACAGTTAAATCCAAGCATATAGATATAACCCCCAACTTCTAGAGGTAAGGCCCAAAATCTAGAGGTAAAGCCCAGCTTCCAGAGTTAAAGTCCAAAATCTAGAGGTAAACACCAATACCTAGAGTTAGAGCCCAAAATCTAGAGATATGCCAAATATATAGATTTAAAACCCAAAATCTAGAGATAAAGCCGAACATCTGAATGTAAAGCAAAACATCTAGATGTAATCCAAAAATCTAGAGGTAAAGCCTAACATCTAGAGGTGAAGCACAACATATAGAGGTATAGCCCAACATCTAGAGATAAAGACCAACATCTAAGTGTAAAGCAAAACATCTAGATGTAAAAGCCTACATCTAGAGGTAAAGTCCAATATCTAGACCTAAAGACCAACATCTAGAGGTAAAACCCAACACCTAGTGGTAAAGCCCAACGTCTGGAGGTAAAGCCCAGATTCTAGAGAGAAGCCAAAAATCCAGATGGAAAACCCAAAACCTAGAGGTAAAGCCCAACATCTACAGGTAAATCCAGATATCTAGGGGTAAAGCCCAACATCTAGAGGTAAAGCCAGATATCTAGAGGTAAAGCCCAACGTCTGGAGGTAAAGCCCATCATCTAGTCCTACAGCCCAATGTCTACAGGTAAAGCCCAACTTACAGAGGTGAAGGCAAACATCTAGATGTAAAACCCAATATCTAGAGGTAAAGCCCAACATGTAGAGGAAAAGCCAAATATATATATATTTAAAACCCAAAATCTAGAGGTAAAGCCCAACATTTAGAGGTAAAGCCAGATATCTAGGGGTAAAGCCCAACATCTAGAGGAAAAGCCAAATATATAGATTTAAAACCCAAAATCTAGAGGTAAATCCCAATATCAAGACGTAAAGGCCAAAATCTAGATGTAAAGCCCAGCTTCTAGATCTAAAGCCCAAAATCTAGATGTAAAGCCCAAATTCTAGATCTAACACCCAAAATCTAGAGGTAAAGACCAATATCTACAGGTAAAACCCAACATCTAGAGGTAAAGCCAGATATCTAGAGGTAAAGCCCAACATCTAGAGGAAAAGCAAAATATATAGATTTCAAACCCAAATTCTAGAGTTCAATCCCAACATCTAGAGGTAAATCCCAAAGTCTAGATGTAAAGCTCAACTTCCAGATTTAAAGTCAAAAATCTAAATGTAAATACCAATACCTAGAGGTAGAGCCCAAAATGTAGAGGTAAAGGCGAACATCTAGAGATAAAGCCAGATATATATATCTAAACCCCAAAATCTAGAGATGAAGCCCAATATCTAGACGTAAAGCCCAAAATCAAGATGTAAAGCCCAACTTCTAGATTTAAAGCCCAAAATCTAGATGTAAAGCCCAACTTCTAAATCTAAAGCCCAACATCTAGAGGTAAAGCCCAATATTTAGAGTTTAAGCGCATCATTTAGAGGTAAAGCCAGATATCTAGAGGTAAAGCCCAACGTCTGGAGGTAAAGCCCATCATCTAGTCCTACAGCCCAATGTCTGCAGGTAAAGCCCAACTTCCAGAGGTGAAGGCAAACATCTAGATTTGAAACCAAAAATCTAGAGTTAAAGCACAACATCTAGAGGAAAAGCAAAATATATAGATTTCAAACCCAAATTCTAGAGTTAAATCCCAACATCTAGGGGTAAACCCCAACTTCCAGAGTTAAAGTCCGAAATCTAGAGGTAAACACCAATACCTAGAGATAGAGCCCAAAATCTAGAGATATGCCAAATATATAGATTTAAAACCCAAAATCTAGAGATAAAGCCGAACATCTAAATGTAAAGCAAAACGTCTAGATGTAATCCAAACATCTAGAGGTAAAGCCTAACATCTAGAGGTGAAGCACAACATATAGAGGTATAACCCAACATCTAGAGGAAAAGCCAAATATATATATATTTAAAACCCAAAATCTAGAGGTAAAGCCCAACATTTAGAGGTAAAGCCAGATATCTAGGGGTAAAGCCCAACATCTAGAGGAAAAGCCAAATATATAGATTTAAAACCCAAAATCTAGAGGTAAAGCCCAATATCTAGACGTAAAGCCCAAAATCTAGATGTAAAGCCCAGCTTCTAGATCTAAAGCCCAAAATCTAGATGTAAAGCCCAAATTCTAGATCTAACACCCAAAATCTAGAGGTAAAGACCAATATCTAGAGGTAAAACCCAACATCTAGAGGTAAAGCCAGATATCTAGAGGTAAAGCCCAACATCTAGAGGAAAAGCAAAATATATAGATTTCAAACCCAAATTCTACAGTTCAATCCCAACATCTAGAGGTAAAGCCCAACTTCCAGAGTTAAAGTCCAAAATCTAGAGGTAAACACCAATACCTAGAGTTAGAGCCCAAAATCTAGAGATATGCCAAATATATAGATTTAAAACCCAAAATCTAGAGATAAAGCCGAACATCTAAATGTAAAGCAAAACATCTAGATGTAATCCAAACATCTAGAGGTAAAGCCTAACATCTAGAGGTGAAGAACAACATATAGAGGTATAACCCAACATCTAGAGATAAAGACCAACATCTAAATGTAAAGCAAAACATCTAGATGTAAAACCCTACATCTAGAGGTAAAGTCCAATATCTAGACCTAAAGACCAACATCTAGAGGTAAAACCCAACATCTAGTGGTAAAGCCCAACGTCTGGAGGTAAAGCCCAGATTCTAGAGAGAAGCCAAAAATCCAGATGGAAAACCCAAAATCTAGAGGTAAAGCCCAACATCTACAGGTAAATCCAGATATCTAGGGGTAAAGCCCAACATCTAGAGGAAAAGCCAAATATAAAGATATAAAACCCAAAATCTAGAGGTAAAGCCCAATATCTAGACGTAAAGCCCAAAATCTAGATGAAAAGCACAACTTCTAGATCTAAAGCCAAACATCTAGAGGTAAAGACCAATATCTAGAGGTAAACCCCAACATCTAGAGTTAAAGCCAGATATCTAGAGGTAAAGCCCAACATCTAGAGGAAAAGCAAAATATATAGATTTCAAACACAAATTCTAGAGTTAAATCCCAACATCTAGAGTTAAATCCCAAAGTCTAGATGTAAAGCTCAACTTCCAGATTTAAAGTCAAAAATCTAAATGTAAATACCAATACCTAGAGGTAGAGCCCAAAATGTAGAGGTAAAGCCCAACATCTAGAGATAAAGCCAGATATATAGATCTAAACCCCAAAATCTAGAGGTGAAGCCCAATATCTAGACGTAAAGCCCAAAATCTAGATGTAAAGCCCAACTTCTAGATCTAAAGCCCAAAATCTAGATGTAAAGCCCAACTTCTAAATCTAAAGCCCAACATCTAGAGGTAAAGCCCAATATTTAGAGTTTAAGCGCATCATTTAGAGGTAAAGCCAGATATCTAGAGGTAAAGCCCAACGTCTGGAGGTAAAGCCCATCATCTAGTCCTACAGCCCAATGTCTGCAGGTAAAGCCCAACTTACAGAGGTGAAGGCAAACATCTAGATGTAAAACCCAAAATCTAGAGGTAAAGCCCAACATCTAGAGGAAAAGCCAAATATATATATATTTAAAACCCAAAACCTAGAGGTAAAGCCCAACATCTAGAGGTAAAGCCAGAAATCTAGGGGTAAAGCCCAACATCTATAGGAAAAGCCAAATATATAGATTTAAAACCCAAAATCTAGAGATAAAGCCGAACGTCTAAATGTAAAGCAAAACATATAGATGTAATCCAAACATCTAGACGTAAAGCCTAACAACTAGAGGTGAAGCACAACATATAGAGGTATAACCCAAATTCTAGAGATAAAGACCAACATCTAAATGTAAAGCAAAATATCTAGATGTAAAACCCTACATCTAGAGGTAAAGTCCAATATCTAGACCTAAAGACCAACATCTAGAGGTAAAACCCAAAATCAAGAGGTAAAGACCAATATCTAGACGTAAAGCCCAAAATCTAGATGTAAAGCCCAACTTCTAGATCTAAAGCCCAAAATATAGATGTAAAGCCCAACTTCTAAATCTAAAGCCCAACATCTAGAGGTAAAGCCCAATATTTAGAGTTTAAGCGCACCATTTGGAGGTAAAGCGCAAAATCTAGATGTAAAGCCCAACTTCTAGAGGTAAAGCCCATCATCTAGTCCTACAGCCCAATGTCTGCAGGTAAAGCCCAACTGACAGAGGTGAAGGCAAACATCTAGATTTAAAACCCAAAATCTAGAGGTAAAGCCCAATATCTAGACCTAAAGCCCAAAATCCAGATGTAAAGACCAACTTCTAGATCTAAAGCCCAAAATCTAGATGTAAAGCCTGATATCTGACGGTAAAGCCCAACATCTAGAGGAAAAGCCAAATATATAGATTTAAAACCCAAAATCTAGAGATAAAGCCGAACATCTAAATGTAAAGCAAAACATCTAGATGTAATCCAAACATCTAGAGGTAAAGCCTAACATCTAGAGGTGAAGCACAACATATAGAGGTATAACCCAACATCTAGAGATAAAGACCAACATCTAAATGTAAAGCAAAACATCTAGATGTAAAACCCTACATCTAGAGGTAAAGTCCAATATCTAGACCTAAAGACCAACATCTAGAGGTAAAATCCAACATCTAGTGGTAAAGCCCAACGTCTGGAGGTAAAGCCCAGATTCTAGAGAGAAGCCAAAAATCCAGATGGAAAACCCAAAATCTAGAGGTAAAGCCCAACATCTACAGGTAAATCCAGATACCTAGGGGTAAAGCCCAACATCTAGAGGAAAAGTCAAATATATAGATATAAAACCCAAAATCTAGATCTAAAGCCCAATATCTAGACGTAAAGCCCAAAATCTAGATGAAAAGCACAACTTCTAGATCTAAAGCCCAACATCTAGAGGTAAAGACCAATAACTAGAGGTAAAACCCAACATCTAGAGGTAAAGCCAGATATCTAGAGGTAAAGCCCAACGTCTGGAGGTAAAGCCCATCATCTAGTCCTACAGCCCAATGTCTGCAGGTAAAGCCCAAATTACAGAGGTGAAGGCAAACATCTAGATGTAAAACCCCAAATCTAGAGGTAAAGCCCAACATCTAGAGGAAAAGCCAAATATATATATATTTAAAACCCAAAATCTAGAGGTAAAGACCAACATCTAGAGGTAAAGCCAGATATCTAGAGGTAAAGCCAGATATCTAGGGGTAAAGCCCAACATCTAGAGGAAAAGCCAAATATATAGATTTAAAACCCAAAATCAAGAGGTAAAGCCCAATATCACGATGTAAAGGCCAAAATCTAGATGTAAAGCCCAACTTCTTGATCTAAAGCCCAAAATCTAGATGTAAAGCCCAAATTCTAGATCTAACGCTCAAAATCTAGAGATAAGCCCAATATCTAGAGGTAAAACCCAACATCTAGAGGTAAAGCCAGATATCTAGAGGTAAAGCCCAACGTCTGGAGGTAAAGCCCATCATCTAGTCCTACAGCCCAATGTCTGCAGGTAAAGCCCAACTTACAGAGGTGAAGGCAAACATCTAGATGTAAACCCCAAAATCTAGAGGTAAAGCCCAACTTCTAGATCTAAAGCCCAAAATCTAGATGTAAAGCCCAAATTCTAGATCTAACACCCAAAATCTAGAGGTAAAGACCAATATCTAGAGGTAAAACACAACATCTAGAGGTAAAGCCAGATATCTAGAGGTAAAGCCCAACATCTAGAGGAAAAGCAAAATATATAGATTTCAAACCCAAATTCTAGAGTTCAATCCCAACATCTAGAGGTAAAGCCCAACTTCCAGAGTTAAAGTCCAAAATCTAGAGGTAAACACCAATACCTAGAGTTAGAGCCCAAAATCTAGAGATAAAGCCCAACATCTAGAGTTAAAGCCAGATATATAGATTTAAAATCCACTATATGGAGGTAAAGCCCAACATCTAGAGCTAAAGCCCCAAATCTAGATGTAAAGCCCAATTGCTAGATCTAAAGCCAAATACTCTAGAGGTAAAGCCCAACATGTAGAGGGAAAGACTAAGATCTAGAGGTGAATTCCAATATCTAGTGTTAAAGCCTGACACCTACAGTTAAAGCCAAACATCTAGATGTAAAACCGAACTTCTAGAGGTAAAGCCGAATATCTAGAGTTAAAGCGCATCCTTTAGAGTAAACCCAAAATCTAGAGTTAAAGCCCAACATCTAGAGGGAAAGCCCAGAATCCAGATGTAAAGCCTAACATCTAGAGGTGAATTCCAAAATCAAGTGTTAAGGCCTGACATCTACAGTTAAATCCAACCATATAGATATAACCCCCAACTTCTAGACGTAAGGCCCAAAATCTAGAGGTAAAGCCCAAAGTCTAGAGTTAAAGCCGAACGTCTTGAGGTAAAGCCCAAAGTCTAGAGTTAAAGCCCAACATCTAGAGGAAAAGCCAAATATATAGATTTAAAACCCAAAATCTAGAGATAAAGCCCAACATCTAAATGTAAAGCAAAACATCTAGATGTAATCCAAACATCTAGAGGTAAAGCCTAACATCTAGAGGTGAAGCACAACATATAGAGGTATAACCCAACATCTAGAGATAAAGACCAACATCTAAATGTGAAGCACAACATCTAGATGTAAACCCCTACATCTAGAGGTAAAGTCCAATATCTAGACCTAAAGACCAACATCTAGAGGTAAAACCCAACATCTAGTGGTAAAGCCCAACGTCTGGAGGTAAAGCCCAGATTCTAGAGAGAAGCCAAAAATCCAGATGGAAAACCCAAAATCTAGAGGTAAAGCCCAACATCTACAGGTAAATCCAGATATCTAGGGGTAAAGCCCAACATCTAGAGGAAAAGCCAAATATATAGATATAAACCCCAAAATCTAGAGGTAAAGCCCAATATCTAGACGTAAAGCCCAAAATCTAGATGAAAAGCCCAACTTCTAGATCTAAAGCCCAACGTCTAGAGGTAAAGACCAATAGCTAGAGGTAAACCCCAACATCTAGAGTTAAAGCCAGATATCTAGAGGTAAAGCCCAACGTCTGGAGGTAAAGCCCATCATCTAGTCCTACAGCCCAATGTCTGCAGGTAAAGCCCAACTTACAGAAGTGAAGGCAAACATCTAGATGTAAAACCCCAAATCTAGAGGTAAAGCCCAACATCTAGAGGAAAAGCCAAATATATATATATTTAAAACCCAAAACCTAGATGTAAAGACCAACATCTAGAGGTAAAGCCAGATATCTAGGGGTAAAGCCCAACATCTAGAGGAAAAGCCAAATATATAGATTTAAATCCCAAATTCAAGAGGTAAAGCCCAATATCAAGACGTAAAGGCCAAAATCTAGATGTAAAGCCCAACTTCTTGATCTAAAGCCCAAAATATAGATGTAAAGACCAACTTCTAAACCTAAAGCCCAACATCTAGATGTAAGGCCCAATATTTAAAGTTTAAGCGCATCATTTAGAGGTAAAGCCCAAAATCTAGATGTAAAGCCCAACTTCTAGAGGTAAAGCCCATCATCTAGTCCTACAGCCCAATGTCTGCAGGTAAAGCCCAAGTTACAGAGGTGAAGGCAAACATCTAGATGAAAAACCCAAAATCTAGAGGTAAGGCCCAACATCTAGAGGAAAAGCCAAATATATAGATTTAAAACCCAAAATCTAGAGGTAAAGCCCAATATCTAGACCTAAAGAGCAAAATCTAGATGTAAAGCCCAGCTTCTAGATCTAAAGCCCAAAATCTAGATGTAAAGCCCAAATTCTAGATCTAACACCCAAAATCTAGAGGTAAAGCCCAATATCTAGACGTAAAGCCCAAAATCTAGATGAAAAGCACAACTTCTAGATCTAAAGCCCAACATCTAGAGGTAAAGACCAATAGCTAGAGGTAAAACCCAACATCTAGAGGTAAAGCCCGATATATAGAGGTAAAGCCCAACGTCTGGAGGTAAAGCCCATCATCTAGTCCTACAGCCCAATGTCTGCAGGTAAAGCCCAACTTACAGAGGTGAAGGCAAACATCTAGATGTAAAACCCCAAATCTAGAGATAAAGGCCAACATCTAGAGGAAAAGCCAAATATATAGATTTAAAACCCAAAATCTAGAGGTAAAGCCCAATATCAAGACGTAAATGCCGAAATCTAGATGTAAAGCCCAACTTCTTGATCTAAAGCCCAAAATCTAGATGTAAAGCCCAAATTCTAGATCTAACACCCAAAATCTAGAGAGAAAGACCAATATCTAGAGGTAAATCCCAACATCTAGAGGTAAAGCCAGATATCTAGACGTAAAGCCCAAAATCTAGATGAAAAGCACAACTTCTAGATCTAAAGCCCAACATCTAGAGGTAAAGACCAATATCTAGAGGTAAAACCCAACATCTAGAGCTAAAGCCAGATATCTAGAGGTAAAGCCCAACGTCTGGAGGTAAATCCCATCATCTAGTCCTACAGCCCAATGTCTGCAGGTAAAGCCCAACTTACAGAGGTGAAGGCAAACATCTAGATGTAAAACCCAAAATCTAGAGGTAAAGCCCAACATCTAGAGGTAAAGCCAGATATCTAGGGGTAAAGCCCAACATCTAGAGGAAAAGCAAAATATATAGATTTCAAACCCAAATTCTAGAGTTCAATCCCAACATCTAGAGGTAAATCCCAAAGTCTAGATGTAAAGCTCAACTTTCAGATTTAAAGTCAAAAATCTAAATGTAAATACCAATACCTAGAGGTAGAGCCCAAAATCTAGAGATAAAACCCAACATCTAGAGATAAAGCCAGATATATAGATCTAAACCCCAAAATCTAGAGGTGAAGCCCAATATCTAGACGTAAAGCCCAAAATCTAGATGTAAAGCCCAACTTCAAAACTTAAAGCCCAACATCTAGAGGTAAAGCCCAATATTTAGAGTTTAAGCGCATCATTTAGAGGTAAAGCCCAAAATCTAGATGTAAAGCCCAACTTCCAGAGGTAAAGCCCATCATCTAGTCCTACAGCCCAATGTCTGCAGGTAAAGCCCAACTTACAGAGGTGAAGGCAAACATCTAGATGTAAAGCCCAAAATCTAGAGGTAAAGCCTAAATCTAGAGTTAAAGCAAACATCTAGAGGGAAAGCCCAGAATCTAGATGTAAAGCCCAACTTCTAGATCTAAAGCCCAAAATCTAGATGTAAAGCCCAACTTCTAGATCTAAAGCCCAAAATATAGATGTAAAGCCCAACTTCTAAATCTAAAGCCCAACATCTAGAGGTAAAGCCCAATATTTAGAATTTAAGCGCATCATTTAGAGGTAAAGCCCAAAATCTAGATGTAAAGCCCAACTTCTAGAGGTAAAGCCCATCATCTAGTCCTACAGCCCAATGTCTGCAGGTAAAGCTCAACTTACAGAGGTGAAGGCAAACATCTAGATGTAAAACCCAAAATCTAGAGGTAAAGCCCAACATCTAGAGGAAAAGCCAAATATATAGATTTAAAACCCAAAATCTAGAGGTAAAGCCCAATATCTAGACGTAAAGCCCAAAGTCTAGATGTAAAGCCCAACTTCTAGATCTAAAGCCCAAAATCTAGATGTAAAGCCCAAATTCTAGATCTAACACCCAAAATCTAGAGGTAAAGACCAATATCTAGAGGTAAAACCCAACATCTAGTGGTAAAGCCCAACGACTGGAGGTAAAGCCCAGATTCTAGAGAGAAGCCAAAAATCCAGATGGAAAACCCAAAATCTAGAGGTAAAGCCCAACATCTACAGGTAAATCCAGATATCTAGGGGTAAAGTCCAACATCTAGAGGAAAAGCCAAATATATAGATATAAAACCCAAAATCTAGAGGTAAAGCCCAATATCTAGACGTAAAGCCCAAAATCTAGATGAAAAGCACAACTTCTAGATCTAAAGCCCAACATCTAGAGGTAAAGACCAATATCTAGAGGTAAAACCCAACATCTAGAGGTAAAGCCAGATATCTAGAGGTAAAGCCCAACGTCTGGAGGTAAAGCCCATCATCTAGCCCTACAGCCCAATGTCTGCAGGTAAAGCCCAACTTACAGAGGTGAAGGCAAACATCTAGATGTAAAACCCCAAATCTAGAGGTAAAGCCCAACATCTAGAGGAAAAGCCAAATATATAGATTTAAAACCCAAAATCTAGAGGTAAAGCCCAATATCTAGACCTAAAGCCCAAAGTCTAGATGTAAAGCCCAACTTCTAGATCTAAAGCCCAAAATCTAGATGTAAAGCCCAAATTCTAGATCAATAGCCCAACATCTAGAGATAAAGACCAATATCTAGAGGTAAAACCCAACATCTAGAGGTAAGGCCAGATATCTAGAGGTAAAGACCAACATCTAGAGGAAAAGCAAAATATATAGATTTCAAACCCAAATTCTAGAGTTCAATTCCAACATCTAGAGGTAAATCCCAAAGTCTAGATGTAAAGCTCAACTTCCAGATTTAAAGTCAAAAATCTAAATGTAAATACCAATACCTAGAGGTAGAGCCCAAAATCTAGAGATAAAGCCCAACATCTAGAGATAAAGCCAGATATATAGATCTAAACCCCAAAATCTAGAGATGAAGCCCAATATCTAGAGGTAAAGCCAGATATCTAGGGGTAAAGCCCAACATCTAGAGGAAAAGCAAAATATATAGATTTCAAACCCAAATTCTAGAGTTAAATCCCAACATCTAGAGGTAAATCCCAAAGTCTAGATGTAAAGCTCAACTTCCAGATTTAAAGTCAAAAATCTAAATGTAAATACCAATACCTAGAGGTAGAGCCCAAAATCTAGAGATAAAGCTCAACATCTAGAGATAAAGCCAGATATATAGATCTAAACCCCAAAATCTAGAGGTGAAGCCAAATATCTAGATGTAAAGCCCAAAATCTAGATGTAAAGACCAACTTCTAAATCTAAAGCCCAACATCTAGCGGTAAAACCCAATATTTAGAGTTTAAGCGCATCATTTAGAGGTAAAGCCCAAAATCTAGATGTAAAGCCCAACTTCCAGAGGTAAAGCCCATCATCTAGTCCTACAGCCCAATGTCTGCAGCTAAAGCCCAACTTACAGAGGTGAAGGCAAACATCTAGATGTAAAGCCCAAAATCTAGAGTTAAAGCCCAACATCTAGAGGGAAAGCCCAGAATCTAGATGTAAAGCCCAACTTCTAGATCTAAAGCCCAGAATCTAGATGTAAAGCCCAACTTCTAGAGGTAAAGCCCAATATCTAGAGGTAAAGCCCAATGTCTGCAGGTAAAGCCCAACTTACAGAGGTGAAGGCAAACATCTAGATGTAAAACCCAAAATCTAGAGGTAAAGCCCAACATCTAGAGGAAAAGCCAAATATATAGATTTAAAACCCAAAATCTAGAGGTAAAGCCCAATATCTAGACGTAAAGCCCAAAGTCTAGATGTAAAGCCCAACTTCTAGATCTAAAACCCAAAATATAGATGTAAAGCCCAAATTCTAGATCTAACACCCAAAATCTAGAGGTAAAGACGAACATCTAGAGGTAAAAACCAACATCTAGTGGTAAAGCCCAACGTCTGGAGGTAAAGCCCAGATTCTAGAGGGAAGCCAAAAATCCAGATGGAAAACCCAAAATCTAGAGGTAAAGCCCAACATCTACAGGTAAATCCAGATATCTAGGGGTAAAGCCCAACATCTAGAGGAAAAGCAAAATATATAGATATAAACCCCAAAATCTAGAGGTAAAGCCCAATATCTAGACGTAAAGCCCAAAATCTAGATGAAAAGCACAACTTCTAGATCTAAAGCCCAACATCTAGAGGTAAAGACCAATAGCTAGAGGTAAAACCCAACATCTAGAGGTAAAGCCAGATATCTAGAGGTAAAGCCCAACGTCTGGAGGTAAAGCCCATCATCTAGCCCTACAGCCCAATGTCTGCAGGTAAAGCCCAACTTACAGAGGTGAAGGCAAACATCTAGATGTAAAACCCAAAATCTAGAGGTAAAGACCAACATCTAGAGATAAAGCCAGATATCTAGGGGTAAAGCCCAACATCTAGAGGAAAGCAAAATATATAGATTTCAAACCCAAATTCTAGAGTTAAATCCCAATATCTAGAGGTAAATCCCAAAGTCTAGATGTAAAGCTCAACTTCCAGATTTAAAGTCAAAAATCTAAATGTAAATACAAGTACTTAGACGTAGAGCCCAAAATGTAGAGATAAAGACCAACATCTAGAGATAAAGCCAGATATATAGATCTAAACCCCAAAATCTAGAGGTGAAGCCCAATATCTAGACGTAAAGCCCAAAATCTAGATGTAAAGCCCAACTTTTAGATCTAAAGCCCAAAATATAGATGTAAAGCCCAACTTCTAAATCTAAAGCCCAACATCTAGAGGTAAGGCCCAATATTAAGAGTTTAAGCGCATCATTTAGAGGTAAAGCCCAAAATCTAGATGTAAAGCCCAACTTCTAGAGGTAAAGCCCATCATCTAGTCCTACAGCCCAATGTCTGCAGGTAAAGCCCAACTTACAGAGGTGAAGGCAAACATCTAGATGTAAACCCCCAAATCTAGAGATAAAGCCCAACATCTAGAGGAAAAGCCAAATATATAGATTTAAAACCCAAATTCTAGAGGTAAAGCCCAATATCTAGACCTAAATCCCAAAGTCTAGATGTAAAGCCCAACTTCTAGATCTAAAGCCCAAAATCTAGATGTAAAGCCCAAATTCTAGATCTAACACCCAAAATCTAGAGGTAAAGACCAATATCTAGAGGTAAAACCCAACATCTAGAGGTAAAGCCAGATATCTAGAGGTAAAGCCCAACATCTAGAGGAAAAGCAAAATATATAGATTTCAAACCCAAATTCTAGAGTTAAATCCCAACATCTAGAGGTAAAGCCCAACTTCCAGAGTTAAAGTTCAAAATCTAGAGGTAAACACCAATACCTAGAGTTAGAGCCCAAAATCTAGAGATAAAGCCCAACATCTAGAGATAAAGCCAGATATATAGATTTAAAATCCACAATCTGGAGGTAAAGCCCAACATCTAGAGCTAAAGCCCCAAATCTAGATGTAAAGCCCAATTGCTAGATCTAAAGCCAAATACTCTAGAGGTAAAGCCCAACATGTAGAGGGAAAGACTAAGATCTAGAGGTGAATTCCAATATCTAGTGTTAAAGCCCGACACCTACAGTTAAAGCCAAACATCTAGATGTACAACCCAACTTCTAGAGGTAAAGCCGAATATCTAGAGTTAAAGCGCATCCTTTAGAGTAAAGCCCAAAATCTAGAGTTAAAGCCCAACATCTAGAGGGAAAGCCCAGAATCTAGATGTAAAGCCTAACATCTAGAGGTGAATTCCAAAATCAAGTGTTAAGGCCTGACATCTACAGTTAAATCCAACCATATAGATATAACCCCCAACTTCTAGAGGTAAGGCCCAAAATCTAGAGGTAAAGCCCAACAGCTAGCGTTAAAGCCGAACGTCTTGAGGTAAAGCCCAAAGTCTAGAGTTAAAGCCCAACTTTTAGAGGTAAAGCCCAACATCTAGATGTAAAGCCAGATATCTGACGGTAAAGCCCAACATCTAGAGGAAAAGCCAAATATATATATATTTAAAACCCAATATCTAGAGGTAAAACCCAACATCTAGAGGGAAAGCCAGATATCTAGAGGTAAAGCCCAACATCTAGAGGAAAAGCAAAATATATAGATTTCAAACCCAAATTCTAGAGTTAAATCCCAACATCTAGAGGTAAATCCCAAAGTCTAGATGTAAAGCTCAACTTCCAGATTTAAAGTCAAAAATCTAAATGTAAATACCAATACCTAGAGGCAGAGCCCAAAATGTAGAGGTAAAGCCCAACATCTAGAGATAAAGCCAGATATATAGATCTAAAACCCAAAATCTAGAGGTGAAGCCCAATATCGAGATGTAAAGCCCAAAATCTAGATGTAAAGCCCAACTTCTAGATCTAAAGCCCAAAATATAGATTTAAAGCCCAAAATCTAGAGGTAAAGCCTAATATCTAGATTTTAAGCGCATCATTTAGAGGTAAAGCCCAAAATCTAGAGGTAAAGCCCAACATTTAGAGGTAAAGCCAGATATCTAGAGGTAAAGCCCAACGTCTGGAGGTAAAGGCCATCATCTAGTCCTACAGCCCAATGTCTGCAGGTAAAGCCCAACTTACAGAGGTGAAGGCAAACATCTAGATGTAAAACCCAAAATCTAGAGGTAAAGCCCAACATCTAGAGGAAAAGCCAAATATGTAGATTTAAAACCCAAAATCAAGAGGTAAAGCCCAATATCTAGACGTAAAGCCCAAAATCTAGATGTAAAGCCCAACTTCTAGATCTAAAGCCCAAAATCTAGATGTAAAGCCGAAATTCTAGCTCTAACACTCAAAATCTAGAGGTAAAGACCAATATCTAGAGGTAAAACCCAACATCTAGAGGTAAAGCCAGATATCTAGAGGTAAAGCCCAACATCTAGAGGAAAAGCAAAATATATAGATTTCAAACCCAAATTCTAGAGTTAAATCCCAACATCTAGAGGTAAATCCCAAAGTCTAGATGTAAAGCTCAACTTCCAGATTTAAAGTCAAAAATCTAAATGTAAATACCAATACCTAGAGGTAGAGCCCAAAATGTAGAGGTAAAGCCCAACATCTAGAGATAAAGCCAGATATATAGATCTAAACCCCAAAATCTAGAGGTGAAGCCCAATATCTAGACGTAAAGCCCAAAATGTAGACGTAAAGCCCAACTTCTTGATCTAAAGCCCAAAATATAGATGTAAAGCCCAAAATCTAGAGGTAAAGCCCAATATTTAGAGTTTAAGCGCATCATTTAGAGGTAAAGCCCAAATTCTAGAGGTAAAGCCCAACATCTAGAGGTAAAGCCCAACATCTAGGGGAAAAGCCAAATATATAGATTTAAAACCCAAAATCTAGAGGTAAAGCCCAATATCTAGACGTAAAGCCCAAAATCTAGATGTAAAGCCCAACTTCTTGATCTAAAGCCCAAAATCTAGATGTAAAGCCCAACTTCTAGAGGTAAAGCCCATCATCTAGTCCTACAGCCCAATGTCTGCAGGTAAAGCCCAACTTACAGAGGTGAAGGCAAACATCTAGATGTAAAGCCCAAAATCTAGAGGTAAAGCCTAAATCTAGAGGTAAAACCCAACATCTAGAGGTAAGGCCAGATATCTAGAGGTAAAGCCCAACATCTAGAGGAAAAGCAAAATATATAGATTTCAAACCCAAATTCTAGAGTTCAATTCCAACATCTAGAGGTAAATCCCAAAGTCTAGATATAAAGCTCAACTTCCAGATTTAAAGTCAAAAATCTAAATGTAAATACCAATACCTAGAGGTAGAGCCCAAAATCTAGAGATAAAGCCCAACATCTAGAGATAAAGCCAGATATATAGATCTAAACCCCAAAATCTAGAGGTGAAGCCCAATATCTAGAGGTAAAGCCAGATATCTAGGGGTAAAGCCCAACATCTAGAGGAAAAGCAAAATATATAGATTTCAAACCCAAATTCTAGAGTTAAATCCCAACATATAGAGGTAAATCCCAAAGTCTAGATGTAAAGCTCAACTTCCAGATTTAAAGTCAAAAATCTAAATGTAAATACCAATACCTAGAGGTAGAGCCCAAAATGTAGAGGTAAAGCCCAACATCTAGAGATAAAGCCAGATATATAGATCTAAACCCCAAAATCTAGAGGTGAAGCCCAATATCTAGACGTAAAGCCCAAAATCTAGATGTAAAGCCCAACTTCTAGATCTAAAGCCCAAAATCTAGATGTAAACCCAACTTCTAAATCTAAAGCCCAACATCTAGAGGTAAAGCCCAATATTTAGAGTTTAAGCCCATCATTTAGAGGTAAAGCCAGATATCTAGAGGTAAAGCCCAACGTCTGGAGGTAAAGCCCATCATCTAGTCCTACAGCCCAATGTCTGCAAGTAAAGCCCAACTTACAGAGGTGAAGGCAAACATCTAGATGTAAAACCCAAAATCTAGAGGTAAAGCCCAACATCTAGAGGAAAAGCCAAATATATAGATTTAAAACCCAAAATCTAGAGGTAAAGCCCAATATCTAGACCTAAAGCCCAAAGTCTAGATGTAAAGCCCAACTTCTAGATCTAAAGCCCAAAATCTAGATGTAAAGCCCAAATTCTAGATCAATAGCCCAACATCTAGAGATAAAGACCAATATCTAGAGGTAAAACCCAACATCTAGAGGTAAGGCCAGATATCTAGAGGTAAAGCCCAACATCTAGAGGAAAAGCAAAATATATAGATTTCAAACCCAAATTCTAGAGTTCAATTCCAACATCTAGAGGTAAAGCCCAAAATCTAGATGTAAAGCCCAACTTCCAGAGGTAAAGCCCATCATCTAGTCCTACAGCCCAATGTCTGCAGCTAAAGCCCAACTTACAGAGGTGAAGGCAAACATCTAGATGTAAAACCCAAACTCTAGAGGTAAAGCCCAACATCTAGAGGAAAAGCCAAATATATATATATTTAAAACCCAAAACCTAGAGGTAAAGCCCAACATCTAGAGGTAAAGCCAGATATCTAGGGGTAAAGCCCAACATCTAGAGGAAAAGCCAAATATATAGATATAAACCCCAAAATCTAGAGTTAAAGCCCAATATCTAGACGTAAAGCCCAAAATCTAGATGAAAAGCACAACTTCTAGATCTAAAGCCCAACATCTAGAGGTAAAGACCAATAGCTAGAGGTAAAACCCAACATCTAGAGGTAAAGCCAGGTATCTAGAGGTAAAGCCCAACGTCTGGAGGTAAAGCCCATCATCTAGCCCTACAGCCCAATGTCTGCAGGTAAAGCCCAACTTACAGAGGTGAAGGCAAACATCTAGATGTAAAACCCAAAATCTAGAGGTAAAGACCAACATCTAGAGATAAAGCCAGATATCTAGGGGTAAAGCCCAACATCTAGAGGAAAAGCAAAATATATAGATTTCAAACCCAAATTCTAGAGTTAAATCCCAATATCTAGAGGTAAATCCCAAAGTCTAGATGTAAAGCTCAACTTCCAGATTTAAAGTCAAAAATCTAAATGTAAATACAAGTACTTAGACGTAGAGCCCAAAATGTAGAGATAAAGACCAACATCTAGAGATAAAGCCAGATATATAGATCTAAACCCCAAAATCTAGAGGTGAAGCCCAATATCTAGACGTAAAGCCCAAAATCTAGATGTAAAGCCCAACTTTTAGATCTAAAGCCCAAAATATAGCTGTAAAGCCCAACTTCTAAATCTAAAGCCCAACATCTAGAGGTAAGGCCCAATATTAAGAGTTTAAGCGCATCATTTAGAGGTAAAGCCCAAAATCTAGATGTAAAGCCCAAATCTAGAGGTAAAGCCCATCATCTAGTCCTACAGCCCAATGTCTGCAGGTAAAGCTCAACTTACAGAGGTGAAGGCAAACATCTAGATGTAAACCCCCAAATCTAGAGATAAAGCCCAACATCTAGAGGAAAAGCCAAATATATAGATTTAAAACCCAAATTCTAGAGGTAAAGCCCAATATCTAGACCTAAATCCCAAAGTCTAGATGTAAAGCCCAACTTCTAGATCTAAAGCCCAAAATCTAGATGTAAAGCCCAAATTCTAGATCTAACACCCAAAATCTAGAGGTAAAGACCAATATCTAGAGGTAAAACCCAACATCTAGAGGTAAAGCCAGATATCTAGAGGTAAAGCCCAACATCTAGAGGAAAAGCAAAATATATAGATTTCAAACCCAAATTCTAGAGTTCAATCCCAACATCTAGAGGTAAAACCCAACTTCCAGAGTTAAAGTTCAAAATCTAGAGGTAAACACCAATACCTAGAGTTAGAGCCCAAAATCTAGAGATAAAGCCCAACATCTAGAGATAAAGCCAGATATATAGATTTAAAATCCACAATCTGGAGGTAAAGCCCAACATCTAGAGCTAAAGCCCCAAATCTAGATGTAAAGCCCAATTGCTAGATCTAAAGCCAAATACTCTAGAGGTAAAGCCCAACATGTAGAGGTAAAGACTAAGATCTAGAGGTGAATTCCAATATCTAGTGTTAAAGCCCGACACCTACAGTTAAAGCCAAACATCTAGATGTACAACCCAACTTCTAGAGGTAAAGCCGAATATCTAGAGTTAAAGCGCATCCTTTAGAGTAAAGCCCAAAATCTAGAGTTAAAGCCCAACATCTAGAGGGAAAGCCCAGAATCTAGATGTAAAGCCTAACATCTAGAGGTGAATTCCAAAATCAAGTGTTAAGGCCTGACATCTACAGTTAAATCCAACCATATAGATATAACCCCCAACTTCTAGAGGTAAGGTCCAAAATCTAGAGGTAAAGCCCAACAGCTAGCGTTAAAGCCGAACGTCTTGAGGTAAAGCCCAAAGTCTAGTGTTAAAGCCCAAATTTTAGAGGTAAAGCCCAACATCTAGATGTAAAGCCAGATATCTGACGGTAAAGCCCAACATCTAGAGGAAAAGCCAAATATATATATATTTAAAACCCAATATCTAGAGGTAAAACCCAACATCTAGAGGGAAAGCCAGATATCTAGAGGTAAACCCCAACATCTAGAGGAAAAGCAAAATATATAGATTTCAAACCCAAATTCTAGAGTTAAATCCCAACATCTAGAGGTAAATCCCAAAGTCTAGATGTAAAGCTCAACTTCCAGATTTAAAGTCAAAAATCTAAATGTAAATACCAATACCTAGAGGTAGAGCCCAAAATGTAGAGGTAAAGCCCAACATCTAGAGATAAAGCCAGATATATAGATCTAAAACCCAAAATCTAGAGGTGAAGCCCAATATCTAGATGTAAAGCCCAAAATCTAGATGTAAAGCCCAACTTCTAGATCTAAAGCCCAAAATATAGATTTAAAGCCCAAAATCTAGAGGTAAAGCCTAATATCTAGATTTTAAGCGCATCATTTAGAGGTAAAGCCCAAAATCTAGAGGTAAAGCCCAACATTTAGAGGTAAAGCCAGATATCTAGAGGTAAAGCCCAACGTCTGGAGGTAAAGGCCATCATCTAGTCCTACAGCCCAATGTCTGCAGGTAAAGCCGAACTTACAGAGGTGAAGGTAAACATCTAGATGTAAAACCCAAAATCTAGAGGTAAAGCCCAACATCTAGAGGAAAAGCCAAATATGTAGATTTAAAACCCAAAATCAAGAGGTAAAGCCCAATATCTAGACGTAAAGCCCAAAATCTAGATGTAAAGCCCAACTTCTAGATCTAAAGCCCAAAATCTAGATGTAAAGCCGAAATTCTAGCTCTAACACCCAAAATCTAGAGGTAAAGACCAATATCTAGAGGTAAAACCCAACATCTAGAGGTAAAGCCAGATATCTAGAGGTAAAGCCCAACATCTAGAGGAAAAGCAAAATATATAGATTTCAAACCCAAATTCTAGAGTTAAATCCCAACATCTAGAGGTAAATCCCAAAGTCTAGATGTAAAGCTCAACTTCCACATTTAAAGTCAAAAATCTAAATGTAAATACCAATACCTAGAGGTAGAGCCCAAAATGTAGAGGTAAAGCCCAACATCTAGAGATAAAGCCAGATATATAGATCTAAACCCCAAAATCTAGAGGTGAAGCCCAATATCTAGACGTAAAGCCCAAAATCTAGACGTAAAGCCCAACTTCTTGATCTAAAGCCCAAAATATAGATGTAAAGCCCAAAATCTAGAGGTAAAGCCCAATATTTAGAGTTTAAGCGCATCATTTAGAGGTAAAGCCCAAATTCTAGAGGTAAAGCCCAACATCTAGAGGTAAAGCCCAACATCTAGATGTAAAGCCCAACTTCTTGATCTAAAGCCCAAAATCTAGATGTAAAGCCCAACTTCTAGAGGTAAAGCCCATCATCTAGTCCTACAGCCCAATGTCTGCAGGTAAAGCCCAACTTACAGAGGTGAAGGCAAACATCTAGATGTAAAGCCCAAAATCTAGAGGTAAAGCCTAAATCTAGAGTTAAAGCCCAACATCTAGAGGGAAAGCCCAGAATCTAGATGTAAAGCCCAACTTCTAGATCTAAAGCCCAAAATCTAGATGTAAAGCCCAACTTCTAGATCTAAAGCCCAAAATATAGATGTAAAGCCCAACTTCTAAATCTAAAGCCCAACATCTAGAGGTAAAACCCAATATTTAGAATTTAAGCGCATCATTTAGAGGTAAAGCCCAAAATCTAGATGTAAAGCCCAACTTCTAGAGGTAAAGACCATCATCTAGTCCTACAGCCCAATGTCTGCAGGTAAAGCTCAACTTACAGAGGTGAAGGCAAACATCTAGATGTAAAACCCAAAATCTAGAGGTAAAGCCCAACATCTAGAGGAAAAGCCAAATATATAGATTTAAAAACCAAAATCTAGAGGTAAAGCCCAATATCTAGACATAAAGCCCAAAGTCTAGATGTAAAGCCCAATTTCTAGATCTAAAGCCCAAAGTCTAGATTTAAAGCCCAATTTCTAGATCTAAAGCCCAAAATCTAGATGTAAAGCCCAAATTCTAGATCTAAAACCCAAAATCTAGAGGTAAAGACCAATATCTAGAGGTAAAACCCAACATCTAGTGGTAAAGCCCAACGACTGGAGGTAAAGCCCAGATTCTAGAGAGAAGCCAAAAATCCAGATGGAAAACCCAAAATCTAGAGGTAAAGCCCAACATCTACAGGTAAATCCAGATATCTAGGGGTAAAGCCCAACATCTAGAGGAAAAGCCAAATATATAGATATAAAAACCAAAATCTAGAGGTAAAGCCCAATATCTAGACGTAAAGCCCAAAATCTAGATGAAAAGCACAACTTCTAGATCTAAAGCCCAACATCTAGAGGTAAAGACCAATATCTAGAGGTAAAACCCAACATCTAGAGGTAAAGCCAGATATCTAGAGGTAAAGCCCAACGTCTGGAGGTAAAGCCCATCATCTAGTCCTGCAGCCCAATGTCTGCAGGTAAAGCCCAACTTACAGAGGTGAAGGTAAACATCTAGATGTAAAACCCAAAATCTAGAGGTAAAGCCCAACATCTAGAGGTAAAGCCAGATATCTAGAGGTAAAGCCCAACATCTAGAGGAAAAGCAAAATATATAGATTTCAAACCCAAATTCTAGAGTTAAATCCCAACATCTAGAGGTAAATCCCAAAGTCTAGATGTAAAGCTCAACTTCCAGATTTAAAGTCAAAAATCTAAATGTAAATACCAATACCTAGAGGTAGAGCCCAAAATGTAGAGGTAAAGCCCAACATCTAGAGATAAAGCCCAATATCTAGACGTAAAGCCCAAAGTCTAGATGTAAAGCCCAACTTCTAGATCTAAAGCCCAAAATCTAGATGTAAAGCCCAAATTCTAGATCTAACACCCAAAATCTAGAGGTAAAGACCAATATCTAGAGGTAAAACCCAACATCTAGAGGTAAAGCCAGATATCTAGAGGTAAAGCCCAACATCTAGAGGAAAAGCAAAATATATAGATTTCAAACCCAAATTCTAGAGTTCAATCCCAACATCTAGAGGTAAAGCCCAACTTCCAGAGTTAAAGTTCAAAATCTAGAGGTAAACACCAATACCTAGAGTTAGAGCCCAAAATCTAGAGATAAAGCCCAACATCTAGAGATAAAGCCAGATATATAGATTTAAAATCCACAATCTGGAGGTAAAGCCCAACATCTAGAGCTAAAGCCCCAAATCTAGATGTAAAGCCCAATTGCTAGATCTAAAGCCAAATACTCTAGAGGTAAAGCCCAACATGTAGAGGTAAAGACTAAGATCTAGAGGTGAATTCCAATATCTAGTGTTAAAGCCCGACACCTACAGTTAAAGCCAAACATCTAGATGTACAACCCAACTTCTAGAGGTAAAGCCGAATATCTAGAGTTAAAGCGCATCCTTTAGAGTAAAGCCCAAAATCTAGAGTTAAAGCCCAACATCTAGAGGGAAAGCCCAGAATCTAGATGTAAAGCCTAACATCTAGAGGTGAATTCCAAAATCAAGTGTTAAGGCCTGACATCTACAGTTAAATCCAACCATATAGATATAACCCCCAACTTCTAGAGGTAAGGCCCAAAATCTAGAGGTAAAGCCCAACAGCTAGCGTTAAAGCCGAACGTCTTGAGGTAAAGCCCAAAGTCTAGTGTTAAAGCCCAACTTTTAGAGGTAAAGCCCAACATCTAGACGTAAAGCCAGATATCTGACGGTAAAGCCCAACATCTAGAGGAAAAGCCAAATATATATATATTTAAAACCCAATATCTAGAGGTAAAACCCAACATCTAGAGGTAAAGCCAGATATCTAGAGGTAAAGCCCAACATCTAGAGGAAAAGCAAAATATATAGATTTCAAACCCAAATTCTAGAGTTAAATCCCAACATCTAGAGGTAAATCCCAAAGTCTAGATGTAAAGCTCAACTTCCAGATTTAAAGTCAAAAATCTAAATGTAAATACCAATACCTAGAGGTAGAGCCCAAAATGTAGAGGTAAAGCCCAACATCTAGAGATAAAGCCAGATATATAGATCTAAAACCCAAAATCTAGAGGTGAAGCCCAATATCTAGATGTAAAGCCCAAAATCTAGATGTAAAGCCCAACTTCTAGATCTAAAGCCCAAAATATAGATTTAAAACCCAAAATCTAGAGGTAAAGCCTAATATCTAGATTTTAAGCGCATCATTTAGAGGTAAAGCCCAAAATCTAGAGGTAAAGCCCAACATTTAGAGGTAAAGCCAGATATCTAGAGGTAAAGCCCAACGTCTGGAGGTAAAGGCCATCATCTAGTCCTACAGCCCAATGTCTGCAGGTAAAGCCCAACTTACAGAGGTGAAGGCAAACATCTAGATGTAAAACCCAAAATCTAGAGGTAAAGCCCAACATCTAGAGGAAAAGCCAAATATGTAGATTTAAAACCCAAAATCAAGAGGTAAAGCCCAATATCTAGACGTAAAGCCCAAAATCTAGATGTAAAGCCCAACTTCTAGATCTAAAGCCCAAAATCTAGATGTAAAGCCGAAATTCTAGCTCTAACACCCAAAATCTAGAGGTAAAGACCAATATCTAGAGGTAAAACCCAACATCTAGAGGTAAAGCCAGATATCTAGAGGTAAAGCCCAACATCTAGAGGAAAAGCAAAATATATAGATTTCAAACCCAAATTCTAGAGTTAAATCCCAACATCTAGAGGTAAATCCCAAAGTCTAGATGTAAAGCTCAACTTCCAGATTTAAAGTCAAAAATCTAAATGTAAATACCAATACCTAGAGGTAGAGCCCAAAATGTAGAGGTAAAGCCCAACATCTAGAGATAAAGCCAGATATATAGATCTAAACCCCAAAATCTAGAGGTGAAGCCCAATATCTAGACGTAAAGCCCAAAATGTAGACGTAAAGCCCAACTTCTTGATCTAAAGCCCAAAATATAGATGTAAAGCCCAAAATCTAGAGGTAAAGCCCAATATTTAGAGTTTAAGCGCATCATTTAGAGGTAAAGCCCAAATTCTAGAGGTAAAGCCCAACATCTAGAGGTAAAGCCCAACATCTAGGGGAAAAGCCAAATATACAGATTTAAAACCCAAAATCTAGAGGTAAAGCCCAATATCTAGACGTAAAGCCCAAAATCTAGATGTAAAGCCCAACTTCTTGATCTAAAGCCCAAAATCTAGATGTAAAGCCCAACTTCTAGAGGTAAAGCCCATCATCTAGTCCTACAGCCCAATGTCTGCAGGTAAAGCCCAACTTACAGAGGTGAAGGCAAACATCTAGATGTAAAGCCCAAAATCTAGAGGTAAAGCCTAAATCTAGAGTTAAAGCCCAACATCTAGAGGGAAAGCCCAGAATCTAGATGTAAAGCCCAACTTCTAGATCTAAAGCCCAAAATCTAGATGTAAACCCAACTTCTAGATCTAAAGCCCAAAATATAGATGTAAAGCCCAACTTCTAAATCTAAAGCCCAACATCTAGAGGTAAAGCCCAATATTTAGAATTTAAGCGCATCATTTAGAGGTAAAGCCCAAAATCTAGATGTAAAGCCCAACTTCTAGAGGTAAAGACCATCATCTAGTCCTACAGCCCAATGTCTGCAGGTAAAGCTCAACTTACAGAGGTGAAGGCAAACATCTAGATGTAAAACCCAAAATCTAGAGGTAAAGCCCAACATCTAGAGGAAAAGCCAAATATATAGATTTAAAACCCAAAGTCTAGAGGTAAAGCCCAATATCTAGACATAAAGCCCAAAGTCTAGATGTAAAGCCCAATTTCTAGATCTAAAGCCCAAAATCTAGATGTAAAGCCCAAATTCTAGATCTAACACCCAAAATCTAGAGGTAAAGACCAATATCTAGAGGTAAAACCCAACATCTAGTGGTAAAGCCCAACGACTGGAGGTAAAGCCCAGATTCTAGAGAGAAGCCAAAAATCCAGATGCAAAACCCAAAATCTAGAGGTAAAGCCCAACATCTACAGGTAAATCCAGATATCTAGGGGTAAAGCCCAACATCTAGAGGAAAAGCCAAATATATAGATATAATCCCAAAATCTAGAGGTAAAGCCCAAAATCTAGACGTAAAGCCCAAAATCTAGATGAAAAGCACAACTTCTAGATCTAAAGCCCAACATCTAGAGGTAAAGACCAATATCTAGAGGTAAAACCCAACATCTAGAGGTAAAGCCAGATATCTAGAGGTAAAGCCCAACGTCTGGAGGTAAAGCCCATCATCTAGTCCTGCAGCCCAATGTCTGCAGGTAAAGCCGAACTTACAGAGGTGAAGGTAAACATCTAGATGTAAAACCCAAAATCTAGAGGTAAAGCCCAACATCTAGAGGTAAAGCCAGATATCTAGGGGTAAAGCCCAACATCTAGAGGAAAAGCAAAATATATAGATTTCAAACCCAAATTCTAGAGTTAAATCCCAACATCTAGAGGTAAATCCCAAAGTCTAGATGTAAAGCTCAACTTCCAGATTTAACGTCAAAAATCTAAATGTAAATACCAATACCTAGAGGTAGAGCCCAAAATGTAGAGGTAAAGCCCAACATCTAGAGATAAAGCCCAATATCTAGACGTAAAGCCCAAAGTCTAGATGTAAAGCCCAACTTCTAGATCTAAAGCCCAAAATCTAGATGTAAAGCCCAAATTCTAGATCTAACACCCAAAATCTAGAGGTAAAGACCAATATCTAGAGGTAAAACCCAACATCTAGAGGTAAAGCCAGATATCTAGAGGTAAAGCCCAACATCTAGAGGAAAAGCAAAATATATAGATTTCAAACCCAAATTCTAGAGTTCAATCCCAACATCTAGAGGTAAAGCCCAACTTCCAGAGTTAAAGTTCAAAATCTAGAGGTAAACACCAATACCTAGAGTTAGAGCCCAAAATCTAGAGATAAAGCCCAACATCTAGAGATAAAGCCAGATATATAGATTTAAAATCCACAATCTGGAGGTAAAGCCCAACATCTAGAGCTAAAGCCCCAAATCTAGATGTAAAGCCCAATTGCTAGATCTAAAGCCAAATACTCTAGAGGTAAAGCCCAACATGTAGAGGTAAAGACTAAGATCTAGAGGTGAATTCCAATATCTAGTGTTAAAGCCCGACACCTACAGTTAAAGCCAAACATCTAGATGTACAACCCAACTTCTAGAGGTAAAGCCGAATATCTAGAGTTAAAGCGCATCCTTTAGAGTAAAGCCCAAAATCTAGAGTTAAAGCCCAACATCTAGAGGGAAAGCCCAGAATCTAGATGTAAAGCCTAACATCTAGAGGTGAATGCCAAAATCAAGTGTTAAGGCCTGACATCTACAGTTAAATCCAACCATATAGATATAACCCCCAACTTCTAGAGGTAAGGCCCAAAATCTAGAGGTAAAGCCCAACAGCTAGCGTTAAAGCCGAACGTCTTGAGGTAAAGCCCAAAGTCTAGAGTTAAAGCCCAACTTCTAGAGGTAAAGCCCAACATCTAGACGTAAAGCCAGATATCTGACGGTAAAGCCCAACATCTAGAGGAAAAGCCAAATATATATATATATTTAAAACCCAATATCTAGAGGTAAAACCCAACATCTAGAGGTAAAGCCAGATATCTAGAGGTAAAGCCCAACATCTAGAGGAAAAGCAAAATATATAGATTTCAAACCCAAATTCTAGAGTTAAATCCCAACATCTAGAGGTAAATCCCAAAGTCTAGATGTAAAGCTCAACTTCCAGATTTAAAGTCAAAAATCTAAATGTAAATACCAATACCTAGAGGTAGAGCCCAAAATGTAGAGGTAAAGCCCAACATCTAGAGATAAAGCCAGATATATAGATCTAAAACCCAAAATCTAGAGGTGAAGCCCAATATCTAGATGTAAAGCCCAAAATCTAGATGTAAAGCCCAACTTCTAGATCTAAAGCCCAAAATATAGATTTAAAGCCCAAAATCTAGAGGTAAAGCCCAATATCTAGAGTTTAAGCGCATCATTTAGAGATAAAGCCCAAAATCTAGAGGTAAAGCCCAACATCTAGAGGTAAAGCCAGATATCTAGAGGTAAAGCCCAACGTCTGGAGGTAAAGCCCATCATCTAGTCCTACAGCCCAATGTCTGCAGGTAAAGCCCAACTTACAGAGGTGAAGGCAAACATCTAGATGTAAAACCCAAAATCTAGAGGTAAAGCCCAACATCTAGAGGAAAAGCCAAATATATAGATTTAAAACCCAAAATCTAGAGGTAAAGCCCAATATCTAGACATAAAGCCCAAAGTCTAGATGTAAAGCCCAACTTCTAGATCTAAACCCCAAAATATAGCTGTAAAGCCCAAATTCTAGATCTAACACCCAAAATCTAGAGGTAAAGACGAACATCTAGAGGTAAAACCCAACATCTAGTGGTAAAGCCCAACGTCTGGAGGTAAAGCCCAGATTCTAGAGAGAAGCCAAAAATCCAGATGGAAAACCCAAAATCTAGAGGTAAAGCCCAACATCTACAGGTAAATCCAGATATCTAGGGGTAAAGCCCAACATCTAGAGGAAAAGCCAAATATATAGATATAAACCCCAAAATCTAGAGGTAAAGCCCAATATCTAGACGTAAAGCCCAAAATCTAGATGAAAAGCACAACTTCTAGATCTAAAGCCCAACATCTAGAGGTAAAGACCAATATCTAGAGGTAAAACCCAACATCTAGAGGTAAAGCCAGATATCTAGAGGTAAAGCCCAACGTCTGGAGGTAAAGCCCATCATCTAGCCCTACAGCCCAATGTCTGCAGGTAAAGCCCAACTTACAGAGGTGAAGGCAAACATCTAGATGTAAAACCCAAAATCTAGAGGTAAAGACCAACATCTAGAGATAAAGCCAGATATCTAGGGGTAAAGCCCAACATCTAGAGGAAAAGCAAAATATATAGATTTCAAACCCAAATTCTAGAGTTAAATCCCAATATCTAGAGGTAAATCCCAAAGTCTAGATGTAAAGCTCAACTTCCAGATTTAAAGTCAAAAATCTAAATGTAAATACAAGTACTTAGACGTAGAGCCCAAAATGTAGAGATAAAGCCCAACATCTAGAGATAAAGCCAGATATATAGATCTAAACCCCAAAATCTAGAGGTGAAGCCCAATATCTAGACGTAAAGCCCAAAATCTAGATGTAAAGCCCAACTTCTAGATCTAAAGCCCAAAATATAGATGTAAAGCCCAACTTCTAAATCTAAAGCCCAACATCTAGAGGTAAGTCCCAATATTAAGAGTTTAAGCGCATCATTTAGAGGTAAAGCCCAAAATCTAGATGTAAAGCCCAACTTCTAGAGGTAAAGCCCATCATCTAGTCCTACAGCCCAATGTCTGCAGGTAAAGCCCAACTTACAGAGGTGAAGGCAAACATCTAGATGTAAACCCCCAAATCTAGAGATAAAGCCCAACATCTAGAGGAAAAGCCAAATATATAGATTTAAAACCCAAATTCTAGAGGTAAAGCCCAATATCTAGACCTAAATCCCAAAGTCTAGATGTAAAGCCCAACTTCTAGATCTAAAGCCCAAAATCTAGATGTAAAGCCCAAATTCTAGATCTAACACCCAAAATCTAGAGGTAAAGACCAATATCTAGAGGTAAAACCCAACATCTAGAGGAAAAGCCAAATATATAGATTTAAAACCCAATATCTAGAGGTAAAGCCCAAATTCTAGATCTAAAGCCCAAAATCTAGATGTAAAGCCCAAATTCTAGATCTAACATCCAAAATCTAGAGGTAAAGACCAATATCTAGAGGTAAAACCCAACATCTAGAGGTAAAGCCAGATATCTAGAGGTAAAGCCCAACGTCTGGAGGTAAAGCCCATCATCTAGTCCTACAGCCCAATGTCTGCAGGTAAAGCCCAACTTACAGAGGTGAAGGCAAACATCTAGATGTAAAACCCCAAATCTAGAGGTAAAGCCCAACATCTAGAGGAAAAGCCAAATATATATATATTTAAAACCCAAAATCTAGAGGTAAAGACCAATATCTAGAGGTAAAGCCAGATATCTAGGGGTAAAGGCCAACATCTAGAGGAAAAGCCAAATATATATATATTTAAAACCCAAAATCTAGAGGTAAAGCCCAATATCTAGACGTAAAGCCCAAAATCTAGATGTAAAGCCCAACTTCTTGTTCTAAAGCCCAAAATCTAGATGTAAAGCCCAACTTCTAGAGGTAAAGCCCATCATCTAGTCCTACAGCCCAATGTCTGCAGGTAAAGCCCAACTTACAGAGGTGAAGGCAAACATCTAGATGTAAAGCCCAAAATCTAGAGGTAAAGCCTAAATCTAGAGTTAAAGCCCAACATCTAGAGGGAAAGCCCAGAATCTAGATGTAAAGCCCAACTTCTAGATCTAAAGCCCAAAATCTAGATGTAAAGCCCAACTTCTAGATCTAAAGCCCAAAATATAGATGTAAAGCCCAACTTGTAAATCTAAAGCCCAACATCTAGAGGTAAAGCCCAATATTTAGAATTTAAGCGCATCATTTAGAGGTAAAGCCCAAAATCTAGATGTAAAGCCCAACTTCTAGAGGTAAAGACCATCATCTAGTCCTACAGCCCAATGTCTGCAGGTAAAGCTCAACTTACAGAGGTGAAGGCAAACATCTAGATGTAAAACCCAAAATCTAGAGGTAAAGCCCAACATCTAGAGGAAAAGCCAAATATATAGATTTAAAACCCAAAATCTAGAGGTAAAGCCCAATATCTAGACATAAAGCCCAAAGTCTAGATGTAAAGCCCAATTTCTAGATCTAAAGCCCAAAGTCTAGATTTAAAGCCCAATTTCTAGATCTAAAGCCCAAAATCTAGATGTAAAGCCCAAATTCTAGATCTAAAACCCAAAATCTAGAGGTAAAGACCAATATCTAGAGGTAAAACCCAACATCTAGTGGTAAAGCCCAACGTCTGGAGGTAAAGCCCAGATTCTAGAGAGAAGCCAAAAATCCAGATGGAAAACCCAAAATCTAGAGGTAAAGCCCAACATCTACAGGTAAATCCAGATATCTAGGGGTAAAGCCCAACATCTAGAGGAAAAGGCAAATATATAGATATAAAACCCAAAATCTAGAGGTAAAGCCCAATATCTAGACGTAAAGCCCAAAATCTAGATGAAAAGCACAACTTCTAGATCTAAAGCCCAACATCTAGAGGTAAAGACCAATAGCTAGAGGTAAAACCCAACATCTAGAGGTAAAGCCAGATATCTAGAGGTAAAGCCCAACGTCTGGAGGTAAAGCCCATCATCTAGTCCTGCAGCCCAATGTCTGCAGGTAAAGCCCAACTTACAGAGGTGAAGGTAAACATCTAGATGTAAAACCCAAAATCTAGAGGTAAAGCCCAACATCTAGAGGTAAAGCCAGATATCTAGGGGTAAAGCCCAACATCTAGAGGAAAAGCAAAATATATAGATTTCAAACCCAAATTCTAGAGTTAAATCCCAACATCTAGAGGTAAATCCCAAAGTCTAGATGTAAAGCTCAACTTCCAGATTTAAAGTCAAAAATCTAAATGTAAATACCAATACCTAGAGGTAGAGCCCAAAATGTAGAGGTAAAGCCCAACATCTAGAGATAAAGCCCAATATCTAGACGTAAAGCCCAAAGTCTAGATGTAAAGCCCAACTTCTAGATCTAAAGCCCAAAATCTAGATGTAAAGCCCAAATTCTAGATCTAACACCCAAAATCTAGAGGTAAAGACCAATATCTAGAGGTAAAACCCAACATCTAGAGGTAAAGCCAGATATCTAGAGGTAAAGCCCAACATCTAGAGGAAAAGCAAAATATATAGATTTCAAACCCAAATTCTAGAGTTCAATCCCAACATCTAGAGGTAAAGCCCAACTTCCAGAGTTAAAGTTCAAAATCTAGAGGTAAACACCAATACCTAGAGTTAGAGCCCAAAATCTAGAGATAAAGCCCAACATCTAGAGATAAAGCCAGATATATAGATTTAAAATCCACAATCTGGAGGTAAAGCCCAACATCTAGAGCTAAAGCCCCAAATCTAGATGTAAAGCCCAATTGCTAGATCTAAAGCCAAATACTCTAGAGGTAAAGCCCAACATGTAGAGGTAAAGACTAAGATCTAGAGGTGAATTCCAATATCTAGTGTTAAAGCCCGACACCTACAGTTAAAGCCAAACATCTAGATGTACAACCCAACTTCTAGAGGTAAAGCCGAATATCTAGAGTTAAAGCGCATCCTTTAGAGTAAAGCCCAAAATCTAGAGTTAAAGCCCAACATCTAGAGGGAAAGCCCAGAATCTAGATGTAAAGCCTAACATCTAGAGGTGAATTCCAAAATCAAGTGTTAAGGCCTGACATCTACAGTTAAATCCAACCATATAGATATAACCCCCAACTTCTAGAGGTAAGGCCCAAAATCTAGAGGTAAAGCCCAACAGCTAGCGTTAAAGCCGAACGTCTTGAGGTAAAGCCCAAAGTCTAGTGTTAAAGCCCAACTTTTAGAGGTAAAGCCCAACATCTAGACGTAAAGCCAGATATCTGACGGTAAAGCCCAACATCTAGAGGAAAAGCCAAATATATATATATTTAAAACCCAATATCTAGAGGTAAAACCCAACATCTAGAGGTAAAGCCAGATATCTAGAGGTAAAGCCCAACATCTAGAGGAAAAGCAAAATATATAGATTTCAAACCCAAATTCTAGAGTTAAATCCCAACATCTAGAGGTAAATCCCAAAGTCTAGATGTAAAGCTCAACTTCCAGATTTAAAGTCAAAAATCTAAATGTAAATACCAATACCTAGAGGTAGAGCCCAAAATGTAGAGGTAAAGCCCAACATCTAGAGATAAAGCCAGATATATAGATCTAAAACCCAAAATCTAGAGGTGAAGCCCAATATCTAGATGTAAAGCCCAAAATCTAGATGTAAAGCCCAACTTCTAGATCTAAAGCCCAAAATATAGATTTAAAACCCAAAATCTAGAGGTAAAGCCTAATATCTAGATTTTAAGCGCATCATTTAGAGGTAAAGCCCAAAATCTAGAGGTAAAGCCCAACATTTAGAGGTAAAGCCAGATATCTAGAGGTAAAGCCCAACGTCTGGAGGTAAAGGCCATCATCTAGTCCTACAGCCCAATGTCTGCAGGTAAAGCCCAACTTAGAGAGGTGAAGGCAAACATCTAGATGTAAACCCCAAAATCTAGAGGTAAAGCCCAACATCTAGAGGAAAAGCCAAATATGTAGATTTAAAACCCAAAATCAAGAGGTAAAGCCCAATATCTAGACGTAAAGCCCAAAATCTAGATGTAAAGCCCAACTTCTAGATCTAAAGCCCAAAATCTAGATGTAAAGCCGAAATTCTAGCTCTAACACCCAAAATCTAGAGGTAAAGACCAATATCTAGAGGTAAAACCCAACATCTAGAGGTAAAGCCAGATATCTAGAGGTAAAGCCCAACATCTAGAGGAAAAGCAAAATATATAGATTTCAAACCCAAATTCTAGAGTTCAATCCCAACATCTAGAGGTAAATCCCAAAGTCTAGATGTAAAGCTCAACTTCCAGATTTAAAGTCAAAAATCTAAATGTAAATACCAATACCTAGAGGTAGAGCCCAAAATGTAGAGGTAAAGCCCAACATCTAGAGATAAAGCCAGATATATAGATCTAAACCCCAAAATCTAGAGGTGAAGCCCAATATCTAGACATAAAGCCCAAAATCTAGACGTAAAGCCCAACTTCTTGATCTAAAGCCCAAAATACAGATGTAAAGCCCAAAATCTAGAGGTAAAGCCCAATATTTAGAGTTTAAGCGCATCATTTAGAGGTAAAGCCCAAATTCTAGAGGTAAAGCCCAACATCTAGAGGTAAAGCCCAACATCTAGGGGAAAAGCCAAATATACAGATTTAAAACCAAAAATCTAGAGGTAAAGCCCAATATCTAGACGTAAAGCCCAAAATCTAGATGTAAAGCCCAACTTCTTGATCTAAAGCCCAAAATCTAGATGTAAAGCCCAACTTCTAGAGGTAAAGCCCATCATCTAGTCCTACAGCCCAATGTCTGCAGGTAAAGCCCAACTTACAGAGGTGAAGGCAAACATCTAGATGTAAAGCCCAAAATCTAGAGGTAAAGCCTAAATCTAGAGTTAAAGCCCAACATCTAGAGGGAAAGCCCAGAATCTAGATGTAAAGCCCAACTTCTAGATCTAAAGCCCAAAATCTAGATGTAAAGCCCAACTTCTAGATCTAAAGCCCAAAATATAGATGTAAAGCCCAACTTCTAAATCTAAAGCCCAACATCTAGAGGTAAAGCCCAATATTTAGAATTTAAGCGCATCATTTAGAGGTAAAGCCCAAAATCTAGATGTAAAGCCCAACTTCTAGAGGTAAAGACCATCATCTAGTCCTACAGCCCAATGTCTGCAGGTAAAGCTCAACTTACAGAGGTGAAGGCAAACATCTAGATGTAAAACCCAAAATCTAGAGGTAAAGCCCAACATCTAGAGGAAAAGCCAAATATATAGATTTAAAACCCAAAATCTAGAGGTAAAGCCCAATATCTAGACCTAAAGCCCAAAGTCTAGATGTAAAGCCCAATTTCTAGATCTAAAGCCCAAAATCTAGATGTAAAGCCCAAATTCTAGATCTAACACCCAAAATCTAGAGGTAAAGACCAATATCTAGAGGTAAAACCCAACATCTAGTGGTAAAGCCCAACGACTGGAGGTAAAGCCCAGATTCTAGAGAGAAGCCAAAAATCCAGATGGAAAACCCAAAATCTAGAGGTAAAGCCCAACATCTAGATGAATAGCCAAATATATAGATTTAAACCCCAAAATCTAGAGGTAAAGCCCAATATCTACAGGTAAATCCAGATATCTAGGGGTAAAGCCCAACATCTAGAGATAAAGCCAGATATATAGATCTAAACCCCAAAATCTAGAGGTGAAGCCCAATATCTAGACGTAAAGACCAAATTCTAGATCTAAAGCCCAAAATCTAGATGTAAAGCCCAACTTCTAAATCTAAAGCCCAATATCTAGAGGTAAAGCCCAATATTTAGAATTTCAGCGCATCATTTAGAGGTAAAGCCCAAAATCTAGATGTAAAGCCCAACTTCTAGAGGTAAAGCCCATCATCTAGTCCTACAGCCCAATGTCTGCAGGTAAAGCCCAACTTACAGAGGTAAAGGGAAACATCTAGATGTAAACCCCAAAATCTAGAGGTAAAGCCCAACATCTAGAAGAAAAGCCAAATATATAGATTTAAAACTCAAAATATAGAGGTAAAGCCCAACATCTAGGGGAAAAGCCAAATATATAGATATAAACCCCAAAATCTAGAGGTAAAGCCCAATATCTAGACGTAAAGCCCAAAATCTAGATGTAAAGCACAACTTCTAATCTAAAGCCCAACATCTAGAGGTAAAGACCAATATCTAGAGGTAAAACCCAACATCTAGAGGAAAAGCCAAATATATAGATTTAAAGCCCAACTTCTAAATCTAAAGCCCAATATCTAGAGGTAAAGCCCAATATTTAGAATTTCAGCGCATCATTTAGAGGTAAAGCCCAAAATCTAGATGTAAAGCCCAACTTCTAGAGGTAAAGCCCATCATCTAGTCCTACAGCCCAATGTCTGCAGGTAAAGCCCAACTTACAGAGGTAAAGGGAAACATCTAGATGTAAACCCCAAAATCTAGAGGTAAAGCCCAACATCTAGAAGAAAAGCCAAATATATAGATTTAAAACTCAAAATATAGAGGTAAAGCCCAACATCTAGGGGAAAAGCCAAATATATAGATATAAACCCCAAAATCTAGAGGTAAAGCCCAATATCTAGACGTAAAGCCCAAAATCTAGATGTAAAGCACAACTTCTAATCTAAAGCCCAACATCTAGAGGTAAAGACCAATATCTAGAGGTAAAACCCAACATCTAGAGGAAAAGCCAAATATATAGATTTAAAACCCAATATCTAGAGGTAAAGCCCAAATTCTAGATCTAAAGCCCAAAATCTAGATGTAAAGCCCAAATTCTAGATCTAACATCCAAAATCTAGAGGTAAAGACCAATATCTAGAGGTAAAACCCAACATCTAGAGGTAAAGCCAGATATCTAGAGGTAAAGCCCAACGTCTGGAGGTAAAGCCCATCATCTAGTCCTACAGCCCAATGTCTGCAGGTAAAGCCCAACTTACAGAGGTGAAGGCAAACATCTAGATGTAAAACCCCAAATCTAGAGGTAAAGCCCAACATCTAGAGGAAAAGCCAAATATATATATATTTAAAACCCAAAATCTAGAGGTAAAGACCAATATCTAGAGGTAAAGCCAGATATCTAGGGGTAAAGCCCAACATCTAGAGGAAAAGCCTAATATATAGATTTAAATACCAAAATCTAGAGGTAAAGCCCAATATCAAGACGTAAAGGCCAAAATCTAGATGTAAAGCCCAACTTCTTGATCTAAAGCCCAAAATCTAGATGTAAAGCCCAAATTCTATATCTAACGCCCAAAATCTAGAGATAAAGACCAATATCTAGAGGTAAAACCCAACATCTAGAGGTAAAGCCAGATATCTAGAGGTAAAGCCCAACATCTAGAGGAAAAGCAAAATATATAGATTTCAAACCCAAATTCTAGAGTTCAATCCCAACATCTAGAGGTAAATCCCAAAGTCTAGATGTAAAGCTCAACTTCCAGATTTAAAGTCAAAAATCTAAATGTAAATACCAATACCTACAGGTAGAGCCCAAAATGTAGAGGGAAAGCCCAAAATCTAGAGATAAAGCCAGATTTATAGATCTAAACCCCAAAATCTAGAGGTGAAGCCCAATATCTAGACGTAAAGCCCAAAATCTAGATGTAAAGCCCAACTTCTAGATCTAAAGCCCAAAATATAGATGTAAAGCCCAACATCTAGAGGTAAAGCCCAATATTTAGAGTTTAAGCGCATCATTTAGAGGTAAAGCCCAAAATCTGGATGTAAAGCTCAACTTCTAGAGGTAAAGCCCAACATCTAGAGGAAAAGCCAAATATATAGATTTAAAACCAAAAAACTAGAGGTAAAGCCCAATATCTAGACGTTAAGCCCAAAATCTAGATGTAAAGCCCAACTTCTTGATCTAAAGCCCAAAATCTAGATGTAAAGCCCAAATTCTAGATCGAACGCCCAAAATACAGAGATAAAGACCAATATCTAGAGGTAAAACCCAACATCTAGAGGTAAAGCCAGATATCTAGAGGTAAAGCCCAACATCTAGAGGAAAAGCAAAATATATAGATTTCAAACCCAAATTCTAGAGTTAAATCCCAACATCTAGAGGTAAAGCCCAACTTCCAGATGTAAAGTCCAAAATCTAGAGGTAAACACCAATACCTAGAGTTAGAGCCCAAAATCTAGAGATAAAGTCCAACATCTAGAGATAAAGCCAGATATATAGATTTAAAAACCAAAATCTGGAGGTAAAGCCCAACATCTAGAGCTAAAGCCCCAAATCTAGATGTAAAGCCCAATTTCTAGATCTAAAGCCAAATAACCTAGAGGTAAAGCCCAACATATAGAGGGAAAGACTAAGATCTAGAGGTGAATTCCAATATCTAGTGTTAAAACCCGACACCTACAGTTAAAGTCAAACATCTAGATGTAAACCCCAACTTCTAGAGGTAAAGCCGAATATCTAGAGTTAAAGCACATCCTTTAGAGTAAAGCCCAAAATCTAGAGTTAAAGCCCAACATCTAGAGGGAAAGCCCAGAATCTAGATGTAAAGCCTAACATCTAGAGGTGAATTCTAAAATCAAGTGTTAAGTCCTGACATCTACAGTTAAATCCAACCATATAGATATAACCCCCAACTTCTAGAGGTAAGGCCCAAAATCTAGAGGTAAAGCCCAACAGCTAGAGTTAAAGCCGAACGTCTTGAGGTAAAGCCCAAAGTCTAGAGTTAAAGCCCAACTTCTAGAGGTAAAGCCCAACATCTAGACGTAAAGCCAGATATCTGACGGTAAAGCCCAACATCTAGAGGAAAAGCCAAATATATAGATTTAAAACCCAAAATCTAGAGATAAAGCCGAACATCTAAATGTAAAGCAAAACATCTAGATGTAATCCAAACATCTAGAGGCAAAGCCTAACATCTAGAGGTGAAGCACAACATATAGAGGTATAACCCAACATCTAGAGATAAAGACCAACATCTAAATGTAAAGCAAAACATCTAGATGTAAAACCCTACATCTAGAGGTAAAGTCCAATAGCTAGACCTAAAGATGAACATCAAGAGGTAAAACCCAACATCTAGTGGTAAAGCCCAACGTCTGGAGGTAAAGCCCAGATTCTAGAGAGAAGCCAAAAATCCAGATGGAAAACTCAAAATCTAGAGGTAAAGCCCAACATCTAGAGGAAAAGACAAATATATAGATTTAAAACCCAAAATCTAGAGGTGAAGCCCAATATCTAGACGTAAAGCCCAAAATCTAGATATAAAGCCCAACTTCTTGCTCTAAAGCCCAAAATCTAGATGTAAATCCCAACACCTGGAGGTAAACCCCAAAATCTAGATATAAAGAACCACCTCTAGATATAAAGCCCTACATCTAGAGATAAATCCCAACTTCTAGAAGTAAAGCCTAACATCTAGATGTAAAACCCCACATCTAGAGTTAAAGCCCAATATTAGAGTAAAAGCGCATCGTCTAGAGTTAAAGCCCAACATCTAGAGGTAAAGCCCAACATCTAGAGTTAAAGCCCAACGTCTTGAGGTAAAGACAAATATATAGATTTAAAACCCAACATCTAGAGGTAAAGCCCAATATCTAGACGTAAAGCCCAATATCTAGATGTAAAGCCCAACTTCTAAATCTAAAGCCCAACATCTAGAGGTAAAGCCCAATATTTAGAGTTTAAGCGCATCATTTAGAGGTAAATCCCAAAATCTAGATGTAAAGCCCAACTTCTAGAGGTAAAGCCCATCATCTAGTCGTACAGCCCAATGTCTGCAGGTAAAGCCCAACTTACAGAGGTGAAGGCAAACATCTAGATGTAAAACCCAAAATCTAGAGGTAAAGCCCAACATCTAGAGGAAAAGCCAAATATATAGATTTAAAACCCAAAATCTAGAGGTAAAGCCCAACTTCTAGATCTAAAGCCCAAAATCTAGATGTAAAGCCCAATTGCTAGATCTAAAGCCAAATACTCTAGAGGTAAAGCCCAACATCTAGAGGAAAAGCAAAATATATAGATTTCAAACCCAAATTCTAGAGTTCAATCCCAACATCTAGAGGTAAAGCCCAACTTCCAGAGTTAAAGTTCAAAATCTAGAGGTAAACACCAATACCTAGAGTTAGAGCCCAAAATCTAGAGATAAAGCCCAACATCTAGAGATAAAGCCAGATATATAGATTTAAAATCCAAAATCTGGAGGTAAAGCCCAACATCTAGAGCTAAAGCCCCAAATCTAGATGTAAAGCCCAATTGCTAGATCTAAAGCCAAATACTCTAGAGGTAAAGCCCAACATGTAGAGGCAAAGACTAAGATCTAGAGGTGAATTCCAATATCTAGTGTTAAAGGCCGACACCTACAGTTAAAGCCAAACATCTAGATGTACAACCCAACTTCTAGAGGTAAAGCCGAATATCTAGAGTTAAAGCGCATCCTTTAGAGTAAAGCCCAAAATCTAGAGTTAAAGCCCAACATCTAGAGGGAAAGCCCAGAATCTAGATTTAAAGCCTAACATCTAGAGGTGAATTCCAAAATCAAGTGTTAAGGCCTGACATCTACAGTTAAATCCAACCATATAGATATAACCCCCAACTTCTAGAGGTAAGGCCCAAAATCTAGAGGTAAAGCCCAACAGCTAGCGTTAAAGCCGAACGTCTTGAGGTAAAGCCCAAAGTCTAGTGTTAAAGCCCAACTTTTAGAGGTAAAGCCCAACATCTAGATGTAAAGCCAGATATCTGACGGTAAAGCCCAACATCTAGAGGAAAAGCCAAATATATATATATTTAAAACCCAATATCTAGAGGTAAAACCCAACATCTAGAGGTAAAGCCAGATATCTAGAGGTAAAGCCCAACATCTAGAGGAAAAGCAAAATATATAGATTTCAAACCCAAATTCTAGAGTTAAATCCCAACATCTAGAGGTAAATCCCAAAGTCTAGATGTAAAGCTCAACTTCCAGATTTAAAGTCAAAAATCTAAATGTAAATACCAATACCTACAGGTAGAGCCCAAAATGTAGAGGTAAAGCCCAACATCTAGAGATAAAGCCAGATATATAGATCTAAAACCCAAAATCTAGAGGTGAAGCCCAATATCTAGATGTAAAGCCCAAAATCTAGATGTAAAGCCCAACTTCTAGATCTAAAGCCCAAAATATAGATTTAAAGCCCAAAATCTAGAGGTAAAGCCTAATATCTAGATTTTAAGCGCATCATTTAGAGGTAAAGCCCAAAATCTAGAGGTAAAGGCCAACATCTAGAGGTAAAGCCAGATATCTAGAGGTAAAGCCCAACGTCTGGAGGTAAAGGCCATCATCTAGTCCTACAGCCCAATGTCTGCAGGTAAAGCTCAACTTACAGAGGTGAAGGCAAACATCTAGATGTAAAACCCAAAATCTAGAGGTAAAGCCCAACATCTAGAGGAAAAGCCAAATATGTAGATTTAAAACCCAAAATCAAGAGGTAAAGCCCAATATCTAGACGTAAAGCCCAAAATCTAGATGTAAAGCCCAACTTCTAGATCTAAAGCCCAAAATCTAGATGTAAAGCCGAAATTCTAGCTCTAACACCCAAAATCTAGAGGTAAAGACCAATATCTAGAGGTAAAACCCAACATCTAGAGGTAAAGCCAGATATCTAGAGGTAAAGCCCAACATCTAGAGGAAAAGCAAAATATATAGATTTCAAACCCAAATTCTAGAGTTAAATCCCAACATCTAGAGGTAAATCCCAAAGTCTAGATGTAAAGCTCAACTTCCAGATTTAAAGTCAAAAATCTAAATGTAAATACCAATACCTAGAGGTAGAGCCCAAAATGTAGAGGTAAAGCCCAACATCTAGAGATAAAGCCAGATATATAGATCTAAACCCCAAAATCTAGAGGTGAAGCCCAATATCTAGACGTAAAGCCCAAAATCTAGACGTAAAGCCCAACTTCTTGATCTAAAGCCCAAAATATAGATGTAAAGCCCAAAATCTAGAGGTAAAGCCCAATATTTAGAGTTTAAGCGCATCATTTAGAGGTAAAGCCCAAATTCTAGAGGTAAAGCCCAACATCTAGAGGTAAAGCCCAACATGTAGGGGAAAAGCCAAATATATAGATTTAAAACCAAAAATCTAGAGGTAAAGCCCAATATCTCGACGTAAAGCCCAAAATCTAGATGGAAAGCCCAACTTCTTGATCTAAAGCCCAAAATCTAGATGTAAAGCCCAAATTCTAGATCGAACGCCCAAAATCCAGAGATAAAGACCAATATCTAGAGGTAAAACCGAACATCGAGAGGAAAAGCAAAATATATAGATTTCAAACCCAAATTCTAGAGTTAAATCCCAACATCTAGAGGTAAAGCCCAAAGTCTAGAGGTAAAGCCCAAATTATAGATGTAAAGCTCAACTCCCAGATTTAATGTCAAAAATCTAAATGTAAATACCAATACCTAGAGGTAGAGCCCAAAATGTAGAGGTAAAGCCCAACATCTAGAGATAAAGCCAGATATATAGATCTAAACCCCAAAATCTAGAGGTGAAGCCCAATATCTAGACGTAAAGACCAAATTCTAGATCTAAAGCCCAAAATCTAGATGTAAAGCCCAACTTCTAAATCTAAAGCCCAATATCTAGAGGTAAAGCCCAATATTTAGAATTTCAGCGCATCATTTAGAGGTAAAGCCCAAAATCTAGATGTAAAGCCCAACTTCTAGAGGTAAAGCCCATCATCTAGTCCTACAGCCCAATGTCTGCAGGTAAAGCCCAACTTACAGAGGTAAAGGGAAACATCTAGATGTAAACCCCAAAATCTAGAGGTAAAGCCCAACATCTAGATGAAAAGCCAAATATATAGATTTAAAACTCAAAATATAGAGGTAAAGCCCAACATCTAGGGGAAAAGCCAAATATATAGATATAAACCCCAAAATCTAGAGGTAAAGCCCAATATCTAGACGTAAAGCCCAAAATCTAGATGTAAAGCACAACTTCTAATCTAAAGCCCAACATCTAGAGGTAAAGACCAATATCTAGAGGTAAAACCCAACATCTAGAGGAAAAGCCAAATATATAGATTTAAAACCCAATATCTAGAGGTAAAGCCCAAATTCTAGATCTAAAGCCCAAAATCTAGATGTAAAGCCCAAATTCTAGATCTAACATCCAAAATCTAGAGGTAAAGACCAATATCTAGAGGTAAAACCCAACATCTAGAGGTAAAGCCAGATATCTAGAGGTAAAGCCCAACGTCTGGAGGTAAAGCCCATCATCTAGTCCTACAGCCCAATGTCTGCAGGTAAAGCCCAACTTACAGAGGTGAAGGCAAACATCTAGATGTAAAACCCCAAATCTAGAGGTAAAGCCCAACATCTAGAGGAAAAGCCAAATATATATATATTTAAAACCCAAAATCTAGAGGTAAAGACCAATATCTAGAGGTAAAGCCAGATATCTAGGGGTAAAGCCCAACATCTAGAGGAAAAGCCTAATATATAGATTTAAAAAACAAAATCTAGAGGTAAAGCCCAATATCAAGACGTAAAGGCCAAAATCTAGATGTAAAGCCCAACTTCTTGATCTAAAGCCCAAAATCTAGATGTAAAGCCCAAATTCTATATCTAACGCCCAAAATCTAGAGATAAAGACCAATATCTAGAGGTAAAACCCAACATCTAGAGGTAAAGCCAGATATCTAGAGGTAAAGCCCAACATCTAGAGGAAAAGCAAAATATATAGATTTCAAACCCAAATTCTAGAGTTCAATCCCAACATCTAGAGGTAAAGCCCAAAGTCTAGATGTAAAGCTCAACTTCCAGATTTAAAGTCAAAAATCTAAATGTAAATACCAATACCTAGAGGTAGAGCCCAAAATGTAGAGGTAAAGCCCAAAATCTAGAGATAAAGCCAGATTTATAGATCTAAACCCCAAAATCTAGAGGTGAAGCCCAATATCTAGACGTAAAGCCCAAAATCTAGATGTAAAGCCCAACTTCTAGATCTAAAGCCCAAAATATAGATGTAAAGCCCAACATCTAGAGGTAAAGCCCAATATTTAGAGTTTAAGCGCATCATTTAGAGGTAAAGCCCAAAATCTGGATGTAAAGCTCAACTTCTAGAGGTAAAGCCCAACATCTAGAGGAAAAGCCAAATATATAGATTTAAAACCAAAAAACTAGAGGTAAAGCCCAATATCTAGACGTTAAGCCCAAAATCTAGATGTAAAGCCCAACTTCTTGATCTAAAGCCCAAAATCTAGATGTAAAGCCCAAATTCTAGATCGAACGCCCAAAATACAGAGATAAAGACCAATATCTAGAGGTAAAACCCAACATCTAGAGGTAAAGCCAGATATCTAGAGGTAAAGCCCAACATCTAGAGGAAAAGCAAAATATATAGATTTCAAACCCAAATTCTAGAGTTAAATCCCAACATCTAGAGGTAAAGCCCAACTTCCAGATGTAAAGTCCAAAATCTAGAGGTAAACACCAATACCTAGAGTTAGAGCCCAAAATCTAGAGATAAAGTCCAACATCTAGAGATAAAGCCAGATATATAGATTTAAAAACCAAAATCTGGAGGTAAAGCCCAACATCTAGAGCTAAAGCCCCAAATCTAGATGTAAAGCCCAATTTCTAGATCTAAAGCCAAATACTCTAGAGGTAAAGCCCAACATATAGAGGGAAAGACTAAGATCTAGAGGTGAATTCCAATATCTAGTGTTAAAACCCGACACCTACAGTTAAAGTCAAACATCTAGATGTAAACCCCAACTTCTAGAGGTAAAGCCGAATATCTAGAGTTAAAGCGCATCCTTTAGAGTAAAGCCCAAAATCTAGAGTTAAAGCCCAACATCTAGAGGGAAAGCCCAGAATCTAGATGTAAAGCCTAACATCTAGAGGTGAATTCTAAAATCAAGTGTTAAGGCCTGACATCTACAGTTAAATCCAACCATATAGATATAACCCCCAACTTCTAGAGGTAAGGCCCAAAATCTAGAGGTAAAGCCCAACAGCTAGAGTTAAAGCCGAACGTCTTGAGGTAAAGCCCAAAGTCTAGAGTTAAAGCCCAACTTCTAGAGGTAAAGCCCAACATCTAGACGTAAAGCCAGATATCTGACGGTAAAGCCCAACATCTAGAGGAAAAGCCAAATATATAGATTTAAAACCCAAAATCTAGAGATAAAGCCGAACATCTAAATGTAAAGCAAAACATCTAGATGTAATCCAAACATCTAGAGGCAAAGCCTAACATCTAGAGGTGAAGCACAACATATAGAGGTATAACCCAACATCTAGAGATAAAGACCAACATCTAAATGTAAAGCAAAACATCTAGATGTAAAACCCTACATCTAGAGGTAAAGTCCAATAGCTAGACCTAAAGATGAACATCAAGAGGTAAAACCCAACATCTAGTGGTAAAGCCCAACGTCTGGAGGTAAAGCCCAGATTCTAGAGAGAAGCCAAAAATCCAGATGGAAAACTCAAAATCTAGAGGTAAAGCCCAACATCTAGAGGAAAAGACAAATATATAGATTTAAAACCCAAAATCTAGAGGTAAAGCCCAATATCTAGACGTAAAGCCCAAAATCTAGATGTAAAGCCCAACTTCTAGATCTAAAGCCCAAAATCTAGATGTAAAGCCCAAATTCTAGATCTAACACCCAAAATCTAGAGGTAAAGCCCAGTATCTAGAGGTAAAACCCAACATCTAGAGGTAAAGCCAGATATCTAGAGGAAAAGCCGAACGTCTGGAGGTAAAGCCCATAATCTAGTCCTACAGCCCAATGTCTGCAGGTAAAGCCCAACTTACAGAGGTGAAGGCAAACATCTAGATGTAAAACCCCAAATCTAGAGGTAAAGCCCAACATCTAGAGGAAAAGCCAAATATATATATATTTAAAACCCAAAATCTAGAGGTAAAGACCAACATCTAGAGGTAAAGCCAGATATCTAGGTGTAAAGCCCAACATCTAGAGGAAAAGCCTAATATATAGATTTAAATACCAAAATCTAGAGGTAAAGCCCAATATCTAGACGTAAAGCCCAAAATCTGGATGTAAAGCCCAACTTCTTGATCTACAGCCCAAAATCTAGATGTAAAGCCCAAATTCTATATCTAACGCCCAAAATCTAGAGATAAAGACCAATATCTAGAGGTAAAACCCAACATCTAGTGGTAAAGCCAGATATCTAGAGGTAAAGCCCAACATCTAGAGGAAAAGCAAAATATATAAATTTCAAACCCAAATTCTAGAGTTCAATCCCAACATCTAGAGGTAAAGCCCAAAGTCTAGATGTAAAGCTCAACTTCCAGATTTAAAGTCAAAAATCTAAATGTAAATACCAATACCTAGAGGTAGAGCCCAAAATGTAGAGGTAAAGCCCAACATCTAGAGATAAAGCCAGATATATAGATCTAAACCCCAAAATCTAGAGGTGAAGCCCAATATCTAGACGTAAAGCCCAAAATCTAGATGTAAAGCCCAACTTCTAGATCTAAAGCCCAACATCTAGAGGTAAAGACCAATAGCTAGAGGTAAAGCCCAACATCTAGAGGTAAAGCCAGATATCTAGAGGTAAAGCCCAACGTCTGGAGGTAAAGCCCATCATCTAGTCCTACAGCCCAATGTCTGCAGGTAAAGCCCAACTTACAGAGGTGAAGGCAAACATCTAGATGTAAAACCCAAAATCTAGAGGTAAAGCCCAACATCTAGAGGAAAAGCCAAATATATAGATTTAAAACCCAAAATCTAGAGGTAAAGCCCAATATCTAGACGTAAAGCCCAAAATCTAGATGTAAAGCCCAACTTCTAGATCTAAAGCCCAAAATCTAGATGTAAAGCCCAAATTCTAGATCTAACACCCAAAATCTAGAGGTAAAGACCAATATCTAGAGGTAAAAACCAACATCTAGAGGTAAAGCCAGATATCTAGAGGTAAAGCCCAACATCTAGAGGAAAAGCAAAATATATAGATTTCAAACCCAAATTCTAGAGTTCAATCCCAACATCTAGAGGTAAAGCCCAAAATCTACAGGTAAATCCAGATATCTAGGGGTAAAGCCCAACATCTAGAGGAAAAGCCAAATATATAGATATAAAACCCAAAATCTAGAGGTAAAGCCCAATATCTAGACGTAAAGCCCAAAATCTAGATGAAAAGCACAACTTCTAGATCGAAAGCCCAACATCTAGAGGTAAAGACCAATATCTAGAGGTAAAACCAAACATCTAGAGGTAAAGCCAGATATCTAGAGGTAAAGCCCAACATCTAGAGGAAAAGCAAAATATATAGATTTCAAACCCAAATTCTAGAGTTAAATCCCAAAATCTAGAGGTAAATCCCAAAGTCTAGATGTAAAGCTCAACTTCCAGATTTAAAGTCAAAAATCTAAATGTAAATACCAATACCTAGAGGTAGAGCCCAAAATGTAGAGGTAAAGCCCAACATCTAGAGATAAAGCCAGATATATAGATCTAAACCCCAAAATCTACATGTAAAGCCCAACTTCTAAATCTAAAGCCCAAAATCTAGATGTAAAGCCCAAATTCTAGATCTAACACCCAAAATCTAGAGGTAAAGACCAATATCTAGAGGTAAAACCCAACATCTAGAGGTAAAGCCAGATATCTAGAGGTAAAGCCCAACATCTAGAGGAAAAGCAAAATATATAGATTTCAAACCCAAATTCTAGAGTTAAATCCCAACATCTAGGGGTAAACCCCAACTTCCAGAGTTAAAGTCCAAAATCTAGAGGTAAACACCAATACCTAGAGTTAGAGCCCAACATCTAGAGATATGCCAAATATATAGTTTCAAAACCCAAAATCTAGAGATAAAGCCGAACATCTAAATGTAAAGCAAAACATCTAGATGTAATCCAAACATCTAGAGGTAAAGCCTAACATCTACAGGTAAATCCAGATATCTAGGGGTAAAGCCCAACATCTAGAGGAAAACCCAAATATATAGATATAAAACCCAAAATCTAGAGGTAAAGCCCAATATCTAGACGTAAAGATCAAAATCTAGATATAAATCCCAACTTCTAGATCTAAAGCCCAAAATATAGATGTAAATCCCAACTTCTAAATCTAAAGCCCAACATCTAGAGGTAAAGCCCAATATTTAGAGTTTAAGCGCATCATTTAGAGGTAAAGCCCAAAATCTAGATGTAAAGCTCAACTTCTAGAGGTAAAGCCCATCATCTAGTCCTACAGCCTAATGGCTGCAGGTAAAGCCCAAGTTACAGAGGTGAAGGCAAACACCAGGATGTAAAACCCAAAATCTAGAGGTAAAGCCCAATATCTAGACCTAAAGCCCAATATCTAGACGTAAAGCCCAAAATCTAGATGAAAAGCACAACTTCTAGATCTAAAGCCCAACATCTAGAGGTAAAGACCAATAGCTAGAGGTAAAACCCAACATCTAGAGGTAAAGCCAGATATCTAGAGGTAAAGCCCAACGTCTGGAGGTAAAGCCCATCATCTAGTCCTACAGCCCAATGTCTGCAGGTAAAGCCCAACTTACAGAGGTGAAGGCAAACATCTAGATGTAAAACCCCAAATCTAGAGGTAAAGCCCAACATCTAGAGGAAAAGCCAAATATATATATATTTAAAACCCAAAATCTAGAGGTAAAGCCCAACATTTAGATGTAAAGCCAGATATCTAGGGGTAAAGCCCAACATCTAGAGGAAAAGCAAAATATATAGATTTCAAACCCAAATTCTAGAGTTAAATCCCAACATCTAGATGTAAAGCCCAACTTCCAAAGTTAAAGTCCAAAATCTAGAGGGAAACACCAATACCTAGTGTTAGAGCCCAAAATCTAGAGATAAAGCCCAACATCTAGAGATAAAGCCAAATATATAGATTTAAAACCCAAAATCTAGAGATAAAGCCGAACATCTAAATGTAAAGCAAAACATCTAGATGTAATCCAAACATCTAGAGGTAAAGCCTAACATCTAGAGGTGAAGCACAACATATAGAGGTATAACCCAACATCTAGAGATAAAGACCAACATCTAAATGTAAAGCAAAACATCTAGATGTAAAACCCTACATCTAGAGGTAAAGTCCAATATCTAGACGTAAAGCCCAAAATCTAGATGAAAAGCACAACTTCTAGATCGCAAGCCCAACATCTAGAGGTAAAGACCACTAGCTAGAGGTAAAACCCAACATCTAGAGGTAAAGCCAGATATCTAGAGGTAAAGCCCAACATCTAGAGGAAAAGCAAAATATATATATATTTAAAACCCAAAATCTAGAGGTAAATCCCAACATTTAGAGGTAAAGCCAGATATCTAGGGGTAAAGCCCAACATCTAGAGGAAAAAACAAATATATATATATTTAAAACCCAAAATCTAGAGGTAAAGCCCAACATCTAGAGGTAAAGCCAGATATCTAGAGGTAAAGCCCAACATCTAGAGGAAAAGCAAAATATATAGATTTCAAACCCAAATTCTAGAGTTAAATCCCAACATCTAGGGGTAAACCCCAACTTCCAGAGTTAAAGTCCAAAATCTAGAGGTAAACACCAATACCTAGAGTTAGAGCCCAACATCTAGAGATATGCCAAATATATAGTTTCAAAACCCAAAATCTAGAGATAAAGCCGAACATCTAAATGTAAAGCAAAACATCTAGATGTAATCCAAACATCTAGAGGTAAAGCCTAACATCTACAGGTAAATCCAGATATCTAGGGGTAAAGCCCAACATCTAGAGGAAAAGCCAAATATATAGATATAAAACCCAAAATCTAGAGGTAAAGCCCAATATCTAGACGTAAAGATCAAAATCTAGATATAAATCCCAACTTCTAGATCTAAAGCCCAAAATATAGATGTAAATCCCAACTTCTAAATCTAAAGCCCAACATCTAGAGGTAAAGCCCAATATTTAGAGTTTAAGCGCATCATTTAGAGGTAAAGCCCAAAATCTAGATGTAAAGCTCAACTTCTAGAGGTAAAGCCCATCATCTAGTCCTACAGCCTAATGGCTGCAGGTAAAGCCCAGCTTACAGAGGTGAAGGCAAACATCAGGATGTAAAACCCAAAATCTAGAGGTAAAGCCCAACATCTAGAGGAAAAGCCAAATATATAGATTTAAAACCCAAAATCTAGAGGTAAAGCCCAATATCTAGACCTAAAGCCCAATATCTAGACGTAAAGCCCAAAATCTAGATGAAAAGCACAACTTCTAGATCTAAAGCCCAACATCTAGAGGTAAAGACCAATAGCTAGAGGTAAAACCCAACATCTAGAGGTAAAGTCAGATATCTAGAGGTAAAGCCCAACGTCTGGAGGTAAAGCCCATCATCTAGTCCTACAGCCCAATGTCTGCAGGTAAAGCCCAACTTACAGAGGTGAAGGCAAACATCTAGATGTAAAACCCCAAATCTAGAGGTAAAGCCCAACATCTAGAGGAAAAAACAAATATATATATATTTAAAACCCAAAATCTAGAGGTAAAGCCCAACATCTAGAGGTAAAGCCAGATATCTAGAGGTAAAGCCCAACATCTAGAGGAAAAGCAAAATATATAGATTTCAAACCCAAATTCTAGAGTTAAATCCCAACATCTAGACGTAAAGCCCAAAATCTAGATGTAAACCCCAACTTCTAGATCTAAAGCCCAAAATCTAGATGTAAAGCCCAAATTCTAGATCTAACACCCAAAATCTAGAGGTAAAGACCAATATCTAGAGGTAAAACCCAACATCTACAGGTAAAGCCAGATATCTAGAGTTAAAGCCCAACATCTAGAGGAAAAGCAAAATATATGGATTTCAAACCCAAATTCTAGAGTTAAATCCCAATATCTAAAGGTAAAGCCCAACTTCCAGAGTTAAAGTCCAAAATCTAGAGGTAAACACCAATACCTAGAGTTAGAGCCCAAAATCTAGAGATATGCCAAATATATAGATTTAAAACCCAAAATCTAGAGATAAAGCTGAACGTCTAAATGTAAAGCAAAACATCTAGATGTAATCCAAACATCTAGAGGTAAAGCCTAACATCTAGAGGTGAAGCACAATATATAGATGTATAACCCAACATCTAGAGATAAAGACCAACATCTAAATGTAAAGCAAAACATCTAGATGTAAAACCCTACATCTAGAGGTAAAGTCCAATATCTAGACCTAAAGACCAACATCTAGAGGTAAAACCCAACATCTAGTGGTAAAGCCCAACGTCTGGAGGTAAAGCCCAGATTCTAGAGAGAAGCCAAAAATCCAGATGGAAAACTTAAAATCTAGAGGTAAAGCCCAACATCTACAGGTAAATCCAGATATCTAGGGGTAAAGCCCAACATCTAGAGGAAAAGCCAAATATATAGATATAAAACCCAAAATCTAGAGGTAAAGCCCAATATCTAGACGTAAAGCCCAAAATCTAGATGAAAAGCACAACTTCTAGATCTAAAGCCAAACATCTAGAGGTAAAGACCAATATCTAGAGGTAAAACCCAACATCTAGAGGTAAAGCCAGATATCTAGAGGTAAAGCCCAACATCTAGAGGAAAAGCAAAATATATAGATTTCAAACCCAAATTCTAGAGTTAAATCCCAACATCTAGAGGTAAATCCCAAAGTCTAGATGTAAAGCTCAACTTCCAGATTTAAAGTCAAAAATCTAAATGTAAATACCAATACATAGAGGTAGAGCCCAAAATGTAGAGGTAAAGCCCAACATCTAGACATAAAGCCAGATATATAGATCTAAACCCCAAAATCTAGAGGTGAAGCCCAATATTTAGATGTAAAGCCCAAAATCTAGATGTAAAGCCCAACTTCTAGATCTAAAGCCGAAAATATAGTTGTAAAGCCCAACTTCTAAATCTAAAGCCCAACATCTGGAGGAAAAGCCCAATATTTAGAGTTTAAGCGCATCATTTAGAGGTAAAGCCAGATATCTAGAGGTAAAGCCCAACGTCTGGAGGTAAAGCCCATCATCTAGTCCTACAGCCCAATGTCTGCAGGTAAAGCCCAACTTACAGAGGTGAAGGCAAACATCTAGATGTAAAACCCCAAATCTAGATGTAAAGCCCAACATCTAGAGGAAAAGCCAAATATATATAGATTTAAAACCCAAAACCTAGAGTAAAACCCAATATCTAGACGTAAAGCCCAAAATCTAGATGTAAAGCCCAAATTCTAGATCTAAAGCCCAAAATCTAGATGTAAAGCCCAAATTCTTGGTCTAACACCCAAAATCTCGAGGTAAAGACCAATATCTAGAGGGAAAACCCAACATCTAGAGGTAAAGCCAGATATCTAGAGGTAAAGCCCAACATCTAGAGGAAAAGCAAAATATATAGATTTCAAACCCAAATTCTAGAGTTAAATCCCAACATCTAGGGGTAAACCCCAACTTCCAGAGTTAAAGTCCAAAATCTAGAGGTAAACACCAATACCTAGAGTTAGAGCCCAACATCTAGAGATATGCCAAATATATAGTTTCAAAACCCAAAATCTAGAGATAAAGCCGAACATCTAAATGTAAAGCAAAACATCTAGATGTAATCCAAACATCTAGAGGTAAAGCCTAACATCTACAGGTAAATCCAGATATCTAGGGGTAAAGCCCAACATCTAGAGGAAAAGCCAAATATATAGATATAAAACCCAAAATCTAGAGGTAAAGCCCAATATCTAGACGTAAAGATCAAAATCTAGATATAAATCCCAACTTCTAGATCTAAAGCCCAAAATATAGATGTAAATCCCAACTTCTAAATCTAAAGCCCAACATCTAGAGGTAAAGCCCAATATTTAGAGTTTAAGCGCATCATTTAGAGGTAAAGCCCAAAATCTAGATGTAAAGCTCAACTTCTAGAGGTAAAGCCCATCATCTAGTCCTACAGCCTAATGGCTGCAGGTAAAGCCCAGCTTACAGAGGTGAAGGCAAACATCAGGATGTAAAACCCAAAATCTAGAGGTAAAGCCCAACATCTAGAGGAAAAGCCAAATATATAGATTTAAAACCCAAAATCTAGAGGTAAAGCCCAATATCTAGACCTAAAGCCCAATATCTAGACGTAAAGCCCAAAATCTAGATGAAAAGCACAACTTCTAGATCTAAAGCCCAACATCTAGAGGTAAAGACCAATAGCTAGAGGTAAAACCCAACATCTAGAGGTAAAGTCAGATATCTAGAGGTAAAGCCCAACGTCTGGAGGTAAAGCCCATCATCTAGTCCTACAGCCCAATGTCTGCAGGTAAAGCCCAACTTACAGAGGTGAAGGCAAACATCTAGATGTAAAACCCCAAATCTAGAGGTAAAGCCCAACATCTAGAGGAAAAAACAAATATATATATATTTAAAACCCAAAATCTAGAGGTAAAGCCCAACATCTAGAGGTAAAGCCAGATATCTAGAGGTAAAGCCCAACATCTAGAGGAAAAGCAAAATATATAGATTTCAAACCCAAATTCTAGAGTTAAATCCCAACATCTAGACGTAAAGCCCAAAATCTAGATGTAAACCCCAACTTCTAGATCTAAAGCCCAAAATCTAGATGTAAAGCCCAAATTCTAGGTCTAACACCCAAAATCTAGAGGTAAAGACCAATATCTAGAGGTAAAACCCAACATCTACAGGTAAAGCCAGATATCTAGAGTTAAAGCCCAACATCTAGAGGAAAAGCAAAATATATGGATTTCAAACCCAAATTCTAGAGTTAAATCCCAATATCTAAAGGTAAAGCCCAACTTCCAGAGATAAAGTCCAAAATCTAGAGGTAAACACCAATACCTAGAGTTAGAGCCCAAAATCTAGAGATATGCCAAATATATAGATTTAAAACCCAAAATCTAGAGATAAAGCTGAACGTCTAAATGTAAAGCAAAACATCTAGATGTAATCCAAACATCTAGATGTAAAGCCTAACATCTAGAGGTGAAGCACAATATATAGATGAATAACCCAACATCTAGAGATAAAGACCAACATCTAAATGTAAAGCAAAACATCTAGATGTAAAACCCTACATCTAGAGGTAAAGTCCAATATCTAGACCTAAAGACCAACATCTAGAGGTAAAACCCAACATCTAGTGGTAAAGCCCAACGTCTGGAGGTAAAGCCCAGATTCTAGAGAGAAGCCAAAAATCCAGATGGAAAACTTAAAATCTAGAGGTAAAGCCCAACATCTACAGGTAAATCCAGATATCTAGGGGTAAATCCCAACATCTAGAGGAAAAGCCAAATATATAGATATAAAACCCAAAATCTAGAGGTAAAGCCCAATATCTAGACGTAAAGCCCAAAATCTAGATGAAAAGCACAACTTCTAGATCGAAAGCCCAACATCTAGAGGTAAAGACCAATATCTAGAGGTAAAACCCAACATCTAGAGGTAAAGCCAGATATCTAGAGGTAAAGCCCAACATCTAGAGGAAAAGCAAAATATATAGATTTCAAACCCAAATTCTAGAGTTAAATCCCAACATCTAGAGGTAAATCCCAAAGTCTAGATGTAAAGCTCAACTTCCAGATTTAAAGTCAAAAATCTAAATGTAAATACCAATACCTAGAGGTAGAGCCCAAAATGTAGAGGTAAAGCCCAACATCTAGACATAAAGCCAGATATATAGATCTAAACCCCAAAATCTAGAGGTGAAGCCCAATATTTAGATGTAAAGCCCAAAATCTAGATGTAAAGCCCAACTTCTAGATCTAAAGCCGAAAATATAGTTGTAAAGCCCAACTTCTAAATCTAAAGCCCAACATCTGGAGGAAAAGCCCAATATTTAGAGTTTAAGCGCATCATTTAGAGGTAAAGCCAGATATCTAGAGGTAAAGCCCAACGTCTGGAGGTAAAGCCCATCATCTAGTCCTACAGCCCAATGTCTGCAGGTAAAGCCCAACTTACAGAGGTGAAGGCAAACATCTAGATGTAAAACCCCAAATCTAGATGTAAAGCCCAACATCTAGAGGAAAAGCCAAATATATATAGATTTAAAACCCAAAACCTAGAGTAAAACCCAATATCTAGACGTAAAGCCCAAAATCTAGATGTAAAGCCCAAATTCTAGATCTAAAGCCCAAAATCTAGATGTAAAGCCCAAATTCTTGGTCTAACACCCAAAATCTCGAGGTAAAGACCAATATCTAGAGGGAAAACCCAACATCTAGAGGTAAAGCCAGATATCTAGAGGTAAAGCCCAACATCTAGAGGAAAAGCAAAATATATAGATTTCAAACCCAAATTCTAGAGTTAAATCCCAACATCTAGGGGTAAACCCCAACTTCCAGAGTTAAAGTCCAAAATCTAGAGGTAAACACCAATACCTAGAGTTAGAGCCCAACATCTAGAGATATGCCAAATATATAGTTTTAAAACCCAAAATCTAGAGATAAAGCCGAACATCTAAATGTAAAGCAAAACATCTAGATGTAATCCAAACATCTAGAGGTAAAGCCTAACATCTACAGGTAAATCCAGATATCTAGGGGTAAAGCCCAACATCTAGAGGAAAAGCCAAATATATAGATATAAAACCCAAAATCTAGAGGTAAAGCCCAATATCTAGACGTAAAGATCAAAATCTAGATATAAATCCCAACTTCTAGATCTAAAGCCCAAAATATAGATGTAAATCCCAACTTCTAAATCTAAAGCCCAACATCTAGAGGTAAAGCCCAATATTTAGAGTTTAAGCGCATCATTTAGAGGTAAAGCCCAAAATCTAGATGTAAAGCTCAACTTCTAGAGGTAAAGCCCATCATCTAGTCCTACAGCCTAATGGCTGCAGGTAAAGCCCAAGTTACAGAGGTGAAGGCAAACACCAGGATGTAAAACCCAAAATCTAGAGGTAAAGCCCAATATCTAGACCTAAAGCCCAATATCTAGACGTAAAGCCCAAAATCTAGATGAAAAGCACAACTTCTAGATCTAAAGCCCAACATCTAGAGGTAAAGACCAATAGCTAGAGGTAAAACCCAACATCTAGAGGTAAAGCCAGATATCTAGAGGTAAAGCCCAACGTCTGGAGGTAAAGCCCATCATCTAGTCCTACAGCCCAATGTCTGCAGGTAAAGCCCAACTTACAGAGGTGAAGGCAAACATCTAGATGTAAAACCCCAAATCTAGAGGTAAAGCCCAACATCTAGAGGAAAAGCCAAATATATATATATTTAAAACCCAAAATCTAGAGGTAAAGCCCAACATTTAGATGTAAAGCCAGATATCTAGGGGTAAAGCCCAACATCTAGAGGAAAAGCAAAATATATAGATTTCAAACCCAAATTCTAGAGTTAAATCCCAACATCTAGATGTAAAGCCCAACTTCCAAAGTTAAAGTCCAAAATCTAGAGGGAAACACCAATACCTAGTGTTAGAGCCCAAAATCTAGAGATAAAGCCCAACATCTAGAGATAAAGCCAAATATATAGATTTAAAACCCAAAATCTAGAGATAAAGCCGAACATCTAAATGTAAAGCAAAACATCTTGATGTAATCCAAACATCTAGAGGTAAAGCCTAACATCTAGAGGTGAAGCACAACATATAGAGGTATAATCCAACATCTAGAGATAAAGACCAACATCTAAATGTAAAGCAAAACATCTAGATGTAAAACCCTACATCTAGAGGTAAAGTCCAATATCTAGACGTAAAGCCCAAAATCTAGATGAAAAGCACAACTTCTAGATCGAAAGCCCAACATCTAGAGGTAAAGACCAATATCTAGAGGTAAAACCAAACATCTAGAAGTAAAGCCAGATATCTAGAGGTAAAGCCCAACATCTAGAGGAAAAGCAAAATATATAGATTTCAAACCCAAATTCTAGAGTTAAATCCCAAAATCTAGAGGTAAATCCCAAAGTCTAGATGTAAAGCTCAACTTCCAGATTTAAAGTCAAAAATCTAAATGTAAATACCAATACCTAGAGGTAGAGCCCAAAATGTAGAGGTAAAGCCCAACATCTAGAGATAAAGCCAGATATATAGATCTAAACCCCAAAATCTAGAGGTGAAGCCCAATATTTAGATGTAAAGCCCAAAATCTAGATGTAAAGCCCAACTTCTAGATCTAAAGCCGAAAATATAGTTGTAAAGCCCAACTTCTAAATCTAAAGCCCAACATCTGGAGGAAAAGCCCAATATTTAGAGTTTAAGCGCATCATTTAGAGGTAAAGCCAGATATCTAGAGGTAAAGCCCAACGTCTGGATTTAAAGCCCATCATCTAGTCCTACAGCCCAATGTCTGCAGGTAAAGCCCAACTTACAGAGGTGAAGGCAAACATCTAGATGTAAAACCCCAAATCTAGATGTAAAGCCCAACATCTAGAGGAAAAGCCAAATATATATAGATTTAAAACCCAAAACCTAGAGGTAAAGCCCAATACCTAGACCTAAAGCCCAATATCTAGACGTAAAGCACAAAATCTAGATGTAAAGCCCAAATTTTAGATCTAAAGCCCAAAATCTAGATGTAAAGCCCAAATTCTTGGTCTAACACCCAAAATCTAGAGGTAAAGACCAATATCTAGAGGTAAAACCCAACATCTAGAGGTAAAGCCAGATATCTAGAGGTAAAGCCCAACATCTAGAGGAAAAGCAAAATATATAGATTTCAAACCCAAATTCTAGAGTTAAATCCCAACATCTAGGGGTAAACCCCAACTTCCAGAGTTAAAGTCCAAAATCTAGAGGTAAACACCAATACCTAGAGTTAGAGCCCAACATCTAGAGATATGCCAAATATATAGTTTCAAAACCCAAAATCTAGAGATAAAGCCGAACATCTAAATGTAAAGCAAAACATCTAGATGTAATCCAAACATCTAGAGGTAAAGCCTAACATCTACAGGTAAATCCAGATATCTAGGGGTAAAGCCCAACATCTAGAGGAAAAGCCAAATATATAGATATAAAACCCAAAATCTAGAGGTAAAGCCCAATATCTAGACGTAAAGATCAAAATCTAGATATAAATCCCAACTTCTAGATCTAAAGCCCAAAATATAGATGTAAATCCCAACTTCTAAATCTAAAGCCCAACATCTAGAGGTAAAGCCCAATATTTAGAGTTTAAGCGCATCATTTAGAGGTAAAGCCCAAAATCTAGATGTAAAGCTCAACTTCTAGAGGTAAAGCCCATCATCTAGTCCTACAGCCTAATGGCTGCAGGTAAAGCCCAGCTTACAGAGGTGAAGGCAAACATCAGGATGTAAAACCCAAAATCTAGAGGTAAAGACCAACATCTAGAGGAAAAGCCAAATATATAGATTTAAAACCCAAAATCTAGAGGTAAAGCCCAATATCTAGACCTAAAGCCCAATATCTAGACGTAAAGCCCAAAATCTAGATGAAAAGCACAACTTCTAGATCTAAAGCCCAACATCTAGAGGTAAAGACCAATATCTAGAGGTAAAACCCAACATCTAGAGGTAAAGTCAGATATCTAGAGGTAAAGCCCAACGTCTGGAGGTAAAGCCCATCATCTAGTCCTACAGCCCAATGTCTGCAGGTAAAGCCCAACTTACAGAGGTGAAGGCAAACATCTAGATGTAAAACCCCAAATCTAGAGGTAAAGCCCAACATCTAGAGGAAAAAACAAATATATATATATTTAAAACCCAAAATCTAGAGGTAAAGCCCAACATCTAGAGGTAAAGCCAGATATCTAGAGGTAAAGCCCAACATCTAGAGGAAAAGCAAAATATATAGATTTCAAACCCAAATTCTAGAGTTAAATCCCAACATCTAGACGTAAAGCCCAAAATCTAGATGTAAACCCCAACTTCTAGATCTAAAGCCCAAAATCTAGATGTAAAGCCCAAATTCTAGATCTAACACCCAAAATCTAGAGGTAAAGACCAATATCTAGAGGTAAAACCCAACATCTACAGGTAAAGCCAGATATCTAGAGTTAAAGCCCAACATCTAGAGGAAAAGCAAAATATATGGATTTCAAACCCAAATTCTAGAGTTAAATCCCAATATCTAAAGGTAAAGCCCAACTTCCAGAGTTAAAGTCCAAAATCTAGAGGTAAACACCAATACCTAGAGTTAGAGCCAAAAATCTAGAGATATGCCAAATATATAGATTTAAAACCCAAAATCTAGAGATAAAGCTGAACGTCTAAATGTAAAGCAAAACATCTAGATGTAATCCAAACATCTAGAGGTAAAGCCTAACATCTAGAGGTGAAGCACAATATATAGATGTATAACCCAACATCTAGAGATAAAGACCAACATCTAAATGTAAAGCAAAACATCTAGATGTAAAACCCTACATCTAGAGGTAAAGTCCAATATCTAGACCTAAAGACCAACATCTAGAGGTAAAACCCAACATCTAGTGGTAAAGCCCAACGTCTGGAGGTAAAGCCCAGATTCTAGAGAGAAGCCAAAAATCCAGATGGAAAACTTAAAATCTAGAGGTAAAGCCCAACATCTACAGGTAAATCCAGATATCTAGGGGTAAATCCCAACATCTAGAGGAAAAGCCAAATATATAGATATAAAACCCAAAATCTAGAGGTAAAGCCCAATATCTAGACGTAAAGCCCAAAATCTAGATGAAAAGCACAACTTCTAGATCGAAAGCCCAACATCTAGAGGTAAAGACCAATATCTAGAGGTAAAACCCAACATCTAGAGGTAAAGCCAGATATCTAGAGGTAAAGCCCAACATCTAGAGGAAAAGCAAAATATATAGATTTCAAACCCAAATTCTAGAGTTAAATCCCAACATCTAGAGGTAAATCCCAAAGTCTAGATGTAAAGCTCAACTTCCAGATTTAAAGTCAAAAATCTAAATGTAAATACCAATACCTAGAGGTAGAGCCCAAAATGTAGAGGTAAAGCCCAACATCTAGACATAAAGCCAGATATATAGATCTAAACCCCAAAATCTAGAGGTGAAGCCCAATATTTAGATGTAAAGCCCAAAATCTAGATGTAAAGCCCAACTTCTAGATCTAAAGCCGAAAATATAGTTGTAAAGCCCAACTTCTAAATCTAAAGCCCAACATCTGGAGGAAAAGCCCAATATTTAGAGTTTAAGCGCATCATTTAGAGGTAAAGCCAGATATCTAGAGGTAAAGCCCAACGTCTGGAGGTAAAGCCCATCATCTAGTCCTACAGCCCAATGTCTGCAGGTAAAGCCCAACTTACAGAGGTGAAGGCAAACATCTAGATGTAAAACCCCAAATCTAGATGTAAAGCCCAACATCTAGAGGAAAAGCCAAATATATATAGATTTAAAACCCAAAACCTAGAGTAAAACCCAATATCTAGACGTAAAGCCCAAAATCTAGATGTAAAGCCCAAATTCTTGGTCTAACACCCAAAATCTCGAGGTAAAGACCAATATCTAGAGGGAAAACCCAACATCTAGAGGTAAAGCCAGATATCTAGAGGTAAAGCCCAACATCTAGAGAAAAAGCAAAATATATAGATTTCAAACCCAAATTCTAGAGTTAAATCCCAACATCTAGGGGTAAACCCCAACTTCCAGAGTTAAAGTCCAAAATCTAGAGGTAAACACCAATACCTAGAGTTAGAGCCCAACATCTAGAGATATGCCAAATATATAGTTTTAAAACCCAAAATCTAGAGATAAAGCCGAACATCTAAATGTAAAGCAAAACATCTAGATGTAATCCAAACATCTAGAGGTAAAGCCTAACATCTACAGGTAAATCCAGATATCTAGGGGTAAAGCCCAACATCTAGAGGAAAAGCCAAATATATAGATATAAAACCCAAAATCTAGAGGTAAAGCCCAATATCTAGACGTAAAGATCAAAATCTAGATATAAATCCCAACTTCTAGATCTAAAGCCCAAAATATAGATGTAAATCCCAACTTCTAAATCTAAAGCCCAACATCTAGAGGTAAAGCCCAATATTTAGAGTTTAAGCGCATCATTTAGAGGTAAAGCCCAAAATCTAGATGTAAAGCTCAACTTCTAGAGGTAAAGCCCATCATCTAGTCCTACAGCCTAATGGCTGCAGGTAAAGCCCAGCTTACAGAGGTGAAGGCAAACACCAGGATGTAAAACCCAAAATCTAGAGGTAAAGCCCAATATCTAGACCTAAAGCCCAATATCTAGACGTAAAGCCCAAAATCTAGATGAAAAGCACAACTTCTAGATCTAAAGCCCAACATCTAGAGGTAAAGACCAATAGCTAGAGGTAAAACCCAACATCTAGAGGTAAAGCCAGATATCTAGAGGTAAAGCCCAACGTCTGGAGGTAAAGCCCATCATCTAGTCCTACAGCCCAATGTCTGCAGGTAAAGCCCAACTTACAGAGGTGAAGGCAAACATCTAGATGTAAAACCCCAAATCTAGAGGTAAAGCCCAACATCTAGAGGAAAAGCCAAATATATATATATTTAAAACCCAAAATCTAGAGGTAAAGCCCAACATTTAGATGTAAAGCCAGATATCTAGGGGTAAAGCCCAACATCTAGAGGAAAAGCAAAATATATAGATTTCAAACCCAAATTCTAGAGTTAAATCCCAACATCTAGATGTAAAGCCCAACTTCCAAAGTTAAAGTCCAAAATCTAGAGGGAAACACCAATACCTAGTGTTAGAGCCCAAAATCTAGAGATAAAGCCCAACATCTAGAGATAAAGCCAAATATATAGATTTAAAACCCAAAATCTAGAGATAAAGCCGAACATCTAAATGTAAAGCAAAACATCTAGATGTAATCCAAACATCTAGAGGTAAAGCCTAACATCTAGAGGTGAAGCACAACATATAGAGGTATAATCCAACATCTAGAGATAAAGACCAACATCTAAATGTAAAGCAAAACATCTAGATGTAAAACCCTACATCTAGAGGTAAAGTCCAATATCTAGACGTAAAGCCCAAAATCTAGATGAAAAGCACAACTTCTAGATCGAAAGCCCAACATCTAGAGGTAAAGACCAATATCTAGAGGTAAAACCAAACATCTAGAAGTAAAGCCAGATATCTAGAGGTAAAGCCCAACATCTAGAGGAAAAGCAAAATATATAGATTTCAAACCCAAATTCTAGAGTTCAATCCCAACATCTAGAGGTAAATCCCAAAGTCTAGATGTAAAGCTCAACTTCCAGATTTAAAGTCAAAAATCTAAATGTAAATACCAATACCTAGAGGTAGAGCCCAAAATGTAGAGGTAAAGCCCAACATCTAGAGATAAAGCCAGATATATAGATCTAAACCCCAAAATATAGAGGTGAAGCACAATATTTAGATGTAAAGCCCAAAATCTAGATATAAAGCCCAACTTCTAGATCTAAAGCCGAAAATATAGTTGTAAAGCCCAACTTCTAAATCTGAAGCCCAACATCTGGAGGAAAAGCCCAATATTTAGAGTTTAAGCGCATCATTTAGAGGTAAAGCCAGATATCTAGAGGTAAAGCCTAACGTCTGGAGGTAAAGCCCATCATCTAGTCCTACAGCCCAATGTCTGCAGGTAAAGCCCAACTTACAGAGGTGAAGGCAAACATCTAGATGTAAAACCCCAAATCTAGATGTAAAGCTCAACATCTAGAGGCAAAGCCAAATATATATAGATTTAAAACCCAAAACCTAGAGGTAAAGCCCAATACCTAGACCTAAAGCCCAATATCTAGACGTAAAGCACAAAATCTAGATGTAAAGACCAAATTCTAGATCTAAAGCCCAAAATCTAGATGTAAAGCCCAAATTCTTGGTCTAACACCCAAAATCTAGAGGTAAAGACCAATATCTAGAGGTAAAACCCAACATCTAGAGGTAAAGCCAGATATCTAGAGGTAAAGCCCAACATCTAGAGGAAAAGCAAAATATATAGATTTCAAACCCAAATTCTAGAGTTAAATCCCAACATCTAGGGGTAAACCCCAACTTCCAGAGTTAAAGTCCAAAATCTAGAGGTAAACACCAATACCTAGAGTTAGAGCCCAACATCTAGAGATATGCCAAATATATAGTTTTAAAACCCAAAATCTAGAGATAAAGCCGAACATCTAAATGTAAAGCAAAACATCTAGATGTAATCCAAACATCTAGAGGTAAAGCCTAACATCTACAGGTAAATCCAGATATCTAGGGGTAAAGCCCAACATCTAGAGGAAAAGCCAAATATATAGATATAAAACCCAAAATCTAGAGGTAAAGCCCAATATCTAGACGTAAAGATCAAAATCTAGATATAAATCCCAACTTCTAGATCTAAAGCCCAAAATATAGATGTAAATCCCAACTTCTAAATCTAAAGCCCAACATCTAGAGGTAAAGCCCAATATTTAGAGTTTAAGCGCATCATTTAGAGGTAAAGCCCAAAATCTAGATGTAAAGCTCAACTTCTAGAGGTAAAGCCCATCATCTAGTCCTACAGCCTAATGGCTGCAGGTAAAGCCCAGCTTACAGAGGTGAAGGCAAACATCAGGATGTAAAACCCAAAATCTAGAGGTAAAGCCCAACATCTAGAGGAAAAGCCAAATATATAGATTTAAAACCCAAAATCTAGAGGTAAAGCCCAATATCTAGACCTAAAGCCCAATATCTAGACGTAAAGCCCAAAATCTAGATGAAAAGCACAACTTCTAGATCTAAAGCCCAACATCTAGAGGTAAAGACCAATATCTAGAGGTAAAACCCAACATCTAGAGGTAAAGTCAGATATCTAGAGGTAAAGCCCAACGTCTGGAGGTAAAGCCCATCATCTAGTCCTACAGCCCAATGTCTGCAGGTAAAGCCCAACTTACAGAGGTGAAGGCAAACATCTAGATGTAAAACCCCAAATCTAGAGGTAAAGCCCAAAATCTAGAGGAAAAAACAAATATATATATATTTAAAACCCAAAATCTAGAGGTAAAGCCCAACATCTAGAGGTAAAGCCAGATATCTAGAGGTAAAGCCCAACATCTAGAGGAAAAGCAAAATATATAGATTTCAAACCCAAATTCTAGAGTTAAATCCCAACATCTAGACGTAAAGCCCAAAATCTAGATGTAAACCCCAACTTCTAGATCTAAAGCCCAAAATCTAGATGTAAAGCCCAAATTCTAGATCTAACACCCAAAATCTAGAGGTAAAGACCAATATCTAGAGGTAAAACCCAACATCTACAGGTAAAGCCAGATATCTAGAGGTAAAGCCCAACATCTAGAGGAAAAGCAAAATATATGGATTTCAAAACCAAATTCTAGAGTTAAATCCCAACATCTAAAGGTAAAGCCCAACTTCCAGAGTTAAAGTCCAAAATCTAGAGGTAAACACCAATACCTAGAGTTAGAGCCCAAAATCTAGAGATATGCCAAATATATAGATTTAAAACCCAAAATCTAGAGATAAAGCTGAACGTCTAAATGTAAAGCAAAACATCTAGATGTAATCCAAACATCTAGAGGTAAAGCCTAACATCTAGAGGTGAAGCACAATATATAGATGTATAACCCAACATCTAGAGATAAAGACCAACATCTAAATGTAAAGCAAACCATCTAGAAGTAAAACCCTACATCTAGAGGTAAAGTCCAATATCTAGACCTAAAGACCAACATCTAGAGGTAAAACCCAACATCTAGTGGTAAAGCCCAACGTCTGGGGGTAAAGCCCAGATTCAAGAGAGAAGCCAAAAATCCAGATGGAAATCCCAAAATCTAGAGGTAAAGCCCAATATCTAGACGTAAAGCCCAAAATCTAGATGAAAAGCACAACTTCTAGATCGAAAGCCCAACATCTAGAGGTAAAGACCAATATCTAGAGGTAAAACCCAACATCTAGAGGTAAAGCCAGATATCTAGAGGTAAAGCCCAACGTCTGGAGGTAAAGCTCATCATCTAGTCCTACAGCCCAATGTCTGCAGGTAAAGCCCAACTTACAGAGGTGAAGGCAAACATCTAGATGTAAACCCCCAAATCTAGAGGTAAAGCCCAACATCTAGAGGAAAAGCCAAATATATATATATTTAATACCCAAAACCTAGAGGTAAAGCCCAACATCTAGAGGTAAAGCCAGATATCTAGGGGTAAAGCCCAACATCTAGAGGAAAAGCCAAATATATAGAGTTAAAACACAAAATCTAGAGGTAAAGCCCAATATCTAGACGTAAAGCACAAAATCTAGATGTAAAGCCCAGCTTCTAGATCTAAAGCCCAAAATCTACATGTAAAGCCTAACATCTAGAGGTGAATTCCAAAATCAAGTGTTAAGGCCTGACATCTACAGTTAAATCCAACCATATAGATATAACCCCCAACTTCTAGAGGTAAGGCCCAAAATACAGAGGTAAAGCCCAACAGCTAGAGTTAAAGCCGAACGTCTTGAGGTAAAGCCCAAAGTCTAGAGTTAAAGCCCAACTTCTAGAGGTAAAGCCCAACTTCCAGAGTTAAAGTCCAAAATCTAGAGGTAAACACCAATACCTAGATTTAGAGCCCAACATCTAGAGATATGCCAAATATATAGATTTAAAACCCAAAATCTAGAGATAAAGCCAAAAATCTAAATGTAAAGCAAAACATCTAGATGTAATCCAAACATCTAGAGGTAAAGCCTAACATCTACAGGTAAATCCAGATATCTAGGGGTAAAGCCCAACATCTAGAGGAAAAGCCAAATATATAGATATAAAACCCAAAATCTAGAGGTAAAGCCCAATATCTAGACGTAAAGATCAAAATCTAGATATAAATCCCAACTTCTAGATCTAAAGCCCAAAATATAGATGTAAATCCCAACTTCTAAATCTAAAGCCCAACATCTAGAGGTAAAGCCCAATATTTAGAGTTTAAGCGCATCATTTAGAGGTAAAGCCCAAAATCTAGATGTAAAGCTCAACTTCTAGAGGTAAAGCCCATCATCTAGTCCTACAGCCTAATGGCTGCAGGTAAAGCCCAAGTTACAGAGGTGAAGGCAAACACCAGGATGTAAAACCCAAAATCTAGAGGTAAAGCCCAATATCTAGACCTAAAGCCCAATATCTAGACGTAAAGCCCAAAATCTAGATGAAAAGCACAACTTCTAGATCTAAAGCCCAACATCTAGAGGTAAAGACCAATATCTAGAGGTAAAACCCAACATCTAGAGGTAAAGCCAGATATCTAGAGGTAAAGCCCAACGTCTGGAGGTAAAGCCCATCATCAAGTCCTACAGCCCAATGTCTGCAGGTAAAGCCCAACTTACAGAGGTGAAGGCAAACATCTAGATGTAAAACCCCAAATCTAGAGGTAAAGCCCAACATCTAGAGGAAAAGCCAAATATATATATATTTAAAACCCAAAATCTAGAGGTAAAGCCCAACATTTAGATGTAAAGCCAGATATCTAGGGGTAAAGCCCAACATCTAGAGGAAAAGCAAAATATATAGATTTCAAACCCAAATTCTAGAGTTAAATCCCAACATCTAGATGTAAAGCCCAACTTCCAAAGTTAAAGTCCAAAATCTAGAGGGAAACACCAATACCTAGTGTTAGAGCCCAAAATCTAGAGATAAAGCCCAACATCTAGAGATAAAGCCAAATATATAGATTTAAAACCCAAAATCTAGAGATAAATCCGAACATCTAAATGTAAAGCAAAACATCTAGATGTAATCCTAACATCTAGAGGTAAAGCCTAAGATCTAGAGGTGAAGCACAACATATAGAGGTATAACCTAACATCTAGAGATAAAGACCAACATCTAAATGTAAAGCAAAACATCTAGATGTAAAACCCTACATCTAGAGGTAAAGTCCAATATCTAGACCTAAAGACCAACATCTAGAGGTAAAACCCAACATCTAGTGGTAAAGCCCAACGTCTGGAGGTAAAGCCCAGATTCTAGAGAGAAGCCAAAAATCCAGATGGAAAACCCAAAATCTAGAGGTAAAACCCAACATCTAGAGGTATAGCCAGATATCTAGAGGTAAAGCCCAACGTCTGGAGGTAAAGCCCATCATCTAGTCCTACAGCCCAATGTCTGCTGGTAAAGCCCAACTTACAGAGGTGAAGGCAAACATCTAGATGTAAAACCCCAAATCTAGCGGTAAAGCCCAACATCTAGAGGAAAAGCCAAATATATAGATATAAAACCCAAAATCTAAAGGTAAAGCCCAATATCTAGACGTAAAGCCCAAAATCTAGATGAAAAGCACAACTTCTAGATCGAAAGCCCAACATCTAGAGGTAAAGACCAATATCTAGAGGTAAAACCCAACATCTAGAGGTAAAGCCAGATATCTAGAGGTAAAGCCCAACGTCTGGAGGTAAAGCCCATCATCTAGTCCTACAGCCCAATGTCTGCAGGTAAAGCCCAACTTACAGAGGTGAAGGCAAACATCTAGATGTAAAACCCCAAATCTAGAGGTAAAGCCCAACATCTAGAGGAAAAGCCAAATATATATATATTTAAAACCCAAAATCTAGAGGTAAAGCCCAACATCTAGAGGTAAAGACAGATATCTAGTGGTAAAGACCAACATCTAGAGGAAAAGCAAAATATATAGATTTCAAACCCAAATTCTAGAGTTAAATCCCAACATCTAGATGTAAAGCCCAACTTCCAAAGTTAAAGTCCAAAATCTAGAGGTAAACACCAATACCTAGTGTTAGAGCCCAAAATCTAGAGGTAAAGCCCAACATCTAGAAGAAAAGCCAAATACATAGATTTAAAACCCAAAATCTAGAGATAAAGCCGAACATCTAAATGTACAGCAAAACATCTAGATGTAATCCAAACATCTAGAGGTAAAGCCTAACATCTAGAGGTGAAGCACAACATATAGAGGTATAACCCAACATCTAGAGATAAAGACCAACATCTAAATGTAAAGCAAAACATCTAGATGTAAACCCCTACATCTAGAGGTAAAGTCCAATATCTAGACCTAAAGACCAACATCTAGAGGTAAAAACCCAACATCTAGTGGTAAAGCCCAACGTCTGGAGGTAAAGCCCAGATTCTAGAGAGAAGCCAAAAATCCAGATGGAAAACCCAAAATCTAGAGGTAAAGCCCAACATCTACAGGTAAATCCAGATATCTAGGGGTAAAGCCCAACATCTAGAGGAAAAGCCAAATATATCGATATAAAACCCAAAATCTAGAGGTAAAGCCCAATATCTAGACGTAAAGCCCAAAACCTAGATGAAAAGCACAACTTCTAGATCTAAAACCCAACATCTAGAGGTAAAGACCAATAGCTAGAGGTAAAGCCCAACATCTAGAGGAAAAGCCAAATATATATATATTTAAAAACCAAAATCTAGAGGTGGAGCCCAACATTTAGAGGTAAAGCCAGATATCTAGGGGTAAAGGCCAACATCTAGAGGAAAAGCCAAATATATAGATTTAAAACCCAAAATCTAGAGGTAAAGCCCAATATCTAGACGTAAAGCCCAAAATCTAGATGTAAAGCCCAACTTCTAGATCTAAAGCCCAAAATCTAGATGTAAAGCCCAAATTCTAGATCTAACACCCAAAATCTAGAGATAAAGACCAATATCTAGAGGTAAAACCCAACATCTACAGGTAAATCCAGATATCTAGGGGTAAAGCCCAACATCTAGAGGAAAAGCCAAATATATAGATATAAAACCCAAAACCTAGAGGTAAAGCCCAACATCTAGAGGTAAAGACCAATATCTAGAGGTAAAACCCAACATCTAGAGGAAAAGCCAAATATATAGATTTAAAACCCAAAATCTAGAGGTAAAGCCCAATATCTAGACGTAAAGCCCAAAATCTAGATGAAAAGCACAACTTCTAGATCTAAAGCCCAACATCTAGAGGTAAAGACCAATAGCTAGAGGTAAAACCCAACATCTAGAGGTAAAGCCAGATATCTAGAGGTAAAGCCCAACATCTAGAGGAAAAGCCAAATATATAGATTTCAAACCCAAATTCTAGAGTTAAATCCCAACATCTAGGGGTAAACCCCAACTTCCAGAGTTAAAGTCCAAAATCTAGAGGTAAACACCAATACCTAGAGTTAGAGCCCAAAATCTAGAGATATGCCAAATATATAGATTTAAAACCCAAAATCTAGAGATAAAGCCGAACGTCTAAATGTAAAGCAAAACATCTAGATGTAATCCAAACATCTAGAGGTAAAGCCTAACATCTAGAGGTGAAGCACAACATATAGAGGTATAACCCAACATCTAGAGATAAAGACCAACATCTAAATGTAAAGCAAAACATCTAGATGTAAAACCCTACATCTAGAGGTAAAGTCCAATATCTAGACCTAAAGACCAACATCTAGAGGTAAAACCCAACATCTAGTGGTAAAGCCCAACGTCTGGAGGTAAAGCCCAGATTCTAGAGAGAAGCCAAAAATCCAGATGGAAAACCCAAAATCTAGAGGTAAAGCCCAACATCTACAGGTAAATCCAGATATCTAGGGGTAAAGCCCAACATCTAGAGGAAAAGCCAAATATATAGATATAAAACCCAAAATCTAGAGGTAAAGATCAATATCTAGACGTAAAGCCCAAAATCTAGATGAAAAGCACAACTTCTAGATCTAAAGCCCAACATCAAGAGGTAAAGACCAATAGCTAGAGGTAAAACCCAACATCTAGAGGTAAAGCCAGATATCTAGAGGTAAAGCCCAACGTCTGGAGGTAAAGCCCATCATCTAGTCCTACAGCCCAATGTCTGCAGGTAAAGCCCAACTTACAGAGGTGAAGGCAAACATCTAGATGTAAAACCCCAAATCTAGAGGTAAAGCCCAACATCTAGAGGAAAAGCCAAATATATATATATTTAAAACCCAAAATCTAGAGGTAAAGCCCAACATCTAGAGGTAAAGCCAGATATCTAGGGGTAAAGGCCAACATCCAGAGGAAAAGCCAAATATATAGATTTAAAACCCAAAATCTAGAGGTAAAGCCCAATATCAAGACGTAAAGGCCAAAATCTAGATGTAAAGCCCAGCTTCTTGATCTAAAGCCCAAAATCTAGATGTAAAGCCCAAATTCTAGATCGAATGCCCAAAATCTAGAGATAAAGACCAATATCTAGAGGTAAAACCCAACATCTAGAGGTAAAGCCAGATATCTAGAGGTAAAGCCCAACATCTAGAGGAAAAGCAAAAGATATAGATTTCAAACCCAAATTCTAGAGTTAAATCCCAACATCTAGAGGTAAATCCCAAAGTCTAGATGTCAAGCTCAACTTCCAGATTTAAAGTCAAAAAACCTAAATGTAAATACCAATACCTAGAAGTAGAGCCCAAAATGTAGAGGTAAAGCCCAACATCTAGAGATAAAGCCCAATATTTAGAGTTTAAGCGCATCATTTAGAGGTAAAGCCAGATAACTAGAGGTAAAGCCCATCATCTAGTCCTACAGCCCAATGTCTGCAGGTAAAGCCGAACTTACAGAGGTGAAGGCAAACATCTAGATGTAAAACCCAAAATCTAGAGGTAAAGCCCAACATCTAGACTTAAGCCCAATATCTAGACTTAAACCCAAAATCTAGATGTAAACCCCAACTTCTAGATCTAAAGCCCAAAATCTAGATGTAAAGTCCAAATTCTAAATCTAAAGCCCAACATCTAGAGGTAAAGCCCAATATTTAGAGTTTAAGCGCATCATTTAGAGGTAAAGCCCAAAATCTAGATGTAAAGCCCAACTTCTAGAGGTAAAGCCCATCATCTAGTCCTACAGCCCAATGTCTGCAGGTAAAGCCCAACTTACAGAGGTGAAGGCAAACATCTAGATGTAAAACCCAAAATCTAGAGGTAAAGCCCAACATCTAGACTTAAGCCCAATATCTAGACTTAAACCCAAAATCTAGATGTAAACCCCAACTTCTAGATCTAAAGCCCAAAATCTAGATGTAAAGTCCAAATTCTAGATCTAACGCCCAAAATCTAGAGATAAAGACCAATATCTAGAAGTAAAACCCAACATCTAGAGGTAAAGCAGATATCTAGAGGTAAAGCCCAATATCTAGAAGAAAAGCCAAATATATAGATTTAAAACCCAAAATCTAGAGATAAAGCCGAACATCTAAATGTAAAGCAAAACATCTAGATGTAATCCAAACATCTAGAGGTAAAGCCTAACATCTACAGGTAAATCCAGATATCTAGGGGTAAAGCCCAACATCTAGAGGAAAAGCCGAATATATAGATATAAAACCCAAAATCTAGAGGTAAAGCCCAATATCTAGACGTAAAGATCAAAATCTAGATATAAATCCCAACTTCTAGATCTAAAGCCCAAAATATAGATGTAAATCCCAACTTCTAAATCTAAAGCCCAACATCTAGAGGTAAAGCCCAATATTTAGAGTTTAAGCGCATCATTTAGAGGTAAAGCCCAAAATCTAGATGTAAAGCTCAACTTCTAGAGGTAAAGCCCATCATCTAGTCCTACAGCCTAATGGCTGCAGGTAAAGCCCAGCTTACAGAGGTGAAGGCAAACATCAGGATGTAAAACCCAAAATCTAGAGGTAAAGCCCAACATCTAGAGGAAAAGCCAAATATATAGATTTAAAACCCAAAATCTAGAGGTAAAGCCCAATATCTAGACCTAAAGCCCAATATCTAGACGTAAAGCCCAAAATCTAGATGAAAAGCACAACTTCTAGATCTAAAGCCCAACATCTAGAGGTAAAGACCAATAGCTAGAGGTAAAACCCAACATCTAGAGGTAAAGCCAGATATCTAGAGGTAAAGCCCAACGTCTGGAGGTAAAGCCCATCATCTAGTCCTACAGCCCAATGTCTGCAGGTAAAGCCCAACTTACAGAGGTGAAGGCAAACATCTAGATGTAAAACCCCAAATCTAGAGGTAAAGCCCAACATCTAGAGGAAAAGCCAAATATATATATATTTAAAACACAAAATCTAGAGGTAAAGCCCAACATCTAGAGGTAAAGCCAAATATCTAGAGGTAAAGCCCAACATCTAGAGGAAAAGCAAAATATATAGATTTCAAACCCAAATTCTAGAGTTAAATCCCAACATCTAGATGTAAAGCCCAACTTCCAAAGTTAAAGTCCAAAATCTAGAGGTAAACACCAATACCTATTGTTAGAGCCCAAAATCTAGAGATAAAGCCCAACATCTAGAGATAAAGCCAAATATATAGATTTAAAACCCAAAATCTAGAGATAAAGCCGAACATCTAAATGTAAAGCAAAACATCTAGATGTAATCCAAACATCTAGAGGTAAAGCCTAACATCTAGAGGTGAAGCACAACATATAGAGGTATAACCCAACATCTAGAGATAAAGACCAACATCTAAATGTAAAGCAAAACATCTAGATGTAAAACCCTACATCTAGAGGTAAAGTCCAATATCTAGACCTAAAGACCAACATCTAGAGGTAAAACCCAACATCTAGTGGTAAAGCCCAACGTCTGGAGGTAAAGCCCAGATTCTAGAGAGAAGCCAAAAATCCAAATGGAAAACCCAAAATCTGGAGGTAAAGCCCAACATCTACAGGTAAATCCAGATATCTAGGGGTAAAGCCCAACATCTAGAGGAAAAGCCAAATATATAGATATAAAACCCAAAATCTAGAGGTAAAGCCCAATATCTAGACGTAAAGCCCAAAATCTAGATGAAAAGCACAACTTCTAGATCGAAAGCCCAACATCTAGAGGTAAAGACCAATATCTAGAGGTAAAACCAAACATCTAGAGGTAAAGCCAGATATCTAGAGGTAAAGCCCAACATCTAGAGGAAAAGCAAAATATATAGATTTCAAACCCAAATTCTAGAGTTCAATCCCAACATCTAGAGGTAAATCCCAAAGTCTAGATGTAAAGCTCAACTTCCAGATTTAAAGTCAAAAATCTAAATGTAAATACCAATACCTAGAGGTAGAGCCCAAAATGTAGAGGTAAAGCCCAACATCTAGAGATAAAGCCAGATATATAGATCTAAACCCCAAAATCTAGAGGTGAAGCCCAACTTCTAGATCTAAAGCCGAAAATATAGTTGTAAAGCCCAAATTCTAAATCTAAAGCCCAACATCTGGAGGAAAAGCCCAATAATTAGAGTTTAAGCGCATCATTTAGAGGTAAAGCCAGATATCTAGAGGTAAAGCCCAACGTCTGGAGGTAAAGCCCATCATCTAGTCCTACAGCCCAATGTCTGCAGGTAAAGCCCAACTTACAGAGGTGAAGGCAAACATCTAGATGTAAAACCCCAAATCTAGATGTAAAGCCCAACATCTAGAGGAAAAGCCAAATATATATAGATTTAAAACCCAAAACCTAGAGGTAAAGCCCAATATCTAGACGTAAAGCCCAAAATCTAGATGTAAAGCCCAAATTCTAGTTCTAACGCCCAAAATCAAGATGTAAATCCCAAATTCTTGGTCTAACACCCAAAATCTAGAGTTAAAGGTCAATATCTAGAGGTAAAACCCAACATCTAGAGGTAAAGCCAGATATCTAGAGGTAAAGCCCAACATCTAGAGGAAAAGCAAAATATATAGATTTCAAACCCAAATTCTAGAGTTCAATCCCAACATCTAGGGGTAAACCCCAACTTCCAGAGTTAAAGTCCAAAATCTAGAGGTAAACACCAATACCTAGAGTTAGAGCCCAACATCTAAAGATATGCCAAATATATAGATTTAAAACCCAAAATCTAGAGATAAAGCCGAACATCTAAATGTAAAGCAAAACATCTAGATGTAATCCAAACATCTAGAGGTAAAGCCTAACATCTACAGGTAAATCCAGATATCTAGGGGTAAAGCCCAACATGTAGAGGAAAAGCCAAATATATAGATATAAAACCCAAAATCTAGAGGTAAAGCCCAATATCTAGACGTAAAGATCAAAATCTAGATATAAATCCCAACTTCTAGATCTAAAGCCCAAAATATAGATGTAAATCCCATCTTCTAAATCTAAAGCCCAACATCTAGAGGTAAAGCCCAATATTTAGAGTTTAAGCGCATCATTTAGAGGTAAAGCCCAAAATCTAGATGTAAAGCTCAACTTCTAGAGGTAAAGCCCATCATCTAGTCCTACAGCCTAATGGCTGCAGGTAAAGCCCAAGTTACAGAGGTGAAGGCAAACACCAGGATGTAAAACCCAAAATCTAGAGGTAAAGCCCAATATCTAGACCTAAAGGCCAATATCTAGACGTAAAGCCCAAAATCTAGATGAAAAGCACAACTTCTAGATCTAAAGCCCAACATCTAGAGGTAAAGACCAATAGCTAGAGGTAAAACCCAACATCTAGAGGTAAAGCCAGATATCTAGAGGTAAAGCCCAACGTCTGGAGGTAAAGCCCATCATCTAGTCCTACAGCCCAATGTCTGCAGGTAAAGCCCAACTTACAGAGGTGAAGGCAAACATCTAGATGTAAAACCCCAAATCTAGCGGTAAAGCCCAACATCTAGAGGAAAAGCCAAATATATATATATTTAAAAACCAAAATCTAGAGGTGAAGCCCCAGATCTAGAGGTAAAGCCAGATATCTAGAGGTAAAGCCCAACATCTAGAGGAAAAGCAAAATATATAGATTTCAAACCCAAATTCTAGAGTTAAATCCCAACATCTAGATGTAAAGCCCAACTTCCAAAGTTAAAGTCCAAAATCTAGAGGTAAACACCAATACCTAGTGTTACAGCCCAAAATCTAGAGATAAAGCCCAACATCTAGAAGAAAAGCCAAATATATAGATTTAAAACCCAAAATCTAGAGATAAAGCCGAACATCTAAATGTACAGCAAAACATCTAGATGTAAACCCCTACATCTAGAGGTAAAGTCCAATATCTAGACCTAAAGACCAACATCTAGAGGTAAAACCCAACATCTAGTGGTAAAGCCCAACGTCTGGAGGTAAAGCCCAGATTCTAGAGAGAAGCCAAAAATCCAGATGGAAAACCCAAAATCTAGAGGTAAAGCCCAACATCTACAGGTAAATCCAGATATCTAGGGGTAAAGTCCAACATCTAGAGGAAAAGCCAAATATATCGATATAAAACCCAAAATCTAGAGGTAAAGCCCAATATCTAGACGTAAAGCCCAAAATCTAGATGAAAAGCACAACTTCTAGATCGAAAGCCCAACATCTAGAGGTAAAGACCAATAGCTAGAGGTAAAACCCAACATCTAGAGGTATAGCCAGATATCTAGAGGTAAAGCCCAACGTCTGGAGGTAAAGCCCATCATCTAGTCCTACAGCCCAATGTCTGCAGGTAAAGCCCAACTTACAGAGGTGAAGGCAAACATCTAGATGTAAAACCCCAAATCTAGCGGTAAAGCCCAACATCTAGAGGAAAAGCCAAATATATAGATATAAAACCCAAAAACTAAAGGTAAAGCCCAATATCTAGACGTAAAGCCCAAAATCTAGATGAAAAGCACAACTTCTAGATCGAAAGCCCAACATCTAGAGGTAAAGACCAATATCTAGAGGTAAAACCAAACATCTAGAGGTAAAGCTAGATATCTAGAGGTAAAGCCCAACATCTAGAGGAAAAGCAAAATATATAGATTTCAAACCCAAATTCTAGAGTTAAATCCCAAAATCTAGAGGTAAATCCCAAAGTCTAGATGTAAAGCTCAACTTACAGATTTAAAATCAAAAATCTAAATGTAAATACCAATACCAAGAGGTAGAGCCCAAAATGTAGAGGTAAAGCCCAACATCTAGAGATAAAGCCAGATATATAGATCTAAACCCCAAAATCTAGAGGTGAAGCCCAATATTTAAATGTAAAGCCCAAAATCTAGATGTAAAGCCCAACTTCTAGATCTAAAGCCGAAAATATAGTTGTAAAGCCCAACTTCTAAATCTAAAGCCCAACATCTGGAGGAAAAGCCCAATATTTAGAGTTTAAGCGCATCATTTAGAGGTAAAGCCAGATATTTAGAGGTAAAGCCCAACGTCTGGAGGTAAAGCCCATCATCTAGTCCTACAGCCCAATGTCTGCAGGTAAAGCCCAACTTACAGAGGTGAAGGCAAACATCTAGATGTAAAACCCCAAATCTAGAGGTAAAGCCCAACATCTAGAGGAAAAGCCAAATATATATAGATTTAAAACCCAAAACCTAGAGGTAAAGCCCAATACCTAGACCTAAAGCCCAATATCTAGACGTAAAGCACAAAATCTAGATGTAAAGCCCAAATTCTAGATCTAAAGCCCAAAATCTAGATGTAAAACCCAAATTCTTGGTCTAACACCCAAAATCTAGAGGTAAAGAACAATATCTAGAGGTAAAACCCAACATCTAGAGGTAAAGCCAGATATCTAGAGGTAAAGCCCAACATCTAGAGTAAAAGCAAAATATATCGATATAAAACCCAAAATCTAGAGGTAAAGCCCAATATCTAGACGTAAAGCCCAAAATCTAGATGAAAAGCACAACTTCTAGATCGAAAGCCCAACATCTAGAGGTAAAGACCAATAGCTAGAGGTAAAACCCAACATCTAGAGGTATAGCCAGATATCTAGAGGTAAAGCCCAACGTCTGGAGGTAAAGCCCATCATCTAGTCCTACAGCCCAATGTCTGCAGGTAAAGCCCAACTTACAGAGGTGAAGGCAAACATCTAGATGTAAAACCCCAAATCTAGCGGTAAAGCCCAACATCTAGAGGAAAAGCCAAATATATAGATATAAAACCCAAAAACTAAAGGTAAAGCCCAATATCTAGACGTAAAGCCCAAAATCTAGATGAAAAGCACAACTTCTAGATCGAAAGCCCAACATCTAGAGGTAAAGACCAATATCTAGAGGTAAAACCAAACATCTAGAGGTAAAGCCAGATATCTAGAGGTAAAGCCCAACATCTAGAGGAAAAGCAAAATATATAGATTTCAAACCCAAATTCTAGAGTTAAATCCCAAAATCTAGAGGTAAATCCCAAAGTCTAGATGTAAAGCTCAACTTACAGATTTAAAGTCAAAAATCTAAATGTAAATACCAATACCTAGAGGTAGAGCCCAAAATGTAGAGGTAAAGCCCAACATATAGAGATAAAGCCAGATATATAGATCTAAACCCCAAAATCTAGAGGTGAAGCCCAATATTTAAATGTAAAGCCCAAAATCTAGATGTAAAGCCCAACTTCTAGATCTAAAGCCGAAAATATAGTTGTAAAGCCCAACTTCTAAATCTAAAGCCCAACATCTGGAGGAAAAGCCCAATATTTAGAGTTTAAGCGCATCATTTAGAGGTAAAGCCAGATATCTAGAGGTAAAGCCCAACGTCTGGAGGTAAAGCCCATCATCTAGTCCTACAGCCCAATGTCTGCAGGTAAAGCCCAACTTACAGAGGTGAAGGCAAACATCTAGATGTAAAACCCCAAATCTAGAGGTAAAGCCCAACATCTAGAGGAAAAGCCAAATATATATAGATTTAAAACCCAAAACCTAGAGGTAAAGCCCAATACCTAGACCTAAAGCCCAATATCTAGACGTAAAGCACAAAATCTAGATGTAAAGCCCAAATTCTAGATCTAAAGCCCAAAATCTAGATGTAAAACCCAAATTCTTGGTCTAACACCCAAAATCTAGAGGTAAAGAACAATATCTAGAGGTAAAACCCAACATCTAGAGGTAAAGCCAGATATCTAGAGGTAAAGCCCAACATCTAGAGGAAAAGCAAAATATATAGATTTCAAACCCAAATTCTAGAGTTAAATCCCAACATCTAGGGGTAAACCCCAACTTCCAGAGTTAAAGTCCAAAATCTAGAGGTAAACACCAATACCTAGAGTTAGAGCCCAACATCTAGAGATATGCCAAATATATAGTTTTAAAACCCAAAATCTAGAGATAAAGCCGAACATCTAAATGTAAAGCAAAACATCTAGATGTAATCCAAACATCTAGAGGTAAAGCCTAACATCTACAGGTAAATCCAGATATCTAGGGGTAAAGCCCAACATCTAGAGGAAAAGCCAAATATATAGATATAAAACCCAAAATCTAGAGGTAAAGCCCAATATCTAGACGTAAAGATCAAAATCTAGATATAAATCCCAACTTCTAGATCTAAAGCCCAAAATATAGATGTAAATCCCAACTTCTAAATCTAAAGCCCAACATCTAGAGGTAAAGCCCAATATTTAGAGTTTAAGCGCATCATTTAGAGGTAAAGCCCAAAATCTAGATGTAAAGCTCAACTTCTAGAGGTAAAGAACATCATCTAGTCCTACAGCCTAATGGCTGCAGGTAAAGCCCAGCTTACAGAGGTGAAGGCAAACATCAGGATGTAAAACCCAAAATCTAGAGGTAAAGCCCAACATCTAGAGGAAAAGCCAAATATATAGATTTAAAACCCAAAATCTAGAGGTAAAGCCCAATATCTAGACCTAAAGCCCAATATCTAGACGTAAAGCCCAAAATCTAGATGAAAAGCACAACTTCTAGATCTAAAGCCCAACATCTAGAGGTAAAGACCAATAGCTAGAGGTAAAACCCAACATCTAGAGGTAAAGCCAGATATCTAGAGGTAAAGCCCAACGTCTGGAGGTAAAGCCCATCATCTAGTCCTACAGCCCAATGTCTGCAGGTAAAGCCCAACTTACAGAGGTGAAGGCAAACATCTAGATGTAAAACCCCAAATCTAGAGGTAAAGCCCAACATCTAGAGGAAAAGCCAAATATATATAGATTTAAAACCCAAAATCTAGAGGTAAAGCCCAACATCTAGAGGTAAAGACAGATATCTAGAGGTAAAGCCCAACATCTAGAGGAAAAGCAAAATATATAGATTTCAAACCCAAATTCTAGAGTTAAATCCCAACATCTAGATGTAAAGCCTAACTTCCAAAGTTAAAGTCCAAAATCTAGAGGTAAACACCAATACCTAGTGTTAGAGCCCAAAATCTAGAGGTAAAGCCCAACATCTAGAAGAAAAGCCAAATATATAGATTTAAAACCCAAAATCTAGAGATAAAGCCGAACATCTAAATGTACAGCAAAACATCTAGATGTAATCCAAACATCTAGAGGTAAAGCCTAACATCTAGAGGTGAAGCACAATATATAGAGGTATAACCCAACATCTAGAGATAAAGACCAACATCTAAATGTAAAGCAAAACATCTAGATGTAAACCCCTACATCTAGAGGTAAAGTCCAATATCTAGACCTAAAGACCAACATCTAGTGGTAAAGCCCAACGTCTGGAGGTAAAGCCCAGATTCTAGAGAGAAGCCAAAAATCCAGATGGAAAACCCAAAATCTAGAGGTAAAGCCCAACATCTACAGGTAAATCCAGATATCTAGGGGTAAAGCCCAACATCTAGAGGAAAAGCCAAATATATCGATATAAAACCCAAAATCTAGAGGTAAAGCCCAATATCTAGACGTAAAGCCCAAAACCTAGATGAAAAGCACAACTTCTAGATCTAAAGCCCAACATCTAGAGGTAAAGACCAATAGCTAGAGGTAAAACCCAACATCTAGAGGTAAAGCCAGATATCTAGAGGTAAAGCCCAACGTCTGGAGGTAAAGCCCATCATCTAGTCCTACAGCCCAATGTCTGCAGGTAAAGCCCAACTTACAGAGGTGAAGGCAAACATCTAGATGTAAAACCCCAAATCTAGCGGTAAAGCCCAACATCTAGAGGAAAAGCCAAATATATATATATTTAAAACCCAAAATCTAGAGGTGAAGCCCCAGATCTAGAGGTAAAGCCAGATATCTAGAGGTAAAGCCCAACATCTAGAGGAAAAGCAAAATATATAGATTTCAAACCCAAATTCTAGAGTTAAATCCCAACATCTAGATGTAAAGCCCAACTTCCAAAGTTAAAGTCCAAAATCTAGAGGTAAACACCAATACCTAGTGTTACAGCCCAAAATCTAGAGATAAAGCCCAACATCTAGAAGAAAAGCCAAATATATAGATTTAAAACCCAAAATCTAGAGATAAAGCCGAACATCTAAATGTACAGCAAAACATCTAGATGTAAACCCCTACATCTAGAGGTAAAGTCCAATATCTAGACCTAAAGACCAACATCTAGAGGTAAAACCCAACATCTAGTGGTAAAGCCCAACGTCTGGAGGTAAAGCCCAGATTCTAGAGAGAAGCCAAAAATCCAGATGGAAAACCCAAAATCTAGAGGTAAAGCCCAACATCTACAGGTAAATCCAGATATCTAGGGGTAAAGTCCAACATCTAGAGGAAAAGCCAAATATATCGATATAAAACCCAAAATCTAGAGGTAAAGCCCAATATCTAGACGTAAAGCCCAAAATCTAGATGAAAAGCACAACTTCTAGATCGAAAGCCCAACATCTAGAGGTAAAGACCAATAGCTAGAGGTAAAACCCAACATCTAGAGGTATAGCCAGATATCTAGAGGTAAAGCCCAACGTCTGGAGGTAAAGCCCATCATCTAGTCCTACAGCCCAATGTCTGCAGGTAAAGCCCAACTTACAGAGGTGAAGGCAAACATCTAGATGTAAAACCCCAAATCTAGCGGTAAAGCCCAACATCTAGAGGAAAAGCCAAATATATAGATATAAAACCCAAAAACTAAAGGTAAAGCCCAATATCTAGACGTAAAGCCCAAAATCTAGATGAAAAGCACAACTTCTAGATCGAAAGCCCAACATCTAGAGGTAAAGACCAATATCTAGAGGTAAAACCAAACATCTAGAGGTAAAGCTAGATATCTAGAGGTAAAGCCCAACATCTAGAGGAAAAGCAAAATATATAGATTTCAAACCCAAATTCTAGAGTTAAATCCCAAAATCTAGAGGTAAATCCCAAAGTCTAGATGTAAAGCTCAACTTACAGATTTAAAATCAAAAATCTAAATGTAAATACCAATACCAAGAGGTAGAGCCCAAAATGTAGAGGTAAAGCCCAACATCTAGAGATAAAGCCAGATATATAGATCTAAACCCCAAAATCTAGAGGTGAAGCCCAATATTTAAATGTAAAGCCCAAAATCTAGATGTAAAGCCCAACTTCTAGATCTAAAGCCGAAAATATAGTTGTAAAGCCCAACTTCTAAATCTAAAGCCCAACATCTGGAGGAAAAGCCCAATATTTAGAGTTTAAGCGCATCATTTAGAGGTAAAGCCAGATATTTAGAGGTAAAGCCCAACGTCTGGAGGTAAAGCCCATCATCTAGTCCTACAGCCCAATGTCTGCAGGTAAAGCCCAACTTACAGAGGTGAAGGCAAACATCTAGATGTAAAACCCCAAATCTAGATGTAAAGCCCAACATCTAGAGGAAAAGCCAAATATATATAGATTTAAAACCCAAAACCTAGAGGTAAAGCCCAATACCTAGACCTAAAGCCCAATATCTAGACGTAAAGCACAAAATCTAGATGTAAAGCCCAAATTCTAGATCTAAAGCCCAAAATCTAGATGTAAAACCCAAATTCTTGGTCTAACACCCAAAATCTAGAGGTAAAGAACAATATCTAGAGGTAAAACCCAACATCTAGAGGTAAAGCCAGATATCTAGAGGTAAAGCCCAACATCTAGAGTAAAAGCAAAATATATCGATATAAAACCCAAAATCTAGAGGTAAAGCCCAATATCTAGACGTAAAGCCCAAAATCTAGATGAAAAGCACAACTTCTAGATCGAAAGCCCAACATCTAGAGGTAAAGACCAATAGCTAGAGGTAAAACCCAACATCTAGAGGTATAGCCAGATATCTAGAGGTAAAGCCCAACGTCTGGAGGTAAAGCCCATCATCTAGTCCTACAGCCCAATGTCTGCAGGTAAAGCCCAACTTACAGAGGTGAAGGCAAACATCTAGATGTAAAACCCCAAATCTAGCGGTAAAGCCCAACATCTAGAGGAAAAGCCAAATATATAGATATAAAACCCAAAAACTAAAGGTAAAGCCCAATATCTAGACGTAAAGCCCAAAATCTAGATGAAAAGCACAACTTCTAGATCGAAAGCCCAACATCTAGAGGTAAAGACCAATATCTAGAGGTAAAACCAAACATCTAGAGGTAAAGCCAGATATCTAGAGGTAAAGCCCAACATCTAGAGGAAAAGCAAAATATATAGATTTCAAACCCAAATTCTAGAGTTAAATCCCAAAATCTAGAGGTAAATCCCAAAGTCTAGATGTAAAGCTCAACTTACAGATTTAAAGTCAAAAATCTAAATGTAAATACCAATACCTAGAGGTAGAGCCCAAAATGTAGAGGTAAAGCCCAACATCTAGAGATAAAGCCAGATATATAGATCTAAACCCCAAAATCTAGAGGTGAAGCCCAATATTTAAATGTAAAGCCCAAAATCTAGATGTAAAGCCCAACTTCTAGATCTAAAGCCGAAAATATAGTTGTAAAGCCCAACTTCTAAATCTAAAGCCCAACATCTGGAGGAAAAGCCCAATATTTAGAGTTTAAGCGCATCATTTAGAGGTAAAGCCAGATATCTAGAGGTAAAGCCCAACGTCTGGAGGTAAAGCCCATCATCTAGTCCTACAGCCCAATGTCTGCAGGTAAAGCCCAACTTACAGAGGTGAAGGCAAACATCTAGATGTAAAACCCCAAATCTAGAGGTAAAGCCCAACATCTAGAGGAAAAGCCAAATATATATAGATTTAAAACCCAAAACCTAGAGGTAAAGCCCAATACCTAGACCTAAAGCCCAATATCTAGACGTAAAGCACAAAATCTAGATGTAAAGCCCAAATTCTAGATCTAAAGCCCAAAATCTAGATGTAAAACCCAAATTCTTGGTCTAACACCCAAAATCTAGAGGTAAAGAACAATATCTAGAGGTAAAACCCAACATCTAGAGGTAAAGCCAAATATATATAGATTTAAAACCCAAAATCTAGAGGTAAAGCCCAACATCTAGAGGTAAAGACAGATATCTAGAGGTAAAGCCCAACATCTAGAGGAAAAGCAAAATATATAGATTTCAAACCCAAATTCTAGAGTTAAATCCCAACATCTAGATGTAAAGCCTAACTTCCAAAGTTAAAGTCCAAAATCTAGAGGTAAACACCAATACCTAGTGTTAGAGCCCAAAATCTAGAGGTAAAGCCCAACATCTAGAAGAAAAGCCAAATATATAGATTTAAAACCCAAAATCTAGAGATAAAGCCGAACATCTAAATGTACAGCAAAACATCTAGATGTAATCCAAACATCTAGAGGTAAAGCCTAACATCTAGAGGTGAAGCACAATATATAGAGGTATAACCCAACATCTAGAGATAAAGACCAACATCTAAATGTAAAGCAAAACATCTAGATGTAAACCCCTACATCTAGAGGTAAAGTCCAATATCTAGACCTAAAGACCAACATCTAGTGGTAAAGCCCAACGTCTGGAGGTAAAGCCCAGATTCTAGAGAGAAGCCAAAAATCCAGATGGAAAACCCAAAATCTAGAGGTAAAGCCCAACATCTACAGGTAAATCCAGATATCTAGGGGTAAAGCCCAACATCTAGAGGAAAAGCCAAATATATCGATATAAAACCCAAAATCTAGAGGTAAAGCCCAATATCTAGACGTAAAGCCCAAAACCTAGATGAAAAGCACAACTTCTAGATCTAAAGCCCAACATCTAGAGGTAAAGACCAATAGCTAGAGGTAAAACCCAACATCTAGAGGTAAAGCCAGATATCTAGAGGTAAAGCCCAACGTCTGGAGGTAAAGCCCATCATCTAGTCCTACAGCCCAATGTCTGCAGGTAAAGCCCAACTTACAGAGGTGAAGGCAAACATCTAGATGTAAAACCCCAAATCTAGCGGTAAAGCCCAACATCTAGAGGAAAAGCCAAATATATATATATTTAAAACCCAAAATCTAGAGGTGAAGCCCCAGATCTAGAGGTAAAGCCAGATATCTAGAGGTAAAGCCCAACATCTAGAGGAAAAGCAAAATATATAGATTTCAAACCCAAATTCTAGAGTTAAATCCCAACATCTAGATGTAAAGCCCAACTTCCAAAGTTAAAGTCCAAAATCTAGAGGTAAACACCAATACCTAGTGTTACAGCCCAAAATCTAGAGATAAAGCCCAACATCTAGAAGAAAAGCCAAATATATAGATTTAAAACCCAAAATCTAGAGATAAAGCCGAACATCTAAATGTACAGCAAAACATCTAGATGTAAACCCCTACATCTAGAGGTAAAGTCCAATATCTAGACCTAAAGACCAACATCTAGAGGTAAAACCCAACATCTAGTGGTAAAGCCCAACGTCTGGAGGTAAAGCCCAGATTCTAGAGAGAAGCCAAAAATCCAGATGGAAAACCCAAAATCTAGAGGTAAAGCCCAACATCTACAGGTAAATCCAGATATCTAGGGGTAAAGTCCAACATCTAGAGGAAAAGCCAAATATATCGATATAAAACCCAAAATCTAGAGGTAAAGCCCAATATCTAGACGTAAAGCCCAAAATCTAGATGAAAAGCACAACTTCTAGATCGAAAGCCCAACATCTAGAGGTAAAGACCAATAGCTAGAGGTAAAACCCAACATCTAGAGGTATAGCCAGATATCTAGAGGTAAAGCCCAACGTCTGGAGGTAAAGCCCATCATCTAGTCCTACAGCCCAATGTCTGCAGGTAAAGCCCAACTTACAGAGGTGAAGGCAAACATCTAGATGTAAAACCCCAAATCTAGCGGTAAAGCCCAACATCTAGAGGAAAAGCCAAATATATAGATATAAAACCCAAAAACTAAAGGTAAAGCCCAATATCTAGACGTAAAGCCCAAAATCTAGATGAAAAGCACAACTTCTAGATCGAAAGCCCAACATCTAGAGGTAAAGACCAATATCTAGAGGTAAAACCAAACATCTAGAGGTAAAGCTAGATATCTAGAGGTAAAGCCCAACATCTAGAGGAAAAGCAAAATATATAGATTTCAAACCCAAATTCTAGAGTTAAATCCCAAAATCTAGAGGTAAATCCCAAAGTCTAGATGTAAAGCTCAACTTACAGATTTAAAATCAAAAATCTAAATGTAAATACCAATACCAAGAGGTAGAGCCCAAAATGTAGAGGTAAAGCCCAACATCTAGAGATAAAGCCAGATATATAGATCTAAACCCCAAAATCTAGAGGTGAAGCCCAATATTTAAATGTAAAGCCCAAAATCTAGATGTAAAGCCCAACTTCTAGATCTAAAGCCGAAAATATAGTTGTAAAGCCCAACTTCTAAATCTAAAGCCCAACATCTGGAGGAAAAGCCCAATATTTAGAGTTTAAGCGCATCATTTAGAGGTAAAGCCAGATATTTAGAGGTAAAGCCCAACGTCTGGAGGTAAAGCCCATCATCTAGTCCTACAGCCCAATGTCTGCAGGTAAAGCCCAACTTACAGAGGTGAAGGCAAACATCTAGATGTAAAACCCCAAATCTAGATGTAAAGCCCAACATCTAGAGGAAAAGCCAAATATATATAGATTTAAAACCCAAAACCTAGAGGTAAAGCCCAATACCTAGACCTAAAGCCCAATATCTAGACGTAAAGCACAAAATCTAGATGTAAAGCCCAAATTCTAGATCTAAAGCCCAAAATCTAGATGTAAAACCCAAATTCTTGGTCTAACACCCAAAATCTAGAGGTAAAGAACAATATCTAGAGGTAAAACCCAACATCTAGAGGTAAAGCCAGATATCTAGAGGTAAAGCCCAACATCTAGAGTAAAAGCAAAATATATCGATATAAAACCCAAAATCTAGAGGTAAAGCCCAATATCTAGACGTAAAGCCCAAAATCTAGATGAAAAGCACAACTTCTAGATCGAAAGCCCAACATCTAGAGGTAAAGACCAATAGCTAGAGGTAAAACCCAACATCTAGAGGTATAGCCAGATATCTAGAGGTAAAGCCCAACGTCTGGAGGTAAAGCCCATCATCTAGTCCTACAGCCCAATGTCTGCAGGTAAAGCCCAACTTACAGAGGTGAAGGCAAACATCTAGATGTAAAACCCCAAATCTAGCGGTAAAGCCCAACATCTAGAGGAAAAGCCAAATATATAGATATAAAACCCAAAAACTAAAGGTAAAGCCCAATATCTAGACGTAAAGCCCAAAATCTAGATGAAAAGCACAACTTCTAGATCGAAAGCCCAACATCTAGAGGTAAAGACCAATATCTAGAGGTAAAACCAAACATCTAGAGGTAAAGCCAGATATCTAGAGGTAAAGCCCAACATCTAGAGGAAAAGCAAAATATATAGATTTCAAACCCAAATTCTAGAGTTAAATCCCAAAATCTAGAGGTAAATCCCAAAGTCTAGATGTAAAGCTCAACTTACAGATTTAAAGTCAAAAATCTAAATGTAAATACCAATACCTAGAGGTAGAGCCCAAAATGTAGAGGTAAAGCCCAACATCTAGAGATAAAGCCAGATATATAGATCTAAACCCCAAAATCTAGAGGTGAAGCCCAATATTTAAATGTAAAGCCCAAAATCTAGATGTAAAGCCCAACTTCTAGATCTAAAGCCGAAAATATAGTTGTAAAGCCCAACTTCTAAATCTAAAGCCCAACATCTGGAGGAAAAGCCCAATATTTAGAGTTTAAGCGCATCATTTAGAGGTAAAGCCAGATATCTAGAGGTAAAGCCCAACGTCTGGAGGTAAAGCCCATCATCTAGTCCTACAGCCCAATGTCTGCAGGTAAAGCCCAACTTACAGAGGTGAAGGCAAACATCTAGATGTAAAACCCCAAATCTAGAGGTAAAGCCCAACATCTAGAGGAAAAGCCAAATATATATAGATTTAAAACCCAAAACCTAGAGGTAAAGCCCAATACCTAGACCTAAAGCCCAATATCTAGACGTAAAGCACAAAATCTAGATGTAAAGCCCAAATTCTAGATCTAAAGCCCAAAATCTAGATGTAAAACCCAAATTCTTGGTCTAACACCCAAAATCTAGAGGTAAAGAACAATATCTAGAGGTAAAACCCAACATCTAGAGGTAAAGCCAGATATCTAGAGGTAAAGCCCAACATCTAGAGGAAAAGCAAAATATATAGATTTCAAACCCAAATTCTAGAGTTAAATCCCAACATCTAGGGGTAAACCCCAACTTCCAGAGTTAAAGTCCAAAATCTAGAGGTAAACACCAATACCTAGAGTTAGAGCCCAACATCTAGAGATATGCCAAATATATAGTTTTAAAACCCAAAATCTAGAGATAAAGCCGAACATCTAAATGTAAAGCAAAACATCTAGATGTAATCCAAACATCTAGAGGTAAAGCCTAACATCTACAGGTAAATCCAGATATCTAGGGGTAAAGCCCAACATCTAGAGGAAAAGCCAAATATATAGATATAAAACCCAAAATCTAGACCTAAAGCCCAATATCTAGACGTAAAGATCAAAATCTAGATATAAATCCCAACTTCTAGATCTAAAGCCCAAAATATAGATGTAAATCCCAACTTCTAAATCTAAAGCCCAACATCTAGAGGTAAAGCCCAATATTTAGAGTTTAAGCGCATCATTTAGAGGTAAAGCCCAAAATCTAGATGTAAAGCTCAACTTCTAGAGGTAAAGAACATCATCTAGTCCTACAGCCTAATGGCTGCAGGTAAAGCCCAGCTTACAGAGGTGAAGGCAAACATCAGGATGTAAAACCCAAAATCTAGAGGTAAAGCCCAACATCTAGAGGAAAAGCCAAATATATAGATTTAAAACCCAAAATCTAGAGGTAAAGCCCAATATCTAGACCTAAAGCCCAATATCTAGACGTAAAGCCCAAAATCTAGATGAAAAGCACAACTTCTAGATCTAAAGCCCAACATCTAGAGGTAAAGACCAATAGCTAGAGGTAAAACCCAACATCTAGAGGTAAAGCCAGATATCTAGAGGTAAAGCCCAACGTCTGGAGGTAAAGCCCATCATCTAGTCCTACAGCCCAATGTCTGCAGGTAAAGCCCAACTTACAGAGGTGAAGGCAAACATCTAGATGTAAAACCCCAAATCTAGAGGTAAAGCCCAACATCTAGAGGAAAAGCCAAATATATATAGATTTAAAACCCAAAATCTAGAGGTAAAGCCCAACATCTAGAGGTAAAGACAGATATCTAGAGGTAAAGCCCAACATCTAGAGGAAAAGCAAAATATATAGATTTCAAACCCAAATTCTAGAGTTAAATCCCAACATCTAGATGTAAAGCCTAACTTCCAAAGTTAAAGTCCAAAATCTAGAGGTAAACACCAATACCTAGTGTTAGAGGCCAAAATCTAGAGGTAAAGCCCAACATCTAGAAGAAAAGCCAAATATATAGATTTAAAACCCAAAATCTAGAGATAAAGCCGAACATCTAAATGTACAGCAAAACATCTAGATGTAATCCAAACATCTAGAGGTAAAGCCTAACATCTAGAGGTGAAGCACAATATATAGAGGTATAACCCAACATCTAGAGATAAAGACCAACATCTAAATGTAAAGCAAAACATCTAGATGTAAACCCCTACATCTAGAGGTAAAGTCCAATATCTAGACCTAAAGACCAACATCTAGAGGTAAAACCCAACATCTAGTGGTAAAGCCCAACGTCTGGAGGTAAAGCCCAGATTCTAGAGAGAAGCCAAAAATCCAGATGGAAAACCCAAAATCTAGAGGTAAAGCCCAACATCTACAGGTAAATCCAGATATCTAGGGGTAAAGCCCAACATCTAGAGGAAAAGCCAAATATATCGATATAAAACCCAAAATCTAGAGGTAAAGCCCAATATCTAGACGTAAAGCCCAAAACCTAGATGAAAAGCACAACTTCTAGATCTAAAGCCCAACATCTAGAGGTAAAGACCAATAGCTAGAGGTAAACCCCAACATCTAGAGGTAAAGCCAGATATCTAGAGGTAAAGCCCAACGTCTGGAGGTAAAGCCCATCATCTAGTCCTACAGCCCAATGTCTGCAGGTAAAGCCCAACTTACAGAGGTGAAGGCAAACATCTAGATGTAAAACCCCAAATCTAGCGGTAAAGCCCAACATCTAGAGGAAAAGCCAAATATATATATATTTAAAACCCAAAATCTAGAGGTGAAGCCCCAGATCTAGAGGTAAAGCCAGATATCTAGAGGTAAAGCCCAACATCTAGAGGAAAAGCAAAATATATAGATTTCAAACCCAAATTCTAGAGTTAAATCCCAACATCTAGATGTAAAGCCCAACTTCCAAAGTTAAAGTCCAAAATCTAGAGGTAAACACCAATACCTAGTGTTACAGCCCAAAATCTAGAGATAAAGCCCAACATCTAGAAGAAAAGCCAAATATATAGATTTAAAAACCAAAATCTAGAGATAAAGCCGAACATCTAAATGTACAGCAAAACATCTAGATGTAAACCCCTACATCTAGAGGTAAAGTCCAATATCTAGACCTAAAGACCAACATCTAGAGGTAAAACCCAACATCTAGTGGTAAAGCCCAACGTCTGGAGGTAAAGCCCAGATTCTAGAGAGAAGCCAAAAATCCAGATGGAAAACCCAAAATCTAGAGGTAAAGCCCAACATCTACAGGTAAATCCAGATATCTAGGGGTAAAGTCCAACATCTAGAGGAAAAGCCAAATATATCGATATAAAACCCAAAATCTAGAGGTAAAGCCCAATATCTAGACGTAAAGCCCAAAATCTAGATGAAAAGCACAACTTCTAGATCGAAAGCCCAACATCTAGAGGTAAAGACCAATAGCTAGAGGTAAAACCCAACATCTAGAGGTATAGCCAGATATCTAGAGGTAAAGCCCAACGTCTGGAGGTAAAGCCCATCATCTAGTCCTACAGCCCAATGTCTGCAGGTAAAGCCCAACTTACAGAGGTGAAGGCAAACATCTAGATGTAAAACCCCAAATCTAGCGGTAAAGCCCAACATCTAGAGGAAAAGCCAAATATATAGATATAAAACCCAAAAACTAAAGGTAAAGCCCAATATCTAGACGTAAAGCCCAAAATCTAGATGAAAAGCACAACTTCTAGATCGAAAGCCCAACATCTAGAGGTAAAGACCAATATCTAGAGGTAAAACCAAACATCTAGAGGTAAAGCTAGATATCTAGAGGTAAAGCCCAACATCTAGAGGAAAAGCAAAATATATAGATTTCAAACCCAAATTCTAGAGTTAAATCCCAAAATCTAGAGGTAAATCCCAAAGTCTAGATGTAAAGCTCAACTTACAGATTTAAAGTCAAAAATCTAAATGTAAATACCAATACCTAGAGGTAGAGCCCAAAATGTAGAGGTAAAGCCCAACATCTAGAGATAAAGCCAGATATATAGATCTAAACCCCAAAATCTAGAGGTGAAGCCCAATATTTAAATGTAAAGCCCAAAATCTAGATGTAAAGCCCAACTTCTAGATCTAAAGCCGAAAATATAGTTGTAAAGCCCAACTTCTAAATCTAAAGCCCAACATCTGGAGGAAAAGCCCAATATTTAGAGTTTAAGCACATCATTTAGAGGTAAAGCCAGATATCTAGAGGTAAAGCCCAACGTCTGGAGGTAAAGCCCATCATCTAGTCCTACAGCCCAATGTCTGCAGGTAAAGCCCAACTTACAGAGGTGAAGGCAAACATCTAGATGTAAAACCCCAAATCTAGATGTAAAGCCCAACATCTAGAGGAAAAGCCAAATATATATAGATTTAAAACCCAAAACCTAGAGGTAAAGCCCAATACCTAGACCTAAAGCCCAATATCTAGACGTAAAGCACAAAATCTAGATGTAAAGCCCAAATTCTAGATCTTAAGCCCAAAATCTAGATGTAAAACCCAAATTCTTGGTCTAACACCCAAAATCTAGACGTAAAGAACAATATCTAGAGGTAAAACCCAACATCTAGAGGTAAAGCCAGATATCTAGAGGTAAAGCCCAACATCTAGAGGAAAAGCAAAATATATCGATATAAAACCCAAAATCTAGAGGTAAAGCCCAATATCTAGACGTAAAGCCCAAAATCTAGATGAAAAGCACAACTTCTAGATCGAAAGCCCAACATCTAGAGGTAAAGACCAATAGCTAGAGGTAAAACCCAACATCTAGAGGTATAGCCAGATATCTAGAGGTAAAGCCCAACGTCTGGAGGTAAAGCCCATCATCTAGTCCTACAGCCCAATGTCTGCAGGTAAAGCCCAACTTACAGAGGTGAAGGCAAACATCTAGATGTAAAACCCCAAATCTAGCGGTAAAGCCCAACATCTAGAGGAAAAGCCAAATATATAGATATAAAACCCAAAATCTAGAGGTAAAGCCCAATATCTAGACGTAAAGCCCAAAATCTAGATGAAAAGCACAACTTCTAGATCGAAAGCCCAACATCTAGAGGTAAAGACCAATATCTAGAGGTAAAACCAAACATCTAGAGGTAAAGCCAGATATCTAGAGGTAAAGCCCAACATCTAGAGGAAAAGCAAAATATATAGATTTCAAACCCAAATTCTAGAGTTAAATCCCAAAATCTAGAGGTAAATCCCAAAGTCTAGATGTAAAGCTCAACTTACAGATTTAAAGTCAAAAATCTAAATGTAAATACCAATACCTAGAGGTAGAGCCCAAAATGTAGAGGTAAAGCCCAACATCTAGAGATAAAGCCAGATATATAGATCTAAACCCCAAAATCTAGAGGTGAAGCCCAATATTTAAATGTAAAGCCCAAAATCTAGATGTAAAGCCCAACTTCTAGATCTAAAGCCGAAAATATAGTTGTAAAGCCCAACTTCTAAATCTAAAGCCCAACGTCTGGAGGTAAAGCCCATCATCTAGTCCTACAGCCCAATGTCTGCAGGTAAAGCCCAACTTACAGAGGTGAAGGCAAACATCTAGATGTAAAACCCCAAATCTAGATGTAAAGCCCAACATCTAGAGGAAAAGCCAAATATATATAGATTTAAAACCCAAAACCTAGAGGTAAAGCCCAATACCTAGACCTAAAGCCCAATATCTAGACGTAAAGCACAAAATCTAGATGTAAAGCCCAAATTCTAGATCTAACGCCCAAAATCTAGAGATAAAGACCAATATCTAGAAGTAAAACCCAACATCTAGAGGTAAAGCCGATATCTAGAGGTAAAGCCCAACATCTAGAAGAAAAGCCAAATATATAGATTTAAAACCCAAAATCTAGAGATAAAGCCGAACATCTAAATGTAAAGCAAAACATCTAGATGTAATCCAAACATCTAGAGGTAAAGCCTAACATCTAGAGGTGAAGCACAACATATAGAGGTATAACCCAACATCTAGAGATAAAGACCAACATCTAAATGTAAAGCAAAACATCTAGATGTAAAACCCTACATCTAGAGGTAAAGTCCAATATCTAGACCTAAAGACCAACATCTAGAGGTAAAACCCAACATCTAGTGGTAAAGCCCAACGTCTGGAGGTAAAGCCCAGATTCTAGAGAGAAGCCAAAAATCCAGATGGAAAACCCAAAATCTAGAGGTAAAGCCCAACATCTACAGGTAAATCCAGATATCTAGGGGTAAAGCCCAACATCTAGAGGAAAAGCCAAATATATAGATATAAAACCCAAAATCTAGAGGTAAAGCTCAATATCTAGACGTAAAGCCCAAAATCTAGATGAAAAGCACAACTTCTAGATCTAAAGCCCAACATCTAGAGGTAAAGCCCAATATTTACAGGTAAAACCCAACATCTAGAGGTAAAGCCAGATATCTAGAGGTAAAGCCCAACATCTAGAGGAAAAGCAAAATATATAGATTTCAAACCCAAATTCTAGAGTTAAATCCCAACATCTAGAGGTAAATCCCAAAGTCTAGATGTAAAGCTCAACTTCCAGATTTAAAGTCAAAAAATCTAAATGTAAATACCAATACCTAGAGGTAGAGCCCAAAATGTAGAGGTAAAGCCCAACATCTAGAGATAAAGCCAGATATATAGATCTAAACCCCAAAATCTAGAGGTGAAGCCCAATATCTAGACGTAAAGCCCAAAATCTAGATGTAAAGCCCAACTTCTAAATCTAAAGCCCAAAATCTAGATGTAAAGCCCAACTTCTAAATCTAAAGCCCAACATCTAGAGGTAAAGCCCAATATTTAGAGTTTAAGCGCATCATTTAGAGGTAAAGCCAGATATCTAGAGGTAAAGCCCAACGTCTGGAGGTAAAGCCCATCATCTAGTCCTACAGCCCAATGTCTGCAGGTAAAGCCCAACTTACAGAGGTGAAGGCAAACATCTAGATGTAAAACCCCAAATCTAGATGTAAAGCCCAACATCTAGAGGAAAAGCCAAATATATATAGATTTAAAACCCAAAACCTAGAGTTAAAGCCCAACATCTAGAGGTAAAGCCAGATATCTAGGGGTAAAGCCCAACATCTAGAGGAAAAGTCCAATATCTAGATTAAAAACCCAAAATCTAGAGGTAAAGCCCAACTTCTAGATCTAAAGCCCAACATCTAGATGTAAAGCCCAAATTCTAGATCTAACGCCCAAAATCTAGAGATAAAGACCAATATCTAGAGGTAAAACCCAACATCTAGAATTAAAGCCAGATATCTAGAGGTAAAGCCCAACATCTAGAGGAAAAGCAAAATATATAGATTTCAAACCCAAATTCTAGAGTTAAATCCCAACATCTAGGGGTAAACCCCAACTTCCAGAGTTAAAGTCCAAAATCTAGAGGTAAACACCAATACCTAGAGTTAGAGCCCAAAATCTAGAGATATGCCAAATATATAGATTTAAAACCCAAAATCTAGAGATAAAGCCGAACATCTAAATGTAAAGCAAAACATCTAGATGTAATCCAAACATCTAGAGGTAAAGCCTAACATCCAGAGGTGAAGTACAACATATAGAGGTATAACCCAACATCTAGAGATAAAGACCAACATCTAAATGTAAAGGAAAACATCTAGACGTAAAACCCTACATCTAGAGGTAAAGTCCAATATCTAGACCTAAAGACCAACATCTAGAGGTAAAACTCATCATCTAGTGGTAAAGCCCAACGTCTGGAGGTAAAGCCCAGATTCTAGAGAGAAGCCAAAAATCCAGATGTAAAAACCAAAATCTAGAGGTAAAGCCCAACATCTACAGGTAAATCCAGATATCTAGGGGTAAGGCCCAACATCTAGAGAAAAAGCCAAATATATAGCTTTAAAGCCCAAAATCTAGATGTAAAGCCCAACTTCTAGATCTAAAGCCCACAATCTAGATGTAAAGCCCAAATTCTAGATCTAACACCCAAAATCTAGAGATAAAGACCAATATCTAGAGGTAAAACCCAACATCTAGAGGTAAAGCCAGATATCTAGAGGTAAAGCCCAACATCTAGAGGAAAAGCAAAATATATAGATTTCAAACCCAAATTCTAGAGTTAAATCCCAACATCTAGGGGTAAACCCCAACTTCCAGAGTTAAAGTCCAAAATCTAGAGGTAAACACCAATACCTAGAGTTAGAGCCCAAAATCTAGAGATATGCCAAATATATAGATTTAAAACCCAAAATCTAGAGATAAAGCCGAACATCTAAATGTAAAGCAAAACATCTAGATGTAATGCAAACATCTAGAGGTAAAGCCTAACATCTAGAGGTGAAGCACAACATATAGAGGTATAACCCAACATCTAGAGATAAAGACGAACATCTAAATGTAAAGCAAAACATCTAGATGTAAAACCCTACATCTAGAGGTAAAGTCCAATATCTAGACCTAAAGACCAACATCTAGAGGTTAACCCCAACATCTAGTGGTAAAGCCCAACGTCTGGAGGTAAAGCCCAGATTCTAGAGAGAAGCCAAAAATCCAGATGGAAAACCCAAAATCTAGAGGTAAAGCCCAACATCTACAGGTAAATCCAGATATCTAGGGGTAAAGCCCAACATCTAGAGGAAAAGACCAATATCTAGAGGTAAAACCCAACATCTAGAGGTAAAGCCAGATATCTAGAGGTAAAGCCCAACATCTAGAGGAAAAGCAAAATATATAGATTTGAAACCCAAATTCTAGAGTTAAATCCCAACATCTAGAGGTAAATCCCAAAGTCTAGATGTAAAGCTCAACTTCCAGATTTAAAGTCAAAAATCTAAATGTAAATACCAATACCTAGAGGTAGAGCCCAAAATGTAGAGGTAAAGCCCAACATCTAGAGATAAAGCCAGATATATAGATCTAAACCCCAAAATCTAGAGCTGAAGCCCAATATCTAGACGTAAAGACCAAAATCTAGATGTAAAGCCCAACTTCTAGATCTAAAGCCCAAAATCTAGATGTAAAGCCCAACTTCTAAATCTAAAGCCCAACATCTAGAGGTAAAGCCCAATATTTAGAGTTTAAGCGCATCATTTAGAGGTAAAGCCAGATATCTAGAGGTAAAGCCCAACGTCTGGAGGTAAAGCCCATCATCTAGTCCTACAGCCCAATGTCTGCAGGTAAAGCCCAACTTACAGAGGTGAAGGCAAACATCTAGATGTAAAACCCCAAATCTAGAGGTAAAGCCCAACATCTAGACGTAAAGCCCAAAATCTAGATGTAAACCCCAACTTCTAGATCTAAAGCCCAAAAATCTAGATGTAAAGCCCAAATTCTAGATCTAACGTCCAAAATATAGAGATAAAGACCAATATCTAGAAGTAAAACCCAACATCTAGAGGTAAAGCCGATATCTAGAGGTAAAGCCCAACATCTAGAAGAAAAGCCAAATATATAGATTTAAAACCCAAAATCTAGAGATAAAGCCGAACATCTAAATGTAAAGCAAAACATCTAGATGTAATCCAAACATCTAGAGGTAAAGCCTAACATCTAGAGGTGAAGCACAACATATAGAGGTATAACCCAACATCTAGAGATAAAGACCAACATCTAAATATAAAGCAAAACATCTCGATGTAAAACCCTACATCTAGAGGTAAAGTCCAATATCTAGACCTAAAGACCAACATCTAGAGGTAAAACCCATCATCTAGTGGTAAAGCCCAACGTCTGGAGGTAAAGCCCAGATTCTAGAGAGAAGCCAAAAATCCAGATGTAAAAACCAAAATCTAGAGGTAAAGCCCAACATCTACAGGTAAATCCAGATATGTAGAGATAAAGACCAACATCTAAATATAAAGCAAAACATCTCGATGTAAAACCCTACATCTAGAGGTAAAGTCCAATATCTAGACCTAAAGACCAACATCTAGAGGTAAAACCCATCATCTAGTGGTAAAGCCCAACGTCTGGAGGTAAAGCCCAGATTCTAGAGAGAAGCCAAAAATCCAGATGTAAAAACCAAAATCTAGAGGTAAAGCCCAACATCTACAGGTAAATCCAGATATCTAGGGGTAAAGCCCAACATCTAGAGGAAAAGCCAAATATATAGATTTAAAGCCCAAAATCTAGATGTAAAGCCCAACTTCTAGATCTAAAGCCCAACATCTAGATGTAAAGCCCAAATTCTAGATCTAACGCCCAAAATCTAGGGATAAAGACCAATATCTAGAGGTAAAACCCAACATCTAGTGGTAAAGCCAGATATCTAGAGGTAAAGCCCAACATCTAGAGGAAAAGCAAAATATATAGATTTCAAACCCAAATTCTAGAGTTAAATCCCAACATCTAGGGGTAAACCCCAACTTCCAGAGTTAAAGTCCAAAATCTAGAGGTAAACACCAATACCTAGAGTTAGAGCCCAAAATCTAGAGATATGCCAAATATATAGATTTAAAACCCAAAATCTAGAGATAAAGCCGAACGTCTAAATGTAAAGCAAAACATCTAGATGTAATGCAAACATCTAGAGGTAAAGCCTAACAACTAGAGGTGAAGCACAACATATAGAGGTATAACCCAACATCTAGAGATAAAGACCAACATCTAAATGTAAAGCAAAACATCTAGATGTAAAACCCTACATCTAGAGGTAAAGTCCAATATCTAGACCTAAAGACCAACATCTAGAGGTTAACCCCAACATCTAGTGGTAAAGCCCAACGTCTGGAGGTAAAGCCCAGATTCTAGAGAGAAGCCAAAAATCCAGATGGAAAACCCAAAATCTAGAGGTAAAGCCCAACATCTACAGGTAAATCCAGATATCTAGGGGTAAAGCCCAACATCTAGAGGAAAAGACCAATATCTAGAGGTAAAACCCAACATCTAGAGGTAAAGCCAGATATCTAGAGGTAAAGCCCAACATCTAGAGGAAAAGCAAAATATATAGATTTCAAACCCAAATTCTAGAGTTAAATCCCAACATCTAGAGGTAAATCCCAAAGTCTAGATGTAAAGCTCAACTTCCAGATTTAAAGTCAAAAATCTAAATGTAAATACCAATACCTAGAGGTAGAGCCCAAAATGTAGAGGTAAAGCCCAACATCTAGAGATAAAGCCAGATATATAGATCTAACCCCAAAATCTAGAGGTGAAGCCCAATATCTAGATCTAAAGCCCAAAATCTAGATGTAAAGGCCCACTTCTAAATCTAAAGCCCAACATCTAGAGGTAAAGCCCAATATTTAGAGTTTAAGCACGTCATTTAGAGGTAAAGCCAGTTAACTAGAGGTAAAGCCCAACGTCTGGAGGTAAAGCCCATCATCTAGTCCTACAGCACAATGTCTGCAGGTAAAGCCCAACTTACAGAGGTGAAGGCAAACATCTAGATGTAAACCCCAAAATCTAGAGGTAAAGCCCAACATCTAGAGGAAAAGCCAAATATATATATATTTAAAACCCAAAACCTAGAGGTAAAGCCCAACATCTAGAGGTAAAGACCAAATTCTTGATCTAACGCCCAAAATCTAGAGATAAAGACCAATATCTAGAGGTAAAACCCAACATCTAGAGGTAAAGCCAGATATCTAGAGGTAAAGCCCAACATCTAGAGGAAAAGCAAAAGATATAGATTTCAAACCCAAATTCTAGAGTTAAATCCCAACATCTAGGGGTAAACCCCAACTTCCAGAGTTAAAGTCCAAAATCTAGAGGTAAACACCAATACCTAGAGTTAGAGCCCAAAATCTAGAGATATGCCAAATATATAGATTTAAAACCCAAAATCTAGAGATAAAGCCGAACGTCTAAATGTAAAGCAAAACATCTAGATGTAATCCAAACATCTAGAGGTAAAGCCTAACAACTAGAGGTGAAACACCACATATAGAGGTATAACCCAACATCTAGAGATAAAGACCAACATCTAAATGTAAAGCAAAACATCTAGATGTAAAACCCTACATCTAGAGGTAAAGTCCAATATCTAGACCTAAAGACCAACATCTAGAGGTAAAAACCAACATCTAGTGGTAAAGCCCAACGTCTGGAGGTAAAGCCCAGATTCTAGAGAGAAGCCAAAAATCCAGATGGAAAACCCCAAATCTAGAGGTAAAGCCCAACATCTACAGGTAAATCCAGATATCTAGGGGTAAAGCCCAACATCTAGAGGAAAAGCCAAATATATAGATATAAAACCCAAAATCTAGAGGTAAAGCCCAATATCTAGACGTAAAGCCCAAAATCTAGATGAAAAGCAAAACTTCTAGATCTAAAGCCCAACATCTAGAGGTAAAGACCAATATCTAGAGGTAAAACCCAACATCTAGAGGTAAAGCCAGATATCTAGAGGTAAAGCCCAACATCTAGAGGAAAAGCAAAATATATAGATTTCAAACCCAAATTCTAGAGTTAAATCCCAACATCTAGAGGTAAATCCCAAAGTCTAGATGTAAAGCTCAACTTCCAGATTTAAAGTCAAAAATCTAAATGTAAATACCAATACCTAGAGGTAGAGCCCAAAATGTAGAGGTAAAGCCCAACATCTAGAGATAAAGCCAGATATATAGATCTAACCCCAAAATCTAGAGGTGAAGCCCAATATCTAGATCTAAAGCCCAAAATCTAGATGTAAAGGCCCACTTCTAAATCTAAAGCCCAACATCTAGAGGTAAAGCCCAATATTTAGAGTTTAAGCACATCATTTAGAGGTAAAGCCAGTTAACTAGAGGTAAAGCCCAACGTCTGGAGGTAAAGCCCATCATCTAGTCCTACAGCACAATGTCTGCAGGTAAAGCCCAACTTACAGAGGTGAAGGCAAACATCTAGATGTAAACCCCAAAATCTAGAGGTAAAGCCCAACATCTAGAGGAAAAGCCAAATATATATATATTTAAAACCCAAAACCTAGAGGTAAAGCCCAACATCTAGAGGTAAAGCCAGATATCTAGGGGTAAAGCCCAACATATAGAGGAAAAGCCAAATATATAGATTTAAAACCCAAAATCTAGAGGTAAAGCCCAATATCTAGACGTAAAGCCCAAAATCTAGATGTAAACCCCAAATTCTAGATCTAAAGCCCAAAATCTAGATGTAAAGCCCAAATTCTAGATCTAACGCCCAAAATCTAGAGAAAAAGACCAATATCTAGAAGTAAAACCCAACATCTAGAGGTAAAGCCGATATCTAGAGGTAAAGCCCAACATCTAGAAGAAAAGCCAAATATATAGATTTAAAACCCAAAATCTAGAGATAAAGCCGAACATCTAAATGTAAAGCAAAACATCTAGATGTAATCCAAACATCTAGAGGTAAAGCCTAACATCTAGAGGTGAAGCACAACATATAGAGGTATAACCCAACATCTAGAGATAAAGACCAACATCTAAATGTAAAGCAAAACATCTAGATGTAAAACCCTACATCTAGAGGTAAAGTCCAATATCTAGACCTAAAGACCAACATCTAGAGGTAAAAACCAACATCTAGTGGTAAAGCCCAACGCCTGGAGGTAAAGCCCAGATTCTAGAGAGAAGCCAAAAATCCAGATGTAAAAACCAAAATCTAGAGGTAAAGCCCAACATCTACAGGTAAATCCAGATATCTAGGGGTAAAGCCCAACATCTAGAGGAAAAGCCAAATATATAGATTTAAAGCCCAAAATCTAGATGTAAAGCCCAACTTCTAGATCTAACGCCCAACATCTAGAGGTAAAGACCAATATCTAGAGGTAAAACCCAACATCTAGAGGTAAAGCCAGATATCTAGAGGTAAAGCCCAACATCTAGAGGAAAAGCAAAATATATAGATTTCAAACCCAAATTCTAGAGTTAAATCCCAACATCTAGAGGTAAATCCCAAAGTCTAGATGTAAAGCTCAACTTCCAGTTTTAAAGTCAAAAATGTAAATGTAAATACCAATACCTAGAGGTAGAGCCCAAAATGTAGAGGTAAAGCCCAACATCTAGAGATAAAGCCATATATATAGATCTAAACCCCAAAATCTAGAGTTGAAGCCAAATATCTAGACGTAAAGCCCAAAATCTAGATGTAAAGCCCAACTTCTAGATCTAAAGCCCAAAATATAAATGTAAAGCCCAACTTCTAAATCTAAAGCCCAACATCTAGAGGTAAAGCCCAATATTTAGAGTTGAAGCGCATCATTTAGAGGTAAAGCCCAAAATCTAGATGTAAAGCTCAACTTCTAGAGGGAAAGCCCATCATCTAGTCCTACAGCCTAATGGCTGCAGGTAAAGCCCAACTTAAAGAGGTGAAGGCAAACATCTAGATGTAAAACCCAAAATCTAGAGGTAAATCCCAACATCTAGGGGTAAACCCCAACTTCCAGAGTTAAAGTCCAAAATCTAGAGGTAAACACCAATACCTAGAGTTAGAGCCCAAAATCTAGAGATATGCCAAATATATAGATTTAAACCACAAAATCTAGAGATAAAGACCAACATCTAAATGTAAAGCAAAACATCTAGATGTAAAACCCTACATCTAGAGGTAAAGTCCAATATCTAGACCTAAAGACCAATATCTAGAGGTAAAACCCAACATCTAGTGGTAAAGCCCAACGTCTGGAGGTAAAGTCCAGATTCTAGAGAGAAGCCAAAAATCCAGATGGAAAACCCAAAATCTAGAGGTAAAGCCCAACATCTACAGGTAAATCCAGATATCTAGGGGTAAAGCCCAGCATCTAGAGGAAAAGCCAAATATATAGATATAAAACCCAAAATCTAGAGGTAAAGCCCAATATCTAGACGTAAAGATCAAAATCTAGATATAAATCCCAACTTCTAGATCTAAAGCCCAAAATATAGATGTAAATCCCAACTTCTAAATCTAAAGCCCAACATCTAGAGGTAAAGCCCAATATTTAGAGTTTAAGCGCATCATTTAGAGGTAAAGCCCAAAATCTAGATGTAAAGCTCAACTTCTAGAGGTAAAGCCCATCATCTAGTCCTACAGCCTAATGGCTGCAGGTAAAGCCCAGCTTACAGAGGTGAAGGCAAACATCAGGATGTAAAACCCAAAATCTAGAGGTAAAGCCCAACATCTAGAGGAAAAGCCAAATATATAGATTTAAAACCCAAAATCTAGAGGTAAAGCCCAATATCTAGACGTAAAGCCCAAAATCTAGATGAAAAGCACAACTTCTAGATCGAAAGCCCAACATCTAGAGGTAAAGACCAATATCTAGAGGTAAAACCCAACATCTAGAGGTAAAGCCAGATATCTAGAGGTAAAGCCCAACATCTAGAGGAAAAACAAAATATATAGATTTCAAACCCAAATTCTAGAGTTAAATCCCAACATCTAGAGGTAAATCCCAAAGTCTAGATGTAAAGCTCAACTTCCAGATTTAAAGTCAAAAATCCAAATGTAAATACCAACACCTAGAGGTAGAGCCCAAAATGTAGAGGTAAAGCCCAACATCTAGAGATAAAGCCAGATATATAGATCTAAAACCCAAAATCTAGAGGTGAAGCCCAATATCTAGACGTAAAGCCCAAAATCTAGATGTAAAGCCCAACTTCTAGATCTAAAGCCCAAAATATAGCTGTAAAGCCCAACTTCTAAATCTAAAGCCCAACATCTAGAGGTAAGGCCCAATATTTAGAGTTTAAGCGCATCATTTAGAGGTAAAGCCAGATATCTAGAGGTAAAGCCCAACGTCTGGAGGTAAAGCCCATCATCTAGTCCTACAGCCCAATGTCTGCAGGTAAAGCCCAACTTACAGAGGTGAAGGCAAACATCTAGATGTAAAACCCAAAATCTAGAGGTAAAGCCGAACATCTAGAGGTAAAGCCAGATATCTAGGGGTAAAGCCCAACATCTAGAGGAAAAGCCAAATATATAGATTTAAAACCCAAAATCTAGAGGTAAAGACAATATCTAGACGTAAAGCCCAAAATCTAGATGTAAACCCCAACTTCTAGATCTAAAGCCCAACATCTAGATGTAAAGCCCAACTTCTAAATCTAAAGCCCAAAATCTAGATGTAAAGCCCAAATTCTAGATCTAACGCCCAAAATCTAGAGATAAAGACCAATATCTAGAAGTAAAACCCAACATCTAGAGGTAAAGCCGATATCTAGAGGTAAAGCCCAACATCTAGAAGAAAAGCCAAATATATAGATTTAAAACCCAAAATCTAGAGATAAAGCCGAACATCTAAATGTAAAGCAAAACATCTAGATGTAATCCAAACATCTAGAGGTAAAGCCTAACATCTAGAGGTGAAGCACAACATATAGAGGTATAACCCAACATCTAGAGATAAAGACCAACATCTAAATGTAAAGCAAAACATCTAGATGTAAAACCCTACATCTAGAGGTAAAGTCCAATATCTAGACCTAAAGACCAACATCTAGAGGTAAAAACCAACATCTAGTGGTAAAGCCCAACGTCTGGAGGTAAAGCCCAGATTCTAGAGAGAAGCCAAAAATCCAGATGGAAAACCCAATATCTAGAGGTAAAGCCCAACATCTAGAGGTAAAGCCAGATATCTAGAGGTAAAGCCCAACATCTAGAGGAAAAGCAAAAGATACAGATTTCAAACCCAAATTCTAGAGTTAAATCCCAACATCTAGGGGTAAACCCCAACTTCCAGAGTTAAAGTCCAAAATCTAGAGGTAAACACCAATACCTAGAGTTAGAGCCCAAAATCTAGAGATATGCCAAATATATAGATTTAAAACCCAAAATCTAGAGATAAAGCCGAACGTCTAAATGTAAAGCAAAACATCTAGATGTAATGCAAACATCTAGAGGTAAAGCCTAACAACTAGATGTGAAGCACAACATATAGAGGTATAACCCAACATCTAGAGATAAAGACCAACATCTAAATGTAAAGCAAAACATCTAGATGTAAAACCCTACATCTAGAGGTAAAGTCCAATATCTAGACCTAAAGACCAACATCTAGAGGTAAAAACCAACATCTAGTGGTAAAGCCCAACGTCTGGAGGTAAAGGCCAGATTCTAGAGAGAAGCCAAAAATCCAGATGGAAAACCCAAAATCTAGAGGTAAAGCCCAACATCTACAGGTAAATCCAGATATCTAGGGGTAAAGCCCAGCATCAAGAGGAAAAGCCAAATATATAGATATAAAACCAAAAATCTAGAGGTAAAGCCCAATATCTAGACGTAAAGCCCAACATCTAGAGGAAAAGCACAACTTCTAGATCTAAAGCCCAACATCTAGAGGTAAAGACCAATATCTAGAGGTAAAACCCAACATCTAGAGGAAAAGCATAATATATAGATTTCAAACCCAAATTCTAGAGTTCAATCCCAACATCTAGGGGTAAACCCCAACTTCCAGAGTTAAAGTCCAAAATCTAGAGGTAAACACCAATACCTAGAGTTAGAGCCCAACATCTAGAGATATGCCAAATATATAGTTTTAAAACCCAAAATCTAGAGATAAAGCCGAACATCTAAATGTAAAGCAAAACATCTAGATGTAATCCAAACATCTAGAGGTAAAGCCTAACATCTAGAGGTGAAGCACAACATATAGAGGTATAACCCAACATCTAGAGATAAAGACCAACATCTAAATGTAAAGCAAAACATCTAGATGTAAAACCCTACATCTAGAGGTAAAGTCCAATATCTAGACCTAAAGACCAACATCTAGAGGTAAAAACCAACATCTAGTGGTAAAGCCCAACGCCTGGAGGTAAAGCCCAGATTCTAGAGAGAAGCCAAAAATCCAGATGTAAAAACCAAAATCTAGAGGTAAAGCCCAACATCTACAGGTAAATCCAGATATCTAGGGGTAAAGCCCAACATCTAGAGGAAAAGCCAAATATATAGATTTAAAGCCCAAAATCTAGATGTAAAGCCCAACTTCTAGATCTAACGCCCAACATCTAGAGGTAAAGACCAATATCTAGAGGTAAAACCCAACATCTAGAGGTAAAGCCAGATATCTAGAGGTAAAGCCCAACATCTAGAGGAAAAGCAAAATATATAGATTTCAAACCCAAATTCTAGAGTTAAATCCCAACATCTAGAGGTAAATCCCAAAGTCTAGATGTAAAGCTCAACTTCCAGTTTTAAAGTCAAAAATGTAAATGTAAATACCAATACCTAGAGGTAGAGCCCAAAATGTAGAGGTAAAGCCCAACATCTAGAGATAAAGCCATATATATAGATCTAAACCCCAAAATCTAGAGTTGAAGCCAAATATCTAGACGTAAAGCCCAAAATCTAGATGTAAAGCCCAACTTCTAGATCTAAAGCCCAAAATATAAATGTAAAGCCCAACTTCTAAATCTAAAGCCCAACATCTAGAGGTAAAGCCCAATATTTAGAGTTGAAGCGCATCATTTAGAGGTAAAGCCCAAAATCTAGATGTAAAGCTCAACTTCTAGAGGGAAAGCCCATCATCTAGTCCTACAGCCTAATGGCTGCAGGTAAAGCCCAACTTAAAGAGGTGAAGGCAAACATCTAGATGTAAAACCCAAAATCTAGAGGTAAATCCCAACATCTAGGGGTAAACCCCAACTTCCAGAGTTAAAGTCCAAAATCTAGAGGTAAACACCAATACCTAGAGTTAGAGCCCAAAATCTAGAGATATGCCAAATATATAGATTTAAACCACAAAATCTAGAGATAAAGACCAACATCTAAATGTAAAGCAAAACATCTAGATGTAAAACCCTACATCTAGAGGTAAAGTCCAATATCTAGACCTAAAGACCAATATCTAGAGGTAAAACCCAACATCTAGTGGTAAAGCCCAACGTCTGGAGGTAAAGTCCAGATTCTAGAGAGAAGCCAAAAATCCAGATGGAAAACCCAAAATCTAGAGGTAAAGCCCAACATCTACAGGTAAATCCAGATATCTAGGGGTAAAGCCCAGCATCTAGAGGAAAAGCCAAATATATAGATATAAAACCCAAAATCTAGAGGTAAAGCCCAATATCTAGACGTAAAGATCAAAATCTAGATATAAATCCCAACTTCTAGATCTAAAGCCCAAAATATAGATGTAAATCCCAACTTCTAAATCTAAAGCCCAACATCTAGAGGTAAAGCCCAATATTTAGAGTTTAAGCGCATCATTTAGAGGTAAAGCCCAAAATCTAGATGTAAAGCTCAACTTCTAGAGGTAAAGCCCATCATCTAGTCCTACAGCCTAATGGCTGCAGGTAAAGCCCAGCTTACAGAGGTGAAGGCAAACATCAGGATGTAAAACCCAAAATCTAGAGGTAAAGCCCAACATCTAGAGGAAAAGCCAAATATATAGATTTAAAACCCAAAATCTAGAGGTAAAGCCCAATATCTAGACGTAAAGCCCAAAATCTAGATGAAAAGCACAACTTCTAGATCGAAAGCCCAACATCTAGAGGTAAAGACCAATATCTAGAGGTAAAACCCAACATCTAGAGGTAAAGCCAGATATCTAGAGGTAAAGCCCAACATCTAGAGGAAAAACAAAATATATAGATTTCAAACCCAAATTCTAGAGTTAAATCCCAACATCTAGAGGTAAATCCCAAAGTCTAGATGTAAAGCTCAACTTCCAGATTTAAAGTCAAAAATCCAAATGTAAATACCAACACCTAGAGGTAGAGCCCAAAATGTAGAGGTAAAGCCCAACATCTAGAGATAAAGCCAGATATATAGATCTAAACCCCAAAATCTAGAGGTGAAGCCCAATATCTAGACGTAAAGCCCAAAATCTAGATGTAAAGCCCAACTTCTAGCTCTAAAGCCCAAAATCTAGATGTAAAGCCCAACTTCTAAATCTAAAGCCCAACATCTAGAGGTAAAGCCCAATATTTAGAGTTTAAGCTCATCATTTAGAGGTAAAGCCAGATATCTAGAGGTAAAGCCCAACGTCTGGAGGTAAAGCCCATCATCTAGTCCTACAGCCCAATGTCTGCAGGTAAAGCCCAACTTACAGAGGTGAAGGCAAACATCTAGATGTAAAACCCAAAATCTAGAGGTAAAGCCGAACATCTAGAGGTAAAGCCAGATATCTAGGGGTAAAGCCCAACATCTAGAGGAAAAGCCAGATATCTAGGGGTAAAGCCCAACATCTAGAGGAAAAGCCAAATATATAGATTTAAAACCCAAAATCTAGAGGTAAAGACAATATCTAGACGTAAAGCCCAAAATCTAGATGTAAACCCCAACTTCTAGATCTAAAGCCCAACATCTAGATGTAAATCCCAACTTCTAAATCTAAAGCCCAAAATCTAGATGTAAAGCCCAAATTCTAGATCTAACGCCCAAAATCTAGAGATAAAGACCAATATCTAGAAGTAAAACCCAACATCTAGAGGTAAAGCCGATATCTAGAGGTAAAGCCCAACATCTAGAAGAAAAGCCAAATATATAGATTTAAAACCCAAAATCTAGAGATAAAGCCGAACATCTAAATGTAAAGCAAAACATCTAGATGTAATCCAAACATCTAGAGGTAAAGCCTAACATCTAGAGGTGAAGCACAACATATAGAGGTATAACCCAACATCTAGAGATAAAGACCAACATCTAAATGTAAAGCAAAACATCTAGATGTAAAACCCTACATCTAGAGGTAAAGTCCAATATCTAGACCTAAAGACCAACATCTAGAGGTAAAAACCAACATCTAGTGGTAAAGCCCAACGTCTGGAGGTAAAGCCCAGATTCTAGAGAGAAGCCAAAAATCCAGATGTAAAAACCAAAATCTAGAGGTAAAGCCCAACATCTACAGGTAAATCCAGATATCTAGGGGTAAAGCCCAACATCTAGAGGAAAAGACAAATATATAGATTTAAAGCCCAAAATCTAGATGTAAAGCCCAACTTCTAGATCTAACGAACAAAATCTAGAGATAAAGACCAATATCTAGAGGTAAAACCCAACATCTAGAGGTAAAGCCAGATATCTAGAGGTAAAGCCCAACATCTAGAGGAAAAGCAAAAGATACAGATTTCAAACCCAAATTCTAGAGTTAAATCCCAACATCTAGGGGTAAACCCCAACTTCCAGAGTTAAAGTCCAAAATCTAGAGGTAAACACCAATACCTAGAGTTAGAGCCCAAAATCTAGAGATATGCCAAATATATAGATTTAAAACCCAAAATCTAGAGATAAAGCCGAACGTCTAAATGTAAAGCAAAACATCTAGATGTAATGCAAACATCTAGAGGTAAAGCCTAACAACTAGATGTGAAGCACAACATATAGAGGTATAACCCAACATCTAGAGATAAAGACCAACATCTAAATGTAAAGCAAAACATCTAGATGTAAAACCCTACATCTAGAGGTAAAGTCCAATATCTAGACCTAAAGACCAACATCTAGAGGTAAAAACCAACATCTAGTGGTAAAGCCCAACGTCTGGAGGTAAAGGCCAGATTCTAGAGAGAAGCCAAAAATCCAGATGGAAAACCCAAAATCTAGAGGTAAAGCCCAACATCTACAGGTAAATCCAGATATCTAGGGGTAAAGCCCAGCATCAAGAGGAAAAGCCAAATATATAGATATAAAACCAAAAATCTAGAGGTAAAGCCCAATATCTAGACGTAAAGCCCAACATCTAGAGGAAAAGCACAACTTCTAGATCTAAAGCCCAACATCTAGAGGTAAAGACCAATATCTAGAGGTAAAACCCAACATCTAGAGGAAAAGCAAAATATATAGATTTCAAACCCAAATTCTAGAGTTAAATCCCAACATCTAGAGGTAAATCCCAAAGTCTAGATGTAAAGCTCAACTTCCAGATTTAAAGTCAAAAATCTAAATGTAAATACCAATACCTAGAGGTAGAGCCCAAAATGTAGAGGTAAAGCCCAACATCTAGAGATAAATCCAGATATATAGATCTAACCCCAAAATCTAGAGGTGAAGCCCAATATCTAGATCTAAAGCCCAAAATCTAGATGTAAAGCCCCACTTCTAAATCTAAAGCCCAACATCTAGAGGTAAAGCCCAATATTTAGAGTTTAAGCACATCATTTAGAGGTAAAGCCAGTTAACTAGAGGTAAACCCCAACGTCTGGAGGTAAAGCCCATCATCTAGTCCTACAGCCCAATGTCTGCAGGTAAAGCCCAACTTACAGAGGTGAAGGCAAACATCTAGATGTAAACCCCAAAATCTAGAGGTAAAGCCCAACATCTAGAGGTAAAGCCAGATATCTAGGGGTAAAGCCCAACATATAGAGGAAAAGCCAAATATATAGATTTAAAACCCAAAATCTAGAGGTAAAGCCCAATATCTAGACGTAAAGCCCAAAATCTAGATGTAAACCCCAAATTCTAGATCTAAAGCCCAAAATCTAGATGTAAAGCCCAAATTCTAGATCTAACGCCCAAAATCTAGAGATAAAGACCAATATCTAGAAGTAAAACCCAACATCTAGAGGTAAAGCCGATATCTAGAGGTAAAGCCCAACATCTAGAAGAAAAGCCAAATATATAGATTTAAAACCCAAAATCTAGAGATAAAGCCGAACATCTAAATGTAAAGCAAAACATCAAGATGTAATCCAAACATCTAGAGGTAAAGCCTAACATCTAGAGGTGAAGCACAACATATAGAGGTATAACCCAACATCTAGAGGTAAAGACCAACATCTAAATGTAAAGCAAAACATCTAGATGTAAACCCCTACATCTAGAGGTAAAGTCCAATATCTAGACCTAGAGACCAACATCTAGAGGTAAAACCCAACATCTAGTGGTAAAGCCCAACGTCTGGAGGTAAAGGCCAGATTCTAGAGAGAAGCCAAAAATCCAGATGGAAAACCCAAAATCTAGAGGTAAAGCCCAACATCTACAGGTAAATCCACATATCTAGGGGTAAAGCCCAGCATCAAGAGGAAAAGCCAAATATATAGATATAAAACCAAAAATCTAGAGGTAAAGCCCAATATCTAGACGTAAAGCCCAACATCTAGAGGAAAAGCACAACTTCTAGATCTAAAGCCCAACATCTAGAGGTAAAGACCAATATCTAGAGGTAAAACCCAACATCTAGAGGAAAAGCAAAATATATAGATTTCAAACCCAAATTCTAGAGTTAAATCCCAACATCTAGAGGTAAATCCCAAAGTCTAGATGTAAAGCTCAACTTCCAGATTTAAAGTCAAAAATCTAAATGTAAATACCAATACCTAGAGGTAGAGCCCAAAATGTAGAGGTAAAGCCCAACATCTAGAGATAAATCCAGATATATAGATCTAACCCCAAAATCTAGAGGTGAAGCCCAATATCTAGATCTAAAGCCCAAAATCTAGATGTAAAGCCCCACTTCTAAATCTAAAGCCCAACATCTAGAGGTAAAGCCCAATATTTAGAGTTTAAGCACATCATTTAGAGGTAAAGCCAGTTAACTAGAGGTAAAGCCCAACGTCTGGAGGTAAAGCCCATCATCTAGTCCTACAGCCCAATGTCTGCAGGTAAAGCCCAACTTACAGAGGTGAAGGCAAACATCTAGATGTAAACCCCAAAATCTAGAGGTAAAGCCCAACATCTAGAGGTAAAGCCAGATATCTAGGGGTAAAGCCCAACATATAGAGGAAAAGCCAAATATATAGATTTAAAACCCAAAATCTAGATGTAAAGCCCAATATCTAGACGTAAAGCCCAAAATCTAGATGTAAACCCCAAATTCTAGATCTAAAGCCCAAAATCTAGATGTAAAGCCCAAATTCTAGATCTAACGCCCAAAATCTAGAGATAAAGACCAATATCTAGAAGTAAAACCCAACATCTAGAGGTAAAGCCGATATCTAGAGGTAAAGCCCAACATCTAGAAGAAAAGCCAAATATATAGATTTAAAACCCAAAATCTAGAGATAAAGCCGAACATCTAAATGTAAAGCAAAACATCAAGATGTAATCCAAACATCTAGAGGTAAAGCCTAACATCTAGAGGTGAAGCACAACATATAGAGGTATAACCCAACATCTAGAGGTAAAGACCAACATCTAAATGTAAAGCAAAACATCTAGATGTAAACCCCTACATCTAGAGGTAAAGTCCAATATCTAGACCTAGAGACCAACATCTAGAGGTAAAACCCAACATCTAGTGGTAAAGCCCAACGTCTGGAGGTAAAGGCCAGATTCTAGAGAGAAGCCAAAAATCCAGATGGAAAACCCAAAATCTAGAGGTAAAGCCCAACATCTACAGGTAAATCCACATATCTAGGGGTAAAGCCCAGCATCAAGAGGAAAAGCCAAATATATAGATATAAAACCAAAAATCTAGAGGTAAAGCCCAATATCTAGACGTAAAGCCCAACATCTAGAGGAAAAGCACAACTTCTAGATCTAAAGCCCAACATCTAGAGGTAAAGACCAATATCTAGAGGTAAAACCCAACATCTAGAGGAAAAGCAAAATATATAGATTTCAAACCCAAATTCTAGAGTTAAATCCCAACATCTAGAGGTAAATCCCAAAGTCTAGATGTAAAGCTCAACTTCCAGATTTAAAGTCAAAAATCTAAATGTAAATACCAATACCTAGAGGTAGAGCCCAAAATGTAGAGGTAAAGCCCAACATCTAGAGATAAATCCAGATATATAGATCTAACCCCAAAATCTAGAGGTGAAGCCCAATATCTAGATCTAAAGCCCAAAATCTAGATGTAAAGCCCCACTTCTAAATCTAAAGCCCAACATCTAGAGGTAAAGCCCAATATTTAGAGTTTAAGCACATCATTTAGAGGTAAAGCCAGTTAACTAGAGGTAAACCCCAACGTCTGGAGGTAAAGCCCATCATCTAGTCCTACAGCCCAATGTCTGCAGGTAAAGCCCAACTTACAGAGGTGAAGGCAAACATCTAGATGTAAACCCCAAAATCTAGAGGTAAAGCCCAACATCTAGAGGTAAAGCCAGATATCTAGGGGTAAAGCCCAACATATAGAGGAAAAGCCAAATATATAGATTTAAAACCCAAAATCTAGAGGTAAAGCCCAATATCTAGACGTAAAGCCCAAAATCTAGATGTAAACCCCAAATTCTAGATCTAAAGCCCAAAATCTAGATGTAAAGCCCAAATTCTAGATCTAACGCCCAAAATCTAGAGATAAAGACCAATATCTAGAAGTAAAACCCAACATCTAGAGGTAAAGCCGATATCTAGAGGTAAAGCCCAACATCTAGAAGAAAAGCCAAATATATAGATTTAAAACCCAAAATCTAGAGATAAAGCCGAACATCTAAATGTAAAGCAAAACATCAAGATGTAATCCAAACATCTAGAGGTAAAGCCTAACATCTAGAGGTGAAGCACAACATATAGAGGTATAACCCAACATCTAGAGGTAAAGACCAACATCTAAATGTAAAGCAAAACATCTAGATGTAAACCCCTACATCTAGAGGTAAAGTCCAATATCTAGACCTAGAGACCAACATCTAGAGGTAAAACCCAACATCTAGTGGTAAAGCCCAACGTCTGGAGGTAAAGGCCAGATTCTAGAGAGAAGCCAAAAATCCAGATGGAAAACCCAAAATCTAGAGGTAAAGCCCAACATCTACAGGTAAATCCACATATCTAGGGGTAAAGCCCAGCATCAAGAGGAAAACCAAATATATAGATATAAAACCAAAAATCTAGAGGTAAAGCCCAATATCTAGACGTAAAGCCCAACATCTAGAGGAAAAGCACAACTTCTAGATCTAAAGCCCAACATCTAGAGGTAAAGACCAATATCTAGAGGTAAAACCCAACATCTAGAGGAAAAGCAAAATATATAGATTTCAAACCCAAATTCTAGAGTTAAATCCCAACATCTAGAGGTAAATCCCAAAGTCTAGATGTAAAGCTCAACTTCCAGATTTAAAGTCAAAAATCTAAATGTAAATACCAATACCTAGATGTAGAGCCCAAAATGTAGAGGTAAAGCCCAACATCTAGAGATAAAGCCAGATATATAGATCTAACCCCAAAATCTAGAGGTGAAGCCCAATATCTAGATCTAAAGCCCAAAATCTAGATGTAAAGGCCCACTTCTAAATCTAAAGCCCAACATCTAGAGGTAAAGCCCAATATTTAGAGTTTAAGCACGTCATTTAGAGGTAAAGCCAGTTAACTAGAGGTAAAGCCCAACGTCTGGAGGTAAAGCCCATCATCTAGTCCTACAGCCCAATGTCTGCAGGTAAAGCCCAACTTACAGAGGTGAAGGCAAACATCTAGATGTAAACCCCAAAATCTAGAGGTAAAGCCCAACATCTAGAGGAAAAGCCAAATATATATATATTTAAAACCCAAAACCTAGAGGTAAAGCCCAACATCTAGAGGTAAAGCCAGATATCTAGGGGTAAAGCCCAACATATAGAGGAAAAGCCAAATATATAGATTTAAAACCCAAAATCTAGAGGTAAAGCCCAATATCTAGACGTAAAGCCCAAAATCTAGATGTAAAGCCCAAATTCTAGATCTAACGCCCAAAATCTAGAGATAAAGACCAATATCTAGAAGTAAAACCCAACATCTAGAGGTAAAGCCGATATCTAGAGGTAAAGCCCAACATCTAGAAGAAAAGCCAAATATATAGATTTAAAACCCAAAATCTAGAGATAAAGCCGAACATCTAAATGTAAAGCAAAACATCTAGATGTAATCCAAACATCTAGAGGTAAAGCCTAACATCTAGAGGTGAAGCACAACATATAGAGGTATAACCCAACATCTAGAGATAAAGACCAACATCTAAATGTAAAGCAAAACATCTAGATGTAAAACCCTACATCTAGAGGTAAAGTCCAATATCTAGACCTAAAGACCAACATCTAGAGGTAAAAACCAACATCTAGTGGTAAAGCCCAACGCCTGGAGGTAAATCCCAGATTCTAGAGAGAAGCCAAAAATCCAGATGTAAAAACCAAAATCTAGAGGTAAAGCCCAACATCTACAGGTAAATCCAGATATCTAGGGGTAAAGCCCAACATCTAGAGGAAAAGCCAAATATATAGATTTAAAGCCCAAAATCTAGATGTAAAGCCCAACTTCTAGATCTAAAGCCCAACATCTAGATGTAAAGACCAAATTCTTGATCTAACGCCCAAAATCTAGAGATAAAGACCAATATCTAGAGGTAAAACCCAACATCTAGAGGTAAAGCCAGATATCTAGAGGTAAAGCCCAACATCTAGAGGAAAAGCCAAATATATATATTTAAAGCCCAAAATCTAGATGTAAAGCCCAACTTCTAGATCTAAAGCCCAACATCTAGATGTAAAGACCAAATTCTAGATCTAACGAACAAAATCTAGAGATAAAGACCAATATCTAGAGGTAAAACCCAACATCTAGAGGTAAAGCAAAATATATAGATTTCAAACCCAAATTCTAGAGTTAAATCCCAACATCTAGAGGTAAATCCCAAAGTCTAGATGTAAAGCTCAACTTCCAGTTTTAAAGTCAAAAATGTAAATGTAAATACCAATACCTAGAGGTAGAGCCCAAAATGTAGAGGTAAAGCCCAACATCTAGAGATAAAGCCATATATATAGATCTAAACCCCAAAATCTAGAGTTGAAGCCAAATATCTAGACGTAAAGCCCAAAATCCAGATGTAAAGCCCAACTTCTAGATCTAAAGCCCAAAATATAAATGTAAAGCCCAACTTCTAAATCTAAAGCCCAACATCTAGAGGTAAAGCCCAATATTTAGAGTTGAAGCGCATCATTTAGAGGTAAAGCCCAAAATCTAGATGTAAAGATCAACTTCTAGAGGGAAAGCCCATCATCTAGTCCTACAGCCTAATGGCTGCAGGTAAAGCCCAACTTAAAGAGGTGAAGGCAAACATCTAGATGTAAAACCCAAAATCTAGAGGTAAATCCCAACATCTAGGGGTAAACCCCAACTTCCAGAGTTAAAGTCCAAAATCTAGAGGTAAACACCAATACCTAGAGTTAGAGCCCAAAATCTAGAGATATGCCAAATATATAGATTTAAACCACAAAATCTAGAGATAAAGCCGAACATCTAAATGTAAAGCAAAACATCTAGATGTAATCCAAACATCTAGAGGTAAAGCCTAACATCTAGAGGTGAAACACCACATATAGAGGTATAACCCAACATCTAGAGATAAAGACCAACATCTAAATGTAAAGCAAAACATCTAGATGTAAAACCCTACATCTAGAGGTAAAGTCCAATATCTAGACCTAAAGACCAACATCTAGAGGTAAAAACCAACATCTAGTGGTAAAGCCCAACGCCTGGAGGTAAAGTCCAGATTCTAGAGAGAAGCCAAAAATCCAGATGGAAAACCCAAAATCTAGAGGTAAAGCCCAACATCTACAGGTAAATCCAGATATCTAGGGGTAAAGCCCAACATCTAGAGGAAAAGCCAAATATATAGATATAAAACCCAAAATCTAGAGGTAAAGCCCAATATCTAGACGTAAAGATCAAAATTTGGATATAAAGCCCAACTTCTAGATCTAAAGCCCAAAATATAGATGTAAATCCCAACTTCTAAATCTAAAGCCCAACATCTAGAGGTAAAGCCCAATATTTAGAGTTTAAGCGCATCATTTAGAGGTAAAGCCCAAAATCTAGATGTAAAGCTCAACTTCTAGAGGTAAAGCCCATCATCTAGTCCTACAGCCTAATGGCTGCAGGTAAAGCCCAGCTTACAGAGGTGAAGGCAAACATCAGGATGTAAAACCCAAAATCTAGAGGTAAAGCCCAACATCTAGAGGAAAAGCCAAATATATAGATTTAAAACCCAAAATCTAGAGGTAAAGCCCAATATCTAGACGTAAAGCCCAAAATCTAGATGAAAAGCACAACTTCTAGATCGAAAGCCCAACATCTAGAGGTAAAGACCAATATCTAGAGGTAAAACCAAACATCTAGAGGTAAAGCCAGTTATCTAGAGTTAAAGCCCAACATCTAGAGGAAAAACAAAATATATAGATTTCAAACCCAAATTCTAGAGTTAAATCCCAACATCTAGAGGTAAATCCCAAAGTCTAGATGTAAAGCTCAACTTCCAGATTTAAAGTCAAAAATCCAAATGTAAATACCAATACCTAGAGGTAGAGCCCAAAATGTAGAGGTAAAGCCCAACATCTAGAGATAAAGCCAGATATATAGATCTAAACCCCAAAATCTAGAGGTGAAGCCCAATATCTAGACGTAAAGCCCAAAATCTAGATGTAAAGCCCAACTTCTAGCTCTAAAGCCCAAAATCTAGATGTAAAGCCCAACTTCTAAATCTAAAGCCCAACATCTAGAGGTAAAGCCCAATATTTAGAGTTTAAGCTCATCATTTAGAGGTAAAGCCAGATATCTAGAGGTAAAGCCCAACGTCTGGAGGTAAAGCCCATCATCTAGTCCTACAGCCCAATGTCTGCAGGTAAAGCCCAACATACAGAGGTGAAGGCAAACATCTAGATGTAAAACCCAAAATCTAGAGGTAAAGCCCAACATCTAGAGGAAAAGCCAAATATATATATATTTAAAACCCAAAACCTAGAGGTAAAGCCCAACATCTAGAGGTAAAGCCAGATATCTAGGGGTAAAGCCCAACATCTAGAGGAAAAGCCAAATATATGGATATAAAACCCAAAATCTAGAGGTAAAGCCCAATATCTAGACGTAAAGCCCAAAATCTAGACGAAAAGCACAACTTCTAGATATAAAGCCCAACATCTAGAGGTAAAGACCAATATCTAGAGGTAAAACCCAACATCTAGAGGTAAAGCCAGATATCTAGAGGTAAAGCCCAACATCTAGAGGAAAAGCCAAATATATAGATTTCAAACCCAAATTCTAGAGTTAAATCCCAACATCTAGGGGTAAACCCCAACTTCCAGAGTTAAAGCCCAAAATCTAGACGAAAAGCACAACTTCTAGATATAAAGCCCAACATCTAGAGGTAAAGACCAATATCTAGAGGTAAAACCCAACATCTAGAGGTAAAGCCAGATATCTAGAGGTAAAGCCCGACATCTAGAGGAAAAGCAAAATATATAGATTTCAAACCCAAATTCTAGAGTTAAATCCCAACATCTAGAGGTAAATCCCAAAGTCTAGATGTAAAGCTCAACTTCCAGATTTAAAGTCAAAAATCTAAATGTAAATACCAATACCTAGAGGTAGAGCCCAAAATGTAGAGGTGAAGACCAACATCTAGAGATAAAGCCAGATATATAGATCTAACCCCAAAATCTAGAGGTGAAGCCCAATATCTAGATCTAAAGCCCAAAATCTAGATGTAAAGCCCAACTTCTAAATCTAAAGCCCAACATCTAGAGGTAAAGCCCAATATTTAGAGTTTAAGCGCATCATTTAGAGGTAAAGCCAGATATCTAGAGGTAAAGCCCAACGTCTGGAGGTAAAGCCCATCATCTAGTCCTACAGCCCAATGTCTGCAGGTAAAGCCCAACTTACAGAGGTGAAGGCAAACATCTAGATGTAAAACCCAAAATCTAGAGGTAAAGCCCAACATCTAGAGGAAAAGCCAAATATATATATATTTAAAACCCAAAACCTAGAGGTAAAGCCCAACATCTAGAGGTAAAGCCAGATATCTAGGGGTAAAGCCCAACATCTAGAGGAAAAGCCAAATATATAGATTTAAAGCCCAAAATCTAGATGTAAAGCCCAACTTCTTGATCTAAAGCCCAAAATCTAGATGTAAAGCCCAAATTCTAGATCTAACGCCCAAAATCTAGAGATAAAGACCAATATCCAGAGGTAAAACCCAACATCTAGAGGTAAAGCCAGATATCTAGAGGTAAAGCCCAACATCTAGAGGAAAAGCAAAATATATAGATTTCAAACCCAAATTCTAGAGTTAAATCCCGACATCTAGGGGTAAACCCCAACTTCCAGAGTTAAAGTCCAAAATCTAGAGGTAAACACCAATACTAGTGTTAGAGCCCAAAATATAGAGATATGCCAAATATATAGATTTAAAACCCAAAATCTAGAGATAAAGCCGAACGTCTAAATGTAAAGCAAAACATCTAGATGTAATCCAAACATCTAGAGGTAAAGCCTAACAACTAGAGGTGAAGCACAACATATAGAGGTATAACCCAACATCTAGAGATAAAGACCAACATCTAAATGTAAAGCAAAACATCTCGATGTAAAACCCTACATCTAGAGGTAAAGTCCAATATCTAGACCTAAAGACCAACATCTAGAGGTAAAACCCAACATCTAGTGGTAAAGCCCAACGTCTGGAGGTAAAGCCCAGATTCTAGAGAGAAGCCAAAAATCCAGATGGAAAACCCAAAATCTAGAGGTAAAGCCCAACATCTACAGGTAAATCCAGATATCTAGGGGTAAAGCCCAGCATCTAGAGGAAAAGCCAAATATATAGATATAAAACCCAAAATATAGAGGTAAAGCCCAATATCTAGACGTAAAGCCCAAAATCTAAATGAAAAGCACAACTTCGAGATCTAAAGCCCAACATCTAGAGGTAAAGACCAATATCTAGAGGTAAAACCCAACATCTAGAGGTAAAGCCAGATATCTAGAGGTAAAGCCCAACATCTAGAGGAAAAGCCAAATATATAGATTTCAAACCCAAATTCTAGAGTTAAATCCCAACATCTAGGGGTAAACCCCAACTTCCAGAGTTAAAGTCCAAAATCTAGAGGTAAACACCAATACCTAGAGTTAGAGCCCAAAATCTAGAGATATGCCAAATATATAGATTTAAAACCCAAAATCTAGAGATAAAGCCGAACATCTAAATGTAAAGTAAAACATCAAGATGTAATCCAAACATCTAGAGGTAAAGCCTAACAACTAGAGGTGAAGCACAACATATAGAGGTATAACCCAACATCTAGAGATAAAGACCAACATCTAAATGTAAAGCAAGACATCTAGATGTAAAACCCTACATCTAGAGGTAAAGTCCAATATCTAGATCTAAAGACCAACATCTAGAGGTAAAAACCAACATCTAGTGGTAAAGCCCAACGTCTGGAGGTAAAGGCCAGATTCTAGAGATAAGCCAAAAATCCAGATGGAAAACCCAAAATCTAGAGGTAAAGCCCAACATCTACAGGTAAATCCAGATATCTAGGGGTAAAGCCCAGCATCTAGAGGAAAAGCCAAATATATAGATATAAAACCCAAAATCTAGAGGTAAAGCCCAATATCTAGACGTAAAGCCCAAAATCTAGATGAAAAGCACAACTTCTAGATCTAAAGCCCAACATCTAGAGGTAAAGACCAATAGCTAGAGGTAAAACCCAACATCTAGAGGTAAAGCCAGATATCTAGAGGTAAAGCCCAACATCTGGAGGAAAAGCAAAATATATAGATTTCAAACCCAAATTCTAGAGTTAAATCCCAACATCTAGAGGTAAATCCCAAAGTCTAGATGTAAAGCTCAACTTCCAGATTTAAAGTCAAAAATCTAAATGTAAATACCAATACCTAGAGGTAGAGCCCAAAATGTAGAGGTAAAGCCCAACATCTAGAGATAAAGCCAGATATATAGATCTAACCCCAAAATCTAGAGGTGAAGCCCAATATCTAGATCTAAAGCCCAAAATCTAGATGTAAAGCCCAACTTCTAAATCTAAAGCCCACCATCTAGAGGTAAAGCCCAATATTTAGAGTTTAAGCGCATCATTTAGAGGTAAAGCCAGATATCTAGAGGTAAAGCCCAACGTCTGGAGGTAAAGCCCATCATCTAGTCCTACAGCCCAATGTCTGCAGGTAAAGCCCAACTTACAGAGGTGAAGGCAAACATCTAGATGTAAAACCCAAAATCTAGAGGTAAAGCCCAACATCTAGAGGAAAAGCCAAATATATATATATTTAAAACCCAAAACCTAGAGGTAAAGCCCAACATCTAGAGGTAAAGCCAGATATCTAGGGGTAAAGCCCAACATCTAGAGGAAAAGCCAAATATATAGATTTAAAGCCCAAAATCTAGATGTAAAGCCCAACTTCTTGATCTAAAGCCCAAAATCTAGATGTAAAGCCCAAATTCTAGATCTAACGCCCAAAATCTAGAGATAAAGACCAATATCCAGAGGTAAAACCCAACATCTAGAGGTAAAGCCAGATATCTAGAGGTAAAGCCCAACATCTAGAGGAAAAGCAAAATATATAGATTTCAAACCCAAATTCTAGAGTTAAATCCCGACATCTAGGGGTAAACCCCAACTTCCAGAGTTAAAGTCCAAAATCTAGAGGTAAACACCAATACTAGTGTTAGAGCCCAAAATATAGAGATATGCCAAATATATAGATTTAAAACCCAAAATCTAGAGATAAAGCCGAACGTCTAAATGTAAAGCAAAACATCTAGATGTAATCCAAACATCTAGAGGTAAAGCCTAACAACTAGAGGTGAAGCACAACATATAGAGGTATAACCCAACATCTAGAGATAAAGACCAACATCTAAATGTAAAGCAAAACATCTCGATGTAAAACCCTACATCTAGAGGTAAAGTCCAATATCTAGACCTAAAGACCAACATCTAGAGGTAAAACCCAACATCTAGTGGTAAAGCCCAACGTCTGGAGGTAAAGCCCAGATTCTAGAGAGAAGCCAAAAATCCAGATGGAAAACCCAAAATCTAGAGGTAAAGCCCAACATCTACAGGTAAATCCAGATATCTAGGGGTAAAGCCCAGCATCTAGAGGAAAAGCCAAATATATAGATATAAAACCCAAAATCTAGAGGTAAAGCCCAATATCTAGACGTAAAGCCCAAAATCTAGATGAAAAGCACAACTTCTAGATCTAAAGCCCAACATCTAGAGGTAAAGACCAATAGCTAGAGGTAAAACCCAACATCTAGAGGTAAAGCCAGATATCTAGAGGTAAAGCCCAACATCTAGAGGAAAAGCAAAATATATAGATTTCAAACCCAAATTCTAGAGTTAAATCCCAACATCTAGAGGTAAATCCCAAAGTCTAGATGTAAAGCTCAACTTCCAGATTTAAAGTCAAAAATCTAAATGTAAATACCAATACCTAGAGGTAGAGCCCAAAATGTAGAGGTAAAGCCCAACATCTAGAGATAAAGCCAGATATATAGATCTAACCCCAAAATCTAGAGGTGAAGCCCAATATCTAGATCTAAAGCCCAAAATCTAGATGTAAAGCCCAACTTCTAAATCTAAAGCCCACCATCTAGAGGTAAAGCCCAATATTTAGAGTTTAAGCGCATCATTTAGAGGTAAAGCCAGATATCTAGAGGTAAAGCCCAACGTCTGGAGGTAAAGCCCATCATCTAGTCCTACAGCCCAATGTCTGCAGGTAAAGCCCAACTTACAGAGGTGAAGGCAAACATCTAGATGTAAAACCCAAAATCTAGAGGTAAAGCCCAACATCTAGAGGAAAAGCCAAATATATATATATTTAAAACCCAAAACCTAGAGGTAAAGCCCAACATCTAGAGGTAAAGCCAGATATCTAGGGGTAAAGCCCAACATCTAGAGGAAAAGCCAAATATATAGATTTAAAACCCAAAATCTAGAGGTAAAGCCCAATATCTAGACGTAAAGCCCAAAATCTAGATGTAAACCCCAACTTCTGGACCTAAAGCCCAAAATCTAGATGTAAAGCCCAAACTCTAGATCTAACGCCAAAAATCTAGAGATAAAGATCAATATCTAGAAGTAAAACCCAACATCTAGAGGTAAAGCCGATATCTAGAGGTAAAGCCCAACATCTAGAAGAAAAGCCAAATATATATATTTAAAACCGAAAATCAAGAGATAAAGCCGAACATATAAATGTAAATCAAAACATCTAGATGTAAAACCCTACATCTAGAGGTAAAGTCCAATATCTAGACCTAAAGACCAACATCTAGAGGTAAAAACCAACATCTAGTGGTAAAGCCCAACGTCTGGAGGTAAAGCCCAGATTCTAGAGAGAAGCCAAAAATCCAGATGTAAAAACCAAAATCTAGAGTTAAAGCCCAACATCTACAGGTAAATCCAGATATCTAGGGGTAAAGCCCAACATCTAGAGGAAAAGCCAAATATATAGATTTAAAGCCCAAAATCTAGATGTAAACCCCAACTTATAGATCTAAAGCCCAACATCTAGATGTAAAGACCAAATTCTAGATCTAACGCCCAAAATCTAGAGATAAAGACCAATATCTAGAGGTAAAACCCAACAATTAGAGGTAAAGCCAGATATCTAGAGGTAAAGCCCAACATCTACAGGTAAATCCAGATATCTAGGGGTAAAGCCCAGTATCTAGAGGAAAAGACAAATATATAGATATAAACCCCAAAATCTAGAGGTAAAGCCCAATATCTAGACGTAAAGCCCAAAATCTAGATGTAAAGCCCAACTTCTAAATCTAAAGCCCAACATCTAGAGGTAAAGACCAATATCTAGAGGTAAAACCCAACATCTACAGGTAAAGCCAGATATCTAGAGGTAAAGCCCAACATCTAGAGGAAAAGCAAAATATATAGATTTAAAACCCAAAATCTAGAGGTAAAGCCCAATATCTAGACGTAAAGACCAAAATCTAGAGGTAAAGCCCAAGACCTAGTGGTAGAGCCCAAAATCTAGAGGTAAAGCCCAGATTCTAGAGAGAAGCCAAAAATCCAGATGTAAAAACCAAAATCTAGAGGTAAAGCCCAACATCTACAGGTAAATCGAGATATCTAGGGGTAATGCCCAACATCTAGAGGAAAAGCCAAATATATAGATATAAACCCCAAAATCTAGAGGTAAAGCCCAATATCTAGACGTAAAGCCCAAAATCTAGATCAAAAGCACAAATTCTAGATCTAAAGCCCAACATCTAGAGGTAAAGACCAATAGATAGAGGTAAACCCCAAAATCTAGAGGTAAAGCCAGATATCTAGAGGTAAAGCCCAACGTCTGGAGGTAAAGCCCATCATCTAGCCCTACAGCCCAATGTCTGCAGGTAAAGCCCAACTTAGAGAGGTAAAGGCAAACATCTAGATGTAAAACCCAAAATCTAGAGGTAAAGCCCAACATCAGGAGGAAAAGCCAAATATATATATATTTAAAACCCAAAATCTAGAGGTAAAGCCCTATATCTAGAGGTAAAGCCCAGAATCTAGATGTAAAGCCCAGCTTCTAGATCTAAAGCCCAAAATCTAGATGTAAAGCCCAAATTCTAGATCTAACACCCAAAATCTAGAGGTAAAGGCCAATATCTAGAGGTAAAACCCAACATCTAGAGGTAAAGCCAGATATCTAGAGGTAAGGCCCAACATCTAGAGGAAAAGCAAAATATATAGATTTCAAACCCAAATTCTAGTGTTAAATCCCAACATCTAGAGGTAAAGACCAACTTCCAGAGTTAAAGTCCAAAGTCTAGTGGTAAACACCAATACCTAGAGTTAGAGCCCAAAATCTAGAGATAAAGCGCAACATCTAGAGATAAAGCCAGATATATAGATTTAAAATCCAAAATCTGGAGGTAAAGCCCAACATCTAGAGCTAAAGCCCCAAATCTAGATGTAAAGCCCAATTGCTAGATCTAAAGCCAAATACTCTAGAGGTAAAGCCCAACATGTAGAGGTAAAGACTAAGATCTAGAGGTGAATTCCAATATCTAGTGTTAAAGCCCGACACCTACAGTTAAAGCCAAACATCTAGATGTAAAACCCAACTTCTAGAGGTAAAGCCGAATATCTAGAGTTAAAGCGCATCCTTTCGAGTAAAGCCCAAAATCTAGAGTTAAAGCCCAACATCTAGAGGGAAAGCCCAGAATCTAGATGTAAAGCCTAACATCTAGAGGTGAATTCCAAAATCAAGTGTTAAGGCCTGACATCTACAGTTAAATCCAACCATATAGATATAACCCCCAACTTCTAGAGGTAAGGCCCAAAATCTAGAGGTAAAGCCCAACAGCTAGAGTTAAAGCCGAACGTCTTGAGGTAAAGCCCAAAGTCTAGAGTTAAAGCCCAACTTCTAGAGGTAAAGCCCAACATCTAGACGTAAAGCCAGATATCTGACGGTAAAGCCCAACATCTAGAGGAAAAACCAAATATATAGATTTAAAACCCAAAAACTAGAGATAAAGCCGAACATCTAAATGTAAAGCAAAACATCTAGATGTAATCCAAACATCTAGAGGTAAAGCCTAACATCTAGAGGTGAAGCACAACATATAGAGGTATAACCCAAGATCTAGAGATAAAGACCAACATCTAAATGTAAAGCAAAACATCTAGATGTAAAACCCTACATCTAGAGGTAAAGTCCAATATCTAGACCTAAAGACCAACATCTAGAGGTAAAAACCAACATCTAGTGGTAAAGCCCAACGTCTGGAGGTAAAGCCCAGATTCTAGAGAGAAGCCAAAAATCCAGATGGAAAACCCAAAATCTAGAGGTAAAGCCCAACATCTACAGGTAAATCCAGATATCTAGGGGTAAAGCCCAACATCTAGAGGAAAAGCCAAATATATAGATATAAAACCCAAAATCTAGAGGTAAAGCCCAATATCTAGACGTAAAGCCCAAAATCTAGATGAAAAGCACAACTTCTAGATCTAAAGCCCAACATCTAGAGGTAAAGACCAATAGCTAGAGGTAAAACCCAACATCTAGAGGTAAAGCCCAGATAACTAGAGGTAAAGCCCAATGTCTGGAGGTAAAGCCCATCATCTAGTCCTACAGCCCAATGTCTGCAGGTAAAGCCCAACTTAGAGAGGTAAAGGCAAACATCTAGATGTAAAACCCAAAATCTAGAGGTAAAGCCCAACATCAGGAGGAAAAGCCAAATATATATATATTTAAAACCCAAAATCTAGAGGTAAAGCCCTATATCTAGAGGTAAAGCCCAGAATCTAGATGTAAAGCCCAGCTTCTAGATCTAAAGCCCAAAATCTAGATGTAAAGCCCAAATTCTAGATCTAACACCCAAAATCTAGAGGTAAAGGCCAATATCTAGAGGTAAAACCCAACATCTAGAGGTAAAGCCAGATATCTAGAGGTAAGGCCCAACATCTAGAGGAAAAGCAAAATATATAGATTTCAAACCCAAATTCTAGTGTTAAATCCCAACATCTAGAGGTAAAGACCAACTTCCAGAGTTAAAGTCCAAAGTCTAGTGGTAAACACCAATACCTAGAGTTAGAGCCCAAAATCTAGAGATAAAGCGCAACATCTAGAGATAAAGCCAGATATATAGATTTAAAATCCAAAATCTGGAGGTAAAGCCCAACATCTAGAGCTAAAGCCCCAAATCTAGATGTAAAGCCCAATTGCTAGATCTAAAGCCAAATACTCTAGAGGTAAAGCCCAACATGTAGAGGTAAAGACTAAGATCTAGAGGTGAATTCCAATATCTAGTGTTAAAGCCCGACACCTACAGTTAAAGCCAAACATCTAGATGTAAAACCCAACTTCTAGAGGTAAAGCCGAATATCTAGAGTTAAAGCGCATCCTTTCGAGTAAAGCCCAAAATCTAGAGTTAAAGCCCAACATCTAGAGGGAAAGCCCAGAATCTAGATGTAAAGCCTAACATCTAGAGGTGAATTCCAAAATCAAGTGTTAAGGCCTGACATCTACAGTTAAATCCAACCATATAGATATAACCCCCAACTTCTAGAGGTAAGGCCCAAAATCTAGAGGTAAAGCCCAACAGCTAGAGTTAAAGCCGAACGTCTTGAGGTAAAGCCCAAAGTCTAGAGTTAAAGCCCAACTTCTAGAGGTAAAGCCCAACATCTAGACGTAAAGCCAGATATCTGACGGTAAAGCCCAACATCTAGAGGAAAAACCAAATATATAGATTTAAAACCCAAAAACTAGAGATAAAGCCGAACATCTAAATGTAAAGCAAAACATCTAGATGTAATCCAAACATCTAGAGGTAAAGCCTAACATCTAGAGGTGAAGCACAACATATAGAGGTATAACCCAAGATCTAGAGATAAAGACCAACATCTAAATGTAAAGCAAAACATCTAGATGTAAAACCCTACATCTAGAGGTAAAGTCCAATATCTAGACCTAAAGACCAACATCTAGAGGTAAAAACCAACATCTAGTGGTAAAGCCCAACGTCTGGAGGTAAAGCCCAGATTCTAGAGAGAAGCCAAAAATCCAGATGGAAAACCCAAAATCTAGAGGTAAAGCCCAACATCTACAGGTAAATCCAGATATCTAGGGGTAAAGCCCAACATCTAGAGGAAAAGCCAAATATATAGATATAAAACCCAAAATCTAGAGGTAAAGCCCAATATCTAGACGTAAAGCCCAAAATCTAGATGAAAAGCACAACTTCTAGATCTAAAGCCCAACATCTAGAGGTAAAGACCAATAGCTAGAGGTAAAACCCAACATCTAGAGGTAAAGCCCAGATAACTAGAGGTAAAGCCCAACGTCTGGAGGTAAAGCCCATCATCTAGTCCTACAGCCCAATGTCTGCAGGTAAAGCCCAACTTACAGAAGTGAAGGCAAACATCTAGATGTAAAACCCTAAATCTAGAGGTAAAGCCCAACATCAGGAGGAAAAGCCAAATATATATATATTTAAAACCCAAAATCTAGAGGTAAAGCCCAACATTTAGAGGTAAAGCCAGATATCTAGGGGTAAAGCCCAACATCTAGAGGAAAAGCCAAATATATAGATTTAAAACCCAAAATCTAGAGGTAAAGCCCAATATCTAAATGTAAAGCAAAACATCTAGAGGTAAAGCCTAACATCTAGAGGTGAAGCACAACATATAGAGGTATAACCCAACATCTAGAGATAAAGACCAACATCTAAATGTAAAGAAAAACATCTAGATGTAAAACCCTACATCTAGAGGTAAAGTCCAATATCTAGACCTAAAGACCAACATCTAGAGGTAAAACCCAACATCTAGTGGTAAAGCCCAACATCTGGAGGTAAAGCCCAGATTCTAGAGAGAAGCCAAAAATCCAGATGGAAAACCCAAAATCTAGAGGTAAAGCCCAACATCTACAGGTAAATCCAGATATCTAGGGGTAAAGCCCAACATCTAGAGGAAAAGACAAATATATAGATATAAAACCCAAAATCTAGAGGTAAAGCCCAATATCTAGACGTAAAGCCCAAAATCTAGATGAAAAGCACAACTTCTAGATCTAAAGCCCAACATCTAGAGGTAATGACCAATATCTAGAGGTAAAGCCAGATATATAGATCTAAACCCCAAAATCTAGAGGTGAAGCCCAATATCTAGACGTAAAGCCCAAAATCTAGATGTAAAGCCCAACTTCTAGATCTAAAGCCCAAAATCTAGATGTAAAGCCCAACTTCTAAATCTAAAGCCCAACATCTAGAGGTAAAGCCCAATATTTAGAGTTTAAGCGCATCATTTAGAGGTAAAGCCAGATATCTAGAGGTAAAGCCCAACGTCTGGAGGTAAAGCCCATCATCTAGTCCTACAGCCCAATGTCTGCAGGTAAAGCCCAACTTACAGAGGTGAAGGCAAACATCTAGATGTAAAACCCAAAATCTAGAGGTAAAGCCCAACATCTAGAGGAAAAGCCAGATATCTAGGGGTAAAGCCCAACATCTAGAGGAAAAGCCAAATATATAGATTTAAAACCCAAAATCTAGAGGTAAAGCCCAATATCTAGACGTAAAGCCCAAAATCTAGATGTAAAGCCCAACTTCTAGATCTAAAGCCCAACATCTAGATGTAAAGCCCAAATTCTAGATCTAACGCCCAAAATCTAGAGATAAAGACCAATATCTAGAGGTAAAACCCAACATCTAGAGTTAAAGCCAGATATCTAGAGGTAAAGCCCAACATCTAGAGGAAAAGTAAAATATATAGATTTCAAACCCAAATTCTAGAGTTAAATCCCAACATCTAGGGGTAAACCCCAACTTCCAGAGTTAAAGTCCAAAATCTAGAGGTAAACACCAATACCTAGAGTTAGAGCCCAAAATCTAGAGATATGCCAAATATATAGATTTAAAACCCAAAATCTAGAGATAAAGCCGAACGTCTAAATGTAAAGCTAAACATCTAGATGTAATCCAAACTTCTAGAGGGAAAGCCTAACATCTAGAGGTGAAGCACAACATATAGAGGTATAACCCAACATCTAGAGATAAAGACCAACATCTAAATGTAAAGCAAAACATCTAGATGTAAACCCCTACATCTGGAGGTAAAGTCCAATATCTAGACCTAAAGACGAACATCTAGAGGTAAAACCCAACATCTAGTGGTAAAGCCCAACGTCTGGAGGTAAAGCCCAGATTCTAGAGAGAAGCCAAAAATCCAGATGGAAAACCCAAAATCTAGAGGTAAAGCCCAACATTTACAGGTAAATCCAGATATCTAGGGGTAAAGCCCAACATCTAGAGGAAAAGACAAATATATAGATATAAAACCCAAAATCAAGAGGTAAAGCCCAATATCTAGACGTAAAGATCAAAATCTAGATATAAAGCACAACTTCTAGATCTAAAGCCCAACGTCTAGAGGTAAAGACCAATATCTAGAGGTAAAACTCAACATCTAGAGGTAAAGCCAGATATCTAGAGGTAAAGCCCAATGTCTAGTCCTACAGTCTAATGTCTGCAGGTAAAGCCCAACTTACAGAGGTGAAGGCAAACATCTAGATGTAAAACTCCAAATCTAGATGTAAAGCCCAACATCTATAGGAGAAGACAAATATCGAGATTTAAAATCCAAAATCTAGAGGTAAAGCCCAATATCTAGACCTAAAGACCAAAATCTAGATGTAAAGCCTAACTTCTAGATCTAAAGCCCAAAATCTAGATGTTAAGACCAACTTCTAGAGGCAAAGCCCATCATCTAGTCCTACAGCCCAATGTCTGCAGGTAAAGCCCAACTTACAGAGGTAAAGGTAAACATCTAGATGTAAAACCCAAAATCTAGAGGTAAAGCCCAATATCTAGAGGTATAGCCCAAATTCTAGAGATAAAGTCCAACGTCTAGATGTAATCCCAACATCTAGAGGTAAAGCACAATATCTAGAGGTGATGTACAACATATAGAGGTATAACCCAACGTCTAGAGATAAAGACCAACATCTAAATGTAAAGCAAAACATCTAGATGTAAAACCCTACATCTAGAGGTAAAGTCCAGTATCTAGACTTAAAGACCAACGTCTGGATGTAAAGCTCAAACTCTAGATGTAAAGCCCAACTTCCAGAGTTAAAGTCCAAAATCTAGAGGTAAACACCAATACCTAGAGGTAGAGCTGAAAATCTGGAGATAAAGCCCAAGATCTAGAGCTAAAGCCAGATAGATATAACCTCCAACTTCTAGAGGTAAGGCCCAAAATCTAGAGGTAAAGCCCAACAGCTAGAGTTAAAGCCGAACGTCTTGAGGTAAAGTCCAAAGTCTAGAGGTAAGCCCAACTTCTAGAGGCAAAGACCAAAATCTAGAGGTAAAGCCCAAGACCTAGTGGTAGAGCCCAAAATCTAGATGTAAAGCCCAACATCTAGACGCAAAGCCAGATATCTGATGGTAAAGCCCAACATCTAGAGGAAAAACCAAATATATAGATGTAAAACCCAAAATATAGAGATAAAGCCCAACATTTAAATGTAAAGCAAAACATCTCGATGTAAAACCCTACATCTAGAGGTAAACTCCAATATCTAGATGTAAAGCCCAACATCTGGAGGTAAAGCCCAGTTTCTAGAGAGAAGCCAAAAATCCAGATGGAAAACCCAAAATCTAGAGGTAAAGCCTAACATCTAGAGGTGAATTCCAAAATCTAGTGTTAAGGCACGACATCTACAGTTAAAGCAAAACATATAGATGTAAACCCCAATTTCTAGAGGTAAGGCCCAAAATCTAGAGTTAAAGCCCAACAGCTAGAGTTAAAGCCGAACATCTTGAAGTAAAGCCCAAAGTCTAGAGGTAAAGCCCAACTTCTAGAAGTAAAGTCCAAAATCTAGAGCTAAAGCCCAACATTGAGACGTAAATCCAGATATCTAGAGGTAAAGCCCAACATTTAGAGGAAAAACCAAATATATAGATTTAAAACCCAAAATCTAGAGGTAAAGCCCAATATCTAGACATAAAGACCAAAATCTAGATGTAAAGTCCAGCTTCTAGATCTAAAGCCCAACATCTAGAGGTAAAGCCCAATATTTATATTTTAAGCGCATCATTTAGAGGTAAAGCCCAAAATCTAGATGTAAAGCCCAACTTCTAGAGGTAAAGCCCATCATCTAGACCTACAGCCCAATGTCTGCAGGTAAAGCCCAACTTACAGAGGTAAAGGTAAACATCTAGATATAAAACCCAAAACCTAGAGTTAAAGCCTAAAGTCTAGAGGTAAAGCCCAACTTCTAGAGGTAAAGTCCAAAATTTAGAGGTAAAGCCCAAGATCTAGTGGTAGGGCCCAAAATCTAAAGGTAAAGCCCAAAATCTAGACGTAAAGCCAGATATCTCATGGTAAAGCCCAACATCTAGAGGAAAAGCCAAACATATAGATTTAAAACCCAAAATCTAGAGGTAAAGCCCAATATCTAGACGTTAAGCCCAAAATCTAGATGTAAAGCCCAACTTCTTGATCTAAAGCCCAAAATCTAGATGTAAAGCCCAAATTCTAGCTCTAACACCCAAAATCTAGAGGTAAAGACCAATATCTAGAGGTAAAACCCAACATCTAGAGGTAAAGCCAGATATCTAGAGGTAAAGCCCAACATCTGGAGGAAAAGCCAAATATACAGATTTAAAACCCAAAATCTAGAGTTAAAGACCAATATCTAGACATAAAGACCAAAATCTAGATGTAAAGCCCAACTTCTAAGTCTAAAGCCCAACATCTAGTGGTAAAGCCCAATATTTAGAGTTTAAGCGCATCCTTTAGAGTTAAAGCCCAAAATCTAAATGTAAAGTCCAACTTCTAGAGGTAAAGCCCATCATCTAGTCCTACAGCCCAATGTCTGCAGGTAAAGCCCAACTTACAGAGGTGAAGGCAAACATCTAGATGTAAAACCCAAATCTAGAGGTAAAGCCCAACATCTAGAGGTGAAGCACAACATATAGAGGTATAACCCAAATTCTAGAGATAAATTCCAAATTCTAGATGTAATCCCAACATCTAGAGGTAAAGCCTAAAATCTAGAGGTGAAGCGCAACATATAGAGGTATAACCCAACATCTAGAGATAAAGACCAACATCTAAATATAAAGCAAAACATCTAGATGTAAAACCCTACATCTAGAGGTAAAGTCCAATATCTAGACTTAAAGACCAACATCTGGAGGTAAATCCCAATGTCTAGAGGTAATGACCAACTTCTAGAGCTAAATCCCCAAATCTAGATTTAAACCCCAACATCTAGAGATAAAGCCCAAGTTCTAGATCTAAGCCAGAAATCTAGTGGTAAAGCCCAACGTCTAGAGGAAAAGCCTAACATCTAGTGGTGAATTCAAAAATCTAGTGTTAAGGCCCGATATCCACAGTTAAAGCCAAACATATAGATGTAAACCCCAACTTCTAGAGGTAAGGTTCAAAATCTAGATGTAAAGCCCAACATCTAGAGTTAAAGCCCAACGTCTTGAGGTAAAGCCCAAAGTATAGAGATAAAGCCCAAATTTTAGAGGTAAAGCCAAATATCTAGATTTAAATCCCAAAATCTAGAGGTAAAGCTCAAATTCTAGAGGCAAAGCCCAACACCTAGAGGTAGAGACCAAAATCTAGAGGTATAGCCCAACTTCTAGAGGTAAAGTCCAAATTCTAGACCTAAAGCCCAACATCGAGACGTAAAGCCAGACATTTAGATGTAAAGCCCAACATCTAGACGTAAAGCCTGATATCTAGAGGTAAAGCCCAACATCTAGAGGAAAAGCCAAATATATAGACTTAAAGACCAAAATCTAGAGGTAAAGCCCAATATCTAGAGGTAAAGCCCAAAGTATAGATGTAAAGCCCAACTTCCAGAGTTAAATTCCAAAATCTAGAGGTAAACACCATACCTAGAGGTAGAGCCCAAAATCTAGAGGTAAAGCCCAACAGCTAGAGTTAAAGTCGAACGTCTTGAGGTAAAGCCCAAAGTCTAGAGGTAAAGCCCAACTTCTAGAGGCAAAGTCCAAAATCTAGAGGTAAAGCCCAAGACCTAGTGGTAGAGCCCAAAATCTAGAGGTAAAGCCCAACATCTAGACGTAAAGCCAGATATCTAGAGGTAAAGCCCAACATCTAGAGGAAAAGCCAAATATATAGATTTAAAACCCAAAATCTAGAGGTAAAGCCCAATATCTAGACATAAAGACCAAAATATAGATGTAAAGCCCAGCTTCTAGATCTAAAGCCCAACATCTAGAGGTAAAGCCCAATATTTATATTTTAAGCGCATCATTTAGAGGTAAAGCCGAAAATCTAGATGTAAAGCCCAACTTCTAGAGGTAAAGCCCATCATCTAGACCTACAGCCCAATGTCTGCAGGTAAAGCCCAACTTACAGAGGTAAAGGTAAACATCTAGATGTAAAACACAAAATCTAGAGGTAAAGCCCAACATCTAGAGGTAAAGTCCAAAATCTAGAGGTAAAGCCCAAGACCTAGTGGTAGAGCCCAAAATCTAGAGGTAAAGCCCAACATCTAGACGTAAAGCCAGATATCTGACGGTAAAGCCCAACATCTAGAGGAAAAGCCAAATATATAGATTTAAAAGCCAAAATCTAGAGACACAGCCCAACATCTAAATGTAAAGCAAAACATCTAGATGTAAAACCCTACATCTAGAGGTAAAGTCCAATATCTAGACCTAAAGACCAACATCTAGAGGTAAAACCCAACATCTAGAGGTAAAGCCCAACGTCTGGAGGTAAAGCCCAGATTCTAGAGAGAAGCCAAAAATACAGATGGAAAACCCAAAATCTAGAGGTAAAGCCCAACATCTAGAGGTAAAGCCCAGAGTCTAGAGGTAAAACCTAACATCTAGAGGTGAATTCCAAAATCTATTCTTAAGGCCTGACATCTACAATTAAGGCGAAATATAGATATATGTAACCCCCAACTTCTAGAGGTAAGACCCAAAATCTAGAGGTAAAGCCCAACATCTAGAGTTAAAGCCGAACGTCTTGAGGTAAAGTCCAAATTCTAGAGGAAAAGACCTACTTCTAGAGGTAAAGTCCGAAATCTAGAAGTAAAGCCCAAGACCTAGTGGTAGAGCCCAAAATCTAGAGGTAAAGCCCAACATCTAGAGGAAAAGCCAAATATACAGATTTAAAACCCAAAATCTAGAGGTAAAGCCCAATATCTAGACGTAAAGACCAAAATCTAGATGTAAAGCCCAACTTCTAGATCTAAAGCCCAAAATATAGATGTAAAGCCCAACTTCTAAATCTAAAGCCCAACATCTAGAGGTAAAGCCCAATATTTAGAGTTTAAGCGCATCCTATAGAGTTAAAGCCCAAAATCTAAATGTAAAGCCCAACTTCTAGAGGTAAAGCCCATCATCTAGTCCTACAGCCCTATGTCTGCAGGTAAAGCCCAACTTACAGAGGTAAAGGCAAACATCTAGATGTCAAACCCAAAATCTAGAGGTAAAGCCCAACATATAGAGGTATAGCCCAAATTCTAGAGATAAAGTCCAACGTCTAGATGTAATCCCAACATCTAGAGGTAAAGCCTAACATCTAGAGGTGAAGCACAACATATAGAGGTATAACCCAACGTCTATTGATAAAGACCAACATCTCAATGTAAAGCAAAACATCTAGATGTAAAACCCTACATCTAGAGGTAAAGCCCAATATCTAGACATAAAGACCAAAATCTAGATGTAAAGCCCAACTTCTAGAGGTAAAGCCAAATATCTAGATTTAAAGCGCATCCTTTAGAGTAAAGCCCAAAATCTAGAGTTAAACCCAACATCTAGGGGGAAAGCTCAGAATCTAGATGTAAAGCCTAACATCTAGAGCTGAATTCCAAAATCAAGTGTTAAGGCCCGACATCTACAGTTAAAGCCAACAATATAGATGTAACCCCCAACTTCTAGAGGTAAGGCCCAAAATCTAGAGGTAAAGCCCAACAGCTAGAGTTAAAGCCGAACGTCTTGAGGTAAAGTCCGAAGTCTAGAGGTAAAGACCTACTTCTAGAGGTAAAGTCCGAAATCTAGAGGTAAAGACCAAGACCTAGTGGTAGAGCCCAAAATCTAGAGGTAAAGCCCAACATCTAGACGTAAAGCCAGATATCTGACGGTAAAGCCCAACATCTAGAGGAAAAGCCAAATATATAGATTTAAAACCCAAAATCTAGAGACACAGCCCAAGATCTAAATGTAAAGCAAAACATCTAGATGTAAAACCCTACATCTAGAGGTAAAGTCCAATATCTAGACTTAAAGACCAACATCTAGAGGTAAAACCCAACATCTAGAGGTAAAGCCCAACGTCTGGAGGTAAAGCCCAGATTCTAGAGAGAAGCCAAAAATACAGATGGAAAACCCAAAATCTAGAGGTAAAGCCCAACATCTAGAGGTAAAAGCCAGAATCTAGAGGTAAAGCCTTACATGTAGAGGTGAATTCCAAAATCTATTCTTAAGGCCTGACATCTAAAATTAAAGCCAAACATATAGATGTAACCCCTAACTTCTAGAGGTAAGACCCAAAATCTAGAGGTAAAGCCCAACATCTAGACGTAAAGCCTGATATCTGACCGTAAAGCCCAACATCTAGAGGAAAAGCCAAATATATAGATTTAAAACCCAAAATCTAGAGGCACAGCCCAACATCTAAATGTAAAGCAAAACATCTAGATGTAAAACCCTACATCTAGAGGTAAAGTCCAATATCTAGACTTAAAGACCAACATCTAGAGGTAAAACCCAACATCTAGAGGTAAAGCCCACGTCTGGAGGTAAAGCCCAGATTCTAGAGAGAAGCCAAAAATACAGATGGAAAACCCAAAATCTAGAGGTAAAGCCCAACATCTAGAGGTAAAGCCCAGAATCTAGAGGTAAAGCCTAACATCTAGAGGTGAATTCCAAAATCTATTCTTAAGGCCTGAAATCTACAATTAAAGCCAAACATATAGATGTAACCCCCAACTTCTAGAGTTAAGACCCAAAATCTAGAGGTAAAGCCCAACATCTAGAGTTAAAGCCGAACGTCTTGAGGTAAAGTCCAAAGTCTAGAGGTAAAGACCTACTTCTAGAGGTAAAGTCCGAAATCTAGAAGTAAAGACCAAGACCTAGTGGTAGAGCCCAAAATCTAGAGGTAAAGCCCAACATCTAGAGGAAAAGCCAAATATACAGATTTAAAACCCAAAATCTAGAGGTAAAGACCAATATCTAGACGTAAAGACCAAAATCTAGATGTAAAGCCCAACTTCTAAATCTAAAGACCAACATCTAGTGGTAAAGCCCAATATTTAGAGTTTAAGCGCATCCTATAGAGTTAAAGCCCAAAATCTAAATGTAAAGTCCAACTTCTAGAGGTAAAGCCCATCATCTAGTCCTACAGCCCAATGTCTGCAGGTAAAGCCCAACTTACAGAGGTGAAGGCAAACATCTAGATGTAAAACCCAAATCTAGAGTTAAAGCCCAACATCTAGAGGTGAAGCACAACATATAGAGGTATAACCCAAATTCTAGAGATAAATTCCAAATTCTAGATGTAATCCCAACATCTAGAGGTAAAGCCTAAAATCTACAGGTGAAGCGCAACATATAGAGGTATAACCCAACATCTAGAGATAAAGACCAACATCTAAATATAAAGCAAAACATCTAGATGTAAAACCCTACATCTAGAGGTAAAGTCCAATATCTAGACTTAAAGACCAACATCTGGAGGTAAATCCCAATGTCTAGAGGTAATGACCAACTTCTAGAGCTAAACCCCCAAATCTAGATTTAAACCCCAACATCTAGAGATAAAGCCCAAGTTCTAGATCTAAGCCAGAAATCTAGTGGTAAAGCCCAACGTCTAGAGGAAAAGCCTAACATCTAGTGGTGAATTCAAAAATCTAGTGTTAAGGCCCGATATCCACAGTTAAAGCCAAACATATAGATGTAAACCCCAACTTCTAGAGGTAAGGTTCAAAATCTAGATGTAAAGCCCAACTTCTAGAGTTAAAGCCCAACGTCTTGAGGTAAAGCCCAAAGTATAGAGATAAAGCCCAAATTTTAGAGGTAAAGCCAAATATCTAGATTTAAATCCCAAAATCTAGAGGTAAAGCTCAAATTCTAGATGTAAAGCCCAACTTCTAGAGATAAGGTCCAAATTCTAGAGGCAAAGCCCAACACCTAGAGGTAGAGACCAAAATCTAGAGGTAAAGCCCAACTTCTAGAGGTAAAGTCCAAATTCTAGAGCTAAAACCCAACATCGAGACGTAAAGCCAGACATCTAGATGTAAAGCCCAACATCTAGACGTAAAGCCTGATATCTAGAGGTAAAGCCCAACATCTAGAGGAAAAGCCAAATATATAGATTTAAAAGCCAAAATCTAGAGACACAGCCCAACATCTAAATGTAAAGCAAAACATCTAGATGTAAAACCCTACATCTAGAGGTAAAGTCCAATATCTAGACCTAAAGACCAACATCTAGAGGTAAAACCCAACATCTAGAGGTAAAGCCCAACGTCTGGAGGTAAAGCCCAGATTCTAGAGAGAAGCCAAAAATACAGATGGAAAACCCAAAATCTAGAGGTAAAGCCCAACATCTAGAGGTAAAGCCCAGAGTCTAGAGGTAAAACCTAACATCTAGAGGTGAATTCCAAAATCTATTCTTAAGGCCTGACATCTACAATTAAGGCCAAATATAGATATATGTAACCCCCAACTTCTAGAGGTAAGACCCAAAATCTAGAGGTAAAGCCCAACATCTAGAGTTAAAGCCGAACGTCTTGAGGTAAAGTCCAAATTCTAGAGGAAAAGACCTACTTCTAGAGGTAAAGTCCGAAATCTAGAAGTAAAGCCCAAGACCTAGTGGTAGAGCCCAAAATCTAGAGGTAAAGCCCAACATCTAGAGGAAAAGCCAAATATACAGATTTAAAACCCAAAATCTAGAGGTAAAGCCCAATATCTAGACGTAAAGACCAAAATCTAGATGTAAAGCCCAACTTCTAAATCTAAAGCCCAAAATATAGATGTAAAGCCCAACTTCTAAATCTAAAGCCCAACATCTAGAGGTAAAGCCCAATATTTAGAGTTTAAGCGCATCCTATAGAGTTAAAGCCCAAAATCTAAATGTAAAGTCCAACTTCTAGAGGTAAAGCCCATCATCTAGTCCTACAGCCCTATGTCTGCAGGTAAAGCCCAACTTACAGAGGTAAAGGCAAACATCTAGATGTCAAACCCAAAATCTAGAGGTAAGCCCAACATATAGAGGTATAGCCCAAATTCTAGAGATAAAGTCCAACGTCTAGATGTAATCCCAACATCTAGAGGTAAAGCCTAACTTCTAGAGGTGAAGCACAACATATAGAGGTATAACTCAACATCTAGAGATAAAGACCAACATCTAAATGTAAAGCAAAACTTCTAGATGTAAAACATTACATTTAGAGGTAAAGTCCAATATCTAGACTTAAAGACCAACATCTGGAGGTATAACCCAACATCTAGAGGTAATGACCAACTTCTAGAGCTAAAACCCCAAATCTAGATTTAAACCCCGACATCTAGAGGTAAAGCCCAACATGTAGAGGAAAAGCCTAACATCTAGTGGTGAATTCCAAAATCTAGTGTTAAGGCCCGATATGCAAAGTTAAAGCCAAACATATAGATGTAAACACCAACTTCTGGAGGTAAGGCCCAAAATCTAGAGGTAAAGCCCAACATCTAGAGTTACAGCCCAACGTCTTGAGGTAAAGCCCAAAATCTAGAGGTAAAGCCCAACTTCTAGAGGTAAAGTCCAAAATCTAGAGGTAAAGCCCAAGACCTAGTGTTCGAGCCCAAAATCTAGAGGTAAAGCCCAATATCTAGACGTAAAGACCAAAATCTAGATGTAAAGCCCAACTTCTAAATCTAAAGCCCAACATCTAGAGGTAAAGCCCAATATTTAGAGTTTAAGCGCATCCTATAGAGTTAAAGCCCAAAATCTAAATGTAAAGTCCAACTTCTAGAGGTAAAGCCCATCATCTAGTCCTACAGCCCTATGTCTGCAGGTAAAGCCCAACTTACAGAGGTAAAGGCAAACATCTAGATGTCAAACCCAAAATCTAGAGGTAAGCCCAACATATAGAGGTATAGCCCAAATTCTAGAGATAAAGTCCAACGTCTAGATGTAATCCCAACATCTAGAGGTAAAGCCTAACTTCTAGAGGTGAAGCACAACATATAGAGGTATAACTCAACATCTAGAGATAAAGACCAACATCTAAATGTAAAGCAAAACTTCTAGATGTAAAACATTACATTTAGAGGTAAAGTCCAATATCTAGACTTAAAGACCAACATCTGGAGGTATAACCCAACATCTAGAGGTAATGACCAACTTCTAGAGCTAAAACCCCAAATCTAGATTTAAACCCCGACATCTAGAGGTAAAGCCCAACATGTAGAGGAAAAGCCTAACATCTAGTGGTGAATTCCAAAATCTAGTGTTAAGGCCCGATATGCAAAGTTAAAGCCAAACATATAGATGTAAACACCAACTTCTGGAGGTAAGGCCCAAAATCTAGAGGTAAAGCCCAACATCTAGAGTTACAGCCCAACGTCTTGAGGTAAAGCCCAAAATCTAGAGGTAAAGCCCAACTTCTAGAGGTAAAGTCCAAAATCTAGAGGTAAAGCCCAAGACCTAGTGGTAGAGCCCAAAATCTAGAGGTAAAGCCCAACATCTAGACGTAAAGCCAGATATCTGACGGTAAAGCCCAACATCTAGAGGTAAAGACTAACGTTCAGAGGTAAAGCCTAACATCTAGAGGTGAAGCACAACATAAAGAGTTACAACCCAACATCTAGAGATAAAGACCAACATCTAAATGTAAAGCAAAACATCTAGATGTAAAACCCTACATCTAGAGGTAAAGTCCAATATCTAGTCTTAAAGACCAACATCTGGAGGTAAAGCCCAATGTCTAGAGGTAATGACCAACTTCTAGAGCTGAAACCCCAAATCTAGATTTAAACCCCAACATCTAGAGTTAAAGCCCAACTTCTAGATCTAAGCCAAATAATCTAGAGGTAAAGCCCAACATGTAGAGGTAAAGACTAAGATCTAGAGGTGAATTCCAATATCTAGTGTTAAAGCCCGACACCTACATTTAAAGCCAAATATCTAGATGTAAACCCCAACTTCTAGAGGTAAAGCCGAATATCTAGAGTTAAAGCGCATCCTTTAGAGTAAAGCCCAAAATCTAGAGTTAAAGCCCAACATCTAGAGGGAAAGCCCAGAATCCAGATGTAAAGCCCAATTTCTAGATCTAAAGCCAAACATATAGAGGTAAAGCCCAACATGTAGAGGTAAAGCCAAATATCTAGATTTAAATCCCAAAATCTAGATGTAAAGCCCAATTTCTAGATCTAAAGCCAAACATATAGAGGTAAAGCCCAACATCTAGAGGAAAAGCCAAAAATATAGATTTAAAAACCAAAATCTAGAGATAAAGCCGAAAATCTAGATCTAAAGCCCAAAATCTAGATGTAAAGCCCAACTTCTAGATCTAAAGCCCAACATCTAGAGGTAAAGCCCAACATCTATAGGTAAAGCCTAACATCTAGAGGTGAAGCAAAACATATAGAGGTATAACCCAACATCTAGAGATAAAGCCCAACGTCTAAATGTAAAGCAAAACCTCTAGATGTAAAACTATACATCTAGAGGTAAAGTCCAATATCTAGATATAAAGACCAACATCTAGAGGTAAAACCTAACATCTAGAGGTAAAGCCCAACGTCTAGAGGTACAGCCCAGATTCTAGAGAGAAGCCAAATATCCAAATTGAAACCACAAAATCTAGAGGTAAATCCAAACATCTAGAGGGAAAGCCCAGAATCTAGAGGTAAAGCCTAACATATAGAGGGAAAGCCCAGAATCTAGATGTAAATCCTAACATCTAGAGGTGAATTCCAAAATCAAGTGTTAAGGCCCGACATCTACAGTTAAAGCCAACCATATAGATGTAACCCCCAACTTCTAGAGGTAAGGCCCAAAACCTAGAGGTAAAGCCCAACAGCTAGAGTTAAAGCCGAATGTCTTGAGGTAAAGCCCAAAGTCTAGAGGTAAAGCCCAACTTCTAGAGGTAAAGTCCAAAATCTAGAGGTAAAGCCCAAGACCTAGTGGTAGAGCCCAAAATCTAGAGGTAAAGCCCAACATCTAGACGTAAAGCCAGATATCTGACGGTAAAGCCCAACATCTAGAGGAAAAGCCAAATATATAGATTTAAAAGCCAAAAACTAGAGACACAGCCCAACATCTAAATGTAAAGCAAAACATCTAGATGTAAAACCCTACATCTAGAGGTAAAGTCCAATATCTAGACATAAAGACCAACATCTAGAGGTAAAACCCAACATCTAGAGGACAAGCCCAACGTCTGGAGGTAAAGCCCATCATCTAGTCCTACAGCCCAATGTCTGCAGGTAAAGCCCAACTTACAGATGTGAAGGCAAACATCTAGATGTAAAACCCAAAATCTAGAGTTAAAGCCCAACGTCTGGAGGTACAGCCCAGATTCTAGAGAGAAGCCAAAATTCCAGATGGAAAACCCAAAATCTAGAGGTAAAGCCCAACATCTAGAGGTAAAGCCCAGAATCTAGAGGTAAAGCCTAACATCTAGAGGTGAATTCCAAAATCTATTCTTAAGGCCTGACATCTAAAACTAAAGCCAAATATATAGATGTAACCCCCAACTTCTAGAGGTAAGACCCAAAATCTAGAGGTAAAGCCCAACATCTAGACGTAAAGCCAGATATCTAGAGGTAAAGCCCAACATCTAGAGGAAAAGCCAAATATATAGACTTAAAGACCAACATCTGGAGGTAAAGCCCAAAATCTAGAGGTAAAGTCCAATTTCCAGAGTTAAAGTCCAAAATCTAGAGGTAAACACCAATACCTAGAGGTAGAGGCCAAAATCTAGAAATAAAGCCCAACATCTAGAGATAAAGCCAGATATATAGATTTAAATCCCAAAATCTGGAGGTAAAGCCCAACATCTAGAGCTAAAGCCCCAAATCTAGATGTAAAGCCTAATTTCTACATTTAAAGCCAAATAATCTAGAGGTAAAGCCCAACATGTAGAGGTAAAGACTAAGATCTAGAGGTGAATTCCAATATCTAGTGTTAAAGCCCGACACCTACAGTTAAAGCCAAACATCTAGATGTAAAACCCAACTTCTAGAGGTAAAGCCGAATATCTGGAGTTAAAGCGCATCCTTTAGAGTAAAGCCCAAAATCTAGAGTTAAAGCCCAACATCTAGAGGGAAAGCCCAGAATCCAGATGTAAAGCCTAACATCTAGAGGTGAATTCCAAAATCAAGTGTTAAGGCCCGACACCTACAGTTAAAGCCAACCATATAGATGTAACCCCCAACTTCTAGAGGTAAGGCCCAAAATCTAGAGGTAAAGCCCAACATCTAGAATTAAAGCCGAACGTCTTGAGGTAAAGCCCAAAGTCTACACGTAAAGCCCAACTTCTAGAGGTAAAGCCAAAAATCTCGAGGTAAAGCCCAAGACCTAGTGGTAGATCCCAAAATCTAGAGTTAAAGCCCAACATCTAGATGTAAAGCCATATATCTGATGGTAAAGCCCAACATCTAGAGGAAAAGCCAAATATATAGATTTAAAACCCAAAATCTAGAGATAAAGCCCAACATCTAAATGTAAAGCAAAACATCTAGATGTAAAACCCTACATCTAGAGGTAAAGTCCAATATCTAGACTTAAAGACCAACATCTAGAGGTAAAACCCAACATCTAGAGGTAAAGCCCAACGTCTGGAGGTAAAGCCCAGATTCCAGAGAGAAGCCAAAAATACAGATGGAAAACCCAAAATCTAGAGGTAAAGCCCAACATCTAGAGGTAAAGCCCAGAATCTAGAGGTAAAGCCTAACATCTAGAGGTGAATTCCAAAATCTAGTCTTAAGGCCTGACATCTACAATTAAAGCCAAACATATAGATTTAAACCCCAACTTCTAGAGGTAAGACCCAAAATCTAGAGGTAAAGCCCAACATCTAGAGTTAAAGCCGAACGTCTTGAGGTAAAGTCCAAAGTCTAGAGGTAAAGACCTACTTCTAGAGGTAAAGTCCGAAATCTAGAAGTAAAGCCCAAGACCTAGTGGTAGAGCACAAAATCTAGAGGTAAAGCCCAACATCTAGACGTAAAGCCAGATATCTGATGGTAAAGCCCAACATCTAGAGGAAAAGCCAAATATATAGATTTAAACCCCAAAATCTAGAGGTAAAGCCCAATATCTAGACGTAAAGACCAAAATCTAGATGTAAAGCCCAACTTCTAGATCTAAAGCCAAAAATCTAGATGTAAAGCCCAACTTCTAAATCTAAAGCCCAACATCTAGATGTAAAGCCCAATATTTAGAGTTTAAGCACAACATTTAGAGGTAAAGCCCAAAATCTAGATGTAAAGCCCAACTTCTAGAGGTAAAGCCCATCATCTAGTCCTACAGCCCAATGTCTGCAGGTAAAGCCCAACTTACAGGGGTAAAGGCAAACATCTAGTTGTAAAACCCAAAATCTAGAGGTAAATCCCAAGATATAGAGGTATAGGCCAAATTCTAGAGATAAAGTCCAACGTCTAGATGTAACCGCAACATCTAGAAGTAAAGCCTAACATCTAGAGTTAAAGCCCAACGTCTTGAGGTAAAGCCCAAAGTCTAGAGGTAAATCCCAAATACTAGAGGTAAAGCCAAATATCTAGATTTAAATCCAAAATCTAGAGATAAAGCCCAAAGTCTAGATGTAAAGCCCAACTTCCAGAGTTAAAGTCCAAAACCTAGAGGTAAAGCCCAACATCTAGAGGGAAAGCCCAGAATCTAGATGTAAAGCCTAACATCTAGAGGTGAATTCCAAAATCAAGTGTTAAGGCCCGACATCTAAAGTTAAAGCCAAACATATAGATGTAAAACCCAAAATCTACAGGTAAGGCCCAAAATCTAGAGGTAAAGCCCGACTTCTAGAGGTAAAGTCGAAAATCTAAAGGTAAAGACCAAGACCTAGTGGTAGAGCCCAAAATCTAGAGGTAAAGCCCAACATCTAGACGTAAAGCCAGATATCTGATGGTAAAGTCCAACATCTAGAGGAAAAGCCAAATATATAGATTTAAAACCCAAAATCTAGAGATAAAGCCCAACATCTAAATGTAAAGCAAAACATCTCGATGAAAAACCCTACATCTAGAGGTAAAGTCCAATATCTAGACTTAAAGACCAACATCTAGAGGTAAAACCCAACATCTTGAGTTAAAGCCCATCGTCTGGAGGTACAGCCCAGATTCTAGAGAGAAGCCAAAAATCCAGATGGAAAATCCAAAAACTAGAGGTAAAGCCCAACATCTAGAGGTAAAGCCCAGAATCTAGAGGTAAAGCCTAACATCTAGAGGTGAATTCCAAAATCTAGTCTTAAGGCCCGACATCTACAGTTAAAGCCAAACTTATAGATGTAACCCCCAACTTCTAGAGGTAAGGCCCAAAATCTAGAGGTAAAGCCCAACTTCTAGAGGTAAAGTCCAACATCTAGAGGTAAAGCCCAAGACCTAGTGGTAGAGCCCAAAATCTAGAAGTAAAGCCCAACATCTAGACGTAAAGACCAAAATCTAGATGTAAAGCCCAACTTCTAGATCTAAAGCCCAATATATATATGTAAAGCCCAACTTCTAAATGTAAAGCCCAACATCTAGAGGTAAAGCCCAATATTTAGAGTTTATGCGCATCAGTTATAGGTAAAGGCAAAGATCTAGATGTAAAACCCAAAATCCAGAGGTAAAGCCCAACATATACAGGTATAGCCCAAATTCTAGAGATAAAGTCCAACTTCTAGATGTAATCCCAACATCTAGAATTAAAGCCCAACATCTAAAGGTAAAGCCTAACATCTAGTGGTGAATTCCAAAATCTAGTGTTAAGGCCCAACATCTACAGTTAAAGCCAAGCATATAGATGTAAAACCCAAATTCTAGAGGTAAGGCCGAATATCTGGAGTTTAAGCGCATCCTTTAGATTAAAGCCCAAAATCTAGAGTTAAAGCCCAACGTCTTGAGGTAAAGCCCAAATTCTAGAGGTAAAGCCAAATATCTAGATTTAAATCCCAAAATCTAGACGTAAAGCCCAAATTGCAGATGTAAATCCCAACTTCTAGAGGTAAAGTCCAAATTCTAGACGCAAAGCTCAACACCTAGAGGTAGAGCCCAAAATCTAGAGGTAAAGCCAATATCTAGAGGTAAAGCCCGATATCTAGAGGTAAAGACCAACATCTAGAGGAAAAGCCAAATATATAGATTTAAAACCCAGAATATAAAGGTAAAGCCCAATGTCTAGATGTAAAGCCCAAAATCTAGATGTAAAGCCCAACTTCTAGATCTAAACCCCAAAATCTAGAATTAAAGCCCAACTTCTAAATCTAAAGCCCAACATCTAGAGGTAAAGCCCAATATTTAAAGTTTAAGCGCATCCTTTAGAGTTAAAGCCCAAAATCTAAATGTAAAGTCCAACTTCTAGAGGTAAAGCCCATCATCTAGTCCTACAGCCCAATGTCTGCAGGTAAAGCCCAACTTACAGAGGTGAAGGCAAACATCTAGATGTAAAACCCAAAATCTAGAGGTAAAGCCCAATATCTAGACGTAAAGACCAAAATCTAGATGTAAAGCCCAACTTCTAGATCTAAAGCCCAAAATATAGATGTAAAGCCCAACTTCTAAATCTAAAGCCCAACATCTAGAGGTAAAGCCCAATATTTAGAGTTTAAGCGCATCCTATAGAGTTAAAGCCCAAAATCTAAATGTAAAGCCCAACTTCTAGAGGTAAAGCCCATCATCTAGTCCTACAGCCCTATGTCTGCAGGTAAAGCCCAACTTACAGAGGTAAAGGCAAACATCTAGATGTCAAACCCAAAATCTAGAGGTAAAGCCCAACATATAGAGGTATAGCCCAAATTCTAGAGATAAAGTCCAACGTCTAGATGTAATCCCAACATCTAGAGGTAAAGCCTAACATCTAGAGGTGAAGCACAACATATAGAGGTATAACCCAACGTCTATTGATAAAGACCAACATCTCAATGTAAAGCAAAACATCTAGATGTAAAACCCTACATCTAGAGGTAAAGCCCAATATCTAGACGTAAAGACCAAAATCTAGATGTAAAGCCCAACTTCTAGAGGTAAAGCCGAATATCTAGATTTAAAGTGCATCCTTTAGAGTAAAGCCCAAAATCTAGACTTAAACCCAACATCTAGAGGGAAAGCTCAGAATCTAGATGTAAAGCCTAACATCTAGAGCTGAATTCCAAAATCAAGTGTTAAGGCCCGACATCTACAGTTAAAGCCAACAATATAGATGTAACCCCCAACTTCTAGAGGTAAGGCCCAAAATCTAGAGGTAAAGCCCAACATCTAGAGTTAAAGCCGAACGTCTTGAGGTAAAGTCCAAAGTCTAGAGGTAAAGACCTACTTCTAGAGGTAAAGTCCGAAATCTAGAAGTAAAGACCAAGACCTAGTGGTAGATCCCAAAATCTAGAGGTAAAGCCCAACATCTAGACGTAAAGCCAGATATCTGACGGTAAAGCCCAACATCTAGAGGAAAAGCCAAATATATAGATTTAAAACCCAAAATCTAGAGACACAGCCCAAGATCTAAATGTAAAGCAAAACATCTAGATGTAAAACCCTACATCTAGTGGTAAAGTCCAATATCTAGACTTAAAGACCAACATCTAGAGGTAAAACCCAACATCTAGAGGTAAAGCCCAACGTCTGGAGGTAAAGCCCAGATTCTAGAGAGAAGCCAAAAATACAGATGGAAAACCCAAAATCTAGAGGTAAAGCCCAACATCTAGAGGTAAAAGCCAGAATCTAGAGGTAAAGCCTTACATGTAGAGGTGAATTCCAAAATCTATTCTTAAGGCCTGACATCTACAATTAAAGCCAAACATATAGATGTAACCCCCAACTTCTAGAGGTAAGACCCAAAATCTAGAGGTAAAGCCCAACATCTAGACGTAAAGCCTGATATCTGACCGTAAAGCCCAACATCTAGAGGAAAAGCCAAATATATAGATTTAAAACCCAAAATCTAGAGACACAGCCCAACATCTAAATGTAAAGCAAAACATCTAGATGTAAAACCCTACATCTAGAGGTAAAGTCCAATATCTAGACTTAAAGACCAACATCTAGAGGTAAAACCCAACATTTAGAGGTAAAGCCCAACGTCTGGAGGTAAAGCCCAGATTCTAGAGAGAAGCCAAAAATACAGATGGAAAACCCAAAATCTAGAGGTAAAGCCCAACATCTAGAGGTAAAGCCCAGAATCTAGAGGTAAAGCCTAACATCTAGAGGTGAATTCCAAAATCTATTCTTAAGGCCTGAAATCTACAATTAAAGCCAAACATATAGATGTAACCCCCAACTTCTAGAGTTAAGACCCAAAATCTAGAGGTAAAGCCCAACATCTAGAGTTAAAGCCGAACGTCTTGAGGTAAAGTCCAAAGTCTAGAGGTAAAGACCTACTTCTAGAGGTAAAGTCCGAAATCTAGAAGTAAAGACCAAGACCTAGTGGTAGAGCCCAAAATCTAGAGGTAAAGCCCAACATCTAGAGGAAAAGCCAAATATACAGATTTAAAACCCAAAATCTAGAGGTAAAGCCCAATATCTAGACGTAAAGACCAAAATCTAGATGTAAAGCCCAACTTCTAAATCTAAAGACCAACATCTAGTGGTAAAGCCCAATATTTAGAGTTTAAGCGCATCCTTTAGAGTTAAAGCCCAAAATCTAAATGTAAAGTCCAACTTCTAGAGGTAAAGCCCATCATCTAGTCCTACAGCCCAATGTCTGCAGGTAAAGCCCAACTTACAGAGGTGAAGGCAAACATCTAGATGTAAAACCCAAATCTAGAGTTAAAGCCCAACATCTAGAGGTGAAGCACAACATATAGAGGTATAACCCAACATCTAGAGATAAAGGCCAACATCTAAATGTAAAGCAAAACATCTAGATGTAAAACCCTACATCTAGAGGTAAAGTCCAATATCTAGACTTAAAGACCAACATCTGGGGGTAAATCCCAAAGTCTAGAGGTAATGACCAACTTCTAGAGCTAAACCCCCAAATCTAGATTTAAACCCCAACATCTAGAGATAAAGCCCAAGTTCTAGATCTAAGCCAGAAATCTAGTGGTAAAGCCCAACGTCTAAAGGAAAAGCCTAACATCTAGTGGTGAATTCAAAAATCTAGTGTTAAGGCCCGATATCCACAGTTAAAGCCAAACATATAGATGTAAACCCCAACTTCTAGAGGTAAGGTTCAAAATCTAGATGTAAAGCCCAACATCTAGAGTTAAAGCCCAACGTCTTGAGGTAAAGCCCAAAGTATAGAGATAAAGCCCAAATTTTAGAGGTAAAGCCAAATATCTAGATTTAAATCCCAAAATATAGAGGTAAAGCTCAAATTCTAGATGTAAAGCCCAACTTCTAGAGATAAGGTCCAAATTCTAGAGGCAAAGCCCAACACCTAGAGGTAGAGACCAAAATCTAGAGGTAAAGCCCAACTTCTAGAGGTAAAGTCCAAATTCTAGAGCTAAAGCCCAACATCGAGACGTAAAGCGAGACATCTAGATGTAAAGCCCAACATCTAGACGTAAAGCCTGATATCTAGAGGTAAAGCCCAACATCTAGAGGAAAAGCCAAATATATAGACTTAAAGAACAAAATCTAGAGGTAAAGCCCAATATCTAGAGGTAAAGCCCAAAGTATAGATGTAAAGCCCAACTTCTAGAGGTAAAGCCCATCATCTAGACCTACAGCCCAATGTCTGCAGGTAAAGCCCAACTTACAGAGGTAAAGGTAAACATCTAGATGTAAAACACAAAATCTAGAGGTAAAGCCCAACATCTAGAGGTATAGCCCAAATTCTAGAGATAAGTCCAACGTCTAGATGTAATCGCAACATCTAGAGGTAAAGCACAACATCTAGATGTGAAGCACTACATATAGAGGTGCAACCCAACGTCTAGAGATAAAGACCAACATCTAAATGTAAAGCAAAACATCCAGATGTAAAACCCTACATCTAGAGGTAAAACCCTACATCTAGTGGTAAAGCCCAATATCTAGACGTAAAGACCAAAATCTAGATGTAAAGCCCAAATTCTAGAGGTAAAGCCGAAAATCTAGAGTTAAAGCGCATCATTTAGAGTAAAGCCCAAAATCTAGAGTTAAAGCCGAACATCTAGAGGGAAAGCCCAGAATCTAGAGGTAAAGCCTAACATCTAGAGCTGAATTCCAAAATCAAGTGTTAAGGCCCGACATCTACAGTTAAAGCCAACCATATAGATGTAACCCCCAACTTCTAGAGGTAAGGCCCAAAATCTAGAGGTAAAGCCCAAGACCTAGTGGTAGAGCCCAAAATCTAGAGGTAAAGCCCAACATCTAGACGTAAAGCCAGATATCTGACGGTAAAGCCCAACATCTAGAGGAAAAGCCAAATATATAGATTTAAAACCCAAAATCTAGAGACACAGCCCAACATCTAAATGTAAAGCAAAACATCTAGATGTAAAACCCTACATCTAGAGGTAAAGTCCAATATCTAGACTTAAAGACCAACATCTAGAGGTAAAACCCAACATCTAGAGGTAAAGCCCAACGTCTGGAGGTAAAGCCCAGATTCTAGAGAGAAGCCAAAAATACAGATGGAAAACCCAAAATCTAGAGGTAAAGCCCAACATCTAGAGGTAAAGCCCAGAGTCTAGAGGTAAAGCCTAACATCTAGAGGTGAATTCCAAAATCTATTCTTAAGGCCTGACATCTACAATTAAGGCCAAATATATATATATGTAACCCCCAACTTCTAGAGGTAAGACCCAAAATCTAGAGGTAAAGCCCAACATCTAGAGTTAAAGCCGAAAGTCTTGAGGTAAAGTCCAAAGTCTAGAGGTAAAGACCTACTTCTAGAGGTAAAGTCCGAAATCTAGAAGTAAAGCCCAAGACCTAGTGGTAGAGCCCAAAATCTAGAGGTAAAGCCCAACATCTAGAGGAAAAGCCAAATATACAGATTTAAAACCCGAAATCTAGAGGTAAAGCCCAATATCTAGACGTAAAGACCAAAATCTAGATGTAAAGCCCAACTTCTAAATCTAAAGCCCAAGATCTAGAGGTAAAGCCCAATATTTAAAGTTTAAGCGCATCCTTTAGAGTTAAAGCCCAACATCTAAATGTAAAGTCCAACTTCTAGAGGTAAAGCCCATCATCTAGTCCTACAGCCCAATGTCTGCAGGTAAAGCCCAACTTACAGAGGTGAAGGCAAACATCTAGATGTAAAACCCAAAATCTAGAGGTAAAGCCCAATATCTAGACGTAAAGACCAAAATCTAGATGTAAAGCCCAACTTCTAGATCTAAAGCCCAAAATATAGTTGTAAAGCCCAACTTCTAAATCTAAAGCCCAACATCTAGAGGTAAAGCCCAATATTTAGAGTTTAAGCGCATCATTTAGAGTTAAACCCAAAATCTAGATGTAAAGTCCAACTTCTAGAGGTAAAGCCCATCATCTAGTCCTACAGCCCTATGTCTGCAGGTAAAGCCCAACTTACAGAGGTAAAGGCAAACATCTAGATGTCAAACCCAAAATCTAGAGGTAAGCCCAACATATAGAGGTATAGCCCAAATTCTAGAGATAAAGTCCAACGTCTAGATGTAATCCCAACATCTAGAGGTAAAGCCTAATATCTAGAGGTGAAGCACAACATAGAGAGGTATAACTCAACATCTAGAGATAAAGACCAACATCTAAATGTAAAGCAAAACATCTAGATGTAAAACATTACATCTAGAGGTAAAGTCCAATATCTAGACTTAAAGACCAACATCTGGAGGTATAACCCAACATCTAGATGTAATGACCAACTTCTAGAGCTAAAACCCCAAATCTAGATTTAAACCCCAACATCTAGAGATAAAGCCCAAGTTCTAGATCTAAGCCAAACATCTAGAGGTAAAGCCCAACATGTAGAGGAAAAGCCTAACATCTAGTGATGAATTCCAAAATCTAGTGTTAAGGCCCGATATGCAAAGTTAAAGCCAAACATATAGATGTAAACACCAACTTCTGGAGGTAAGGCCCAAAATCTAGAGGTAAAGCCCAACATCTAGAGTTACAGCCCAACGTCTTGAGGTAAAGCCCAAAATCTAGAGGTAAAGCCCAACTTCTAGAGGTAAAGTCCAAAATCTAGAGGTAAAGCTCAAGACCTAGTGTTCGAGCCCAAAATCTAGAGGTAAAGCCCAACATCTAGACGTAAAGCCAGATATCTGACGGTAAAGCCCAACATCTAGAGGTAAAGACTAACGTTCAGAGGTAAAGACTAACATCTAGAGGTGAAGCACAACATATAGAGGTATAACCCAACATCTAGAGATAAAGACCAACATCTAAATGTAAAGCAAAACATCTAGATGTAAAACCCTACATCTAGAGGTAAAGTCCAATATCTAGTCTTAAAGACCATCATCTGGAGGTAAAGCCCAATGTCTAGAGGTAATGACCAACTTCTAGAGCTGAAACCCCAAATATAGATTTAAACCCCAACATCTAGAGTTAAAGCCCAACTTCTAGATCTAAGCCAAATAATCTAGAGGTAAAGCCCAACATGTAGAGGTAAAGACTAAGATCTAGAGGTGAATTCCAATATCTAGTGTTAAAGCCCGACACCTACAGTTAAAGCCAAATATCTAGATGTAAACCCCAACTTCTAGAGGTAAAGCCGAATATCTAGAGTTAAAGCGCATCCTTTAGAGTAAAGCCCAAAATCTAGAGTTAAAGCCCAACATCTAGAGGGAAAGCCCAGAATCCAGATGTAAACCCTAACATCTAGAGGTGAATTCCAAAATCAAGTGTTAAGGCCCGACATCTACAGTTAAAGCCAACCATATAGATGTAACCCCCAACTTCTAGAGGTAAGGCCCAAAATCTAGAGGTAAAGCCCAACTTCAGAGGTAAAGCCCAATATCTAGACGTAAAGACCAAAATCTAGATGTAAAGCCCAACTTCTAGATCTAAAGCCCAAAATCTAGATGTAAAGCCCAATTTCTAGATCTAAAGCCAAACATATAGAGGTAAAGCCCAACATGTAGAGGTAAAGCCAAATATCTAGATTTAAATCCCAAAATCTAGATGTAAAGCCCAATTTCTAGATCTAAAGCCAAACATATAGAGGTAAAGCCCAACATCTAGAGGAAAAGCCAAAAATATAGATTTAAAAACCAAAATCTAGAGATAAAGCTGAAAATCTAGATCTAAAGCCCAAAATCTAGATGTAAAGCCCAACTTCTAGATCTAAAGCCCAACATCTAGAGGCAAAGCCCAACATCTATAGGTAAAGCCTAACATCTAGAGGTGAAGCACAACATATAGAGGTATAACCCAACATCTAGAGATAAAGCCCAACGTCTAAATGTAAAGCAAAACCTCTAGATGTAAAACTATACATCTAGAGGTAAAGTCCAATATCTAGACATAAAGACCAACATCTAGAGGTAAAACCTAACATCCAGAGGTAAAGCCCAACGTCTAGAGGTACAGCCCAGATTCTAGAGAGAAGCCAAATATCCAAATTGAAACCACAAAATCTAGAGGTAAATCCAAACATCTAGAGGGAAAGCCCAGAATCTAGAGGTAAAGCCTAACATATAGAGGGAAAGCCCAGAATCTAGATGTAAAGCCTAACATCTAGAGGTGAATTCCAAAATCAAGTGTTAAGGCCCGACATCTACAGTTAAAGCCAAACATATAGATGTAAAACCCAAAATCTAGAGGTAAGGCCCAAAATCTAGAGATAAAGCCCAAGACCTAGTGGTAGAGCCCAAAATCTAGAGGTAAAGCCCAACATCTAGACATAAAGCCAGATATCTGATGGTAAAGCCCAACATCTAGAGGAAAAGCCAAATATATAGATTTAAAACCCAAAATCTAGAGACACAGCCCAACATCTAAATGTAAAGCAAAACATCTAGATGTAAAACCCTACATCTAGAGGTAAAGTCCAATATCTAGACTTAAAGACCAACATCTAGAGGTAAAACCCAACATCTAGAGGTAAAGCCCAACGTCTGGAGGTAAAGCCCATCATCTAGTCCTACAGCCCAATGTCTGCAGGTAAAGCCCAACTTACAGATGTGAAGGCAAACATCTAGATGTAAAACCCAAAATCTAGAGGTAAAGCCCAACGTCTGGAGGTACAGCCCAGATTCTAGAGAGAAGCCAAAATTCCAGATGGAAAACTCAAAATCTAGAGGTAAAGCCCAACATCTAGAGGTAAAGCCCAGAATCTAGAGGTAAAGCCTAACATCTAGAGGTGAATTCCAAAATCTATTCTTAAGGCCTGACATCTAAAATTAAAGCCAAATATATAGATGTAACCCCCAACTTCTAGAGGTAAGACCCAAAATCTAGAGGTAAAGCCCAACATCTAGACGTAAAGCCAGATATCTAGAGGTAAAGCCCAACATCTAGAGGAAAAGCCAAATATATAGACTTAAAGACCAACATCTGGAGGTAAAGCCCAAAATCTAGAGGTAAAGCCCAACTTCCAGAGTTAAAGTCCAAAATCTAGAGGTAAACACCAATACCTAGAGGTAGAGGCCAAAATCTAGAAATAAAGCCCAACATCTAGAGATAAAGCCAGATATATAGATTTAAATCCCAAAATCTGGAGGTAAAGCCCAACATCTAGAGCTAAAGCCCCAAATCTAGATGTAAAGCCCAATTTCTACATTTAAAGCCAAATAATCTAGAGGTAAAGCCCAACATGTAGAGGTAAAGACTAAGATCTAGAGGTGAATTCCAATATCTAGTGTTAAAGCCCGACACCTACAGTTAAAGCCAAACATCTAGATGTAAAACCCAACTTCTAGAGGTAAAGCCGAATATCTGGAGTTAAAGCGCATCCTTTAGAGTAAAGCCCAAAATCTAGAGTTAAAGCCCAACATCTAGAGGGAAAGCCCAGAATCCAGATGTAAAGCCTAACATCTAGAGGTGAATTCCAAAATCAAGTGTTAAGGCCCGACACCTACAGTTAAAGCCAACCATATAGATGTAACCCCCAACTTCTAGAGGTAAGGCCCAAAATCTAGAGGTAAAGCCCAACATCTAGAATTAAAGCCGAACGTCTTGAGGTAAAGCCCAAAGTCTACACGTAAAGCCCAACTTCTAGAGGTAAAGCCCAAGACCTAGTGGTAGATCCCAAAATCTAGAGTTAAAGCCCAACATCTAGATGTAAAGCCATATATCTGATGGTAAAGCCCAACATCTAGAGGAAAAGCCAAATATATAGATTTAAAACCCAAAATCTAGAGATAAAGCCCAACATCTAAATGTAAAGCAAAACATCTAGATGTAAAACCCTACATCTAGAGGTAAAGTCCAATATCTAGACTTAAAGACCAACATCTAGAGGTAAAACCCAACATCTAGAGGTAAAGCCCAACGTCTGGAGGTAAAGCCCAGATTCCAGAGAGAAGCCAAAAATACAGATGGAAAACCCAAAATCTAGAGGTAAAGCCCAACATCTAGAGGTAAAGCCCAGAATCTAGAGGTAAAGCCTAACATCTAGAGGTGAATTCCAAAATCTAGTCTTAAGGCCTGACATCTACAATTAAAGCCAAACATATAGATTTAAACCCCAACTTCTAGAGGTAAGACCCAAAATCTAGAGGTAAAGCCCAACATCTAGAGTTAAAGCCGAACGTCTTGAGGTAAAGTCCAAAGTCTAGAGGTAAAGACCTACTTCTAGAGGTAAAGTCCGAAATCTAGAAGTAAAGCCCAAGACCTAGTGGTAGAGCCCAAAATCTAGAGGTATATCCCAACATCTAGACGTAAAGCCAGATATCTGATGGTAAAGCCCAACATCTAGAGGAAAAGCCAAATATATAGATTTAAACCCCAAAATCTAGAGGTAAAGCCCAATATCTAGACGTAAAGACCAAAATCTAGATGTAAAGCCCAACTTCTAGATCTAAAGCCAAAAATCTAGATGTAAAGCCCAACTTCTAAATCTAAAGCCCAACATCTAGATGTAAAGCCCAATATTTAGAGTTTAAGCACAACATTTAGAGGTAAAGCCCAAAATCTAGATGTAAAGCCCAACTTCTAGAGGTAAAGCCCATCATCTAGTCCTACAGCCCAATGTCTGCAGGTAAAGCCCAACTTACAGGGGTAAAGGCAAACATCTAGTTGTAAAACCCAAAATCTAGAGGTAAAGCCCAAGATATAGAGGTATAGGCCAAATTCTAGAGATAAAGTCCAACGTCTAGATGTAACCGCAACATCTAGAGGTAAAGCCTAACATCTAGAGTTAAAGCCCAACGTCTTGAGGTAAAGCCCAAAGTCTAGAGGTAAATCCCAAATACTAGAGGTAAAGCCAAATATCTAGATTTAAATCCAAAATCTAGAGATAAAGCCCAAAGTCTAGATGTAAAGCCCAACTTCCAGAGTTAAAGTCCAAAACCTAGAGGTAAAGCCCAACATCTAGAGGGAAAGCCCAGAATCTAGATGTAAAGACTAACATCTAGAGGTGAATTCCAAAATCAAGTGTTTAGGCCCGACATCTACAGTTAAAGCCAAACATATAGATGTAAAACCCAAAATCTAGAGGTAAGGCCCAAAATCTAGAGGTAAAGCCCGACTTCTAGAGGTAAAGTCGAAAATCTAAAGGTAAAGACCAAGACCTAGTGGTAGAGCCCAAAATCTAGAGGTAAAGCCCAACATCTAGACGTAAAGCCAGATATCTGATGGTAAAGTCCAACATCTAGAGGAAAAGCCAAATATATAGATTTAAAACCCAAAATCTAGAGATAAAGCCCAACATCTAAATGTAAAGCAAAACATCTCGATGAAAAACCCTACATCTAGAGGTAAAGTCCAATATCTAGACTTAAAGACCAACATCTAGAGGTAAAACCCAACATCTTGAGTTAAAGCCCATCGTCTGGAGGTACAGCCCAGATTCTAGAGAGAAGCCAAAAATACAGATGGAAAACCCAAAATCTAGAGGTAAAGCCCAACATCTAGAGGTAAAGCCCAGAATCTAGAGGTAAAGCCTAACATCTAGAGGTGAATTCCAAAATCTAGTCTTAAGGCCCGACATCTACAGTTAAAGCCAAACTTATAGATGTAACCCCCAACTTCTAGAGGTAAGGCCCAAAATATAGAGGTAAAGTCCAACTTCTAGAGGTAAAGTCCAACATCTAGAGGTAAAGCCCAAGACCTAGTGGTAGAGCCCAAAATCTAGAGGTAAAGCCCAACATCTAGACGTAAAGACCAAAATCTAGATGTAAAGCCCAACTTCTAGATCTAAAGCCCAATATATATATGTAAAGCCCAACTTCTAAATGTAAAGCCCAACATCTAGAGGTAAAGCCCAATATTTAGAGTTTATGCGCATCAGTTATAGGTAAAGGCAAAGATCTAGATGTAAAACCCAAAATCTAGAGGTAAAGCCCAACATATACAGGTATAGCCCAAATTCTAGAGATAAAGTCCAACTTCTAGATGTAATCCCAACATCTAGAAGTAAAGCCCAACATCTAAAGGTAAAGCCTAACATCTAGTGGTGAATTCCAAAATCTAGTGTTAAGGCCCAACATCTACAGTTAAAGCCAAGCATATAGATGTAAAACCCAAATTCTAGAGGTAAGGCCGAATATCTGGAGTTAAAGCGCATCCTTTAGATTAAAGCCCAAAATCTAGAGTTAAAGACCAACGTCTTGAGGTAAAGCCCAAATTCTAGAGGTAAAGCCAAATATCTAGATTTAAATCCCAAAATCTAGACGTAAAGCCCAAATTGCAGATGTAAATCCCAACTTCTAGAGGTAAAGTCCAAATTCTAGACGCAAAGCTCAACACCTAGAGGTAGAGCCCAAAATCTAGAGGTAAAGCCAATATCTAGAGGTAAAGCCCGATATCTAGAGGTAAAGACCAACATCTAGAGGAAAAGCCAAATATATAGATTTAAAACCCAGAATATAAAGGTAAAGCCCAATATCTAGATGTAAAGCCCAAAATCTAGATGTAAAGCCCAACTTCTAGATCTAAACCCCAAAATCTAGAATTAAAGCCCAACTTCTAAATCTAAAGCCCAACATCTAGAGGTAAAGCCCAATATTTAAAGTTTAAGCGCATCCTTTAGAGTTAAAGCCCAAAATCTAAATGTAAAGTCCAACTTCTAGAGGTAAAGCCCATCATCTAGTCCTACAGCCCAATGTCTGCAGGTAAAGCCCAACTTACAGAGGTGAAGGCAAACATCTAGATGTAAAACCCAAAATCTAGAGGTAAAGCCCAATATCTAGACGTAAAGACCAAAATCTAGATGTAAAGCCCAACTTCTAGATCTAAAGCCCAAAATATAGATGTAAAGCCCAACTTCTAAATCTAAAGCCCAACATCTAGAGGTAAAGCCCAATATTTAGAGTTTAAGCGCATCCTATAGAGTTAAAGCCCAAAATCTAAATGTAAAGCCCAACTTCTAGAGGTAAAGCCCATCATCTAGTCCTACAGCCCTATGTCTGCAGGTAAAGCCCAACTTACAGAGGTAAAGGCAAACATCTAGATGTCAAACCCAAAATCTAGAGGTAAAGCCCAACATATAGAGGTATAGCCCAAATTCTAGAGATAAAGTCCAACGTCTAGATGTAATCCCAACATCTAGAGGTAAAGCCTAACATCTAGAGGTGAAGCACAACATATAGAGGTATAACCCAACGTCTATTGATAAAGACCAACATCTCAATGTAAAGCAAAACATCTAGATGTAAAACCCTACATCTAGAGGTAAAGCCCAATATCTAGACGTAAAGACCAAAATCTAGATGTAAAGCCCAACTTCTAGAGGTAAAGCCGAATATCTAGATTTAAAGCGCATCCTTTAGAGTAAAGCCCAAAATCTAGAGTTAAACCCAACATCTAGAGGGAAAGCTCAGAATCTAGATGTAAAGCCTAACATCTAGAGCTGAATTCCAAAATCAAGTGTTAAGGCCCGACATCTACAGTTAAAGACAACAATATAGATGTAACCCCCAACTTCTAGAGGTAAGGCCCAAAATCTAGAGGTAAAGCCCAACATCTAGAGTTAAAGCCGAACGTCTTGAGGTAAAGTCCAAAGTCTAGAGGTAAAGACCTACTTCTAGAGGTAAAGTCCGAAATCTAGAAGTAAAGACCAAGACCTAGTGGTAGATCCCAAAATCTAGAGGTAAAGCCCAACATCTAGACGTAAAGCCAGATATCTGACGGTAAAGCCCAACATCTAGAGGAAAAGCCAAATATATAGATTTAAAACCCAAAATCTAGAGACACAGCCCAAGATCTAAATGTAAAGCAAAACATCTAGATGTAAAACCCTACATCTAGTGGTAAAGTCCAATATCTAGACTTAAAGACCAACATCTAGAGGTAAAACCCAACATCTAGAGGTAAAGCCCAACGTCTGGAGGTAAAGCCCAGATTCTAGAGAGAAGCCAAAAATACAGATGGAAAACCCAAAATCTAGAGGTAAAGCCCAACATCTAGAGGTAAAAGCCAGAATCTAGAGGTAAAGCCTTACATGTAGAGGTGAATTCCAAAATCTATTCTTAAGGCCTGATATCTACAATTAAAGCCAAACATATAGATGTAACCCCCAACTTCTAGAGGTAAGACCCAAAATCTAGAGGTAAAGCCCAACATCTAGACGTAAAGCCTGATATCTGACCGTAAAGCCCAACATCTAGAGGAAAAGCCAAATATATAGATTTAAAACCCAAAATCTAGAGACACAGCCCAACATCTAAATGTAAAGCAAAACATCTAGATGTAAAACCCTACATCTAGAGGTAAAGTCCAATATCTAGACTTAAAGACCAACATCTAGAGGTAAAACCCAACATCTAGAGGTAAAGCCCAACGTCTGGAGGTAAAGCCCAGATTCTAGAGAGAAGCCAAAAATACAGATGGAAAACCCAAAATCTAGAGGTAAAGCCCAACATCTAGAGGTAAAGCCCAGAATCTAGAGGTAAAGCCTAACATCTAGAGGTGAATTCCAAAATCTAGTCTTAAGGCCCGACATCTACAGTTAAAGCCAAACTTATAGATGTAACCCCCAACTTCTAGAGGTAAGGCCCAAAATATAGAGGTAAAGTCCAACTTCTAGAGGTAAAGTCCAACATCTAGAGGTAAAGCCCAAGACCTAGTGGTAGAGCCCGAAATCTAGAGGTAAAGCCCAACATCTAGACGTAAAGACCAAAATCTAGATGTAAAGCCCAACTTCTAGATCTAAAGCCCAATATATATATGTAAAGCCCAACTTCTAAATGTAAAGCCCAACATCTAGAGGTAAAGCCCAATATTTAGAGTTTATGCGCATCAGTTATAGGTAAAGGCAAAGATCTAGATGTAAAACCCAAAATCTAGAGGTAAAGCCCAACATATACAGGTATAGCCCAAATTCTAGAGATAAAGTCCAACTTCTAGATGTAATCCCAACATCTAGAAGTAAAGCCCAACATCTAAAGGTAAAGCCTAACATCTAGTGGTGAATTCCAAAATCTAGTGTTAAGGCCCAACATCTACAGTTAAAGCCAAGCATATAGATGTAAAACCCAAATTCTAGAGGTAAGGCCGAATATCTGGAGTTAAAGCGCATCCTTTAGATTAAAGCCCAAAATCTAGAGTTAAAGCCCAACGTCTTGAGGTAAAGCCCAAATTCTAGAGGTAAAGCCAAATATCTAGATTTAAATCCCAAAATCTAGACGTAAAGCCCAAATTGCAGATGTAAATCCCAACTTCTAGAGGTAAAGTCCAAATTCTAGACGCAAAGCTCAACACCTAGAGGTAGAGCCCAAAATCTAGAGGTAAAGCCAATATCTAGAGGTAAAGCCCGATATCTAGAGGTAAAGACCAACATCTAGAGGAAAAGCCAAATATATAGATTTAAAACCCAGAATATAAAGGTAAAGCCCAATATCTAGATGTAAAGCCCAAAATCTAGATGTAAAGCCCAACTTCTAGATCTAAACCCCAAAATCTAGAATTAAAGCCCAACTTCTAAATCTAAAGCCCAACATCTAGAGGTAAAGCCCAATATTTAAAGTTTAAGCGCATCCTTTAGAGTTAAAGCCCAAAATCTAAATGTAAAGTCCAACTTCTAGAGGTAAAGCCCATCATCTAGTCCTACAGCCCAATGTCTGCAGGTAAAGCCCAACTTACAGAGGTGAAGGCAAACATCTAGATGTAAAACCCAAAATCTAGAGGTAAAGCCCAATATCTAGACGTAAAGACCAAAATCTAGATGTAAAGCCCAACTTCTAGATCTAAAGCCCAAAATATAGATGTAAAGCCCAACTTCTAAATCTAAAGCCCAACATCTAGAGGTAAAGCCCAATATTTAGAGTTTAAGCGCATCCTATAGAGTTAAAGCCCAAAATCTAAATGTAAAGCCCAACTTCTAGAGGTAAAGCCCATCATCTAGTCCTACAGCCCTATGTCTGCAGGTAAAGCCCAACTTACAGAGGTAAAGGCAAACATCTAGATGTCAAACCCAAAATCTAGAGGTAAAGCCCAACATATAGAGGTATAGCCCAAATTCTAGAGATAAAGTCCAACGTCTAGATGTAATCCCAACATCTAGAGGTAAAGCCTAACATCTAGAGGTGAAGCACAACATATAGAGGTATAACCCAACGTCTATTGATAAAGACCAACATCTCAATGTAAAGCAAAACATCTAGATGTAAAACCCTACATCTAGAGGTAAAGCCCAATATCTAGACGTAAAGACCAAAATCTAGATGTAAAGCCCAACTTCTAGAGGTAAAGCCGAATATCTAGATTTAAAGCGCATCCTTTAGAGTAAAGCCCAAAATCTAGAGTTAAACCCAACATCTAGAGGGAAAGCTCAGAATCTAGATGTAAAGCCTAACATCTAGAGCTGAATTCCAAAATCAAGTGTTAAGGCCCGACATCTACAGTTAAAGACAACAATATAGATGTAACCCCCAACTTCTAGAGGTAAGGCCCAAAATCTAGAGGTAAAGCCCAACATCTAGAGTTAAAGCCGAACGTCTTGAGGTAAAGTCCAAAGTCTAGAGGTAAAGACCTACTTCTAGAGGTAAAGTCCGAAATCTAGAAGTAAAGACCAAGACCTAGTGGTAGATCCCAAAATCTAGAGGTAAAGCCCAACATCTAGACGTAAAGCCAGATATCTGACGGTAAAGCCCAACATCTAGAGGAAAAGCCAAATATATAGATTTAAAACCCAAAATCTAGAGACACAGCCCAAGATCTAAATGTAAAGCAAAACATCTAGATGTAAAACCCTACATCTAGTGGTAAAGTCCAATATCTAGACTTAAAGACCAACATCTAGAGGTAAAACCCAACATCTAGAGGTAAAGCCCAACGTCTGGAGGTAAAGCCCAGATTCTAGAGAGAAGCCAAAAATACAGATGGAAAACCCAAAATCTAGAGGTAAAGCCCAACATCTAGAGGTAAAAGCCAGAATCTAGAGGTAAAGCCTTACATGTAGAGGTGAATTCCAAAATCTATTCTTAAGGCCTGACATCTACAATTAAAGCCAAACATATAGATGTAACCCCCAACTTCTAGAGGTAAGACCCAAAATCTAGAGGTAAAGCCCAACATCTAGACGTAAAGCCTGATATCTGACCGTAAAGCCCAACATCTAGAGGAAAAGCCAAATATATAGATTTAAAACCCAAAATCTAGAGACACAGCCCAACATCTAAATGTAAAGCAAAACATCTAGATGTAAAACCCTACATCTAGAGGTAAAGTCCAATATCTAGACTTAAAGACCAACATCTAGAGGTAAAACCCAACATCTAGAGGTAAAGCCCAACGTCTGGAGGTAAAGCCCAGATTCTAGAGAGAAGCCAAAAATACAGATGGAAAACCCAAAATCTAGAGGTAAAGCCCAACATCTAGAGGTAAAGCCCAGAATCTAGAGGTAAAGCCTAACATCTAGAGGTGAATTCCAAAATCTATTCTTAAGGCCTGAAATCTACAATTAAAGCCAAACATATAGATGTAACCCCCAACTTCTAGAGTTAAGACCCAAAATCTAGAGGTAAAGCCCAACATCTAGAGTTAAAGCCGAACGTCTTGAGGTAAAGTCCAAAGTCTAGAGGTAAAGACCTACTTCTAGAGGTAAAGTCCGAAATCTAGAAGTAAAGCCCAAGACCTAGTGGTAGAGCCCAAAATCTAGAGGTAAAGCCCAACATCTAGAGGAAAAGCCAAATATACAGATTTAAAACCCGAAATCTAGAGGTAAAGCCCAATATCTAGACGTAAAGACCAAAATCTAGATGTAAAGCCCAACTTCTAAATCTAAAGACCAACATCTAGTGGTAAAGCCCAATATTTAGAGTTTAAGCGCATCCTTTAGAGTTAAAGCCCAAAATCTAAATGTAAAGTCCAACTTCTAGAGGAAAAGCCCATCATCTAGTCCTACAGCCCAATGTCTGCAGGTAAAGCCCAACTTACAGAGGTGAAGGCAAACATCTAGATGTAAAACCCAAATCTAGAGTTAAAGCCCAACATCTAGAGGTGAAGCACAACATATAGAGGTATAACCCAACATCTAGAGATAAAGGCCAACATCTAAATGTAAAGCAAAATATCTAGATGTAAAACCCTACATCTAGAGGTAAAGTCCAATATCTAGACTTAAAGACCAAAATCTGGAGGTAAATCCCAAAGTCTAGAGGTAATGACCAACTTCTAGAGCTAAACCCCCAAATCTAGATTTAAACCCCAACATCTAGAGATAAAGCCCAAGTTCTAGATCTAAGCCAGAAATCTAGTGGTAAAGCCCAACGTCTAGAGGAAAAGCCTAACATCTAGTGGTGAATTCAAAAATCTAGTGTTAAGGCCCGATATCCACAGTTAAAGCCAAACATATAGATGTAAACCCCAACTTCTAGAGGTAAGGTTCAAAATCTAGATGTAAAGCCCAACATCTAGAGTTAAAGCCCAACGTCTTGAGGTAAAGCCCAAAGTATAGAGATAAAGCCCAAATTTTAGAGGTAAAGCCAAATATCTAGATTTAAATCCCAAAATCTAGAGGTAAAGCTCAAATTCTAGATGTAAAGCCCAACTTCTAGAGATAAGGTCCAAATTCTAGAGGCAAAGCCCAACACCTAGAGGTAGAGACCAAAATCTAGAGGTAAAGCCCAACTTCTAGAGGTAAAGTCCAAATTCTAGAGCTAAAGCCCAACATCGAGACGTAAAGCGAGACATCTAGATGTAAAGCCCAACATCTAGACGTAAAGCCTGATATCTAGAGGTAAAGCCCAACATCTAGAGGAAAAGCCAAATATATAGACTTAAAGAACAAAATCTAGAGGTAAAGCCCAATATCTAGAGGTAAAGCCCAAAGTATAGATGTAAAGCCCAACTTCTAGAGGTAAAGCCCATCATCTAGACCTACAGCCCAATGTCTGCAGGTAAAGCCCAACTTACAGAGGTAAAGGTAAACATCTAGATGTAAAACACAAAATCTAGAGGTAAAGCCCAACATCTAGAGGTATAGCCCAAATTCTAGAGATAAGTCCAACGTCTAGATGTAATCGCAACATCTAGAGGTAAAGCACAACATCTAGATGTGAAGCACTACATATAGAGGTGCAACCCAACGTCTAGAGATAAAGACCAACATCTAAATGTAAAGCAAAACATCCAGATGTAAAACCCTACATCTAGAGGTAAAACCCTACATCTAGTGGTAAAGCCCAATATCTAGACGTAAAGACCAAAATCTAGATGTAAAGCCCAAATTCTAGAGGTAAAGCCGAAAATCTAGAGTTAAAGCGCATCATTTAGAGTAAAGCCCAAAATCTAGAGTTAAAGCCGAACATCTAGAGGGAAAGCCCAGAATCTAGAGGTAAAGCCTAACATCTAGAGCTGAATTCCAAAATCAAGTGTTAAGGCCCGACATCTACAGTTAAAGCCAACCATATAGATGTAACCCCCAACTTCTAGAGGTAAGGCCCAAAATCTAGAGGTAAAGCCCAAGACCTAGTGGTAGAGCCCAAAATCTAGAGGTAAAGCCCAACATCTAGACGTAAAGCCAGATATCTGACGGTAAAGCCCAACATCTAGAGGAAAAGCCAAATATATAGATTTAAAACCCAAAATCTAGAGACACAGCCCAACATCTAAATGTAAAGCAAAACATCTAGATGTAAAACCCTACATCTAGAGGTAAAGTCCAATATCTAGACTTAAAGACCAACATCTAGAGGTAAAACCCAACATCTAGAGGTAAAGCCCAACGTCTGGAGGTAAAGCCCAGATTCTAGAGAGAAGCCAAAAATACAGATGGAAAACCCAAAATCTAGAGGTAAAGCCCAACATCTAGAGGTAAAGCCCAGAGTCTAGAGGTAAAGCCTAACATCTAGAGGTGAATTCCAAAATCTATTCTTAAGGCCTGACATCTACAATTAAGGCCAAATATATATATATGTAACCCCCAACTTCTAGAGGTAAGACCCAAAATCTAGAGGTAAAGCCCAACATCTAGAGTTAAAGCCGAAAGTCTTGAGGTAAAGTCCAAAGTCTAGAGGTAAAGACCTACTTCTAGAGGTAAAGTCCGAAATCTAGAAGTAAAGCCCAAGACCTAGTGGTAGAGCCCAAAATCTAGAGGTAAAGCCCAACATCTAGAGGAAAAGCCAAATATACAGATTTAAAACCCGAAATCTAGAGGTAAAGCCCAATATCTAGACGTAAAGACCAAAATCTAGATGTAAAGCCCAACTTCTAAATCTAAAGCCCAAGATCTAGAGGTAAAGCCCAATATTTAAAGTTTAAGCGCATCCTTTAGAGTTAAAGCCCAACATCTAAATGTAAAGTCCAACTTCTAGAGGTAAAGCCCATCATCTAGTCCTACAGCCCAATGTCTGCAGGTAAAGCCCAACTTACAGAGGTGAAGGCAAACATCTAGATGTAAAACCCAAAATCTAGAGGTAAAGCCCAATATCTAGACGTAAAGACCAAAATCTAGATGTAAAGCCCAACTTCTAGATCTAAAGCCCAAAATATAGTTGTAAAGCCCAACTTCTAAATCTAAAGCCCAACATCTAGAGGTAAAGCCCAATATTTAGAGTTTAAGCGCATCATTTAGAGTTAAACCCAAAATCTAGATGTAAAGTCCAACTTCTAGAGGTAAAGCCCATCATCTAGTCCTACAGCCCTATGTCTGCAGGTAAAGCCCAACTTACAGAGGTAAAGGCAAACATCTAGATGTCAAACCCAAAATCTAGAGGTAAGCCCAACATATAGAGGTATAGCCCAAATTCTAGAGATAAAGTCCAACGTCTAGATGTAATCCCAACATCTAGAGGTAAAGCCTAATATCTAGAGGTGAAGCACAACATATAGAGGTATAACTCAACATCTAGAGATAAAGACCAACATCTAAATGTAAAGCAAAACATCTAGATGTAAAACATTACATCTAGAGGTAAAGTCCAATATCTAGACTTAAAGACCAACATCTGGAGGTATAACCCAACATCTAGATGTAATGACCAACTTCTAGAGCTAAAACCCCAAATCTAGATTTAAACCCCAACATCTAGAGATAAAGCCCAAGTTCTAGATCTAAGCCAAACATCTAGAGGTAAAGCCCAACATGTAGAGGAAAAGCCTAACATCTAGTGATGAATTCCAAAATCTAGTGTTAAGGCCCGATATGCAAAGTTAAAGCCAAACATATAGATGTAAACACCAACTTCTGGAGGTAAGGCCCAAAATCTAGAGGTAAAGCCCAACATCTAGAGTTACAGCCCAACGTCTTGAGGTAAAGCCCAAAATCTAGAGGTAAAGCCCAACTTCTAGAGGTAAAGTCCAAAATCTAGAGGTAAAGCCCAAGACCTAGTGTTCGAGCCCAAAATCTAGAGGTAAAGCCCAACATCTAGACGTAAAGCCAGATATCTGACGGTAAAGCCCAACATCTAGAGGTAAAGACTAACGTTCAGAGGTAAAGACTAACATCTAGAGGTGAAGCACAACATATAGAGGTATAACCCAACATCTAGAGATAAAGACCAACATCTAAATGTAAAGCAAAACATCTAGATGTAAAACCCTACATCTAGAGGTAAAGTCCAATATCTAGTCTTAAAGACCAACATCTGGAGGTAAAGCCCAATGTCTAGAGGTAATGACCAACTTCTAGAGCTGAAACCCCAAATATAGATTTAAACCCCAACATCTAGAGTTAAAGCCCAACTTCTAGATCTAAGCCAAATAATCTAGAGGTAAAGCCCAACATGTAGAGGTAAAGACTAAGATCTAGAGGTGAATTCCAATATCTAGTGTTAAAGCCCGACACCTACATTTAAAGCCAAATATCTAGATGTAAACCCCAACTTCTAGAGGTAAAGCCGAATATCTAGAGTTAAAGCGCATCCTTTAGAGTAAAGCCCAAAATCTAGAGTTAAAGCCCAACATCTAGAGGGAAAGCCCAGAATCCAGATGTAAACCCTAACATCTAGAGGTGAATTCCAAAATCAAGTGTTAAGGCCCGACATCTACAGTTAAAGCCAACCATATAGATGTAACCCCCAACTTCTAGAGGTAAGGCCCAAAATCTAGAGGTAAAGCCCAACTTCAGAGGTAAAGCCCAATATCTAGACGTAAAGACCAAAATCTAGATGTAAAGCCCAACTTCTAGATCTAAAGCCCAAAATCTAGATGTAAAGCCCAATTTCTAGATCTAAAGCCAAACATATAGAGGTAAAGCCCAACATGTAGAGGTAAAGCCAAATATCTAGATTTAAATCCCAAAATCTAGATGTAAAGCCCAATTTCTAGATCTAAAGCCAAACATATAGAGGTAAAGCCCAACATCTAGAGGAAAAGCCAAAAATATAGATTTAAAAACCAAAATCTAGAGATAAAGCTGAAAATCTAGATCTAAAGCCCAAAATCTAGATGTAAAGCCCAACTTCTAGATCTAAAGCCCAACATCTAGAGGCAAAGCCCAACATCTATAGGTAAAGCCTAACATCTAGAGGTGAAGCACAACATATAGAGGTATAACCCAACATCTAGAGATAAAGCCCAACGTCTAAATGTAAAGCAAAACCTCTAGATGTAAAACTATACATCTAGAGGTAAAGTCCAATATCTAGACATAAAGACCAACATCTAGAGGTAAAACCTAACATCCAGAGGTAAAGCCCAACGTCTAGAGGTACAGCCCAGATTCTAGAGAGAAGCCAAATATCCAAATTGAAACCACAAAATCTAGAGGTAAATCCAAACATCTAGAGGGAAAGCCCAGAATCTAGAGGTAAAGCCTAACATATAGAGGGAAAGCCCAGAATCTAGATGTAAAGCCTAACATCTAGAGGTGAATTCCAAAATCAAGTGTTAAGGCCCGACATCTACAGTTAAAGCCAAACATATAGATGTAAAACCCAAAATCTAGAGGTAAGGCCCAAAATCTAGAGATAAAGCCCAAGACCTAGTGGTAGAGCCCAAAATCTAGAGGTAAAGCCCAACATCTAGACATAAAGCCAGATATCTGATGGTAAAGCCCAACATCTAGAGGAAAAGCCAAATATATAGATTTAAAACCCAAAATCTAGAGACACAGCCCAACATCTAAATGTAAAGCAAAACATCTAGATGTAAAACCCTACATCTAGAGGTAAAGTCCAATATCTAGACTTAAAGACCAACATCTAGAGGTAAAACCCAACATCTAGAGGTAAAGCCCAACGTCTGGAGGTAAAGCCCATCATCTAGTCCTACAGCCCAATGTCTGCAGGTAAAGCCCAACTTACAGATGTGAAGGCAAACATCTAGATGTAAAACCCAAAATCTAGAGGTAAAGCCCAACGTCTGGAGGTACAGCCCAGATTCTAGAGAGAAGCCAAAATTCCAGATGGAAAACTCAAAATCTAGAGGTAAAGCCCAACATCTAGAGGTAAAGCCCAGAATCTAGAGGTAAAGCCTAACATCTAGAGGTGAATTCCAAAATCTATTCTTAAGGCCTGACATCTAAAATTAAAGCCAAATATATAGATGTAACCCCCAACTTCTAGAGGTAAGACCCAAAATCTAGAGGTAAAGCCCAACATCTAGACGTAAAGCCAGATATCTAGAGGTAAAGCCCAACATCTAGAGGAAAAGCCAAATATATAGACTTAAAGACCAACATCTGGAGGTAAAGCCCAAAATCTAGAGGTAAAGCCCAACTTCCAGAGTTAAAGTCCAAAATCTAGAGGTAAACACCAATACCTAGAGGTAGAGGCCAAAATCTAGAAATAAAGCCCAACATCTAGAGATAAAGCCAGATATATAGATTTAAATCCCAAAATCTGGAGGTAAAGCCCAACATCTAGAGCTAAAGCCCCAAATCTAGATGTAAAGCCCAATTTCTACATTTAAAGCCAAATAATCTAGAGGTAAAGCCCAACATGTAGAGGTAAAGACTAAGATCTAGAGGTGAATTCCAATATCTAGTGTTAAAGCCCGACACCTACAGTTAAAGCCAAACATCTAGATGTAAAACCCAACTTCTAGAGGTAAAGCCGAATATCTGGAGTTAAAGCGCATCCTTTAGAGTAAAGCCCAAAATCTAGAGTTAAAGCCCAACATCTAGAGGGAAAGCCCAGAATCCAGATGTAAAGCCTAACATCTAGAGGTGAATTCCAAAATCAAGTGTTAAGGCCCGACACCTACAGTTAAAGCCAACCATATAGATGTAACCCCCAACTTCTAGAGGTAAGGCCCAAAATCTAGAGGTAAAGCCCAACATCTAGAATTAAAGCCGAACGTCTTGAGGTAAAGCCCAAAGTCTACACGTAAAGCCCAACTTCTAGAGGTAAAGCCCAAGACCTAGTGGTAGATCCCAAAATCTAGAGTTAAAGCCCAACATCTAGATGTAAAGCCATATATCTGATGGTAAAGCCCAACATCTAGAGGAAAAGCCAAATATATAGATTTAAAACCCAAAATCTAGAGATAAAGCCCAACATCTAAATGTAAAGCAAAACATCTAGATGTAAAACCCTACATCTAGAGGTAAAGTCCAATATCTAGACTTAAAGACCAACATCTAGAGGTAAAACCCAACATCTAGAGGTAAAGCCCAACGTCTGGAGGTAAAGCCCAGATTCCAGAGAGAAGCCAAAAATACAGATGGAAAACCCAAAATCTAGAGGTAAAGCCCAACATCTAGAGGTAAAGCCCAGAATCTAGAGGTAAAGCCTAACATCTAGAGGTGAATTCCAAAATCTAGTCTTAAGGCCTGACATCTACAATTAAAGCCAAACATATAGATTTAAACCCCAACTTCTAGAGGTAAGACCCAAAATCTAGAGGTAAAGCCCAACATCTAGAGTTAAAGCCGAACGTCTTGAGGTAAAGTCCAAAGTCTAGAGGTAAAGACCTACTTCTAGAGGTAAAGTCCGAAATCTAGAAGTAAAGCCCAAGACCTAGTGGTAGAGCCCAAAATCTAGAGGTATATCCCAACATCTAGACGTAAAGCCAGATATCTGATGGTAAAGCCCAACATCTAGAGGAAAAGCCAAATATATAGATTTAAACCCCAAAATCTAGAGGTAAAGCCCAATATCTAGACGTAAAGACCAAAATCTAGATGTAAAGCCCAACTTCTAGATCTAAAGCCAAAAATCTAGATGTAAAGCCCAACTTCTAAATCTAAAGCCCAACATCTAGATGTAAAGCCCAATATTTAGAGTTTAAGCACAACATTTAGAGGTAAAGCCCAAAATCTAGATGTAAAGCCCAACTTCTAGAGGTAAAGCCCATCATCTAGTCCTACAGCCCAATGTCTGCAGGTAAAGCCCAACTTACAGGGGTAAAGGCAAACATCTAGTTGTAAAACCCAAAATCTAGAGGTAAAGCCCAAGATATAGAGGTATAGGCCAAATTCTAGAGATAAAGTCCAACGTCTAGATGTAACCGCAACATCTAGAGGTAAAGCCTAACATCTAGAGTTAAAGCCCAACGTCTTGAGGTAAAGCCCAAAGTCTAGAGGTAAATCCCAAATACTAGAGGTAAAGCCAAATATCTAGATTTAAATCCAAAATCTAGAGATAAAGCCCAAAGTCTAGATGTAAAGCCCAACTTCCAGAGTTAAAGTCCAAAACCTAGAGGTAAAGCCCAACATCTAGAGGGAAAGCCCAGAATCTAGATGTAAAGACTAACATCTAGAGGTGAATTCCAAAATCAAGTGTTTAGGCCCGACATCTACAGTTAAAGCCAAACATATAGATGTAAAACCCAAAATCTAGAGGTAAGGCCCAAAATCTAGAGGTAAAGCCCGACTTCTAGAGGTAAAGTCGAAAATCTAAAGGTAAAGACCAAGACCTAGTGGTAGAGCCCAAAATCTAGAGGTAAAGCCCAACATCTAGACGTAAAGCCAGATATCTGATGGTAAAGTCCAACATCTAGAGGAAAAGCCAAATATATAGATTTAAAACCCAAAATCTAGAGATAAAGCCCAACATCTAAATGTAAAGCAAAACATCTCGATGAAAAACCCTACATCTAGAGGTAAAGTCCAATATCTAGACTTAAAGACCAACATCTAGAGGTAAAACCCAACATCTTGAGTTAAAGCCCATCGTCTGGAGGTACAGCCCAGATTCTAGAGAGAAGCCAAAAATACAGATGGAAAACCCAAAATCTAGAGGTAAAGCCCAACATCTAGAGGTAAAGCCCAGAATCTAGAGGTAAAGCCTAACATCTAGAGGTGAATTCCAAAATCTAGTCTTAAGGCCCGACATCTACAGTTAAAGCCAAACTTATAGATGTAACCCCCAACTTCTAGAGGTAAGGCCCAAAATATAGAGGTAAAGTCCAACTTCTAGAGGTAAAGTCCAACATCTAGAGGTAAAGCCCAAGACCTAGTGGTAGAGCCCAAAATCTAGAGGTAAAGCCCAACATCTAGACGTAAAGACCAAAATCTAGATGTAAAGCCCAACTTCTAGATCTAAAGCCCAATATATATATGTAAAGCCCAACTTCTAAATGTAAAGCCCAACATCTAGAGGTAAAGCCCAATATTTAGAGTTTATGCGCATCAGTTATAGGTAAAGGCAAAGATCTAGATGTAAAACCCAAAATCTAGAGGTAAAGCCCAACATATACAGGTATAGCCCAAATTCTAGAGATAAAGTCCAACTTCTAGATGTAATCCCAACATCTAGAAGTAAAGCCCAACATCTAAAGGTAAAGCCTAACATCTAGTGGTGAATTCCAAAATCTAGTGTTAAGGCCCAACATCTACAGTTAAAGCCAAGCATATAGATGTAAAACCCAAATTCTAGAGGTAAGGCCGAATATCTGGAGTTAAAGCGCATCCTTTAGATTAAAGCCCAAAATCTAGAGTTAAAGACCAACGTCTTGAGGTAAAGCCCAAATTCTAGAGGTAAAGCCAAATATCTAGATTTAAATCCCAAAATCTAGACGTAAAGCCCAAATTGCAGATGTAAATCCCAACTTCTAGAGGTAAAGTCCAAATTCTAGACGCAAAGCTCAACACCTAGAGGTAGAGCCCAAAATCTAGAGGTAAAGCCAATATCTAGAGGTAAAGCCCGATATCTAGAGGTAAAGACCAACATCTAGAGGAAAAGCCAAATATATAGATTTAAAACCCAGAATATAAAGGTAAAGCCCAATATCTAGATGTAAAGCCCAAAATCTAGATGTAAAGCCCAACTTCTAGATCTAAACCCCAAAATCTAGAATTAAAGCCCAACTTCTAAATCTAAAGCCCAACATCTAGAGGTAAAGCCCAATATTTAAAGTTTAAGCGCATCCTTTAGAGTTAAAGCCCAAAATCTAAATGTAAAGTCCAACTTCTAGAGGTAAAGCCCATCATCTAGTCCTACAGCCCAATGTCTGCAGGTAAAGCCCAACTTACAGAGGTGAAGGCAAACATCTAGATGTAAAACCCAAAATCTAGAGGTAAAGCCCAATATCTAGACGTAAAGAGCAAAATCTAGATGTAAAGCCCAACTTCTAGATCTAAAGCCCAAAATATAGATGTAAAGCCCAACTTCTAAATCTAAAGCCCAACATCTAGAGGTAAAGCCCAATATTTAGAGTTTAAGCGCATCCTATAGAGTTAAAGCCCAAAATCTAAATGTAAAGCCCAACTTCTAGAGGTAAAGCCCATCATCTAGTCCTACAGCCCTATGTCTGCAGGTAAAGCCCAACTTACAGAGGTAAAGGCAAACATCTAGATGTCAAACCCAAAATCTAGAGGTAAAGCCCAACATATAGAGGTATAGCCCAAATTCTAGAGATAAAGTCCAACGTCTAGATGTAATCCCAACATCTAGAGGTAAAGCCTAACATCTAGAGGTGAAGCACAACATATAGAGGTATAACCCAACGTCTATTGATAAAGACCAACATCTCAATGTAAAGCAAAACATCTAGATGTAAAACCCTACATCTAGAGGTAAAGCCCAATATCTAGACGTAAAGACCAAAATCTAGATGTAAAGCCCAACTTCTAGAGGTAAAGCCGAATATCTAGATTTAAAGCGCATCCTTTAGAGTAAAGCCCAAAATCTAGAGTTAAACCCAACATCTAGAGGGAAAGCTCAGAATCTAGATGTAAAGCCTAACATCTAGAGCTGAATTCCAAAATCAAGTGTTAAGGCCCGACATCTACAGTTAAAGCCAACAATATAGATGTAACCCCCAACTTCTAGAGGTAAGGCCCAAAATCTAGAGGTAAAGCCCAACATCTAGAGTTAAAGCCGAACGTCTTGAGGTAAAGTCCAAAGTCTAGAGGTAAAGACCTACTTCTAGAGGTAAAGTCCGAAATCTAGAAGTAAAGACCAAGACCTAGTGGTAGATCCCAAAATCTAGAGGTAAAGCCCAACATCTAGACGTAAAGCCAGATATCTGACGGTAAAGCCCAACATCTAGAGGAAAAGCCAAATATATAGATTTAAAACCCAAAATCTAGAGACACAGCCCAAGATCTAAATGTAAAGCAAAACATCTAGATGTAAAACCCTACATCTAGTGGTAAAGTCCAATATCTAGACTTAAAGACCAACATCTAGAGGTAAAACCCAACATCTAGAGGTAAAGCCCAACGTCTGGAGGTAAAGCCCAGATTCTAGAGAGAAGCCAAAAATACAGATGGAAAACCCAAAATCTAGAGGTAAAACCCAACATCTAGAGGTAAAAGCCAGAATCTAGAGGTAAAGCCTTACATGTAGAGGTGAATTCCAAAATCTATTCTTAAGGCCTGATATCTACAATTAAAGCCAAACATATAGATGTAACCCCCAACTTCTAGAGGTAAGACCCAAAATCTAGAGGTAAAGCCCAACATCTAGACGTAAAGCCTGATATCTGACCGTAAAGCCCAACATCTAGAGGAAAAGCCAAATATATAGATTTAAAACCCAAAATCTAGAGACACAGCCCAACATCTAAATGTAAAGCAAAACATCTAGATGTAAAACCCTACATCTAGAGGTAAAGTCCAATATCTAGACTTAAAGACCAACATCTAGAGGTAAAACCCAACATCTAGAGGTAAAGCCCAACGTCTGGAGGTAAAGCCCAGATTCTAGAGAGAAGCCAAAAATACAGATGGAAAACCCAAAATCTAGAGGTAAAGCCCAACATCTAGAGGTAAAGCCCAGAATCTAGAGGTAAAGCCTAACATCTAGAGGTGAATTCCAAAATCTAGTCTTAAGGCCCGACATCTACAGTTAAAGCCAAACTTATAGATGTAACCCCCAACTTCTAGAGGTAAGGCCCAAAATATAGAGGTAAAGTCCAACTTCTAGAGGTAAAGTCCAACATCTAGAGGTAAAGCCCAAGACCTAGTGGTAGAGCCCAAAATCTAGAGGTAAAGCCCAACATCTAGACGTAAAGACCAAAATCTAGATGTAAAGCCCAACTTCTAGATCTAAAGCCCAATATATATATGTAAAGCCCAACTTCTAAATGTAAAGCCCAACATCTAGAGGTAAAGCCCAATATTTAGAGTTTATGCGCATCAGTTATAGGTAAAGGCAAAGATCTAGATGTAAAACCCAAAATCTAGAGGTAAAGCCCAACATATACAGGTATAGCCCAAATTCTAGAGATAAAGTCCAACTTCTAGATGTAATCCCAACATCTAGAAGTAAAGCCCAACATCTAAAGGTAAAGCCTAACATCTAGTGGTGAATTCCAAAATCTAGTGTTAAGGCCCAACATCTACAATTAAAGCCAAGCATATAGATGTAAAACCCAAATTCTAGAGGTAAGGCCGAATATCTGGAGTTAAAGCGCATCCTTTAGATTAAAGCCCAAAATCTAGAGTTAAAGCCCAACGTCTTGAGGTAAAGCCCAAATTCTAGAGGTAAAGCCAAATATCTAGATTTAAATCCCAAAATCTAGACGTAAAGCCCAAATTGCAGATGTAAATCCCAACTTCTAGAGGTAAAGTCCAAATTCTAGACGCAAAGCTCAACACCTAGAGGTAGAGCCCAAAATCTAGAGGTAAAGCCAATATCTAGAGGTAAAGCCCGATATCTAGAGGTAAAGACCAACATCTAGAGGAAAAGCCAAATATATAGATTTAAAACCCAGAATATAAAGGTAAAGCCCAATATCTAGATGTAAAGCCCAAAATCTAGATGTAAAGCCCAACTTCTAGATCTAAACCCCAAAATCTAGAATTAAAGCCCAACTTCTAAATCTAAAGCCCAACATCTAGAGGTAAAGCCCAATATTTAAAGTTTAAGCGCATCCTTTAGAGTTAAAGCCCAAAATCTAAATGTAAAGTCCAACTTCTAGAGGTAAAGCCCATCATCTAGTCCTACAGCCCAATGTCTGCAGGTAAAGCCCAACTTACAGAGGTGAAGGCAAACATCTAGATGTAAAACCCAAAATCTAGAGGTAAAGCCCAATATCTAGACGTAAAGACCAAAATCTAGATGTAAAGCCCAACTTCTAGATCTAAAGCCCAAAATATAGATGTAAAGCCCAACTTCTAAATCTAAAGCCCAACATCTAGAGGTAAAGCCCAATATTTAGAGTTTAAGCGCATCCTATAGAGTTAAAGCCCAAAATCTAAATGTAAAGTCCAACTTCTAGAGGTAAAGCCCATCATCTAGTCCTACAGCCCAATGTCTGCAGGTAAAGCCCAACTTACAGAGGTGAAGGCAAACATCTAGATGTAAAACCCAAAATCTAGAGGTAAAGCCCAACATATAGAGGTATAGCCCAAATTCTAGAGATAAAGTCCAACGTCTAGATGTAATCCCAACATCTAGAGGTAAAGCCTAACATCTAGAGGTGAAGCACAACATATAGAGGTATAACCCAACGTCTATTGATAAAGACCAACATCTCAATGTAAAGCAAAACATCTAGATGTAAAACCCTACATCTAGAGGTAAAGCCCAATATCTAGACGTAAAGACCAAAATCTAGATGTAAAGCCCAACTTCTAGAGGTAAAGCCGAATATCTAGATTTAAAGCGCATCCTTTAGAGTAAAGCCCAAAATCTAGAGTTAAACCCAACATCTAGAGGGAAAGCTCAGAATCTAGATGTAAAGCCTAACATCTAGAGCTGAATTCCAAAATCAAGTGTTAAGGCCCGACATCTACAGTTAAAGCCAACAATATAGATGTAACCCCCAACTTCTAGAGGTAAGGCCCAAAATCTAGAGGTAAAGCCCAACATCTAGAGTTAAAGCCGAACGTCTTGAGGTAAAGTCCAAAGTCTAGAGGTAAAGACCTACTTCTAGAGGTAAAGTCCGAAATCTAGAAGTAAAGACCAAGACCTAGTGGTAGATCCCAAAATCTAGAGGTAAAGCCCAACATCTAGACGTAAAGCCAGATATCTGACGGTAAAGCCCAACATCTAGAGGAAAAGCCAAATATATAGATTTAAAACCCAAAATCTAGAGACACAGCCCAAGATCTAAATGTAAAGCAAAACATCTAGATGTAAAACCCTACATCTAGTGGTAAAGTCCAATATCTAGACTTAAAGACCAACATCTAGAGGTAAAACCCAACATCTAGAGGTAAAGCCCAACGTCTGGAGGTAAAGCCCAGATTCTAGAGAGAAGCCAAAAATACAGATGGAAAACCCAAAATCTAGAGGTAAAGCCCAACATCTAGAGGTAAAAGCCAGAATCTAGAGGTAAAGCCTTACATGTAGAGGTGAATTCCAAAATCTATTCTTAAGGCCTGACATCTACAATTAAAGCCAAACATATAGATGTAACCCCCAACTTCTAGAGGTAAGACCCAAAATCTAGAGGTAAAGCCCAACATCTAGACGTAAAGCCTGATATCTGACCGTAAAGCCCAACATCTAGAGGAAAAGCCAAATATATAGATTTAAAACCCAAAATCTAGAGACACAGCCCAACATCTAAATGTAAAGCAAAACATCTAGATGTAAAACCCTACATCTAGAGGTAAAGTCCAATATCTAGACTTAAAGACCAACATCTAGAGGTAAAACCCAACATCTAGAGGTAAAGCCCAACGTCTGGAGGTAAAGCCCAGATTCTAGAGAGAAGCCAAAAATACAGATGGAAAACCCAAAATCTAGAGGTAAAGCCCAGAATCTAGAGGTAAAGCCTAACATCTAGAGGTGAATTCCAAAATCTAGTCTTAAGGCCTGAAATCTACAATTAAAGCCAAACATATAGATGTAACCCCCAACTTCTAGAGTTAAGACCCAAAATCTAGAGGTAAAGCCCAACATCTAGAGTTAAAGCCGAACGTCTTGAGGTAAAGTCCAAAGTCTAGAGGTAAAGACCTACTTCTAGAGGTAAAGTCCGAAATCTAGAAGTAAAGCCCAAGACCTAGTGGTAGAGCCCAAAATCTAGAGGTAAAGCCCAACATCTAGAGGAAAAGCCAAATATACAGATTTAAAACCCGAAATCTAGAGGTAAAGCCCAATATCTAGACGTAAAGTCCAAAATCTAGATGTAAAGCCCAACTTCTAAATCTAAAGACCAACATCTAGTGGTAAAGCCCAATATTTAGAGTTTAAGCGCATCCTTTAGAGTTAAAGCCCAAAATCTAAATGTAAAGTCCAACTTCTAGAGGTAAAGCCCATCATCTAGTCCTACAGCCCAATGTCTGCAGGTAAAGCCCAACTTACAGAGGTGAAGGCAAACATCTAGATGTAAAACCCAAATCTAGAGTTAAAGCCCAACATCTAGAGGTGAAGCACAACATATAGAGGTATAACCCAACATCTAGAGATAAAGGCCAACATCTAAATGTAAAGCAAAACATCTAGATGTAAAACCCTACATCTAGAGGTAAAGTCCAATATCTAGACTTAAAGACCAACATCTGGAGGTAAATCCCAAAGTCTAGAGGTAATGACCAACTTCTAGAGCTAAACCCCCAAATCTAGATTTAAACCCCAACATCTAGAGATAAAGCCCAAGTTCTAGATCTAAGCCAGAAATCTAGTGGTAAAGCCCAACGTCTAGAGGAAAAGCCTAACATCTAGTGGTGAATTCAAAAATCTAGTGTTAAGGCCCGATATCCACAGTTAAAGCCAAACATATAGATGTAAACCCCAACTTCTAGAGGTAAGGTTCAAAATCTAGATGTAAAGCCCAACATCTAGAGTTAAAGCCCAACGTCTTGAGGTAAAGCCCAAAGTATAGAGATAAAGCCCAAATTTTAGAGGTAAAGCCAAATATCTAGATTTAAATCCCAAAATCTAGAGGTAAAGCTCAAATTCTAGATGTAAAGCCCAACTTCTAGAGATAAGGTCCAAATTCTAGAGGCAAAGCCCAACACCTAGAGGTAGAGACCAAAATCTAGAGGTAAAGCCCAACTTCTAGAGGTAAAGTCCAAATTCTAGAGCTAAAGCCCAACATCGAGACGTAAAGCGAGACATCTAGATGTAAAGCCCAACATCTAGACGTAAAGCCTGATATCTAGAGGTAAAGCCCAACATCTAGAGGAAAAGCCAAATATATAGACTTAAAGAACAAAATCTAGAGGTAAAGCCCAATATCTAGAGGTAAAGCCCAAAGTATAGATGTAAAGCCCAACTTCTAGAGGTAAAGCCCATCATCTAGACCTACAGCCCAATGTCTGCAGGTAAAGCCCAACTTACAGAGGTAAAGGTAAACATCTAGATGTAAAACACAAAATCTAGAGGTAAAGCCCAACATCTAGAGGTATAGCCCAAATTCTAGAGATAAGTCCAACGTCTAGATGTAATCGCAACATCTAGAGGTAAAGCACAACATCTGGATGAGAAGCACTACATATAGAGGTGCAACCCAACGTCTAGAGATAAAGACCAACATCTAAATGTAAAGCAAAACATCCAGATGTAAAACCCTACATCTAGAGGTAAAACCCTACATCTAGTGGTAAAGCCCAATATCTAGACGTAAAGACCAAAATCTAGATGTAAAGCCCAAATTCTAGAGGTAAAGCCGAAAATCTAGAGTTAAAGCGCATCATTTAGAGTAAAGCCCAAAATCTAGAGTTAAAGCCGAACATCTAGAGGGAAAGCCCAGAATCTAGAGGTAAAGCCTAACATCTAGAGCTGAATTCCAAAATCAAGTGTTAAGGCCCGACATCTACAGTTAAAGCCAACCATATAGATGTAACCCCCAACTTCTAGAGGTAAGGCCCAAAATCTAGAGGTAAAGCCCAAGACCTAGTGGTAGAGCCCAAAATCTAGAGGTAAAGCCCAACATCTAGACGTAAAGCCAGATATCTGACGGTAAAGCCCAACATCTAGAGGAAAAGCCAAATATATAGATTTAAAACCCAAAATCTAGAGACACAGCCCAACATCTAAATGTAAAGCAAAACATCTAGATGTAAAACCCTACATCTAGAGGTAAAGTCCAATATCTAGACTTAAAGACCAACATCTAGAGGTAAAACCCAACATCTAGAGGTAAAGCCCAACGTCTGGAGGTAAAGCCCAGATTCTAGAGAGAAGCCAAAAATACAGATGGAAAACCCAAAATCTAGAGGTAAAGCCCAACATCTAGAGGTAAAGCCCAGAGTCTAGAGGTAAAGCCTAACATCTAGAGGTGAATTCCAAAATCTATTCTTAAGGCCTGACATCTACAATTAAGGCCAAATATATATATATGTAACCCCCAACTTCTAGAGGTAAGACCCAAAATCTAGAGGTAAAGCCCAACATCTAGAGTTAAAGCCGAACGTCTTGAGGTAAAGTCCAAAGTCTAGAGGTAAAGACCTACTTCTAGAGGTAAAGTCCGAAATCTAGAAGTAAAGCCCAAGACCTAGTGGTAGAGCCCAAAATCTAGAGGTAAAGCCCAACATCTAGAGGAAAAGCCAAATATACAGATTTAAAACCCGAAATCTAGAGGTAAAGCCCAATATCTAGACGTAAAGTCCAAAATCTAGATGTAAAGCCCAACTTCTAAATCTAAAGCCCAAGATCTAGAGGTAAAGCCCAATATTTAAAGTTTAAGCGCATCCTTTAGAGTTAAAGCCCAACATCTAAATGTAAAGTCCAACTTCTAGAGGTAAAGCCCATCATCTAGTCCTACAGCCCAATGTCTGCAGGTAAAGCCCAACTTACAGAGGTGAAGGCAAACATCTAGATGTAAAACCCAAAATCTAGAGGTAAAGCCCAATATCTAGACGTAAAGACCAAAATCTAGATGTAAAGCCCAACTTCTAGATCTAAAGCCCAAAATATAGTTGTAAAGCCCAACTTCTAAATCTAAAGCCCAACATCTAGAGGTAAAGCCCAATATTTAGAGTTTAAGCGCATCATTTAGAGTTAAACCCAAAATCTAGATGTAAAGTCCAACTTCTAGAGGTAAAGCCCATCATCTAGTCCTACAGCCCTATGTCTGCAGGTAAAGCCCAACTTACAGAGGTAAAGGCAAACATCTAGATGTCAAACCCAAAATCTAGAGGTAAGCCCAACATATAGAGGTATAGCCCAAATTCTAGAGATAAAGTCCAACGTCTAGATGTAATCCCAACATCTAGAGGTAAAGCCTAATATCTAGAGGTGAAGCACAACATATAGAGGTATAACTCAACATCTAGAGATAAAGACCAACATCTAAATGTAAAGCAAAACATCTAGATGTAAAACATTACATCTAGAGGTAAAGTCCAATATCTAGACTTAAAGACCAACATCTGGAGGTATAACCCAACATCTAGATGTAATGACCAACTTCTAGAGCTAAAACCCCAAATCTAGATTTAAACCCCAACATCTAGAGATAAAGCCCAAGTTCTAGATCTAAGCCAAACATCTAGAGGTAAAGCCCAACATGTAGAGGAAAAGCCTAACATCTAGTGATGAATTCCAAAATCTAGTGTTAAGGCCCGATATGCAAAGTTAAAGCCAAACATATAGATGTAAACACCAACTTCTGGAGGTAAGGCCCAAAATCTAGAGGTAAAGCCCAACATCTAGAGTTACAGCCCAACGTCTTGAGGTAAAGCCCAAAATCTAGAGGTAAAGCCCAACTTCTAGAGGTAAAGTCCAAAATCTAGAGGTAAAGCCCAAGACCTAGTGTTCGAGCCCAAAATCTAGAGGTAAAGCCCAACATCTAGACGTAAAGCCAGATATCTGACGGTAAAGCCCAACATCTAGAGGTAAAGACTAACGTTCAGAGGTAAAGACTAACATCTAGAGGTGAAGCACAACATATAGAGGTATAACCCAACATCTAGAGATAAAGACCAACATCTAAATGTAAAGCAAAACATCTAGATGTAAAACCCTACATCTAGAGGTAAAGTCCAATATCTAGTCTTAAAGACCAACATCTGGAGGTAAAGCCCAATGTCTAGAGGTAATGACCAACTTCTAGAGCTGAAACCCCAAATATAGATTTAAACCCCAACATCTAGAGTTAAAGCCCAACTTCTAGATCTAAGCCAAATAATCTAGAGGTAAAGCCCAACATGTAGAGGTAAAGACTAAGATCTAGAGGTGAATTCCAATATCTAGTGTTAAAGCCCGACACCTACATTTAAAGCCAAATATCTAGATGTAAACCCCAACTTCTAGAGGTAAAGCCGAATATCTAGAGTTAAAGCGCATCCTTTAGAGTAAAGCCCAAAATCTAGAGTTAAAGCCCAACATCTAGAGGGAAAGCCCAGAATCCAGATGTAAACCCTAACATCTAGAGGTGAATTCCAAAATCAAGTGTTAAGGCCCGACATCTACAGTTAAAGCCAACCATATAGATGTAACCCCCAACTTCTAGAGGTAAGGCCCAAAATCTAGAGGTAAAGCCCAACTTCAGAGGTAAAGCCCAATATCTAGACGTAAAGACCAAAATCTAGATGTAAAGCCCAACTTCTAGATCTAAAGCCCAAAATCTAGATGTAAAGCCCAATTTCTAGATCTAAAGCCAAACATATAGAGGTAAAGCCCAACATGTAGAGGTAAAGCCAAATATCTAGATTTAAATCCCAAAATCTAGATGTAAAGCCCAATTTCTAGATCTAAAGCCAAACATATAGAGGTAAAGCCCAACATCTAGAGGAAAAGCCAAAAATATAGATTTAAAAACCAAAATCTAGAGATAAAGCTGAAAATCTAGATCTAAAGCCCAAAATCTAGATGTAAAGCCCAACTTCTAGATCTAAAGCCCAACATCTAGAGGCAAAGCCCAACATCTATAGGTAAAGCCTAACATCTAGAGGTGAAGCACAACATATAGAGGTATAACCCAACATCTAGAGATAAAGCCCAACGTCTAAATGTAAAGCAAAACCTCTAGATGTAAAACTATACATCTAGAGGTAAAGTCCAATATCTAGACATAAAGACCAACATCTAGAGGTAAAACCTAACATCCAGAGGTAAAGCCCAACGTCTAGAGGTACAGCCCAGATTCTAGAGAGAAGCCAAATATCCAAATTGAAACCACAAAATCTAGAGGTAAATCCAAACATCTAGAGGGAAAGCCCAGAATCTAGAGGTAAAGCCTAACATATAGAGGGAAAGCCCAGAATCTAGATGTAAAGCCTAACATCTAGAGGTGAATTCCAAAATCAAGTGTTAAGGCCCGACATCTACAGTTAAAGCCAAACATATAGATGTAAAACCCAAAATCTAGAGGTAAGGCCCAAAATCTAGAGGAAAAGCCCAAGACCTAGTGGTAGAGCCCAAAATCTAGAGGTAAAGCCCAACATCTAGACATAAAGCCAGATATCTGATGGTAAAGCCCAACATCTAGAGGAAAAGCCAAATATATAGATTTAAAACCCAAAATCTAGAGACACAGCCCAACATCTAAATGTAAAGCAAAACATCTAGATGTAAAACCCTACATCTAGAGGTAAAGTCCAATATCTAGACTTAAAGACCAACATCTAGAGGTAAAACCCAACATCTAGAGGACAAGCCCAACGTCTGGAGGTAAAGCCCATCATCTAGTCCTACAGCCCAATGTCTGCAGGTAAAGCCCAACTTACAGATGTGAAGGCAAACATCTAGATGTAAAACCCAAAATCTAGAGGTAAAGCCCAACGTCTGGAGGTACAGCCCAGATTCTAGAGAGAAGCCAAAATTCCAGATGGAAAACTCAAAATCTAGAGGTAAAGCCCAACATCTAGAGGTAAAGCCCAGAATCTAGAGGTAAAGCCTAACATCTAGAGGTGAATTCCAAAATCTATTCTTAAGGCCTGACATCTAAAATTAAAGCCAAATATATAGATGTAACCCCCAACTTCTAGAGGTAAGACCCAAAATCTAGAGGTAAAGCCCAACATCTAGACGTAAAGCCAGATATCTAGAGGTAAAGCCCAACATCTAGAGGAAAAGCCAAATATATAGACTTAAAGACCAACATCTGGAGGTAAAGCCCAAAATCTAGAGGTAAAGCCCAACTTCCAGAGTTAAAGTCCAAAATCTAGAGGTAAACACCAATACCTAGAGGTAGAGGCCAAAATCTAGAAATAAAGCCCAACATCTAGAGATAAAGCCAGATATATAGATTTAAATCCCAAAATCTGGAGGTAAAGCCCAACATCTAGAGCTAAAGCCCCAAATCTAGATGTAAAGCCCAATTTCTACATTTAAAGCCAAATAATCTAGAGGTAAAGCCCAACATGTAGAGGTAAAGACTAAGATCTTGAGGTGAATTCCAATATCTAGTGTTAAAGCCCGACACCTACAGTTAAAGCCAAACATCTAGATGTAAAACCCAACTTCTAGAGGTAAAGCCGAATATCTGGAGTTAAAGCGCATCCTTTAGAGTAAAGCCCAAAATCTAGAGTTAAAGCCCAACATCTAGAGGGAAAGCCCAGAATCTAGATGTAAAGCCTAACATCTAGAGCTGAATTCCAAAATCAAGTGTTAAGGCCCGACATCTACAGTTAAAGCCAACCATATAGATGTAACCCCCAACTTCTAGAGGTAAGGCCCAAAATCTAGAGGTAAAGCCCAACATCTAGAATTAAAGCCGAACGTCTTGAGGTAAAGCCCAAAGTCTACACGTAAAGCCCAACTTCTAGAGGTAAAGCCCAAGACCTAGTGGTAGATCCCAAAATCTAGAGTTAAAGCCCAACATCTAGATGTAAAGCCATATATCTGATGGTAAAGCCCAACATCTAGAGGAAAAGCCAAATATATAGATTTAAAACCCAAAATCTAGAGATAAAGCCCAACATCTAAATGTAAAGCAAAACATCTAGATGTAAAACCCTACATCTAGAGGTAAAGTCCAATATCTAGACTTAAAGACCAACATCTAGAGGTAAAACCCAACATCTAGAGGTAAAGCCCAACGTCTGGAGGTAAAGCCCAGATTCTAGAGAGAAGCCAAAAATACAGATGGAAAACCCAAAATCTAGAGGTAAAGCCCAACATCTAGAGGTAAAGCCCAGAGTCTAGAGGTAAAGCCTAACATCTAGAGGTGAATTCCAAAATCTATTCTTAAGGCCTGACATCTACAATTAAGGCCAAATATATATATATGTAACCCCCAACTTCTAGAGGTAAGACCCAAAATCTAGAGGTAAAGCCCAACATCTAGAGTTAAAGCCGAACGTCTTGAGGTAAAGTCCAAAGTCTAGAGGTAAAGACCTACTTCTAGAGGTAAAGTCCGAAATCTAGAAGTAAAGCCCAAGACCTAGTGGTAGAGCCCAAAATCTAGAGGTAAAGCCCAACATCTAGAGGAAAAGCCAAATATACAGATTTAAAACCCGAAATCTAGAGGTAAAGCCCAATATCTAGACGTAAAGACCAAAATCTAGATGTAAAGCCCAACTTCTAAATCTAAAGCCCAAGATCTAGAGGTAAAGCCCAATATTTAAAGTTTAAGCGCATCCTTTAGAGTTAAAGCCCAACATCTAAATGTAAAGTCCAACTTCTAGAGGTAAAGCCCATCATCTAGTCCTACAGCCCAATGTCTGCAGGTAAAGCCCAACTTACAGAGGTGAAGGCAAACATCTAGATGTAAAACCCAAAATCTAGAGGTAAAGCCCAATATCTAGACGTAAAGACCAAAATCTAGATGTAAAGCCCAACTTCTAGATCTAAAGCCCAAAATATAGTTGTAAAGCCCAACTTCTAAATCTAAAGCCCAACATCTAGAGGTAAAGCCCAATATTTAGAGTTTAAGCGCATCATTTAGAGTTAAACCCAAAATCTAGATGTAAAGTCCAACTTCTAGAGGTAAAGCCCATCATCTAGTCCTACAGCCCTATGTCTGCAGGTAAAGCCCAACTTACAGAGGTAAAGGCAAACATCTAGATGTCAAACCCAAAATCTAGAGGTAAGCCCAACATATAGAGGTATAGCCCAAATTCTAGAGATAAAGTCCAACGTCTAGATGTAATCCCAACATCTAGAGGTAAAGCCTAATATCTAGAGGTGAAGCACAACATATAGAGGTATAACTCAACATCTAGAGATAAAGACCAACATCTAAATGTAAAGCAAAACATCTAGATGTAAAACATTACATCTAGAGGTAAAGTCCAATATCTAGACTTAAAGACCAACATCTGGAGGTATAACCCAACATCTAGATGTAATGACCAACTTCTAGAGCTAAAACCCCAAATCTAGATTTAAACCCCAACATCTAGAGATAAAGCCCAAGTTCTAGATCTAAGCCAAACATCTAGAGGTAAAGCCCAACATGTAGAGGAAAAGCCTAACATCTAGTGATGAATTCCAAAATCTAGTGTTAAGGCCCGATATGCAAAGTTAAAGCCAAACATATAGATGTAAACACCAACTTCTGGAGGTAAGGCCCAAAATCTAGAGGTAAAGCCCAACATCTAGAGTTACAGCCCAACGTCTTGAGGTAAAGCCCAAAATCTAGAGGTAAAGCCCAACTTCTAGAGGTAAAGTCCAAAATCTAGAGGTAAAGCCCAAGACCTAGTGTTCGAGCCCAAAATCTAGAGGTAAAGCCCAACATCTAGACGTAAAGCCAGATATCTGACGGTAAAGCCCAACATCTAGAGGTAAAGACTAACGTTCAGAGGTAAAGACTAACATCTAGAGGTGAAGCACAACATATAGAGGTATAACCCAACATCTAGAGATAAAGACCAACATCTAAATGTAAAGCAAAACATCTAGATGTAAAACCCTACATCTAGAGGTAAAGTCCAATATCTAGTCTTAAAGACCAACATCTGGAGGTAAAGCCCAATGTCTAGAGGTAATGACCAACTTCTAGAGCTGAAACCCCAAATATAGATTTAAACCCCAACATCTAGAGTTAAAGCCCAACTTCTAGATCTAAGCCAAATAATCTAGAGGTAAAGCCCAACATGTAGAGGTAAAGACTAAGATCTAGAGGTGAATTCCAATATCTAGTGTTAAAGCCCGACACCTACATTTAAAGCCAAATATCTAGATGTAAACCCCAACTTCTAGAGGTAAAGCCGAATATCTAGAGTTAAAGCGCATCCTTTAGAGTAAAGCCCAAAATCTAGAGTTAAAGCCCAACATCTAGAGGGAAAGCCCAGAATCCAGATGTAAACCCTAACATCTAGAGGTGAATTCCAAAATCAAGTGTTAAGGCCCGACATCTACAGTTAAAGCCAACCATATAGATGTAACCCCCAACTTCTAGAGGTAAGGCCCAAAATCTAGAGGTAAAGCCCAACTTCAGAGGTAAAGCCCAATATCTAGACGTAAAGACCAAAATCTAGATGTAAAGCCCAACTTCTAGATCTAAAGCCCAAAATCTAGATGTAAAGCCCAATTTCTAGATCTAAAGCCAAACATATAGAGGTAAAGCCCAACATGTAGAGGTAAAGCCAAATATCTAGATTTAAATCCCAAAATCTAGATGTAAAGCCCAATTTCTAGATCTAAAGCCAAACATATAGAGGTAAAGCCCAACATCTAGAGGAAAAGCCAAAAATATAGATTTAAAAACCAAAATCTAGAGATAAAGCTGAAAATCTAGATCTAAAGCCCAAAATCTAGATGTAAAGCCCAACTTCTAGATCTAAAGCCCAACATCTAGAGGCAAAGCCCAACATCTATAGGTAAAGCCTAACATCTAGAGGTGAAGCACAACATATAGAGGTATAACCCAACATCTAGAGATAAAGCCCAACGTCTAAATGTAAAGCAAAACCTCTAGATGTAAAACTATACATCTAGAGGTAAAGTCCAATATCTAGACATAAAGACCAACATCTAGAGGTAAAACCTAACATCCAGAGGTAAAGCCCAACGTCTAGAGGTACAGCCCAGATTCTAGAGAGAAGCCAAATATCCAAATTGAAACCACAAAATCTAGAGGTAAATCCAAACATCTAGAGGGAAAGCCCAGAATCTAGAGGTAAAGCCTAACATATAGAGGGAAAGCCCAGAATCTAGATGTAAAGCCTAACATCTAGAGGTGAATTCCAAAATCAAGTGTTAAGGCCCGACATCTACAGTTAAAGCCAAATATATAGATGTAAAACCCAAAATCTAGAGGTAAGGCCCAAAATCTAGAGATAAAGCCCAAGACCTAGTGGTAGAGCCCAAAATCTAGAGGTAAAGCCCAACATCTAGACATAAAGCCAGATATCTGATGGTAAAGCCCAACATCTAGAGGAAAAGCCAAATATATAGATTTAAAACCCAAAATCTAGAGACACAGCCCAACATCTAAATGTAAAGCAAAACATCTAGATGTAAAACCCTACATCTAGAGGTAAAGTCCAATATCTAGACTTAAAGACCAACATCTAGAGGTAAAACCCAACATCTAGAGGTAAAGCCCAACGTCTGGAGGTAAAGCCCATCATCTAGTCCTACAGCCCAATGTCTGCAGGTAAAGCCCAACTTACAGATGTGAAGGCAAACATCTAGATGTAAAACCCAAAATCTAGAGGTAAAGCCCAACGTCTGGAGGTACAGCCCAGATTCTAGAGAGAAGCCAAAATTCCAGATGGAAAACTCAAAATCTAGAGGTAAAGCCCAACATCTAGAGGTAAAGCCCAGAATCTAGAGGTAAAGCCTAACATCTAGAGGTGAATTCCAAAATCTATTCTTAAGGCCTGACATCTAAAATTAAAGCCAAATATATAGATGTAACCCCCAACTTCTAGAGGTAAGACCCAAAATCTAGAGGTAAAGCCCAACATCTAGACGTAAAGCCAGATATCTAGAGGTAAAGCCCAACATCTAGAGGAAAAGCCAAATATATAGACTTAAAGACCAACATCTGGAGGTAAAGCCCAAAATCTAGAGGTAAAGCCCAACTTCCAGAGTTAAAGTCCAAAATCTAGAGGTAAACACCAATACCTAGAGGTAGAGGCCAAAATCTAGAAATAAAGCCCAACATCTAGAGATAAAGCCAGATATATAGATTTAAATCCCAAAATCTGGAGGTAAAGCCCAACATCTAGAGCTAAAGCCCCAAATCTAGATGTAAAGCCCAATTTCTACATTTAAAGCCAAATAATCTAGAGGTAAAGCCCAACATGTAGAGGTAAAGACTAAGATCTAGAGGTGAATTCCAATATCTAGTGTTAAAGCCCGACACCTACAGTTAAAGCCAAACATCTAGATGTAAAACCGAACTTCTAGAGGTAAAGCCGAATATCTGGAGTTAAAGCGCATCCTTTAGAGTAAAGCCCAAAATCTAGAGTTAAAGCCCAACATCTAGAGGGAAAGCCCAGAATCCAGATGTAAAGCCTAACATCTAGAGGTGAATTCCAAAATCAAGTGTTAAGGCCCGACACCTACAGTTAAAGCCAACCATATAGATGTAACCCCCAACTTCTAGAGGTAAGGCCCAAAATCTAGAGGTAAAGCCCAACATCTAGAATTAAAGCCGAACGTCTTGAGGTAAAGCCCAAAGTCTACACGTAAAGCCCAACTTCTAGAGGTAAAGCCCAAGACCTAGTGGTAGATCCCAAAATCTAGAGTTAAAGCCCAACATCTAGATGTAAAGCCATATATCTGATGGTAAAGCCCAACATCTAGAGGAAAAGCCAAATATATAGATTTAAAACCCAAAATCTAGAGATAAAGCCCAACATCTAAATGTAAAGCAAAACATCTAGATGTAAAACCCTACATCTAGAGGTAAAGTCCAATATCTAGACTTAAAGACCAACATCTAGAGGTAAAACCCAACATCTAGAGGTAAAGCCCAACGTCTGGAGGTAAAGCCCAGATTCCAGAGAGAAGCCAAAAATACAGATGGAAAACCCAAAATCTAGAGGTAAAGCCCAACATCTAGAGGTAAAGCCCAGAATCTAGAGGTAAAGCCTAACATCTAGAGGTGAATTCCAAAATCTAGTCTTAAGGCCTGACATCTACAATTAAAGCCAAACATATAGATTTAAACCCCAACTTCTAGAGGTAAGACCCAAAATCTAGAGGTAAAGCCCAACATCTAGAGTTAAAGCCGAACGTCTTGAGGTAAAGTCCAAAGTCTAGAGGTAAAGACCTACTTCTAGAGGTAAAGTCCGAAATCTAGAAGTAAAGCCCAAGACCTAGTGGTAGAGCCCAAAATCTAGAGGTATATCCCAACATCTAGACGTAAAGCCAGATATCTGATGGTAAAGCCCAACATCTAGAGGAAAAGCCAAATATATAGATTTAAACCCCAAAATCTAGAGGTAAAGCCCAATATCTAGACGTAAAGACCAAAATCTAGATGTAAAGCCCAACTTCTAGATCTAAAGCCAAAAATCTAGATGTAAAGCCCAACTTCTAAATCTAAAGCCCAACATCTAGATGTAAAGCCCAATATTTAGAGTTTAAGCACAACATTTAGAGGTAAAGCCCAAAATCTAGATGTAAAGCCCAACTTCTAGAGGTAAAGCCCATCATCTAGTCCTACAGCCCAATGTCTGCAGGTAAAGCCCAACTTACAGGGGTAAAGGCAAACATCTAGTTGTAAAACCCAAAATCTAGAGGTAAAGCCCAAGATATAGAGGTATAGGCCAAATTCTAGAGATAAAGTCCAACGTCTAGATGTAACCGCAACATCTAGAGGTAAAGCCTAACATCTAGAGTTAAAGCCCAACGTCTTGAGGTAAAGCCCAAAGTCTAGAGGTAAATCCCAAATACTAGAGGTAAAGCCAAATATCTAGATTTAAATCCAAAATCTAGAGATAAAGCCCAAAGTCTAGATGTAAAGCCCAACTTCCAGAGTTAAAGTCCAAAACCTAGAGGTAAAGCCCAACATCTAGAGGGAAAGCCCAGAATCTAGATGTAAAGACTAACATCTAGAGGTGAATTCCAAAATCAAGTGTTTAGGCCCGACATCTACAGTTAAAGCCAAACATATAGATGTAAAACCCAAAATCTAGAGGTAAGGCCCAAAATCTAGAGGTAAAGCCCGACTTCTAGAGGTAAAGTCGAAAATCTAAAGGTAAAGACCAAGACCTAGTGGTAGAGCCCAAAATCTAGAGGTAAAGCCCAACATCTAGACGTAAAGCCAGATATCTGATGGTAAAGTCCAACATCTAGAGGAAAAGCCAAATATATAGATTTAAAACCCAAAATCTAGAGATAAAGCCCAACATCTAAATGTAAAGCAAAACATCTCGATGAAAAACCCTACATCTAGAGGTAAAGTCCAATATCTAGACTTAAAGACCAACATCTAGAGGTAAAACCCAACATCTTGAGTTAAAGCCCATCGTCTGGAGGTACAGCCCAGATTCTAGAGAGAAGCCAAAAATACAGATGGAAAACCCAAAATCTAGAGGTAAAGCCCAACATCTAGAGGTAAAGCCCAGAATCTAGAGGTAAAGCCTAACATCTAGAGGTGAATTCCAAAATCTAGTCTTAAGGCCCGACATCTACAGTTAAAGCCAAACTTATAGATGTAACCCCCAACTTCTAGAGGTAAGGCCCAAAATATAGAGGTAAAGTCCAACTTCTAGAGGTAAAGTCCAACATCTAGAGGTAAAGCCCAAGACCTAGTGGTAGAGCCCAAAATCTAGAGGTAAAGCCCAACATCTAGACGTAAAGACCAAAATCTAGATGTAAAGCCCAACTTCTAGATCTAAAGCCCAATATATATATGTAAAGCCCAACTTCTAAATGTAAAGCCCAACATCTAGAGGTAAAGCCCAATATTTAGAGTTTATGCGCATCAGTTATAGGTAAAGGCAAAGATCTAGATGTAAAACCCAAAATCTAGAGGTAAAGCCCAACATATACAGGTATAGCCCAAATTCTAGAGATAAAGTCCAACTTCTAGATGTAATCCCAACATCTAGAAGTAAAGCCCAACATCTAAAGGTAAAGCCTAACATCTAGTGGTGAATTCCAAAATCTAGTGTTAAGGCCCAACATCTACAGTTAAAGCCAAGCATATAGATGTAAAACCCAAATTCTAGAGGTAAGGCCGAATATCTGGAGTTAAAGCGCATCCTTTAGATTAAAGCCCAAAATCTAGAGTTAAAGACCAACGTCTTGAGGTAAAGCCCAAATTCTAGAGGTAAAGCCAAATATCTAGATTTAAATCCCAAAATCTAGACGTAAAGCCCAAATTGCAGATGTAAATCCCAACTTCTAGAGGTAAAGTCCAAATTCTAGACGCAAAGCTCAACACCTAGAGGTAGAGCCCAAAATCTAGAGGTAAAGCCAATATCTAGAGGTAAAGCCCGATATCTAGAGGTAAAGACCAACATCTAGAGGAAAAGCCAAATATATAGATTTAAAACCCAGAATATAAAGGTAAAGCCCAATATCTAGATGTAAAGCCCAAAATCTAGATGTAAAGCCCAACTTCTAGATCTAAACCCCAAAATCTAGAATTAAAGCCCAACTTCTAAATCTAAAGCCCAACATCTAGAGGTAAAGCCCAATATTTAAAGTTTAAGCGCATCCTTTAGAGTTAAAGCCCAAAATCTAAATGTAAAGTCCAACTTCTAGAGGTAAAGCCCATCATCTAGTCCTACAGCCCAATGTCTGCAGGTAAAGCCCAACTTACAGAGGTGAAGGCAAACATCTAGATGTAAAACCCAAAATCTAGAGGTAAAGCCCAATATCTAGACGTAAAGACCAAAATCTAGATGTAAAGCCCAACTTCTAGATCTAAAGCCCAAAATATAGATGTAAAGCCCAACTTCTAAATCTAAAGCCCAACATCTAGAGGTAAAGCCCAATATTTAGAGTTTAAGCGCATCCTATAGAGTTAAAGCCCAAAATCTAAATGTAAAGCCCAACTTCTAGAGGTAAAGCCCATCATCTAGTCCTACAGCCCTATGTCTGCAGGTAAAGCCCAACTTACAGAGGTAAAGGCAAACATCTAGATGTCAAACCCAAAATCTAGAGGTAAAGCCCAACATATAGAGGTATAGCCCAAATTCTAGAGATAAAGTCCAACGTCTAGATGTAATCCCAACATCTAGAGGTAAAGCCTAACATCTAGAGGTGAAGCACAACATATAGAGGTATAACCCAACGTCTATTGATAAAGACCAACATCTCAATGTAAAGCAAAACATCTAGATGTAAAACCCTACATCTAGAGGTAAAGCCCAATATCTAGACGTAAAGACCAAAATCTAGATGTAAAGCCCAACTTCTAGAGGTAAAGCCGAATATCTAGATTTAAAGCGCATCCTTTAGAGTAAAGCCCAAAATCTAGAGTTAAACCCAACATCTAGAGGGAAAGCTCAGAATCTAGATGTAAAGCCTAACATCTAGAGCTGAATTCCAAAATCAAGTGTTAAGGCCCGACATCTACAGTTAAAGCCAACAATATAGATGTAACCCCCAACTTCTAGAGGTAAGGCCCAAAATCTAGAGGTAAAGCCCAACATCTAGAGTTAAAGCCGAACGTCTTGAGGTAAAGTCCAAAGTCTAGAGGTAAAGACCTACTTCTAGAGGTAAAGTCCGAAATCTAGAAGTAAAGACCAAGACCTAGTGGTAGATCCCAAAATCTAGAGGTAAAGCCCAACATCTAGACGTAAAGCCAGATATCTGACGGTAAAGCCCAACATCTAGAGGAAAAGCCAAATATATAGATTTAAAACCCAAAATCTAGAGACACAGCCCAAGATCTAAATGTAAAGCAAAACATCTAGATGTAAAACCCTACATCTAGTGGTAAAGTCCAATATCTAGACTTAAAGACCAACATCTAGAGGTAAAACCCAACATCTAGAGGTAAAGCCCAACGTCTGGAGGTAAAGCCCAGATTCTAGAGAGAAGCCAAAAATACAGATGGAAAACCCAAAATCTAGAGGTAAAGCCCAACATCTAGAGGTAAAAGCCAGAATCTAGAGGTAAAGCCTTACATGTAGAGGTGAATTCCAAAATCTATTCTTAAGGCCTGATATCTACAATTAAAGCCAAACATATAGATGTAACCCCCAACTTCTAGAGGTAAGACCCAAAATCTAGAGGTAAAGCCCAACATCTAGACGTAAAGCCTGATATCTGACCGTAAAGCCCAACATCTAGAGGAAAAGCCAAATATATAGATTTAAAACCCAAAATCTAGAGACACAGCCCAACATCTAAATGTAAAGCAAAACATCTAGATGTAAAACCCTACATCTAGAGGTAAAGTCCAATATCTAGACTTAAAGACCAACATCTAGAGGTAAAACCCAACATCTAGAGGTAAAGCCCAACGTCTGGAGGTAAAGCCCAGATTCTAGAGAGAAGCCAAAAATACAGATGGAAAACCCAAAATCTAGAGGTAAAGCCCAACATCTAGAGGTAAAGCCCAGAATCTAGAGGTAAAGCCTAACATCTAGAGGTGAATTCCAAAATCTAGTCTTAAGGCCCGACATCTACAGTTAAAGCCAAACTTATAGATGTAACCCCCAACTTCTAGAGGTAAGGCCCAAAATATAGAGGTAAAGTCCAACTTCTAGAGGTAAAGTCCAACATCTAGAGGTAAAGCCCAAGACCTAGTGGTAGAGCCCAAAATCTAGAGGTAAAGCCCAACATCTAGACGTAAAGACCAAAATCTAGATGTAAAGCCCAACTTCTAGATCTAAAGCCCAATATATATATGTAAAGCCCAACTTCTAAATGTAAAGCCCAACATCTAGAGGTAAAGCCCAATATTTAGAGTTTATGCGCATCAGTTATAGGTAAAGGCAAAGATCTAGATGTAAAACCCAAAATCTAGAGGTAAAGCCCAACATATACAGGTATAGCCCAAATTCTAGAGATAAAGTCCAACTTCTAGATGTAATCCCAACATCTAGAAGTAAAGCCCAACATCTAAAGGTAAAGCCTAACATCTAGTGGTGAATTCCAAAATCTAGTGTTAAGGCCCAACATCTACAATTAAAGCCAAGCATATAGATGTAAAACCCAAATTCTAGAGGTAAGGCCGAATATCTGGAGTTAAAGCGCATCCTTTAGATTAAAGCCCAAAATCTAGAGTTAAAGCCCAACGTCTTGAGGTAAAGCCCAAATTCTAGAGGTAAAGCCAAATATCTAGATTTAAATCCCAAAATCTAGACGTAAAGCCCAAATTGCAGATGTAAATCCCAACTTCTAGAGGTAAAGTCCAAATTCTAGACGCAAAGCTCAACACCTAGAGGTAGAGCCCAAAATCTAGAGGTAAAGCCAATATCTAGAGGTAAAGCCCGATATCTAGAGGTAAAGACCAACATCTAGAGGAAAAGCCAAATATATAGATTTAAAACCCAGAATATAAAGGTAAAGCCCAATATCTAGATCTAAACCCCAAAATCTAGAATTAAAGCCCAACTTCTAAATCTAAAGCCCAACATCTAGAGGTAAAGCCCAATATTTAAAGTTTAAGCGCATCCTTTAGAGTTAAAGCCCAAAATCTAAATGTAAAGTCCAACTTCTAGAGGTAAAGCCCATCATCTAGTCCTACAGCCCAATGTCTGCAGGTAAAGCCCAACTTACAGAGGTGAAGGCAAACATCTAGATGTAAAACCCAAAATCTAGAGGTAAAGCCCAATATCTAGACGTAAAGACCAAAATCTAGATGTAAAGCCCAACTTCTAGATCTAAAGCCCAAAATATAGATGTAAAGCCCAACTTCTAAATCTAAAGCCCAACATCTAGAGGTAAAGCCCAATATTTAGAGTTTAAGCGCATCCTATAGAGTTAAAGCCCAAAATCTAAATGTAAAGTCCAACTTCTAGAGGTAAAGCCCATCATCTAGTCCTACAGCCCAATGTCTGCAGGTAAAGCCCAACTTACAGAGGTGAAGGCAAACATCTAGATGTAAAACCCAAAATCTAGAGGTAAAGCCCAACATATAGAGGTATAGCCCAAATTCTAGAGATAAAGTCCAACGTCTAGATGTAATCCCAACATCTAGAGGTAAAGCCTAACATCTAGAGGTGAAGCACAACATATAGAGGTATAACCCAACGTCTATTGATAAAGACCAACATCTCAATGTAAAGCAAAACATCTAGATGTAAAACCCTACATCTAGAGGTAAAGCCCAATATCTAGACGTAAAGACCAAAATCTAGATGTAAAGCCCAACTTCTAGAGGTAAAGCCGAATATCTAGATTTAAAGCGCATCCTTTAGAGTAAAGCCCAAAATCTAGAGTTAAACCCAACATCTAGAGGGAAAGCTCAGAATCTAGATGTAAAGCCTAACATCTAGAGCTGAATTCCAAAATCAAGTGTTAAGGCCCGACATCTACAGTTAAAGCCAACAATATAGATGTAACCCCCAACTTCTAGAGGTAAGGCCCAAAATCTAGAGGTAAAGCCCAACATCTAGAGTTAAAGCCGAACGTCTTGAGGTAAAGTCCAAAGTCTAGAGGTAAAGACCTACTTCTAGAGGTAAAGTCCGAAATCTAGAAGTAAAGACCAAGACCTAGTGGTAGATCCCAAAATCTAGAGGTAAAGCCCAACATCTAGACGTAAAGCCAGATATCTGACGGTAAAGCCCAACATCTAGAGGAAAAGCCAAATATATAGATTTAAAACCCAAAATCTAGAGACACAGCCCAAGATCTAAATGTAAAGCAAAACATCTAGATGTAAAACCCTACATCTAGTGGTAAAGTCCAATATCTAGACTTAAAGACCAACATCTAGAGGTAAAACCCAACATCTAGAGGTAAAGCCCAACGTCTGGAGGTAAAGCCCAGATTCTAGAGAGAAGCCAAAAATACAGATGGAAAACCCAAAATCTAGAGGTAAAGCCCAACATCTAGAGGTAAAAGCCAGAATCTAGAGGTAAAGCCTTACATGTAGAGGTGAATTCCAAAATCTATTCTTAAGGCCTGACATCTACAATTAAAGCCAAACATATAGATGTAACCCCCAACTTCTAGAGGTAAGACCCAAAATCTAGAGGTAAAGCCCAACATCTAGACGTAAAGCCAGATATCTGACGGTAAAGCCCAACATCTAGAGGAAAAGCCAAATATATAGATTTAAAACCCAAAATCTAGAGACACAGCCCAACATCTAAATGTAAAGCAAAACATCTAGATGTAAAACCCTACATCTAGAGGTAAAGTCCAATATCTAGACTTAAAGACCAACATCTAGAGGTAAAACCCAACATCTAGAGGTAAAGCCCAACGTCTGGAGGTAAAGCCCAGATTCTAGAGAGAAGCCAAAAATACAGATGGAAAACCCAAAATCTAGAGGTAAAGCCCAACATCTAGAGGTAAAGCCCAGAGTCTAGAGGTAAAGCCTAACATCTAGAGGTGAATTCCAAAATCTATTCTTAAGGCCTGACATCTACAATTAAGGCCAAATATATATATATGTAACCCCCAACTTCTAGAGTTAAGACCCAAAATCTAGAGGTAAAGCCCAACATCTAGAGTTAAAGCCGAACGTCTTGAGGTAAAGTCCAAAGTCTAGAGGTAAAGACCTACTTCTAGAGGTAAAGTCCGAAATCTAGAAGTAAAGCCCAAGACCTAGTGGTAGAGCCCAAAATCTAGAGGTAAAGCCCAACATCTAGAGGAAAAGCCAAATATACAGATTTAAAACCCGAAATCTAGAGGTAAAGCCCAATATCTAGACGTAAAGACCAAAATCTAGATGTAAAGCCCAACTTCTAAATCTAAAGACCAACATCTAGTGGTAAAGCCCAATATTTAGAGTTTAAGCGCATCCTTTAGAGTTAAAGCCCAAAATCTAAATGTAAAGTCCAACTTCTAGAGGTAAAGCCCATCATCTAGTCCTACAGCCCAATGTCTGCAGGTAAAGCCCAACTTACAGAGGTGAAGGCAAACATCTAGATGTAAAACCCAAATCTAGAGTTAAAGCCCAACATCTAGAGGTGAAGCACAACATATAGAGGTATAACCCAACATCTAGAGATAAAGGCCAACATCTAAATGTAAAGCAAAACATCTAGATGTAAAACCCTACATCTAGAGGTAAAGTCCAATATCTAGACTTAAAGACCAACATCTGGAGGTAAATCCCAAAGTCTAGAGGTAATGACCAACTTCTAGAGCTAAACCCCCAAATCTAGATTTAAACCCCAACATCTAGAGATAAAGCCCAAGTTCTAGATCTAAGCCAGAAATCTAGTGGTAAAGCCCAACGTCTAGAGGAAAAGCCTAACATCTAGTGGTGAATTCAAAAATCTAGTGTTAAGGCCCGATATCCACAGTTAAAGCCAAACATATAGATGTAAACCCCAACTTCTAGAGGTAAGGTTCAAAATCTAGATGTAAAGCCCAACATCTAGAGTTAAAGCCCAACGTCTTGAGGTAAAGCCCAAAGTATAGAGATAAAGCCCAAATTTTAGAGGTAAAGCCAAATATCTAGATTTAAATCCCAAAATCTAGAGGTAAAGCTCAAATTCTAGATGTAAAGCCCAACTTCTAGAGATAAGGTCCAAATTCTAGAGGCAAAGCCCAACACCTAGAGGTAGAGACCAAAATCTAGAGGTAAAGCCCAACTTCTAGAGGTAAAGTCCAAATTCTAGAGCTAAAGCCCAACATCGAGACGTAAAGCGAGACATCTAGATGTAAAGCCCAACATCTAGACGTAAAGCCTGATATCTAGAGGTAAAGCCCAACATCTAGAGGAAAAGCCAAATATATAGACTTAAAGAACAAAATCTAGAGGTAAAGCCCAATATCTAGAGGTAAAGCCCAAAGTATAGATGTAAAGCCCAACTTCTAGAGGTAAAGCCCATCATCTAGACCTACAGCCCAATGTCTGCAGGTAAAGCCCAACTTACAGAGGTAAAGGTAAACATCTAGATGTAAAACACAAAATCTAGAGGTAAAGCCCAACATCTAGAGGTATAGCCCAAATTCTAGAGATAAGTCCAACGTCTAGATGTAATCGCAACATCTAGAGGTAAAGCACAACATCTGGATGAGAAGCACTACATATAGAGGTGCAACCCAACGTCTAGAGATAAAGACCAACATCTAAATGTAAAGCAAAACATCCAGATGTAAAACCCTACATCTAGAGGTAAAACCCTACATCTAGTGGTAAAGCCCAATATCTAGACGTAAAGACCAAAATCTAGATGTAAAGCCCAAATTCTAGAGGTAAAGCCGAAAATCTAGAGTTAAAGCGCATCATTTAGAGTAAAGCCCAAAATCTAGAGTTAAAGCCGAACATCTAGAGGGAAAGCCCAGAATCTAGAGGTAAAGCCTAACATCTAGAGCTGAATTCCAAAATCAAGTGTTAAGGCCCGACATCTACAGTTAAAGCCAACCATATAGATGTAACCCCCAACTTCTAGAGGTAAGGCCCAAAATCTAGAGGTAAAGCCCAAGACCTAGTGGTAGAGCCCAAAATCTAGAGGTAAAGCCCAACATCTAGACGTAAAGCCAGATATCTGACGGTAAAGCCCAACATCTAGAGGAAAAGCCAAATATATAGATTTAAAACCCAAAATCTAGAGACACAGCCCAACATCTAAATGTAAAGCAAAACATCTAGATGTAAAACCCTACATCTAGAGGTAAAGTCCAATATCTAGACTTAAAGACCAACATCTAGAGGTAAAACCCAACATCTAGAGGTAAAGCCCAACGTCTGGAGGTAAAGCCCAGATTCTAGAGAGAAGCCAAAAATACAGATGGAAAACCCAAAATCTAGAGGTAAAGCCCAACATCTAGAGGTAAAGCCCAGAGTCTAGAGGTAAAGCCTAACATCTAGAGGTGAATTCCAAAATCTATTCTTAAGGCCTGACATCTACAATTAAGGCCAAATATATATATATGTAACCCCCAACTTCTAGAGGTAAGACCCAAAATCTAGAGGTAAAGCCCAACATCTAGAGTTAAAGCCGAACGTCTTGAGGTAAAGTCCAAAGTCTAGAGGTAAAGACCTACTTCTAGAGGTAAAGTCCGAAATCTAGAAGTAAAGCCCAAGACCTAGTGGTAGAGCCCAAAATCTAGAGGTAAAGCCCAACATCTAGAGGAAAAGCCAAATATACAGATTTAAAACCCGAAATCTAGAGGTAAAGCCCAATATCTAGACGTAAAGACCAAAATATAGATGTAAAGCCCAACTTCTAAATCTAAAGCCCAACATCTAGAGGTAAAGCCCAATATTTAAAGTTTAAGCGCATCCTTTAGAGTTAAAGCCCAAAATCTAAATGTAAAGTCCAACTTCTAGAGGCAAAGCCCATCATCTAGTCCTACAGCCCTATGTCTGCAGGTAAAGCCCAACTTACAGAGGTAAAGGCAAACATCTAGATGTCAAACCCAAAATCTAGAGGTAAGCCCAACATATAGAGGTATAGCCCAAATTCTAGAGATAAAGTCCAACGTCTAGATGTAATCCCAACATCTAGAGGTAAAGCCTAATATCTAGAGGTGAAGCACAACATAGAGAGGTATAACTCAACATCTAGAGATAAAGACCAACATCTAAATGTAAAGCAAAACATCTAGATGTAAAACATTACATCTAGAGGTAAAGTCCAATATCTAGACTTAAAGACCAACATCTGGAGGTATAACCCAACATCTAGATGTAATGACCAACTTCTAGAGCTAAAACCCCAAATCTAGATTTAAACCCCAACATCTAGAGATAAAGCCCAAGTTCTAGATCTAAGCCAAACATCTAGAGGTAAAGCCCAACATGTAGAGGAAAAGCCTAACATCTAGTGATGAATTCCAAAATCTAGTGTTAAGGCCCGATATGCAAAGTTAAAGCCAAACATATAGATGTAAACACCAACTTCTGGAGGTAAGGCCCAAAATCTAGAGGTAAAGCCCAACATCTAGAGTTACAGCCCAACGTCTTGAGGTAAAGCCCAAAATCTAGAGGTAAAGCCCAACTTCTAGAGGTAAAGTCCAAAATCTAGAGGTAAAGCTCAAGACCTAGTGTTCGAGCCCAAAATCTAGAGGTAAAGCCCAACATCTAGACGTAAAGCCAGATATCTGACGGTAAAGCCCAACATCTAGAGGTAAAGACTAACGTTCAGAGGTAAAGACTAACATCTAGAGGTGAAGCACAACATATAGAGGTATAACCCAACATCTAGAGATAAAGACCAACATCTAAATGTAAAGCAAAACATCTAGATGTAAAACCCTACATCTAGAGGTAAAGTCCAATATCTAGTCTTAAAGACCAACATCTGGAGGTAAAGCCCAATGTCTAGAGGTAATGACCAACTTCTAGAGCTGAAACCCCAAATCTAGATTTAAACCCCAACATCTAGAGTTAAAGCCCAACTTCTAGATCTAAGCCAAATAATCTAGAGGTAAAGCCCAACATGTAGAGGTAAAGACTAAGATCTAGAGGTGAATTCCAATATCTAGTGTTAAAGCCCGACACCTACAGTTAAAGCCAAATATCTAGATGTAAACCCCAACTTCTAGAGGTAAAGCCGAATATCTAGAGTTAAAGCGCATCCTTTAGAGTAAAGCCCAAAATCTAGAGTTAAAGCCCAACATCTAGAGGGAAAGCCCAGAATCCAGATGTAAACCCTAACATCTAGAGGTGAATTCCAAAATCAAGTGTTAAGGCCCGACATCTACAGTTAAAGCCAACCATATAGATGTAACCCCCAACTTCTAGAGGTAAGGCCCAAAATCTAGAGGTAAAGCCCAACTTCAGAGGTAAAGCCCAACTTCTAGATCTAAAGCCCAAAATCTAGATGTAAAGCCCAATTTCTAGATCTAAAGCCAAACATATAGAGGTAAAGCCCAACATGTAGAGGTAAAGCCAAATATCTAGATTTAAATCCCAAAATCTAGATGTAAAGCCCAATTTCTAGATCTAAAACCAAACATATAGAGGTAAAGCCCAACATCTAGAGGAAAAGCCAAAAATATAGATTTAAAAACCAAAAACTAGAGATAAAGCTGAAAATCTAGATCTAAAGCCCAAAATCTAGATGTAAAGCCCAACTTCTAGATCTAAAGCCCAACATCTAGAGGCAAAGCCCAACATCTATAGGTAAAGCCTAACATCTAGAGGTGAAGCACAACATATAGAGGTATAACCCAACATCTAGAGATAAAGCCCAACGTCTAAATGTAAAGCAAAACCTCTAGATGTAAAACTATATATCTAGAGGTAAAGTCCAATATCTAGACATAAAGACCAACATCTAGAGGTAAAACCTAACATCTAGAGGTAAAGCCCAACGTCTAGAGGTACAGCCCAGATTCTAGAGAGAAGCCAAATATCCAAATTGAAACCACAAAATCTAGAGGTAAATGCAAACATCTAGAGGGAAAGCCCAGAATCTAGAGGTAAAGCCTAACATATAGAGGGAAAGCCCAGAATCTAGATGTAAAGCCTAACATCTAGAGGTGAATTCCAAAATAAGTGTTAAGGCCCGACATCTACAGTTAAAGCCAAACATATAGATGTAAAACCCAAAATCTAGAGGTAAGGCCCAAAATCTAGAGATAAAGCCCAAGACCTAGTGGTAGAGCCCAAAATCTAGAGGTAAAGCCCAACATCTAGACATAAAGCCAGATATCTGATGGTAAAGCCCAACATCTAGAGGAAAAGCCAAATATATAGATTTAAAACCCAAAATCTAGAGACACAGCCCAACATCTAAATGTAAAGCAAAACATCTAGATGTAAAACCCTACATCTAGAGGTAAAGTCCAATATCTAGACTTAAAGACCAACATCTAGAGGTAAAACCCAACATCTAGAGGACAAGCCCAACGTCTGGAGGTAAAGCCCATCATCTAGTCCTACAGCCCAATGTCTGCAGGTAAAGCCCAACTTACAGATGTGAAGGCAAACATCTAGATGTAAAACCCAAAATCTAGAGGTAAAGCCCAACGTCTGGAGGTACAGCCCAGATTCTAGAGAGAAGCCAAAATTCCAGATGGAAAACTCAAAATCTAGAGGTAAAGCCCAACATCTAGAGGTAAAGCCCAGAATCTAGAGGTAAAGCCTAACATCTAGAGGTGAATTCCAAAATCTATTCTTAAGGCCTGACATCTAAAATTAAAGCCAAATATATAGATGTAACCCCCAACTTCTAGAGGTAAGACCCAAAATCTAGAGGTAAAGCCCAACATCTAGACGTAAAGCCAGATATCTAGAGGTAAAGCCCAACATCTAGAGGAAAAGCCAAATATATAGACTTAAAGACCAACATCTGGAGGTAAAGCCCAAAATCTAGAGGTAAAGCCCAACTTCCAGAGTTAAAGTCCAAAATCTAGAGGTAAACACCAATACCTAGAGGTAGAGGCCAAAATCTAGAAATAAAGCCCAACATCTAGAGATAAAGCCAGATATATAGATTTAAATCCCAAAATCTGGAGGTAAAGCCCAACATCTAGAGCTAAAGCCCCAAATCTAGATGTAAAGCCCAATTTCTACATTTAAAGCCAAATAATCTAGAGGTAAAGCCCAACATGTAGAGGTAAAGACTAAGATCTAGAGGTGAATTCCAATATCTAGTGTTAAAGCCCGACACCTACAGTTAAAGCCAAACATCTAGATGTAAAACCCAACTTCTAGAGGTAAAGCCGAATATCTGGAGTTAAAGCGCATCCTTTAGAGTAAAGCCCAAAATCTAGAGTTAAAGCCCAACATCTAGAGGGAAAGCCCAGAATCCAGATGTAAAGCCTAACATCTAGAGGTGAATTCCAAAATCAAGTGTTAAGGCCCGACACCTACAGTTAAAGCCAACCATATAGATGTAACCCCCAACTTCTAGAGGTAAGGCCCAAAATCTAGAGGTAAAGCCCAACATCTAGAATTAAAGCCGAACGTCTTGAGGTAAAGCCCAAAGTCTACACGTAAAGCCCAACTTCTAGAGGTAAAGCCAAAAATCTAGAGGTAAAGCCCAAGACCTAGTGGTAGATCCCAAAATCTAGAGTTAAAGCCCAACATCTAGATGTAAAGCCATATATCTGATGGTAAAGCCCAACATCTAGAGGAAAAGCCAAATATATAGATTTAAAACCCAAAATCTAGAGATAAAACCCAACATCTAAATGTAAAGCAAAACATCTAGATGTAAAACCCTACATCTAGAGGTAAAGTCCAATATCTAGACTTAAAGACCAACATCTAGAGGTAAAACCCAACATCTAGAGGTAAAGCCCAACGTCTGGAGGTAAAGCCCAGATTCCAGAGAGAAGCCAAAAATACAGATGGAAAACCCAAAATCTAGAGGTAAAGCCCAACATCTAGAGGTAAAGCCCACAATCTAGAGGTAAAGCCTAACATCTAGAGGTGAATTCCAAAATCTAGTCTTAAGGCCTGACATCTACAATTAAAGCCAAACATATAGATGTAACCCTCAACTTCTAGAGGTAAGACCCAAAATCTAGAGGTAAAGCCCAACATCTAGAGTTAAAGCCGAACGTCTTGAGGTAAAGTCCAAAGTCTAGAGGTAAAGACCTACTTCTAGAGGTAAAGTCCGAAATCTAGAAGTAAAGCCCAAGACCTAGTGGTAGAGCCCAAAATCTAGAGGTAAAGCCCAACATCTAGACGTAAAGCCAGATATCTGATGGTAAAGCCCAACATCTAGACGAAAAGCCAAATATATAGATTTAAACCCCAAAATCTAGAGGTAAAGCCCAATATCTAGACGTAAAGACCAAAATCTAGATTTAAAGCCCAACTTCTAGATCTAAACCCCAAAATCTAGAAGTAAAGCCCAACTTCTAAATCTAAAGCCCACCATCTAGAGGTAAAGCCCAATATTTAGAGTTTAAGCACATCATTTAGAGGTAAAGCCGAAAATCTAGATTTAAAGCCCAACTTCTAGAGGTAAAGCCCATCATCTAGTCCTACAGCCCAATGTCTGCAGGTAAAGCCCAACTTACAGGGGTAAAGGCAAACATCTAGATGTAAAACCCAAAATCTAGAGGTAAAGCTCAAGATATAGAGGTATAGCCCAAATTCTAGAGATAAAGTCCAACGTCTAGATGTAATCCCAACATCTAGAGGTAAAGCCTAACATCTAGAGGTGAAGCACAACATATAGAGTTATAACCCAACATTTAGAGATAAAGACCAACATCTAAATGTAAAGCAAAACATCTAGATGTAAAACCCTACATCTAGAGGTAAAGTCCAATATCTAGACATAAAGACCAACATCTGGAGGTAAAGCCCAATGTCTAGAGGTAATGACCAACTTCTAGAGCTAAAACCCCAAATCTAGATTTAAACCCCAACATCTAGAGATAAAGCCCAAGTTCTAGATCTAAGCCAAACATCTAGAGGTAAAGCCCAACATCTAGAGGAAAAGCCTAACATCTAGTGGTGAATTACAAAATCTAGTGTTAAGGCCCGACATCTACATATAATGCCAAACATATAGATGTAAACCCGAACTTCTAGAGGTAAAGCCTTAAATCTAGAGGTAACGCCCAACATCTAGAGTTAAAGCCCAACAGCTAGAGTTAAAGCCCAAAGTCTAGAGGTAAAGCACCAAAGTCTAGATTTAAAGCCAAACTTCTAGAGGTAAAGTCCAAAATCTAGAGGTAAAGCCCAAGACCTAGTGGTAGAGCCCAAAATCTAGAGGTAAAGCCCAACACCTAGACGTAAAGATAGATATCTGATTGGAAATCCCAACATCTAGAGGAAAAGCCTAACATCTAGTGGTGTATTCCAAAATCTAGTGTTAAGGCCCGACATCTACAGATAAAGGCAAACATATAGATGTAAACCCGAACTTCTAGAGGTAAGGCCTAAAATATAGAGGTAAAGCCCAACATCTAGAGTTAAAGCCCAACGTCTTGAGGTAAAGCCCAAAGTCTAGAGGTAAAGCCCAAATTCTAGAGGTAAAGCCAAATATCTAGATTTAAATCCAAAATCTAGAGATAAAGCCCAAAGTCTAGATGTAAAGCCCAACTTCCAGAGTTAAAGTCCAAAACCTAGAGGTAAAGCCCAACATCAAGAGGGAAAGCCCAGAATCTAGATGTAAAGCCTAACATCTAGAGGTGAATTCCAAAATCAAGTGTTAAGGCCCGACATCTACAGTTAAAGCCAAACATATAGATGTAAAACCCAAAATCTAGAGGTAAGGCCCAAAATCTAGAGGTAAAGCCCGACTTCTAGAGGTAAAGTCGAAAATCTAAAGGTAAAGACCAAGACCTAGTGGTAGAGCCCAAAATCTAGAGGTAAAGCCCAACATCTAGACGTAAAGCCAGATATCTGATGGTAAAGTCCAACATCTAGAGGAAAAGCCAAATATATAGATTTAAAACCCAAAATCTAGAGATAAAGCCCAACATCTAAATGTAAAGCAAAACATCTCGATGAAAAACCCTACAACTAGAGGTAAAGTCCAATATCTAGACTTAAAGACCAACATCTAGAGGTAAAACCCAACATCTTGAGTTAAAGCCCATCGTCTGGAGGTACAGCCCAGATTCTAGAGAGAAGCCAAAAATCCAGATGGAAAATCCAAAAACTAGAGGTAAAGCCCAACATCTAGAGGTGAATTCCAAAATCTAGTCTTAAGGCCCGACATCTACAGTTAAAGCCAAACATATAGATGTAACCCCCAAATTCTAGAGGTAAGGCCCAAAATCTAGAGGTAAAGCCCAACTTCTAGAGGTAAAGTCCAAAATCTAGAGGTAAAGCCCAAGACCTAGTGGTAGAGCCCAAAATCTAGAGGTAAAGCCCAACATCTAGACGTAAAGCCAGATATCTGATGGTAAAGTCCAACATCTAGAGGAAAAGCCAAATATATAGATTTAAAACCCAAAATCTAGAGGTAAACACCAATATCTAGAGGAAAAGCCAAATATATAGATTAAAAAACCCAAATCTAGAGGTAAAGCCCAACATCTAGAGCTAAAGCTCCAAATCTAGATGTAAAGCCCAATTTCTAGATCTAAAGCCAAATAATCAAGAGGTAAAGTCCAACATGTAGAGGTAAAGACTAAGATCTAGAGGTGAATTCCAATATCTAGTGTTAAAGCCCGACACCTACAGTTAAAGCCAAACATCTAGATGTAAAACCCAACTTCTACAGGTAAAGCCCAACGTCTGGAGGTACAGCCCAGATTCTAGAGAGAATCCAAAAATCCAGATGGAAAACCCAAAATCTAGAGGTAAAGCCCAACATCTAGATGAATAGCCAAATATATAGATTTAAACCCCAAAATCTAGAGGTAAAGCCCAATATCTAGACGTAAAGACCAAAATCTAGATGTAAAGCCCAACTTCTAAATCTAAAGCCCAACATCTAGAGGTAAAGCCCAAGTTCTAGATCTAAGCCAAACATCTAGAGGTAAAGCCCAACATCTAGAGGAAAAGCCTAACATCTAGTGGTGAATTACAAAATCTAGTGTTAAGGCCCGACATCTACATATAATGCCAAACATATAGATGTAAACCCGAACTTCTAGAGGTAAAGCCTTAAATCTAGAGGTAACGCCCAACATCTAGAGTTAAAGCCCAACGTCTTGAGGTAAAGCCCAAAGTCTAGAGGTAAAGCCCAAATTCTAGAGGTAAAGCCAAATATCTAGATTTAAATCCAAAATCTAGAGATAAAGCCCAAAGTCTAGATGTAAAGCCCAACTTCCAGAGTTAAAGTCCAAAATCTAGAGGTAAAGCCCAACATCTAGAGGGAAAGCCCAGAATCTAGATGTAAAGCCTAACATCTAGAGGTGAATTCCAAAATCAAGTGTTAAGGCCTGACATCTACAGTTAAAGCCAACCGTATAGATGTAACACCCATCTTCTAGAGGTAAGGCCCAAAATCTAGAGGTAAAGCCCAACAGCTAGAGTTAAAGCCGAACGTCTTGAGGTAAAGCCCAAAGTCTAGAGGTAAAGCACCAAAGTCTAGATTTAAAGCCAAACTTCTAGAGGTAAAGTCCAAAATCTAGAGGTAAAGCCCAAGACCTAGTGGTAGAGCCCAAAATCTAGAGGTAAAGCCCAACACCTAGACGTAAAGATAGATATCTGATTGGAAATCCCAACATCTAGAGGAAAAGCCTAACATCTAGTGGTGAATTCCAAAATCTAGTGTTAAGGCCCGACATCTACAGATAAAGCCAAACATATAGATGTAAACCCGAACTTCTAGAGGTAAGGCCCAAAATATAGAGGTAAAGCCCAACATCTAGAGTTAAAGCCCAACGTCTTGAGGTAAAGCCCAAATTCTAGAGGTAAAGCCCAAATTCTAGAGGTAAAGCCAAATATCTAGATTTAAATCCAAAATCTAGAGATAAAGCCCAAAGTCTAGGTGTAAAGCCCAACTTCCAGAGTTAAAGTCCAAAACCTAGAGGTAAAGCCCAACATCAAGAGGGAAAGCCCAGAATCTAGATGTAAAGCCTAACATCTAGAGGTGAATTCCAAAATCAAGTGTTAAGGCCCGACATCTACAGTTAAAGCCAAACATATAGATGTAAAACCCAAAATCTAGAGGTAAGGCCCAAAATCTAGAGGTAAAGCCCGACTTCTAGAGGTAAAGTCGAAAATCTAAAGGTAAAGACCAAGACCTAGTGGTAGAGCCCAAAATCTAGAGGTAAAGCCCAACATCTAGACGTAAAGCCAGATATCTGATGGTAAAGTCCAACATCTAGAGGAAAAGCCAAATATATAGATTTAAAACCCAAAATCTAGAGATAAAGCCCAACATCTAAATGTAAAGCAAAACATCTCGATGAAAAACCCTACAACTAGAGGTAAAGTCCAATATCTAGACTTAAAGACCAACATCTAGAGGTAAAACCCAACATCTTGAGTTAAAGCCCATCGTCTGGAGGTACAGCCCAGATTCTAGAGAGAAGCCAAAAATCCAGATGGAAAATCCAAAAACTAGAGGTAAAGCCCAACATCTAGAGGTGAATTCCAAAATCTAGTCTTAAGGCCCGACATCTACAGTTAAAGCCAAACATATAGATGTAACCCCCAAATTCTAGAGGTAAGGCCCAAAATCTAGAGGTAAAGCCCAACTTCTAGAGGTAAAGTCCAAAATCTAGAGGTAAAGCCCAAGACCTAGTGGTAGAGCCCAAAATCTAGAGGTAAAGCCCAACATCTAGACGTAAAGCCAGATATCTGATGGTAAAGTCCAACATCTAGAGGAAAAGCCAAATATATAGATTTAAAACCCAAAATCTAGAGGTAAACACCAATATCTAGAGGAAAAGCCAAATATATAGATTAAAAAACCAAAATCTAGAGGTAAAGCCCAACATCTAGAGCTAAAGCTCCAAATCTAGATGTAAAGCCCAATTTCTAGATCTAAAGCCAAATAATCAAGAGGTAAAGTCCAACATGTAGAGGTAAAGACTAAGATCTAGAGGTGAATTCCAATATCTAGTGTTAAAGCCCGACACCTACAGTTAAAGCCAAACATCTAGATGTAAAACCCAACTTCTACAGGTAAAGCCCAACGTCTGGAGGTACAGCCCAGATTCTAGAGAGAATCCAAAAATCCAGATGGAAAACCCAAAATCTAGAGGTAAAGCCCAACATCTAGATGAATAGCCAAATATATAGATTTAAACCCCAAAATCTAGAGGTAAAGCCCAATATCTAGACGTAAAGACCAAAATCTAGATGTAAAGCCCAACTTCTAAATCTAAAGCCCAACATCTAGAGGTAAAGCCCAATATTTAGAGTTTAAGCACATCATTTAGAGGTAAAGCCGAAAATCTAGATTTAAAGCCCAACTTCTAGAGGTAAAGCCCATCATCTAGTCCTAAAGCCCAATGTCTGCAGGTAAAGCCCAACTTACAGGGGTAAAGGCAAACATCTAGATGTAAAACCCAAAATCTAGAGGTAAAGCTCAAGATATAGAGGTATAGCCCAAATTCTAGAGATAAAGTCCAACGTCTAGATGTAATCCCAACATCTAGAGGTAAAGCCTAACATCTAGAGGTGAAGCACAACATACAGAGTTATAACCCAACATTTAGAGGTAAAGACCAACATCTAAATGTAAAGCAAAACATCTAGATGTAAAACCCTACATCTAGAGGTAAAGTCCAATATCTAGACATAAAGACCAACATCTGGAGGTAAAGCCCAATATCTAGAGGTAATGACCAACTTCTAGAGCTAAAACCCCAAATCTAGATTTAAACCCCAACATCTAGAGATAAAGCCCAAGTTCTAGATCTAAGCCAAACATCTAGAGGTAAAGCCCAACATCTAGAGGAAAAGCCTAACATCTAGTGGTGAATTCCAAAATCTAGTGTTAAGGCCCGACATCTACAGATAAAGCCAAACATATAGATGTAAACCCGAACTTCTAGAGGTAAGGCCTAAAATATAGAGGTAAAGCCCAACATCTAGAGTTAAAGCCCAACGTCTTGAGGTAAAGCCCAAATTCTAGAGGTAAAGCCCAAATTCTAGAGGTAAAGCCAAATATCTAGATTTAAATCCAAAATCTAGAGATAAAGCCCAAAGTCTAGATGTAAAGCCCAACTTCCAGAGTTAAAGTCCAAAACCTAGAGGTAAAGCCCAACATCAAGAGGGAAAGCCCAGAATCTAGATGTAAAGCCTAACATCTAGAGGTGAATTCCAAAATCAAGTGTTAAGGCCCGACATCTACAGTTAAAGCCAAACATATAGATGTAAAACCCAAAATCTAGAGGTAAGGCCCAAAATCTAGAGGTAAAGCCCGACTTCTAGAGGTAAAGTCGAAAATCTAAAGGTAAAGACCAAGACCTAGTGGTAGAGCCCAAAATCTAGAGGTAAAGCCCAACATCTAGACGTAAAGCCAGATATCTGATGGTAAAGTCCAACATCTAGAGGAAAAGCCAAATATATAGATTTAAAACCCAAAATCTAGAGATAAAGCCCAACATCTAAATGTAAAGCAAAACATCTCGATGAAAAACCCTACAACTAGAGGCAAAGTCCAATATCTAGACTTAAAGACCAACATCTAGAGGTAAAACCCAACATCTTGAGTTAAAGCCCATCGTCTGGAGGTACAGCCCAGATTCTAGAGAGAAGCCAAAAATCCAGATGGAAAATCCAAAAACTAGAGGTAAAGCCCAACATCTAGAGGTGAATTCCAAAATCTAGTCTTAAGGCCCGACATCTACAGTTAAAGCCAAACATATAGATGTAACCCCCAAATTCTAGAGGTAAGGCCCAAAATCTAGAGGTAAAGCCCAACTTCTAGAGGTAAAGTCCAAAATCTAGAGGTAAAGCCCAAGACCTAGTGGTAGAGCCCAAAATCTAGAGGTAAAGCCCAACATCTAGACGTAAAGCCAGATATCTGATGGTAAAGTCCAACATCTAGAGGAAAAGCCAAATATATAGATTTAAAACCCAAAATCTAGAGGTAAACACCAATATCTAGAGGAAAAGCCAAATATATAGATTAAAAAACCAAAATCTAGAGGTAAAGCCCAACATCTAGAGCTAAAGCTCCAAATCTAGATGTAAAGCCCAATTTCTAGATCTAAAGCCAAATAATCAAGAGGTAAAGTCCAACATGTAGAGGTAAAGACTAAGATCTAGAGGTGAATTCCAATATCTAGTGTTAAAGCCCGACACCTACAGTTAAAGCCAAACATCTAGATGTAAAACCCAACTTCTACAGGTAAAGCCCAACGTCTGGAGGTACAGCCCAGATTCTAGAGAGAATCCAAAAATCCAGATGGAAAACCCAAAATCTAGAGGTAAAGCCCAACATCTAGATGAATAGCCAAATATATAGATTTAAACCCCAAAATCTAGAGGTAAAGCCCAATATCTAGACGTAAAGACCAAAATCTAGATGTAAAGCCCAACTTCTAAATCTAAAGCCCAACATCTAGAGGTAAAGCCCAATATTTAGAGTTTAAGCACATCATTTAGAGGTAAAGCCGAAAATCTAGATTTAAAGCCCAACTTCTAGAGGTAAAGCCCATCATCTAGTCCTAAAGCCCAATGTCTGCAGGTAAAGCCCAACTTACAGGGGTAAAGGCAAACATCTAGATGTAAAACCCAAAATCTAGAGGTAAAGCTCAAGATATAGAGGTATAGCCCAAATTCTAGAGATAAAGTCCAACGTCTAGATGTAATCCCAACATCTAGAGGTAAAGCCTAACATCTAGAGGTGAAGCACAACATATAGAGTTATAACCCAACATTTAGAGGTAAAGACCAACATCTAAATGTAAAGCAAAACATCTAGATGTAAAACCCTACATCTAGAGGTAAAGTCCAATATCTAGACATAAAGACCAACATCTGGAGGTAAAGCCCAATGTCTAGAGGTAATGACCAACTTCTAGAGCTAAAACCCCAAATCTAGATTTAAACCCCAACATCTAGAGATAAAGCCCAAGTTCTAGATCTAAGCCAAACATCTGGAGGTAAAGCCCAACATCTAGAGGAAAAGCCTAACATCTAGTGGTGAATTCCAAAATCTAGTGTTAAGGCCCGACATCTACAGATAAAGCCAAACATATAGATGTAAACCCGAACTTCTAGAGGTAAGGCCTAAAATATAGAGGTAAAGCCCAACATCTAGAGTTAAAGCCCAACGTCTTGAGGTAAAGCCCAAATTCTAGAGGTAAAGCCCAAATTCTAGAGGTAAAGCCAAATATCTAGATTTAAATCCAAAATCTAGAGATAAAGCCCAAAGTCTAGATGTAAAGCCCAACTTCCAGAGTTAAAGTCCAAAACCTAGAGGTAAAGCCCAACATCTAGAGGGAAAGCCCAGAATCTACATGTAAAGCCTAACATCTAGAGGTGAATTCCAAAATCAAGTGTTAAGGCCCGACATCTACAGTTAAAGCCAAACATATAGATGTAAAACCCAAAATCTAGAGGTAAGGCCCAAAATCTAGAGGTAAAGCCCGACTTCTAGAGGTAAAGTCGAAAATCTAAAGGTAAAGACCAAGACCTAGTGGTAGAGCCCAAAATCTAGAGGTAAAGCCCAACATCTAGACGTAAAGCCAGATATCTGATGGTAAAGTCCAACATCTAGAGGAAAAGCCAAATATATAGATTTAAAACCCAAAATCTAGAGATAAAGCCCAACATCTAAATGTAAAGCAAAACATCTCGATGAAAAACCCTACAACTAGAGGTAAAGTCCAATATCTAGACTTAAAGACCAACATCTAGAGGTAAAACCCAACATCTTGAGTTAAAGCCCATCGTCTGGAGGTACAGCCCAGATTCTAGAGAGAAGCCAAAAATCCAGATGGAAAATCCAAAAACTAGAGGTAAAGCCCAACATCTAGAGGTGAATTCCAAAATCTAGTCTTAAGGCCCGACATCTACAGTTAAAGCCAAACATATAGATGTAACCCCCAAATTCTAGAGGTAAGGCCCAAAATCTAGAGGTAAAGCCCAACTTCTAGAGGTAAAGTCCAAAATCTAGAGGTAAAGCCCAAGACCTAGTGGTAGAGCCCAAAATCTAGAGGTAAAGCCCAACATCTAGACGTAAAGCCAGATATCTGATGGTAAAGTCCAACATCTAGAGGAAAAGCCAAATATATAGATTTAAAACCCAAAATCTAGAGGTAAACACCAATATCTAGAGGAAAAGCCAAATATATAGATTAAAAAACCAAAATCTAGAGGTAAAGCCCAACATCTAGAGCTAAAGCTCCAAATCTAGATGTAAAGCCCAATTTCTAGATCTAAAGCCAAATAATCAAGAGGTAAAGTCCAACATGTAGAGGTAAAGACTAAGATCTAGAGGTGAATTCCAATATCTAGTGTTAAAGCCCGACACCTACATTTAAAGCCAAACATCTAGATGTAAAACCCAACTTCTACAGGTAAAGCCCAACGTCTGGAGGTACAGCCCAGATTCTAGAGAGAATCCAAAAATCCAGATGGAAAACCCAAAATCTAGAGGTAAAGCCCAACATCTAGATGAATAGCCAAATATATAGATTTAAACCCCAAAATCTAGAGGTAAAGCCCAATATCTAGACGTAAAGACCAAAATCTAGATGTAAAGCCCAACTTCTAAATCTAAAGCCCAACATCTAGAGGTAAAGCCCAATATTTAGAGTTTAAGCACATCATTTAGAGGTAAAGCCGAAAATCTAGATTTAAAGCCCAACTTCTAGAGGTAAAGCCCATCATCTAGTCCTAAAGCCCAATGTCTGCAGGTAAAGCCCAACTTACAGGGGTAAAGGCAAACATCTAGATGTAAAACCCAAAATCTAGAGGTAAAGCTCAAGATATAGAGGTATAGCCCAAATTCTAGAGATAAAGTCCAACGTCTAGATGTAATCCCAACATCTAGAGGTAAAGCCTAACATCTAGAGGTGAAGCACAACATACAGAGTTATAACCCAACATTTAGAGGTAAAGACCAACATCTAAATGTAAAGCAAAACATCTAGATGTAAAACCCTACATCTAGAGGTAAAGTCCAATATCTAGACATAAAGACCAACATCTGGAGGTAAAGCCCAATGTCTAGAGGTAATGACCAACTTCTAGAGCTAAAACCCCAAATCTAGATTTAAACCCCAACATCTAGAGATAAAGCCCAAGTTCTAGATCTAAGCCAAACATCTAGAGGTAAAGCCCAACATCTATAGGAAAAGCCTAACATCTAGTGGTGAATTCCAAAATCTAGTGTTAAGGCCCGACATCTACAGATAAAGCCAAACATATAGATGTAAACCCGAACTTCTAGAGGTAAGGCCTAAAATATAGAGGTAAAGCCCAACATCTAGAGTTAAAGCCCAACGTCTTGAGGTAAAGCCCAAAGTCTAGAGGTAAAGCCCAAATTCTAGAGGTAAAGCCAAATATCTAGATTTAAATCCAAAATCTAGAGATAAAGCCCAAAGTCTAGATGTAAAGCCCAACTTCCAGAGTTAAAGTCCAAAACCTAGAGGTAAAGCCCAACATCAAGAGGGAAAGCCCAGAATCTAGATGTAAAGCCTAACATCTAGAGGTGAATTCCAAAATCAAGTGTTAAGGCCCGACATCTACAGTTAAAGCCAAACATATAGATGTAAAACCCAAAATCTAGAGGTAAGGCCCAAAATCTAGAGGTAAAGCCCGACTTCTAGAGGTAAAGTCGAAAATCTAAAGGTAAAGACCAAGACCTAGTGGTAGAGCCCAAAATCTAGAGGTAAAGCCCAACATCTAGACGTAAAGCCAGATATCTGATGGTAAAGTCCAACATCTAGAGGAAAAGCCAAATATATAGATTTAAAACCCAAAATCTAGAGATAAAGCCCAACATCTAAATGTAAAGCAAAACATCTCGATGAAAAACCCTACAACTAGAGGTAAAGTCCAATATCTAGACTTAAAGACCAACATCTAGAGGTAAAACCCAACATCTTGAGTTAAAGCCCATCGTGTGGAGGTACAGCCCAGATTCTAGAGAGAAGCCAAAAATCCAGATGGAAAATCCAAAAACTAGAGGTAAAACCCAACATCTAGAGGTGAATTCCAAAATCTAGTCTTAAGGCCCGACATCTACAGTTAAAGCCAAACATATAGATGTAACCCCCAAATTCTAGAGGTAAGGCCCAAAATCTAGAGGTAAAGCCCAACTTCTAGAGGTAAAGTCCAAAATCTAGAGGTAAAGCCCAAGACCTAGTGGTAGAGCCCAAAATCTAGAGGTAAAGCCCAACATCTAGACGTAAAGCCAGATATCTGATGGTAAAGTCCAACATCTAGAGGAAAAGCCAAATATATAGATTTAAAACCCAAAATCTAGAGGTAAACACCAATATCTAGAGGAAAAGCCAAATATATAGATTAAAAAACCAAAATCTAGAGGTAAAGCCCAACATCTAGAGCTAAAGCTCCAAATCTAGATGTAAAGCCCAATTTCTAGATCTAAAGCCAAATAATCAAGAGGTAAAGTCCAACATGTAGAGGTAAAGACTAAGATCTAGAGGTGAATTCCAATATCTAGTGTTAAAGCCCGACACCTACAGTTAAAGCCAAACATCTAGATGTAAAACCCAACTTCTACAGGTAAAGCCCAACGTCTGGAGGTACAGCTCAGATTCTAGAGAGAATCCAAAAATCCAGATGGAAAACCCAAAATCTAGAGGTAAAGCCCAACATCTAGATGAATAGCCAAATATATAGATTTAAACCCCAAAATCTAGAGGTAAAGCCCAATATCTAGACGTAAAGACCAAAATCTAGATGTAAAGCCCAACTTCTAAATCTAAAGCCCAACATCTAGAGGTAAAGCCCAAGTTCTAGATCTAAGCCAAACATCTAGAGGTAAAGCCCAACATCTATAGGAAAAGCCTAACATCTAGTGGTGAATTACAAAATCTAGTGTTAAGGCCCGACATCTACATATAATGCCAAACATATAGATGTAAACCCGAACTTCTAGAGGTAAAGCCTTAAATCTAGAGGTAACGCCCAACATCTAGAGTTAAAGCCCAACGTCTTGAGCTAAAGCCCAAAGTCTAGAGGTAAAGCCCAAATTCTAGAGGTAAAGCCAAATATCTAGATTTAAATCCAAAATCTAGAGATAAAGCCCAAAGTCTAGATGTAAAGCCCAACTTCCAGAGTTAAAGTCCAAAATCTAGAGGTAAAGCCCAACATCTAGAGGGAAAGCCCAGAATCTAGATGTAAAGCCTAACATCTAGAGGTGAATTCCAAAATCAAGTGTTAAGGCCTGACATCTACAGTTAAAGCCAACCGTATAGATGTAACACCCAACTTCTAGAGGTAAGGCCCAAAATCTAGAGGTAAAGCCCAACAGCTAGAGTTAAAGCCGAACGTCTTGAGGTAAAGCCCAAAGTCTAGAGGTAAAGCACCAAAGTCTAGATTTAAAGCCAAACTTCTAGAGGTAAAGTCCAAAATCTAGAGGTAAAGCCCAAGACCTAGTTGTAGAGCCCAAAATCTAGAGGTAAAGCCCAACACCTAGACGTAAAGATAGATATCTGATTGGAAATCCCAACATCTAGAGGAAAAGCCTAACATCTAGTGGTGAATTCCAAAATCTAGTGTTAAGGCCCGACATCTACAGATAAAGCCAAACATATAGATGTAAACCCGAACTTCTAGAGGTAAGGCCCAAAATATAGAGGTAAAGCCCAACATCTAGAGTTAAAGCCCAACGTCTTGAGGTAAAGCCCAAATTCTAGAGGTAAAGCCAAATATCTAGATTTAAATCCAAAATCTAGAGATAAAGCCCAAAGTCTAGATGTAAAGCCCAACTTCCAGAGTTAAAGTCCAAAACCTAGAGGTAAAGCCCAACATCAAGAGGGAAAGCCCAGAATCTAGATGTAAAGCCTAACATCTAGAGGTGAATTCCAAAATCAAGTGTTAAGGCCCGACATCTACAGTTAAAGCCAAACATATAGATGTAAAACCCAAAATCTAGAGGTAAGGCCCAAAATCTAGAGGTAAAGCCCGACTTCTAGAGGTAAAGTCGAAAATCTAAAGGTAAAGACCAAGACCTAGTGGTAGAGCCCAAAATCTAGAGGTAAAGCCCAACATCTAGACGTAAAGCCAGATATCTGATGGTAAAGTCCAACATCTAGAGGAAAAGCCAAATATATAGATTTAAAACCCAAAATCTAGAGATAAAGCCCAACATCTAAATGTAAAGCAAAACATCTCGATGAAAAACCCTACAACTAGAGGTAAAGTCCAATATCTAGACTTAAAGACCAACATCTAGAGGTAAAACCCAACATCTTGAGTTAAAGCCCATCGTCTGGAGGTACAGCCCAGATTCTAGAGAGAAGCCAAAAATCCAGATGGAAAATCCAAAAACTAGAGGTAAAGCCCAACATCTAGAGGTGAATTCCAAAATCTAGTCTTAAGGCCCGACATCTACAGTTAAAGCCAAACATATAGATGTAACCCCCAAATTCTAGAGGTAAGGCCCAAAATCTAGAGGTAAAGCCCAACTTCTAGAGGTAAAGTCCAAAATCTAGAGGTAAAGCCCAAGACCTAGTGGTAGAGCCCAAAATCTAGAGGTAAAGCCCAACATCTAGACGTAAAGCCAGATATCTGATGGTAAAGTCCAACATCTAGAGGAAAAGCCAAATATATAGATTTAAAACCCAAAATCTAGAGGTAAACACCAATATCTAGAGGAAAAGCCAAATATATAGATTAAAAAACCAAAATCTAGAGGTAAAGCCCAACATCTAGAGCTAAAGCTCCAAATCTAGATGTAAAGCCCAATTTCTAGATCTAAAGCCAAATAATCAAGAGGTAAAGTCCAACATGTAGAGGTAAAGACTAAGATCTAGAGGTGAATTCCAATATCTAGTGTTAAAGCCCGACACCTACAGTTAAAGCCAAACATCTAGATGTAAAACCCAACTTCTACAGGTAAAGCCCAACGTCTGGAGGTACAGCCCAGATTCTAGAGAGAATCCAAAAATCCAGATGGAAAACCCAAAATCTAGAGGTAAAGCCCAACATCTAGATGAATAGCCAAATATATAGATTTAAACCCCAAAATCTAGAGGTAAAGCCCAATATCTAGACGTAAAGACCAAAATCTAGATGTAAAGCCCAACTTCTAAATCTAAAGCCCAACATCTAGAGGTAAAGCCCAAGTTCTAGATCTAAGCCAAACATCTAGAGGTAAAGCCCAACATCTAGAGGAAAAGCCTAACATCTAGTGGTGAATTACAAAATCTAGTGTTAAGGCCCGACATCTACATATAATGCCAAACATATAGATGTAAACCCGAACTTCTAGAGGTAAAGCCTTAAATCTAGAGGTAACGCCCAACATCTAGAGTTAAAGCCCAACGTCTTGAGGTAAAGCCCAAAGTCTAGAGGTAAAGCCCAAATTCTAGAGGTAAAGCCAAATATCTAGATTTAAATCCAAAATCTAGAGATAAAGCCCAAAGTCTAGATGTAAAGCCCAACTTCCAGAGTTAAAGTCCAAAACCTAGAGGTAAAGCCCAACATCAAGAGGGAAACCCCAGAATCTAGATGTAAAGCCTAACATCTAGAGGTGAATTCCAAAATCAAGTGTTAAGGCCTGACATCTACAGTTAAAGCCAACCGTATAGATGTAACACCCAACTTCTAGAGGTAAGGCCCAAAATCTAGAGGTAAAGCCCAACAGCTAGAGTTAAAGCCGAACGTCTTGAGGAAAAGCCCAAAGTCTAGAGGTAAAGCACCAAAGTCTAGATTTAAAGCCAAACTTCTAGAGGTAAAGTCCAAAATCTAGAGGTAAAGCCCAAGACCTAGTGGTAGAGCCCAAAATCTAGAGGTAAAGCCCAACACCTAGACGTAAAGATAGATATCTGATTGGAAATCCCAACATCTAGAGGAAAAGCCTAACATCTAGTGGTGAATTCCAAAATCTAGCGTTAAGGCCCGACATCTACAGATAAAGCCAAACATATAGATGTAAACCCGAACTTCTAGAGGTAAGGCCTAAAATATAGAGGTAAAGCCCAACATCTAGAGTTAAAGCCCAACGTCTTGAGGTAAAGCCCAAATTCTAGAGGTAAAGCCCAAATTCTAGAGGTAAAGCCAAATATCTAGATTTAAATCCAAAATCTAGAGATAAAGCCCAAAGTCTAGATGTAAAGCCCAACTTCCAGAGTTAAAGTCCAAAACCTAGAGGTAAAGCCCAACATCTAGAGGGAAAGCCCAGAATCTAGATGTAAAGCCTAACATCTAGAGGTGAATTCCAAAATCAAGTGTTAAGGCCCGACATCTACAGTTAAAGCCAAACATATAGATGTAAAACCCAAAATCTAGAGGTAAGGCCCAAAATCTAGAGGTAAAGCCCGACTTCTAGAGGTAAAGTCGAAAATCTAAAGGTAAAGACCAAGACCTAGTGGTAGAGCCTAAAATCTAGAGGTAAAGCCCAACATCTACACGTAAAGCCAGATATCTGATGGTAAAGTCCAACATCTAGAGGAAAAGCCAAATATATAGATTTAAAACCCAAAATCTAGAGATAAAGCCCAACATCTAAATGTAAAGCAAAACATCTCGATGAAAAACCCTACAACTAGAGGTAAAGTCCAATATCTAGACTTAAAGACCAACATCTAGAGGTAAAACCCAACATCTTGAGTTAAAGCCCATCGTCTGGAGGTACAGCCCAGATTCTAGAGAGAAGCCAAAAATCCAGATGGAAAATCCAAAAACTAGAGGTAAAGCCCAACATCTAGAGGTGAATTCCAAAATCTAGTCTTAAGGCCCGACATCTACAGTTAAAGCCAAACATATAGATGTAACCCCCAAATTCTAGAGGTAAGGCCCAAAATCTAGAGGTAAAGCCCAACTTCTAGAGGTAAAGTCCAAAATCTAGAGGTAAAGCCCAAGACCTAGTGGTAGAGCCCAAAATCTAGAGGTAAAGCCCAACATCTAGACGTAAAGCCAGATATCTGATGGTAAAGCCCAATATCTAGAGGAAAAGCCAAATATATAGATTTAAAACCCAAAATCTAGAGGTAAACACCAATATCTAGAGGAAAAGCCAAATATATAGATTAAAAAACCAAAATCTAGAGGTAAAGCCCAACATCTAGAGCTAAAGCCCCAAATCTAGATGTAAAGCCCGATTTCTAGATCTAAAGCCAAATAATCAAGAGGTAAAGTCCAACATGTAGAGGTAAAGACTAAGATCTAGAGGTGAATTCCAATATCTAGTGTTAAAGCCCGACACCTACAGTTAAAGCCAAACATCTAGATGTAAAACCCAACTTCTACAGGTAAAGCCCAACGTCTGGAGGTACAGCCCAGATTCTAGAGAGAATCCAAAAATCCAGATGGAAAACCCAAAATCTAGAGGTAAAGCCCAACATCTAGATGAATAGCCAAATATATAGATTTAAACCCCAAAATCTAGAGGTAAAGCCCAATATCTAGACGTAAAGACCAAAATCTAGATGTAAAGCCCAACTTCTAAATCTAAAGCCCAACATCTAGAGGTAAAGCCCAATATTTAGAGTTTAAGCACATCATTTAGAGGTAAAGCCGAAAATCTAGATGTAAAGCCCAACTTCTAGAGGTAAAGCCCATCATCTAGTCCTAAAGCCCAATGTCTGCAGGTAAAGCCCAACTTACAGGGGTAAAGGCAAACATCTAGATGTAAAACCCAAAATCTAGAGGTAAAGCTCAAGATATAGAGGTATAGCCCAAATTCTAGAGATAAAGTACAACGTCTAGATGTAATCCCAACATCTAGAGGTAAAGCCTAATATCTAGAGGTGAAGCACAACATATAGAGTTATAACCCAACATCTAGAGATAAAGACCAACATCTAAATGTAAAGCAAAACATCTAGATATATAACCCTACATCTAGAGGTAAAGTCCAATATCTAGACTTAAAGACCAACATCTGGAGGTAAAGCCCAATGTCTAGAGGTAATGACCAACTTCTAGAGCTAAAACCCCAAATCTAGATTTAAACCCCAACATCTAGAGATAAAGCCCAAGTTCCAGATCTAAGCCAAACTTCTAGAGGTAAAGCCCAACATCTAGAGGAAAAGCCTAACATCAAGTGGTGAATTCCAAAATCTAGTGTTAAGGCCCGACATCTACAGATAATGCCAAACATATAGATGTAAACCCGAACTTCTAGAGATAAAGCCCAAAATCTAGAGGTAACGCCCAACATCTAGAGTTAAAGCCCAACGTCTTGAGGTAAAGCCCAAAGTCTAGAGGTAAAGCCCAAATTCTAGATGTAAAGTCCAAAATCTAGAGTTAAAGCCCAACATCTAGAGGGAAAGCCCAGAATCTAGATGAAAAGCCTAACATCTAGAGCTGAATTCCAAAATCAAGTGTTAAGGCCCGACATCTACAGTTAAAGCCAACCATATAGATGTAACACCAAACTTCTAGAGGAAAGGCCCAAAATCTAGAGGTAAAGCCCAACATCTAGAGTTAAAGCCGAACGTCTTGTGGTAAAGCCCAAAATCTAGAGGTAAAGCCCAACTTCTAGAGGTAAAGTCCAAAATCTAGAGGTAAAGCCCAAGACCTAGTGGTAGAGCCCAAAATCTAGAGGTAAAGCCCAACATCTAGACGTAAAGCCAGATATCTGATGGTAAAGCCCAATATCTAGAGGAAAAGCCAAATATATAGATTTAAAACCCAAAATCTAGAGGTAAACACCAATATCTAGAGGAAAAGCCAAATATATAGATTAAAAAACCAAAATCTAGAGTTAAAGCCCAACATCTAGAGCTAAAGCCCCAAATCTAGATGTAAAGCCCGATTTCTAGATCTAAAGCCAAATAATCAAGAGGTAAAGTCCAACATGTAGAGGTAAAGACTAAGATCTAGAGGTGAATTCCAATATCTAGTGTTAAAGCCCGACACCTACAGTTAAAGCCAAACATCTAGATGTAAAACCCAACTTCTACAGGTAAAGCCCAACGTCTGGAGGTACAGCCCAGATTCTAGAGAGAAGCCAAAAATCCAGATGGAAAACCCAAAATCTGGAGGTAAAGCCCAACATCTAGAGGAATAGCCATATATATTTATTTAAACCCTAAAATCTAGAGGTAAAGCCCAATATCTAGACGTAAAGACCAAAATCTAGATGTAAAGCCCAACTTCTAAATCTAAAGCCCAACATCTAGAGGTAAAGCCCAATATTTAGAGTTTAAGCACATCATTTAGAGGTAAAGCCGAAAATCTAGATGTAAAGCCCAACTTCTAGAGGTAAAGCCCATTATCTAGTCCTACAGCCCAATGTCTGCAGGTAAAGCCCAACTTACAGAGGTGAAGGCAAACATCTAGATGTAAAACCCAAAATCTAGAGGTAAAGCCCAACATCTAGAGGAAAAGCCAAATATATAGATTTAAAACCCAAAATCTAGAGGTAAAGCCCAATATCTAGAGGTAAAGCGCAAATTCTAGAGGTAAAGACCAACTTCCAGAGTTAAAGTCCAAAATCTAGAGGTAAACACCAATACCTAGAGGTAGAGGCCAAAATCTAGAGGTAAAGCCCAACATCTAGACATAAAGCCAGATATATAGATTTAAAACCCAAAATCTGGAGGTAAAGACCAACATCTAGAGCTAAAGCCCCAAATCTAGATGTAAAGCCCAATTGCTAGATCTAAAGCCAAATAATCTAGAGGTAAAGCCCAACATGTAGAGGTAAAGACTAAGATCTAGAGGTGAATTCCAATATCTAGTGTTAAAGCTTGTCACCTACAGTTAAAGCCAAACATCTAGATGTAAAACCCAACTTCTAGAGGTAAAGCCGAATATCTAGAGTTAAAGCGCATCCTTTAGAGTAAAGCCCAAAATCTAGAGTTAAAGCCCAACATCTAGAGGGAAAGCCCAGAATCCAGATGTAAAGCCTAACATCTAGAGGTGAATTCCAAAATCAAGTGTTAAGGCCCGACATCTACAGTTAAAGCCAACCATATAGATGTAACCCCCAACTTCTAGAGGTAAGGCCCAAAATCTAGAGGTAAAGCCCAACATCTAGAGTTAAAGGCGAACGTCTTGAGGTAAAGCCCAAAGTCTAGAGTTAAAGCCCAACTTCTAGAGGTAAAGCCCAACATCTAGAGGTAAAGCCAGATATCTAGGGGTAAAGCCCAACATCTAGAGGAAAAGCCAAATATATAGATTTAAACCCCAAAATCTAGAGGTAAAGCCCAATATCTAGACGTAAAGACCAAAATCTAGATGTAAAGCCCAACTTCTAAATCTAAAGCCCAACATCTAGAGGTAAAGCCCAGAATCTAGAGGTAAAGCCTAACATCTAGAGGTGAATTCCAAAATCTATCTTAAGGCCCGACATCTACAATTATAGCCAAACATATAGATGTAACCCCCAACTTCTAGAGGTAAGACCCAAAATCTAGAGGTAAAGCCCAACATCTAGAGTTAAAGCCGAACGTCTTGAGGTAAAGCCCAAAGTCTAGAGGTAAAGCCCAAATTTTATAGGTAAAGCCAAATATCTAGATTTAAATCCCAAAATCTAGAGGTAAAGCTCAAATTCTAGATGTAAAGCCCAACTTCTAGAGGTAAGGTCCAAATTCTAGAGGCAAAGCCCAACACCTAGAGGTAGAGACCAAAATCTAGAGCTAAAGCCCAACTTCTAGAGGTAAAGTCCAAATTCTAGAGGTAAAGCCCAACACCGACACGTAAAGCCAGATATCTAGATGTAAAGCCCAACATCTAGACGTAAAGCCAGATATCTAGAGGTAAAGCGCAACATCTAGAGGAAAAGCCAAATATATAGATTTAAAACCCAAAATCTAGAGGTAAAGCCCAATATCTAGAGGTAAAGCCCAAATTCTAGAGGTAAAGCCCAACTTCCAGAGTTAAAGTCCAAAATCTAGAGGTAAACACCAATACCTAGAGGTAGAGTCCAAAATCTAGAGGTAAAGCCCAACATCTAGAGATAAAGCCAGATATATAGATTTAAAACCCAAAATCTGGAGGTAAAGCCCAACATCTAGAGCTAAAGCCCCAAATCTAGATGTAAAGCCCAATTGCTAGATCTAAAGCCAAATAATCTAGAGGTAAAGCCCAACATGTAGAGGTAAAGACTAAGATCTAGAGGTGAATTTCAATATCTAGTGTTAAAGCTTGACACCTGCAGTTAAAGCCAAACATCTAGATGTAAAACCCAACTTCTAGAGGTAAAGCCGACTATCTAGAGTTAAAGCGCATCCTTTAGAGTAAAGCCCAAAATCTAGAGTTAAAGCCCAACATCTAGAGGGAAAGCCCAGAATCCAGATGTAAAGCCTAACATCTAGAGGTGAATTCCAAAATCAAGTGTTAAGGCCCGACATCTACAGTTAAAGCCAACCATATAGATGTAACCCCCAACTTCTAGAGGTAAGGCCCAAAATCTAGAGGTAAAGCCCAAGACCTAGTGGTAGATCCCAAAATCTAGACGTAAAGCCCAACATCTAGACGTAAAGCCAGATATCTGATGGTAAAGCCCAACATCTAGTGGAAAAGAAAAATATATAGATTTAAAACCAAAATCTAGAGATAAAGCCCAACATCTAAATGTAAAGTAAAACATCTAGATGTAAAACCCTACATCTAGAGGTAAAGTCCAATATCTAGACTTAAAGACCAACATCTAGAGGTAAAACCCAACATCTAGAGGTGAAGCCCAACGTCTGGAGGTAAAGCCCGGATTCTAGGGAGAAGCCAAAAATACAGATGGAAAACCTAAAATCTAGAGGTAAAGCCCAACATCTGGAGGTAAAGCCCAGAATCTAGAGGTAAAGCCTAACATCTAGAGGTGAATTCCAAAATCTAGTCTTAAGGCCTGACATCTAGAATTAAAGCCAAACATATAGATGTAACCCCCAACTTCTAGAGGTAAGACCCAAAATCTAGAGGTGAAGCCCAACATCTAGAGTTAAAGCCGAACGTCTTGAGGTAAAGTCCAAAGTCTAGAGGTAAAGACCTACTTCTAGAGGTAAAGTCCGAAATCTAGAAGTAAAGCCCAAGACCTAGTGGTAGAGCCCAAAATCTAGAGGTAAAGCCCAACATCTAGACGTAAAGCCAGATATCTGATGGTAAAGCCCAACATCTAGAGGAAAAGCTCCAAATCTAGATGTAAAGCCCAATTTCTAGATCTAAAGCCAAATAATCAAGAGGTAAAGTCCAACATGTAGAGGTAAAGACTAAGATCTAGAGGTGAATTCCAATATCTAGTGTTAAAGCCCGACACCTACAGTTAAAGCCAAACATCTAGATGTAAAACCCAACTTCTACAGGTAAAGCCCAACGTCTGGAGGTACAGCCCAGATTCTAGAGAGAATCCAAAAATCCAGATGGAAAACCCAAAATCTAGAGGTAAAGCCCAACATCTAGATGAATAGCCAAATATATAGATTTAAACCCCAAAATCTAGAGGTAAAGCCCAATATCTAGACGTAAAGACCAAAATCTAGATGTAAAGCCCAACTTCTAAATCTAAAGCCCAACATCTAGAGGTAAAGCCCAATATTTAGAGTTTAAGCACATCATTTAGAGGTAAAGCCGAAAATCTAGATGTAAAGCCCAACTTCTAGAGGTAAAGCCCATCATCTAGTCCTAAAGCCCAATGTCTGCAGGTAAAGCCCAACTTACAGGGGTAAAGGCAAACATCTAGATGTAAAACCCAAAATCTAGAGGTAAAGCTCAAGATATAGAGGTATAGCCCAAATTCTAGAGATAAAGTCCAACGTCTAGATGTAATCCCAACATCTAGAGGTAAAGCCTAATATCTAGAGGTGAAGCACAACATATAGAGTTATAACCCAACATCTAGAGATAAAGACCAACATCTAAATGTAAAGCAAAACATCTAGATATATAACCCTACATCTAGAGGTAAAGTCCAATATCTAGACTTAAAGACCAACATCTGGAGGTAAAGCCCAATGTCTAGAGGTAATGACCAACTTCTAGAGCTAAAACCCCAAATCTAGATTTAAACCCCAACATCTAGAGATAAAGCCCAAGTTCCAGATCTAAGCCAAACTTCTAGAGGTAAAGCCCAACATCTAGAGGAAAAGCCTAACATCAAGTGGTGAATTCCAAAATCTAGTGTTAAGGCCCGACATCTACAGATAATGCCAAACATATAGATGTAAACCCGAACTTCTAGAGATAAAGCCCAAAATCTAGAGGTAACGCCCAACATCTAGAGTTAAAGCCCAACGTCTTGAGGTAAAGCCCAAAGTCTAGAGGTAAAGCCCAAATTCTAGATGTAAAGTCCAAAATCTAGAGTTAAAGCCCAACATCTAGAGGGAAAGCCCAGAATCTAGATGAAAAGCCTAACATCTAGAGCTGAATTCCAAAATCAAGTGTTAAGGCCCGACATCTACAGTTAAAGCCAACCATATAGATGTAACACCAAACTTCTAGAGGAAAGGCCCAAAATCTAGAGGTAAAGCCCAACATCTAGAGTTAAAGCCGAACGTCTTGTGGTAAAGCCCAAAATCTAGAGGTAAAGCCCAACTTCTAGAGGTAAAGTCCAAAATCTAGAGGTAAAGCCCAAGACCTAGTGGTAGAGCCCAAAATCTAGAGGTAAAGCCCAACATCTAGACGTAAAGCCAGATATCTGATGGTAAAGCCCAATATCTAGAGGAAAAGCCAAATATATAGATTTAAAACCCAAAATCTAGAGGTAAACACCAATATCTAGAGGAAAAGCCAAATATATAGATTAAAAAACCAAAATCTAGAGTTAAAGCCCAACATCTAGAGCTAAAGCCCCAAATCTAGATGTAAAGCCCGATTTCTAGATCTAAAGCCAAATAATCAAGAGGTAAAGTCCAACATGTAGAGGTAAAGACTAAGATCTAGAGGTGAATTCCAATATCTAGTGTTAAAGCCCGACACCTACAGTTAAAGCCAAACATCTAGATGTAAAACCCAACTTCTACAGGTAAAGCCCAACGTCTGGAGGTACAGCCCAGATTCTAGAGAGAAGCCAAAAATCCAGATGGAAAACCCAAAATCTGGAGGTAAAGCCCAACATCTAGAGGAATAGCCATATATATTTATTTAAACCCTAAAATCTAGAGGTAAAGCCCAATATCTAGACGTAAAGACCAAAATCTAGATGTAAAGCCCAACTTCTAAATCTAAAGCCCAACATCTAGAGGTAAAGCCCAATATTTAGAGTTTAAGCACATCATTTAGAGGTAAAGCCGAAAATCTAGATGTAAAGCCCAACTTCTAGAGGTAAAGCCCATTATCTAGTCCTACAGCCCAATGTCTGCAGGTAAAGCCCAACTTACAGAGGTGAAGGCAAACATCTAGATGTAAAACCCAAAATCTAGAGGTAAAGCCCAACATCTAGAGGAAAAGCCAAATATATAGATTTAAAACCCAAAATCTAGAGGTAAAGCCCAATATCTAGAGGTAAAGCGCAAATTCTAGAGGTAAAGCCCAACTTCCAGAGTTAAAGTCCAAAATCTAGAGGTAAACACCAATACCTAGAGGTAGAGGCCAAAATCTAGAGGTAAAGCCCAACATCTAGACATAAAGCCAGATATATAGATTTAAAACCCAAAATCTGGAGGTAAAGACCAACATCTAGAGCTAAAGCCCCAAATCTAGATGTAAAGCCCAATTGCTAGATCTAAAGCCAAATAATCTAGAGGTAAAGCCCAACATGTAGAGGTAAAGACTAAGATCTAGAGGTGAATTCCAATATCTAGTGTTAAAGCTTGTCACCTACAGTTAAAGCCAAACATCTAGATGTAAAACCCAACTTCTAGAGGTAAAGCCGAATATCTAGAGTTAAAGCGCATCCTTTAGAGTAAAGCCCAAAATCTAGAGTTAAAGCCCAACATCTAGAGGGAAAGCCCAGAATCCAGATGTAAAGCCTAACATCTAGAGGTGAATTCCAAAATCAAGTGTTAAGGCCCGACATCTACAGTTAAAGCCAACCATATAGATGTAACCCCCAACTTCTAGAGGTAAGGCCCAAAATCTAGAGGTAAAGCCCAACATCTAGAGTTAAAGGCGAACGTCTTGAGGTAAAGCCCAAAGTCTAGAGTTAAAGCCCAACTTCTAGAGGTAAAGCCCAACATCTAGAGGTAAAGCCAGATATCTAGGGGTAAAGCCCAACATCTAGAGGAAAAGCCAAATATATAGATTTAAACCCCAAAATCTAGAGGTAAAGCCCAATATCTAGACGTAAAGACCAAAATCTAGATGTAAAGCCCAACTTCTAAATCTAAAGCCCAACATCTAGAGGTAAAGCCCAGAATCTAGAGGTAAAGCCTAACATCTAGAGGTGAATTCCAAAATCTATCTTAAGGCCCGACATCTACAATTATAGCCAAACATATAGATGTAACCCCCAACTTCTAGAGGTAAGACCCAAAATCTAGAGGTAAAGCCCAACATCTAGAGTTAAAGCCGAACGTCTTGAGGTAAAGCCCAAAGTCTAGAGGTAAAGCCCAAATTTTATAGGTAAAGCCAAATATCTAGATTTAAATCCCAAAATCTAGAGGTAAAGCTCAAATTCTAGATGTAAAGCCCAACTTCTAGAGGTAAGGTCCAAATTCTAGAGGCAAAGCCCAACACCTAGAGGTAGAGACCAAAATCTAGAGCTAAAGCCCAACTTCTAGAGGTAAAGTCCAAATTCTAGAGGTAAAGCCCAACACCGACACGTAAAGCCAGATATCTAGATGTAAAGCCCAACATCTAGACGTAAAGCCAGATATCTAGAGGTAAAGCGCAACATCTAGAGGAAAAGCCAAATATATAGATTTAAAACCCAAAATCTAGAGGTAAAGCCCAATATCTAGAGGTAAAGCCCAAATTCTAGAGGTAAAGCCCAACTTCCAGAGTTAAAGTCCAAAATCTAGAGGTAAACACCAATACCTAGAGGTAGAGTCCAAAATCTAGAGGTAAAGCCCAACATCTAGAGATAAAGCCAGATATATAGATTTAAAACCCAAAATCTGGAGGTAAAGCCCAACATCTAGAGCTAAAGCCCCAAATCTAGATGTAAAGCCCAATTGCTAGATCTAAAGCCAAATAATCTAGAGGTAAAGCCCAACATGTAGAGGTAAAGACTAAGATCTAGAGGTGAATTTCAATATCTAGTGTTAAAGCTTGACACCTGCAGTTAAAGCCAAACATCTAGATGTAAAACCCAACTTCTAGAGGTAAAGCCGACTATCTAGAGTTAAAGCGCATCCTTTAGAGTAAAGCCCAAAATCTAGAGTTAAAGCCCAACATCTAGAGGGAAAGCCCAGAATCCAGATGTAAAGCCTAACATCTAGAGGTGAATTCCAAAATCAAGTGTTAAGGCCCGACATCTACAGTTAAAGCCAACCATATAGATGTAACCCCCAACTTCTAGAGGTAAGGCCCAAAATCTAGAGGTAAAGCCCAACATCTAGAGTTAAAGGCGAACGTCTTGAGGTAAAGCCCAAAGTCTAGAGGTAAAGCCCAACTTCTAGAGGTAAAGTCCAAAATCTAGAGGTAAAGCCCAAGACCTAGTTGTAGATCCCAAAATCTAGACGTAAAGCCCAACATCTAGACATAAAGCCAGATATCTGATGGTAAAGCCCAACATCTAGTGGAAAAGAAAAATATATAGATTTAAAACCAAAATCTAGAGATAAAGCCCAACATCTAAATGTAAAGTAAAACATCTAGATGTAAAACCCTACATCTAGAGGTAAAGTCCAATATCTAGACTTAAAGACCAACATCTAGAGGTAAAACCCAACATCTAGAGGTGAAGCCCAACGTCTGGAGGTAAAGCCCGGATTCTAGGGAGAAGCCAAAAATACAGATGGAAAACCTAAAATCTAGAGGTAAAGCCCAACATCTGGAGGTAAAGCCCAGAATCTAGAGGTAAAGCCTAACATCTAGAGGTGAATTCCAAAATCTAGTCTTAAGGCCTGACATCTACAATTAAAGCCAAACATATAGATGTAACCCCCAACTTCTAGAGGTAAGACCCAAAATCTAGAGGTGAAGCCCAACATCTAGAGTTAAAGCCGAACGTCTTGAGGTAAAGTCCAAAGTCTAGAGGTAAAAACCTACTTCTAGAGGTAAAGTCCGAAATCTAGAAGTAAAGCCCAAGACCCAGTGGTAGAGCCCAAAATCTAGAGGTAAAGCCCAACATCTAGAGGAAAAGCCAAATATACAAATTTAAAACCCAAAATCTAGAGGTAAAGCCCAATATCTAGACGTAAAACCAAAATCTAGATGTAAAGCCCAACTTCTAGATCTAAAGCCCAAAATATAGATGTAAAGCCCAACTTCTAAATCTAAAGCCTAACATCTAGAGGTAAAGCCCAATATTTAGAGTTTAAGCACATCATTTAAAGGTAAAGCTGAAAATCTAGATGTAAAGCCCAACTTCTAGAGGTAAAGCCCATCATCTTGTCCTACAGCCCAATGTCTGCAGGTAAAGCCCAACTTACAGAGGTAAAGGCAAACATCTAGATGTAAAACCCATAATCTAGAGGTAAAGCCGAACATCTAGAGGTGAAGCACAACATATAGAGGTATAACCCAACATCTAGAGATAAAGACCAACATCTAAATGTAAAGCAAAACATCTAGATGTAAAACCCTACATCTAGAGATAAAGTCCAGTATCTAGACTTAAAGACCAACATCTGGAGGTAAAGCCCAAAGTCTAGATGTAAAGCCCAACTTCCAGAGTTAAAGTCCAAAATCTAGAGGTAAACACCAATACCTAGAGGTAGAGGCCAAAATCTAGAGGTAAAGACCAACATCTAGAGATAAAGCCAGATATATAGAATTAAAACCCAAAATATGGAGGTAAAGCCCAACATCGAGAGCTAAAGACCCAAATCTAGATGTAAAGCCCAATTTCTAGATCTAAAGCCAAATAATCTAGAGGTAAAGCCCAACATGTAGAGGTAAAGACTAAGATCTAGAGGTGAATTCCAATATCTAGTGTTAAAGCCCGACACCTACAGTTAAAGCCAAACATCTAGATGTAAAACCCAACTTCTAGAGGTAAAGCCGAATATCTGGAGTTAAAGCGCATCCTTTAGAGTAAAGCCCAAAATCTAGAGTTAAAGCCCAATATCTAGAGGGAAAGCCCAGAATCCAGATGTAAAGACTAACACCTAGAGCTAAATTCCAAAATCAAGTGTTAAGGCCCGACCTCTACAGTTAAAGCCAACCATATAGATGTAACCCCCAACTTCTAGAGGTAAGGCCCAAAATCTAGAGGTAAAGCCCAACAGCTAGAGTTAAAGCCGAATGTCTTGAGGTAAAGCCCAAAGTCTAGAGGTAAAGCCCAACGTCTGGAGGTAAAGCCCAGATTCTAGAGAGAAGCCAAAAATCCAGTTGGAAAACCCAAAATCTAGAGGTAAAGCCCAACATCTAGAGTTAAAGCCCAGAATCTAGAGGTAAAGCCTAACATCTAGAGGTGAATTCCAAAATCTATCTTAAGGCCAAACATCTACAATTAAAGCCAAACTTATAGGTGTAACCCCCAACTTCTAGAGGTAAAGTCCAAAATCTAGAGGTAAAGCCCAAGACCTAGTGGTAGATCCCAAAATCTAGACGTAAAGCCCAACATCTAGACGTAAAGCCAGATATCTGATGGGAAAGCCCAACATCTAGAGGAAAAGAAAATTATATAGATTTAAAACCAAAATCTAGAGATAAAGCCCAACATCTAAATGTAAAGCAAAACATCTAGATGTAAAACCCTACAGCTAGAGGTAAAGTCCAATATCTAGACTTAAAGACCAACATCTAGAGGTAAAACCCAACATCTAGAGGTAAAGCCCAACGTCTGGAGGTAAAGCCCAGATTCTAGAGAGAAGCCAAAAATCCAGATGGAAAACCCAAAATCTAGAGGTAAAGCCCAACATCTAGAGGTAAAGCCCAGAATCTAGAGGTAAAGCCTAACATCTAGAGGTGAATTCCAAAATCTATCTTAAGGCCAAACATCTACAATTAAAGCCAAACATATAGATGTAACCCCCAACTTCTAGAGGTAAGACCCAAAATCTAGAGGTAAAGCCCAACATCTAGAGTTAAAGCCGAACGTCAAGAGGTAAAGTCCAAAGTCTAGAGGTAAAGACCTACTTCTAGAGGTAAAGTCCGAAATCTAGAAGTAAAGCCCAAGACCTAGTGGTAGAGCCCAAAATCTAGAGGTAAAGCCCAACATCTAGAGGAAAAGCCAAATATACAGATTTAAACCCCAAAATCTAGAGGTAAAGCCCAATATCTAGACGTAAAGACCAAAATCTAGATGTAAAGCCCAACTTCTAGATCTAAAGCCCAAAATCTAGAGATAAAGCCCAACTTCTAAATCTAAAGCCCAACATCTAGAGGTAAAGCCCAATATTTAGAGTTTAAGCGCATCCTTTAGAGTTAAAGCCCAAAATGTAAATGTAAAGCCCAACTTCTAGAGGTAAAGCCCATCATCTAGTCCTACAGCCCAATGTCTGCAGGTAAAGCCCAACTTACAGAGGTGAAGGCAAACATCTAGATGTAAAACCCAAAATCTAGAGGTAAAGCCCAACATCTAGAGGTGAAGCACAACATATAGAGGTATAACCCAAATTCTAGAGATAAAATCCAACGTCTAGATGTAATCCCAACATCTAGAGGTAAAGCCTAAAATCTAGAGGTGAAGCACAACATATAGAGGTATAACCCAACATCTAGAGATAAAGACCAACATCTAAATGTAAAGCAAAACATCTAGATGTAAAACCCTACATCTAGAGATAAAGTCCAGTATCTAGACTTAAAGACCAACATCTAGAGGTAAAGCCCAAAGTCTAGATATAAAGCCCAACTTCCAGAGTTAAAGTCCAAAATCTAGAGGTAAACACCAATATCTAGAGGTAGAGGCCAAAATCTAGAGGGAAAGACCAACATCTAGAGATAAAGCCAGATATATAGATTTAAAACCCAAAATCTGGAGGTAAAGCCCAACATCTAGAGCTAAAGACCCAAATCTAGATGTAAAGCCCAATTTCTAGATCTAAAGCCAAATAATCTAGAGGTAAAGCCCAACATGTAGAGGTAAAGACTAAGATCTAGAGGTGAATTCCAATACCTAGTGTTAAAGCCCGACACCTACAGTTAAAGCCAAACATCTAGATGTAAAACCCAACTTCTAGAGGTAAAGCCGAATATCTGGAGTTAAAGCGCATCCTTTAGAGTAAAGCCCAAAATCTAGAGTTAAAGCCCAACATCTAGAGGGAAAGCCCAGAATCTAGATGTAAAGACTAACATCTAGAGATGAATTCCAAAATCAAGTGTTAAGGCCCGACATCTACAGTTAAAGCCAACCATATAGATGTAACCCCCAACTTCTAGAGGTAAGGCCCAAAATCTAGAGGTAAAGCCCAACAGCTAGAGTTAAAGCCGAATGTCTTGAGGTAAAGCCCAAAGTCTAGAGGTAAAGCCCAACTTCTAGAGGTAAAGTCCAAAATCTAGAGGTAAAGCCCAAGACCTAGTGGTAGAGCCCAAAATCTAGAGGTAAAGCCCAACATCTAGACGTAAAGCCAGATATCTGATGGTAAAGCCCAACATCTAGAGGAAAAGCCAAATATATAGACTTAAAACCCAAAATCTAGAGACACAGCCCAACATCTAAATGTAAAGCAAAACATCTAGATGTAAAACCCTACAGCTAGAGGTAAAGTCCAATATCTAGACTTAAAGACCAACATCTAGAGGTAAAACCCAACATCTAGAGGTAAAGCCCAACGTCTGGAGGTAAAGCCCAGATTCTAGAGAGAAGCCAAAAATCCAGATGGAAAACCCAAAATCTAGAGGTAAAGCCCAACATCTAGAGGTAAAGCCTAACATCTAGAGGTGAATTCCAAAATCTATCTTAAGGCCAAACATCTACAATTAAAGCCAAACATATAGATGTAACCCCCAACTTCTAGAGGTAAGACCCAAAATCTAGAGGTAAAGCCCAACATCTAGAGTTAAAGCCGAACGTCAAGAGGTAAAGTCCAAAGTCTAGAGGTAAAGACCTACTTCTAGAGGTAAAGTCCGAAATCTAGAAGTAAAGCCCAAGACCTAGTGGTAGAGCCCAAAATCTAGAGGTAAAGCCCAACATCTAGAGGAAAAGCCAAATATACAGATTTAAAACCCAAAATCTAGAGGTAAAGCCCAATATCTAGACGTAAAACCAAAATCTAGATGTAAAGCCCAACTTCTAGATCTTAAGCCCAAAATCTAGATGTAAAGCCCAACTTCTAAATCTAAAGCCCAACATCTAGAGGTAAAGCCCAATATTTAGAGTTTAAGCGCATCCTTTAAAGCCCAAAATGTAAATGTAAAGCCCAACTTCTAGAGGTAAAGCCCATCATCTAGTCCTACAGCCCAATGTCTGCAGGTAAAGCCCAACTTACAGAGGTGAAGGCAAACATCTAGATGTAAAACCCAAAATCTAGAGGTAAAGCCCAACATCTAGAGGTGAAGCACAACATATAGAGGTATAACCCAAATTCTAGAGATAAAATCCAACGTCTAGATGTAATCCCAACATCTAGAGGTAAAGCCTAAAATCTAGAGGTGAAGCACAACATATAGAGGTATAACCCAACATCTAGAGATAAAGACCAACATCTAAATGTAAAGCAAAACATCTAGATGTAAAACCCTACATCTAGAGATAAAGTCCAGTATCTAGACTTAAAGACCAACATCTAGAGGTAAAGCCCAAAGTCTAGATGTAAAGCCCAACTTCCAGAGTTAAAGTCCAAAATCTAGAGGTAAACACCAATATCTAGAGGTAGAGGCCAAAATCTAGAGGGAAAGACCAACATCTAGAGATAAAGCCAGATATATAGATTTAAAACCCAAAATCTGGAGGTAAAGCCCAACATCTAGAGCTAAAGACCCAAATCTAGATGTAAAGCCCAATTTCTAGATCTAAAGCCAAATAATCTAGAGGTAAAGCCCAACATGTAGAGGTAAAGACTAAGATCTAGAGGTGAATTCCAATACCTAGTGTTAAAGCCCGACACCTACAGTTAAAGCCAAACATCTAGATGTAAAACCCAACTTCTAGAGGTAAAGCCGAATATCTGGAGTTAAAGCGCAACCTTTAGAGTAAAGCCCAAAATCTAGAGTTAAAGCCCAACATCTAGAGGGAAAGCCCAGAATCTAGATGTAAAGACTAACATCTAGAGCTGAATTTCAAAATCAAGTGTTAAGGCCCGACATCTACAGTTAAAGCCAACCATATAGATGTAACCCCCAACTTCTAGAGGTAAGGCCCAAAATCTAGAGGTAAAGCCCAACAGCTAGAGTTAAAGCCGAATGTCTTGAGGTAAAGCCCAAAGTCTAGAGGTAAAGCCCAACTTCTAGAGGTAAAGTCCAAAATCTAGAGGTAAAGCCCAAGACCTAGTGGTAGAGCCCAAAATCTAGAGGTAAAGCCCAACATCTAGACGTAAAGCCAGATATCTGATGGTAAAGCCCAACATCTAGAGGAAAAGCCAAATATATAGTTTTAAAACCCAAAATCTAGAGACACAGCCCAACATCTAAATGTAAAGCAAAACATCTAGATGTAAAACCCTACATCTAGAGGTAAAGTCCAATATCTAGACTTAAAGACCAACATCTAGAGGTAAAACCCAACATCTAGAGGTAAAGCCCAACGTCTGGAGGTAAAGCCCAGATTCTAGAGAGAAGCCAAAAATCCAGATGGAAAACCCAAAATCTAGAGGTAAAGCCCAACATCTAGAGGTAAAGCCCAGAATCTAGAGGTAAAGCCTAACATCTAGAGGTGAATTCCAAAATCTATCTTAAGGCCAAACATCTACAATTAAAGCCAAACATATAGATGTAACCCCCAACTTCTAGAGGTAAGACCCAAAATCTAGAGGTAAAGCCCAACATCTAGAGTTAAAGCCGAACGTCAAGAGGTAAAGTCCAAAGTCTAGAGGTAAAGACCTACTTCTAGAGGTAAAGTCCGAAATCTAGAAGTAAAGCCCAAGACCTAGTGGTAGAGCCCAAAATCTAGAGGTAAAGCCCAACATCTAGAGGAAAAGCCAAATATACAGATTTAAAACCCAAAATCTAGAGGTAAAGCCCAATATCTAGATGTAAAACCAAAATCTAGATGTAAAGCCCAACTTCTAGATCTTAAGCCCAAAATCTAGATGTAAAGCCCAACTTCTAAATCTAAAGCCCAACATCTAGAGGTAAAGCCCAATATTTAGAGTTTAAGCGCATCCTTTAGAGTTAAAGCCCAAAATGTAAATGTAAAGCCCAACTTCTAGAGGTAAAGCCCATCATCTAGTCCTACAGCCCAATGTCTGCAGGTAAAGCCCAACTTACAGAGGTGAAGGCAAACATCTAGATGTAAAACCCAAAATCTAGAGGTAAAGCCCAACATCTAGAGGTGAAGCACAACATATAGAGGTATAACCCAAATTCTAGAGATAAAATCCAACGTCTAGATGTAATCCCAACATCTAGAGGTAAAGCCTAAAATCTAGAGGTGAAGCACAACATATAGAGGTATAACCCAACATCTAGAGATAAAGACCAACATCTAAATGTAAAGCAAAACATCTAGATGTAAAACCCTACATCTAGAGATAAAGTCCAGTATCTAGACTTAAAGACCAACATCTAGAGGTAAAGCCCAAAGTCTAGATGTAAAGCCCAACTTCCAGAGTTAAAGTCCAAAATCTAGAGGTAAACACCAATATCTAGAGGTAGAGGCCAAAATCTAGAGGGAAAGACCAACATCTAGAGATAAAGCCAGATATATAGATTTAAAACCCAAAATCTGGAGGTAAAGCCCAACATCTAGAGCTAAAGACCCAAATCTAGATGTAAAGCCCAATTTCTAGATCTAAAGCCAAATAATCTAGAGGTAAAGCCCAACATGTAGAGGTAAAGACTAAGATCTAGAGGTGAATTCCAATACCTAGTGTTAAAGCCCGACACCTACAGTTAAAGCCAAACATCTAGACGTAAAACCCAACTTCTAGAGGTAAAGCCGAAAAACTGGAGTTAAAGCGCAACCTTTAGAGTAAAGCCCAAAATCTAGAGTTAAAGCCCAACATCTAGAGGGAAAGCCCAGAATCTAGATGTAAAGACTAACATCTAGAGCTGAATTTCAAAATCAAGTGTTAAGGCCCGACATCTACAGTTAAAGCCAACCATATAGATGTAACCCCCAACTTCTAGAGGTAAGGCCCAAAATCTAGAGGTAAAGCCCAACAGCTAGAGTTAAAGCCGAATGTCTTGAGGTAAAGCCCAAAGTCTAGAGGTAAAGCCCAACTTCTAGAGGTAAAGTCCAAAATCTAGAGGTAAAGCCCAAGACCTAGTGGTAGAGCCCAAAATCTAGAGGTAAAGCCCAACATCTAGACGTAAAGCCAGATATCTGATGGTAAAGCCCAACATCTAGAGGAAAAGCCAAATATATAGTTTTAAAACCCAAAATCTAGAGACACAGCCCAACATCTAAATGTAAAGCAAAACATCTAGATGTAAAACCCTACATCTAGAGGTAAAGTCCAATATCTAGACTTAAAGACCAACATCTAGAGGTAAAACCCAACATCTAGAGGTAAAGCCCAACGTCTGGAGGTAAAGCCCAGATTCTAGAGAGAAGCCAAAAATCCAGATGGAAAACCCAAAATCTAGAGGTAAAGCCCAACATCTAGAGGTAAAGCCCAGAATCTAGAGGTAAAGCCTAACATCTAGAGGTGAATTCCAAAATCTATCTTAAGGCCAAACATCTACAATTAAAGCCAAACATATAGATGTAACCCCCAACTTCTAGAGGTAAGACCCAAAATCTAGAGGTAAAGCCCAACATCTAGAGTTAAAGCCGAACGTCAAGAGGTAAAGTCCAAAGTCTAGAGGTAAAGACCTACTTCTAGAGGTAAAGTCCGAAATCTAGAAGTAAAGCCCAAGACCTAGTGGTAGAGCCCAAAATCTAGAGGTAAAGCCCAACATCTAGAGGAAAAGCCAAATATACAGATTTAAAACCCAAAATCTAGAGGTAAAGCCCAATATCTAGATGTAAAACCAAAATCTAGATGTAAAGCCCAACTTCTAGATCTTAAGCCCAAAATCTAGATGTAAAGCCCAACTTCTAAATCTAAAGCCCAACATCTAGAGGTAAAGCCCAATATTTAGAGTTTAAGCGCATCCTTTAGAGTTAAAGCCCAAAATGTAAATGTAAAGCCCAACTTCTAGAGGTAAAGCCCATCATCTAGTCCTACAGCCCAATGTCTGCAGGTAAAGCCCAACTTACAGAGGTGAAGGCAAACATCTAGATGTAAAACCCAAAATCTAGAGGTAAAGCCCAACATCTAGAGGTGAAGCACAACATATAGAGGTATAACCCAAATTCTAGAGATAAAATCCAACGTCTAGATGTAATCCCAACATCTAGAGGTAAAGCCTAAAATCTAGAGGTGAAGCACAACATATAGAGGTATAACCCAACATCTAGAGATAAAGACCAACATCTAAATGTAAAGCAAAACATCTAGATGTAAAACCCTACATCTAGAGATAAAGTCCAGTATCTAGACTTAAAGACCAACATCTAGAGGTAAAGCCCAAAGTCTAGATGTAAAGCCCAACTTCCAGAGTTAAAGTCCAAAATCTAGAGGTAAACACCAATATCTAGAGGTAGAGGCCAAAATCTAGAGGGAAAGACCAACATCTAGAGATAAAGCCAGATATATAGATTTAAAACCCAAAATCTGGAGGTAAAGCCCAACATCTAGAGCTAAAGACCCAAATCTAGATGTAAAGCCCAATTTCTAGATCTAAAGCCAAATAATCTAGAGGTAAAGCCCAACATGTAGAGGTAAAGACTAAGATCTAGAGGTGAATTCCAATACCTAGTGTTAAAGCCCGACACCTACAGTTAAAGCCAAACATCTAGACGTAAAACCCAACTTCTAGAGGTAAAGCCGAAAAACTGGAGTTAAAGCGCAACCTTTAGAGTAAAGCCCAAAATCTAGAGTTAAAGCCCAACATCTAGAGGGAAAGCCCAGAATCTAGATGTAAAGACTAACATCTAGAGCTGAATTCCAAAATCAAGTGTTAAGGCCCGACATCTACAGTTAAAGCCAACCATATAGATGTAACCCCCAACTTCTAGAGGTAAGGCCCAAAATCTAGAGGTAAAGCCCAACAGCTAGAGTTAAAGCCGAATGTCTTGAGGTAAAGCCCAAAGTCTAGAGGTAAAGCCCAACTTCTAGAGGTAAAGTCCAAAATCTAGAGGTAAAGCCCAAGACCTAGTGGTAGAGCCCAAAATCTAGAGGTAAAGCCCAACATCTAGACGTAAAGCCAGATATCTGATGGTAAAGCCCAACATCTAGAGGAAAAGCCAAATATATAGACTTAAAACCCAAAATCTAGAGACACAGCCCAACATCTAAATGTAAAGCAAAACATCTAGATGTAAAACCCTACATCTAGAGGTAAAGTCCAATAGCTAGACTTAAAGACCAACATCTAGAGGTAAAACCCAACATCTAGAGGTAAAGCCCAACGTCTGGAGGTAAAGCCCAGATTCTAGAGAGAAGCCAAAAATCCAGATGGAAAACCCAAAATCTAGAGGTAAAGCCCAACATCTAGAGGTAAAGCCCAGAATCTAGAGGTAAAGCCTAACATCTAGAGGTGAATTCCAAAATCTATCTTAAGGCCAAACATCTACAATTAAAGCCAAACATATAGATGTAACCCCCAACTTCTAGAGGTAAGACCCAAAATCTAGAGGTAAAGCCCAACATCTAGAGTTAAAGCCGAACGTCAAGAGGTAAAGTCCAAAGTCTAGAGGTAAAGACCTACTTCTAGAGGTAAAGTCCGAAATCTAGAAGTAAAGCCCAAGACCTAGTGGTAGAGCCCAAAATCTAGAGGTAAAGCCCAACATCTAGAGGAAAAGCCAAATATACAGATTTAAAGCCCAAAATCTAGAGTTAAAGCCCTACATCTAGAGGGAAAGCCCAGAAGCTACATGTTAAGCCTTACATCTAGAGGTGAATTCCAAAATCAAGTGTTAAGGCCCGACATCTACATTTAAAGTCAATCATATAGATGTAACCCCCAACTTCTAGAAGTAAGGCCCAAAATCTAGAGGTAAAGCCCAACAGCTAGAGTTAAAGCCGAACGTCTTGAGGTAAAGTCCAAAGTCTAGAGGTAAAGCCCAACTTCTAGAGGTAAAGCCCAACATCTAGAGGAAAAGCCAAATATATAGATTTAAAACCCAAAATCTAGAGATAAAGCCCAACACCTAAATGTAAAGCAAAACATCTAGATATAAAACCCTACATCTAGAGGTAAAGCCCAATATTTAGAGTTTATGCGCATCAGTTAGAGGTAAAGCCCAAAATCTAGATGTAAAGCCCAACTTCTAGAGGTAAAGCCCATCATCTAGTCCTACAACCCAATGTCTGCAGGTAAAGCATAACTTATAGAGGTAAAGGCAAATATCTAGATGTAAAAAACAAAATCTAGAGGTAAAGCCCAATATACAGAGGTATACCCAAATTCTAGAGTTAAAGTCCAACGTCTAGATGTAATCCCAACATCTAGAATTAAACCTAACATCTAGAGGTGAAGCACAACATATAGAGGTATAACCCAACATCTAGAGATAAAGACCAACATCTAAATGTAAAGCAAAACATCTAGATGTAAAACCCTACATCTAGAGGTAAAGTCCAATATCTAGACCTAAAGACCAACATCTAGAGGTAAAAACCAACATCTAGTGGTAAAGCCCAACGCCTGGAGGTAAAGCCCAGATTCTAGAGAGAAGCCAAAAATCCAGATGGAAAACCCAAAATCTAGAGGTAAAGCCCAACATCTAGAGGAAAAGACAAATATATAGATTTAAAACCCAATTCTAGAGGTAAAGCCGAATATCTAGAGTCAAAGCGCATCCCTTAGAGTAAAGCCCAGAATCTAGATGTAAAGCCTAACATCTAGAGGTGAATTCCAAAATCAAGTGTTAAGGCCCGATATCTACAGTTAAAGCCAACCATATAGATGTAACCCCCAACTTCTAGAGGTAAGGCCCAAAATCTAGAGGTAAAGCCCAACAGCTAGAGTTAAAGCCGAACGTCTTGAGGTAAAGCCCAAATTTTAGATGTAAACCCAACTTCCAGAGGTAAAGTCCGAAATCTAGAAGTAAAGCCCAAATTGCAGATGTAAATCCCAACTTCTAGAGGTAAAGTCCAAATTCTAGAGGCAAAGCTCAACACCTAGAGGTAGAGCCCAAAATCTAGAGGTAAAGCCCGATATCTAGAGGTAAAGCCCAACTTCTAGAGGTAAAGCCGAATATATAAAGTTAAAGCGCATCATTTAGAGTAAAGCCCAAAATCTAGAGTTAAAGCCCCACATCTAGAGGGAAAGCCCAGAATCTAGAGGTAAAGCACAAGACCTAGTGGTAGAGCCCAAAATCCAGAGGTAAAACCCAACATCTAGAGGTAAAGCCAGATATCTGATGGTAAATCCCAACATCTAGAGGAAAAGCCAAATATATAGATTTAAAACCCAAAATCTAGAGAGAAAGCCCAACATCAAAATGTAAAGCAAAACATCTAGATGTAAAACCCGACATCTAGAGGTAAAGTCCAATATCTAGACTTAAAGACCAACATCTAGAGGTAAAAACCAACATCTTGAGGTAAAACCCAACATCTTGAGGTAAAGCCCAACGTCTGGAGGTACAGCCCAGATTCTAGAGAGAAGCCAAAAATCCAGATGGAAAACCCAAAATCTAGAGGTAAAGCCCAAAATTTAGATGTAAAGCCCAACTTCTAGAGGTAAAGCCCATCATCTAGTCCTACAGCCCAATGTCTGCAGGTAAAGCCCAACTTACAGAGGTAAAGGCAAACATCTAGATGTAAAACCCAAACTCTAGAGGTAAAGCCCAACATATAGAGGTATAGCCCAAATTCTAGAGATAAAGTCCAATGTCTAGATGTAATCCCAACATCTAGAGGTAAAGCCTAACATCTAGAGGTGAAGCACAACATATAGAGGTATAACCCTACATCTAGAGATAAAACCAACATCTAAATGTAAAGCAAAAAATCTAGATGTAAAACCCTACATCTAGAGGTAAAGTCCAATATCTAGACTTAAAGACCCACATCTGGAGGTAAAGCCCAAGTTCTAGAGGTAATGACCAACTTCTAGAGCTAAAAACCCAAATCTAGATTTAAACCCAACATCTAGAGATAAAGCCCAAGTTCTAGATCTAAGCCAAACTTCTAGAGGTAAAGCCCAACATCTAGAGGAAAAGCCTAACATCTAGTGGTGTATTCCAAAATCTAGTGTTAAGGCCAGATATCCACATTTAAAGCCAAACATATAGATGTAAACCCGAACTTCTAGAGGTAAGGCCCAAAATCTAGAGGTAAAGCCCAACATCTAGAGTTAAAGCCAAACGTCTTGAGGTAAAGCCCAAAGTCTAGAGGTAAAGCCCAAATTTTAGAGGTAAAGCCAAATATCTAGGTTTAAATCCCAAAAACTAGAGGTAAAGCTCAAATTGTAGATGTAAAGCCCAACTTCTAGAGGTAAGGTCCAAATTCTAGAGGCAAAGCCCAACACCTAGAGGTAGAGACCAAAATCTAGAGGTAAAGCCCAACATCGAGACGTAAAGCCAGATATCTAGATGTAAAGCCCAACATCTAGACCTAAAGCCAGATATCTAGAGGTAAAGCCCAACATCTAGAGGAAAAGCCAAATATATAGATTTAAATCCAAAATCTAGAGGTAAAGCCCAATACCTAGAGGTAGAGGCCAAAATCTAGAGGTAAAGCCCAACATCTAGAGATAAAGCCAGATATATAGATTTAAAATCCAAAATCTGGAGGTAAAGCCCAACATCTAGAAATAAAGCCCCAAATCTAGATGTAAAGCCCAATTGCTAGATCTAAAGCCAAATAATCTAGAGGTAAAGCCCAACATGTAGAGGTAAAGACTAAGATCTAGAGGTGAATTCCAATATCTAGTGTTAAAGCCCAACACCTACAGTTAAAGCCAAACATCTAGATGTAACACCCAACTTCTAGAGGTAAAGCCGAATATCTAGAGTTAAAGCGCATCCTTTAGAGTAAAGCCCAAAATCTAGAGTTAAAGCCCAACATCTAGAGGGAAAGCCCAGAATCCAGATGTAAAGCCTAACATCTAGAGCTGAATTCCAAAACCAAGTGTTAAGGCCCGACATCTACAGTTAAAGCCAACCATATAGATGTAACCCCCAACTTCTAGAGGTAAGGCCCAAAATCTAGAGGTAAAGTCCAACAGCCAGAGTTAAAGGCGAATGTCTTGTGGCAAAGCCCAAAGTCTAGAGGTAAAGCCCAACTTCTAGAGGTAAAGTCCAAAATCTAGAGGAAAAGCCCAAGACCTAGTGGTAGAGCCCAAAATCTAGAGGTAAACCACAACATCTAGACGTAAAGCCAGATATATGACGGTAAAGCCCAACATCTAGAGGAAAAACCAAATATATAGATTTAAAACTCAAAATCTAGAGGTAAAGCCCAACATCTAAATGTAAAGCAAAACATCTAGATGTAAAACCCGACATCTAGAGGTAAAGTCCAATATCTAGACTTAAAGACCAACATCTAGAGGTAAAACCCAACATCTAGAGGTAAAGCCCAACGTCTGGAGGTACAGCCCAGATTCTAGAGAGAAGCCAAAAATACAGATGGAAAACCCAAAATCTAGAGGTAAAGCCCAACATCTAGAGGTAAAGCCCAGAATCTAGAGGTAAAGCCTAACATCTAGAGGTGAATTCCAAAATCAAGTGTTAAGGCCCGACATCTACAGTTAAAGCCAAACATATAGATGTAAACCCCAAATTCTAGAGGTAAGGCCCAAAATCTAGAGGTAAAGCCCAACATCTAGAGGAAAAGACAAATATACAGATTTAAAACCCAAAATCTAGAGATAAAGCCCAACATCTAAATGTAAAGCAAAACATCTATATCTAAAACCGTACATCTAGAGGTAAAGTCCAATATCTATACTTAAAGACCCACATCTGGAGGTAAATCCCAATGTCTAGAGGTAATGACCAACTTCTAGAGCTTAAACCCCAAATCTAGATTTAAACCCCAACATCTAGAGATAAAGCCCAAGTTCTAGATCTAAGCCAAACATCTAGAGGTAAAGCCCAACATCTAGAGGTAAAGCCAAATATCTATATTTATATCCAAAATCTAGAGATAAAGCCCAAAGTCTAGATGTAAAGCCCAACTTCCAGAGTTAAAGTCCAAAATCTAGAGGTAAAGCCCAACATCTAGAGGTAAAGCCGAATATCTAGAGTTAAAGCGCATCCTTTAGAGTAAAGCCCAAAATCTAGAGTTAAAGCCCAACATCTAGAGGGAAAGCCCAGAATCTAGATGTAAAGCCTAACATCTAGAGGTGAATTCCAAAATCAAGTGTTAAGGCCTGACATCTACAGTTAAATCCAACCATATAGATATAACCCCCAACTTCTAGAGGTAAGGCCCAAAATCTAGAGGTAAAGCCCAACATCTAGAGTTAAAGTTGAACGTCTTGAGGTAAAGCCAAAGTCTAGAGGTAAAGCCCAACTTCTAGAGGTAAAGTCCAAAATCTAGAGGTAAAGCCCAACATCTAGAGGTAAAGCCAGATATCTAGAGGTAAAGCCCAACATCTAGAGGAAAAGCCAATTATATAGATTTAAAACCCAAAATCTAGAGGTAAAGCCCAATAGCTAGACGTAAAGCCCAAAATCTAGATGTTAAGCCCAACTTCTAGATCTAAAGCCCAAAATCTAGATGTAAAGCCCAACTTTTAGAGGTAAAGCCGAATATCTAGAGTTAAAGCGCGTCATTTAAAGCCCAAAATCTAGAGTTAAAGCCCTACATCTAGAGGGAAAGCCCAGAAGCTACATGTAAAGCCTTACATCTAGAGGTGAATTCCAAAATCAAGTGTTAAGGCCCGACATCTACATTTAAAGTCAATCATATAGATGTAACCCCCAACTTCTAGAGGTAAGGCCCAAAATCTAGAGGTAAAGCCCAACAGCTAGAGTTAAAGCCGAACGTCTTGAGGTAAAGTCCAAAGTCTAGAGGTAAAGCCCAACTTCTAGAGGTAAAGTCCAAAATCTAGAGGTAAAGCCCAAGACCTAGTGGTAGACCCCAAAATCTAGAGGTAAAGCCCAACATCTAGACGTAAAGCCAGATATCTGATGGTAAAGCCCAACATCTAGAGGAAAAGCCAAATATATAGATTTAAAACCCAAAATCTAGAGATAAAGCCCAACACCTAAATGTAAAGCAAAACATCTAGATGTAAAACCCTACATCTAGAGGTAAAGCCCAATATTTAGAGTTTATGCGCATCAGTTAGAGGTAAAGCCCAAAATCTAGATGTAAAGCCCAACTTCTAGAGGTAAAGCCCATCATCTAGTCCTACAACCCAATGTCTGCAGGTAAAGCATAACTTATAGAGGTAAAGGCAAATATCTAGATGTAAAAAACAAAATCTAGAGGTAAAGCCCAATATACAGAGGTATACCCAAATTCTAGATTTAAAGTCCAACGTCTAGATGTAATCCCAACATCTAGAATTAAACCTAACATCTAGAGGTGAAGCACAACATATAGAGGTATAACCCAACATCTAGAGATAAAGACCAACATCTAAATGTAAAGCAAAACATCTAGATGTAAAACCCTACATCTAGAGGTAAAGTCCAATATCTAGACTTAAAGACCAACATCTGGAGGTAAATCCCAATGTCTAGAGGTAATGACCAACTTCCAGAGCTAAAACCCCAAATCTAGATTTAAACCCCAACATCTAGAGATAAAGCCCAACTTCTAGATCTAAGCCAAAAATCTAGCGGTAAAGCCCAACATCTAGAGGTAAAGTCTACCATCTAGTGGTGAATTCCAAAATCTAGTGTTAAGGCCCGACATCTACAGTTAAAGCCAAACATATAGATATAAAACCTAACTTCTAGAGGTAAGGCCCAAAACCTAGAGTTAAAGCCCAACATCTAGAGTTAAAGCCCAACGTCTTGAGGTAAAGCCCAAAGTCTAGAGGTAAAGCCCAAATTCTAGATGTAAAGCCAAATATCTAGATTTAAATCCGAAAATCTAGAGGTAAAGATAAAATTGCAGATGTAAAGCCCAACTTCTAGAGGTAAAGTCCAAAATCTAGAGGTAAAGCCCAATACCTAGTGGTAGAGCCCAAAATCTAGAGGTAAACCACAACATCTAGACGTAAAGCCAGATATATGACGGTAAAGCCCAACATCTAGAGGAAAAACCAAATATATAGATTTAAAACTCAAAATCTAGAGGTAAAGCCCAACATCTAAATGTAAAGCAAAACATCTAGATGTAAAACCCTACATCTAGAGGTAAAGTCCAATATCTAGACTTAAAGACCAACATCTAGAGGTAAAACCCAACATCTAGAGGTAAAGCCCAACGTCTGGAGGTAAAGCCCAGATTCTAGAGAGAAGACAAAAATACAGATGGAAAACCCAAAATCTAGAGGTAAAGCCCAACATCTAGAGGTAAAGCCCAGAATCTAGAGGTAAAGCCTAACATCTAGAGGTGAATTCCAAAATCTATCTTAAGGCCAGACATCTACAATTAAAGCCAAACATATAGATGTAAAACCCAAATTCTAGAGGTAAGGCCCAAAATCTAGAGGTAAAGCCCAACATCTAGAGGAAAAGACAAATATACAGATTTAAAACCCAAAATCTAGAGATAAAGCCCAACATCTAAATGTAAAGCAAAACATCTATATCTAAAACCGTACATCTAGAGGTAAAGTCCAATATCTATACTTAAAGACCCACATCTGGAGGTAAATCCCAATGTCTAGAGGTAATGACCAACTTCTAGAGCTTAAACCCCAAATCTAGATTTAAACCCCAACATCTAGAGATAAAGCCCAAGTTCTAGATCTAAGCCAAACATCTAGAGGTAAAGCCCAACATCTAGAGGTAAAGCCAAATATCTATATTTAAATCCAAAATCTAGAGATAAAGCCCAAAGTCTAGATGTAAAGCCCAACTTCCAGAGTTAGAGTCCAAAATCTAGAGGTAAAGCCCAACATCTAGAGGTAAAGCCGAATATCTAGAGTTAAAGCGCATCCTTTAGAGTAAAGCCCAAAATCTAGAGTTAAAGCCCAACATCTAGAGGGAAAGCCCAGAATCTAGATGTAAAGCCTAACATCTAGAGGTGAATTCCAAAATCAAGTGTTAAGGCCTGACATCTACAGTTAAATCCAACCATATAGATATAACCCCCAACTTCTAGAGGTAAGGCCCAAAATCTAGAGGTAAAGCCCAACATCTAGAGTTAAAGTTGAATGTCTTGAGGTAAAGCCAAAGTCTAGAGGTAAAGCCCAACTTCTAGAGGTAAAGTCCAAAATCTAGAGGTAAAGCCCAACATCTAGAGGTAAAGCCAGATATCTAGAGGTAAAGCCCAACATCTAGAGGAAAAGCCAATTATATAGATTTAAAACCCAAAATCTAGAGGTAAAGCCCAATAGCTAGACGTAAAGCCCAAAATCTAGATGTTAAGCCCAACTTCTAGATCTAAAGCCCAAAATCTAGATGTAAAGCCCAACTTTTAGAGGTAAAGCCGAATATCTAGAGTTAAAGCGCGTCATTTAAAGCCCAAAATCTAGAGTTAAAGCCCTACATCTAGAGGGAAAGCCCAGAAGCTACATGTAAAGCCTTACATCTAGAGGTGAATTCCAAAATCAAGTGTTAAGGCCCGACATCTACATTTAAAATCAATCATATAGATGTAACCCCCAACTTCTAGAGGTAAGGCCCAAAATCTAGAGGTAAAGCCCAACAGCTAGAGTTAAAGCCGAACGTCTTGAGGTAAAGTCCAAAGTCTAGAGGTAAAGCCCAACTTCTAGAGGTAAAGTCCAAAATCTAGAGGTAAAGCCCAAGACCTAGTGGTAGACCCCAAAATCTAGAGGTAAAGCCCAACATCTAGACGTAAAGCCAGATATCTGATGGTAAAGCCCAACATCTAGAGGAAAAGCCAAATATATAGATTTAAAACCCAAAATCTAGAGATAAAGCCCAACACCTAAATGTAAAGCAAAACATCTAGATGTAAAACCCTACATCTAGAGGTAAAGCCCAATATTTAGAGTTTATGCGCATCAGTTAGAGGTAAAGCCCAAAATCTAGATGTAAAGCCCAACTTCTAGAGGTAAAGCCCATCATCTAGTCCTACAACCCAATGTCTGCAGGTAAAGCATAACTTATAGAGGTAAAGGCAAATATCTAGATGTAAAAAACAAAATCTAGAGGTAAAGCCCAATATACAGAGGTATACCCAAATTCTAGATTTAAAGTCCAACGTCTAGATGTAATCCCAACATCTAGAATTAAACCTAACATCTAGAGGTGAAGCACAACATATAGAGGTATAACCCAACATCTAGAGATAAAGACCAACATCTAAATGTAAAGCAAAACATCTAGATGTAAAACCCTACATCTAGAGGTAAAGTCCAATATCTAGACTTAAAGACCAACATCTGGAGGTAAATCCCAATGTCTAGAGGTAATGACCAACTTCCAGAGCTAAAACCCCAAATCTAGATTTAAACCCCAACATCTAGAGATAAAGCCCAACTTCTAGATCTAAGCCAAAAATCTAGCGGTAAAGCCCAACATCTAGAGGTAAAGTCTACCATCTAGTGGTGAATTCCAAAATCTAGTGTTAAGGCCCGACATCTACAGTTAAAGCCAAACATATAGATATAAAACCTAACTTCTAGAGGTAAGGCCCAAAACCTAGAGTTAAAGCCCAACATCTAGAGTTAAAGCCCAACGTCTTGAGGTAAAGCCCAAAGTCTAGAGGTAAAGCCCAAATTCTAGATGTAAAGCCAAATATCTAGATTTAAATCCGAAAATCTAGAGGTAAAGATAAAATTGCAGATGTAAAGCCCAACTTCTAGAGGTAAAGTCCAAATTCTTGAGGCAAAGCTCAACACCTAGAGCTAGAGCCCAAAATCTAGAGGTAAAGCCAGATATCTAGAAGTAAAGCCCAACATCTAGAGGAAAAGCCAAATATATTGATTTAAAACCCAAAATCTAGAGGTAAAGCCCAATACCTAGACGTAAAGCCAAAAAATCTAGATGTAAAGCCCAACTTCTAGATCTAAAGCCCAAAATCTAGATGTAAAGCCCAACTTCTAGAGGTAAAGCCGAATATACAAAGCGCATCTTTTAGAGTAAAGTCCAAAATCTAGAGTTAAAGCCCCACATCTAGAGGGAAAGCCCAGAATCTAGATGTAAGGCCTAACATCTAGAGGTGAATTCCAAAATCAAGTGTTAAGGCCTGACATCTACAGTTAAATCCAACCATATAGATGTAACCCCCAACTTCTAGAGGTAAGGCCCAAAATCTAGAGGTAGAGCCCAACATCTAGATTTAAAGCCAGATATCTAGAGGTAAAGCCCAACATCTAGAGGAAAAGCCAAATATATAGATTTAAAACCCAAAATCTAGAGATAAAGCCCAACATCTAAATGTAAAGCAAAACATCTAGATGTAAAACCCGACATCTAGAGGTAAAGTCCAATATCTAGACTTAAAGACCAACATCTAGAGGTAAACCCCAACATCTAGAGGTAAAGCCCAACGTCTGGAGGTAAAGCCCAGATTCTAGAGAGAAGCCAAAAATCCAGATGGAAAACCCAAAATCTAGAGGTAAAGCCCAAGACCTATTGGTAGAGCCCAAAATCTAGAGGAAAAGCCCAACACCTAGATGTAGAGCCCAAAATCTAGAGGTAAAGCCCAACATCTAGAAGTAAAGCCAGATATCTAGGGGTAAAGCCCAACATCTAGAGGAAAAGCCAAATATATAGATTTAAAACCCAATTCTAGAGGTAAAGCCGAATATCTAGAGTCAAAGCGCATCCCTTAGAGTAAAGCCCAGAATCTAGATGTAAAGCCTAACATCTAGAGGTGAATTCCAAAATCAAGTGTTAAGGCCCGATATCTACAGTTAAAGCCAACCATATAGATGTAACCCCCAACTTCTAGAGGTAAGGCCCAAAATCTAGAGGTAAAGCCCAACAGCTAGAGTTAAAGCCGAACGTCTTGAGGTAAAGCCCAAATTTTAGATGTAAACCCAACTTCCAGAGGTAAAGTCCGAAATCTAGAAGTAAAGCCCAAATTGCAGATGTAAATCCCAACTTCTAGAGCTAAAGTCCAAATTCTAGAGGCAAAGCTCAACACCTAGAGGTAGAGCCCAAAATCTAGAGGTAAAGCCCGATATCTAGAGGTAAAGCCCAACTTCTAGAGGTAAAGCCGAATATATAAAGTTAAAGCGCATCATTTAGAGTAAAGCCCAAAATCTAGAGTTAAAGCCCCACATCTAGAGGGAAAGCCCAGAATCTAGAGGTAAAGCACAAGACCTAGTGGTAGAGCCCAAAATCCAGAGGTAAAACCCAACATCTAGAGGTAAAGCCAGATATCTGATGGTAAATCCCAACATCTAGAGGAAAAGCCAAATATATAGATTTAAAACCCAAAATCTAGAGAGAAAGCCCAACATCAAAATGTAAAGCAAAACATCTAGATGTAAAACCCGACATCTAGATGTAAAGTCCAATATCTAGTCATAAAGACCAACATCTGTAGGTAAAGCCCAATGTCTACAGGTAATGACCAACTTCTAGAGCTGAAAACCCCAAATCTAGATTTAAACTCCAATATCTAGAAATAAAGCCCAAATTCTAGATCTAAGCCAAAAATCTAGTGGTAAAGCCCAACATCTAGAGGTAAAGCCTACAATCCAGTGGTGAATACCAAAATCTAGTGTTAAGGCCCAACATCTACAGTTAAAGCCAAACATATAGATGTAAAACCCAACTTTAGAGGTAAGGCCCAAAATCTAGAGGTAAAGCCCAACATCTAGAGTTCAAGCCCAAAGTCTTGAGGTAAAGCCCAAAGTCTAGATGTAAAGCCCAAATTCTAGAGGTAAAGCCAAATATCTAGATTTAAATCCCAAAATCTAGAGGTAAAGCCCAAACTGCAGATGTAAAGACGAACATCTAGAGGTACAGCCAGATATCTAGAAGTAAAGCCCAACATCTAGAGGAAATGCCAAATATATAGATTTAAAACCCAAAATCCTGAGGTAAAGCCCAATATATAGACGTGGAGCCCAAAATCTAGATGTAAAGCCCAACTTCTAGATCTAAGGCCCAAAATCTAGATGTAAAGCCAAACTTCTAGAGGTAAAGCCGAATATATAGAGTTAACGCGCATCATTTTGAGTAAAGCCCAAAATCTAGAGTTAAAGCCCGACATCTAGTGGGAAAGCCCACAATCTAGATGTAAAGCCTAATATCAAGAGGTGAATTCCAAAATCAAGTGTTAAGGCCCGACATCTACAGTTAAAGCCAACCATATAGATGTAACCCCCAACTTGTAGAGGTAAAGTCCAAAATCTAGAGGTAAAGGCCAAAGTCTAGAGGTAAAGCCCAAATTCTAGAGGTAAAGTCCAAAATCTAGAGTTAAAGCCCAAGACCTAGTGGTAGAGCCCATAATCTAGAGGTAAAGCCCAACATCTAGAGGTAAAGCCAGATATCTGACGGTAAAGCCCAACATCTAGAGGAAAAGCCAAATATATAGATTTAAAACCCAAAATCTAGAAGTAAAGCCCAATATCTAGACGTAAAGCCCAAAATCTAGATGTAAAGCCCAACTTCTAGATCTAAAGCCCAAAATCTAGATGTAAAGCCCAACTTCTAAATCTATAGCCCAACTTCTAGAGGTAACGCCCAATATTTAGAGTTTAAGCGCATCATTTAGAGGTAAAGCCCAAAATCTAGATGTAAAGCCCAACTTCTACAGGTAAAGCCCATCATCTAGTCCTACAGCCCAATGTCCGCAGGTAAAGGATAACTTACAGAGGTAAAGGCAAACATCTAGATGTAAAACGCAAAATCTAGAGGTAAAGCCCAACATACAGAGGTATAGCCCAACTTCTAGAGATAAAGTCCAACGTCTAGATGTAATCCCAACATCTAGAGGTAAAGCCCAACATCTAGAGGTAAAGCCTAACATCTAGTGGTGAATTCCAAAATCTAGTGTTAAGGCCCGACATCTACAGTTAAAGGCAAACATATAGATGTAAACCCCAACTTCTAGAGGTAAGGCCCAGAATCTAGAGGTAAAGCCCAACCTCTAGAGTTAAAGCCCAACGTCTTGAGGTAAAGACAAATATATAGATTTAAAACCCAACATCTAGAGGTAAAGCCCAATATCTAGACGTAAAGCCCAACTTCTAGAGGAAAAGTCCAAATTCTAGAGGCAAAGCCCAACACCTAGAGGTAGAGCCCAAAATCTAGAGGTAAAGCAACATCTAGAGGTAAAGCCAGATATCTAGAGGTAAAGCCAAACATCTAGAGGAAAAGCCAAATATATAGATTTAAAACCCAAAATATAGAGGTAAAGCTCGATATCTAGACGTAAAGATCAAAATCTAGATGTAAAGCCCAACTTCTAGATCTAAAGCCCAAAATCTAGATGTAAAGCCCAACTTCTAGAGGTAAAGCCGAATATATAAAGCGCATCATTTAGAGTAAAGCCCAAAACCTAGAGCTAAAGCCCCACATCTAGAGGGAAAGCCCAGAATCTAGATGTAAAGCCTAACATCTAGAGGTGAATTCCAAAATCAAGTGTTAAGGCCCGACATCTACAGTTAAAGCCAACTATATAGATGTAACCCTCAACTTTTAGAGGTAAGGCCCAAAATCTAGAGGTAAAGCCCAACATCTAGAGTTAAAGCCCAACGTCTTGAGGTAAAGCCAAAGTCTAGAGGTAAAGCCCAACTTCTAGAGGTAAATCCCAAAATCTAGAGGTAAATCCCAAATTGCAGATGTAAAGCCCAACTTTTAGAGTTCAAGTCCAAATTCTAGAGGCAAAGCTCAACACCTAGAGGTAGAGCCCAAAATCTAGAGGTAAAGCCGAACATCTAGAGGAAAAGCCAAATATATAGATTTAAAACCCAAATTCTAGAGGTAAAGCCCAATAGCTAGACGTAAAGCCCAAAATCTAGAAGTTAAGCCCAACTTCTAGATCTAAAGCCCAAAATCTAGATGTAAAGCCCAACTTCTAGAGGTAAAGCCGAATATCTAGAGTTAAAGCGCATCATTTAAACCCAAAATCTAGAGTTAAAGCCCCACATCTAGAGGGAAAGCTAAGAAGCTACATGTAAAGCCTAACATCTAGAGGTGAATTCCAAAATCAAGTGTTAAGGCCCGACATCTACAGTTAAAGCCAACCATATAGATGTAACCCCCAACTTCTAGAGGTAAGGCCCAAAATCTAAAGGTAAAGCCCAACTTCTAGAGGTAAAGTCCAAAATCTAGAGGTAAAGCCCAAGACCTAGTGGTAGAGCCCAAAATCTAGAGGTAAAGCCAAACATCTAGACGTAAAGCCAGATATCTGATGGTAAAGCCCAAGATCTAGAGGAAAAGCCAAATATATAGATTTAAAACCCAGAATCTATAGGTAAATCCCAATATCTAGACGTAAAGCAAAACATCTAGATGTAAAACCCTACATCTAGAGGTAAAGTCCAATATCTAGACTTAAAGACCAACATCTAGAGGTAAAACCCAACATCTTGAGGTAAAGCCCAACGTCTGGAGGTACAGACCAGATTCTAGAGAGAAGCCAAAAATCCAGATGGAAACCCCAAATCTAGAGGTAAAGCCCAACATATAGAGGTAAAGCCCAGAATCTAGAGGTAAAGCCTAACATCTAGAGGTGAATTCCAAAATCTAGTCTTAAGGCCGACATCTACATTTAAAGCCAAACATATAGATGTAACCCCCAACTTCTAGAGGTAAGGCCCAAAATCTAGAGGTAAAGCCCAACTTCTAGACGTAAAGACATATATCTAGAAGTAAAGCCCAACATCTATAGGAAAAGCCAAATATATACATTTAAACCCCAAAATCTAGAGGTAAAGCCCAATATCTAGACGTAAAGACCAAAATCTAGATGTAAAGCACAACTTCTAGATCTAAAGCTCAAAATACAGATGTAAAGCCCAACTTCTAAATCTAAAGCCCAACATCTAGAGGTAAAGCCAAATATTTAGAGTTTATGTGCATCAGTTAGAGGTAAAGCCCAAAATCTATATGTAAAGCCCAACTTCTAGAGGTAAAGCCCATCATCTAGTCCTACAGCCCAACGTCTGCAGGTAAAGCCCAACTTACAGAGGTAAAGGCAAACATCTAGATGTAAAACCCAAACTCTAGAGGTAAAGCCCAACATATAGAGGTATAGCCCAACATCTAGAGATAAAGACCAACATCTAATTGTAAAGCAAAACATCTAGATGTAAAACCCTACATCTAGAGGTAAAGTCCAATATCTAGACTTAAAGACCAACATCTGGAGGTAAAGCCCAATGTCTAGAGGTAATGACCAACTTCTAGAGCTGAAACCCCAAATCTAGATTTAAACCCCAACATCTAGAGATAAAGCCCAACTTCTAGATCTAAGCCAAAAATCTAGAGGTAAAGCCCAACATCTAGAGGTAAAGCCTACCATCTAGTGGTGAATTCCAAAATCTAGTGTTAAGGCCCAACATCTACAGTTAAAGCTAAACATATAGATGTAAAACCCAACGTCTAGAGGTAAGGCCCAAAATCTAGAAGTCAAGCCCAACATCTAGAGTTCAAGCCCAAAGTATTGAGGTAAATCCCAAAGTCTAGAGGTAAAGCCCAAATTCTAGAGGTAAAGCCAAATATATAGATTTAAATACCAAAATCTAGAGGTAAAGCCCAAATTGCAGATATAAAGCCCAACATCTAGAGGTAAAGCCAGATATCTAGACGTAAAGCCCAAAATCTAGATGTAAAGCCCAACTTCTAGATCTAAGGCCAAAAATCTAGATGTAAAGCCTAACTTCTAGAGGTAAAGCCGAATATATAGAGTTAAAGCGCATCATTTAGAGTAAAGCCCAAAATCTAGTGTTAAAGCCCCACATCTAGTGGGAAAGCCCACAATCTAGATGTAAAGCCTATCATCTAGAGGTGGATTCCAAAATCAAGTATTAAGGCCCGACATCTACAGTTAAAGCCAACCATATAGATGTAACCCCCAAATTCTAGAGGTAAGGCCCAAAATCTAGAGGTAAAGCGCAACTTCTAATGTCCAAAATCTAGAGTTAAAGGCCAAAGTCTAGAGGTAAAGCCCAACTTCTAGAGGTAAATTCCAAAATCTAGAGGTAAAGCCGCAGACCTAGTGGTAGAGCCCAAAATCTAGATGTAAAGCCCAACTTAAAGACGTAAAGCCAGTTATCTGATGGCAAAGCCCAACATCTAGAGGAAAAGCGAAATATATAGATTTAAAACCCAAAATCTAGAGGTAAAGCCCAACATCTAAATGTAAAGCAAAACATCTAGATGTAAAACCCTACATCTAGAGGTAAAGTCCAATATCTAGACTTAAAGACCAACATCTAGAGGTAAAGCCCAACGTCTGGAGGTAAAGCCCAGATTCTAGAGAGAAGCCAAAAATCCAGATGGAAAACCCAAAATCTAGTGTTAAAGCCCAACATCTAGAGGTAAAGCCCAGAATCTAGAGGTAAAGCCCAACATCTAGAGGTGAATTCCAAAATCTAGTCTTAAGGCCCGACATCTACAGTTAAAGCCAAACATATAGATGTAACCCTCAACTTCTAGAGGTAAGGCCCAAATTCTAGAGGCAAAGCTCAACACCTAGAGGTAGAGCCCAAAATCTAGATGTAAATCCGAACATCTAGAGGTAAAGCCAGATATCTAGAGGTAAAGCCCAACATACAGAGGTATAGCCCAACTTCTAAAGATAAAGTCCAACGTCTAGATGTAATCCCAACATCTAGAGGTAAAGCCCAACATCTAGAGGTAAAGCCTAACATCTAGTGGTGAATTCCAAAATCTAGTGTTAAGGCCCGACATCTACAGTTAAAGGCAAACATATAGATGTAAACCCCAACTTCTAGAGGTAAGGCCCAGAATCTAGAGGTAAAGCCCAACCTCTAGAGTTAAAGCCCAACGTCTTGAGGTAAAGACAAATATATAGATTTAAAACCCAACATCTAGAGGTAAAGCCCAATATCTAGACGTAAAGCCCAACTTCTAGAGGAAAAGTCCAAATTCTAGAGGCAAAGCCCAAGACCTAGAGGTAGAGCCCAAAATCTAGAGGTAAAGCAACATCTAGAGGTAAAGCCAGATATCTAGAGGTAAAGCCAAACATCTAGAGGAAAAGCCAAATATATAGATTTAAAACCCAAAACATAGAGGTAAAGCTCGATATCTAGACGTAAAGATCAAAATCTAGATGTAAAGCCCAACTTCTAGATCTAAAGCCCAAAATCTAGATGTAAAGCCCAACTTCTAGAGGTAAAGCCGAATATATAAAGCGCATCATTTAGAGTAAAGCCCAAAACCTAGAGCTAAAGCCCCACATCTAGAGGGAAAGCCCAGAATCTAGATGTAAAGCCTAACATCTAGAGGTGAATTCCAAAATCAAGTGTTAAGGCCCGACATCTACAGTTAAAGCCAACCATATAGATGTAACCCTCAACTTTTAGAGGTAAGGCCCAAAATCTAGAGGTAAAGCCCAACATCTAGAGTTAAAGCCCAACGTCTTGAGGTAAAGCCAAAGTCTAGAGGTAAAGCCCAACTTCTAGAGGTAAATCCCAAAATCTAGAGGTAAATCCCAAATTGCAGATGTAAAGCCCAACTTTTAGAGTTCAAGTCCAAATTCTAGAGGCAAAGCTCAACACCTAGAGGTAGAGCCCAAAATCTAGAGGTAAAGCCGAACATCTAGAGGAAAAGCCAAATATATAGATTTAAAACCCAAAATCTAGAGGTAAAGCCCAATAGCTAGACGTAAAGCCCAAAATCTAGAAGTTAAGCCCAACTTCTAGATCTAAAGCCCAAAATCTAGATGTAAAGCCCAACTTCTAGAGGTAAAGCCGAATATCTAGAGTTAAAGCGCATCATTTAAACCCAAAATCTAGAGTTAAAGCCCCACATCTAGAGGGAAAGCTAAGAAGCTACATGTAAAGCCTAACATCTAGAGGTGAATTCCAAAATCAAGTGTTAAGGCCCGACATCTACAGTTAAAGCCAACCATATAGATGTAACCCCCAACTTCTAGAGGTAAGGCCCAAAATCTAAAGGTAAAGCCCAACTTCTAGAGGTAAAGACCAAAAACTAGAGGTAAAGCCCAAGACCTAGTGGTAGAGCCCAAAATCTAGAGGTAAAGCCAAACATCTAGACATAAAGCCAGATATCTGATGGTAAAGCCCAAGATCTAGAGGAAAAGCCAAATATATAGATTTAAAACCCAGAATCTAGAGGTAAATCCCAATATCTAGACGTAAAGCAAAACATCTAGATGTAAAACCCTACATCTAGAGGTAAAGTCCAATATCTAGACTTAAAGACCAACATCTAGAGGTAAAACCCAACATCTTGAGGTAAAGCCCAACGTCTGGAGGTACAGACCAGATTCTAGAGAGAAGCCAAAAATCCAGATGGAAACCCCAAATCTAGAGGTAAAGCCCAACATATAGAGGTAAAGCCCAGAATCTAGAGGTAAAGCCTAACATCTAGAGGTGAATTCCAAAATCTAGTCTTAAGGCCGACATCTACATTTAAAGCCAAACATATAGATGTAACCCCCAACTTCTAGAGGTAAGGCCCAAAATCTAGAGGTAAAGCCCAACTTCTAGACGTAAAGACATATATCTAGAAGTAAAGCCCAACATCTATAGGAAAAGCCAAATATATACATTTAAACCCCAAAATCTAGAGGTAAAGCCCAAATTGCAGATATAAAGCCCAACATCTAGAGGTAAAGCCAGATATCTAGACGTAAAGCCCAAAATCTAGATGTAAAGCCCAACTTCTAGATCTAAGGCCAAAAATCTAGATGTAAAGCCTAACTTCTAGAGGTAAAGCCGAATATATAGAGTTAAAGCGCATCATTTAGAGTAAAGCCCAAAATCTAGTGTTAAAGCCCCACATCTAGTGGGAAAGCCCACAATCTAGATGTAAAGCCTATCATCTAGAGGTGGATTCCAAAATCAAGTATTAAGGCCCGACATCTACAGTTAAAGCCAACCATATAGATGTAACCCCCAAATTCTAGAGGTAAGGCCCAAAATCTAGAGGTAAAGCGCAACTTCTAATGTCCAAAATCTAGAGTTAAAGGCCAAAGTCTAGAGGTAAAGCCCAACTTCTAGAGGTAAATTCCAAAATCTAGAGGTAAAGCCGCAGACCTAGTGGTAGAGCCCAAAATCTAGATGTAAAGCCCAACTTAAAGACGTAAAGCCAGTTATCTGATGGCAAAGCCCAACATCTAGAGGAAAAGCGAAATATATAGATTTAAAACCCAAAATCTAGAGGTAAAGCCCAACATCTAAATGTAAAGCAAAACATCTAGATGTAAAACCCTACATCTAGAGGTAAAGTCCAATATCTAGACTTAAAGACCAACATCTAGAGGTAAAGCCCAACGTCTGGAGGTAAAGCCCAGATTCTAGAGAGAAGCCAAAAATCCAGATGGAAAACCCAAAATCTAGTGTTAAAGCCCAACATCTAGAGGTAAAGCCCAGAATCTAGAGGTAAAGCCCAACATCTAGAGGTGAATTCCAAAATCTAGTCTTAAGGCCCGACATCTACAGTTAAAGCCAAACATATAGATGTAACCCTCAACTTCTAGAGGTAAGGCCCAAATTCTAGAGGCAAAGCTCAACACCTAGAGGTAGAGCCCAAAATCTAGATGTAAATCCGAACATCTAGAGGTAAAGCCAGATATCTAGAGGTAAAGCCCAACATACAGAGGTATAGCCCAACTTCTAGAGATAAAGTCCAACGTCTAGATGTAATCCCAACATCTAGAGGTAAAGCCCAACATCTAGAGGTAAAGCCCAACTTCTAGAGGAAAAGTCCAAATTCTAGAGGCAAAGCCCAAGACCTAGAGGTAGAGCCCAAAATCTAGAGGTAAAGCAACATCTAGAGGTAAAGCCAGATATCTAGAGGTAAAGCCAAACATCTAGAGGAAAAGCCAAATATATAGATTTAAAACCCAAAATATAGAGGTAAAGCTCGATATCTAGACGTAAAGATCAAAATCTAGATGTAAAGCCCAACTTCTAGATCTAAAGCCCAAAATCTAGATGTAAAGCCCAACTTCTAGAGGTAAAGCCGAATATATAAAGCGCATCATTTAGAGTAAAGCCCAAAACCTAGAGCTAAAGCCCCACATCTAGAGGGAAAGCCCAGAATCTAGATGTAAAGCCTAACATCTAGAAGTGAATTCCAAAATCAAGTGTTAAGGCCCGACATCTACAGTTAAAGCCAACCATATAGATGTAACCCTCAACTTTTAGAGGTAAGGCCCAAAATCTAGAGGTAAAGCCCAACATCTAGAGTTAAAGCCCAACGTCTTGAGGTAAAGCCAAAGTCTAGAGGTAAAGCCCAACTTCTAGAGGTAAATCCCAAAATCTAGAGGTAAATCCCAAATTGCAGATGTAAAGCCCAACTTTTAGAGTTCAAGTCCAAATTCTAGAGGCAAAGCTCAACACCTAGAGGTAGAGCCCAAAATCTAGAGGTAAAGCCGAACATCTAGAGGAAAAGCCAAATATATAGATTTAAAACCCAAAATCTAGAGGTAAAGCCCAATAGCTAGACGTAAAGCCCAAAATCTAGAAGTTAAGCCCAACTTCTAGATCTAAAGCCCAAAATCTAGATGTAAAGCCCAACTTCTAGAGGTAAAGCCGAATATCTAGAGTTAAAGCGCATCATTTAAACCCAAAATCTAGAGTTAAAGCCCCACATCTAGAGGGAAAGCTAAGAAGCTACATGTAAAGCCTAACATCTAGAGGTGAATTCCAAAATCAAGTGTTAAGGCCCGACATCTACAGTTAAAGCCAACCATATAGATGTAACCCCCAACTTCTAGAGGTAAGGCCCAAAATCTAAAGGTAAAGCCCAACTTCTAGAGGTAAAGTCCAAAATCTAGAGGTAAAGCCCAAGACCTAGTGGTAGAGCCCAAAATCTAGAGGTAAAGCCAAACATCTAGACGTAAAGCCAGATATCTGATGGTAAAGCCCAAGATCTAGAGGAAAAGCCAAATATATAGATTTAAAACCCAGAATCTAGAGGTAAATCCCAATATCTAGACGTAAAGCAAAACATCTAGATGTAAAACCCTACATCTAGAGGTAAAGTCCAATATCTAGACTTAAAGACCAACATCTAGAGGTAAAACCCAACATCTTGAGGTAAAGCCCAACGTCTGGAGGTACAGACCAGATTCTAGAGAGAAGCCAAAAATCCAGATGGAAACCCCAAATCTAGAGGTAAAGCCCAACATATAGAGGTAAAGCCCAGAATCTAGAGGTAAAGCCTAACATCTAGAGGTGAATTCCAAAATCTAGTCTTAAGGCCGACATCTACATTTAAAGCCAAACATATAGATGTAACCCCCAACTTCTAGAGGTAAGGCCCAAAATCTAGAGGTAAAGCCCAACTTCTAGACGTAAAGACATATATCTAGAAGTAAAGCCCAACATCTATAGGAAAAGCCAAATATATACATTTAAACCCCAAAATCTAGAGGTAAAGCCCAATATCTAGACGTAAAGACCAAAATCTAGATGTAAAGCACAACTTCTAGATCTAAAACTCAAAATACAGATGTAAAGCCCAACTTCTAAATCTAAAGCCCAACATCTAGAGGTAAAGCCCAATATTTAGAGTTTATGCGCATCAGTTAGAGGTAAAGCCCAAAATCTATATGTAAAGCCCAACTTCTAGAGGTAAAGCCCATCATCTAGTCCTACAGCCCAACGTCTGCAGGTAAAGCCCAACTTACAGAGGTAAAGGCAAACATCTAGATGTAAAACCCAAACTCTAGAGGTAAAGCCCAACATATAGAGGTATAGCCCAACATCTAGAGATAAAGACCAACATCTAATTGTAAAGCAAAACATCTAGATGTAAAACCCTACATCTAGAGGTAAAGTCCAATATCTAGACTTAAAGACCAACATCTGGAGGTAAAGCCCAATGTCTAGAGGTAATGACCAACTTCTAGAGCTGAAACCCCAAATCTAGATTTAAACCCCAACATCTAGAGATAAAGCCCAACTTCTAGATCTAAGCCAAAAATCTAGAGGTAAAGCCCAACATCTAGAGGTAAAGCCTACCATCTAGTGGTGAATTCCAAAATCTAGTGTTAAGGCCCAACATCTACAGTTAAAGCTAAACATATAGATGTAAAACCCAACGTCTAGAGGTAAGGCCCAAAATCTAGAAGTCAAGCCCAACATCTAGAGTTCAAGCCCAAAGTATTGAGGTAAATCCCAAAGTCTAGAGGTAAAGCCCAAATTCTAGAGGTAAAGCCAAATATATAGATTTAAATACCAAAATCTAGAGGTAAAGCCCAAATTGCAGATATAAAGCCCAACATCTAGAGGTAAAGCCAGATATCTAGACGTAAAGCCCAAAATCTAGATGTAAAGCCCAACTTCTAGATCTAAGGCCAAAAATCTAGATGTAAAGCCTAACTTCTAGAGGTAAAGCCGAATATATAGAGTTAAAGCGCATCATTTAGAGTAAAGCCCAAAATCTAGTGTTAAAGCCCCACATCTAGTGGGAAAGCCCACAATCTAGATGTAAAGCCTATCATCTAGAGGTGAATTCCAAAATCAAGTATTAAGGCCCGACATCTACAGTTAAAGCCAACCATATAGATGTAACCCCCAAATTCTAGAGGTAAGGCCCAAAATCTAGAGGTAAAGCGCAACTTCTAATGTCCAAAATCTAGAGTTAAAGGCCAAAGTCTAGAGGTAAAGCCCAACTTCTAGAGGTAAATTCCAAAATCTAGAGGTAAAGCCGCAGACCTAGTGGTAGAGCCCAAAATCTAGATGTAAAGCCCAACTTAAAGACGTAAAGCCAGTTATCTGATGGTAAAGCCCAACATCTAGAGGAAAAGCGAAATATATAGATTTAAAACCCAAAATCTAGAGGTAAAGCCCAACATCTAAATGTAAAGCAAAACATCTAGATGTAAAACCCTACATCTAGAGGTAAAGTCCAATATCTAGACTTAAAGACCAACATCTAGAGGTAAAGCCCAACGTCTGGAGGTAAAGCCCAGATTCTAGAGAGAAGCCAAAAATCCAGATGGAAAACCCAAAATCTAGTGTTAAAGCCCAACATCTAGAGGTAAAGCCCAGAATCTAGAGGTAAAGCCCAACATCTAGAGGTGAATTCCAAAATCTAGTCTTAAGGCCCGACATCTACAGTTAAAGCCAAACATATAGATGTAACCCTCAACTTCTAGAGGTAAGGCCCAAATTCTAGAGGCAAAGCTCAACACCTAGAGGTAGAGCCCAAAATCTAGATGTAAATCCGAACATCTAGAGGTAAAGCCAGATATCTAGAGGTAAAGCCCAACATACAGAGGTATAGCCCAACTTCTAGAGATAAAGTCCAACGTCTAGATGTAATCCCAACATCTAGAGGTAAAGCCCAACATCTAGAGGTAAAGCCTAACATCTAGTGGTGAATTCCAAAATCCAGTGTTAAGGCCCGACATCTACAGTTAAAGGCAAACATATAGATGTAAACCCCAACTTCTAGAGGTAAGGCCCAGAATCTAGAGGTAAAGCCCAACCTCTAGAGTTAAAGCCCAACGTCTTGAGGTAAAGACAAATATATAGATTTAAAACCCAACATCTAGAGGTAAAGCCCAATATCTAGACGTAAAGCCCAACTTCTAGAGGAAAAGTCCAAATTCTAGAGGCAAAGCCCAACACCTAGAGGTAGAGCCCAAAATCTAGAGGTAAAGCAACATCTAGAGGTAAAGCCAGATATCTAGAGGTAAAGCCAAACATCTAGAGGAAAAGCCAAATATATAGATTTAAAACCCAAAACATAGAGGTAAAGCTCGATATCTAGACGTAAAGATCAAAATCTAGATGTAAAGCCCAACTTCTAGATCTAAAGCCCAAAATCTAGATGTAAAGCCCAACTTCTAGAGGTAAAGCCGAATATATAAAGCGCATCATTTAGAGTAAAGCCCAAAACCTAGAGCTAAAGCCCCACATCTAGAGGGAAAGCCCAGAATCTAGATGTAAAGCCTAACATCTAGAGGTGAATTCCAAAATCAAGTGTTAAGGCCCGACATCTACAGTTAAAGCCAACCATATAGATGTAACCCTCAACTTTTAGAGGTAAGGCCCAAAATCTAGAGGTAAAGCCCAACATCTAGAGTTAAAGCCCAACGTCTTGAGGTAAAGCCAAAGTCTAGAGGTAAAGCCCAACTTCTAGAGGTAAATCCCAAAATCTAGAGGTAAATCCCAAATTGCAGATGTAAAGCCCAACTTTTAGAGTTCAAGTCCAAATTCTAGAGGCAAAGCTCAACACCTAGAGGTAGAGCCCAAAATCTAGAGGTAAAGCAGAACATCTAGAGGAAAAGCCAAATATATAGATTTAAAACCCAAAATCTAGAGGTAAAGCCCAATAGCTAGACGTAAAGCCCAAAATCTAGAAGTTAAGCCCAACTTCTAGATCTAAAGCCCAAAATCTAGATGTAAAGCCCAACTTCTAGAGGTAAAGCCGAATATCTAGAGTTAAAGCGCATCATTTAAACCCAAAATCTAGAGTTAAAGCCCCACATCTAGAGGGAAAGCTAAGAAGCTACATGTAAAGCCTAACATCTAGAGATGAATTCCAAAATCAAGTGTTAAGGCCCGACATCTACAGTTAAAGCCAACCATATAGATGTAACCCCCAACTTCTAGAGGTAAGGCCCAAAATCTAAAGGTAAAGCCCAACTTCTAGAGGTAAAGTCCAAATTCTAGAGGTAAAGCCCAAGACCTAGTGGTAGAGCCGAAAATCTAGAGGTAAAGCCAAACATCTAGACGTAAAGCCAGATATCTGATGGTAAAGCCCAAGATCTAGAGGAAAAGCCAAATATATAGATTTAAAACCCAGAATCTAGAGGTAAATCCCAATATCTAGACGTAAAGCAAAACATCTAGATGTAAAACCCTACATCTAGAGGTAAAGTCCAATATCTAGACTTAAAGACCAACATCTAGAGGTAAAACCCAACATCTTGAGGTAAAGCCCAACGTCTGGAGGTACAGACCAGATTCTAGAGAGAAGCCAAAAATCCAGATGGAAACCCCAAATCTAGAGGTAAAGCCCAACATATAGAGGTAAAGCCCAGAATCTAGAGGTAAAGCCTAACATCTAGAGGTGAATTCCAAAATCTAGTCTTAAGGCCGACATCTACATTTAAAGCCAAACATATAGATGTAACCCCCAACTTCTAGAGGTAAGGCCCAAAATCTAGAGGTAAAGCCCAACTTCTAGACGTAAAGACATATATCTAGAAGTAAAGCCCAACATCTATAGGAAAAGCCAAATATATACATTTAAACCCCAAAATCTAGAGGTAAAGCCCAATATCTAGACGTAAAGACCAAAATCTAGATGTAAAGCACAACTTCTAGATCTAAAACTCAAAATACAGATGTAAAGCCCAACTTCTAAATCTAAAGCCCAACATCTAGAGGTAAAGCCCAATATTTAGAGTTTATGCGCATCAGTTAGAGGTAAAGCCCAAAATCTATATGTAAAGCCCAACTTCTAGAGGTAAAGCCCATCATCTAGTCCTACAGCCCAACGTCTGCAGGTAAAGCCCAACTTACAGAGGTAAAGGCAAACATCTAGATGTAAAACCCAAACTCTAGAGGTAAAGCCCAACATATAGAGGTATAGCCCAACATCTAGAGATAAAGACCAACATCTAATTGTAAAGCAAAACATCTAGATGTAAAACCCTACATCTAGAGGTAAAGTCCAATATCTAGACTTAAAGACCAACATCTGGAGGTAAAGCCCAATGTCTAGAGGTAATGACCAACTTCTAGAGCTGAAACCCCAAATCTAGATTTAAACCCCAACATCTAGAGATAAAGCCCAACTTCTAGATCTAAGCCAAAAATCTAGAGGTAAAGCCCAACATCTAGAGGTAAAGCCTACCATCTAGTGGTGAATTCCAAAATCTAGTGTTAAGGCCCAACATCTACAGTTAAAGCTAAACATATAGATGTAAAACCCAACGTCTAGAGGTAAGGCCCAAAATCTAGAAGTCAAGCCCAACATCTAGAGTTCAAGCCCAAAGTATTGAGGTAAATCCCAAAGTCTAGAGGTAAAGCCCAAATTCTAGAGGTAAAGCCAAATATATAGATTTAAATACCAAAATCTAGAGGTAAAGCCCAAATTGCAGATATAAAGCCCAACATCTAGAGGTAAAGCCAGATATCTAGAAGTAAAGCCCAAAATCTAGATGTAAAGCCCAACTTCTAGATCTAAGGCCAAAAATCTAGATGTAAAGCCTAAATTCTAGAGGTAAAGCCGAATATATAGAGTTAAAGCGCATCATTTAGAGTAAAGCCCAAAATCTAGTGTTAAAGCCCCACATCTAGTGGGAAAGCCCACAATCTAGATGTAAAGCCTATCATCTAGAGGTGAATTCCAAAATCAAGTATTAAGGCCCGACATCTACAGTTAAAGCCAACCATATAGATGTAACCCCCAAATTCTAGAGGTAAGGCCCAAAATCTAGAGGTAAAGCGCAACTTCTAATGTCCAAAATCTAGAGTTAAAGGCCAAAGTCTAGAGGTAAAGCCCAACTTCTAGAGGTAAATTCCAAAATCTAGAGGTAAAGCCGCAGACCTAGTGGTAGAGCCCAAAATCTAGATGTAAAGCCCAACTTAAAGACGTAAAGCCAGTTATCTGATGGTAAAGCCCAACATCTAGAGGAAAAGCGAAATATATAGATTTAAAACCCAAAATCTAGAGGTAAAGCCCAACATCTAAATGTAAAGCAAAACATCTAGATGTAAAACCCTACATCTAGAGGTAAAGTCCAATATCTAGACTTAAAGACCAACATCTAGAGGTAAAGCCCAACGTCTGGAGGTAAAGCCCAGATTCTAGAGAGAAGCCAAAAATCCAGATGGAAAACCCAAAATCTAGTGTTAAAGCCCAACATCTAGAGGTAAAGCCCAGAATCTAGAGGTAAAGCCCAACATCTAGAGGTGAATTCCAAAATCTAGTCTTAAGGCCCGACATCTACAGTTAAAGCCAAACATATAGATGTAACCCTCAACTTCTAGAGGTAAGGCCCAAATTCTAGAGGCAAAGCTCAACACCTAGAGGTAGAGCCCAAAATCTAGATGTAAATCCGAACATCTAGAGGTAAAGCCAGATATCTAGAGGTAAAGCCCAACATACAGAGGTATAGCCCAACTTCTAGAGATAAAGTCCAACGTCTAGATGTAATCCCAACATCTAGAGGTAAAGCCCAACATCTAGAGGTAAAGCCTAACATCTAGTGGTGAATTCCAAAATCCAGTGTTAAGGCCCGACATCTACAGTTAAAGGCAAACATATAGATGTAAACCCCAACTTCTAGAGGTAAGGCCCAGAATCTAGAGGTAAAGCCCAACCTCTAGAGTTAAAGCCCAACGTCTTGAGGTAAAGACAAATATATAGATTTAAAACCCAACATCTAGAGGTAAAGCCCAATATCTAGACGTAAAGCCCAACTTCTAGAGGAAAAGTCCAAATTCTAGAGGCAAAGCCCAAGACCTAGAGGTAGAGCCCAAAATCTAGAGGTAAAGCAACATCTAGAGGTAAAGCCAGATATCTAGAGGTAAAGCCAAACATCTAGAGGAAAAGCCAAATATATAGATTTAAAACCCAAAACATAGAGGTAAAGCTCGATATCTAGACGTAAAGATCAAAATCTAGATGTAAAGCCCAACTTCTAGATCTAAAGCCCAAAATCTAGATGTAAAGCCCAACTTCTAGAGGTAAAGCCGAATATATAAAGCGCATCATTTAGAGTAAAGCCCAAAACCTAGAGCTAAAGCCCCACATCTAGAGGGAAAGCCCAGAATCTAGATGTAAAGCCTAACATCTAGAGGTGAATTCCAAAATCAAGTGTTAAGGCCCGACATCTACAGTTAAAGCCAACCATATAGATGTAACCCTCAACTTTTAGAGGTAAGGCCCAAAATCTAGAGGTAAAGCCCAACATCTAGAGTTAAAGCCCAACGTCTTGAGGTAAAGCCAAAGTCTAGAGGTAAAGCCCAACTTCTAGAGGTAAATCCCAAAATCTAGAGGTAAATCCCAAATTGCAGATGTAAAGCCCAACTTTTAGAGTTCAAGTCCAAATTCTAGAGGCAAAGCTCAACACCTAGAGGTAGAGCCCAAAATCTAGAGGTAAAGCAGAACATCTAGAGGAAAAGCCAAATATATAGATTTAAAACCCAAAATCTAGAGGTAAAGCCCAATAGCTAGACGTAAAGCCCAAAATCTAGAAGTTAAGCCCAACTTCTAGATCTAAAGCCCAAAATCTAGATGTAAAGCCCAACTTCTAGAGGTAAAGCCGAATATCTAGAGTTAAAGCGCATCATTTAAACCCAAAATCTAGAGTTAAAGCCCCACATCTAGAGGGAAAGCTAAGAAGCTACATGTAAAGCCTAACATCTAGAGATGAATTCCAAAATCAAGTGTTAAGGCCCGACATCTACAGTTAAAGCCAACCATATAGATGTAACCCCCAACTTCTAGAGGTAAGGCCCAAAATCTAAAGGTAAAGCCCAACTTCTAGAGGTAAAGTCCAAATTCTAGAGGTAAAGCCCAAGACCTAGTGGTAGAGCCGAAAATCTAGAGGTAAAGCCAAACATCTAGACGTAAAGCCAGATATCTGATGGTAAAGCCCAAGATCTAGAGGAAAAGCCAAATATATAGATTTAAAACCCAGAATCTAGAGGTAAATCCCAATATCTAGACGTAAAGCAAAACATCTAGATGTAAAACCCTACATCTAGAGGTAAAGTCCAATATCTAGACTTAAAGACCAACATCTAGAGGTAAAACCCAACATCTTGAGGTAAAGCCCAACGTCTGGAGGTACAGACCAGATTCTAGAGAGAAGCCAAAAATCCAGATGGAAACCCCAAATCTAGAGGTAAAGCCCAACATATAGAGGTAAAGCCCAGAATCTAGAGGTAAAGCCTAACATCTAGAGGTGAATTCCAAAATCTAGTCTTAAGGCCGACATCTACATTTAAAGCCAAACATATAGATGTAACCCCCAACTTCTAGAGGTAAGGCCCAAAATCTAGAGGTAAAGCCCAACTTCTAGACGTAAAGACATATATCTAGAAGTAAAGCCCAACATCTATAGGAAAAGCCAAATATATACATTTAAACCCCAAAATCTAGAGGTAAAGCCCAATATCTAGACGTAAAGACCAAAATCTAGATGTAAAGCACAACTTCTAGATCTAAAACTCAAAATACAGATGTAAAGCCCAACTTCTAAATCTAAAGCCCAACATCTAGAGGTAAAGCCCAATATTTAGAGTTTATGCGCATCAGTTAGAGGTAAAGCCCAAAATCTATATGTAAAGCCCAACTTCTAGAGGTAAAGCCCATCATCTAGTCCTACAGCCCAACGTCTGCAGGTAAAGCCCAACTTACAGAGGTAAAGGCAAACATCTAGATGTAAAACCCAAACTCTAGAGGTAAAGCCCAACATATAGAGGTATAGCCCAACATCTAGAGATAAAGACCAACATCTAATTGTAAAGCAAAACATCTAGATGTAAAACCCTACATCTAGAGGTAAAGTCCAATATCTAGACTTAAAGACCAACATCTGGAGGTAAAGCCCAATGTCTAGAGGTAATGACCAACTTCTAGAGCTGAAACCCCAAATCTAGATTTAAACCCCAACATCTAGAGATAAAGCCCAACTTCTAGATCTAAGCCAAAAATCTAGAGGTAAAGCCCAACATCTAGAGGTAAAGCCTACCATCTAGTGGTGAATTCCAAAATCTAGTGTTAAGGCCCAACATCTACAGTTAAAGCTAAACATATAGATGTAAAACCCAACGTCTAGAGGTAAGGCCCAAAATCTAGAAGTCAAGCCCAACATCTAGAGTTCAAGCCCAAAGTATTGAGGTAAATCCCAAAGTCTAGAGGTAAAGCCCAAATTCTAGAGGTAAAGCCAAATATATAGATTTAAATACCAAAATCTAGAGGTAAAGCCCAAATTGCAGATATAAAGCCCAACATCTAGAGGTAAAGCCAGATATCTAGAAGTAAAGCCCAAAATCTAGATGTAAAGCCCAACTTCTAGATCTAAGGCCAAAAATCTAGATGTAAAGCCTAAATTCTAGAGGTAAAGCCGAATATATAGAGTTAAAGCGCATCATTTAGAGTAAAGCCCAAAATCTAGTGTTAAAGCCCCACATCTAGTGGGAAAGCCCACAATCTAGATGTAAAGCCTATCATCTAGAGGTGAATTCCAAAATCAAGTATTAAGGCCCGACATCTACAGTTAAAGCCAACCATATAGATGTAACCCCCAAATTCTAGAGGTAAGGCCCAAAATCTAGAGGTAAAGCGCAACTTCTAATGTCCAAAATCTAGAGTTAAAGGCCAAAGTCTAGAGGTAAAGCCCAACTTCTAGAGGTAAATTCCAAAATCTAGAGGTAAAGCCGCAGACCTAGTGGTAGAGCCCAAAATCTAGATGTAAAGCCCAACTTAAAGACGTAAAGCCAGTTATCTGATGGTAAAGCCCAACATCTAGAGGAAAAGCGAAATATATAGATTTAAAACCCAAAATCTAGAGGTAAAGCCCAACATCTAAATGTAAAGCAAAACATCTAGATGTAAAACCCTACATCTAGAGGTAAAGTCCAATATCTAGACTTAAAGACCAACATCTAGAGGTAAAGCCCAACGTCTGGAGGTAAAGCCCAGATTCTAGAGAGAAGCCAAAAATCCAGATGGAAAACCCAAAATCTAGTGTTAAAGCCCAACATCTAGAGGTAAAGCCCAGAATCTAGAGGTAAAGCCCAACATCTAGAGGTGAATTCCAAAATCTAGTCTTAAGGCCCGACATCTACAGTTAAAGCCAAACATATAGATGTAACCCTCAACTTCTAGAGGTAAGGCCCAAATTCTAGAGGCAAAGCTCAACACCTAGAGGTAGAGCCCAAAATCTAGATGTAAATCCGAACATCTAGAGGTAAAGCCAGATATCTAGAGGTAAAGCCCAACATCTAGAGGAAAAGCCAAATATATAGATTTAAAACCCAAAATCTAGAGGTAAAGCCCAATAGCTAGACGTAAACCCCAAAATCTAGATGTAAAGCCCAACTTCTAGAGGTAAAGCCGAATATCTAGAGTTAAAGCGCATCCTTTAGTGTAAAGCCCAAAATCTAGAGTTAAAGCCCAACATCTAGAGGGAAAGCCCAGAATCTAGATGTAAAGCCTAACATCTAGAGGTGAATTCCAAAATCAAGTGTTAAGGCCCGACATCTACAGTTAAAGCCAACCATATAGATGTAACCCCCAACTTCTAGAAGTAAGGCCCAAAATCTAGAGGTAAAGCCCAACAGCTAGAGTTAAAGCCGAACGTCTTGAGGTAAAGCCCAAATTTTAGACGTAAACCCAACTTCCAGAGGTAAAGTCCGAAATCTAGAAGTAAAGCCCAAATTACAGATGTAAATCCCAACTTCTAGAGGTAAAGTCCAAATTCTAGAGGCAAAGCTCAACACCTAGAGGTAGAGCCCAAAATCTAGAGGTAAAGGCCGATATCTAGAGGTAAAGCCCAGAATCTAGAGGTAAAGCACAAGACCTAGTGGTAGAGCCCAAAATCCAGAGGTAAAACCCAACATCTAGAGGTAAAGCCAGATATCTGATGGTAAATCCCAACATCTAGAGGAAAAGCCAAATATATAGATTTAAAACCCAAAATCTAGAGAGAAAGCCCAACATCAAAATGTAAAGCAAAACATCTAGATGTAAAACCCTACATCTAGAGGTAAAGTCCAATATCTAGACTTAAAGACCAACATCTAGAGGTAAAACCCAACATCTTGAGGTAAAGCCAACGTCTGGAGGTACAGCCCAGATTCTAGAGAGAAGCCAAAAATCCAGATGGAAAACCCAAAATCCCAGGTAAAACCTAACATCTAGAGGTGAATTCCAAAATCTAGTGTTAAGGCCCGACATCTAGAGTTAAAGCCAAACATATAGATGTAAACCCCAACTTTTAGAGGTAAGGCCCAAAATCTAGAGGTAAAGCCCAACAGCGAGAGTTAAAGCCGAACGTCTTGAGGTAAAGCCCAAAGTCTAGAGGTAAAGCCCAACTTCTAGAGGTAAAGTCCAAAATCTAGAGGTAAAGCCCAAGACCTAGTGGCAGACCCCAAAATCTAGAGGTAAAGCCCAACATCTAGACATAAAGACATATATCTAGAAGTAAAGCCCAACATCTAGAGGAAAAGCCAAATATATAGATTTAAAACACAAAATCTAGAGTTAAAGCCAAACACCTAAATGTAAAGCAAAACATCTAGATGTAAAACCCTACATCTAGAGGTAAAGTCCAATATCTAGACTTAAAGACCAACATCTAGAGGTAAAACCCAACATCTAGAGGTAAAGCCCAATATTTAGAGTTTATGCGCATCAGTTAGAGGTAAAGCCCAAAATCTAGATGTAAAGCCCAACTTCTAGAGGTAAAGCCCATCATCTAGTCCTACAGCCCAATGTCTGCAGGTAAAGCCCAACTTACAGAGGTAAAGGCAAACATCTAGATGTAAAACCCAAACTCTAGAGGTAAAGCCCAACATATAGAGGTATAGCCCAAATTCTAGAGATAAAGTCCAATGTCTAGATGTAATCCCAACATCTAGAGGTAAAGCCTAACATCTAGAGGTGAAGCACAACATATAGAGGTATAACCCTACATCTAGAGATAAAACCAACATCTAAATGTAAAGCAAAAAATCTAGATGTAAAACCCTATATCTAGAGGTAAAGTCCAATATCTAGTCATAAAGACCAACATCTGGAGGTAAAGCCCAATGTCTAGAGGTAATGACCAACTTCTAGAGCTGAAAACCCAAATCTAGATTTAAGCCCAATATCTAGAAATACAGCCCAAATTCTAGATCTAAGCCAAAAATCTAGTGGTAAAGCCCAACATCTAGAGGTAAAGCCTACCATCCAGTGGTGAATACCAAAATCTAGTGTTAAGGCCCAAAATCTAGAGTTAAAGCCAAACATATAGATGTAAAACCCAACTTTTAGAGGTAAGGCCCAAAATCTAGAGGTAAAGCCCAACATCTAGAGTTCAAGCCCAAAGTCTTGAAGTAAAGCCCAAAGTCTAGATGTAAAGCCCAAATTCTAGAGGTAAAGCTAAATATCTAGATTTAAATCCCAAAATCTAGAGGTAAAGCCCAAATTGAAGATGTAAAGCCCAACATCTAGAGGTACAGCCAGATATCTAGAATTAAAGCCCAACATCTAGAGGAAATGCCAAATATATAGATTTAAAACCCAAAATCCTGAGGTAAAGCCCAATATATAGACGTGGAGCCCAAAATCTAGATGTAAAGCCCAACTTCTAGATCTAAGGCCCAAAATCTAGATGTAAAGCCAAACTTCTAGAGGTAAAGCCGAATATATAGAGTTAACGCGCATCATTTAGAGTAAAGCCCAAAATCTAGAGTTAAAGCCCGACATCTAGTGCGAAAGCCCACAATCTAGATATAAAGCCTAATATCAAGAGGTGAATTCCAAAATCAAGTGTTAAGGCCCGACATCTACAGTTAAAGCCAACCATATAGATGTAACCCCCAACTTCTAGAGGTAAAGTCCAAAATCTAGAGGTAAAGGCCAAAGTCTAGAGGTAAAGCCCAAATTCTAGAGGTAAAGTCCAAAATCTAGAGTTAAAGCCCAAGACCTAGTGGTAGAGCCCATAATCTAGAGGTAAAGCCCAACATCTAGAGGTAAAGCCAGATATCTGTCGGTAAAGCCCAACATCTAGAGGAAAAGCCAAATATATAGATTTAAAACCCAAAATCTAGAAGTAAAGCCCAATATCTAGACGTAAAGCCCAAAATCTAGATGTAAAGCCCAACTTCTAGATCTAAAGCCCAAAATCTAGATGTAAAGCCCAACTTCTAAATCTATAGCCCAACTTCTAGAGGTAACGCCCAATATTTAGAGTTTAAGCGCATCATTTAGAGGTAAAGCCCAAAATCTAGATGTAAAGCCCAACTTCTACAGGTAAAGCCCATCATCTAGTCCTACAGCCCAATGTCCGCAGGTAAAGGATAACTTACAGAGGTAAAGGCAAACATCTAGATGTAAAACGCAAAATCTAGAGGTAAAGCCCAACATACAGAGGTATAGCCCAACTTCTAGAGATAAAGTCCAACGTCTAGATGTAATCCCAACATCTAGAGGTAAAGCCCAACATCTAGAGGTAAAGCCTAACATCTAGTGGTGAATTCCAAAATCTAGTGTTAAGGCCCGACATCTACAGTTAAAGGCAAACATACAGATGTAAACCCCAACTTCTAGAGGTAAGGCCCAGAATCTAGAGGTAAAGCCCAACCTCTAGAGTTAAAGCCCAACGTCTTGAGGTAAAGACAAATATATAGATTTAAAACCCAACATCTAGAGGTAAAGCCCAATATCTAGACGTAAAGCCCAACTTCTAGAGGAAAAGTCCAAATTCTAGAGGCAAAGCCCAACACCTAGAGGTAGAGCCCAAAATCTAGAGGTAAAGAAACATCTAGAGGTAAAGCCAGATATCTAGAGGTAAAGCCAAACATGTAGAGGAAAAGCCAAATATATAGATTTAAAACCCAAAATATAGAGGTAAAGCTCGATATCTAGACGTAAAGATCAAAATCTAGATGTAAAGCCCAACTTCTAGATCTAAAGCCCAAAATCTAGATGTAAAGCCCAACTTCTAGAGGTAAAGCCGAATATATAAAGCGCATCATTTAGAGTAAAGCCCAAAACCTAGAGCTAAAGCCCTACATCTAGAGGGAAAGCCCAGAATCTAGATGTAAAGCCTAACATCTAGAGGTGAATTCCAAAATCAAGTGTTAAGGCCCGACATCTACAGTTAAAGCCAACCATATAGATGTAACCCTCAACTTCTAGAGGTAAGGCCCAAAATCTAGAGGTAAAGCCCAACATCTAGAGTTAAAGCCCAACGTCTTGAGGTAAAGCCAAAGTCTAGAGGTAAAGCCCAACTTCTAGAGGTAAATCCCAAAATCTAGAGGTAAATCCCAAATTGCAGATGTAAAGCCCAACTTTTAGAGTTAAAGTCCAAATTCTAGAGGCAAAGCTCAACACCTAGAGGTAGAGCCCTAAATCTAGAGGTAAAGCCGAACATCTAGAGGAAAAGCCAAATATATAGATTTAAAACCCAAAATCTAGAGGTAAAGCCCAATAGCTAGACGTAAAGCCCAAAATCTAGAAGTTAAGCCCAACTTCTAGCTCTAAAGCCCAAAATCTAGATGTAAAGCCCAACTTCTAGAGGTAAAGCCGAATATCTAGAGTTAAAGCGCATCATTTAAAGCCCAAAATCTAGAGTTAAAGCCCCACATCTAGAGGGAAAGCCCAGAAGCTACATGTAAAGCCTAACATCTAGAGGTGAATTCCAAAATCAAGTGTTAAGGCCCGACATCTACAGTTAAAGCCAACCATATAGATGTAACCCCCAACTTCTAGAGGTAAGGCCCAAAATCTAGAGGTAAAGCCCAAGACCTAGTGGTAGAGCCCAAAATCTAGGGGTAAAGCCAAACATCTAGACGTAAAGCCAGATATCTGATGGTAAAGCCCAAGATCTAGAGGAAAAGCCAAATATATAGATTTAAAACCCAGAATCTAGAGGTAAAGCCCAATATCTAGACGTAAAGCAAAACATCTAGATGTAAAACCCTACATCTAGAGGTAAAGTCCAATATCTAGACTTGAAGACCAACATCTAGAGGTAAAACCCAACATCTTGAGGTAAAGCCCAACGTCTGGAGGTACAGACAAGATTCTAGAGAGAAGCCAAAAATCCAGATGGAAACCACAAAATCTAGAGGTAAAGCCCAACATATAGAGGTAAAGCCCAGAATCTAGAGGTAAAGCCTAACATCTAGAGGTGAATTCCAAAATCTAGTCTTAAGGCCGACATCTACATTTAAAGCCAAACATATAGATGTAACCCCCAACTTCTAGAAGTAAGGCCCAAAATCTAGAGATAAAGCCCAAATTCTAATGTCCAAAACCTAGAGTTAAAGGCCAAAGTCTAGATGTAAAGCCCAACTTCTAGAGGTAAATTCCAAAATCTAGAGGTAAAGCCGCAGACCTAGTGGTAGAGCCCAAAATCTAGAGGTAAAGCCCAACTTAAAGACGTAAAGCCAGTTATCTGATGGTAAAGCCCAACATCTAGAGGAAAAGCGAAATATATAGATTTAAAACCCAAAATCTAGAGGTAAAGCCCAACATCTAAATGTAAAGCAAAACATCTAGATGTAAAACCCTACATCTAGAGGTAAAGTCCAATATCTAGACTTAAAGACCAACATCTAGAGGTAAAGCCCAACGTCTGGAGGTAAAGCCCAGATTCTAGAGAGAAGCCAAAAATCCAGATGGAAAACCCAAACTCTAGAGGTAAAGCCCAACATCTAGAGATAAAGCCCAGAATCTAGAGGTAAAGCCTAACATCTAGAGGTGAATTCCAAAATCTAGTCTTAAGGCCCGACATCTACAGTTAAATCCAACCATATAGATATAACCCCCAACTTCTAGAGGTAAGGCCCAAAATCTAGAGGTAAAGCCCAACAGCTAGAGTTAAAGCCGAACGTCTTGAGGTGAAGCCCAAAGTCTAGAGTTAAAGCCCAACTTCTAGAGGTAAAGCCCAACATCTAGACGTAAAGCCAGATATCTGACGGTAAAGCCCAACATCTAGAGGAAAAGCCAAATATATAGATTTAAAACCCAAAATCTAGAGATAAAGCCCAACATCAAAATGTAAAGCAAAACATCTAGATGTAAAACCCTACATCTAGAGGTAAAGTCCAATATCTAGACTTAAAGACCAACATCTAGAGGTAAAACCCAACATCTTGAGGTAAAGCCCAACGTCTGGAGGTAAAGCCCAGATTCTAGAGAGAAGCCAAAAATCCAGATGGAAAACCCAGAATCTAGAGGTAAAGCCCAATATCTAGACGTAAAGCACAAAATCTAGATGTAAAGCCCAACTTCTAGAGGTAAAGCCGAATTTATAAAGCGCATCTTTTAGAGTAAAGCCCAAAATCTAGAGTTAAAGCCCCACATCTAGAGGGAAAGCCCAGAATCTAGATGTAAGGCCTAACATCTAGAGGTGAATTCCAAAATCAAGTGTTAAGTCCCGATATCTACAGTTAAAGCCAAACATATAGATGTAACCCCCAACTTCTAGAGGTAAGGCCCAAAATCTAGAGGTAAAGCCCAACAGCTAGAGTTAAAGCCGAACGTCTTGAGGTAAAGCCCAAAGTCTAGAGGTAAAGCACCACTTCTAGAGGTAAAGTCCAAAATCTAGAGGTAAAGTCCAAGACCTAGTGGTAGACCCCAAAATCTAGAGGTAAAGCCCAATATCTAGACGTAAAGACATATATCTAGAAGTAAAGCCCAACATCTAGAGGAAAAGCCAAATATATAGATTTAAAACACAAAATCTAGAGATAAAGCCCAACACCTAAATGTAAAGCAAAACATCTAGATGTAAAACCCTACATCTAGAGGTAAAGCCTAACATCTAGAGGTGAAGCATAACATATAGAGGTATAACCCAACATCTAGAGATAAAGACCAACATCTAAATGTAAAGCAAAATATCTAGATGTAAAACCCTACATCTAGAGGTAAAGTCCAATATCTACTCTTAAAGACCAACATCTGGAGGTAAAGCCCAATGTCTAGAGGTAATGACCAACTTCCACAGCTAAAAACCCAAATCTAGATTTAAACCCCAACATCTAGAGATAAAGCCCAACTTCTAGATCTAACCCAAACATCTAGAGGTAAAGCCCAACATCTAGAGGTAAAGCCTAACATCTAGTGGTGAATTCCAAAATCTAGTGTTAAGGCCCGACATCTACAGTTAAAGGCAAACATATAGATGTAACCCCCAACTTCTAGAGGTAAGGCCCAGAATCTAGAGGTAAAGCCCAACCTGTAGAGTTAAAGCCCAACGTCTTGAGGTAAAGACAAATATATAGATTTAAAACCCAACATCTAGAGGTAAAGCCCAATATCTAGACGTAAAGCCCAACTTCTAGAGGAAAAGTCCAAATTCTAGAGGCAAAGCCCAACACCTAGAGGTAGAGCCCAAAATCTAGAGGTAAAGGAACATCTAGAGGTAAAGCCAGATATCTAGAGGTAAAGCCCAACATCTAGAGGAAAAGCCAAATATATAGATTTAAAACCCAAAATATAGAGGTAAAGCCCGATATCTAGACGTAAAGATCAAAATCTAGATGTAAAGCCCAACTTCTAGATCTAAAGCCCAAAATCTAGATGTAAAGCCCAACTTCTAGAGGTAAAGCCGAATATATAGAGTTAACGCGCATCATTTAGAGTAAAGCCCAAAATCTAGAGTTAAAGCCCGACATCTAGTGGGAAAGCCCACAATCTAGATGTAAAGCCTAATATCAAGAGGTGAATTCCAAAATCAAGTGTTAAGGCCCAACATCTACAGTTAAAGCCAACCATATAGATGTAACCCCCAACTTCTAGAGGTAAAGTCCAAAATCTAGAGGTAAAGGCCAAAGTCTAGAGGTAAAGCCCAAATTCTAGAGGTAAAGTCCAAAATCTAGAGTTAAAGCCCAAGACCTAGTGGTAGAGCCCATAATCTAGAGGTAAAGCCCAACATCTAGAGGTAAAGCCAGATATCTGACGGTAAAGCCCAACATCTAGAGGAAAAGCCAAATATATAGATTTAAAACCCAAAATCTAGAAGTAAAGCCCAATATCTAGACGTAAAGCCCAAAATCTAGATGTAAAGCCCAACTTCTAGATCTAAAGCCCAAAATCTAGATGTAAAGCCCAACTTCTAAATCTATAGCCCAACTTCTAGAGGTAACGCCCAATATTTAGAGTTTAAGCGCATCATTTAGAGGTAAAGCCCAAAATCTAGATGTAAAGCCCAACTTCTAGAGGTAAAGCCCATCATCTAGACCTACAGCCCAATGTCTGCAGGTAAAGCCCAACTTACAGAGGTAAAGGCAAACATCTAGATGTAAAACCCAAACTCTAGAGGTAAAGCCCAACATACAGAGGTATAGCCCAACTTCTAGAGATAAAGTCCAACGTCTAGATGTAATCCCAACATCTAGAGGTAAAGCCTAACATCTAGAGGTGAAGCACAACATATAGAGGTATAACCCAACATCTAGAGATAAAGACCAACATCTAAATGTAAAGCAAAATATCTAGATGTAAAACCCTACATCTAGAGGTAAAGTCCAATATCTACTCTTAAAGACCAACATCTGGAGGTAAAGCCCAATGTCTAGAGGTAATGACCAACTTCTAGAGCTAAAAACCCAAATCTAGATTTAAACCCCAACATCTAGAGATAAAGCCCAACTTCTAGATCTAACCCAAACATCTAGATGTAAAGCCCAACATCTAGAGGTAAAGCCTAACATCTAGTGGTGAATTCCAAAATCTAGTGTTAAGGCCCGACATCTACAGTTAAAGGCAAACATATAGATGTAAACACCAACTTCTAGAGGTAAGGCCCAGAATCTAGAGATAAAGACCAACCTCTAGAGTTAAAGCCCAACGTCTTGAGGTAAAGACAAATATATAGATTTAAAACCCAACATCTAGAGGTAAAGCCCAATATCTAGACGTAAAGCCCAACTTCTAGAGGAAAAGTCCAAATTCTAGAGGAAAAGCCCAACACCTAGAGGTAGAGCCCAAAATCTAGAGGTAAAGCAACATCTAGAGGTAAAGCCAGATATCTAGAGGTAAAGCCCAACATCTAGAGGAAAAGCCAAATATATAGATTTAAAACCCAAAATATAGAGGTAAAGCCCGATATCTAGACGTAAAGATCAAAATCTAGATGTAAAGCCCAACTTCTAGATCTAAAGCCCAAAATCTAGATGTAAAGCCCAACTTCTAGAGGTAAAGCCGAATATATAGAGTTAACGCGCATCATTTAGAGTAAAGCCCAAAATCTAGAGTTAAAGCCCGACATCTAGTGGGAAAGCCCACAATCTAGATGTAAAGCCTAATATCAAGAGGTGAATTCCAAAATCAAGTGTTAAGGCCCGACATCTACAGTTAAAGCCAACCATATAGATGTAACCCCCAACTTGTAGAGGTAAAGTCCAAAATCTAGAGGTAAAGGCCAAAGTCTAGAGGTAAAGCCCAAATTCTAGAGGTAAAGTCCAAAATCTAGAGTTAAAGCCCAAGACCTAGTGGTAGAGCCCATAATCTAGAGGTAAAGCCCAACATCTAGAGGTAAAGCCAGATATCTGACGGTAAAGCCCAACATCTAGAGGAAAAGCCAAATATATAGATTTAAAACCCAAAATCTAGAGGTAAAGCCCAACATCTAGAGGAAAAGCCAAATATATAGATTTAAAACCCAAAATATAGAAGTAAAGCCCGATATCTAGACGTAAAGACCAATATCTAGATGTAAAGCACAACTTCTAGATCTAAAGCTCAAAATATAGATGTAAAGCCCAACTTCTAAATCTAAAGCCCAACATCTAGAGGTAAAGCCCAATATTTCGAGTTTAAGCGCATCATTTAGAGGTAAAGCCCAAAATCTAGATGTAATGCCCAACTTCTAGAGGTAAAGCCCATCATCTAGTCCTACAGCCCAATGTCTGCAGGTAAAGCATAACATACACAGGTAAAGGCAAACATCTAGATGTAAAACCCAAAATCTAGAGGTAAAGCCCAACATATAGAGGTATAGCCCAAATTCTAGAGATAAAGTCCAACGTCTAGATGTAATCCCAACATCTAGAGGTAAAGCCTAACATCTAGATGTGAAGCACAACATATAGAGGTATAACCCAACATAAAGAGATAAAGACCAACATCTAAATGTAAAGCAAAACATCTAGATGTAAAACCCTACATCTAGAGGTAAAGTCCAATATCTAGACTTAAAGACCAACATCTGGAGGTAAAGCCCAATGTCTAGAGGTAATGACCAACTTCCAGAGTTAAAACCCCAAATCTAGATTTAAACCCCAACATCTAGAGATAAAGCCCAACTTCTAGATCTAAGCCAAACATCTAGAGGTAAAGCCCAACATCTAGAGGTAAAGCCTAACATCTAGTGGTGAATTCCAAAATCTAGTGTTAAGGCCCAACATCTACAGTTAAAGGCAAACATATAGATGTAAACCCCAAATTCTAGAGGTAAGGCCCAAAACGTAGAGTTAAAGCCCAACATCTAGAGTTAAAGCCCAACGTCTTGAGGTAAAGCCCAAAGTCTAGAGGTAAAGCCAAATATCTAGATTTAAATCCCAAAATCTAGACGTAAAGCCCAAATTGCAGATGTAAATCCCAACTTCTAGAGGTAAGGCCCAGACTCTAGAGGTAAAGACCAACCTCTAGAGTTAAAGCCCAACGTCTTGAGGTAAAGACAAATATATAGATTTAAAACCCAACATCTAGAGGTAAAGCCCAATATCTAGACGTAAAGCCCAACTTCTAGAGGAAAAGTCCAAATTCTAGAGGCAAAGCCCAACACCTAGAGGTAGAGCCCAAAATCTAGAGGTAAAGCAACATCTAGAGGTAAAGCCAGATATCTAGAGGTAAAGCCCAACATCTAGAGGAAAAGCCAAATATATAGATTTAAAACCCAGAATCTAGAGGTAAAGCCCAATATCTAGACGTAAACCCAAAATCTAGATGTAAAGCCCAACTTCTAGAGGTAAAGCCGAATATATAAACAGCATCATTTAGAGTAAAGCCCAAAACCTAGAGTTAAAGCCCCACATCTAGAGGGAAAGCCCAGAATCTAGAGGTAAAGCACAAGACCTAGTGGTAGAGCCCAAAATCTAGAGGTAAAGCCCAACATCTAGAGGTAAAGCCAGATATCTGATGGTAAAGCCCAACATCTAGAGGAAAAGCCAAATATATAGATTTAAAACCCAAAATCTAGAGATAAAGCCCAACATCAAAATGTAAAGCAAAACATCTAGATGTAAAACCCTACATCTAGAGGTAAAGTCCAATATCTAGACTTAAAGACCAACATCTAGAGGTAAAACCCAACATCTTGAGGTAAAGCCCAACGTCTGGAGGTACAGCCCAGATTCTAGAGAGAAGCCAAAAATCCAGATGGAAATCCCAAAATCTAGAGGTAAAGCCCAACATCTAGAGGGAAAGCCCAGAATCTAGAGGTAAAGCCTAACATCTAGAGGTGAATTCCAAAATCAAGTGTTAAGGCCCGACATCTACAGTTAAAGCCAACCATATAGATGTAACCCTCAACTTCTAGAGGTAAGGCCGAAAATCTAGAGGTAAAGCCCAACATCTAGAGTTAAAGCCCAACGTCTTGAGGTAAAGCCAAATTCTAGAGGTAAAGCCCAACTTCTAGAGGTACATCCCAAAATCTAGAGGTAAATTCCGTATTGCAGATGTAAAGCCCAACTTTTAGAGTTAAAGTCCAAATTCTAGAGGCAAAGCTCAACACCTAGAGGTAGAGCCCAAAATCTAGAGGTAAAGCCGAACATCTAGAGGAAAAGCCAAATATATAGATTTAAAACCCAAAATCTAGAGGTAAAGCCCAATAGCTAGACGTAAAGCCCAAAATCTAGATGTTAAGCCCAACTTCTAGATCTAAAGCCCAAAATCTAGATCTAAAGCCCAACTTCTAGAGGTAAAGCCGAATATCTAGAGATAAGCGCATCATTTAAATCCCAAAATCTAGAGTTAAAGCCCCACATCTAGAGGGAAAGCCCAGAAGCTACTTGTAAAGCCTAACATCTAGAGGTGAATTCCAAAATCAAGTGTTAAGGCCCGACATCTACAGTTAAAGCCAACCATATAGATGTAACCCCCACCTTCTAGAGGTAAGGCCCAAAATCTAGAGGTAAAGCCCAACAGCTAGAGTTAAAGCCGAACGTCTTGAGGTAAAGCCCAAAGTCTAGAGGTAAAGCCCAACTTCTAGAGGTAAAGTCCAAAATCTAGAGGAAAAGCCCAAGACCTAGTGGTAGAGCCCAAAATCTAGAGGTAAAGCCCAACATCTAGACGTAAAGCCAGATATCTGACGGTAAAGCCCAACATCTAGAGGAAAAGCCAAATATATAGATTTAAAACCCAAAATCTAGAGATAAAGCCCAACACCTAAATGTAAAGCAAAACATCTAGATGTAAAACCCTACATCTAGAGGTAAAGTCCAATATCTAGACTTAAAGACCAACATCTAGAGGTAAAACCCAACATCTAGAGTTAAAGCCCAATATCTAGACGTTAAGTCCAAAATCTAGATGTAAAGCACAACTTCTAGATCTAAAGCTGAAAATATAGATGTAAAGCCCAACTTCTAAATCTAAAGCCCAACATCTAGAGGTAAAGCCCAATATTTCGAGTTTAAGCGCATCATTTAGAGGTAAAGCCCAAGATCGAGATGTAAAGCCCAACTTCTAGAGGTAAAGCCCATCATCTAGTCCTACAGCCCAATGTCTGCAGGTAAAGCCTAACTTACAGAGATAAAGGCAAACATCTAGATGTAAAACCCAAACTCTAGAGGTAAAGCCCAACATATAGAGGTATAGCCCAAATTCTAGAGATAAAGTCCAACGTCTAGATGTAATCCCAACATCTAGAGGTAAAGCCTAACATCTAGAGGTGAAGCACAACATATAGAGGTATAACCCAACATCTAGAGATAAAGACCAACATCTAAATGTAAAGCAAAACATCTAGATGTAAAACCCTACATCTAGAGGTAAAGTCCAATATCTAGACTTAAAGACCAACATCTGGAGGTAAACCCCAATGTCTAGAGGTAATGACCAACTTCCAGAGCTAAAACCACAAATCTAGATTTAAACCCCAATATCTAGAGATAAAGCCCAAGTTCTAGATCTAACCCAAACATCTAGAGGTAAAGCCCAACATCTAGAGGTAAAGCCTAACATCTAGTGGTGAATTCCAAAATCTAGTGTTAAGGCCAGACATCTACAGTTAAAGGCAAACATATAGATGTAAACCCCAACTTCTAGAGGTAAGGCCCAGAATCTAGAGGTAAAGACCAACCTCTAGAGTTAAAGCCCAACGTCTTGAGGTAAAGACAAATATATAGATTTAAAACCCAACATCTAGAGGTAAAGCCCAATATCTAGACGTAAAGCCCAACTTCTAGAGGAAAAGTCCAAATTCTAGAGGAAAAGCCCAACACCTAGAGGTAGAGCCCAAAATCTAGAGGTAAAGCAACATCTAGAGGTAAAGCCAGATATCTAGAGGTAAAGACCAACATCTAGAGGAAAAGCCAAATATATAGATTTAAAACCCAGAATCTAGAGGTAAAGCCCAATATCTAGACGTAAACCCAAAATCTAGATGTAAAGCCCAACTTCTAGAGGTAAAGCCGAATATATAAAGCGCATCATTTAGAGTAAAGCCCAAAACCTAGAGTTAAAGCCCCACATCTAGAGGGAAAGCCCAGAAGCTACATGTAAAGCCTAACATCTAGAGGTGAATTCCAAAATCAAGTGTTAAGGCCCGATATCTACAGTTAAAGCCAACCATATAGATGTAACCCACAACTTCTAGAGGTAAAGTCCAAAATCTAGAGGTAAAGCCCAACAGCTAGAGTTAAAGCCGAACGTCTTGAGGTAAAGCCCAAAGTCTAGAGTTAAAGCCCAACTTCTAGAGGTAAAGCCCAACATCTAGACGTAAAGCCAGATATCTGACGGTAAAGCCCAACATCTAGAGGAAAAGCCAAATATATAGATTTAAAACCCAAAATCTAGAGGTAAAGCCCAATATCTAGACGTAAAGCCCAAAATCTAGATGTAAAGCACAACTTCTAGATCTAAAGCTGAAAATATAGATGTACAGCCCAACTTCTAAATCTAAAGCCCAACATCTAGAGGTAAAGCCCAATATTTCGAGTTTAAGCGCATCATTTAGAGGTAAAACCCAAAATCTAGATGTAAAGCCCAACTTCTAGAGGTAAAGCCCATCATCTAGTCCTACAGCCCAATGTCTGCAGGTAAAGCATAACTTACAGAGGTAAAGGCAAACATCTAGATATGAAACCCAAACTCTAGAGGTAAAGCCCAACTTATAGAGGTATAGCCCAAATTCTAGAGATAAAGTCCAACGTCTAGATGTAATCCCAACATCTAGAGGAAAAGCCTAACATCTAGAGGTGAAGCACAACATATAGAGGTATAACCCAACATCTAGATATAAAGACGAACATCTAAATGTAAAGCAAAACATCTAGATGTAAAACCCTACATCTAGAGGTAAAGTCCAATATCTAGACTTAAAGACCAACATCTGGAGGTAAACCCCAATGTCTAGAGGTAATGACCAACTTCCAGAGCTAAAACCACAAATCTAGATTTAAACCCCAATATCTAGAGATAAAGCCCAAGTTCTAGATCTAACCCAAACATCTAGAGGTAAAGCCCAACATCTAGAGGTAAAGCCTAACATCTAGTGGTGAATTCCAAAATCTAGTGTTAAGGCCAGACATCTACAGTTAAAGGCAAACATATAGATGTAAACCCCAACTTCTAGAGGTAAGGCCCAGAATCTAGAGGTAAAGACCAACCTCTAGAGTTAAAGCCCAACGTCTTGAGGTAAAGACAAATATATAGATTTAAAACCCAACATCTAGAGGTAAAGCCCAATATCTAGACGTAAAGCCCAACTTCTAGAGGAAAAGTCCAAATTCTAGAGGAAAGCCAAACACCTAGAGGTAGAGCCCAAAATCTAGAGGTAAAGCAACATCTAGAGGTAAAGCCAGATATCTAGAGGTAAAGACCAACATCTAGAGGAAAAGCCAAATATATAGATTTAAAACCCAGAATCTAGAGGTAAAGCCCAATATCTAGACGTAAACCCAAAATCTAGATGTAAAGCCCAACTTCTAGAGGTAAAGCCGAATATATAAAGCGCATCATTTAGAGTAAAGCCCAAAACCTAGAGTTAAAGCCCCACATCTAGAGGGAAAGCCCAGAAGCTACATGTAAAGCCTAACATCTAGAGGTGAATTCCAAAATCAAGTGTTAAGGCCCGATATCTACAGTTAAAGCCAACCATATAGATGTAACCCACAACTTCTAGAGGTAAAGTCCAAAATCTAGAGGTAAAGCCCAACAGCTAGAGTTAAAGCCGAACGTCTTGAGGTAAAGCCCAAAGTCTAGAGTTAAAGCCCAACTTCTAGAGGTAAAGCCCAACATCTAGACGTAAAGCCAGATATCTGACGGTAAAGCCCAACATCTAGAGGAAAAGCCAAATATATAGATTTAAAACCCAAAATCTAGAGGTAAAGCCCAATATCTAGACGTAAAGCCCAAAATCTAGATGTAAAGCACAACTTCTAGATCTAAAGCTCAAAATATAGATGTACAGCCCAACTTCTAAATCTAAAGCCCAACATCTAGAGGTAAAGCCCAATATTTCGAGTTTAAGCGCATCATTTAGAGGTAAAACCCAAAATCTAGATGTAAAGCCCAACTTCTAGAGGTAAAGCCCATCATCTAGTCCTACAGCCCAATGTCTGCAGGTAAAGCCCAACTTCCAGAGGTGAAGGCAAACATCTAGATGTGAAACCCAAACTCTAGAGGTAAAGCCCAACTTATAGAGGTATAGCCCAAATTCTAGAGATAAAGTCCAACGTCTAGATGTAATCCCAACATCTAGAGGAAAAGCCAAATATATAGATTTAAAACCCAAAATATAGAGGTAAAGCCCGATATCTAGACGTAAAGATCAAAATCTAGATGTAAAGCCCAACTTCTAGATCTAAAGCCCAAAATCTAGATGTAAAGCACAACTTCTAGAGGTAAAGCCGAATATATAAAGCACATCATTTAGAGTAAAGCCCAAAACCTAGAGCTAAAGCCCCACACCTAGAGGGAAAGCCCAGAATCTAGAGGTAAAGCCTAACATCTAGAGGTGAATTCCAAAATCTAGTCTTAAGGCCGACATCTACATTTAAAGACAACCATATAGATGTAACCCCCAACTTCTAGAGGTAAGGCCCAAAATCTAGAGGTAAAGCCCAACTTCTAGAGGTAAAATCCAAAATCTAGAGGTAAAGCCCAAGATCTAGTGGTAGAGCCCAAAATCTAGAGGTAAAGCCCAACATCTAGACGTAAAGACATATATCTAGAAGTAAAGCCCAACATCTATAGGAAAAGCCAAATATATACATTTAAACCCCAAAATCTAGAGGTAAAGCCCAATATCAAGACGTAAAGACCAAAATCTAGATGTAAAGCACAACTTCTAGATCTAAAGCTCAAAATATAGATGTAAAGCCCAACTTCTAAATCTAAAGCCCAACATCTAGAGGTAAAGCCCAATATTTAGAGTTTAAGCGCATCATTTAGAGGTAAAGCCCAAAATCTAGATGTAATGCCCAACTTCTAGAGGTAAAGCCCATCATCTAGTCCTACAGCCCAATGTCTGCAGGTAAAGCATAACTTACACAGGTAAAGGCAAACATCTAGATGTAAAACCCAAAATCTAGAGGTAAAGCCCAACATATAGAGGTATAGCCCAAATTCTAGAGATAAAGTCCAACGTCTAGATGTAATCCCAACATCTAGAGGTAAAGCCTAACATCTAGAGGTGAAGCACAACATATAGAGGTATAACCCAACATAAAGAGATAAAGACCAACATCTAAATGTAAAGCAAAACATCTAGATGTAAAACCCTACATCTAGAGGTAAAGTCCAATATCTAGACTTAAAGACCAACATCTGGAGGTAAAGCCCAATGTCTAGAGGTAATGACCAACTTCCAGAGTTAAAACCCCAAATCTAGATTTAAACCCCAACATCTAGAGATAAAGCCCAACCTCTAGAGGTAAAGCCTAACATCTAGTGGTGAATTCCAAAATCTAGTGTTAAGGCCCAACATCTACAGTTAAAGCCAAACATATAGATGTAAAACCCAACTTCTAGAGGTAAGGCCCAAAACCTAGAGTTAAAGCCCAACATCTAGAGTTAAAGCCCAACGTCTTGAGGTAAAGCCCAAATTCTAGAGGTAAAGCCAAATATCTAGATTTAAATCCCAAAATCTAGACGTAAAGCCCAAATTGCAGATGTAAATCCCAACTTCTAGAGGTAAAGTCCAAATTCTAGAGGCAAAGCTCAACACCTAGAGGTAGAGCCCAAAATCTAGAGGTAAAGCCAGATATCTAGAGGTAAAGCCCGATATCTAGAGGTAAAGCCCAACTACTTGAGGAAAAGCCCAACATCTAGAGGAAAAGCCAAATATATAGATTTAAAACCCATAATCTAGAGGTAAAGCCCAATATCTAGACGTAAAGCCCAAAATCTAGATGTAAAGCACAACTTCTAATCTAAAGCCCAACATATAGAGGTAAAGACCAATATCTAGAGGTAAAACCCAACATCTAGAGGTAAAGCCAGATATCTAGAGGTAAAGCCCAACGTCTGGAGGTAAAGCCAAATATATAGATTTAAAACCCAAAATCTAGAGATAAAGCCCAACATCAAAATGTAAAGCAAAACATCTAGATGTAAAACCCTACATCTAGAGGTAAAGTCCAATATCTAGACTTAAAGACCAACATCTAGAGGTAAAACCCAACATCTTGAGGTAAAGCCCAACGTCTGGAGGTACAGCCCAGATTCTAGAGAGAAGCCAAAAATCCAGATGGAAAACCCAAAATCTAGAGGTAAAGCCCAACATCTAGAGGGAAAGCCCAGAATCTAGAGGTAAAGCCTAACATCTAGAGGTGAATTCCAAAATCAAGTGTTAAGGCCCGACATCTACAGTTAAAGCCAACCATATAGATGTAACCCTCAACTTCTAGAGGTCAGGCCGAAAATCTAGAGGTAAAGCCCAACATCTAGAGTTAAAGCCCAACGTCTTGAGGTAAAGCCAAAGTCTAGAGGTAAAGCCCAACTTCTAGAGGTAAATCCCAAAATCTAGAGGTAAATTCCAAATTGCAGATGTAAAGCCCAAATTTTAGAGTTAAAGTCCAAATTCTAGAGGCAAAGCTCAACACCTAGAGGTAGAGCCCAAAATCTAGAGGTAAAGCCGAACATCTAGAGGAAAAGCCAAATATATAGATTTAAAACCCAAAATCTAGAGGTAAAGCCCAATAGCTAGACGTAAAGCCCAAAATCTAGATGTTAAGCCCAACTTCTAGATCTAAAGCCCAAAATCTAGACGTAAAGCCCAACTTCTAGAGGTAAAGCCGAATATCTAGAATTAAAGCGCATCATTTAAAGCCCAAAATCTAGAGTTAAAGCCCCACATCTAGAGGGAAAGCCCAGAAGCTACTTGTAAAGCCTAACATCTAGAGGTGAATTCCAAAATCAAGTGTTAAGGCCCGACATCTACAGTTAAAGCCAACCATATAGATGTAACCCCCAACTTCTAGAGGTAAGGCCCAAAATCTAGAGGTAAAGCCCAACTTCTAGAGGTAAAGTCCAAAATCTAGAGGTAAAGCCCAAGACCTAGTGGTAGAGCCCAAAATCTAGAGGTAAAGCCCAACATCTAGACGTAAAGCCAGATATCTGATGGTAAAGCCCAACATCTAGAGGAAAAGCCAAATATATAGATTTAAAACCCAAAATCTAGAGATAAAGCCCAACACCTGAATGTAAAGCAAAACATCTAGATGTAAAACCCTACATCTAGAGGTAAAGTCCAATATCTAGACTTAAAGACCAACATCTAGAGGTAAAACCCAACATCTAGAGGTAAAGCCCAATATCTAGACGTTAAGACCAAAATCTAGATGTAAGGCACAACTTCTAGATCTAAAGCTCAAAATATAGATGTAAAGCCCAACTTCTAAATCTAAAGCCCAACATATAGAGGTAAAGCCCAATATTTCGAGTTTAAGCGCATCATTTAGAGGTAAAGCCCAAAATCTAGATGTAAAGCCCAACTTCTAGAGGTAAAGCCCATCATCTAGTCCTACAGCCCAATGTCTGCAGGTAAAGCCTAACTTACAGAGATAAAGGCAAACATCTAGATGTAAAACCCAAACTCTAGAGGTAAAGCCCAACATATAGAGGTATAGCCCAAATTCTAGAGATAAAGTCCAACGTCTAGATGTAATCCCAACATCTAGAGGTAAAGCCTAACATCTAGAGGTGAAGCACAACATATAGAGGTATAACCCAACATCTAGAGATAAAGACCAACATCTAAATGTAAAGCAAAACATCTAGATGTAAAACCCTACATCTAGAGGTAAAGTCCAATATCTAGACTTAAAGACCAACATCTGGAGGTAAAGCCCAATGTCTAGAGATAATGACCAACTTCCAGAGCTAAAACCCCAACTCTAGATTTAAACCCCAACTTCTAGAGATAAGGCCCAAAATCTAGAGGTAAAGCCAAAGTCTAGAATTAAAGCCCAATTTCTAGAGGTAAAGCCCAAGACCTAGTGGTAGAGCCCAAAATCTAGAGGTAAAGCCATACATCTAGACGTAAAGCCAGATATCTGATGGTAAAGCCCAACATCTAGAGGAAAAGCCAAATATATAGATTTAAAACCCAAAATCTAAAAGTAAAGCCCAATATCTAGACGTAAAGCCCAAAATCTAGATGTAAAGCCCAACTTCTAAATCTATAGCCCAACTTCTAGAGGTAACGCCCAATATTTAGAGTTTAAGCGCATCATTTATAGGTAAAGCCCAAAATCTAGATGTAAAGCCCAACTTCTAGAGGTAAAGTCCAAAATCTAGAGGTAAAGGCCAAAGTCTAGAGGTAAAGCCCAAATTCTAGAGGTAAAGTCCAAAATCTAGAGTTAAAGCCCAAGACCTAGTGGTAGAGCCCATAATCTAGAGGTAAAGCCCAACATCTAGAGGTAAAGCCAGATATCTGACGGTAAAGCCCAACATCTAGAGGAAAAGCCAAATATATAGATTTAAAACCCAAAATCTAGAAGTAAAGCCCAATATCTAGACGTAAAGCCCAAAATCTAGATGTAAAGCCCAACTTCTAGATCTAAAGCCCAAAATCTAGATGTAAAGCCCAACTTCTAAATCTATAGCCCAACTTCTAGAGGTAACGCCCAATATTTAGAGTTTAAGCGCATCATTTAGAGGTAAAGCCCAAAATCTAGATGTAAAGCCCAACTTCTAGAGGTAAAGCCCATCATCTAGACCTACAGCCCAATGTCTGCAGGTAAAGCCCAACTTACAGAGGTAAAGGCAAACATCTAGATGTAAAACCCAAACTCTAGAGGTAAAGCCCAACATACAGAGGTATAGCCCAACTTCTAGAGATAAAGTCCAACGTCTAGATGTAATCCCAACATCTAGAGGTAAAGCCTAACATCTAGAGGTGAAGCACAACATATAGAGGTATAACCCAACATCTAGAGATAAAGACCAACATCTAAATGTAAAGCAAAACATCTAGATGTAAAACCCTACATCTAGAGGTAAAGTCCAATATCTACTCTTAAAGACCAACATCTGGAGGTAAAGCCCAATGTCTAGAGGTAATGACCAACTTCCACAGCTAAAAACCCAAATCTAGATTTAAACCCCAACATCTAGAGATAAAGCCCAACTTCTAGATCTAACCCAAACATCTAGAGGTAAAGCCCAACATCTAGAGGTAAAGCCTAACATCTAGTGGTGAATTCCAAAATCTAGTGTTAAGGCCCGACATCTACAGTTAAAGGCAAACATATAGATGTAAACCCCAACTTCTAGAGGTAAGGCCCAGAATCTAGAGGTAAAGACCAACCTCTAGAGTTAAAGCCCAACGTCTTGAGGTAAAGACAAATATATAGATTTAAAACCCAACATCTAGAGGTAAAGCCCAATATCTAGACGTAAAGCCCAACTTCTAGAGGAAAAGTCCAAATTCTAGAGGAAAAGCCCAACACCTAGAGGTAGAGCCCAAAATCTAGAGGTAAAGCAACATCTAGAGGTAAAGCCAGATATCTAGAGGTAAAGCCCAACATCTAGAGGAAAAGCCAAATATATAGATTTAAAACCCAAAATATAGAGGTAAAGCCCGATATCTAGACGTAAAGATCAAAATCTAGATGTAAAGCCCAACTTCTAGATCTAAAGCCCAAAATCTAGATGTAAAGCCCAACTTCTAGAGGTAAAGCCGAATATATAGAGTTAACGCGCATCATTTAGAGTAAAGCCCAAAATCTAGAGTTAAAGCCCGACATCTAGTGGGAAAGCCCACAATCTAGATGTAAAGCCTAATATCAAGAGGTGAATTCCAAAATCAAGTGTTAAGGCCCGACATCTACAGTTAAAGCCAACCATATAGATGTAACCCCCAACTTGTAGAGGTAAAGTCCAAAATCTAGAGGTAAAGGCCAAAGTCTAGAGGTAAAGCCCAAATTCTAGAGGTAAAGTCCAAAATCTAGAGTTAAAGCCCAAGACCTAGTGGTAGAGCCCATAATCTAGAGGTAAAGCCCAACATCTAGAGGTAAAGCCAGATATCTGACGGTAAAGCCCAACATCTAGAGGAAAAGCCAAATATATAGATTTAAAACCCAAAATCTAGAGGTAAAGCCCAACATCTAGAGGAAAAGCCAAATATATAGATTTAAAACCCAAAATATAGAAGTAAAGCCCGATATCTAGACGTAAAGACCAATATCTAGATGTAAAGCACAACTTCTAGATCTAAAGCTCAAAATATAGATGTAAAGCCCAACTTCTAAATCTAAAGCCCAACATCTAGAGGTAAAGCCCAATATTTCGAGTTTAAGCGCATCATTTAGAGGTAAAGCCCAAAATCTAGATGTAATGCCCAACTTCTAGAGGTAAAGCCCATCATCTAGTCCTACAGCCCAATGTCTGCAGGTAAAGCATAACATACACAGGTAAAGGCAAACATCTAGATGTAAAACCCAAAATCTAGAGGTAAAGCCCAACATATAGAGGTATAGCCCAAATTCTAGAGATAAAGTCCAACGTCTAGATGTAATCCCAACATCTAGAGGTAAAGCCTAACATCTAGATGTGAAGCACAACATATAGAGGTATAACCCAACATAAAGAGATAAAGACCAACATCTAAATGTAAAGCAAAACATCTAGATGTAAAACCCTACATCTAGAGGTAAAGTCCAATATCTAGACTTAAAGACCAACATCTGGAGGTAAAGCCCAATGTCTAGAGGTAATGACCAACTTCCAGAGTTAAAACCCCAAATCTAGATTTAAACCCCAACATCTAGAGATAAAGCCCAACTTCTAGATCTAAGCCAAACATCTAGAGGTAAAGCCCAACATCTAGAGGTAAAGCCTAACATCTAGTGGTGAATTCCAAAATCTAGTGTTAAGGCCCAACATCTACAGTTAAAGGCAAACATATAGATGTAAACCCCAAATTCTAGAGGTAAGGCCCAAAACGTAGAGTTAAAGCCCAACATCTAGAGTTAAAGCCCAACGTCTTGAGGTAAAGCCCAAAGTCTAGAGGTAAAGCCAAATATCTAGATTTAAATCCCAAAATCTAGACGTAAAGCCCAAATTGCAGATGTAAATCCCAACTTCTAGAGGTAAGGCCCAGACTCTAGAGGTAAAGACCAACCTCTAGAGTTAAAGCCCAACGTCTTGAGGTAAAGACAAATATATAGATTTAAAACCCAACATCTAGAGGTAAAGCCCAATATCTAGACGTAAAGCCCAACTTCTAGAGGAAAAGTCCAAATTCTAGAGGCAAAGCCCAACACCTAGAGGTAGAGCCCAAAATCTAGAGGTAAAGCAACATCTAGAGGTAAAGCCAGATATCTAGAGGTAAAGCCCAACATCTAGAGGAAAAGCCAAATATATAGATTTAAAACCCAGAATCTAGAGGTAAAGCCCAATATCTAGACGTAAACCCAAAATCTAGATGTAAAGCCCAACTTCTAGAGGTAAAGCCGAATATATAAACCGCATCATTTAGAGTAAAGCCCAAAACCTAGAGTTAAAGCCCCACATCTAGAGGGAAAGCCCAGAATCTAGAGGTAAAGCACAAGACCTAGTGGTAGAGCCCAAAATCTAGAGGTAAAGCCCAACATCTAGAGGTAAAGCCAGATATCTGATGGTAAAGCCCAACATCTAGAGGAAAAGCCAAATATATAGATTTAAAACCCAAAATCTAGAGATAAAGCCCAACATCAAAATGTAAAGCAAAACATCTAGATGTAAAACCCGACATCTAGAGGTCAAGTCCAATATCTAGACTTAAAGACCAACATCTAGAGGTAAAACCCAACATCTTGAGGTAAAGCCCAACGTCTGGAGGTACAGCCCAGATTCTAGAGAGAAGCCAAAAATCCAGATGGAAATCCCAAAATCTAGAGGTAAAGCCCAACATCTAGAGGGAAAGCCCAGAATCTAGAGGTAAAGCCTAACATCTAGAGGTGAATTCCAAAATCAAGTGTTAAGGCCCGACATCTACAGTTAAAGCCAACCATATAGATGTAACCCTCAACTTCTAGAGGTAAGGCCGAAAATCTAGAGGTAAAGCCCAACATCTAGAGTTAAAGCCCAACGTCTTGAGGTAAAGCCAAATTCTAGAGGTAAAGCCCAACTTCTAGAGGTAAATCCCAAAATCTAGAGGTAAATTCCGTATTGCAGATGTAAAGCCCAACTTTTAGAGTTAAAGTCCAAATTCTAGAGGCAAAGCTCAACACCTAGAGGTAGAGCCCAAAATCTAGAGGTAAAGCCGAACATCTAGAGGAAAAGCCAAATATATAGATTTAAAACCCAAAATCTAGAGGTAAAGCCCAATAGCTAGACGTAAAGCCCAAAATCTAGATGTTAAGCCCAACTTCTAGATCTAAAGCCCAAAATCTAGATGTAAAGCCCAACTTCTAGAGGTAAAGCCGAATATCTAGAGATAAGCGCATCATTTAAATCCCAAAATCTAGAGTTAAAGCCCCACATCTAGAGGGAAAGCCCAGAAGCTACTTGTAAAGCCTAACATCTAGAGGTGAATTCCAAAATCAAGTGTTAAGGCCCGACATCTACAGTTAAAGCCAGCCATATAGATGTAACCCCCAACTTCTAGAGGTAAGGCCCAAAATCTAGAGGTAAAGCCCAACAGCTAGAGTTAAAGCCGAACGTCTTGAGGTAAAGCCCAAAGTCTAGAGGTAAAGCCCAACTTCTAGAGGTAAAGTCCAAAATCTAGAGGTAAAGCCCAAGACCTAGTGGTAGAGCCCAAAATCTAGAGGTAAAGCCCAACATCTAGACGTAAAGCCAGATATCTGACGGTAAAGCCCAACATCTAGAGGAAAAGCCAAATATATAGATTTAAAACCCAAAATCTAGAGATAAAGCCCAACACCTAAATGTAAAGCAAAACATCTAGATGTAAAACCCTACATCTAGAGGTAAAGTCCAATATCTAGACTTAAAGACCAACATCTAGAGGTAAAACCCAACATCTAGAGTTAAAGCCCAATATCTAGACGTTAAGTCCAAAATCTAGATGTAAAGCACAACTTCTAGATCTAAAGCTGAAAATATAGATGTAAAGCCCAACTTCTAAATCTAAAGCCCAACATCTAGAGGTAAAGCCCAATATTTCGAGTTTAAGCGCATCATTTAGAGGTAAAGCCCAAAATCGAGATGTAAAGCCCAACTTCTAGAGGTAAAGCCCATCATCTAGTCCTACAGCCCAATGTCTGCAGGTAAAGCCTAACTTACAGAGATAAAGGCAATCATCTAGATGTAAAACCCAAACTCTAGAGGTAAAGCCCAACATATAGAGGTATAGCCCAAATTCTAGAGATAAAGTCCAACGTCTAGATGTAATCCCAACATCTAGAGGTAAAGCCTAACATCTAGAGGTGAAGCACAACATATAGAGGTATAACCCAACATCTAGAGATAAAGACCAACATCTAAATGTAAAGCAAAACATCTAGATGTAAAACCCTACATCTAGAGGTAAAGTCCAATATCTAGATTAAAGACCAACATCTGGAGGTAAACCCCAATGTCTAGAGGTAATGACCAACTTCCAGAGCTAAAACCACAAATCTAGATTTAAACCCCAATATCTAGAGATAAAGCCCAAGTTCTAGATCTAACCCAAACATCTAGAGGTAAAGCCCAACATCTAGAGGTAAAGCCTAACATCTAGTGGTGAATTCCAAAATCTAGTGTTAAGGCCAGACATCTACAGTTAAAGGCAAACATATAGATGTAAACCCCAACTTCTAGAGGTAAGGCCCAGAATCTAGAGGTAAAGACCAACCTCTAGAGTTAAAGCCCAACGTCTTGAGGTAAAGACAAATATATAGATTTAAAACCCAACATCTAGAGGTAAAGCCCAATATCTAGACGTAAAGCCCAACTTCTAGAGGAAAAGTCCGAATTCTAGAGGAAAAGCCCAACACCTAGAGGTAGAGCCCAAAATCTAGAGGTAAAGCAACATCTAGAGGTAAAGCCAGATATCTAGAGGTAAAGACCAACATCTAGAGGAAAAGCCAAATATATAGATTTAAAACCCAGAATCTAGAGGTAAAGCCCAATATCTAGACGTAAACCCAAAATCTAGATGTAAAGCCCAACTTCTAGAGGTAAAGCCGAATATATAAAGCGCATCATTTAGAGTAAAGCCCAAAACCTAGAGTTAAAGCCCCACATCTAGAGGGAAAGCCCAGAAGCTACATGTAAAGCCTAACATCTAGAGGTGAATTCCAAAATCAAGTGTTAAGGCCCGATATCTACAGTTAAAGCCAACCATATAGATGTAACCCACAACTTCTAGAGGTAAAGTCCAAAATCTAGAGGTAAAGCCCATCAGCTAGAGTTAAAGCCGAACGTCTTGAGGTAAAGCCCAAAGTCTAGAGTTAAAGCCCAACTTCTAGAGGTAAAGCCCAACATCTAGACGTAAAGCCAGATATCTGACGGTAAAGCCCAACATCTAGAGGAAAAGCCAAATATATAGATTTAAAACCCAAAATCTAGAGGTAAAGCCCAATATCTAGACGTAAAGCCCAAAATCTAGATGTAAAGCACAACTTCTAGATCTAAAGCTCAAAATATAGATGTACAGCCCAACTTCTAAATCTAAAGCCCAACATCTAGAGGTAAAGCCCAATATTTCGAGTTTAAGCGCATCATTTAGAGGTAAAACCCAAAATCTAGATGTAAAGCCCAACTTCTAGAGGTAAAGCCCATCATCTAGTCCTACAGCCCAATGTCTGCAGGTAAAGCATAACTTACAGACGTAAAGGCAAACATCTAGATGTGAAACCCAAACTCTAGAGGTAAAGCCCAACTTATAGAGGTATAGCCCAAATTCTAGAGATAAAGTCCAACGTCTAGATGTAATCCCAACATCTAGAGGAAAAGCCAAATATATAGATTTAAAACCCAAAATATAGAGGTAAAGCCCGATATCTAGACGTAAAGATCAAAATCTAGATGTAAAGCCCAACTTCTAGATCTAAAGCCCAAAATCTAGATGTAAAGCACAACTTCTAGAGGTAAAGCCGAATATATAAAGCACATCATTTAGAGTAAAGCCCAAAACCTAGAGCTAAAGCCCCACACCTAGAGGGAAAGCCCAGAATCTAGAGGTAAAGCCTAACATCTAGAGGTGAATTCCAAAATCTAGTCTTAAGGCCGACATCTACATTTAAAGACAACCATATAGATGTAACCCCCAACTTCTAGAGGTAAGGCCCAAAATGTAGAGGTAAAGCCCAACTTCTAGAGGTAAAATCCAAAATCTAGAGGTAAAGCCCAAGATCTAGTGGTAGAGCCAAAAATCTAGAGGTAAAGCCCAACATCTAGACGTAAAGACATATATCTAGAAGTAAAGCCCAACATCTATAGGAAAAGCCAAATATATACATTTAAACCCCAAAATCTAGAGGTAAAGCCCAATATCAAGACGTAAAGACCAAAATCTAGATGTAAAGCACAACTTCTAGATCTAAAGCTCAAAATATAGATGTAAAGCCCAACTTCTAAATCTAAGGCCCAACATCTAGAGGTAAAGCCCAATATTTAGAGTTTAAGCGCATCATTTAGAGGTAAAGCCCAAAATCTAGATGTAATGCCCAACTTCTAGAGGTAAAGCCCATCATCTAGTCCTACAGCCCAATGTCTGCAGGTAAAGCATAACTTACACAGGTAAAGGCAAACATCTAGATGTAAAACCCAAACTCTAGAGGTAAAGCCCAACATATAGAGGTATAGCCCAAATTCTAGAGATAAAGTCCAACGTCTAGATGTAATCCCAACATCTAGAGGTAAAGCCTAACATCTAGAGGTGAAGCACAACATATAGAGGTATAACCCAACATCTAGAGATAAAGACCAACATCTAAATGTAAAGCAAAACATCTAGATGTAAAACCCTACATCTAGAGGTAAAGTCCAATATCTAGACTTAAAGACCAACATCTGGAGGTAAAGCCCAATGTCTAGAGGTAATGACCAACTTCCAGAGCTAAAACCACAAATCTAGATTTAAACCCCAATATCTAGAGATAAAGCCCAAGTTCTAGATCTAACCCAAACATCTAGAGGTAAAGCCCAACATCTAGAGGTAAAGCCTAACATCTAGTGGTGAATTCCAAAATCTAGTGTTAAGGCCAGACATCTACAGTTAAAGGCAAACATATAGATGTAAACCCCAACTTCTAGAGGTAAGGCCCAGAATCTAGAGGTAAAGACCAACCTCTAGAGTTAAAGCCCAACGTCTTGAGGTAAAGACAAATATATAGATTTAAAACCCAACATCTAGAGGTAAAGCCCAATATCTAGACGTAAAGCCCAACTTCTAGAGGAAAAGTCCAAATTCTAGAGGAAAAGCCCAACACCTAGAGGTAGAGCCCAAAATCTAGAGGTAAAGCAACATCTAGAGGTAAAGCCAGATATCTAGAGGTAAAGACCAACATCTAGAGGAAAAGCCAAATATATAGATTTAAAACCCAGAATCTAGAGGTAAAGCCCAATATCTAGACGTAAACCCAAAATCTAGATGTAAAGCCCAACTTCTAGAGGTAAAGCCGAATATATAAAGCGCATCATTTAGAGTAAAGCCCAAAACCTAGAGTTAAAGCCCCACATCTAGAGGGAAAGCCCAGAAGCTACATGTAAAGCCTAACATCTAGAGGTGAATTCCAAAATCAAGTGTTAAGGCCCGATATCTACAGTTAAAGCCAACCATATAGATGTAACCCACAACTTCTAGAGGTAAAGTCCAAAATCTAGAGGTAAAGCCCAACAGCTAGAGTTAAAGCCGAACGTCTTGAGGTAAAGCCCAAAGTCTAGAGTTAAAGCCCAACTTCTAGAGGTAAAGCCCAACATCTAGACGTAAAGAAAGATATCTGACGGTAAAGCCCAACATCTAGAGGAAAAGCCAAATATATAGATTTAAAACCCAAAATCTAGAGGTAAAGCCCAATATCTAGACGTAAAGCCCAAAATCTAGATGTAAAGCACAACTTCTAGATCTAAAGCTCAAAATATAGATGTAAAGCCCAACTTCTAAATCTAAAGCCCAACATCTAGAGGTAAAGCCCAATATTTAGAGTTTAAGCGCATCATTTAGAGGTAAAGCCCAAAATCTAGATGTAATGCCCAACTTCTAGAGGTAAAGCCCATCATCTAGTCCTACAGCCCAATGTCTGCAGGTAAAGCATAACTTACACAGGTAAAGGCAAACATCTAGATGTAAAACCCAAAATCTAGAGGTAAAGCCCAACATATAGAGGTATAGCCCAAATTCTAGAGATAAAGTCCAACGTCTAGATGTAATCCCAACATCTAGAGGTAAAGCCTAACATCTAGAGGTGAAGCACAACATATAGAGGTATAACCCAACATAAAGAGATAAAGACCAACATCTAAATGTAAAGCAAAACATCTAGATGTAAAACCCTACATCTAGAGGTAAAGTCCAATATCTAGACTTAAAGACCAACATCTGGAGGTAAAGCCCAATGTCTAGAGGTAATGACCAACTTCCAGAGTTAAAACCCCAAATCTAGATTTAAACCCCAACATCTAGAGATAAAGCCCAACCTCTAGAGGTAAAGCCTAACATCTAGTGGTGAATTCCAAAATCTAGTGTTAAGGCCCAACATCTACAGTTAAAGCCAAACATATAGATGTAAAACCCAACTTCTAGAGGTAAGGCCCAAAACCTAGAGTTAAAGCCCAACATCTAGAATTAAAGCCCAACGTCTTGAGGTAAAGCCCAAATTCTAGAGGTAAAGCCAAATATCTAGATTTAAATCCCAAAATCTAGACGTAAAGCCCAAATTGCAGATGTAAATCCCAACTTCTAGAGGTAAAGTCCAAATTCTAGAGGCAAAGCTCAACACCTAGAGGTAGAGCCCAAAATCTAGAGGTAAAGCCAGATATCTAGAGGTAAAGCCCGATATCTAGAGGTAAAGCCCAACTACTTGAGGAAAAGCCCAACATCTAGAGGAAAAGCCAAATATATAGATTTAAAACCCAGAATCTAGAGGTAAAGCCCAATATCTAGACGTAAAGCCCAAAATCTAGATGTAAAGCCCAATTTCTAGAGGTAAAGCCGAATATATAAAGCGCATCATTTAGAGTAAAGCCCAAAATCTAGAGTTAAAGCCCCACATCTAGAGGGAAAGCCCAGAATCTACAGGTAAAGCACAAGACCTAGTGGTAGAGCCCAAAATCTAGAGGTAAAGCCCAACATCTAGAGGTAAAGCCAGATATGATGGTAAAGCCCAACATCTAGAGGAAAAGCCAAATATATAGATTTAAAACCCAAAATCTAGAGATAAAGCCCAACATCAAAATGTAAAGCAAAACATCTAGATGTAAAACCCTACATCTAGAGGTAAAGTCCAATATCTAGACTTAAAGACCAACATCTAGAGGTAAAACCCAACATCTTGAGGTAAAGCCCAACGTCTGGAGGTACAGCCCAGATTCTAGAGAGAAGCCAAAAATCCAGATGGAAAACCCAAAATCTAGAGGTAAAGCCCAACATCTAGAGGGAAAGCCCAGAATCTAGAGGTAAAGCCTAACATCTAGAGGTGAATTCCAAAATCAAGTGTTAAGGCCCGACATCTACAGTTAAAGCCAACCATATAGATGTAACCCTCAACTTCTAGAGGTCAGGCCGAAAATCTAGAGGTAAAGCCCAACATCTAGAGTTAAAGCCCAACGTCTTCAGGTAAAGCCAAAGTCTAGAGGTAAAGCCCAACTTCTAGAGGTAAATCCCAAAATCTAGAGGTAAATTCCAAATTGCAGATGTAAAGCCCAAATTTTAGAGTTAAAGTCCAAATTCTAGAGGCAAAGCTCAACACCTAGAGGTAGAGCCCAAAATCTAGAGGTAAAGCCGAACATCTAGAGGAAAAGCCAAATATATAGATTTAAAACCCAAAATCTAGAGGTAAAGCCCAATAGCTAGACGTAAAGCCCAAAATCTAGATGTTAAGCCCAACTTCTAGATCTAAAGCCCAAAATCTAGATGTAAAGCCCAACTTCTAGAGGTAAAGCCGAATATCTAGAATTAAAGCGCATCATTTAAAGCCCAAAATCTAGAGTTAAAGCCCCACATCTAGAGGGAAAGCCCAGAAGCTACTTGTAAAGCCTAACATCTAGAGGTGAATTCCAAAATCAAGTGTTAAGGCCCGACATCTACAGTTAAAGCCAACCATATAGATGTAACCCCCAACTTCTAGAGGTAAGGCCCAAAATCTAGAGGTAAAGCCCAACTTCTAGAGGTAAAGTCCAAAATCTAGAGGTAAAGCCCAAGACCTAGTGGTAGAGCCCAAAATCTAGAGGTAAAGCCCAACATCTAGACGTAAAGCCAGATATCTGATGGTAAAGCCCAACATCTAGAGGAAAAGCCAAATATATAGATTTAAAACCCAAAATCTAGAGATAAAGCCCAACATCAAAATGTAAAGCAAAACATCTAGATGTAAAACCCTACATCTAGAGGTAAAGTCCAATATCTAGACTTAAAGACCAACATCTAGAGGTAAAACCCAACATCTTGAGGTAAAGCCCAACGTCTGGAGGTACAGCCCAGATTCTAGAGAGAAGCCAAAAATCAGATGGAAAACCCAAAATCTAGAAGTCAAGCTCAACATCTAGAGGTAAAGCCCAAAATCTAGACGTAAAGCCTAACATCTAGAGGTGAATTCCAAAATCCAGTGTTAAGGCCCGACATCTACAGTTAAATCCAAACATATAGATGTAACCCCCAACTTCTACACGTAAGGCCCAAAAACTAGAGGTAAAGCGCAACATCTAGAGGTAAAGTCGAACGTCTTGAGGTAAAGCCCAAAGTCTAGATGTAAAGCCCAACTTCTAGAGGTAAAGTCCAAAATCTAGAGGTAAAGATCAAGACCTAGGGGTAGAGCCCAAAATGTAGAGGTAAAGCCCAACATCTAGAGGAAAAGCCAAATATATAGTTTTAAAACCCAAAATCTAGAGATAAAGCCCAACATCTAAATGTAAAGCAAAACATCTAGATGTAAAACCCGACATCTAGAGGTAAAGTCCAATATCTAGACTTAAAGACCAACATCTAGAGGTAAAACGCAAGATCTAGAGGTAAAGCCCAACATCTGGAGGTAAAGCCCAGATTCTAGAGAGAAGCCAAAAATCCAGATGGAAAACCCAAAATCTAGAGGTAAAGCCCAGCATCTAGAGGTAAAGCCAGATATCTAGGGGTAAAGCCCAACATCTAGAGGAAAAGCCAAATATATAGATTTAAAACCCAAAAAATTAGAGGTAAAGACCAATATCTAGACGTAAAGCCTAAAATCTAGATGTAAAGCCCAACTTCTAGATCTAAAGCCCAACATCCACAGGTAAAGCCTAACATCTAGTGGTGAATTCCAAAATCTAGTCTTAAGGCCCGACATCTACAGTTAAAGGCAAACATATAGATGTAAACCCCAACTTCTAGAGGTAAGGCCCAAAATCTAGAGGTAAAGCCAAAGTCTAGAATTAAAGCCCAACTTCTAGAGGTAAAGACAAATATATCGATTTAAAACCCAACATCTAGAGGTAAAGCCCAATATCTAGAAGTAAAGCCCAACTTCTAGAGGAAAAGTCCAAATTCTAAAGGCAAAGCCCAACACCTAGAGGTAGAGCCCAAAATCTAGAGGTAAAGGAACATCTAGAGGTAAAGCCAGATGTCTAGAGGTAAAGCCCAACATCTAGAGGAAAAGCCAAATATATAGATTTAAAACCCAGAATCTAGAGGTAAAGCCCGATATCTAGACGTAAAGACCAAAATCTAGATGTAAAGCCCAACTTCTAGAGGTAAAGCCGAATATATAAAGCGCATCATTTAGAGAAAAGCCCAAAATCTAGAGTTGAAGCCCCACATCTAGAGGGAAAACCCAGAATCTAGATGTAAAGCCTAACATCTAGAGGTGAATTCCAAAATCAAGTGTTAAGGCCCGACATCTACAGTTAAAGCCAAACATATAGATGTAACCCCCAACTTCTAGAGGTAAGGCCCAAAATCTAGAGGTAAAGCCCAACTTCTAGAGGTAAAGTCCAAAATCTAGAGGTAAAGCCCAAGACCTAGTGGTAGAGCCCAAAATCTAGAGGTAAAGCCATACATCTAGACGTAAAGCCAGATATCTGATGGTAAAGCCCAACATCTAGAGGAAAAGCCAAATATATAGATTTAAAACCCAAAATCTAGAGATAAAGCCCAACATCTAAATATAAAGCAAAACATCTAGATGTAAAACCCGACATCTAGAGGTCAAGTCCAATATCTAGACTTAAAGACCAACATCTAGAGGTAAAACCCAACATCTTGAGGTAAAGCCCAACGTCTGGAGGTACAGCCCAGATTCTAGAGAGAAGCCAAAAATCCAGATGGAAAACCCAAAATCTAGAGGTAAAGCCCAACATCTAGAGGTAAAGCCCAGAATCTAGAGGTAAAGCCTAATATCTAGAGGTGAATTCTTAAATTAGTCTTATGTTCCGACATCTACAGTTAAAGCCAAACATATAGATGTAACCCCCAACTTCTAGAGGTAAGGCCCAAAATCTAGATGTAAAGCCCAACTTCTAGATGTAAAGCCGAATATATAAAGCGCATCATTTAGAGTAAAGCCCAAAATCTAGAGTTAAAGCCCAACATCTAGAGGTAAAGCCCAGAATCTAGATGTAAAGCCTAACATCTAGAGGTAAAACCGAAAGTCTTGAGGTAAAGACAAATATATAGATTTAAAACCCAACATCTAGAGGTAAAGCCCAATATCTAGACGTAAAGCCCAACATCTAGAGGAAAAGTCCAAATTCTAGAGGCAAAGCCCAAAACCAAGAGGTAGAGCCCAAAATCTAGACTTAAAGACAAACATCTGGAGGTAAAGCCCAATGTCTAGAGGTAATGACCAACTTCTAGAGCTAAAACCCCAAATCTAGATTTAAACCCCAACATCTAGAGATAAAGCCCAACTTCTAGATCTAAGCCAAACATCTAGAGGTAAAGCCTAACATCTAGTGGTGAATTCCAAAATCTAGTGTTAAGGCCCGACATCTACAGTTAAAGGCAAACATATAGATGTAAACCCCAACTTCTAGAGGTAAGGCCCAAAATCTAGAGGTAAAGCCCAACATCTAGAGTTAAAGCCCAACGTCTTGAGGTAAAGACAAATATATAGATTTAAAACCCAACATCTAGAGGTAAAGCCCAATATCTAGACGTAAAGCCCAACATCTAGAGGCAAAGTCCAAATTCTGGAGGCAAAGCCCAACACCTAGAGGTAGAGCCCAAAATCTAGAGGTAAAGCAACATCTAGAGTTAAAGCCAGATATCTAGAGGTAAAGCCCAACATCTAGAGGAAAAGCCAAATATATAGATTTATAACCCAAAATATAGAGGTAAAGCCCGATATCTAGACGTAAAGACCAAAATCTAGATGTAAAGCCCAACTTCTAGATCTAAAGCCTAAAATCTAGATGTAAAGCCCAACTTCTAGAGGTAAAGCTGAATATATAAAGCGCATCATTTAGAGTAAAGCCCAAAAACTAGAGTAGAAGCCCCACATCTAGAGGCAAAGCCCAGAATCTAGATGTAAAGCCTAACATCTAGAGGTGAATTCCAAAATCAAGTGATAAGGACCGACATCTACATTTAAAGCCAAACATATAGATGCAACCCCCAACTTCTAGAGGTAAGGCCCAAAATCTAGAGGTAAAGCCCAACTTCTAGAGGTAAAGTCCAAAATCTAGAGGTAAAAATCAAGATCTAGTGGTAGAGCCCAAATTTTAGAGGTAAAGCCCAACATCTATAGGAAAAGCCAAATATATAGATTTAAAACCCAAAATCTAGAGATAAAGCCCAACATGTAAATGTAAAGCAAAACATCTAGATGTAAAGCCCGACATCTAGAGGTAAAGTCCAATATCTAGACTTAAAGACCAACATCTAGAGGTAAAACCCAACATCTAGAGGTAAAGCCCAACATCTGGAGGTAAAGCCCAGATTCTAGAGAGAAGCCAAAAAACCAGATGGAAAACCCAAAATCTAGAGGTAAAGCCCAATATCTAGACGTAAAGCCCAAAATCTAGATGTAAAGCACAACTTCTAGATCTAAAGCTCAAAATATAGATGTACAGCCCAACTTCTAAATCTAAAGCCCAACATCTAGAGGTAAAGCCCAATATTTCGAGTTTAAGCGCATCATTTAGAGGTAAAACCCAAAATCTAGATGTAAAGTCCAACTTCTAGAGGTAAAGCCCATCATCTAGTCCTACAGCCCAATGTCTGCAGGTAAAGCATAACTTACAGAGGTAAAGGCAAACATCTAGATGTGAAACCCAAACTCTAGAGGTAAAGCCCAACTTATAGAGGTATAGCCCAAATTCTAGAGATAAAGTCCAACGTCTAGATGTAATCCCAACATCTAGAGGAAAAGCCAAATATATAGATTTAAAACCCAAAATATAGAGGTAAAGCCCGATATCTAGACGTAAAGATCAAAATCTAGATGTAAAGCCCAACTTCTAGATCTAAAGCCCAAAATCTAGATGTAAAGCACAACTTCTAGAGGTAAAGCCGAATATATAAAGCACATCATTTAGAGTAAAGCCCAAAACCTAGAGCTAAAGCCCCACACCTAGAGGGAAAGCCCAGAATCTAGAGGTAAAGCCTAACATCTAGAGGTGAATTCCAAAATCTAGTCTTAAGGCCGACATCTACATTTAAAGACAACCATATAGATGTAACCCCCAACTTCTAGAGGTAAGGCCCAAAATCTAGAGGTAAAGCCCAACTTCTAGAGGTAAAATCCAAAATCTAGAGGTAAAGCCCAAGATCTAGTGGTAGAGCCCAAAATCTAGAGGTAAAGCCCAACATCTAGACGTAAAGACATATATCTAGAAGTAAAGCCCAACATCTATAGGAAAAGCCAAATATATACATTTAAACCCCAAAATCTAGAGGTAAAGCCCAATATCAAGACGTAAAGACCAAAATCTAGATGTAAAGCACAACTTCTAGATCTAAAGCTCAAAATATAGATGTAAAGCCCAACTTCTAAATCTAAGGCCCAACATCTAGAGGTAAAGCCCAATATTTAGAGTTTAAGCGCATCATTTAGAGGTAAAGCCCAAAATCTAGATGTAATGCCCAACTTCTAGAGGTAAAGCCCATCATCTAGTCCTACAGCCCAATGTCTGCAGGTAAAGCATAACTTACACAGGTAAAGGCAAACATCTAGATGTAAAACCCAAACTCTAGAGGTAAAGCCCAACATATAGAGGTATAGCCCAAATTCTAGAGATAAAGTCCAACGTCTAGATGTAATCCCAACATCTAGAGGTAAAGCCTAACATCTAGAGGTGAAGCACAACATATAGAGGTATAACCCAACATCTAGAGATAAAGACCAACATCTAAATGTAAAGCAAAACATCTAGATGTAAAACCCTACATCTAGAGGTAAAGTCCAATATCTAGACTTAAAGACCAACATCTGGAGGTAAACCCCAATGTCTAGAGGTAATGACCAACTTCCAGAGCTAAAACCACAAATCTAGATTTAAACCCCAATATCTAGAGATAAAGCCCAAGTTCTAGATCTAACCCAAACATCTAGAGGTAAAGCCCAACATCTAGAGGTAAAGTCTAAATTCTAGTGGTGAATTCCAAAATCTAGTGTTAAGGCCAGACATCTACAGTTAAAGGCAAACATATAGATGTAAACCCCAACTTCTAGAGGTAAGGCCCAGAATCTAGAGGTAAAGACCAACCTCTAGAGTTAAAGCCCAACGTCTTGAGGTAAAGACAAATATATAGATTTAAAACCCAACATCTAGAGGTAAAGCCCAATATCTAGACGTAAAGCCCAACTTCTAGAGGAAAAGTCCAAATTCTAGAGGAAAAGCCCAACACCTAGAGGTAGAGCCCAAAATCTAGAGGTAAAGCAACATCTAGAGGTAAAGCCAGATATCTAGAGGTAAAGACCAACATCTAGAGGAAAAGCCAAATATATAGATTTAAAACCCAGAATCTAGAGGTAAAGCCCAATATCTAGACGTAAACCCAAAATCTAGATGTAAAGCCCAACTTCTAGAGGTAAAGCCGAATATATAAAGCGCATCATTTAGAGTAAAGCCCAAAACCTAGAGTTAAAGCCCCACATCTAGAGGGAAAGCCCAGAAGCTACATGTAAAGCCTAACATCTAGAGGTGAATTCCAAAATCAAGTGTTAAGGCCCGATATCTACAGTTAAAGCCAACCATATAGATGTAACCCACAACTTCTAGAGGTAAAGTCCAAAATCTAGAGGTAAAGCCCAACAGCTAGAGTTAAAGCCGAACGTCTTGAGGTAAAGCCCAAAGTCTAGAGTTAAAGCCCAACTTCTAGAGGTAAAGCCCAACATCTAGACGTAAAGCCAGATATCTGACGGTAAAGCCCAACATCTAGAGGAAAAGCCAAATATATAGATTTAAAACCCAAAATCTAGAGGTAAAGCCCAATATCTAGACGTAAAGCCCAAAATCTAGATGTAAAGCACAACTTCTAGATCTAAAGCTCAAAATATAGATGTAAAGCCCAACTTCTAAATCTAAAGCCCAACATCTAGAGGTAAAGCCCAATATTTAGAGTTTAAGCGCATCATTTAGAGGTAAAGCCCAAAATCTAGATGTAATGCCCAACTTCTAGAGGTAAAGCCCATCATCTAGTCCTACAGCCCAATGTCTGCAGGTAAAGCATAACTTACACAGGTAAAGGCAAACATCTAGATGTAAAACCCAAAATCTAGAGGTAAAGCCCAACATATAGAGGTATAGCCCAAATTCTAGAGATAAAGTCCAACGTCTAGATGTAATCCCAACATCTAGAGGTAAAGCCTAACATCTAGAGGTGAAGCACAACATATAGAGGTATAACCCAACATAAAGAGATAAAGACCAACATCTAAATGTAAAGCAAAACATCTAGATGTAAAACCCTACATCTAGAGGTAAAGTCCAATATCTAGACTTAAAGACCAACATCTGGAGGTAAAGCCCAATGTCTAGAGGTAATGACCAACTTCCAGAGTTAAAACCCCAAATCTAGATTTAAACCCCAACATCTAGAGATAAAGCCCAACCTCTAGAGGTAAAGCCTAACATCTAGTGGTGAATTCCAAAATCTAGTGTTAAGGCCCAACATCTACAGTTAAAGCCAAACATATAGATGTAAAACCCAACTTCTAGAGGTAAGGCCCAAAACCTAGAGTTAAAGCCCAACATCTAGAATTAAAGCCCAACGTCTTGAGGTAAAGCCCAAATTCTAGAGGTAAAGCCAAATATCTAGATTTAAATCCCAAAATCTAGACGTAAAGCCCAAATTGCAGATGTAAATCCCAACTTCTAGAGGTAAAGTCCAAATTCTAGAGGCAAAGCTCAACACCTAGAGGTAGAGCCCAAAATCTAGAGGTAAAGCCAGATATCTAGAGGTAAAGCCCGATATCTAGAGGTAAAGCCCAACTACTTGAGGAAAAGCCCAACATCTAGAGGAAAAGCCAAATATATAGATTTAAAACCCAGAATCTAGAGGTAAAGCCCAATATCTAGACGTAAAGCCCAAAATCTAGATGTAAAGCCCAATTTCTAGAGGTAAAGCCGAATATATAAAGCGCATCATTTAGAGTAAAGCCCAAAATCTAGAGTTAAAGCCCCACATCTAGAGGGAAAGCCCAGAATCTACAGGTAAAGCACAAGACCTAGTGGTAGAGCCCAAAATCTAGAGGTAAAGCCCAACATCTAGAGGTAAAGCCAGATATGATGGTAAAGCCCAACATCTAGAGGAAAAGCCAAATATATAGATTTAAAACCCAAAATCTAGAGATAAAGCCCAACATCAAAATGTAAAGCAAAACATCTAGATGTAAAACCCTACATCTAGAGGTAAAGTCCAATATCTAGACTTAAAGACCAACATCTAGAGGTAAAACCCAACATCTTGAGGTAAAGCCCAACGTCTGGAGGTACAGCCCAGATTCTAGAGAGAAGCCAAAAATCCAGATGGAAAACCCAAAATCTAGAGGTAAAGCCCAACATCTAGAGGGAAAGCCCAGAATCTAGAGGTAAAGCCTAACATCTAGAGGTGAATTCCAAAATCAAGTGTTAAGGCCCGACATCTACAGTTAAAGCCAACCATATAGATGTAACCCTCAACTTCTAGAGGTCAGGCCGAAAATCTAGAGGTAAAGCCCAACATCTAGAGTTAAAGCCCAACGTCTTCAGGTAAAGCCAAAGTCTAGAGGTAAAGCCCAACTTCTAGAGGTAAATCCCAAAATCTAGAGGTAAATTCCAAATTGCAGATGTAAAGCCCAAATTTTAGAGTTAAAGTCCAAATTCTAGAGGCAAAGCTCAACACCTAGAGGTAGAGCCCAAAATCTAGAGGTAAAGCCGAACATCTAGAGGAAAAGCCAAATATATAGATTTAAAACCCAAAATCTAGAGGTAAAGCCCAATAGCTAGACGTAAAGCCCAAAATCTAGATGTTAAGCCCAACTTCTAGATCTAAAGCCCAAAATCTAGATGTAAAGCCCAACTTCTAGAGGTAAAGCCGAATATCTAGAATTAAAGCGCATCATTTAAAGCCCAAAATCTAGAGTTAAAGCCCCACATCTAGAGGGAAAGCCCAGAAGCTACTTGTAAAGCCTAACATCTAGAGGTGAATTCCAAAATCAAGTGTTAAGGCCCGACATCTACAGTTAAAGCCAACCATATAGATGTAACCCCCAACTTCTAGAGGTAAGGCCCAAAATCTAGAGGTAAAGCCCAACTTCTAGAGGTAAAGTCCAAAATCTAGAGGTAAAGCCCAAGACCTAGTGGTAGAGCCCAAAATCTAGAGGTAAAGCCCAACATCTAGACGTAAAGCCAGATATCTGATGGTAAAGCCCAACATCTAGAGGAAAAGCCAAATATATAGATTTAAAACCCAAAATCTAGAGATAAAGCCCAACACCTAAATGTAAAGCAAAACATCTAGATGTAAAACCCTACATCTAGAGGTAAAGTCCAATATCTAGACTTAAAGACCAACATCTAGAGGTAAAACCCAACATCTAGAGGTAAAGCCCAATATCTAGACGTTAAGACCAAAATCTAGATGTAAGGCACAACTTCTAGATCTAAAGCTCAAAATATAGATGTAAAGCCCAACTTCTAAATCTAAAGTCCAACATCTAGAGGTAAAGCCCAATATTTCGAGTTTAAGCGCATCATTTAGAGGTAAAGCCCAAAATCTAGATGTAAAGCCCAACTTCTAGAGGTAAAGTCCAAAATCTAGAGGTAAAGGCCAAAGTCTAGAGGTAAATCCCAACATCTAGACGTAAAGCCCAAAATCTAGAGGTAAAGTCCAACGTCTAGATGTAATCCCAACATCTAGAGGTAAAGCCTAACATCTAGAGGTGAAGCACAACATATAGAGGTATAACCCAACATCTAGAGATAAAGACCAACATCTAAATGTAAAGCAAAACATCTAGATGTAAAACCCTACATCTAGAGGTAAAGTCCAATATCTAGACTTAAAGACCAACATCTGGAGGTAAAGCCCAATGTCTAGAGATAATGACCAACTTCCAGAGCTAAAACCCCAACTCTAGATTTAAACCCCAACTTCTAGAGATAAGGCCCAAAATCTAGAGGTAAAGCCAAAGTCTAGAATTAAAGCCCAATTTCTAGAGGTAAAGCCCAAGACCTAGTGGTAGAGCCCAAAATCTAGAGGTAAAGCCATACATCTAGACGTAAAGCCAGATATCTGATGGTAAAGCCCAACATCTAGAGGATAAGCCAAATATATAGATTTAAAACCCAAAATCTAGAGATAAAGCCCAACATCAAAATGTAAAGCAAAACATCTAGATGTAAAACCCTGCATCTAGAGGTAAAGTCCAATATCTAGACTTAAAGACCAACATCTAGAGGTAAAACCCAACATCTTGAGGTAAAGCCCAACGTCTGGAGGTACAGCCCAGATTCTAGAGAGAAGCCAAAAATCAGATGGAAAACCCAAAATCTAGAAGTCAAGCTCAACATCTAGAGGTAAAGCCCAAAATCTAGACGTAAAGCCTAACATCTAGAGGTGAATTCCAAAATCCAGTGTTAAGGCCCGACATCTACAGTTAAATCCAAACATATAGATGTAACCCCCAACTTCTACACGTAAGGCCCAAAAACTAGAGGTAAAGCGCAACATCTAGAGGTAAAGTCGAACGTCTTGAGGTAAAGCCCAAAGTCTAGATGTAAAGCCCAACTTCTAGAGGTAAAGTCCAAAATCTAGAGGTAAAGATCAAGACCTAGGGGTAGAGCCCAAAATGTAGAGGTAAAGCCCAACATCTAGAGGAAAAGCCAAATATATAGTTTTAAAACCCAAAATCTAGAGATAAAGCCCAACATCTAAATGTAAAGCAAAACATCTAGATGTAAAACCCGACATCTAGAGGTAAAGTCCAATATCTAGACTTAAAGACCAACATCTAGAGGTAAAACGCAAGATCTAGAGGTAAAGCCCAACATCTGGAGGTAAAGCCCAGATTCTAGAGAGAAGCCAAAAATCCAGATGGAAAACCCAAAATCTAGAGGTAAAGCCCAACATCTAGAGGTAAAGCCAGATATCTAGGGGTAAAGCCCAACATCTAGAGGAAAAGCCAAATACATAGATTTAAAACCCAAAAAATTAGAGGTAAAGACCAATATCTAGACGTAAAGCCTAAAATCTAGATGTAAAGCCCAACTTCTAGATCTAAAGCCCAACATCCACAGGTAAAGCCTAACATCTAGTGGTGAATTGCAAAATCTAGTCTTAAGGCCCGACATCTACAGTTAAAGGCAAACATATAGATGTAAACCCCAACTTCTAGAGGTAAGGCCCAAAATCTAGAGGTAAAGCCAAAGTCTAGAATTAAAGCCCAACTTCTAGAGGTAAAGACAAATATATCGATTTAAAACCCAACATCTAGAGGTAAAGCCCAATATCTAGAAGTAAAGCCCAACTTCTAGAGGAAAAGTCCAAATTCTAAAGGCAAAGCCCAACACCTAGAGGTAGAGCCCAAAATCTAGAGGTAAAGGAACATCTAGAGGTAAAGCCAGATGTCTAGAGGTAAAGCCCAACATCTAGAGGAAAAGCCAAATATATAGATTTAAAACCCAGAATCTAGAGGTAAAGCCCGATATCTAGACGTAAAGACCAAAATCTAGATGTAAAGCCCAACTTCTAGAGGTAAAGCCGAATATATAAAGCGCATCATTTAGAGAAAAGCCCAAAATCTAGAGTTGAAGCCCCACATCTAGAGGGAAAACCCAGAATCTAGATGTAAAGCCTAACATCTAGAGGTGAATTCCAAAATCAAGTGTTAAGGCCCGACATCTACAGTTAAAGCCAAACATATAGATGTAACCCCCAACTTCTAGAGGTAAGGCCCAAAATCTAGAGGTAAAGCCCAACTTCTAGAGGTAAAGTCCAAAATCTAGAGGTAAAGCCCAAGACCTAGTGGTAGAGCCCAAAATCTAGAGGTAAAGCCATACATCTAGACGTAAAGCCAGATATCTGATGGTAAAGCCCAACATCTAGAGGAAAAGCCAAATATATAGATTTAAAACCCAAAATCTAGAGATAAAGCCCAACATCTAAATATAAAGCAAAACATCTAGATGTAAAACCCGACATCTAGAGGTCAAGTCCAATATCTAGACTTAAAGACCAACATCTAGAGGTAAAACCCAACATCTTGAGGTAAAGCCCAACGTCTGGAGGTACAGCCCAGATTCTAGAGAGAAGCCAAAAATCCAGATGGAAAACCCAAAATCTAGAGGTAAAGCCCAACATCTAGAGGTAAAGCCCAGAATCTAGAGGTAAAGCCTAATATCTAGAGGTGAATTCTTAAATTAGTCTTATGTTCCGACATCTACAGTTAAAGCCAAACATATAGATGTAACCCCCAACTTCTAGAGGTAAGGCCCAAAATCTAGATGTAAAGCCCAACTTCTAGATGTAAAGCCGAATATATAAAGCGCATCATTTAGAGTAAAGCCCAAAATCTAGAGTTAAAGCCCAACATCTAGAGGTAAAGCCCAGAATCTAGATGTAAAGCCTAACATCTAGAGGTAAAACCGAAAGTCTTGAGGTAAAGACAAATATATAGATTTAAAACCCAACATCTAGAGGTAAAGCCCAATATCTAGACGTAAAGCCCAACATCTAGAGGAAAAGTCCAAATTCTAGAGGCAAAGCCCAAAACCAAGAGGTAGAGCCCAAAATCTAGACTTAAAGACAAACATCTGGAGGTAAAGCCCAATGTCTAGAGGTAATGACCAACTTCTAGAGCTAAAACCCCAAATCTAGATTTAAACCCCAACATCTAGAGATAAAGCCCAACTTCTAGATCTAAGCCAAACATCTAGAGGTAAAGCCTAACATCTAGTGGTGAATTCCAAAATCTAGTGTTAAGGCCCGACATCTACAGTTAAAGGCAAACATATAGATGTAAACCCCAACTTCTAGAGGTAAGGCCCAAAATCTAGAGGTAAAGCCCAACATCTAGAGTTAAAGCCCAACGTCTTGAGGTAAAGACAAATATATAGATTTAAAACCCAACATCTAGAGGTAAAGCCCAATATCTAGACGTAAAGCCCAACATCTAGAGGCAAAGTCCAAATTCTGGAGGCAAAGCCCAACACCTAGAGGTAGAGCCCAAAATCTAGAGGTAAAGCAACATCTAGAGTTAAAGCCAGATATCTAGAGGTAAAGCCCAACATCTAGAGGAAAAGCCAAATATATAGATTTATAACCCAAAATATAGAGGTAAAGCCCGATATCTAGACGTAAAGACCAAAATCTAGATGTAAAGCCCAACTTCTAGATCTAAAGCCTAAAATCTAGATGTAAAGCCCAACTTCTAGAGGTAAAGCTGAATATATAAAGCGCATCATTTAGAGTAAAGCCCAAAAACTAGAGTAGAAGCCCCACATCTAGAGGCAAAGCCCAGAATCTAGATGTAAAGCCTAACATCTAGAGGTGAATTCCAAAATCAAGTGATAAGGACCGACATCTACATTTAAAGCCAAACATATAGATGCAACCCCCAACTTCTAGAGGTAAGGCCCAAAATCTAGAGGTAAAGCCCAACTTCTAGAGGTAAAGTCCAAAATCTAGAGGTAAAAATCAAGATCTAGTGGTAGAGCCCAAATTTTAGAGGTAAAGCCCAACATCTATAGGAAAAGCCAAATATATAGATTTAAAACCCAAAATCTAGAGATAAAGCCCAACATGTAAATGTAAAGCAAAACATCTAGATGTAAAACCCGACATCTAGAGGTAAAGTCCAATATCTAGACTTAAAGACCAACATCTAGAGGTAAAACCCAACATCTAGAGGTAAAGCCCAACATCTGGAGGTAAAGCCCAGATTCTAGAGAGAAGCCAAAAAACCAGATGGAAAACCCAAAATCTAGAGGTAAAGCCCAATATCTAGACGTAAAGCCCAAAATCTAGATGTAAAGCACAACTTCTAGATCTAAAGCTCAAAATATAGATGTACAGCCCAACTTCTAAATCTAAAGCCCAACATCTAGAGGTAAAGCCCAATATTTCGAGTTTAAGCGCATCATTTAGAGGTAAAACCCAAAATCTAGATGTAAAGTCCAACTTCTAGAGGTAAAGCCCATCATCTAGTCCTACAGCCCAATGTCTGCAGGTAAAGCATAACTTACAGAGGTAAAGGCAAACATCTAGATGTGAAACCCAAACTCTAGAGGTAAAGCCCAACTTATAGAGGTATAGCCCAAATTCTAGAGATAAAGTCCAACGTCTAGATGTAATCCCAACATCTAGAGGAAAAGCCAAATATATAGATTTAAAACCCAAAATATAGAGGTAAAGCCCGATATCTAGACGTAAAGATCAAAATCTAGATGTAAAGCCCAACTTCTAGATCTAAAGCCCAAAATCTAGATGTAAAGCACAACTTCTAGAGGTAAAGCCGAATATATAAAGCACATCATTTAGAGTAAAGCCCAAAACCTAGAGCTAAAGCCCCACACCTAGAGGGAAAGCCCAGAATCTAGAGGTAAAGCCTAACATCTAGAGGTGAATTCCAAAATCTAGTCTTAAGGCCGACATCTACATTTAAAGACAACCATATAGATGTAACCCCCAACTTCTAGAGGTAAGGCCCAAAATCTAGAGGTAAAGCCCAACTTCTAGAGGTAAAATCCAAAATCTAGAGGTAAAGCCCAAGATCTAGTGGTAGAGCCCAAAATCTAGAGGTAAAGCCCAACATCTAGACGTAAAGACATATATCTAGAAGTAAAGCCCAACATCTATAGGAAAAGCCAAATATATACATTTAAACCCCAAAATCTAGAGGTAAAGCCCAATATCAAGACGTAAAGACCAAAATCTAGATGTAAAGCACAACTTCTAGATCTAAAGCTCAAAATATAGATGTAAAGCCCAACTTCTAAATCTAAGGCCCAACATCTAGAGGTAAAGCCCAATATTTAGAGTTTAAGCGCATCATTTAGAGGTAAAGCCCAAAATCTAGATGTAATGCCCAACTTCTAGAGGTAAAGCCCATCATCTAGTCCTACAGCCCAATGTCTGCAGGTAAAGCATAACTTACACAGGTAAAGGCAAACATCTAGATGTAAAACCCAAACTCTAGAGGTAAAGCCCAACATATAGAGGTATAGCCCAAATTCTAGAGATAAAGTCCAACGTCTAGATGTAATCCCAACATCTAGAGGTAAAGCCTAACATCTAGAGGTGAAGCACAACATATAGAGGTATAACCCAACATCTAGAGATAAAGACCAACATCTAAATGTAAAGCAAAACATCTAGATGTAAAACCCTACATCTAGAGGTAAAGTCCAATATCTAGACTTAAAGACCAACATCTGGAGGTAAACCCCAATGTCTAGAGGTAATGACCAACTTCCAGAGCTAAAACCACAAATCTAGATTTAAACCCCAATATCTAGAGATAAAGCCCAAGTTCTAGATCTAACCCAAACATCTAGAGGTAAAGCCCAACATCTAGAGGTAAAGCCTAAATTCTAGTGGTGAATTCCAAAATCTAGTGTTAAGGCCAGACATCTACAGTTAAAGGCAAACATATAGATGTAAACCCCAACTTCTAGAGGTAAGGCCCAGAATCTAGAGGTAAAGACCAACCTCTAGAGTTAAAGCCCAACGTCTTGAGGTAAAGACAAATATATAGATTTAAAACCCAACATCTAGAGGTAAAGCCCAATATCTAGACGTAAAGCCCAACTTCTAGAGGAAAAGTCCAAATTCTAGAGGAAAAGCCCAACACCTAGAGGTAGAGCCCAAAATCTAGAGGTAAAGCAACATCTAGAGGTAAAGCCAGATATCTAGAGGTAAAGACCAACATCTAGAGGAAAAGCCAAATATATAGATTTAAAACCCAGAATCTAGAGGTAAAGCCCAATATCTAGACGTAAACCCAAAATCTAGATGTAAAGCCCAACTTCTAGAGGTAAAGCCGAATATATAAAGCGCATCATTTAGAGTAAAGCCCAAAACCTAGAGTTAAAGCCCCACATCTAGAGGGAAAGCCCAGAAGCTACATGTAAAGCCTAACATCTAGAGGTGAATTCCAAAATCAAGTGTTAAGGCCCGATATCTACAGTTAAAGCCAACCATATAGATGTAACCCACAACTTCTAGAGGTAAAGTCCAAAATCTAGAGGTAAAGCCCAACAGCTAGAGTTAAAGCCGAACGTCTTGAGGTAAAGCCCAAAGTCTAGAGTTAAAGCCCAACTTCTAGAGGTAAAGCCCAACATCTAGACGTAAAGCCAGATATCTGACGGTAAAGCCCAACATCTAGAGGAAAAGCCAAATATATAGATTTAAAACCCAAAATCTAGAGGTAAAGCCCAATATCTAGACGTAAAGCCCAAAATCTAGATGTAAAGCACAACTTCTAGATCTAAAGCTCAAAATATAGATGTAAAGCCCAACTTCTAAATCTAAAGCCCAACATCTAGAGGTAAAGCCCAATATTTAGAGTTTAAGCGCATCATTTAGAGGTAAAGCCCAAAATCTAGATGTAATGCCCAACTTCTAGAGGTAAAGCCCATCATCTAGTCCTACAGCCCAATGTCTGCAGGTAAAGCATAACTTACACAGGTAAAGGCAAACATCTAGATGTAAAACCCAAAATCTAGAGGTAAAGCCCAACATATAGAGGTATAGCCCAAATTCTAGAGATAAAGTCCAACGTCTAGATGTAATCCCAACATCTAGAGGTAAAGCCTAACATCTAGAGGTGAAGCACAACATATAGAGGTATAACCCAACATAAAGAGATAAAGACCAACATCTAAATGTAAAGCAAAACATCTAGATGTAAAACCCTACATCTAGAGGTAAAGTCCAATATCTAGACTTAAAGACCAACATCTGGAGGTAAAGCCCAATGTCTAGAGGTAATGACCAACTTCCAGAGTTAAAACCCCAAATCTAGATTTAAACCCCAACATCTAGAGATAAAGCCCAACCTCTAGAGGTAAAGCCTAACATCTAGTGGTGAATTCCAAAATCTAGTGTTAAGGCCCAACATCTACAGTTAAAGCCAAACATATAGATGTAAAACCCAACTTCTAGAGGTAAGGCCCAAAACCTAGAGTTAAAGCCCAACATCTAGAATTAAAGCCCAACGTCTTGAGGTAAAGCCCAAATTCTAGAGGTAAAGCCAAATATCTAGATTTAAATCCCAAAATCTAGACGTAAAGCCCAAATTGCAGATGTAAATCCCAACTTCTAGAGGTAAAGTCCAAATTCTAGAGGCAAAGCTCAACACCTAGAGGTAGAGCCCAAAATCTAGAGGTAAAGCCATACATCTAGAGGTAAAGCCAGATATCTGACGGTAAAGCCCAACATCTAGAGGAAAAGCCAAATATATAGATTTAAAACCCAAAATCTAGAGATAAAGCCCAACATCTAAATGTAAAGCAAAACATCTAGATGTAAAACCCGCCATCTAGAGGTAAAGTCCAATATCTAGACTTAAAGACCAACATCTAGAGGTAAAACCCAAGATCTAGAGGTAAAGCCCAACATCTGGAGGTAAAGCCCAGATTCTAGAGAGAAGCCAAAAATCCAGATGGAAAACCCAAAATCTAGAGGTAAAGCCCAACATCTAGAGAAAAAGCCAAATATATAGATTTAAAACCCAAAATCTAGAGGTAAAGACCAATATCTAGACATGAAGCCCAAAATCTAGATGTAAAGCCCAATTTCTAGATCTAAAGCCCAACATCTACAGGTAAAGCCTAACATCTAGTGGTGAATTCCAAAATCTAGTGTTAAGGCCCGACATCTACAGTTAAAGGCAAACATATAGATGTAAACCCCAACTTCTAGAGGTAAGGCCCAAAATCTAGAGGTAAATCCAAAGTCTAGAATTAAAGCCCAACTTCTAGAGGTAAAGACAAATATATAGATTTAAAACCCAACATCTAGAGGTAAAGCCCAATATCTAGACGTAAAGCCCAACTTCTAGAGGAAAAGTCCAAATTCTAGAGGCAAAGCCCAACACCTAGAGGTAGAGCCCAAAATCTAGAGGTAAAGGAACATATAGAGGTAAAGCCAGATATCTAGAGGTAAAGCCCAACATCTAGAGGAAAAGCCAAATATATAGATTTAAAACCCAAAATATAGAGGTGAAGCCCGATATCTAGACGTAAAGACCAAAATCTAGATGTAAACCCCAACTTCTAGAGGTAAAGCCGAATATCTAGAGTTAAAGCGCATCCTTTAGAGTAAAGCCCAAAATCTAGAGTTGAAGCCCCACATCTAGAGGGAAAGCCCAGAATCTAGATGTAAAGCCTAACATCTAGAGGTGAATTCCAAAATCAAGTGTTAAGGCCCGTCATCTACAGTTAAAGCCAAACATATAGATGCAACCCCCAACTTCTAGAGGTAAGGCCCAAAATCTAGAGGTAAAGCCCAACTTCTAGAGGTAAAGTCCAAAATATAGAGGTAAAGCCCAAGACCTAGTGGTAGAGCCCAAAATCTAGAGGTAAAGCCCAACATCTAGAGGAAAAGCCAAATATATAGATTTAAAACCCAAAATCTAGAGGTAAAGACCAACATCTAAATGTAAAGCAAAACATCTAGATGTAAAACCCGACATCTAGAGGTAAAGTCCAATATCTAGACTTAAAGACCAACATCAATAGGTAAAACCCAAGATCTAGAGGTAAAGCCCAACATCTGGAGTTAAAGCCCAGATTCTAGAGAGAAGCCAAAAATCCAGATGGAAAACCCAAAATCTAGAGGTAAAGCCCAACATCTAGAGGTAAAGCCAGATATCTAGGGGTAAAGCCCAACATCTAGAGGTAAAGACAAATATATAGTTTTAAAACCCAACATCTAGAGGTAAAGCCCAATATCTAGACGTAAAGCCCAACTTCTAGAAGAAAAGTCCAAATTCTAGAGGCAAAGCCCAACACCTAGAGGTAGAGCCCAAAATCTAGAGGTAAAGGAACATCTAGAGGTAAAGCCAGATATCTAGAGGTAAAGCCCAACATCTAGAGGAAAAGCCAAATATATAGATTTAAAACCCAGAATCTAGAGGTAAAGCCCGATATCTAGACGTAAAGACCAAAATCTAGATGTAAAGCCCAACTTCTAGAGTTAAAGCCGAATATATAAAGCGCATCATTTAGAGAAAAGCCCAAAATCTAGAGTTAAAGCCCCACATCTAGAGGGAAAATCCAGAATCTAGATGTAAAGCCTAACATCTAGAGGTGAATTCTTAAATCTAGTCTTAAGGCCCGACATCTACAGTTAAAGCCAAACATATAGATGTAACCCCCAACTTCTAGAGGTAAGGCCCAAAATCTAGATGTAAAGCCCAACTTCTAGATGTAAAGCCGAATATATAAAGCGCATCATTTAGAGTAAAGCCCAAAATCTAGAGTTAAAGCCCAACATCTAGAGGTAAAGACCAGAATCTAGATGTAAAGCCTAACATCTAGAGGTAAAGCCGAAAGTCTTGAGGTAAAGACAAATATATAGATTTAAAACCCAACATCTAGATGTAAAGCCCAATATCTAGACGTAAAGCCGAACTTCTAGAGGAAAAGTCCAAATTCTGGAGGCAAAGCCCAACACCTAGAGGTAGAGCCCAAAATCTAGAGGTAAAGCCCAACACCTAGACGTAAAGCCAGATATCTAGGGATAAAGCCCAACATCTAGAGGAAAAGACAAATATATAGATTTAAAACCCAAAATCTAGAGGTAAAGACCAATATCTAGAAGTAAAGCCCAAAATATAGAGGTAAAGCCCAACATCTAGAGTTAAAGTTGAACGTCTTGAGGTAAAGCCAAAGTCTAGAGGTAAAGCCCAACTTCTAGAGGTAAAGTCCAAAATCTAGAGGTAAAGCCCAACATCTAGAGGTAAAGCCAGATATCTAGAGGTAAAGCCCAACATCTAGAGGAAAAGCCAAATATATAGGTTTAAAACCCAACATCTAGAGATAAAGTCCAACATCTAAATGTAAAGCAAAACTTCTAGATGTAAAACCCGACATCTAGAGGTAAAGTCCTATATCTAGACTTAAAGACCAACATCCAGAGGTAAAACTCAACATCTAGAGGTAAAGCCCAATGTCTGGAGTTAAAGCCCAGATTCTAGAGAGAAGCCAAAAATCCAGATGGAAAATCCAAAATCTAGAGGTAAAGCCCATCATCTAGAGGTAAAGCCAGATATCTAGGGGTAAAGCCCAACATCTAGAGGAAAAGCCAAATATATAGATTTAAAACCCAAAATCTAGAGGTAAAGACCAATATCTAGACGTAAAGCCCAAAATCTAGATGTAAAGCCCAACTTCTAGATCTAAAGCCTAACTTCTAGAGGTAAAGTCCAAAATATAGAGGTAAAGCCCAAGACCTAGTGGTAGAGCCCAAAATCTAGAAATAAAGCCCAACATCTAGACGTAAAGCCAGATATCTAGAGGTAAAGCCCAACATCTAGAGGAAAAGCCAAATATATAGATTTAAAACCCAAAATCTAGAGGTAAAGCCCAATATCTAGACGTAAAGACCAATATCTAGATGTAAAGCCCAACTTCTAGATCTAAAGCCCAAATATATAGATGTAGAGCCCAACTTCTAAATCTAAAGCCCAACATCTAGAGGTAAAGCCCAATATTTAGAGTTTAAGCGCATCATTTAGAGGTAAAGCCAGATATCTAGAGGTAAAGCCCAACGTCTGGAGGTAAAGCCCATCATCTAGTCCTACAGCCCAATGTCTGCAGTTAAGCCCAACTTACAGAGGTGAAGGCAAACATTTAGATGTAAAACCCAAAATCTAGAGGTAAAGCCCAACATCTAGAGGAAAAGCCAAATATATAGATTTAAAACCCAAAATCTAGAGGTAAAGCCCAATATCTAGACGTAAAGCCCAAAATCTAGATGTAAAGCCCAGCTTCTAGATCTAAAGCCCAAAATCTAGATGTAAAGCCCAAATTCTAGATCTAACACCCAAAATCTCGAGGTAAAGACCACTATCTAGAGGTAAAACCCAACAGCTAGAGGTAAAGCCAGATATCTTGAGGTAAAGCCCAACATCTAGAGGAAAAGCAAAATATATAGATTTCAAACCCAAATTCTAGAGTTAAATCCCAACATCTAGAGGTAAAGCCCAACTTCCAGAGTTAAAGTCCAAAATCTAGAGGTAAACACCAATACCTAGAGTTTGAGCCCAAAATCTAGAGATAAAGCCCAACATCTAGAGATAAAGCCAGATATATAGATTTAAAATCCAAAATCTGGAGGTAAAGCCCAACATCTAGAGCTAAAGCCCCAAATCTAGATGTAAAGCCCAATTGCTAGATCTAAAGCCAAATACTCTAGAGGTAAAGCCCAACATGTAGAGGTAAAGACTAAGATCTAGAGGTGAATTCCAATATCTAGTGTTAAAGCCCGACACCTACAGTTAAAGCCAAACATCTATATGTAAAACCCAACTTCTAGAGGTAAAGCCGAATATCTAGAGTTAAAGCGCATCCTTTCGAGTAAAGCCCAAAATCTAGAGTTAAAGCCCAACATCTAGAGGGAAAGCCCAGAATCTAGATGTAAAGCCTAACATCTAGAGGTGAATTCCAAAATCAAGTGTTAAGGCCCGACATCTACAGTTAAAGCCAACCATATAGATGTAACCCCCAACTTCTAGAGGTAAGGCCCAAAATCTAGAGGTAGAGCCCAACTTCTAGAGGAAAAGTCCAAATTCTAGAGGTAAAGCCCAAGACCTAGTGGTAGAGCCTAAAATCTAGAGGTAAAGCCATACATCTAGACGTAAAGCCAGATATCTGACGGTAAAACCCAAAATCTAGAGGTAAAGCCCAACATCTAAATGTAAAGCAAAACATCTAGATGTAAAACCCTACATCTAGAGGTAAAGTCCAATATCTAGACTTAAAGACCAACATCTGGAGGTAAAGTCCAATGTCTGAAGGTAATGACCAACTTCTAGAGCTAAAAACCCAAATCTAGATTTAAACCCCAACATCTAGAGATGAAGCCCAACTTCTAGATCTAAGCCCCACATCTAGAGGGAAAGTCCAGAATCTAGAGGTAAAGCCTAACATCTAGAGGTGAATTCCACCATCAAGTGTTAAGGCCCGACATCTACAGTTAAAGCCAAACATATTGATGCAACCCCCAACTTCTAGAGGTAAGGCCCAAAATCTAGAGGTAAAGCCCAACTTCTAGAGGTAAAGTCCAAAATCTAGAGGTAAAGCCCAAGACCTAGTGGTAGAGCCCAAAATCTAGAGGTAAATCCAACACCTAGACGTAAAGCCAGATATCTAGGGGTAAAGCCCAACATCTAGAGGAAAAGCCAAATATATAGATTTAAAACCCAAAATCTAGAGTTAAAGACCAATATCTAGACGTAAAGCCCAAAATCTAGATGTAAAGCCCAACTTCTAGATCTAAAGCCCAACATCTAGAGGTAAATCCTAACATCTAGAGTTGAATTCCAAAATCAAGTGTTAAGGCCCGACATCTACAGTTAAAGCCAAACATATAGATGTAAACCTAAACTTCTAGAGGTAAGGCCCAAAATCTAGAGGTAAAGCCCAACATCTAGAGTTAAAGCCCAACGTCTTGAGGTAAAGACAAATATATAGATTTAAAACCCAACATCTAGAGGTAAGCCCAATATCTAGACGTAAAGCCCAAAATATAGAGGTAAAGCCCAACATCTAGAGCTAAAGTTGAACGTCTTGAGGTAAAGCCAAAGTCTAGAGGTAAAGCCCAATTCTAGAGGTAAAGTCCAAAATCTAGAGCTAAAGCCACACATCTAGAAGTAAAGCCATATATCTAGAGGTAAAGCCCAACATCTATAGGAAAAGCCAAATATATAGATTTAAACCCCAAAATCTAGCGATAAAGCCCAACATCTAAATGTAAAGCAAAACATCTAGATGTAAAACCCGACATCTAGAGGTAAAGACCAACATCTAGAGGAAAAGCCAAATATATAGATTTAAATCCCAAAATCTAGAGGTAAAGTCCAAAATCGAGAGGTAAAGCCCAAAATCTAGATGTAAAGCCCAACTTCTAGATCTAAAGCCTAATTCTAGAGGTAAAGTCCAAAATCTAGAGGTAAAGCCCAAGACCTAGTGGTAGAGCCCAAAATCTAGAGGTAAAGACCAACATCTAGACGTAAAGCCAGATATCTAGAGGTAAAGCCCAACATCTAGAGGAAAAGCCAAATATATAGATTTAAAACCCAAAATCTAGAGAGAAAGCCCAACATCTAAATGTAAAGCAAAACATCTAGATGTAAAACCCTACATCTAGAGGTAAAGTCCAATATCTAGACTTAAAGACCAACATCTAGAGGTAAAACCCAACATCTTGAGGTAAAGACCAACGTCTGGAGGTAAAGCCCAGATTCTGGAGAGAAGCCAAAAATCCAGATGGAAAACCCAAAATCTAGTGTTAAAGCCCAACATCTAGAGGTAAAGCCCAGAATCTAGAGGTAAAGCCTAATATCTAGAGGTGAATTCTTAAATCAAGTCTTAAGACCCGACATCTACAGTTAAAGCCAAACATATAGATGTAACCCCCAACTTCTAGAGGTAAGGCCCAAAATCTATATGTAAAGCCCAACTTCTAGATGTAAAGCCCAATATATAAAGCGCATCATTTAGAGTAAAGCCCAAAACCTAGAGTTAAAGCCCAACATCTAGAGGTAAAGCCCAGAATCTAGATGTAAAGCCTAACATCTAGGGGTAAAGAAGAAAGTCTTGAGGTAAAGACAAATATATAGATTTATAACCCAAAATATAGAGGTAAAGCCCGATATTTAGACATAAAGACCAAAATCTAGATGTAAAGCCCAACTTCTAGATCTAAAGCCTAAAATCTAGATGTAAAGCCAAACTTCTAGAGGTAAAGCTGAATATATATATCGCATCATTTAGAGTAAAGCCCAAAATCTAGAGTTGAAGCCCCACATCTAGAGGGAAAGCCCAGAATCTAGATGTAAAGCCTAACATCTAGAGGTGAATTCCAAAATCAAGAGTTAAGGCCCGACATCTACAGTTAAAGCCAACCATATAGATGCAACCCCACACTTCTAGAGGTAAGGCCCAAAATCTAGAGGTAGAGCCCAACTTCTAGAGGAAAAGTCCAAATTCTAGAGGTAAAGCCCAAGACCTAGTGGTAGAGCCTAAAATCTAGAGGTAAAGCCATACATCTAGACGTAAAGCCAGATATCTGACGGTAAAACCCAAAATCTAGAGGTAAAGCCCAACATCTAAATGTAAAGCAAAACATCTAGATGTAAAACCCGACATCTAGAGGTAAAGTCCAATATCTAGACTTAAAGACCAACATCTAGAGGTAAAACCCAAGATCTAGAGGTAAAGCCCAACATCTGGAGGTAAAGCCCAGATTCTAGAGAGAAGCCAAAAATCCAGATGGAAAACCCAAAATCTAGAGGTAAAGCCCAAAATCTAGAGGAAAAGCCAAATATATAGATTTAAAACCCAAAATCGAGAGGTAAAGACCAATATCTAGACATAAAGACCAATATCTAGATGTAAAGCCCAAATTCTAGATCTAAAGCCCAAAATCTAGATGTAAACCCCAACTTCTAGAGGTAAAGGCGAGTATCTAGAGTTAAAAAACAACATCTAGAGGGAAAGCCCAGAATCCAGAGGTAAAGCCGAAAATCTAGAGGTGAATTCCAAAATCAAGTGTTAAGGCCCGACATCTACAGTTAAATCCAAACATATAGATATAACCCCCAACTTCCAGACGTAAGGCCCAAAAACTAGAGGTAAAGCGCAATATCTAGAGGTAAAGCCGAACATCTTGAGGTAAAGCCCAATGTCTAGATATAAAGCCCAACTTCTAGAGGTAAAGTCCAAAATCTAGAGGTGAAGATCAAGACCTAGTGGTAGAGCCCAAAATGTAGAGGTAAAGCCCAACATCTATAGGAAAAGCCAAATATATAGATTTAAAACCCAAAATCTAGAGATAAAGCCCAACATCTAAATGTAAAGCAAAACATCTAGATGTAAAACCCGACATCTAGAGGTAAAGTCAATATCTAGACTTAAAGACCAACATCTAGAGGTAAAACCCAAGATCTAGAGGTAAAGCCCAACATCTGGAGGTAAAGCCCAGATTCTAGAGAGAAGCCAAAAATCCAGATGGAAAACCCAAAATCTAGAGGTAAAGCCCAACATCTAGAGGTAAAGCCAGATATCTAGGGGTAAACCCAACATCTAGAGGAAAAGCCAAATACATAGATTTAAAACCCAAAATCTAGAGGTAAAGCCCAATATCCAGACGTAAAGCCCAAAATCTAGATGTAAAGCCCAACTTCTAGATCTAAAGCCCAACATCTAGAGGTAAAGCCTAACATCTAGTGGTGAATTCCAAAATATAGTGTTAAGGCCCGACATCTACAGTTAAAGGCAAACATATAGATGTAAACCCCAACTTCTAGAGGTAAGGCCCAAAATCTAGAGGTAAAGCCAAAGTCTAGAATTAAAGCCCAACTTCTAGAGGTAAAGACAAATATATAGATTTAAAACCCAACATCTAGAGGTAAAGCCCAATATCTAGACGTAAAGCCCAACTTCTAGAGGAAAAGTCCAAATTCTAGAGGCAAAGCCCAACACCTAGAGGTAGAGCCCAAAATCTAGAGGTAAAGGAACATCTAGAGGTAAAGCCAGATATCTAGAGGTAAAGCCCAACATCTAGAGGAAAAGCCAAATATATAGATTTAAAACCCAAAATATAGAGGTAAAGCCCGATATCTAGACGTAAAGAACAAAATCTAGATGTAAAGCCCAACTTCTAGAGGTAAAGCCGAATATATAAAGCGCATCATTTAGAGAAAAGCCCAAAATCTAGAGTTGAAGCCCCACATCTAGAGGGAAAGCCCAGAATCTAGATGTAAAGCCTAACATCTAGAGGTGAATTCCAAAATCAAGTGTTAAGGCCCGACATCTACAGTTAAAGCCAAACATATAGATGTAACCCCCACCTTCTAGAGGTAAATCCCAAAGTCTAGATGTAAAGCCCAACTTCTAGAGGTAAAGTCCAAAATCTAGAGGTAAAGCCCAAGACCTAGTGGTAGAGCCCAAAATCTAGAGGTAAAGCCCAACATCTAGACGTAAAGCCAGATATCTGATGGTAAAGCCCAACATCTAGAGGAAAAGCCAAATATATAGATTTAAAACCCAAAATCTAGAGATAAAGCCCAACATCTAAATGTAAAGCAAAACATCTAGATGTAAAACCCGACATCTAGAGGTAAATTCCAATATCTAGACTTAAAGACCAACATCTAGAGGTAAAACCCAACATCTTGAGGTAAAGCCCAACGTCTGGAGGTACAGCCCAGATTCTAGAGAGAAGCCAAAAATCCAGATGGAAAACCCAAAATCTAGTGTTAAAGCCCAACATCTAGAGGTAAAGCCCAGAATCTAGAGGTAAAGCCTAATATCTAGAGGTGAATTCTTAAATCTAGTCTTAAGGCCCGACATCTACAGTTAAAGCCAAAGATATAGATGTAACCCCCAACTTCTAGAGGTAAGGCCCAAAATCTAGATGTAAAGCCGAACTTCTAGATGTAAAGCCTAACATCTAGAGGTGAATTCCAAAATCAAGTGTTAAGGACCGACATCTACAGTTAAAGCCAAACATATAGATGCAACCCCCAACTTCTAGAGGTAAGGCCCAAAATCTAGAGGTAAAGCCCAACTTCTAGAGGTAAAGTCCAAAATCTAGAGGTAAAGCCCAAGACCTAGTGGTAGAGCCCAAAATCTAGAGGTAAAGCCCAACATCTAAACATAAAGCCAGATATGTAGGGGTAAAGCCCAACATCTAGAGGAAAAGCCAAATATATAGATTTAAAACCCAAAATCTAGAGGTAAAGACCAATATCTTGATGTAAAGCCCAACTCCAAATCTAAAGCCCAAAATCTAGATGTAAAGCCCAACTTCTAGAGGTAAAGGCGAGTATCTAGAGTTAAAAAACAACATCTAGAGGGAAAGCCCAGAATCCAGAGGTAAAGCCGAACATCTAGAGGTGAATTCCAAAATCAAGTGTTAAGGCCCGACATCTACAGTTAAATCCAAACATATAGATGTAACCCCCAACTTCCAGACGTAAGGCCCAAAAACTAGAGGTAAAGCGCAATATCTAGAGGTAAAGCCGAACATCTTGAGGTAAAGCCCAAAGTCTAGATGTAAAGCCCAACTTCTAGAGGTAAAGTCCAAAATCTAGAGGTAAAGATCAAGACCTAGTGGTAGAGCCCAAAATGTAGAGGTAAAGCCCAACATCTATAGGAAAAGCCAAATATATAGATTTAAAACCCAAAATCTAGAGATAAAGCCCAACATCTAAATGTAAAGCAAAATATCCAGATGTAAAACCCGACATCTAGAGGTAAAGTCAATATCTAGACTTAAAGACCAACATCTAGAGGTAAAACCCAAGATCTAGAGGTAAAGCCCAACATCTGGAGGTAAACCCAGATTTTAGAGAGAAGCCAAAAATCCAGATGGAAAACCCAAAATCTAGAGGTAAAGCCCAACATCTAGAGGTAAAGCCAGATATCTAGGGGTAAAGCCCAACATCTAGAGGAAAAGCCAAATACATAGATTTAAAACCGAAAATCTAGAGGTAAAGCCCAACATCTAAATGTAAAGCAAAACATCTAGATGTAAAGCCCAACTTCTAGATCTAAAGCCCAACATCTAGAGGTAAAGCCTAACATCTAGTGGTGAATTCCAAAATATAGTGTTAAGGCCCGACATATACAGTTAAAGGCAAACATATAGATGTAAACCCCAACTTCTAGAGGTAAGGCCCAAAATCTAGAGGTAAAGCCAAAGTCTAGAATTAAAGCCCAACTTCTAGAGGTAAAGACAAATATATAGATTTAAAACCCAACATCTAGAGGTAAAGCCCAATATCTAGACGTAAAGCCCAAAATCTAGATGTAAAGCCCAAATTCTAGATTTAACGCCCAAAATCTAGAGATAAAGACCAATATCTAGAGGTAAAACCCAACATCTAGAGGTAAAGCCAGATATCTAGAGGTAAAGCCCAACATCTAGAGGAAAAGCAAAATATATAGATTTCAAACCCAAATTCTAGAGTTAAATCCCAACATCTAGAGGTAAATCCCAAAGTCTAGATGTAAAGCTCAACTTCCAGATTTAAAGTCAAAAATCTAAATGTAAATACCAATACCTAGAGGTAGAGCCCAAAATGTAGAGGTAAAGCCCAACATCTAGACGTAAAGCCAGATATCTAGAGGTAAAGCCCAACATCTAGAGGAAAAGCAAAATATATAGATTTCAAACCCAAATTCTAGAGTTATATCCCAACATCTAGGGGTAAACCCCAACTTCCAGAGTTAAAGTCCAAAATCTAGAGGTAAACACCAATACCTAGAGTTAGAGCCCAAAATCTAGAGATATGCCAAATATATAGATTTAAAACCCAAAATCTAGAGATAAAGCCGAACATCTAAATGTAAAGCAAAACATCTAGATGTAATCCAAACATCTAGAGGTAAAGCCTAACACCTAGAGGTGAAGCACAACATATAGAGGTATAACCCAACATCTAGAGATAAAGACCAACATCTAAATGTAAAGCAAAACATCTAGATGTAAAACCCTACATTTAGAGGAAAAGCCCAACGTCTGGAGGTAAAGCCCAGATTCTAGAGAGAAGCCAAAAATCCAGATGGAAAACCCAAAATCTAGAGGTAAAGCCCAACATCTACAGGAAAATCCAGATATCTAGGGGTAAAGCCCAACATCTAGAGGAAAATCCAAATATATAGATATAAAACCCTAAATCTAGAGGTAAAGCCCAATATCTAGACGTAAAGCCCAAAATCTCGATGAAAAGCACAACTTCTAGATCTAAAGCCCAACATCTAGAGGTAAAGACCAATAGCTAGAGGTAAAACCCAACATCTAGAGGTAAAGCCAGATATCTAGAGGTAAAGCCCAACGTCTGGAGGTAAAGCCCATCATCTAGTCCTACAGCCCAATGTCTGCAGGTAAAGCCCAACTTACAGAGGTGAAGGCAAACATCTAGATGTAAAACCCCAAATCTAGAGGTAAAGCCCAACATCTAGAGGAAAAGCCAAATATATATATATTTAAAACCCAAAATCTAGAGGTAAAGCCCAACATCTAGAGGTAAAGACAGATATCTAGGGGTAAAGCCCAACATCTAGAGGAAAAGCCAAATATATAGATTTAAAATCCAAAATCTAGAGGTAAAGCCCAATATCTAGACGTAAAGCCCAAAGTCTAGAGTTAAAGCCCAACTTCTAGAGGTAAAGCCCAAAATCTAGATGTAAAGCCCAAATTCTAGATCTAACGCCCAAAATCTAGAGGTAAAGACCAATATCTAGAGGTAAAACCCAACATCTAGAGGTAAAGCCAGATATCTAGAGGTAAAGCCCAACATCTAGAGGGAAAGCCCACAATCTAGATGTAAAGCCTAACATCTAGAGGTGAATACCAAAATCAAGTGTTAAGGCCTGACATCTACAGTTAAATCCAACCATATAGATATAACCCCCAACTTCTAGAGGTAAGGCCCAAAATCTAGAGGTAAAGCCCAACAGCTAGAGTTAAAGCCGAACGTCTTGAGGTAAAGCCCAAAGTCTAGAGTTAAAGCCCAACTTCTAGAGGTAAAGCCAGATATATAGATTTAAAACCCAAAATCTAGAGATAAAGCCGAACATCTAAATGTAAAGCAAAACATGTAGATGTAATCCAAACATCTAGAGGTAAAGCCTAACATCTAGAGGTGAAGCACAACATATAGAGGTATAACCCAACATCTAGAGATAAAGACCAACATCTAAATGTAAAGCAAAACATCTAGATGTAAAACCCAACATCTAGAGATAAAGACCAACATCTAAATGTAAAGCAAAACATCTAGATGTAAAACCCTACATCTAGAGGTAAAGTCCAATATCTAGACCTAAAGACCAACCTCTAGAGGTAAAACCCAACATCTAGTGGTAAAGCCCAACGTCTGGAGGTAAAGCCCAGATTCTAGAGAGAAGCCAAAAATCCAGATGGAAAACCCAAAATCTAGAGGTAAAGCCCAACATCTACAGGTAAATCCAGATATCTAGGGGTAAAGCCCAACATCTAGAGGAAAAGCCAAATATATAGATATAAAACCCAAAATCTAGAGGTAAAGCCCAATATCTAGACGTAAAGCCCAAAATCTAGATGAAAAGCACAACTTCTAGATCTATAGCCCAACATCTAGAGGTAAAGACCAATATTTAGAGTTTAAGCGCATCATTTAGATGTAAAGCCAGATATCTAGAGGTAAAGCCCAACGTCTGGAGGTAAAGCCCATCATCTAGTCCTACAGCCCAATGTCTGCAGGTAAAGCCCAACTTACAGAGGTGAAGGCAAACATCTAGATGTAAAACCCCAAATCTAGAGGTAAAGGCCAACACCTAGAAGAAAAGCCAAATATATAGTTTTAAAACCAAAAATCTAGAGATAAAGCCGAACATCTAACTGTAAAGCAAAACATGTAGATGTAATCTAAACATCTAGAGGTAAAGCCTAACATCTAGAGGTGAAGCACAACATATAGAGGTATAACCCAACATCTAGAGATAAAGACCAACATCTAAATGTAAAGCAAAACATCTAGATGTAAAACCCTACATCTAGAGGTAAAGTCCAATAGCTAGACCTAAAGACCAACATCTAGACGTAAAACCCAACATCTAGAAGTAAATCCACATATCTAGAGGTAAAGCCCAACGTCTGGACGTAAAGCCCATCACCTAGTCCTACAGCCCAATATTTGCAGGTAAAGACCAACTTACAGAGGTGAAGGCAAACATCTAGATGTAAAACCCCAAATCTAGAGGTAAAGCCCAACATCTAGAGGTAAAGCCAGATATCTAGAGGTAAAGCCCAACATCTGGAGGTAAAGCCCATCATCTAGTCCTACAGCCCAATGTCTGCAGGTAAAGCCCAACTTACAGAGGTGAAGGCAAACATCTAGATTTAAAACCCAAAATCTAGAGGTAAAGACCAACATCTAGAGGAAAAGCCAAATATATAGATTTAAAACCCAAAATCTAGAGGTAAAGCCCAATATCTAGACCTAAAGCCCAAAATCTAGATGTAAAGCCCAGCTTCTAGATCTAAAGCCCAAAACCTAGATGTAAAGCCCAAATTCTAGATCTAACACCCAAAATCTAGAGGTAAAGACCAATATCTAGAGGTAAAAACCAACATCTAGAGGTAAAGCCAGATATCTAGAGGTAAAGCCCAACATCTAGAGGAAAAGCAAAATATATAGATTTCAAACCCAAATTCTAGAGTTAAATCCCAACATCTAGAGTTAAATCCCAAAGTCTAGATGTAAAGCTCAACTTCCAGATTTAAAGTCAAAAATCTAAATGTAAATACCAATACCTAGAGGTAGAACCCAAAATGTAGAGGTAAAGCCCAACATCTAGAGATAAAGCCAGATATATAGATCTAAACCCCAAAATCTAGAGGTGAAGACCAATATCTAGACGTAAAGCCCAAAATCTAGATGTAAAGCCAAAATTCTAGATCTAAAGCCCAAAATATAGATGTAAAGCCCAACTTCTAAATCTAAAACCCAAAATCTAGAGGTAAAGCCCAACTTCTTGATCTAAAGCCCAAAATCTTGATGTAAAGCCCAAATTCTGGATCTAACGCCCAAAATCTAGAGATAAAGACCAATATCTAGAGGTAAAACCCAACATCTAGAGGTAAAGCCAGATATCTAAGGTAAAGCCCAACATCTAGAGTAAAAGCAAAATATATAGATTTCAAACCCAACTCCCAGAGTTAAAGTTCAAAATCTAGAGGTAAACACCAATACCTAGAGTTAGAGCCCAAAATCTAGAGATAAAGCCCAACATCTAGAGATAAAGCCAGATATATAGATTTAAAATCCACAATCTGGAGGTAAAGCCCAACATCTAGAGCTAAAGCCCCAAATCTAGATGTAAAGCCCAATCGCTACATCTAAAGCCAAATACTCTAGAGGTAAAGCCCAACATATAGAGGTAAAGACTAAGATCTAGAGGTGAATTCCAATATCTAGTGTTAAAGGCCGACACCTACAGTTAAAGCCAAACATCTAGATGTAAAACCCAACTTCTAGAGGTAAAGCCGAATATCTAGAGTTAAAGCGCATCCTTTAGAGTAAAGCCCAAAATCTAGAGTTAAAGCCCAACATCTAGAGGGAAAGCCCAGAATCTAGACGTAAAGCCTAACATCTAGAGGTGAATTCCAAAATCAAGTGTTAAGGCCTGACATCTACAGTTAAATCCAACCATATAGATATAACCCCCAACTTCTAGAGGTAAGGCCCAAAATCTAGAGGGAAAGCCCAACAGCTAGAGTTAAAGCCGAACGTCTTGAGGTAAAGCCCAAAGTCTAGAGTTAAAGCCCAAATTCTAGAGGTAAAGCCCAACTTCCAGAGTTACAGTCCAAAATCTAGAGGTAAACACCAATACCTAGAGTTAGAGCCCAAAATCTAGAGATATGCCAAATATATAGATTTAAAACCCAAAATCTAGAGATAAAGCCGAACATCTAAATGTAAAGCAAAACATCTAGATGTAATCCAAACATCTAGAGGTAAAGATTAACATCTAGAGGTGAAGCACAACATATAGAGGTATAACATAACATCTAGAGATAAAGACCAACATCTAAATGTAAAGCAAACCATCTAGATGTAAAACCCTACATCTAGAGGTAAAGTCCAATAGCTAGACCTAAAGACCAACATCTAGAGGTAAAACCCAACATCTAGTGGTAAAGCCCAACGTCTGGAGGTAAAGCCCAGATTCTAGAGAGAAGCCAAAAATCCAGATGGAAAACCCAAAATCTAGAGGTAAAGCCCAACATCTACAGGTAAATCCAGATATCTAGGGGTAAAGCCCAACATCTAGAGGAAAAGCCAAATATATAGATATAAAACCCAAAATCTAGAGGTAAAGCCCAATATCTAGACGTAAAGCCCAAAATCTAGATGAAAAGCACAACTTCTAGATCTAAAGCCCAACATCTAGAGGTAAAGACCAATAGCTAGAGGTAAAACCCAACATCTAGAGGTAAAGCCAGATATCTAGAGGTAAAGCCCAACGTCTGGAGATAAAGCCCATCATCTAGTCCTACAGCCGAATGTCTGCAGGTAAAGCCCAACTTACAGAGGTGAAGGCAAACATCTAGATGTAAAACCCCAAATCGAGAGGTAAAGCCCAACATCTAGAGGAAAAGCCAAATATATATAGATTTAAAACCCAAAATCTAGAGGTAAAGCCCAACATCTAGAGGTAAAGCCACATATCTAGGTTTAAAGGCCAACATCTAGAGGAAAAGCCAAATATATAGATTTAAAACCCAAAATCTAGAGGTAAAGCTTAATATCAAGACGTAAAGGCCAAAATCTAGATGTAAAGCCCAGCTTCTTGATCTAAAGCCCAAAATCTAGATGTAAAGCACAACTTCTAGGTCTAAAGCCCAAGATCTAGAGATAAAGACCAATATCTAGAGGTAAAACCCAACATCTAGAGGTAAAGCCAGATATCTAGAGGTAAAGCCCAACATCTAGAGGAAAAGCAAAACATATAGATTTCAAACCCAAATTCTAGAGTTCAATCCCAACATCTAGAGGTAAATCCCAAAGTCTAGATGTAAAGCTCAACTTCCAGATTTAAAGTCAAAAATCTAAATGTAAATATCAATACCTAGAGGTAGAGCCCAAAATGTAGAGGTAAAGCCCAACATCTAGAGATAAAGCCAGATATATAGATCTAAACCCCAAAATCTAGAGGTGAAGCCCAATATCTAGACGTAAAGCCCAAAATCTAGATGTAAAGCCCAACTTCTAGATCTAAAGCCCAAAATATAGCTGTAAAGCCCAACTTCTAAATCTAAAGCCCAACATCTAGAGGTAAGGCCCAATATTTAGTGTTTAAGCGCATCATTTAGAGGTAAAGCCCAAAATCTAGATGTAAAGCCCACTTCTAGAGGTAAAGCCCATCATCTAGTCCTACAGCCCAATGTCTGCAGGTAAAGTCCAACTTACAGAGGTGAAGGCAAACATCTAGATGTAAAACCCAAAATCCAGAGGTAAAGCCCAATATCTAGAGGAAAAGCAAATATATAGATTTAAAACCCAGAATCTAGAGGTAAAGCCCAATATCTAGACCTAAAGCCCAAAATCTAGATGTAAAGCCCAAATTCTAGATCTAACACCCAAAATCTAGAGGTAAAGACCAATATCTAGAGGTAAAACCCAACATCTAGAGGTAAAGCCAGATATCTAGAGGTAAAGCCCAACATCTAGAGGAAAAGCAAAATATATAGATTTCAAACCCAAATTCTAGAGTTCAATCCCAACATCTAGAGGTAAATCCCAACTTCCAGAGTTAAAGTCCAAAATCTAGAGCTAAACACCAATACCTAGAGTTAGAGCCCAAAATCTAGAGATAAAGCCCAACATCTAGAGATAAAGCCAGATATATAGATTTAAAATCCAAAATCTGGAGGTAAAGCCCAACATCTAGAGCTAAAGCCCCAAATCTAGATGTAAAGCCCAATTGCTAGATCTAAAGCCAAATACTCTAGAGGTAAAGCCCAACATGTAGAGGTAAAGACTAAGATCTAGAGGTGAATTCCAATATCTAGTGTTAAAGCCTGACACCTACAGTTAAAGCCAAACATCTAGATGTACAACCCAACTTCTAGAGGTAAAGCCGAATATCTAGAGTTAAAGCGCATCCTTTAGAGTAAAGCCCAAAATCTAGAGTTAAAGCCCAACATCTAGAGGGAAAGCCCAGAATCTAGATGTAAAGCCTAACATCTAGAGGTGAATTCCAAAATCAAGTGTTAAGGCCTGACATCTACAGTTAAATCCAACCATATAGATATAACCGCCAACTTCTAGAGGTAAGGCCCAAAATCTAGAGGTAAAGCCCAACAGCTGGAGTTAAAGCCGAACGTCTTGAGGTAAAGCCCAAAGTCTAGAGTTAAAGCCCAACTTCTAGAGGTAAAGCCCAACATCTAGACGTAAAGCCAGATATCTGACGGTAAAGCCCAACATCTAGAGGAAAAGCCAAATATATAGATTTAAAACCCAAAATCTAGAGATAAAGCCGAACATCTAAATGTAAAGCAAAACATCTAGATGTAATCCAAACATCTAGAGGTAAAGCCTAACATCTAGAGGTGAAGCACAACATATAGAGGTATAACCCAACATCAAGAGATAAAGACCAACATCTAAATGTAAAGCAAAACATCTAGATGTAAAACCCTACATCTAGAGGTAAAGTCCAATAGCTAGACCTAAAGACCAACATCTAGAGGTAAAACCCAACATCTAGTGGTAAAGCCCAACGTCTGGAGGTAAAGCCCAGATTCTAGAGAGAAGCCAAAAATCCAGATGGAAAACCCAAAATCTAGAGGTAAAGCCCAACATCTACAGGTAAATCCAGATATCTAGGGGTAAAGCCCAACATCTAGAGGAAAAGCCAAATATATAGATATAAAACCCAAAATCTAGAGGTAAAGCCCAATATCTAGACGTAAAGCCCAAAATCTAGATGAAAAGCACAACTTCTAGATCTAAAGCCCAACATCTAGAGGTAAAGACCAATAGCTAGAGGTAAAACCCAACATCTAGAGGTAAAGCCAGATATCTAGAGGTAAAGCCCAACGTCTGGAGGTAAAGCCCATCATCTAGTCCTACAGCCCAATGTCTGCAGGTAAAGCCCAACTTACAGAGGTGAAGGCAAACATCTAGATGTAAAACCCCAAATCTAGAGGTAAAGCCCAACATCTAGAGGAAAAGCCAAATATATATAGATTTAAAACCCAAAATCTAGAGGTAAAGCCCAACATCTAGAGGTAAAGCCAGATATCTAGGGGTAAAGGCCAACATCTAGAGGAAAAGCCAAATATATAGATTTAAAACCCAAAATCTAGAGGTAAAGCCCAATATCAAGACGTAAAGCCCAAAATCTAGATGTAAAGCCCAAATTCTAGATCTAACGCCCAAAATCTAGAGATAAAGACCAATATCTAGAGGTAAAACCCAACATCTAGAGGTAAAGCCAGATATCTAGAGGTAAAGCCCAACATCTAGAGGAAAAGCAAAATATATAGATTTCAAACCCAAATTCTAGAATTCAATCCCAACATCTAGAGGTAAAGCCGAACTTCCAGAGTTAAAGTCCAAAATCTAGAGGTAAACACAAATACCTAGAGTTAGAGCCCAAAATCTAGAGATAAAGCCCAACATCTAGAGATAAAGCCAGATATATAGATTTAAAATCCAAAATCTGGAGGTAAAGCCCAACATCTAGAGCTAAAGCCAAATACTCTAGAGGTAAAGCCCACATGTAGAGGTAAGGACTAAGATCTAGAGGTGAATTCCAATATTTAGTGTTAAAGCCCGACACCTACATTTAAAGACAAATATCTAGATGTACAACCCAACTTCTAGAGGTAAAGCCCAACATCTAGAGGAAAAGCCAAATATATAGATTTAAAACCCAAAATCTAGAGGTAAAGCCCAACATCTAGAGATAAAGCCAGATATATAGATCTAAACTCCAAAATCTAGAGGTGAAGCCCAATATCTAGACGTAAAGCCCAATATCTAGATGTAAAACCCAACTTCTAGATCTAAAGCCCAAAATATAGATGTAAAGCCCAACTTCTAAATCTAAAGTCCAACATCTAGAGGTAAAGCCCAATATTTAGAGTTTAAGCGCATCATTTAGAGGTAAAGCCCAAAATCTAGATTAAAAGCCCACTTCTAGAGGTAAAGCCCATCATCTAGTCCTACAGCCCAATGTCTGCAGGTAAAGTCCAACTTACATAGGTGAAGGCAAACATCTAGATGTAAAACCCAAAATCCAGAGGTAAAGCCCAACATCTAGAGGAAAAGCAAATATATAGATTTAAAACCCAGAATCTAGAGGTAAAGCCCAATATCTAGACCTAAAGCCCAAAATCTAGATGTAAAGCCCAAATTCTAGATCTAACGCCCAAAATCTAGAGGTAAAGACCAATATCTAGAGGTAAAACCCAACATCTAGAGGTAAAGCCAGATATCTAGAGGTAAAGCCCAACATCTAGAGGAAAAGCAAAATATATAGATTTCAAACCCAAATTCTAGAGTTCAATCCCAACATCTAGAGGTAAATCCCAACTTCCAGAGTTAAAGTCCAAAATCTAGAGGTAAACACCAATACCTAGAGTTAGAGCCCAAAATCTAGAGATAAAGCCCAACATCTAGAGATAAAGCCAGATATATAGATTTAAAATCCAAAATCTGGAGGTAAAGCCCAACAGCTAGAGGAAAAGCCGAACGTCTTGAGGTAAAGCCCAAAGTCTAGAGTTAAAGCCCAACTTCTAGAGGTAAAGCCCAACATCTAGACGTAAAGCCAGATATCTGACGGTAAAGCCCAACATCTAGAGGAAAAGCCAAATATATAGATTTAAAACCCAAAATCTAGAGATAAAGCCGAACACCTAAATGTAAAGCAAAACATCTAGATGTAATACAAACATCTAGAGGTAAAGCCTAACATCTAGAGGTGAAGCACAACATATAGAGGTATAACCCAACATCTAGAGATAAAGACCAACATCTAAATGTAAAGCAAAACATCTAGATGTAAAACCCTACATCTAGAGGTAAAGTCCAATATCTAGACCTAAAGACCAACATCTAGAGGTAAAACCCAACATCTAGTGGTAAAGCCCAACGTCTGGAGGTAAAGCCCAGATTCTAGAGAGAAGCCAAAAATCCAGATGGAAAACCCAAAATCTAGAGGTAAAGCCCAACAGCTAGAGTTAAAGCCGAACGTCTTGAGGTAAAGCCCAAATTCTAGAGTTAAAGCCCAACTTCTAGAGGTAAAGCCCAACATCTAGACGTAAAGCCAGATATCTAGACGTAAAGCCCAAAATCTAGATGAAAAGCACAACTTCTAGATCTAAAGCCCAACATCTAGAGGTAAAGACCAATAGCTAGAGGTAAAACCCAACATCTAGAGGTAAAGCCAGATATCTAGAGGTAAAGCCCAACGTCTGGAGGTAAAGCCCATCATCTAGTCCTACAGCCCAATGTCTGCAGTTAAGCTCAACTTACAGGGGTAAAGGCAAATATCTAGATGTAAAACCCCAAATCTAGAGGTAAAGCCCAACATCTAGAGGAAAAGCCAAATGTATATATATTTAAAACCCAAAATCTAGAGGTAAAGCCCAACATCTAGAGTTAAAGCCAGATATCTAGAGGTAAAGCCCAACATCTAGAGATAAAGCCAGATATATAGATTTAAAATCCACAATCTGGAGGTAAAGCCCAACATCTAGAGCTAAAGCCCCAAATCTAGATGTAAAGCCCAATTGCTAGATCGAAAGCCAAATACTCTAGAGGTAAAGCCCAACATGTAGAGCTAAAGACTAAGATCTAGAGGTGAATTCCAATATCTAGTGTTAAATCTCGACACCTACAGTTAAAGCCAAACATCTAGATGTACAACCCATCTTCTAGAGGCAAAGCCGAATATCTAGAGTTAAAGCGCATCTTTTAGAGTAAAGCCCAAAATCTAGAGTTAAAGCCCAACATCTAGAGGGAAAGCCCAGAATCTAGATGGAAAGCCTAACATCTAGAGGTGAATTCCAAAATCAAGTGTTAAGGCCTGATATCTACAGTTAAATCCAACCATATAGATATAACCCCCAACTTCTAGAGGTAAGGCCCAAAATCTAGAGGTAAAGCCAAACAGCTGGAGTTAAAGCCGAACGTCTTGAGGTAAAGCCCAAAGTCTAGAGTTAAAGCCCAACTTCTAGAGGTAAAGCCCAACTTCCAGAGTTAAAGTCCAAAATCTAGAGGTAAACACCAATACCTAGACTTAGAGCCCAACATCTAGAGATATGCCAAATATATAGATTTAAAACCCAAAATCTAGAGATAAAGCCGAACATCTAAATGTAAATCAAAACATCTAGATGTAATCCAAACATCTAGAGGTAAAGCCTAACAACTAGAGGTGAAGCACAACATATAGAGGTATAACCCAACATCTAGAGATAAAGACCAACATCTAAATGTAAAGCAAAACATCTAGATGTAAAACCCTACATCTAGAGGTAAAGTCCAATATCTAGACCTAAAGACCAACATCTAGAGGTAAAACCCAACATCTAGTGGTAAAGCCCAACGTCTGGAGGTAAAGCCCAGATTCTAGAGAGAAGCCAAAAATCCAGATGGAAAACCTAAAATCTAGAAGTAAAGCCCAACATCTACAGGTAAATCCAGATATCTAGGGGTAAAGCCCAACATCTAGAGGAAAAGCCAAATATATAGATTTAAAACCCAAAATCTAGAGGTAAAGCTCAATATCTAGACGTAAAGCCCAAAATCTAGATGAAAAGCCCAACTTCTAGATCTAAAGCCCAACATTTCGAGGTAAAGACCAATATCTAGAGGTAAAACCAAACATCTAGAGGTAAAGCCAGATATCTAGAGGTAAAGCCCAACATCTAGAGGAAAAGCAAAATATATAGATTTCAAACCCAAATTCTAGAGTTAAATCCCAACATCTAGAGGTAAATCCCAAAGTCTAGATGTAAAGCTCAACTTCCAGATTTAAAGTCAAAAATCTAAATGTAAATACCAATACCTAGAGGTAGAGCCCAAAATGTAGAGGTAAAGCCCAACATCTAGAGATAAAGCCAGATATATAGATCTAAACCCCAAAATCTAGAGGTGAAGCCCAATATTAAGATGTAAAGCCCAAAATCTAGATGTAAAGCCCAACTTCTAGATCTAAAGCCGAAAATATAGTTGTAAAGCCCAACTTCTAAATCTAAAGCCCAACATCTGGAGGAAAAGCCCAATATTTAGAGTTTAAGCGCATCATTTAGAGGTAAAGCCAGATATCTAGAGGTAAAACCCAACATCTAGAGGTAAAGCCAGATATCTAGAGGTAAAGCCCAACATCTAGAGGAAAAGCAAAATATATAGATTTCAAACCCAAATTCTAGAGTTCAATCCCAACATCTAGAGGTAAATCCCAACTTCCAGAGTTAAAGTCCAAAATCTAGAGGTAAACACCAATACCTAGAGTTAGAGCCCAAAATCTAGAGATAAAGCCCAACATCTAGAGATAAAGCCAGATATATAGATTTAAAATCCAAAATCTGGAGGTAAAGCCCAACAGCTAGAGGAAAAGCCGAACGTCTTGAGGTAAAGCCCAAAGTCTAGAGTTAAAGCCCAACTTCTAGAGGTAAAGCCCAACATCTAGACGTAAAGCCAGATATCTGACGGTAAAGCCCAACATCTAGAGGAAAAGCCAAATATATAGATTTAAAACCCAAAATCTAGAGATAAAGCCGAACACCTAAATGTAAAGCAAAACATCTAGATGTAATACAAACATCTAGAGGTAAAGCCTAACATCTAGAGGTGAAGCACAACATATAGAGGTATAACCCAACATCTAGAGATAAAGACCAACATCTAAATGTAAAGCAAAACATCTAGATGTAAAACCCTACATCTAGAGGTAAAGTCCAATATCTAGACCTAAAGACCAACATCTAGAGGTAAAACCCAACATCTAGTGGTAAAGCCCAACGTCTGGAGGTAAAGCCCAGATTCTAGAGGGAAGCCAAAAATCCAGATGGAAAACCCAAAATCTAGAGGTAAAGCCCAACAGCTAGAGTTAAAGCCGAACGTCTTGAGGTAAAGCCCAAATTCTAGAGTTAAAGCCCAACTTCTAGAGGTAAAGCCCAACATCTAGACGTAAAGCCAGATATCTAGACGTAAAGCCCAAAATCTAGATGAAAAGCACAACTTCTAGATCTAAAGCCCAACATCTAGAGGTAAAGACCAATAGCTAGAGGTAAAACCCAACATCTAGAGGTAAAGCCAGATATCTAGAGGTAAAGCCCAACGTCTGGAGGTAAAGCCCATCATCTAGTCCTACAGCCCAATGTCTGCAGTTAAGCTCAACTTACAGGGGTAAAGGCAAATATCTAGATGTAAAACCCCAAATCTAGAGGTAAAGCCCAACATCTAGAGGAAAAGCCAAATGTATATATATTTAAAACCCAAAATCTAGAGGTAAAGCCCAACATCTAGAGTTAAAGCCAGATATCTAGAGGTAAAGCCCAACATCTAGAGATAAAGCCAGATATATAGATTTAAAATCCACAATCTGGAGGTAAAGCCCAACATCTAGAGCTAAAGCCCCAAATCTAGATGTAAAGCCCAATTGCTAGATCGAAAGCCAAATAGTCTAGAGGTAAAGCCCAACATGTAGAGCTAAAGACTAAGATCTAGAGGTGAATTCCAATATCTAGTGTTAAAACTCGACACCTACAGTTAAAGCCAAACATCTAGATGTACAACCCATCTTCTAGAGGCAAAGCCGAATATCTAGAGTTAAAGCGCATCTTTTAGAGTAAAGCCCAAAATCTAGAGTTAAAGCCCAACATCTAGAGGGAAAGCCCAGAATCTAGATGGAAAGCCTAACATCTAGAGGTGAATTCCAAAATCAAGTGTTAAGGCCTGATATCTACAGTTAAATCCAACCATATAGATATAACCCCCAACTTCTAGAGGTAAGGCCCAAAATCTAGAGGTAAAGCCCAACAGCTGGAGTTAAAGCCGAACATCTTGAGGTAAAGCCCAAAGTCTAGAGTTAAAGCCCAACTTCTAGAGGTAAAGCCCAACTTCCAGAGTTAAAGTCCAAAATCTAGAGGTAAACACCAATACCTAGAGTTAGAGCCCAACATCTAGAGATATGCCAAATATATAGATTTAAAACCCAAAATCTAGAGATAAAGCCGAACATCTAAATGTAAATCAAAACATCTAGATGTAATCCAAACATCTAGAGGTAAAGCCTAACAACTAGAGGTGAAGCACAACATATAGAGGTATAACCCAACATCTAGAGATAAAGACCAACATCTAAATGTAAAGCAAAACATCTAGATGTAAAACCCTACATCTAGAGGTAAAGTCCAATATCTAGACCTAAAGACCAACATCTAGAGGTAAAACCCAACATCTAGTGGTAAAGCCCAACGTCTGGAGGTAAAGCCCAGATTCTAGAGAGAAGCCAAAAATCCAGATGGAAAACCTAAAATCTAGAAGTAAAGCCCAACATCTACAGGTAAATCCAGATATCTAGGGGTAAAGCCCAACATCTAGAGGAAAAGCCAAATATATAGATTTAAAACCCAAAATCTAGAGGTAAAGCTCAATATCTAGACGTAAAGCCCAAAATCTAGATGAAAAGCCCAACTTCTAGATCTAAAGCCCAACATTTCGAGGTAAAGACCAATATCTAGAGGTAAAACCAAACATCTAGAGGTAAAGCCAGATATCTAGAGGTAAAGCCCAACATCTAGAGGAAAAGCAAAATATATAGATTTCAAACCCAAATTCTAGAGTTAAATCCCAACATCTAGAGGTAAATCCCAAAGTCTAGATGTAAAGCTCAACTTCCAGATTTAAAGTCAAAAATCTAAATGTAAATACCAATACCTAGAGGTAGAGCCCAAAATGTAGAGGTAAAGCCCAACATCTAGAGATAAAGCCAGATATATAGATCTAAACCCCAAAATCTAGAGGTGAAGCCCAATATTAAGATGTAAAGCCCAAAATCTAGATGTAAAGCCCAACTTCTAGATCTAAAGCCGAAAATATAGTTGTAAAGCCCAACTTCTAAATCTAAAGCCCAACATCTGGAGGAAAAGCCCAATATTTAGAGTTTAAGCGCATCATTTAGAGGTAAAGCCAGATATCTAGAGGTAAAGCCCAACGTCTGGAGGTAAAGCCCATCATCTAGTCCTACAGCCCAATGTCTGCAGGTAAAGCCCAACTTACAGAGGTGAAGGCAAACATCTAGATGTAAAACCCCAAATCTAGATGTAAAACCCAACATCTAGAGGAAAAGCCAAATATATATATATTTAAAACCCAAAATCTAGAGGTAAAGCCCAACATCTAGAGGTAAAGCCAGATATCTAGAGGTAAAGCCCAACGTCTGGAGGTAAAGCCCATCATCTAGTCCTACAGCCCAATGTCTGCAGGTAAAGCCCAACTTACAGAGGTGAAGGCAAACATCCAAATGTAAAACCCAAAATCTAGAGGAAAAGCCAAATATATAGATTTAAAACCCAAAATCTAGAGGTAAAGCCCAATATCAAGACGTAAAGCCCAAAATCTAGATGTAAAGCACAACTTCTAGATCTAACGCCCAAAATCTAGAGGTAAAGACCAATATCTAGAGGTAAAACCCAACATCTAGAGGTAAAGCCAGATATCTAGAGGTAAAGCCCAACATCTAGAGGAAAAGCAAAATATATAGATTTCAAACCCAAATTCTAGAGTTCAATCCCAACATCTAGAGGTAAAGCCCAACTTCCAGAGTTAAAGTCCAAAATCTAGAGGTAAACACCAATACCTAGAGTTAGAGCCCAAAATCTAGAGATAAAGCCCAACATCTAGAGATAAAGCCAGATATATAGATTTAAAATCCACAATCTGGAGGTAAAGCCCAACATCTAGAGCTAAAGCCCCAAATCTAGATGTAAAGCCCAATCGCTACATCTAAAGCCAAATACTCTAGAGGTAAAGCCCAACATGTAGAGGTAAAGACTAAGATCTAGAGGTGAATTCCAATATCTAGTGTTAAAGGCCGACACCTACAGTTAAAGCCAAACATCTAGATGTAAAACCCAACTTCTAGAGGTAAAGCCGAATATCTAGAGTTAAAGCGCATCCTTTAGAGTAAAGCCCAAAATCTAAAGCCCAACATCTAGAGGGAAAGCCCAGAATCTAGACGTAAAGCCTAACATCTAGAGGTGAATTCCAAAATCAAGTGTTAAGGCCTGACATCTACAGTTAAATCCAACCATATAGATATAACCCCCAACTTCTAGAGGTAAGGCCCAAAATCTAGAGGGAAAGCCCAACAGCTAGAGTTAAAGCCGAACGTCTTGAGGTAAAGCCCAAAGTCTAGAGTTAAAGCCCAACTTCTAGAGGTAAAGCCCAACTTCCAGAGTTACAGTCCAAAATCTAGAGGTAAACACCAATACCTAGAGTTAGAGCCCAAAATCTAGAGATATGCCAAATATATAGATTTAAAACCCAAAATCTAGAGATAAAGCCGAACATCTAAATGTAAAGCAAAACATCTAGATGTAATCCAAACATCTAGAGGTAAAGATTAACATCTAGAGGTGAAGCACAACATATAGAGGTATAACATAACATCTAGAGATAAAGACCAACATCTAAATGTAAAGCAAACCATCTAGATGTAAAACCCTACATCTAGAGGTAAAGTCCAATAGCTAGACCTAAAGACCAACATCTAGAGGTAAAACCCAACATCTAGTGGTAAAGCCCAACGTCTGGAGGTAAAGCCCAGATTCTAGAGAGAAGCCAAAAATCCAGATGGAAAACCCAAAATCTAGAGGTAAAGCCCAACATCTACAGGTAAATCCAGATATCTAGGGGTAAAGCCCAACATCTAGAGGAAAAGCCAAATATATAGATATAAAACCCAAAATCTAGAGGTAAAGCCCAATATCTAGACGTAAAGCCCAAAATCTAGATGAAAAGCACAACTTCTAGATCTAAAGCCCAACATCTAGAGGTAAAGACCAATAGCTAGAGGTAAAACCCAACATCTAGAGGTAAAGCCAGATATCTAGAGGTAAAGCCCAACGTCTGGAGATAAAGCCCATCATCTAGTCCTACAGCCCAATGTCTGCAGGTAAAGCCCAACTTACAGAGGTGAAGGCAAACATCTAGATGTAAAACCCCAAATCGAGAGGTAAAGCCCAACATCTAGAGGAAAAGCCAAATATATATAGATTTAAAACCCAAAATCTAGAGGTAAAGCCCAACATCTAGAGGTAAAGCCAGATATCTAGGTTTAAAGGCCAACATCTAGAGGAAAAGCCAAATATATAGATTTAAAACCCAAAATCTAGAGGTAAAGCTTAATATCAAGACGTAAAGCCCAAAATCTAGATGTAAAGCCCAGCTTCTTGATCTAAAGCCCAAAATCTAGATGTAAAGCACAACTTCTAGGTCTAAAGCCCAAGATCTAGAGATAAAGACCAATATCTAGAGGTAAAACCCAACATCTAGAGGTAAAGCCAGATATCTAGAGGTAAAGCCCAACATCTAGAGGAAAAGCAAAACATATAGATTTCAAACCCAAATTCTAGAGTTCAATCCCAACATCTAGAGGTAAATCCCAAAGTCTAGATGTAAAGCTCAACTTCCAGATTTAAAGTCAAAAATCTAAATGTAAATATCAATACCTAGAGGTAGAGCCCAAAATGTAGAGGTAAAGCCCAACATCTAGAGATAAAGCCAGATATATAGATCTAAACCCCAAAATCTAGAGGTGAAGCCCAATATCTAGACGTAAAGCCCAAAATCTAGATGTAAAGCCCAACTTCTAGATCTAAAGCCCAAAATATAGCTGTAAAGCCCAACTTCTAAATCTAAAGCCCAACATCTAGAGGTAAAGCCCAATATTTAGTGTTTAAGCGCATCATTTAGAGGTAAAGCCCAAAATCTAGATGTAAAGCCCACTTCTAGAGGTAAAGCCCATCATCTAGTCCTACAGCCCAATGTCTGCAGGTAAAGTCCAACTTACAGAGGTGAAGGCAAACATCTAGATGTAAAACCCAAAATCCAGAGGTAAAGCCCAATATCTAGAGGAAAAGCAAATATATAGATTTAAAACCCAGAATCTAGAGGTAAAGCCCAATATCTAGACCTAAAGCCCAAAATCTAGATGTAAAGCCCAAATTCTAGATCTAACACCCAAAATCTAGAGGTAAAGACCAATATCTAGAGGTAAAACCCAACATCTAGAGGTAAAGCCAGATATCTAGAGGTAAAGCCCAACATCTAGAGGAAAAGCAAAATATATAGATTTCAAACCCAAATTCTAGAGTTCAATCCCAACATCTAGAGGTAAATCCCAACTTCCAGAGTTAAAGTCCAAAATCTAGAGGTAAACACCAATACCTAGAGTTAGAGCCCAAAATCTAGAGATAAAGCCCAACATCTAGAGATAAAGCCAGATATATAGATTTAAAATCCAAAATCTGGAGGTAAAGCCCAACATCTAGAGCTAAAGCCCCAAATCTAGATGTAAAGCCCAATTGCTAGATCTAAAGCCAAATACTCTAGAGGTAAAGCCCAACATGTAGAGGTAAAGTCTAAGATCTAGAGGTGAATTCCAATATCTAGTGTTAAAGCCTGACACCTACAGTTAAAGCCAAACATCTAGATGTACAACCCAACTTCTAGAGGTAAAGCCGAATATCTAGAGTTAAAGCGCATCCTTTAGAGTAAAGCCCAAAATCTAGAGTTAAAGCCCAACATCTAGAGGGAAAGCCCAGAATCTAGATGTAAAGCCTAACATCTAGAGGTGAATTCCAAAATCAAGTGTTAAGGCCTGACATCTACAGTTAAATCCAACCATATAGATATAACCCCCAACTTCTAGAGGTAAGGCCCAAAATCTAGAGGTAAAGCCCAACAGCTGGAGTTAAAGCCGAACGTCTTGAGGTAAAGCCCAAAGTCTAGAGTTAAAGCCCAACTTCTAGAGGTAAAGCCCAACATCTAGACGTAAAGCCAGATATCTGACGGTAAAGCCCAACATCTAGAGGAAAAGCCAAATATATAGATTTAAAACCCAAAATCTAGAGATAAAGCCGAACATCTAAATGTAAAGCAAAACATCTAGATGTAATCCAAACATCTAGAGGTAAAGCCTAACATCTAGAGGTGAAGCACAACATATAGAGGTATAACCCAACATCAAGAGATAAAGACCAACATCTAAATGTAAAGCAAAACATCTAGATGTAAAACCCTACATCTAGAGGTAAAGTCCAATAGCTAGACCTAAAGACCAACATCTAGAGGTAAAAACCAACATCTAGTGGTAAAGCCCAACGTCTGGAGGTAAAGCCCAAAATCTAGAGAGAAGCCAAAAATCCAGATGGAAAACCCAAAATCTAGAGGTAAAGCCCAACATCTACAGGTAAATCCAGATATCTAGGGGTAAAGCCCAACATCTAGAGGAAAAGCCAAATATATAGATATAAAACCCAAAATCTAGAGGTAAAGCCCAATATCTAGACGTAAAGCCCAAAATCTAGATGAAAAGCACAACTTCTAGATCTAAAGCCCAACATCTAGAGGTAAAGACCAATAGCTAGAGGTAAAACCCAACATCTAGAGGTAAAGCCAGATATCTAGAGGTAAAGCCCAACGTCTGGAGGTAAAGCCCATCATCTAGTCCTACAGCCCAATGTCTGCAGGTAAAGCCCAACTTACAGAGGTGAAGGCAAACATCTAGATGTAAAACCCCAAATCTAGAGGTAAAGCCCAACATCTAGAGGAAAAGCCAAATATATATAGATTTAAAACCCAAAATCTAGAGGTAAAGCCCAACATCTAGAGGTAAAGCCAGATATCTAGGGGTAAAGGCCAACATCTAGAGGAAAAGCCAAATATATAGATTTAAAACCCAAAATCTAGAGGTAAAGCCCAATATCAAGACGTAAAGCCCAAAATCTAGATGTAAAGCCCAAATTCTAGATCTAACGCCCAAAATCTAGAGATAAAGACCAATATCTAGAGGTAAAACCCAACATCTAGAGGTAAAGCCAGATATCTAGAGGTAAAGCCCAACATCTAGAGGAAAAGCAAAATATATAGATTTCAAACCCAAATTCTAGAATTCAATCCCAACATCTAGAGGTAAAGCCGAACTTCCAGAGTTAAAGTCCAAAATCTAGAGTTAAACACCAATACCTAGAGTTAGAGCCCAAAATCTAGAGATAAAGCCCAACATCTAGAGATAAAGCCAGATATATAGATTTAAAATACAAAATCTGGAGGTAAAGCCCAACATCTAGAGCTAAAGCCAAATACTCTAGAGGTAAAGCCCACATGTAGAGGTAAGGACTAAGATCTAGAGGTGAATTCCAATATTTAGTGTTAAAGCCCGACACCTACATTTAAAGACAAATATCTAGATGTACAACCCAACTTCTAGAGGTAAAGCCCAACATCTAGAGGAAAAGCCAAATATATAGATTTAAAACCCAAAATCTAGAGGTAAAGCCCAACATCTAAATGTAAAGCAAAACATCTAGATGTAATCCAAACATCTAGAGGTAAAGCCTAACATCTAGAGGTGAAGCACAACATATAGAGGTATAACCCAACATCTAGAGGTAAAGACCAACATCTAAATGTAAAGCAAAACATCTAGATGTAAAACCCTACATCTGGAGGTAAAGTCCAATAGCTAGACCTAAAGACCAACATCTAGAGGTAAAACCCAACATCTAGTGGTAAAGCCCAACGTCTGGAGGTAAAGCCCAGATTCTAGAGAGAAGCCAAAAATCCAGATGGAAAACCCAAAATCTAGAGGTAAAGCCCAACATCTACAGGTAAATCCAGATATCTAGGGGTAAAGCCCAACATCTAGAGGAAAAGCCAAATATATAGAAATAAAACCCAAAATCTAGAGGTAAAGCCCAATATCTAGACGTAAAGCCCAAAATCTAGATGAAAAGCACAACTTCTAGATCTAAAGCCCAACATCTAGAGGTAAAGACCAATAGCTAGAGGTAAAACCCAACATCTAGAGGTAAAGCCAGATATCTAGAGGTAAAGCCCAACGTCTGGAGGTAAAGCCCATCATCTAGTCCTACAGCCCAATGTCTGCAGGTAAAGCCCAACTTACAGAGGTGAAGGCAAACATCTAGATGTAAAACCCCAAATCTAGAGGTAAAGCCCAACATCTAGAGGAAAAGCCAAATATATATAGATTTAAAACCCAAAATCTAGAGGTAAAGCCCAACATCTAGAGGTAAAGCCAGATATCTAGGGGTAAAGGCCAACATCTAGAGGAAAAGCCAAATATATAGATTTAAAACTCAAAATCTAGAGGTAAAGCCCAATATCAAGACGTAAAGCCCAAAATCTAGATGTAAAGCCCAAATTCTAGATCTAACGCCCAAAATCTAGAGATAAAGACCAATATCTAGAGGTAAAACCCAACATCTAGAGGTAAAGCCAGATATCTAGAGGTAAAGCCCAACATCTAGAGGAAAAGCAAAATATATAGATTTCAAACCCAAATTCTAGAATTCAATCCCAACATCTAGAGGTAAAGCCGAACTTCCAGAGTTAAAGTCCAAAATCTAGAGGTAAACACAAATACCTAGAGTTAGAGCCCAAAATCTAGAGATAAAGCCCAACATCTAGAGATAAAGCCAGATATATAGATTTAAAATCCAAAATCTGGAGGTAAAGCCCAACATCTAGAGCTAAAGCCAAATACTCTAGAGGTAAAGCCCACATGTAGAGGTAAGGACTAAGATCTAGAGGTGAATTCCAATATTTAGTGTTAAAGCCCGACACCTACATTTAAAGACAAATATCTAGATGTACAACCCAACTTCTAGAGGTAAAGCCCAACATCTAGAGGAAAAGCCAAATATATAGATTTAAAAGCCAAAATCTAGAGGTAAAGCCCAACATCTAGAGATAAAGCCAGATATATAGATCTAAACTCCAAAATCTAGAGGTGAAGCCCAATATCTAGACGTAAAGCCCAATATCTAGATGTAAAACCCAACTTCTAGATCTAAAGCCCAAAATATAGATGTAAAGCCCAACTTCTAAATCTAAAGTCCAACATCTAGAGGTAAAGCCCAATATTTAGAGTTTAAGCGCATCATTTAGAGGTAAAGCCCAAAATCTAGATGTAAAGCCCAACTTCTAGAGGTAAAGCCCATCATCTAGTCCTACAGCCCAATGTCTGCAGGTAAAGCCCAACTTACAGAGGTGAAGGCAAACATCTAGATGTAAAACCCAAAATCTAGAGGTAAAGCCCAACATCTAGAGGAAAAGCCAAATATATAGATTTAAAACCCAGAATCTAGAGGTAAAGCCCAATATCTAGACCTAAAGCCCAAAATCTAGATGTAAAGCCGAAATTCTAGATCTAACACCCAAAATCTAGAGGTAAAGACCAATATCTAGAGGTAAAACCCAACATCTAGAGGTAAAGCCAGATATCTAGAGGTAAAGCCCAACATCTAGAGGAAAAGCAAAATATATAGATTTCAAACCCAAATTCTAGAGTTCAATCCCAACATCTAGAGTTAAATCCCAAAGTCTAGATGTAAAGCTCAACTTCCAGTTTTAAAGTCAAAAATCTAAATGTAAATACCAATACCTAGAGGTAGAGCCCAAAATGTAGAGTTAAAGCCCAACATCTAGAGATAAAGCCAGATATATAGATCTAAACCCCAAAATCTAGAGGTGAAGCCCAATATCTAGACGTAAAGCCCAAAATCTAGATGTAAAGCCCAACTTCTAGATCTAAAGCCCAAAATATAGCTGTAAAGCCCAACTTCTAAATCTAAAGCCCAACATCTAGAGGTAAGGCCCAATATTTAGTGTTTAAGCACATCATTTAGAGGTAAAGCCCAAAATCTAGATGTAAAGCCCAACTTCTAGAGGTAAAGCCCATCATCTAGTCCTACAGCCCAATGTCTGCAGGTAAAGTCCAACTTACAGAGGTGAAGGCAAACATCTAGATGTAAAACCCAAAATCCAGAGGTAAAGCCCAACATCTAGAGGAAAAGCCAAATATATAGATTTAAAACCCAGAATCTAGAGGTAAAGCCCAATATCTAGACGTAAAGCCCAAAATCTAGATGTAAAGCCCAACTTCTAGATCTAAAGCCCAAAATCTAGATGTAAAGCCCAAATTCTAGATCTAACACCCAAAATCTAGAGGTAAAGACCAATATCTAGAGGTAAAACCCAACAGCTAGAGGTAAAGCCAGATATCTAGAGGTAAAGCCCAACATCTAGAGGAAAAGCAAAATATACAGATTTCAAACCCAAATTCTAGAGTTCAATCCCAACATCTAGAGGTAAAGCCCAACTTCCAGAGTTAAAGTCCAAAATCTAGAGGTAAACACCAATACCTAGAGTTAGAGCCCAAAATCTAGAGATAAAGCCCAACATCTAGAGATAAAGCCAGATATATAGATTTAAAATCCACAATCTGGAGGTAAAGCCCAACATCTAGAGCTAAAGCCCCAAATCTAGATGTAAAGCCCAATTGCTAGATCTAAAGCCAAATAGTCTAGAGGTAAAGCCCAACATGTAGAGGTAAAGACTAAGATCTAGAGGTGAATTCCAATATCTAGTGTTGAAGCCTGACACCTACAGTTAAAGCCAAACATCTAGATGTACAACCCAACTTCTAGAGGTAAAGCCGAATATCTAGAGTTAAAGCGCATCCTTTAGAGTAAAGCCCAAAATCTAGAGTTAAAGCCCAACATCTAGAGGGAAAGCCCAGAATCTAGATGTAAAGCCTAACATCTAGAGGTGAATTCCAAAATCAAGTGTTAAGGCCTGACATCTACAGTTAAATCCAACCATATAGATATAACCCCCAACTTCTAGAGGTAAGGCCCAAAATCTAGAGGTAAAGCCCAACAGCTGGAGTTAAAGCCCAACTTCTAGAGGTAAAGCCCAACATCTAGACGTAAAGCCAGATATCTGACGGTAAAGCCCAACATCTAGAGGAAAAGCCAAATATATAGATTTAAAACCCAAAATCTAGAGATAAAGCCGAACATCTAAATGTAAAGCAAAACATCTAGATGTAATCCAAACATCTAGAGGTAAAGCCTAACATCTAGAGGTGAAGCACAACTTATAGAGGTATAACCCAACATCTAGAGGTAAAGACCAACATCTAAATGTAAAGCAAAACATCTAGATGTAAAACCCTACATCTAGAGGTAAAGTCCAATAGCTAGACCTAAAGACCAACATCTAGAGGTAAAACCCAACATCTAGTGGTAAAGCCCAACGTCTGGAGGTAAAGCCCAGATTCTAGAGAGAAGCCAAAAATCCAGATGGAAAACCCAAAATCTAGAGGTAAAGCCCAACATCTACAGGTAAATCCAGATATCTAGGGGTAAAGCCCAACATCTAGAGGAAAAGCCAAATATATAGATATAAAACCCAAAATCTAGAGGTAAAGCCCAATATCTAGACGTAAAGCCCAAAATCTAGATGAAAAGCACAACTTCTAGATCTAAAGCCCAACATCTAGAGGTAAAGACCAATAGCTAGAGGTAAAACCCAACATCTAGAGGTAAAGCCAGATATCTAGAGGTAAAGCCCAACGTCTGGAGGTAAAGCCCATCATCTAGTCCTACAGCCCAATGTCTGCAGGTAAAGCCCAACTTACAGAGGTGAAGGCAAACATCTAGATGTAAAACCCCAAATCTAGAGGGAAAGCCCAACATCTAGAGGAAAAGCCAAATATATATAGATTTAAAACCCAAAATCTAGAGGTAAAGCCCAACATCTAGAGGTAAAGCCAGATATCTAGGGGTAAAGGCCAACATCTAGAGGAAAAGCCAAATATATAGATTTAAAACCCAAAATCTAGAGATAAAGCCCAATATCAAGACGTAAAGCCCAAAATCTAGATGTAAAGTCCAAATTCTAGATCTAACGCCCAAAATCTAGAGATAAAGACCAATATCTAGAGGTAAAACCCAACATCTAGAGGTAAAGCCAGATATCTAGAGGTAAAGCCCAACATCTAGAGGAAAAGCAAAATATATAGATTTCAAACCCAAATTCTAGAATTCAATCCCAACATCTAGAGGTAAAGCCGAACTTCCAGAGTTAAAGTCCAAAATCTAGAGGTAAACACAAATACCTAGAGTTAGAGCCCAAAATCTAGAGATAAAGCCAGATATATATATTTAAAATCCAAAATCTGGAGGTAAAGCCCAACATCTAGAGCTAAAGCCAAATACTCTAGAGGTAAAGCCCACATGTAGAGGTAAGGACTAAGATCTAGAGGTGAATTCCAATATTTAGTGTTAAAGCCCGACACCTACATTTAAAGACAAATATCTAGATGTACAACCCAACTTCTAGAGGTAAAGCCCAACATCTAGAGGAAAAGCCAAATATATAGATTTAAAACCCAAAATCTAGAGGTAAAGCCCAACATCTAGAGATAAAGCCAGATATATAGATCTAAACTCCAAAATCTAGAGGTGAAGCCCAATATCTAGACGTAAAGCCCAATATCTAGATGTAAAACCCAACTTCTAGATCTAAAGCCCAAAATATAGATGTAAAGCCCAACTTCGAAATCTAAAGTCCAACATCTAGAGGTAAAGCCCAATATTTAGAGTTTAAGCGCATCATTTAGAGGTAAAGCCCAAAATCTAGATGTAAAGCCCAACTTCTAGAGGTAAAGCCCATCATCTAGTCCTACAGCCCAATGTCTGCAGGTAAAGCCCAACTTACAGAGGTGAAGGCAAACATCTAGATGTAAAACCCAAAATCTAGAGGTAAAGCCCAACATCTAGAGGAAAAGCCAAATATATAGATTTAAAACCCAGAATCTAGAGGTAAAGCCCAATATCTAGACCTAAAGCCCAAAATCTAGATGTAAAGCCCAAATTCTAGATCTAACACCCAAAATCTAGAGGTAAAGACCAATATCTAGAGGTAAAACCCAACAGCTAGAGGTAAAGCCAGATATCTAGAGGTAAAGCCCAACATCTAGAGGAAAAGCAAAATATATAGATTTCAAACCCAAATTCTAGAGTTCAATCCCAACATCTAGAGGTAAAGCCCAACTTCCAGAGTTAAAGTCCAAAATCTAGAGGTAAACACCAATACCTAGAGTTAGAGCCCAAAATCTAGAGATAAACCCCAACATCTAGAGATAAAGCCAGATATATAGATTTAAAATCCAAAATCTGGAGGTAAAGCCCAACATCTAGAGCTAAAGCCCCAAATCTAGATGTAAAGCCCCATTGCTAGATCTAAAGCCAAATAGTCTAGAGGTAAAGCCCAACATGTAGAGGTAAAGACTAAGATCTAGAGGTGAATTCCAATATCTAGTGTTGAAGCCTGACACCTACAGTGAAAGCCAAACATCTAGATGTACAACCCAACTTCTAGAGGTAAAGCCGAATATCTAGAGTTAAAGCGCATCCTTTAGAGTAAAGCCCAAAATCTAGAGTTAAAGCCCAACATCTAGAGGGAAAGCCCAGAATCTAGATGTAAAGCCTAACATCTAGAGGTGAATTCCAAAATCAAGTGTTAAGGCCTGACATCTACAGTTAAATCCAACCATATAGATATAACCCCCAACTTCTAGAGGTAAGGCCCAAAATCTAGAGGTAAAGCCCAACAGCTGGAGTTAAAGCCGAAAGTCTTGAGGTAAAGCCCAAAGTCTAGAGTTAAAGCCCAACTTCTAGAGGTAAAGCCCAACATCTAGACGTAAAGCCAGATATCTGACGGTAAAGCCCAACATCTAGAGGAAAAGCCAAATATATAGATTTAAAACCCAAAATCTAGAGATAAAGCCCAACATCTAAATGTAAAGCAAAACATCTAGATGTAATCCAAACATCTAGAGGTAAAGCCTAACATCTAGAGGTGAAGCACAACATATAGAGGTATAACCCAACATCAAGAGATAAAGACCAACATCTAAATGTAAAGCAAAACATCTAGATGTAAAACCCTACATCTAGAGCTAAAGTCCAATAGCTAGACCTAAAGACCAACATCTAGAGGTAAAACCCAACATCTAGTGGTAAAGCCCAACGTCTGGAGGTAAAGCCCAGATTCTAGAGAGAAGCCAAAAATCCAGATGGAAAACCCAAAATCTAGAGGTAAAGCCCAACATCTACAGGTAAATCCAGATATCTAAGGGTAAAGCCCAACATCTAGAGGAAAAGCCAAATATATATATATTTAAAACCCAAAATCTAGAGGTAAAGCCCAATATCAAGACGTAAAGCCCAAAATCTAGATGTAAAGCCCAAATTCTAGATCTAACGCCCAAAATCTAGAGATAAAGACCAATATCTAGAGGTAAAACCCAACATCTAGAGGTAAAGCCAGATATCTAGAGGTAAAGCCCAACATCTAGAGGAAAAGCAAAATATATAGATTTCAAACCCAAAATCTAGAATTCAATCCCAACATCTAGAGGTAAAGCCCAACTTCCAGAGTTAAAGTCCAAAATCTAGAGGTAAACACCTAGAGTTAGAGCCCAAAATCTAGAGATAAAGCCCAACACCTAGAGATAAAGCCAGATATATAGATTTAAAATCCAAAATCTGGAGGTAAAGCAAAACATCTAGAGCTAAAGCCAAATACTCTAGAGGTAAAGCCCACATGTAGAGGTAAGGACTAAGATCTAGAGGTGAATTCCAATATCTAGTGTTAAAGCCCGACACCTACATTTAAAGACAAATATCTAGATGTACAACCCAACTTCTAGAGGTAAAGCCCAACATCGAGAGGAAAAGCCAAATATATAGATTTAAAACACAAAATCTAGAGTTAAAGCCCAATATCTAGACGTAAAGCCCAAAATCTAGATGAAAAGCCCAACTTCTAGATCTAAAGCCCAAAATATAGATGTAAAGCCCAACTTCTAAATCTAAATTCCAACATCTAGAGGTAAAGCCCAACATTTAGAGTTTAAGCGCATCATTTAGAGGTAAAGCCCAAAATCTAGATGTAAAGCCCAACTTCTAGAGGTAAAGCCCATCATCTAGTCCTACAGCCCAATGTCTGCAGGTAAAGCACATCTTACAGAGGTGAAGGCAAACATCTAGATGTAAAACCCAAAATCTAGAGGTAAAGCCCAACATCTAGAGGAAAAGCCAAATATATAGATTTAAAACCCAGAATCTAGAGGTAAAGCCCAATATCTAGACCTAAAGCCCAAAATCTAGATGTAAAGCCCAAATTCTAGATCTAACACCCAAAATCTAGAGGTAAAGACCAATATCTAGAGGTAAAACCCAACAGCTAGAGGTAAAGCCAGATATCTAGAGGTAAAGCCCAACATCTAGAGGAAAAGCAAAATATATAGATTTCAAACCCAAATTCTAGAGTTCAATCCCAACATCTAGAGGTAAAGCCCAACTTCCAGAGTTAAAGTCCAAAATATAGAGGTAAACACCAATACCTAGAGTTAGAGCCCAAAATCTAGAGATAAAGCCCAACATCTAGAGATAAAGCCAGATATATAGATTTAAAATCCAAAATCTGGAGGTAAAGCCCAACATCTAGAGCTAAAGCCCCAAATCTAGATGTAAAGCCCAATTGCTAGATCTAAAGCCAAATAGTCTAGAGGTAAAGCCCAACATGTAGAGGTAAAGACTAAGATCTAGAGGTGAATTCCAATATCTAGTGTTGAAGCCTGACACCTACAGTTAAAGCCAAACATCTAGATGTACAACCCAACTTCTAGAGGTAAAGCCGAATATCTAGAGTTAAAGCGCATCCTTTAGAGTAAAGCCCAAAATCTAGAGTTAAAGCCCAACATCTAGAGGGAAAGCCCAGAATCTAGATGTAAAGCCTAACATCTAGAGGTGAATTCCAAAATCAAGTGTTAAGGCCTGACATCTACAGTTAAATCCAACCATATAGATATAACCCCCAACTTCTAGAGGTAAGGCCCAAAATCTAGAGGTAAAGCCCAACAGCTGGAGTTAAAGCCGAACGTCTTGAGGTAAAGCCCAAAGTCTAGAGTTAAAGCCCAACTTCTAGAGGTAAAGCCCAACATCTAGACGTAAAGCCAGATATCTGACGGTAAAGCCCAACATCTAGAGGAAAAGCCAAATATATAGATTTAAAACCCAAAATCTAGAGATAAAGCCGAACATCTAAATGTAAAGCAAAACATCTAGATGTAATGCAAACATCTAGAGGTAAAGCCTAACATCTAGAGGTGAAGCACAACATATAGAGGTATAACATAACATCAAGAGATAAAGACCAACATCTAAATGTAAAGCAAAACATCTAGATGTAAAACCCTACATCTAGAGCTAAAGTCCAATAGCTAGACCTAAAGACCAACATCTAGAGGTGAAACCCAACATCTAGTGGTAAAGCCCAACGTCTGGAGGTAAAGCCCAGATTCTAGAGAGAAGCCAAAAATCCAGATGGAAAACCCAAAATCTAGAGGTAAAGCCCAACATCTACAGGTAAATCCAGATATCTAGGGGTAAAGCCCAACATCTAGAGGAAAAGCCAAATATATATATATTTAAAACCCAAAATCTAGAGGTAAAGCCCAATATCAAGACGTAAAGCCCAAAATCTAGATGTAAAGCCCAAATTCTAGATCTAACGCCCAAAATCTAGAGATAAAGACCAATAGCTAGAGGTAAAACCCAACATCTAGAGGTAAAGCCAGATATCTAGAGGTAAAGCCCAACATCTAGAGGAAAAGCAAAATATATAGATTTCAAACCCAAAATCTAGAATTCAATCCCAACATCTAGAGGTAAAGCCCAACTTCCAGAGTTAAAGTCCAAAATCTAGAGGTAAACACCTAGAGTTAGAGCCCAAAATCTAGAGATAAAGCCCAACACCTAGAGATAAAGCCAGATATATAGATTTAAAATCCAAAATCTGGAGGTAAAGCAAAACATCTAGAGCTAAAGCCAAATACTCTAGAGGTAAAGCCCACATGTAGAGGTAAGGACTAAGATCTAGAGGTGAATTCCAATATCTAGTGTTAAAGCCCGACACCTACATTTAAAGACAAATATCTAGATGTACAACCCAACTTCTAGAGGTAAAGCCCAACATCGAGAGGAAAAGCCAAATATATAGATTTAAAACACAAAATCTAGAGTTAAAGCCCAATATCTAGACGTAAAGCCCAAAATCTAGATGAAAAGCCCAACTTCTAGATCTAAAGCCCAAAATATAGATGTAAAGCCCAACTTCTAAATCTAAATTCCAACATCTAGAGGTAAAGCCCAACATTTAGAGTTTAAGCGCATCATTTAGAGGTAAAGCCCAAAATCTAGATGTAAAGCCCAACTTCTAGAGGTAAAGCCCATCATCTAGTCCTACAGCCCAATGTCTGCAGGTAAAGCACATCTTACAGAGGTGAAGGCAAACATCTAGATGTAAAACCCAAAATCTAGAGGTAAAGCCCAACATCTAGAGGAAAAGCCAAATATATAGATTTAAAACCCAGAATCTAGAGGTAAAGCCCAATATCTAGACCTAAAGCCCAAAATCTAGATGTAAAGCCCAAATTCTAGATCTAACACCCAAAATCTAGAGGTAAAGACCAATATCTAGAGGTAAAACCCAACAGCTAGAGGTAAAGCCAGATATCTAGAGGTAAAGCCCAACATCTAGAGGAAAAGCAAAATATATAGATTTCAAACCCAAATTCTAGAGTTCAATCCCAACATCTAGAGGTAAAGCCCAACTTCCAGAGTTAAAGTCCAAAATCTAGAGGTAAACACCAATACCTAGAGTTAGAGCCCAACATCTAGAGATAAAGCCCAACATCTAGAGATAAAGCCAGATATATAGATTTAAAATCCAAAATCTGGAGGTAAAGCCCAACATCTAGAGCTAAAGCCCCAAATCTAGATGTAAAGCCCAATTGCTAGATCTAAAGCCAAATAGTCTAGAGGTAAAGCCCAACATGTAGAGGTAAAGACTAAGATCTAGAGGTGAATTCCAATATCTAGTGTTGAAGCCTGACACCTACAGTTAAAGCCAAACATCTAGATGTACAACCCAACTTCTAGAGGTAAAGCCGAATATCTAGAGTTAAAGCGCATCCTTTAGAGTAAAGCCCAAAATCTAGAGTTAAAGCCCAACATCTAGAGGGAAAGCCCAGAATCTAGATGTAAAGCCTAACATCTAGAGGTGAATTCCAAAATCAAGTGTTAAGGCCTGACATCTACAGTTAAATCCAACCATATAGATATAACCCCCAACTTCTAGAGGTAAGGCCCAAAATCTAGAGGTAAAGCCCAACAGCTGGAGTTAAAGCCGAACGTCTTGAGGTAAAGCCCAAAGTCTAGAGTTAAAGCCCAACTTCTAGAGGTAAAGCCCAACATCTAGACGTAAAGCCAGATATCTGACGGTAAAGCCCAACATCTAGAGGAAAAGCCAAATATATAGATTTAAAACCCAAAATCTAGAGATAAAGCCGAACATCTAAATGTAAAGCAAAACATCTAGATGTAATGCAAACATCTAGAGGTAAAGCCTAACATCTAGAGGTGAAGCACAACATATAGAGGTATAACCCAACATCAAGAGATAAAGACCAACATCTAAATGTAAAGCAAAACATCTAGATGTAAAACCCTACATCTAGAGGTAAAGTCCAATATCTAGACCTAAAGACCAACATCTAGAGGTAAAACCCAACATCTAGTGGTAAAGCCCAACGTCTGGAGGTAAAGCCCAGATTCTAGAGAGAAGCCAAAAATCCAGATGGAAAACCCAAAATCTAGAGGTAAAGCCCAACATCTACAGGTAAATCCAGATATCTAGGGGTAAAGCCCAACATCTAGAGGAAAAGCCAAATATATATCTATTTAAAACCCAAAATCTAGAGGTAAAGCCCAACATCTAGAGGTAAAGCCAGATATCTAGGGGTAAAGGCCAACATCTAGAGGAAAAGCCAAATATATAGATTTAAAACCCAAAATCTAGAGGTAAAGCCCAATATCTAGACCTAAAGCCCAAAATCTAGATGTAAAGCCCAGCTTCTTGATCTAAAGCCCAAAATCTAGATGTAAAGCACAACTTCTAGATCTAAAGCCCAACATCTAGAGGTAAAGACCAATATCTAGAGGTAAAACCCAACATCTAGAGGTAAAGCCAGATATCTAGAGGTAAAGCCCAACATCTAGAGGAAAAGCAAAATATATAGTTTTCAAACCCAAATTCTAGAGTTCAATCCCAACATCTAGAGGTAAATCCCAAAGTCTAGATGTAAAGCTCAACTTCCAGTTTTAAAGTCAAAAATCTAAATGTAAATACCAATACCTAGAGGTAGAGCCCAAAATGTAGAGGTAAAGCCCAACATCTAGAGATAAAGCCAGATATATAGATCTAAACCCCAAAATCTAGACGTGAAGCCCAATATCTAGATCTAAACCCCAAAATCTAGATGTAAAGCCCAACTTCTAGATCTAAAGCCCAAAATATAGCTGTAAAGCCCAACTTCTAAATCTAAAGCCCAACATCTAGAGGTAAGGCCCAATATTTAGTGTTTAAGCACATCATTTAGAGGTAAAGCCCAAAATCTAGATGTAAAGCCCAACTTCTAGAGGTAAAGCCCATCATCTAGTCCTACAGCCCAATGTCTGCAGGTAAAGTCCAACTTACAGAGGTGAAGGCAAACATCTAGATGTAAAACCCAAAATCCAGAGGTAAAGCCCAACATCTAGAGGAAAAGCCAAATATATAGATTTAAAACCCAGAATCTAGAGGTAAAGCCCAATATCTAGACGTAAAGCCCAAAATCTAGATGTAAAGCCCAACTTCTAGATCTAAAGCCCAAAATCTAGATGTAAAGCCCAAATTCTAGATCTAACACCCAAAATCTAGAGGTAAAGACCAATATCTAGAGGTAAAACCCAACATCTAGAGGTAAAGCCAGATATCTAGAGGTAAAGCCCAACATCTAGAGGAAAAGCAAAATATATAGATTTCAAACCCAAATTCTAGAGTTCAATCCCAACATCTAGAGGTAAAGCCCAACTTCCAGAGTTAAAGTCCAAAATCTAGAGGTAAACACCAATACCTAGAGTTAGAGCCCAAAATCTAGAGATAAAGCCCAACATCTAGAGATAAAGCCAGATATATAGATTTAAAATCCAAAATCTGGAGGTAAAGCCCAACATCTAGAGCTAAAGCCCCAAATCTAGATGTAAAGCCCAATTGCTAGATCTAAAGCCAAATAGTCTAGAGGTAAAGCCCAACATGTAGAGGTAAAGACTAAGATCTAGAGGTGAATTCCAATATCTAGTGTTGAAGCCTGACACCTACAGTTAAAGCCAAACATCTAGATGTACAACCCAACTTCTAGAGGTAAAGCCGAATATCTAGAGTTAAAGCGCATCCTTTCGAGTAAAGCCCAAAATCTAGAGTTAAAGCCCAACATCTAGAGGGAAAGCCCAGAATCTAGATGTAAAGCCTAACATCTAGAGGTGAATTCCAAAATCAAGTGTTAAGGCCTGACATCTACAGTTAAATCCAACCATATAGATATAACCCCCAACTTCTAGAGGTAAGGCCCAAAATCTAGAGGTAAAGCCCAACAGCTGGAGTTAAAGCCGAACGTCTTGAGGTAAAGCCCAAAGTCTAGAGTTAAAGCCCAACTTCTAGAGGTAAAGCCCAACATCTAGACGTAAAGCCAGATATCTGACGGTAAAGCCCAACATCTAGAGGAAAAGCCAAATATATAGATTTAAAACCCAAAATCTAGAGATAAAGCCGAACATCTAAATGTAAAGCAAAACATCTAGATGTAATCCAAACATCTAGAGGTAAAGCCTAACATCTAGAGGTGAAGCACAACATATAGAGGTATAACCCAACATCAAGAGATAAAGACCAACATCTAAATGTAAAGCAAAACATCTAGATGTAAAACCCTACATCTAGAGCTAAAGTCCAATAGCTAGACCTAAAGACCAACATCTAGAGGTAAAACCCAACATCTAGTGGTAAAGCCCAACGTCTGGAGGTAAAGCCCAGATTCTAGAGAGAAGCCAAAAATCCAGATGGAAAACCCAAAATCTAGAGGTAAAGCCCAACATCTACAGGTAAATCCAGATATCTAGGGGTAAAGCCCAACATCTAGAGGAAAAGCCAAATATATATATATTTAAAACCCAAAATCTAGAGGTAAAGCCCAATATCAAGACGTAAAGCCCAAAATCTAGATGTAAAGCCCAAATTCTAGATCTAACGCCCAAAATCTAGAGATAAAGACCAATAGCTAGAGGTAAAACCCAACATCTAGAGGTAAAGCCAGATATCTAGAGGTAAAGCCCAACATCTAGAGGAAAAGCAAAATATATAGATTTCAAACCCAAAATCTAGAATTCAATCCCAACATCTAGAGGTAAAGCCCAACTTCCAGAGTTAAAGTCCAAAATCTAGAGGTGAACACCTAGAGTTAGAGCCCAAAATCTAGAGATAAAGCCCAACACCTAGAGATAAAGCCAGATATATAGATTTAAAATCCAAAATCTGGAGGTAAAGCAAAACATCTAGAGCTAAAGCCAAATACTCTAGAGGTAAAGCCCACATGTAGAGGTAAGGACTAAGATCTAGAGGTGAATTCCAATATCTAGTGTTAAAGCCCGACACCTACATTTAAAGACAAATATCTAGATGTACAACCCAACTTCTAGAGGTAAAGCCCAACATCGAGAGGAAAAGCCAAATATATAGATTTAAAACACAAAATCTAGAGTTAAAGCCCAATATCTAGACGTAAAGCCCAAAATCTAGATGAAAAGCCCAACTTCTAGATCTAAAGCCCAAAATATAGATGTAAAGCCCAACTTCTAAATCTAAATTCCAACATCTAGAGGTAAAGCCCAACATTTAGAGTTTAAGCGCATCATTTAGAGGTAAAGCCCAAAATCTAGATGTAAAGCCCAACTTCTAGAGGTAAAGCCCATCATCTAGTCCTACAGCCCAATGTCTGCAGGTAAAGCACATCTTACAGAGGTGAAGGCAAACATCTAGATGTAAAACCCAAAATCTAGAGGTAAAGCCCAACATCTAGAGGAAAAGCCAAATATATAGATTTAAAACCCAGAATCTAGAGGTAAAGCCCAATATCTAGACCTAAAGCCCAAAATCTAGATGTAAAGCCCAAATTCTAGATCTAACACCCAAAATCTAGAGGTAAAGACCAATATCTAGAGGTAAAACCCAACAGCTAGAGGTAAAGCCAGATATCTAGAGGTAAAGCCCAACATCTAGAGGAAAAGCAAAATATATAGATTTCAAACCCAAATTCTAGAGTTCAATCCCAACATCTAGAGGTAAAGCCCAACTTCCAGAGTTAAAGTCCAAAATCTAGAGGTAAACACCAATACCTAGAGTTAGAGCCCAACATCTAGAGATAAAGCCCAACATCTAGAGATAAAGCCAGATATATAGATTTAAAATCCAAAATCTGGAGGTAAAGCCCAACATCTAGAGCTAAAGCCCCAAATCTAGATGTAAAGCCCAATTGCTAGATCTAAAGCCAAATAGTCTAGAGGTAAAGCCCAACATGTAGAGGTAAAGACTAAGATCTAGAGGTGAATTCCAATATCTAGTGTTGAAGCCTGACACCTACAGTTAAAGCCAAACATCTAGATGTACAACCCAACTTCTAGAGGTAAAGCCGAATATCTAGAGTTAAAGCGCATCCTTTAGAGTAAAGCCCAAAATCTAGAGTTAAAGCCCAACATCTAGAGGGAAAGCCCAGAATCTAGATGTAAAGCCTAACATCTAGAGGTGAATTCCAAAATCAAGTGTTAAGGCCTGACATCTACAGTTAAATCCAACCATATAGATATAACCCCCAACTTCTAGAGGTAAGGCCCAAAATCTAGAGGTAAAGCCCAACAGCTGGAGTTAAAGCCGAACGTCTTGAGGTAAAGCCCAAAGTCTAGAGTTAAAGAACAACTTCTAGAGGTAAAGCCCAACATCTAGACGTAAAGCCAGATATCTGACGGTAAAGCCCAACATCTAGAGGAAAAGCCAAATATATAGATTTAAAACCCAAAATCTAGAGATAAAGCCGAACATCTAAATGTAAAGCAAAACATCTAGATGTAATCCAAACATCTAGAGGTAAAGCCTAACATCTAGAGGTGAAGCACAACATATAGAGGTATAACCCAACATCAAGAGATAAAGACCAACATCTAAATGTAAAGCAAAACATCTAGATGTAAAACCCTACATCTAGAGGTAAAGTCCAATATCTAGACCTAAAGACCAACATCTAGAGGTAAAACCCAACATCTAGTGGTAAAGCCCAACGTCTGGAGGTAAAGCCCAGATTCTAGAGAGAAGCCAAAAATCCAGATGGAAAACCCAAAATCTAGAGGTAAAGCCCAACATCTACAGGTAAATCCAGATATCTAGGGGTAAAGCCCAACATCTAGAGGAAAAGCCAAATATATATCTATTTAAAACCCAAAATCTAGAGGTAAAGCCCAACATCTAGAGGTAAAGCCAGATATCTAGGGGTAAAGGCCAACATCTAGAGGAAAAGCCAAATATATAGATTTAAAACCCAAAATCTAGAGGTAAAGCCCAATATCTAGACCTAAAGCCCAAAATCTAGATGTAAAGCCCAGCTTCTTGATCTAAAGCCCAAAATCTAGATGTAAAGCACAACTTCTAGATCTAAAGCCCAACATCTAGAGGTAAAGACCAATATCTAGAGGTAAAACCCAACATCTAGAGGTAAAGCCAGATATCTAGAGGTAAAGCCCAACATCTAGAGGAAAAGCAAAATATATAGTTTTCAAACCCAAATTCTAGAGTTCAATCCCAACATCTAGAGGTAAATCCCAAAGTCTAGATGTAAAGCTCAACTTCCAGTTTTAAAGTCAAAAATCTAAATGTAAATACCAATACCTAGAGGTAGAGCCCAAAATGTAGAGGTAAAGCCCAACATCTAGAGATAAAGCCAGATATATAGATCTAAACCCCAAAATCTAGACGTGAAGCCCAATATCTAGACGTAAAGCCCAAAATCTAGATGTAAAGCCCAACTTCTAGATCTAAAGCCCAAAATATAGCTGTAAAGCCCAACTTCTAAATCTAAAGCCCAACATCTAGAGGTAAGGCCCAATATTTAGTGTTTAAGCACATCATTTAGAGGTAAAGCCCAAAATCTAGATGTAAAGCCCAACTTCTAGAGGTAAAGCCCATCATCTAGTCCTACAGCCCAATGTCTGCAGGTAAAGTCCAACTTACAGAGGTGAAGGCAAACATCTAGATGTAAAACCCAAAATCCAGAGGTAAAGCCCAACATCTAGAGGAAAAGCCAAATATATAGATTTAAAACCCAGAATCTAGAGGTAAAGCCCAATATCTAGACGTAAAGCCCAAAATCTAGATGTAAAGCCCAACTTCTAGATCTAAAGCCCAAAATCTAGATGTAAAGCCCAAATTCTAGATCTAACACCCAAAATCTAGAAGTAAAGACCAATATCTAGAGGTAAAACCCAACATCTAGAGGTAAAGCCAGATATCTAGAGGTAAAGCCCAACATCTAGAGGAAAAGCAAAATATATAGATTTCAAACCCAAATTCTAGAGTTCAATCCCAACATCTAGAGGTAAAGCCCAACTTCCAGAGTTAAAGTCCAAAATCTAGAGGTAAACACCAATACCTAGAGTTAGAGCCCAAAATCTAGAGATAAAGCCCAACATCTAGGGATAAAGCCAGATATATAGATTTAAAATCCAAAATCTGGAGGTAAAGCCCAACATCTAGAGCTAAAGCCCCAAATCTAGATGTAAAGCCCAATTGCTAGATCTAAAGCCAAATAGTCTAGAGGTAAAGCCCAACATGTAGAGGTAAAGACTAAGATCTAGAGGTGAATTCCAATATCTAGTGTTGAAGCCTGACACCTACAGTTAAAGCCAAACATCTAGATGTACAACCCAACTTCTAGAGGTAAAGCCGAATATCTAGAGTTAAAGCGCATCCTTTCGAGTAAAGCCCAAAATCTAGAGTTAAAGCCCAACATCTAGAGGGAAAGCCCAGAATCTAGATGTAAAGCCTAACATCTAGAGGTGAATTCCAAAATCAAGTGTTAAGGCCTGACATCTACAGTTAAATCCAACCATATAGATATAACCCCCAACTTCTAGAGGTAAGGCCCAAAATCTAGAGGTAAAGCCCAACAGCTGGAGTTAAAGCCGAACGTCTTGAGGTAAAGCCCAAAGTCTAGAGTTAAAGCCCAACTTCTAGAGGTAAAGCCCAACATCTAGACGTAAAGCCAGATATCTGACGGTAAAGCCCAACATCTAGAGGAAAAGCCAAATATATAGATTTAAAACCCAAAATCTAGAGATAAAGCCGAACATCTAAATGTAAAGCAAAACATCTAGATGTAATCCAAACATCTAGAGGTAAAGCCTAACATCTAGAGGTGAAGCACAACATATAGAGGTATAACCCAACATCAAGAGATAAAGACCAACATCTAAATGTAAAGCAAAACATCTAGATGTAAAACCCTACATCTAGAGGTAAAGTCCAATAGCTAGACCTAAAGACCAACATCTAGAGGTAAAACCCAACATCTAGTGGTAAAGCCCAACGTCTGGAGGTAAAGCCCAGATTCTAGAGAGAAGCCAAAAATCCAGATGGAAAACCCAAAATCTAGAGGTAAAGCCCAACATCTACAGGTAAATCCAGATATCTAGGGGTAAAGCCCAACATCTAGAGGAAAAGCCAAATATATAGATATAAAACCCAAAATCTAGAGGTAAAGCCCAATATCTAGACGTAAAGCCCAAAATCTAGATGAAAAGCACAACTTCTAGATCTAAAGCCCAACATCTAGAGGTAAATACCAATAGCTAGAGGTAAAACCCAACATCTAGAGGTAAAGCCAGATATCTAGAGGTAAAGCCCAACGTCTGGAGGTAAAGCCCATCATCTAGTCCTACAGCCCAATGTCTGCAGGTAAAGCCCAACTTACAGAGGTGAAGGCAAACATCTAGATGTAAAACCCCAAATCTAGAGGTAAAGCCCAACATCTAGAGGAAAAGCCAAATATATATATATTTAAAACCCAAAATCTAGAGGTAAAGCCCAACATCTAGAGGTAAAGCCAGATATCTAGGGGTAAAGGCCAACATCTAGAGGAAAAGCCAAATATATAGATTTAAAACCCAAAATCTAGAGGTAAAGCCCAATATCAAGACGTAAAGGCCAAAATCTAGATGTAAAGCCCAACTTCTAGATCTAAAGCCCAAAATATAGATGTAAAGCCCAACTTCTAAATCTAAAGCCCAACATCTAGAGGTAAAGACCAATATCTAGAGGTAAAACCCAACATCTAGAGGTAAAGCCAGATATCTAGAGGTAAAGCCCAACATCTAGAGGAAAAGCAAAATATATAGATTTCAAACCCAAATTCTAGATTTCAATCCCAACATCTAGAGGTAAATCCCAAAGTCTAGATGTAAAGCTCAACTTCCAGATTTAAAGTCAAAAATCTAAATGTAAATACCAATACCTAGAGGTAGAGCCCAAAATGTAGAGGTAAAGCCCAACATCTAGAGATAAAGTCAGATATATAGATCTAAACCCCAAAATCTAGAGGTGAAGCCCAATATCTAGACGTAAAGCCCAAAATCTAGATGTAAAGCCCAACTTCTAGATCTAAAGCCCAAAATATAGCTGTAAAGCTCAACTTCTAAATCTAAAGCCCAACATCTAGAGGTAAGGCCCAATATCTAGTGTTTAAGCGCATCATTTAGAGGTAAAGCCCAAAATCTAGATGTAAAGCCCAACTTCTAGAGGTAAAGCCCATCATCTAGTCCTACAGCCCAATGTCTGCAGGTAAAGTCCAACTTACAGAGGTGAAGGCAAACATCTAGATGTAAAACCCAAAATCCAGAGGTAAAGCCCAACATCTAGAGGAAAAGCCAAATATATAGATTTAAAACCCAGAATCTAGAGGTAAAGCCCAATATCTAGACGTAAAGCCCAAAATCTAGATATAAAGCCCAAATTCTAGATCTAACACCCAAAATCTAGAGGTAAAGACCAATATCTAGAGGTAAAACCCAACATCTAGAGGTAAAGCCAGATATCTAGAGGTAAAGCCCAACATCTAGAGGAAAAGCAAAATATATAGTTTTCAAACCCAAATTCTAGAGTTCAATCCCAACATCTAGAGGTAAAGCCCAAAATCTAGATGCAAAGCCCAACTTCTAGAGGTAAAGCCCATCATCTAGTCCTACAGCCCAATGTCTGCAGGTAAAGCCCAACTTACAGAGGTGAAGGCAAACATCTAGATGTAAAACCCAAAATCTAGAGGTAAAGCCCAACATCTAGAGGAAAAGCCAAATATATAGATTTAAAACCCAAAATATAGAGGTAAAGCCCAATATCTAGACCTAAAGCCCCAAATCTATATGTAAAGCCCAAATTCTAGATCTAACGCCCAAAATCTAGAGATAAAGACCAATATCTAGAGGTAAAACCCAACATCTAGAGGTAAAGCCAGATATCTAAGGTAAAGCCCAACATCTAGAGGAAAAGCAAAATATATAGATTTCAAACCCAAATTCTAGAGTTCAATCCCAACATCTAGAGGTAAATCCCAAAGTCTAGATGTAAAGCTCAACTTCCAGATTTAAAGTCAAAAATCTAAATGTAAATACCAATACCTAGAGGTAGAGCCCAAAATGTAGAGGTAAAGCCCAACATCTAGAGATAAAGTCAGATATATAGATCTAAACCCCAAAATCTAGAGGTGAAGCCCAATATCTAGACGTAAAGCCCAAAATCTAGATGTAAAGCCCAACTTCTAGATCTAAAGCCCAAAATATAGCTGTAAAGCTCAACTTCTAAATCTAAAGCCCAACATCTAGAGGTAAGGCCCAATATCTAGTGTTTAAGCGCATCATTTAGAGGTAAAGCCCAAAATCTAGATGTAAAGCCCAACTTCTAGAGGTAAAGCCCATCATCTAGTCCTACAGCCCAATGTCTGCAGGTAAAGTCCAACTTACAGAGGTGAAGGCAAACATCTAGATGTAAAACCCAAAATCCAGAGGTAAAGCCCAACATCTAGAGGAAAAGCCAAATATATAGATTTAAAACCCAGAATCTAGAGGTAAAGCCCAATATCTAGACGTAAAGCCCAAAATCTAGATATAAAGCCCAAATTCTAGATCTAACACCCAAAATCTAGAGGTAAAGACCAATATCTAGAGGTAAAACCCAACATCTAGAGGTAAAGCCAGATATCTAGAGGTAAAGCCCAACATCTAGAGGAAAAGCAAAATATATAGTTTTCAAACCCAAATTCTAGAGTTCAATCCCAACATCTAGAGGTAAAGCCCAAAATCTAGATGCAAAGCCCAACTTCTAGAGGTAAAGCCCATCATCTAGTCCTACAGCCCAATGTCTGCAGGTAAAGCCCAACTTACAGAGGTGAAGGCAAACATCTAGATGTAAAACCCAAAATCTAGAGGTAAAGCCCAACATCTAGAGGAAAAGCCAAATATATAGATTTAAAACCCAAAATATAGAGGTAAAGCCCAATATCTAGACCTAAAGCCCCAAATCTATATGTAAAGCCCAAATTCTAGATCTAACGCCCAAAATCTAGAGATAAAGACCAATATCTAGAGGTAAAACCCAACATCTAGAGGTAAAGCCAGATATCTAAGGTAAAGCCCAACATCTAGAGGAAAAGCAAAATATATAGATTTCAAACCCAAATTCTAGAGTTCAATCCCAACATCTAGAGGTAAATCCCAAAGTCTAGATGTAAAGCTCAACTTCCAGTTTTAAAGTCAAAAATCTAAATGTAAATACCAATACCTAGAGGTAGAGCCCAAAATGTAGAGGTAAAGCCCAACATCTAGAGATAAAGCCAGATATATAGATCTAAACCCCAAAATCTAGACGTGAAGCCCAATATCTAGACGTAAAGCCCAAAATCTAGATGTAAAGCCCAACTTCTAGATCTAAAGCCCAAAATATAGCTGTAAAGCCCAACTTCTAAATCTAAAGCCCAACATCTAGAGGTAAGGCCCAATATTTAGTGTTTAAGCACATCATTTAGAGGTAAAGCCCAAAATCTAGATGTAAAGCCCAACTTCTAGAGGTAAAGCCCATCATCTAGTCCTACAGCCCAATGTCTGCAGGTAAAGTCCAACTTACAGAGGTGAAGGCAAACATCTAGATGTAAAACCCAAAATCCAGAGGTAAAGCCCAACATCTAGAGGAAAAGCCAAATATATAGATTTAAAACCCAGAATCTAGAGGTAAAGCCCAATATCTAGACGTAAAGCCCAAAATCTAGATGTAAAGCCCAACTTCTAGATCTAAAGCCCAAAATCTAGATGTAAAGCCCAAATTCTAGATCTAACACCCAAAATCTAGAGGTAAAGACCAATATCTAGAGGTAAAACCCAACATCTAGAGGTAAAGCCAGATATCTAGAGGTAAAGCCCAACATCTAGAGGAAAAGCAAAATATATAGATTTCAAACCCAAATTCTAGAGTTCAATCCCAACATCTAGAGGTAAAGCCCAACTTCCAGAGTTAAAGTCCAAAATCTAGAGGTAAACACCAATACCTAGAGTTAGAGCCCAAAATCTAGAGATAAAGCCCAACATCTAGGGATAAAGCCAGATATATAGATTTAAAATCCAAAATCTGGAGGTAAAGCCCAACATCTAGAGCTAAAGCCCCAAATCTAGATGTAAAGCCCAATTGCTAGATCTAAAGCCAAATAGTCTAGAGGTAAAGCCCAACATGTAGAGGTAAAGACTAAGATCTAGAGGTGAATTCCAATATCTAGTGTTGAAGCCTGACACCTACAGTTAAAGCCAAACATCTAGATGTACAACCCAACTTCTAGAGGTAAAGCCGAATATCTAGAGTTAAAGCGCATCCTTTAGAGTAAAGCCCAAAATCTAGAGTTAAAGCCCAACATCTAGAGGGAAAGCCCAGAATCTAGATGTAAAGCCTAACATCTAGAGGTGAATTCCAAAATCAAGTGTTAAGGCCTGACATCTACAGTTAAATCCAACCATATAGATATAACCCCCAACTTCTAGAGGTAAGGCCCAAAATCTAGAGGTAAAGCCCAACAGCTGGAGTTAAAGCCGAACGTCTTGAGGTAAAGCCCAAAGTCTAGAGTTAAAGCCCAACTTCTAGAGGTAAAGCCCAACATCTAGACGTAAAGCCAGATATCTGACGGTAAAGCCCAACATCTAGAGGAAAAGCCAAATATATAGATTTAAAACCCAAAATCTAGAGATAAAGCCGAACATCTAAATGTAAAGCAAAACATCTAGATGTAATCCAAACATCTAGAGGTAAAGCCTAACATCTAGAGGTGAAGCACAACATATAGAGGTATAACCCAACATCAAGAGATAAAGACCAACATCTAAATGTAAAGCAAAACATCTAGATGTAAAACCCTACATCTAGAGGTAAAGTCCAATAGCTAGACCTAAAGACCAACATCTAGAGGTAAAACCCAACATCTAGTGGTAAAGCCCAACGTCTGGAGGTAAAGCCCAGATTCTAGAGAGAAGCCAAAAATCCAGATGGAAAACCCAAAATCTAGAGGTAAAGCCCAACATCTACAGGTAAATCCAGATATCTAGGGGTAAAGCCCAACATCTAGAGGAAAAGCCAAATATATAGATATAAAACCCAAAATCTAGAGGTAAAGCCCAATATCTAGACGTAAAGCCCAAAATCTAGATGAAAAGCACAACTTCTAGATCTAAAGCCCAACATCTAGAGGTAAATACCAATAGCTAGAGGTAAAACCCAACATCTAGAGGTAAAGCCAGATATCTAGAGGTAAAGCCCAACGTCCGGAGGTAAAGCCCATCATCTAGTCCTACAGCCCAATGTCTGCAGGTAAAGCCCAACTTACAGAGGTGAAGGCAAACATCTAGATGTAAAACCCCAAATCTAGAGGTAAAGCCCAACATCTAGAGGAAAAGCCAAATATATATATATTTAAAACCCAAAATCTAGAGGTAAAGCCCAACATCTAGAGGTAAAGCCAGATATCTAGGGGTAAAGGCCAACATCTAGAGGAAAAGCCAAATATATAGATTTAAAACCCAAAATCTAGAGGTAAAGCCCAATATCAAGACGTAAAGGCCAAAATCTAGATGTAAAGCCCAACTTCTAGATCTAAAGCCCAAAATATAGATGTAAAGCCCAACTTCTAAATCTAAAGCCCAACATCTAGAGGTAAAGACCAATATCTAGAGGTAAAACCCAACATCTAGAGGTAAAGCCAGATATCTAGAGGTAAAGCCCAACATCTAGAGGAAAAGCAAAATATATAGATTTCAAACCCAAATTCTAGAGTTCAATCCCAACATCTAGAGGTAAATCCCAAAGTCTAGATGTAAAGCTCAACTTCCAGATTTAAAGTCAAAAATCTAAATGTAAATACCAATACCTAGAGGTAGAGCCCAAAATGTAGAGGTAAAGCCCAACATCTAGAGATAAAGTCAGATATATATATCTAAACCCCAAAATCTAGAGGTGAAGCCCAATATCTAGACGTAAAGCCCAAAATCTAGATGTAAAGCCCAACTTCTAGATCTAAAGCCCAAAATATAGCTGTAAAGCTCAACTTCTAAATCTAAAGCCCAACATCTAGAGGTAAGGCCCAATATCTAGTGTTTAAGCGCATCATTTAGAGGTAAAGCCCAAAATCTAGATGTAAAGCCCAACTTCTAGAGGTAAAGCCCATCATCTAGTCCTACAGCCCAATGTCTGCAGGTAAAGTCCAACTTACAGAGGTGAAGGCAAACATCTAGATGTAAAACCCAAAATCCAGAGGTAAAGCCCAACATCTAGAGGAAAAGCCAAATATATAGATTTAAAACCCAGAATCTAGAGGTAAAGCCCAATATCTAGACGTAAAGCCCAAAATCTAGATGTAAAGACCAACTTCTAGATCTAAAGCCCAAAATCTAGATTTAAAGCCCAAATTCTAGATCTAACACCCAAAATCTAGAGGTAAAGACCAATATCTAGAGGTAAAACCCAACATCTAGAGGTAAAGCCAGATATCTAGAGGTAAAGCCCAACATCTAGAGGAAAAGCAAAATATATAGTTTTCAAACCCAAATTCTAGAGTTCAATCCCAACATCTAGAGGTAAAGCCCAAAATCTAGATGCAAAGCCCAACTTCTAGAGGTAAAGCCCATCATCTAGTCCTACAGCCCAATGTCTGCAGGTAAAGCCCAACTTACAGAGGTGAAGGCAAACATCTAGATGTAAAACCCAAAATCTAGAGGTAAAGCCCAACATCTAGAGGAAAAGCCAAATATATAGATTTAAAACCCAAAATATAGAGGTAAAGCCCAATATCTAGACCTAAAGCCCCAAATCTATATGTAAAGCCCAAACTCTAGATCTAACGCCCAAAATCTAGAGATAAAGACCAATATCTAGAGGTAAAACCCAACATCTAGAGGTAAAGCCAGATATCTAAGGTAAAGCCCAACATCTAGAGGAAAAGCAAAATATATAGATTTCAAACCCAAATTCTAGAGTTCAATCCCAACATCTAGAGGTAAAGCCCAACTTCCAGAGTTAAAGTCCAAAATCTAGAGGTAAACACCAATACCTAGAGTTAGAGCCCAAAATCTAGAGATAAAGCCCAACATCTAGAGATAAAGCCAGATATATAGATTTAAAATCCACAATCTGGAGGTAAAGCCCAACATCTAGAGCTAAAGCCCCAAATCTAGATGTAAAGCCCAATTGCTAGATCTAAAGCCAAATACTCTAGAGGTAAAGCCCAACATGTAGAGGTAAAGACTAAGATCTAGAGGTGAATTCCAATATCTAGTGTTAAAGCCTGACACCTACAGTTAAAGCCAAACATCTAGATGTACAACCCAACTTCTAGAGGTAAAGCCGAATATCTAGAGTTAAAGCGCATCCTTTCGAGTAAAGCCCAAAATCTAGAGTTAAAGCCCAACATCTAGAGGGAAAGCCCAGAATCTAGATGTAAAGCCTAACATCTAGAGGTGAATTCCAAAATCAAGTGTTAAGGCCTGACATCTACAGTTAAATCCAACCATATAGATATAACCCCCAACTTCTAGAGGTAAGGCCCAAAATCTAGAGGGAAAGCCCAACAGCTGGAGTTAAAGCCGAACGTCTTGAGGTAAAGCCCAAAGTCTAGAGTTAAAGAACAACTTCTAGAGGTAAAGCCCAACATCTAGACGTAAAGCCAGATATCTGACGGTAAAGCCCAACATCTAGAGGAAAAGCCAAATATATAGATTTAAAACCCAAAATCTAGAGATAAAGCCGAACATCTAAATGTAAAGCAAAACATCTAGATGTAATCCAAACATCTAGAGGTAAAGCCTAACATCTAGAGGTGAAGCACAACATATAGAGGTATAACCCAACATCAAGAGATAAAGACCAACATCTAAATGTAAAGCAAAACATCTAGATGTAAAACCCTACATCTAGAGGTAAAGTCCAATATCTAGACCTAAAGACCAACATCTAGAGGTAAAACCCAACATCTAGTGGTAAAGCCCAACGTCTGGAGGTAAAGCCCAGATTCTAGAGAGAAGCCAAAAATCCAGATGGAAAACCCAAAATCTAGAGGTAAAGCCCAACATCTACAGGTAAATCCAGATATCTAGGGGTAAAGCCCAACATCTAGAGGAAAAGCCAAATATATAGATATAAAACCCAAAATCTAGAGGGAAAGCCCAATATCTAGACGTAAAGCCCAAAATCTAGATGAAAAGCACAACTTCTAGATCTAAAGCCCAACATCTAGAGGTAAAGACCAATAGCTAGAGGTAAAACCCAACATCTAGAGGTAAAGCCAGATATCTAGAGGTAAAGCCCGACGTCTGGAGGTAAAGCTCATCATCTAGTCCTACAGCCCAATGCCTGCAGGTAAAGCCCAACTTACAGAGGTGAAGTCAAACATCTAGATGTAAAACCCCAAATCGAGAGGTAAAGCCCAACATCTAGAGGAAAAGCCAAATATATATATATTTAAAACCCAAAATCTAGAGGTAAAGTCCAACATCTAGGGGTAAAGCCAGATATCTAGGGGTAAAGGCCAACATCTAGAGGAAAAGCCAAATATATACATTTAAAACCCAAAATCTAGAGGTAAAGCCCAATATAAAGACGTAAAGGCCAAAATCTAGATGTAAAGCCCAGCTTCTTGATCTAAAGCCCAAAATCTAGATGTAAAGCACAACTTCTAGATCTAAAGCCCAACATCTAGAGGTAAGGCCCAATATTTAGTGTTTAAGCGCATCATTTAGAGGTAAAGCCCAAAATCTAGATGTAAAGCCCAACTTCTAGAGGTAAAGCCCATCATCTAGTCCTACAGCCCAATGTCTGCAGGTAAAGTCCAACTTACAGAGGTGAAGGCAAACATCTAGATGTAAAACCCAAAATCCAGAGGTAAAGCCCAACATCTAGAGGAAAAGCCAAATATATAGATTTAAAACCCAGAATCTAGAGGTAAAGCCCAATATCTAGACGTAAAGCCCAAAATCTAGATGTAAAGCCCAAATTCTAGATCTAAAGCCCAAAATATAGATGTAAAGCTCAACTTCTAAATCTAAAGCCCAACATCTAGAGGTAAGGCCCAATATTTAGAGTTTAAGCTCATCATTTAGAGGTAAAGCCCAAAATCTAGAGTTAAAGCCCAACTTCTAGAGGTAAAGCCCATCATCTAGTCCTACAGCCCAATGTCTGCAGGTAAAGCCCAACTTACAGAGGTGAAGGCAAACATCTAGATGTAAAACCCAAAATCTAGAGGTAAAGACCAATATCTAGACTTAAAGCCCAAAATCTAGATGTAAAGCCCAACTTCTAGATCTAAAGCCCAAAATATAGCTGTAAAGCTCAACTTCTAGATCTAAAGCCCAACATCTAGAGGTAAGGCCCAATATCTAGTGTTTAAGCGCATCATTTAGAGGTAAAGCCCAAAATCTAGATGTAAAGCCCAACTTCTAGAGGTAAAGCCCATCATCTAGTCCTACAGCCCAATGTCTGCAGGTAAAGTCCAACTTACAGAGGTGAAGGCAAACATCTAGATGTAAAACCCAAAATCCAGAGGTAAAGCCCAACATCTAGAGGAAAAGCCAAATATATAGATTTAAAACCCAGAATCTAGAGGTAAAGCCCAATATCTAGACGTAAAGCCCAAAATCTAGATGTAAAGACCAACTTCTAGATCTAAAGCCCAAAATCTAGATATAAAGCCCAAATTCTAGATCTAACACCCAAAATCTAGAGGTAAAGACCAATATCTAGAGGTAAAACCCAACATCTAGAGGTAAAGCCAGATATCTAGAGGTAAAGCCCAACATCTAGAGGAAAAGCAAAATATATAGTTTTCAAACCCAAATTCTAGAGTTCAATCCCAACATCTAGAGGTAAAGCCCAAAATCTAGATGCAAAGCCCAACTTCTAGAGGTAAAGCCCATCATCTAATCCTACAGCCCAATGTCTGCAGGTAAAGCCCAACTTACAGAGGTGAAGGCAAACATCTAGATGTAAAACCCAAAATCTAGAGGTAAAGCCCAACATCTAGAGGAAAAGCCAAATATATAGATTTAAAACCCAAAATATAGAGGTAAAGCCCAATATCTAGACCTAAAGCCCCAAATCTATATGTAAAGCCCAAATTCTAGATCTAACGCCCAAAATCTAGAGATAAAGACCAATATCTAGAGGTAAAACCCAACATCTAGAGGTAAAGCCAGATATCTAAGGTAAAGCCCAACATCTAGAGGAAAAGCAAAATATATAGATTTCAAACCCAAATTCTAGAGTTCAATCCCAACATCTAGAGGTAAAGCCCAACTTCCAGAGTTAAAGTCCAAAATCTAGAGGTAAACACCAATACCTAGAGTTAGAGCCCAAAATCTAGAGATAAAGCCCAACATCTAGAGATAAAGCCAGATATATAGATTTAAAATCCACAATCTGGAGGTAAAGCCCAACATCTAGAGCTAAAGCCCCAAATCTAGATGTAAAGCCCAATTGCTAGATCTAAAGCCAAATACTCTAGAGGTAAAGCCCAACATGTAGAGGTAAAGACTAAGATCTAGAGGTGAATTCCAATATCTAGTGTTAAAGGCCGACACCTACATTTAAAGCCAAACATCTAGATGTACAACCCAACTTCTAGAGGTAAAGCCGAATATCTAGAGTTAAAGCGCATCCTTTCGAGTAAAGCCCAAAATCTAGAGTTAAAGCCCAACATCTAGAGGGAAAGCCCAGAATCTAGATGTAAAGCCTAACATCTAGAGGTGAATTCCAAAATCAAGTGTTAAGGCCTGACATCTACAGTTAAATCCAACCATATAGATATAACCCCCAACTTCTAGAGGTAAGGCCCAAAATCTAGAGGGAAAGCCCAACAGCTGGAGTTAAAGCCGAACGTCTTGAGGTAAAGCCCAAAGTCTAGAGTTAAAGAACAACTTCTAGAGGTAAAGCCCAACATCTAGACGTAAAGCCAGATATCTGACGGTAAAGCCCAACATCTAGAGGAAAAGCCAAATATATAGATTTAAAACCCAAAATCTAGAGATAAAGCCGAACATCTAAATGTAAAGCAAAACATCTAGATGTAATCCAAACATCTAGAGGTAAAGCCTAACATCTAGAGGTGAAGCACAACATATAGAGGTATAACCCAACATCAAGAGATAAAGACCAACATCTAAATGTAAAGCAAAACATCTAGATGTAAAACCCTACATCTAGAGGTAAAGTCCAATAGCTAGACCTAAAGACCAACATCTAGAGGTAAAACCCAACATCTAGTGGTAAAGCCCAACGTCTGGAGGTAAAGCCCAGATTCTAGAGAGAAGCCAAAAATCCAGATGGAAAACCCAAAATCTAGAGGTAAAGCCCAACATCTACAGGTAAATCCAGATATCTAGGGGTAAAGCCCAACATCTAGAGGAAAAGCCAAATATATAGATATAAAACCCAAAATCTAGAGGGAAAGCCCAATATCTAGACGTAAAGCCCAAAATCTAGATGAAAAGCACAACTTCTAGATCTAAAGCCCAACATCTAGAGGTAAAGACCAATAGCTAGAGGTAAAACCCAACATCTAGAGGTAAAGCCAGATATCTAGAGGTAAAGCCCGACGTCTGGAGGTAAAGCTCATCATCTAGTCCTACAGCCCAATGCCTGCAGGTAAAGCCCAACTTACAGAGGTGAAGTCAAACATCTAGATGTAAAACCCCAAATCGAGAGGTAAAGCCCAACATCTAGAGGAAAAGCCAAATATATATATATTTAAAACCCAAAATCTAGAGGTAAAGTCCAACATCTAGGGGTAAAGCCAGATATCTAGGGGTAAAGGCCAACATCTAGAGGAAAAGCCAAATATATACATTTAAAACCCAAAATCTAGAGGTAAAGCCCAATATAAAGACGTAAAGGCCAAAATCTAGATGTAAAGCCCAGCTTCTTGATCTAAAGCCCAAAATCTAGATGTAAAGCACAACTTCTAGATCTAAAGCCCAACATCTAGAGGTAAGGCCCAATATTTAGTGTTTAAGCGCATCATTTAGAGGTAAAGCCCAAAATCTAGATGTAAAGCCCAACTTCTAGAGGTAAAGCCCATCATCTAGTCCTACAGCCCAATGTCTGCAGGTAAAGTCCAACTTACAGAGGTGAAGGCAAACATCTAGATGTAAAACCCAAAATCCAGAGGTAAAGCCCAACATCTAGAGGAAAAGCCAAATATATAGATTTAAAACCCAAAATCTACAGGTAAAGCCCAATATCTAGATGTAAAGCCCAAAATCTAGATCTAAAGCCCAACTTCTAGATCTAAAGCCCAAATTCTAGATCTAACACCCAAAATCTCGAGGTAAAGACCAATATCTAGTGGTAAAACCCAACATCTAGAGGTAAAGCCAGATATCTAGAGGTAAAGCCCAACATCTAGAGGAAAAGCAAAATATATAGATTTCAAACCCAAATTCTAGAGTTCAATCCCAACATCTAGAGGTAAAGCCCAACTTCCAGAGTTAAAGTCCAAAATCTAGAGGTAAACACCAATACCTAGAGTTAGAGCCCAAAATCTAGAGATAAAGCCCAACATCTAGAGATAAAGCCAGATATATAGATTTAAAATCCAAAATCTGGAGGTAAAGCCCAACATCTAGAGCTAAAGCCCCAAATCTAGATGTAAAGCCCAATTGCTAGATCTAAAGCCAAATACTCTAGAGGTAAAGCCCAACATGTAGAGGTAAAGACTAAGATCTAGAGGTGAATTCCAATATCTAGTGTTAAAGCCTGACACCTACAGTTAAAGCCAAACATCTAGATGTAAAACCCAACTTCTAGAGGTAAAGCCGAATATCTAGAGTTAAAGCGCATCCTTTAGAGTAAAGCCCAAAATCTAGAGTTAAAGCCCAACTTCTAGAGGGAAAGCCCAGAATCTAGATGTAAAGCCTAACATCTAGAGGTGAATTCCAAAATCAAGTGTTAAGGCCTGACATCTACAGTTAAATCCAACCATATAGATATAACCCCCAACTTCTAGAGGTAAGGCCCAAAATCTAGAGGTAAAGCCCAACAGCTAGAGTTAAAGACGAACGTCTTGAGGTAAAGCACAAATTCTAGAGTTAAAGCCCAACTTCTAGAGGTAAAGCCCAACATCTAGACGTAAAGCCAGATATCTGACGGTAAAGCCCAACATCTAGAGGAAAAGCCAAATGTATAGATTTAAAACCCAAAATCTAGACATAAAGCCGAACATCTAAATGTAAAGCAAAACATCTAGATGTAATCCAAACATCTAGAGGTAAAGCCTAACATCTAGAGGTGAAGCACAACATATAGAGGTATAACCCAACATCAAGAGATAAAGACCAACATCTAAATGTAAAGCAAAACATCTAGATGTAAAACCCTACATCTAGAGGTAAAGTCCAATATCTAGACCTAAAGACCAACATCTAGAGGTAAAACCCAACATCTAGTGGTAAAGCCCAACGTCTGGAGGTAAAGCCCAGATTCTAGAGAGAAGCCAAAAATCCAGATGGAAAACCCAAAATCTAGAGGTAAAGCCCAACATCTACAGGTAAATCCAGATATCTAGGGGTAAAGCCCAACATCTAGAGGAAAAGTCAAATATATCGATATAAAACCCAAAATCTAGAGGTAAAGCCCAATATCTAGACGTAAAGCCCAAAATCTAGATGAAAAGCACAACTTCTAGATCTAAAGCCCAACATCTAGAGGTAAAGACCAATAGCTAGAGGTAAAACCCAACATCTAGAGGTAAAGCCAGATATCTAGAGGTAAAGACCAATGTCTGCAGGTAAAGCCCAACTTACAGAGGTGAAGGCAAACATCTAGATGTAAAACCCCAAATCTAGAGGTAAAGCCCAACATCTACAGGAAAAGCCAAATATATATATATTTAAAACCCAAAATCTAGAGGTAAAGCCCAACATCTAGAGGTAAAGCCAGATATCTAGGGTTAAAGCCCAACATCTAGAGGAAAAGCCAAATATATAGATTTAAAACCCAAAATCTAGAGGTAAAGCCCAATATCAAGACGTAAAGCCCAAAATCTAGATGTAAAGCCCAGCTTCTTGATCTAAAGCCCAAAATCTAGATGTAAAGCCCAAATTCTAGATCTAACGCCCAAAGTCTAGAGATAAAGACCAATATCTAGAGGTAAAACCCAAGATCTAGAGGTAAAGCCAGATATCTAGAGGTAAAGCCCAACATCTAGAGGAAAAGCAAAATATATAGATTTCAAACCCAAATTCTAGAGTTAAATCCCAACATCTAGAGGTAAATCCCAAAGTCTAGATGTAAAGCTCAACTTCCAGATTTAAAGTCAAAAATCTAAATGTAAATACCAATACCTAGAGGTAGAGCCCAAAATGTAGAGGTAAAGCCCAACATCTAGAGATAAAGCCAGATATATAGATCTAAACCCCAAAATCTAGAGGTGAAGCCCAATATCTAGACGTAAAGCCCAAAATCTAGATGTAAAGCCCAACTTCTAGATCTAAAGCCCAAAATATAGCTGTAAAGCCCAACTTCTAAATCTAAAGCCCAACATCTAGAGGTAAAGCCCAATATTTAGAGTTTAAGCGCATCATTTAGAGGTAAAGCCCAAAATCTAGATGTAAAGCCCAACTTCTAGAGGTAAAGCCCATCATCTAGTCCTACAGCCCAATGTCTGCAGGTAAAGCCCAACTTACAGAGGTGAAGGCAAACATCCAAATGTAAAACCCAAAATCTAGAGGTAAAGCCCAACATCTAGAGGAAAAGGCAAATATATAGATTTAAAACCCAAAATCTAGAGGTAAAGCCCAATACCTAGACCTAAAGCCCAAAATCTAGATGTAAAGCCCAACTTCTAGACCTAAAGCCCAAAATCTAGATGTAAAGCCCAAATTCTAGATCTAACACCCAAAATCTAGAGGTAAAGACCAATATCTAGTGGTAAAACCCAAGATCTAGAGGTAAAGCCAGATATCTAGAGGTAAAGCCCAACATCTAGAGGAAAAGCAAAATATATAGATTTCAAACCCAAATTCTAGAGTTCAATCCCAACATCTAGAGGTAAATCCCAAAGTCTAGATGTAAAGCTCAACTTCCAGATTTAAAGTCAAAAATCTAAATGTAAATACCAATACCTAGAGGTAGAGCCCAAAATGTAGAGGTAAAGCCCAACATCTAGAGATAAAGCCAGATATATAGATCTAAACCCCAAAATCTAGAGGTGAAGCCAAATATTTAGATGTAAAGCCCCACTTCTAGATGTAAAGCCCAACTTCTAGATCTAAAGCCCAAAATATAGCTGTAAAGCCCAACTTCTAAATCTAAAGCCCAACATCTAGAGGTAAAGCCCAATATTTAGAGTATAAGCGCATCATTTAGAGGTAAAGCCCAAAATCTAGATGTAAAGCCCAACTTCTGGAGGTAAAGCCCATCATCTAGTCCTACAGCCCAATGTCTGCAGGTAAAGCCCAACTTACAGAGGTGAAGGCAAACATCTAGATATAAAACCCCAAATCTAGAGGTAAAGCCCAACGCCTAGAGGAAAAGCCAAATATATATATATTTAAAACCCAAAATCTAGAGGTAAAGCCAGATATCTAGCGGTAAAGGCCAACATCTAGAGGAAAAGCCAAATATATAGATTTAAAACCAAAAATCTAGAGGTAAAGCCCAATATCAAGACGTAAAGGCCAAAATCTAGATGTAAAGCCCAACTTCTTGATCTAAAGCCCAAAATCTAGATGTAAAGCCCAAATTCTAGATCTAACGCCCAAAATCTAGAGATAAAGACCAATATCTAGAGGTAAAACCCAACATCTAGAGGTAAAGCCAGATATCTAGAGGTAAAGCCCAACATCTAGAGGAAAAGCAAAATATATAGATTTCAAACCCAAATTCTAGAGTTCAATCCCAACATCTAGAGGTAAATCCCAAAGTCTAGATGTAAAGCTCAACTTCCAGATTTAAAGTCAAAAATCTAAAGGTAAATACCAATACCTAGAGGTAGAGCCCAAAATGTAGAGGTAAAGCCCAACATCTAGAGATAAAGCCAGATATATAGATCTAAACCCCAAAATCTAGAGGTAAAGCCCAATATCTAGACGTAAAGCCCAAAATCTAGATGTAAAGCCCAACTTCTAGATCTAAAGCCCAAAATATAGCTGTAAAGCCCAACTTCTAAATCTAAAGCCCAACATCTAGAGGTAAAGCCCAATATTTAGAGTTTAAGCCCATCATTTAGAGGTAAAGCCAGATATCTAGAGGTAAAGCACAACTTCTAGAGGTAAAGCCCATCATCTAGTCCTACAGCCCAATGTCTGCAGGTAAAGCCCAACTTCCAGAGGTGAAGGCAAACATCTAGATTTAAAACCCAAAATCTAGAGGTAAAGACCAACATCTAGAGAAAAGCCAATTATATAGATTTAAAACCCAAAATCTAGAGGTAAAGCCCAATATCTAGACGTAAAGCCCAAAATCTAGATGTAAAGCCCAGCTTCTAGATCTAAAGCCCAACATCTAGATGTAAAGCCCAACTTCTAGATCTAAAGCCCAAAATATAGATGTAAAGCCCAACTTCTAGATCTAAAGCCCAAAATATAGCTGTAAAGCCCAACTTCTAAATCTAAAGCCCAACATCTAGAGGTAAAGCCCAATATTTAGAGTTTAAGCGCATCATTTAGAGGTAAAGCCCAAAATCTAGATGTAAAGCCCAACTTCTAGAGGTAAAGCCCATCATCTAGTCCTACAGCCCAATGTCTGCAGGTAAAGCCCAACTTACAGAGGTGAAGGCAAACATCCAAATGTAAAACCCAAAATCTAGAGGTAAAGCCCAACATCTAGAGGAAAAGCCAAATATATAGATTTAAAACCCAAAATCTAGAGGTAAAGCCCAATACCTAGACCTAAAGCCCAAAATCTAGATGTAAAGCCCAACTTCTAGACCTAAAGCCCAAAATCTAGATGTAAAGCCCAAATTCTAGATCTAACACCCAAAATCTAGAGGTAAAGACCAATATCTAGTGGTAAAACCCAAGATCTAGAGGTAAAGCCAGATATCTAGAGGTAAAGCCCAACATCTAGAGGAAAAGCAAAATATATAGATTTCAAACCCAAATTCTAGAGTTCAATCCCAACATCTAGAGGTAAATCCCAAAGTCTAGATGTAAAGCTCAACTTCCAGATTTAAAGTCAAAAATCTAAATGTAAATACCAATACCTAGAGGTAGAGCCCAAAATGTAGAGGTAAAGCCCAACATCTAGAGATAAAGCCAGATATATAGATCTAAACCCCAAAATCTAGAGGTGAAGCCAAATATTTAGATGTAAAGCCCCACTTCTAGATGTAAAGCCCAACTTCTAGATCTAAAGCCCAAAATATAGCTGTAAAGCCCAACTTCTAAATCTAAAGCCCAACATCTAGAGGTAAAGCCCAATATTTAGAGTATAAGCGCATCATTTAGAGGTAAAGCCCAAAATCTAGATGTAAAGCCCAACTTCTGGAGGTAAAGCCCATCATCTAGTCCTACAGCCCAATGTCTGCAGGTAAAGCCCAACTTACAGAGGTGAAGGCAAACATCTAGATATAAAACCCCAAATCTAGAGGTAAAGCCCAACGTCTAGAGGAAAAGCCAAATATATATATATTTAAAACCCAAAATCTAGAGGTAAAGCCAGATATCTAGCGGTAAAGGCCAACATCTAGAGGAAAAGCCAAATATATAGATTTAAAACCAAAAATCTAGAGGTAAAGCCCAATATCAAGACGTAAAGGCCAAAATCTAGATGTAAAGCCCAACTTCTTGATCTAAAGCCCAAAATCTAGATGTAAAGCCCAAATTCTAGATCTAACGCCCAAAATCTAGAGATAAAGACCAATATCTAGAGGTAAAACCCAACATCTAGAGGTAAAGCCAGATATCTAGAGGTAAAGCCCACATCTAGAGGAAAAGCAAAATATATAGATTTCAAACCCAAATTCTAGAGTTCAATCCCAACATCTAGAGGTAAATCCCAAAGTCTAGATGTAAAGCTCAACTTCCAGATTTAAAGTCAAAAATCTAAAGGTAAATACCAATACCTAGAGGTAGAGCCCAAAATGTAGAGGTAAAGCCCAACATCTAGAGATAAAGCCAGATATATAGATCTAAACCCCAAAATCTAGAGGTAAAGCCCAATATCTAGACGTAAAGCCCAAAAGCTAGATGTAAAGCCCAACTTCTAGATCTAAAGCCCAAAATATAGCTGTAAAGCCCAACTTCTAAATCTAAAGCCCAACATCTAGAGGTAAAGCCCAATATTTAGAGTTTAAGCCCATCATTTAGAGGTAAAGCCAGATATCTAGAGGTAAAGCACAACTTCTAGAGGTAAAGCCCATCATCTAGTCCTACAGCCCAATGTCTGCAGGTAAAGCCCAACTTCCAGAGGTGAAGGCAAACATCTAGATTTAAAACCCAAAATCTAGAGGTAAAGACCAACATCTAGAGAAAAGCCAATTATATAGATTTAAAACCCAAAATCTAGAGGTAAAGCCCAATATCTAGACGTAAAGCCCAAAATCTAGATGTAAAGCCCAACTTCTAGATCTAAAGCCCAAAATCTAGATGTAAAGCCCAACTTCTAAATCTAAAGCCCAACATCTAGAGGTAAAGCCCAATATTTAGAGTTTAAGCGCATCATGTAGAGGTAAAGCCCAAAATCTAGATTAAAAGCCCAACTTCTAGAGGTAAAGGCCATCATCTAGTCCTACAGCCCAATGTCTGCAGGTAAAGCCCAACTTACAGAGGTGAAGGCAAACATCTAGATGTAAAACCCAAAATCTAGAGGTAAAGCCTAACATCTAGAGGAAAAGCCAAATATATAGATTTAAAACCCAAAATCTAGAGGTAAAGACCAATATCAATACGTAAATGCCGAAATCTAGATGTAAAGCCCAATTTCTAGTTCTAGAGCCCAAAATCTAGATGTAAAGCCCAAATTCTAGATCTAACACCCAAAATCTAGAGGTAAAGACCAATATCTAGAGGTAAAACCCAACAGCTAGAGGTAAAGCCAGATATCTAGAGGTAAAGCCCAACATCTAGAGGAAAAGCAAAATATATAGATTTCAAACCCAAATTCTAGAGTTAAATCCCAACATCTAGAGGTAAAGCCCAACTTCCAGAGTTAAAGTACAAAATCTAGAGGTAAACACCAATACAAAGAGTTAGAGCCCAAAATCTAGAGATAAAGCCCAATATCTAGAGGTAAATCCCAACATCTAGAGGTAAAGCCAGATATCTAAGGGTAAAGCCCAACATCTAGAGGAAAAGCCAAATGTATAGATTTAAAACCCAAAATCTAGAGTTAAAGCCCAATATCTAGACGTAAAGGCCAAAATCTAGATGTAAAGCCCAACTTCTTGATCTAAAGCCCAAAATCTAGAGATAAAGACCAATATCTAGAGGTAAAACCCAACATCGAGAGGTAAAGCCAGATATCTAGAGGTAAAGCCCAACATCTAGAGGAAAAGCAAAATATATAGATTTCAAACCCAAATTCTAGAGTTAAATCCCAACATCTAGAGGTAAATCCCAAAGTCTAGATGTAAAGCTCAACTTCCAGATTTAAAGTCAAAAATCTAAATGTAAATACCAATACCTAGAGGTAGAGCCCAAAGTGTAGAGGTAAAGCCCAACATCTAGAGATAAAGCCAGATATATAGATCTAAACCCCAAAATCTAGAGGTGAAGCCCAATATCTAGACGTAAAGCCCAAAATTTAGATGTAAAGCCCAACTTCTAGATCTAAAGCCCAAAATATAGCTGTAAAGCCCAACTTCTAAATCTAAAGCCCAACATCTAGAGGTAAAGCCCAATATTTAGAGTTTAAGCGCATCATTTAGAGGTAAAGCCCAAAATCTAGATGTAAAGCCCAACTTCTAGAGGTAAAGCCCATCATCTAGTCCTACAGCCCAATGTCTGCAGGTAAAGCCCAACTTACAGAGGTGAAGGCAAACATCCAAATGTAAAACCCAAAATCTAGAGGTAAAGCCCAACATCTAGAGGAAAAGCCAAATATATAGATTTAAAACCCAAAATCTAGAGGTAAAGCCCAATACCTAGACCTAAAGCCCAAAATCTAGATGTAAAGCCCAACTTCTAGACCTAAAGCCCAAAATCTAGATGTAAAGCCCAAATTCTAGATCTAACACCCAAAATCTAGAGGTAAAGACCAATATCTAGAGGTAAAAACCAACAGCTAGAGATAAAGCCAGATATCTAGAGGTAAAGCCCAACATCTAGAGGAAAAGCAAAATATATAGATTTCAAACCCAAATTCTAGAGTTAAATCCCAACATCTAGAGGTAAAGCCCAACTTCCAGAGTTAAAGTCCAAAATCTAGAGGTAAACACCAATACCTAGAGTTAGAGCCCAAAATCTAGAGATAAAGCCCAATATCTAGAGGTAAAGCCAGATATCTAAGGGTAAAGCCCAACATCTAGAGGAAAAGCCAAATATATAGATTTAAAACCCAAAATCTAGAGGTAAAGCCCAATATCTAGACGTAAAGGCCAAAATCTAGATGTAAAGCCCAACTTCTTGATCTAAAGCCCAAAATCTAGAGATAAAGACCAATATCTAGAGGTAAAACCCAACATCGAGAGGTAAAGCCAGATATCTAGAGGTAAAGCCCAACATCTAGAGATAAAGCCAGATATATAGATCTAAAATCCAAAATCTAGAGGTGAAGCCCAATATCTAGACGTAAAGCCCAAAATCTAGATGTAAAGCCCAACTTCTAAATCTAAAGCCCAACATCTAGAGGTAAAGCCCAATATTTAGAGGTAAAACCCAACATCTAGAGTTAAAGCCAGATATCTAGAGGTAAAGCCCAACATCTAGAGGAAAAGCCAAATATATAGATTTCAAACCCAAATTCTAGAGTTAAATGCCAACATCTAGAGGTAAAGACCAATAGCTAGAGGTAAAACCCAACATCTAGAGTTAAAGCCAGATATCTAGAGGTAAAGCCCAACATCTAGAGGAAAAGCCAAATATATAGATTTCAAACCCACATTCTAGAGTTAAATCCCAACATCTAGAGGTAAAGACCAATAGCTAGAGATAAAACCCAACATCTAGAGGTAAAGATAGATATCTAGAGGTAAAGTCCAACGTCTGGAGGTAAAGCCCATCATCTAGTCCTACAGCCCAATGTCTGCAGGTAAAGCCCAACTTACAGAGGTGAAGGCAAACATCTAGATGTAAACCCCAAAATCTAGAGGTAAAGCCCAATATCTAGACGTAAAGCCCAAAGTCTAGATGTAAAGCCCAACTTCTAGATCTAAAGCCCAAAATCTAGATGTAAAGCCCGACTTCTAAATCTAAAGCCCAACATCTAGAGGTAAAGCCCAATATTTGGGTTTAAGCACATCATTTATAGGTAAAGCCCAAAATCTAGATGTAAAGCCCAACTTCTAGAGGTAAAGCCCATCATCTAGTCCTACAGCCCAATGTCTGCAGGTAAAGCCCAACTTACAGAGGTGAAGGCAAACATCTAGATGTAAAACCCAAAATCTAGAGGTAAAGCCCAACATCTAGAGGAAAAGCCAAATATATAGATTTAAAACCCAAAATCTAGAGGTAAAGCCCAATATCTAGACCTAAAGCCCAAAATCTAGATGTAAAGCCCAAATTCTAGATCTAACACCCAAAATCTCGAGGTTAAAACCAATATCTAGACGTAAAACCCAACAGCTAGAGGTAAAGCCAGATATCTAGAGGTAAAGCCCAACATCTAGAGGAAAAGCAAAATATATAGATTTCAAACCCAAATTCTAGAGTTCAATCCCAACATCTAGAGGTAAAGCCCAACTTCCAGAGTTAAAGTCCAAAATCTAGAGGTAAACACCAATACCTAGAGTTAGAGCCCAAAATCTAGAGATAAAGCCAGATATATAGATTTAAAATCCAAAATCTGGAGGTAAAGCCCAACATCTAGAGCTAAAGCCCCAAATCTAGATGTAAAGCCCAATTGCTAGATCTAAAGCCAAATACTCTAGAGGTAAAGCCCAACATGTAGAGGTAAAGACTAAGATCTAGAGGTGAATTCCAATATCTAGTGTTAAAGGCCGACACATACATTTAAAGCCAAACATCTAGATGTACAACCCAACTTCTAGAGGTAAAGGCGAATATCTAGAGTTAAAGCGCATCCTTTAGAGTAAAGCCCAAAATCTAGAGGTAAAGCCCAGCTTCCAGGTTAAAGTCCAAAATCTAGAGGTAAACACCAATACCTAGAGTTAGAGCCCAAAATCTAGAGATATGCCAAATATATAGATTTAAAACCCAAAATCTAGAGATAAAGCCGAACATCTAAATGTAAAGCAAAACGTCTAGATGTAATCCAAACATCTAGAGGTAAAGCCTAACATCTAGAGGTGAAGCACAACATATAGAGGTATAACCCAAAATCTAGAGATAAAGACCAACATCTAAATGTAAAGCAAAACATCTAGATGCAAAACCCTAAATCTAGAGGTAAAGTCCAATATCTAGACCTAAAGACCAACCTCTAGAGGTAAAACCCAACATGTAGTGGTAAAGCCCAACGTCTGGAGGTAAAGCCCAGATTCTAGAGAGAAGCCAAAAATCCAGATGGAAAACCCAAAATCTAGAGGTAAAGCCCAACATCTACAGGTAAGTCCAGATATCTAGGGGTAAAGCCCAACATCTAGAGGAAAAGCCAAATATATAGATATAAAACCCAAAATCTAGAGGTAAAGCCCAATATCTAGACGTAAAGCCCAAAATCTAGATGAAAAGCACAACTTCTAGATCTAAAGCCCAACATCTAGAGGTAAAGACCAATATCTAGAGGTAAATCCCAAAGTCTAGATGTAAAGCTCAACTTCCAGATTTAAAGTCAAAAATCTAAATTTAAATACCAATACCTAGAGGTAGAGCCCAAAATGTAGAGGTAAAGCCCAACATCTAGAGACAAAGCCAGATATATAGATCTAAAGCCCAAAATCTAGAGGTGAAGCCCAATATCCAGACGTAAAGCCCAAAATCTAGATGTAAAGCCCAACTTCTAGAGGTAAAGCCCATCATCTAGTCCTACAGACCAATGTCTGCAGGTAAAGCCCAACTTACAGAGGTGAAGGCAAACATCTAGATGTAAAACCCAAAATCCAGAGGTAAAGCCCAACATCTAGAGGAAAAGCCAAATATAGAGATTTAAAACCCAGAATCTAGAGGTAAAGCCCAATATCTAGACGTAAAGCCCAAAATCTAGATGTAAAGCCCAACTTCAAGATCTAAAGCCCAAAATCTAGATGTAAAGCCCAAATTCTAGATCTAACACCCAAAATCTAGAGGTAAAGACCAATATCTAGAGGTAAAACCCAACATCTAGAGGTAAAGCCAGATATCTAGAGGTAAAGCCCAACATCTAGAGGAAAAGCAAAATATATAGATTTCAAACCCAAATTCTAGAGTTCAATCCCAACATCTAGAGGTAAAGCCCAAAATATAGATGTAAAGCCCAGCTTCTAGAGGTAAAGCCCATCATCTAGTCCTACAGCCCAATGTCTGCAGGTAAAGCCCAACTTACAGAGGTGAAGGCAAACATCTAGATGTAAATCCCAAAATCTAGAGGTAAAGCCCAACATCTAGAGGAAAAGCCAAATATATAGATTTAAAACCCAAAATCTAGAGGTAAAGCCCAACATCTAAAGATAAAGCCAGATATATAGATCTAAACCCCAAAATCTACAGATGAAGCCCAATATCTAGACGTAAAGCCCACTATCTAGATGTAAAGCCCAACTTCTAGATCTAACGCCCAAAATCTAGAGATAAAGACCAATATCTAGAGGTAAAACCCAACATCTAGAGGTAAAGCCAGATATCTAAGGTAAAGCCCAACATCTAGAGGAAAAGCAAAATATATAGATTTCAAACCCAAATTCTAGAGTTCAATCCCAACATCTAGAGGTAAAGCCCAACTTCCAGAGTTAAAGTCCAAAATCTAGAGGTAAACACCAATACCTAGAGTTAGAGCCCAAAATCTAGAGATAAAGCCCAACATCTAGAGATAAAGCCAGATATATAGATTTAAAATCCACAATCTGGAGGTAAATCCCAACATCTAGAGCTAAAGCCCCAAATCTAGATGTAAAGCCCAATTGCTAGATCTAAAGCCAAATACTCTAGAGGTAAAGCCCAACATGTAGAGGTAAAGACTAAGATCTAGAGGTGAATTCCAATATCTAGTGTTAAAGCCTGACACCTACAGTTAAAGCCAAACATCTAGATGTACAACCCAACTTCTAGAGGTAAAGCCGAATATCTAGAGTTAAAGCGCATCCTTTAGAGTAAAGCCCAACATCTAGAGTTAAAGCCCAGAATCTAGAGGGAAAGCCCAGAATCTAGATGTAAAGCCTAACATCTAGAGGTGAATTCCAAAATCAAGTGTTAAGGCCTGACATCTACAGTTAAATCCAACCATATAGATATAACCCCCAACTTCTAGAGGTAAGGCCCAAAATCTAGAGGTAAAGCCCAACAGCTGGAGTTAAAGCCGAACGTCTTGAGGTAAAGCCCAAAGTCTAGAGTTAAAGCCCAACTTCTAGAGGTAAAGCCCAACATCTAGACGTAAAGCCAGATATCTGACGGTAAAGCCCAACATCTAGAGGAAAAGCCAAATATATAGATTTAAAACCCAAAATCTAGAGATAAAGCCGAACATCTAAATGTAAAGCAAAACATCTAGATGTAATCCAAACATCTAGAGGTAAAGCCTAACATCTAGAGGTGAAGCACAACATATAGAGGTATAACCCAACATCAAGAGATAAAGACCAACATCTAAATGTAAAGCAAAACATCTAGATGTAAAACCCTACATCTAGAGGTAAAGTCCAATATCTAGACCTAAAGACCAACATCTAGAGGTAAAACCCAACATCTAGTGGTAAAGCCCAACGTCTGGAGGTAAAGCCCAGATTCTAGAGAGAAGCCAAAAATCCAGATGGAAAACCCAAAATCTAGAGGTAAAGCCCAACATCTACAGGTAAATCCAGATATCTAGGGGTAAAGCCCAACATCTAGAGGAAAAGCCAAATATATAGATATAAAACCCAAAATCTAGAGGTAAAGCCCAATATCTAGACGTAAAGCCCAAAATCTAGATGAAAAGAACAACTTCTAGATCTAAAGCCCAACATCTAGAGGTAAAGACCAATAGCTAGAGCTAAAACCCAACATCTAGAGGTAAAGCCAGATATCTAGAGGTAAAGCCCAACGTCTGGAGGTAAAGCCCATCATCTAGTCCTACAGCCCAATGTCTGCAGGTAAAGCCCAACTTACAGAGGTGAAGGCAAACATCTAGATGTAAAACCCCAAATCTAGAGGTAAAGCCCAACATCTACAGGAAAAGCCAAATATATATATATTTAAAACCCAAAATCTAGAGGTAAAGCCCAACATCTAGAGGTAAAGCCAGATATCTAGGGGTAAAGGCCAACATCTAGAGGAAAAGCCAAATATATAGATTTAAAACCCAAAATCTAGAGGTAAAGATTAATATCAAGACGTAAAGGCCAAAATCTAGATGTAAAGCCCAGATTCTTGATCTAAAGCCCAAAATCTAGATGTAAAGCACAACTTCTAGATCTAAAGCCCAAATTCTAGAGGTAAAGACTAATATCTAGAGGTAAAACCCAACATCTAGAGGTAAAGCCAGATATCTAGAGGTAAAGCCCAACATCTATAGGAAAAGCAAAATATATAGATTTCAAACCCAAATTCTAGAGTTCAATCCCAACATCTAGAGGTAAATCCCAAAGTCTAGATGTAAAGCTCAACTTCCAGATTTAAAGTCAAAAATCTAAATGTAAATACCAATACCTAGAGGTAGAGCCCAAAATGTAGAGGTAAAGCCCAACATCTAGAGGAAAAGCCAAATATATAGATTTAAAACCCAGAATCTAGAGGTAAAGCCCAATATCTAGACGTAAAGCCCAAAATCTAGATGTGAAGCCCAACTTCTAGATCTAAAGCCCAAAATCTAGATGTAAAGCCCAAATTCTAGATCTAACACCCAAAATCTAGAGGTAAAGACCAATATCTAGAGGTAAAGCCAGATATCTAGAGGTAAAGCCCAACATCTAGAGGAAAAGCAAAATATATAGATTTCAAACCCAAATTCTAGAGTTCAATCCCAACATCTAGAGGTAAAGCCCAAAATCTAGATGTAAAGCCCAGCTTCTAGAGGTAAAGCCCATCATCTAGTCCTACAGCCCAATGTCTGAAGGTAAAGCCCAACTTACAGAGGTGAAGGCAAACATCTAGATGTAAAACCCAAAATCAAGAGGTAAAACCCAACATCTAGAGGAAAAGCCAAATATATAGATTTAAAACCCAAAATCTAGAGGTAAAGCCCAACATCTAAAGATAAAGCCAGATATATAGATCTAAACCCCAAAATCTAGAGATGAAGCCCAATATCTAGACGTAAAGCCCACTATCTAGATGTAAAGCCCAACTTCTAGATCTAAAGCCCAAAATATAGATGTAAAGCCCAACTTCTAAATCTAAAGCCCAACATCTAGAGGTAAAGCCCAATATTTAGAGTTTAAGCGCATCATTTAGAGGTAAAGCCCAAAATCTAGATGCAAAGCCCAACTTCTAGAGGTAAAGCCCATCATCTAGTCCTACAGCCCAATGTCTGCAGGTAAAGCCCAACTTACAGAGGTGAAGGCAAACATCTAGATGTAAAACCCCAAATCTAGAGGTAAAGCCCAACATCTAGAGGAAAAGCCAAATATATATATATTTAAAACCCAAAATCTAGAGGTAAAGCCCAACATCTAGAGGTAAAGCCAGATATCTAGGGGTAAAGGCCAACATCTAGAGGAAAAGCCAAATATATAGATTTAAAACCCAAAATCTAGAGGTAAAGCCCAATATCAAGACGTAAAGGCCAAAATCTAGATGTAAAGCCCAGCTTCTTGATCTAAAGCCCAAAATCTAGATGTAAAGCCCAAATTCTAGATCGAATGCCCAATATCTCGAGGTAAAGACCAATATCTAGAGGTAAAACCCAACATCTAGAGGTAAAGCCAGATATCTAGAGGTAAAGCCCAACATCTAGAGGAAAAGCAAAATATATAGATTTCAAACCCAAATTCTAGAGTTCAATCCCAACATCTAGAGGTAAATCCCAAAGTCTAGATGTAAAGCTCAACTTCCAGATTTAAAGTCAAAAATCTAAATGTAAATACCAATACCTAGAGGTAGAGCCCAAAATGTAGAGGTAAAGCCCAACATCTAGAGATAAAGCCAGATATATAGATCTAAACCCCAAAATCTAGAGGTGAAGCCCAATATCTAGACGTAAAGCCCAAAATCTAGATGTAAAGCCCAACTTCTAGATCTAAAGCCCAAAATATAGCTGTAAAGCCCAACTTCTAAATCTAAAGCCCAACATCTAGAGGTAAAGCCCAATATTTAGAGTTTAAGCGCATCATTTAGAGGTAAAGCCCAAAATCTAGATGTAAAGCCAACTTCTAGAGGTAAAGCCCATCATCTAGTCCTACAGCCCAATGTCTGCAGGTAAAGCACATCTTACAGAGGTGAAGGCAAACATCTAGATGTAAAACCCAAAATCTAGAGGTAAAGCCCAACATCTAGAGGAAAAGCCAAATATATAGATTTAAAACCCAAAATCTAGAGGTAAAGCCCAATATCTAGACCTAAAGCCCAAAATCTAGATGTAAAGCCCAACTTCTAGATCTAAAGCCCAAAATCTAGATGTAAAGCCCAAATTCTAGATCTAACACCCAAAATCTAGTGGTAAAGACCAATATCTAGAGATAAAACCCAACATCTAGAGATAAAGCCAGATATCTAGAGGTAAAGCCCAACATCTAGAGGAAAAGCAAAATATATAGATTTCAAACCCAAATTCTAGAGTTCAATCCCAACATCTAGAGGTAAATCCCAAAGTCTAGATGTAAAGCTCAACTTCCAGATTTAAAGTCAAAAATCTAAATATAAATACCAATACATAGAGGTAGAGCCCAAAATGTAGAGGTAAAGCCCAACATCTAGAGCTAAAGCCCCAAATCTAGATGTAAAGCCCAATTGCTAGATCTAAAGCCAAATACTCTAGAGGTAAAGCCCAACATGTAGAGGTAAAGACTAAGATCTAGAGGTGAATTCCAATATCTAATGTTAAAGGCCGACACCTACAGTTAAAACCAAACATCTAGATGTAAAACCCAACATCTAGAGGTAAAGCCGAATATCTAGAGTTAAAGCGCATCCTTTAGAGTAAAGCCCAAAATCTAGAGTTAAAGCCCAACATCTAGAGGGAAAGCCCAGAATCTAGATGTAAAGCCTAACATCTAGAGGTGAATTCCAAAATCAAGTGTTAAGGCCTGACATCTACAGTTAAATCCAACCATATAGATATAACCCCCAACTTCTAGAGGTAAGGCCCAAAATCTAGAGGTAAAGCCCAACAGCTAGAGTTAAAGCCGAACGTCTTGAGGTAAAGCCCAAAGTCCAGAGTTAAAGCCCAACTTCTACAGATAAAGCCCAACATCTAGAGGTAAAGCCAGATATCTGACGGTAAAGCCCAACATCTAGAGGAAAAGCCAAATATATAGATTTAAAACCCAAAATCTAGAGATAAAGCCGAACATCTAAATGTAAAGCAAAACATCTAGATGTAATCCAAACATCTAGAGGTAAAGCCTAACATCTAGAGGTGAAGCACAACATATAGAGGTATAACCCAACATCTAGAGGTAAAGACCAACATCTAAATGTAAAGCAAAACATCTAGATGTAAAACCCTACATCTAGAGGTAAAGTCCAATAGCTAGACCTAAAGACCAACATCTAGAGGTAAAACCCAACATCTAGTGGTAAAGCCCAACGTCTGGAGGTAAAGCCCAGATTCTAGAGAGAAGCCAAAAATCCAGATGGAAAACCCAAAATCTAGAGGTAAAGCCCAACATCTACAGGTAAATCCAGATATCTAGGGGTAAAGCCCAACATCTAGAGGAAAAGCCAAAAATATAGATATAAAACCCAAAATCTAGAGGTAAAGCCCAATATCTAGACGTAAAGCCCAAAATCTAGATGAAAAGCCCAGCTTCTTGATCTAAAGCCCAAAATCTAGATGTAAAGCCCAAATTCTAGATCTAACACCCAACATCTAGAGGTAAAGACCAATATCTAGAGGTAAAACCCAACATCTAGAGGTAAAGCCAGATATCTAGAGGTAAAGCCCAACGTCTGGAGGTAAAGCCCATCATCTAGTCCTACAGCCCAATGTCTGCAGGTAAAGCCCAACATCTAGAGGAAAAGCCAAATATATATATATTTAAAACCCAAAATCTAGAGGTAAAGCCCAACATCTAGAGGTAAAGCCAGATATCTAGGGGTAAAGGCCAACATCTAGAGGAAAAGCCAAATATATAGATTTAAAACCCAAAATCTAGAGGTAAAGCCCAATATCAAGACGTAAAGGCCAAAATCTAGATGTAAAGCCCAGCTTCTTGATCTAAAGCCCAAAATCTAGATGTAAAGCCCAAATTCTAGATCTAACACCCAAAATCTAGAGGTAAAGACCAATATCTAGAGGTAAAACCCAACATCTAGAGGTAAAGCCAGATATCTAGAGGTAAAGCCCAACATCTAGAGGAAAAGCAAAATATATAGATTTCAAACCCAAATTCTAGAGTTCAATCCCAACATCTAGAGGTAAATCCCAAAGTCTAGATGTAAAGCTCAACTTCCAGATTTAAAGTCAAAAATCTAAATGTAAATACCAATATCTAGAGGTAGAGCCCAAAATGTAGAGGTAAAGCCCAACATCTAGAGATAAAGCCAGATATATAGATCTAAACCCCAAAATCTAGAGGTGAAGCCCAGTATCTAGACGTAAAGCCCAAAATCTAGATGTAAAGCCCAACTTCTAGATCTAAAGGCCAACATCTAGAGGTAAAGCCCAATATTTAGAGTTTAAGCGCATCATTTAGAGGTAAAGCCCAAAATCTAGATGTAAAGCCCAACTTCTAGAGGTAAAGCCCATCATCTAGTCCTACAGCCCAATGTCTGCAGGTAAAGCACATCTTACAGAGGTGAAGGCAAACATCTAGATGTAAAACCCAAAATCTAGAGGTAAAGCCCAACATCTAGAGGAAAAGCCAAATATATAGATTTAAAACCCAAAATCTAGAGGTAAAGCCCAACATCTAAAGATAAAGCCAGATATATAGATCTAAACCCCAAAATCTAGAGATGAAGCCCAATATCTAGACGTAAAGCCCACTATCTAGATGTAAAGCCCAACTTCTAGATCTAAAGCCCAAAATATAGATGTAAAGCCCAACTTCTAAATCTAAAGCCCAACATCTAGAGGTAAAGACCAATAGCTAGAGGTAAAACCCAACATCTAGAGGTAAAGCCAGATATCTAGAGGTAAAGCCCAACGTCTGGAGGTAAAGCCCATCATCTAGTCCTACAGCCCAATGTCTGCAGGTAAAGCCCAACTTACAGAGGTGAAGGCAAACATCTAGATGTAAAACCCCAAATCTAGAGGTAAAGCCCAACATCTAGAGGAAAAGCCAAATATATATATATTTAAAACCCAAAATCTAGAGGTAAAGCCCAACATCTAGAGGTAAAGCCAGATATCTAGGGGTAAAGGCCAACATCTAGAGGAAAAGCCAAATATATAGATTTAAAACCCAAAATCTAGAGGTAAAGCCCAATATCAAGACGTAAAGGCCAAAATCTAGATGTAAAGCCCAGCTTCTTGATCTAAAGCCCAAAATCTAGATGTAAAGCCCAAATTCTAGATCGAATGCCCAATATCTCGAGGTAAAGACCAATATCTAGAGGTAAAACCCAACATCTAGAGGTAAAGCCAGATATCTAGAGGTAAAGCCCAACATCTAGAGGAAAAGCAAAATATATAGATTTCAAACCCAAATTCTAGAGTTCAATCCCAACATCTAGAGGTAAATCCCAAAGTCTAGATGTAAAGCTCAACTTCCAGATTTAAAGTCAAAAATCTAAATGTAAATACCAATACCTAGAGGTAGAGCCCAAAATGTAGAGGTAAAGCCCAACATCTAGAGATAAAGCCAGATATATAGATCTAAACCCCAAAATCTAGAGGTGAAGCCCAATATCTAGACGTAAAGCCCAAAATCTAGATGTAAAGCCCAACTTCTAGATCTAAAGCCCAAAATATAGCTGTAAAGCCCAACTTCTAAATCTAAAGCCCAACATCTAGAGGTAAAGCCCAATATTTAGAGTTTAAGCGCATCATTTAGAGGTAAAGCCCAAAATCTAGATGTAAAGCCAACTTCTAGAGGTAAAGCCCATCATCTAGTCCTACAGCCCAATGTCTGCAGGTAAAGCACATCTTACAGAGGTGAAGGCAAACATCTAGATGTAAAACCCAAAATCTAGAGGTAAAGCCCAACATCTAGAGGAAAAGCCAAATATATAGATTTAAAACCCAAAATCTAGAGGTAAAGCCCAATATCTAGACCTAAAGCCCAAAATCTAGATGTAAAGCCCAACTTCTAGATCTAAAGCCCAAAATCTAGATGTAAAGCCCAAATTCTAGATCTAACACCCAAAATCTAGTGGTAAAGACCAATATCTAGAGATAAAACCCAACATCTAGAGATAAAGCCAGATATCTAGAGGTAAAGCCCAACATCTAGAGGAAAAGCAAAATATATAGATTTCAAACCCAAATTCTAGAGTTAAATCCCAACATCTAGAGGTAAATCCCAAAGTCTAGATGTAAAGCTCAACTTCCAGATTTAAAGTCAAAAATCTAAATATAAATACCAATACATAGAGGTAGAGCCCAAAATGTAGAGGTAAAGCCCAACATCTAGAGCTAAAGCCCCAAATCTAGATGTAAAGCCCAATTGCTAGATCTAAAGCCAAATACTCTAGAGGTAAAGCCCAACATGTAGAGGTAAAGACTAAGATCTAGAGGTGAATTCCAATATCTAATGTTAAAGGCCGACACCTACAGTTAAAACCAAACATCTAGATGTAAAACCCAACATCTAGAGGTAAAGCCGAATATCTAGAGTTAAAGCGCATCCTTTAGAGTAAAGCCCAAAATCTAGAGTTAAAGCCCAACATCTAGAGGGAAAGCCCAGAATCTAGATGTAAAGCCTAACATCTAGAGGTGAATTCCAAAATCAAGTGTTAAGGCCTGACATCTACAGTTAAATCCAACCATATAGATATAACCCCCAACTTCTAGAGGTAAGGCCCAAAATCTAGAGGTAAAGCCCAACAGCTAGAGTTAAAGCCGAACGTCTTGAGGTAAAGCCCAAAGTCCAGAGTTAAAGCCCAACTTCTACAGATAAAGCCCAACATCTAGAGGTAAAGCCAGATATCTGACGGTAAAGCCCAACATCTAGAGGAAAAGCCAAATATATAGATTTAAAACCCAAAATCTAGAGATAAAGCCGAACATCTAAATGTAAAGCAAAACATCTAGATGTAATCCAAACATCTAGAGGTAAAGCCTAACATCTAGAGGTGAAGCACAACATATAGAGGTATAACCCAACATCTAGAGGTAAAGACCAACATCTAAATGTAAAGCAAAACATCTAGATGTAAAACCCTACATCTAGAGGTAAAGTCCAATAGCTAGACCTAAAGACCAACATCTAGAGGTAAAACCCAACATCTAGTGGTAAAGCCCAACGTCTGGAGGTAAAGCCCAGATTCTAGAGAGAAGCCAAAAATCCAGATGGAAAACCCAAAATCTAGAGGTAAAGCCCAACATCTACAGGTAAATCCAGATATCTAGGGGTAAAGCCCAACATCTAGAGGAAAAGCCAAAAATATAGATATAAAACCCAAAATCTAGAGGTAAAGCCCAATATCTAGACGTAAAGCCCAAAATCTAGATGAAAAGCACAACTTCTAGATCTAAAGCCCAACATCTAGAGGTAAAGACCAATAGCTAGAGGTAAAACCCAACATCTAGAGGTAAAGCCAGATATCTAGAGGTAAAGCCCAACGTCTGGAGGTAAAGCCCATCATCTAGTCCTACAGCCCAATGTCTGCAGGTAAAGCCCAACATCTAGAGGAAAAGCCAAATATATATATATTTAAAACCCAAAATCTAGAGGTAAAGCCCAACATCTAGAGGTAAAGCCAGATATCTAGGGGTAAAGGCCAACATCTAGAGGAAAAGCCAAATATATAGATTTAAAACCCAAAATCTAGAGGTAAAGCCCAATATCAAGACGTAAAGGCCAAAATCTAGATGTAAAGCCCAGCTTCTTGATCTAAAGCCCAAAATCTAGATGTAAAGCCCAAATTCTAGATCTAACACCCAAAATCTAGAGGTAAAGACCAATATCTAGAGGTAAAACCCAACATCTAGAGGTAAAGCCAGATATCTAGAGGTAAAGCCCAACATCTAGAGGAAAAGCAAAATATATAGATTTCAAACCCAAATTCTAGAGTTCAATCCCAACATCTAGAGGTAAATCCCAAAGTCTAGATGTAAAGCTCAACTTCCAGATTTAAAGTCAAAAATCTAAATGTAAATACCAATATCTAGAGGTAGAGCCCAAAATGTAGAGGTAAAGCCCAACATCTAGAGATAAAGCCAGATATATAGATCTAAACCCCAAAATCTAGAGGTGAAGCCCAGTATCTAGACGTAAAGCCCAAAATCTAGATGTAAAGCCCAACTTCTAGATCTAAAGGCCAACATCTAGAGGTAAAGCCCAATATTTAGAGTTTAAGCGCATCATTTAGAGGTAAAGCCCAAAATCTAGATGTAAAGCCCAACTTCTAGAGGTAAAGCCCATCATCTAGTCCTACAGCCCAATGTCTGCAGGTAAAGCACATCTTACAGAGGTGAAGGCAAACATCTAGATGTAAAACCCAAAATCTAGAGGTAAAGCCCAACATCTAGAGGAAAAGCCAAATATATAGATTTAAAACCCAAAATCTAGAGGTAAAGCCCAATATCTAGACCTAAAGCCCAAAATCTAGATGTAAAGCCCAAATTCTAGATCTAACACCCAAAATCTAGAGGTAAAGACCAATATCTAGTGGTAAAACCCAACATCTAGAGGTAAAGCCAGATATCTAGAGGTAAAGCCCAACATCTAGAGGAAAAGCAAAATATATAGATTTCAAACCCAAATTCTAGAGTTCAATCCCAACATCTAGAGGTAAAGCCCAACTTCCAGAGTTAAAGTCCAAAATCTAGAGGTAAACACCAATACCTAGAGTTAGAGCCCAAAATCTAGAGATAAAGCCCAACATCTAGAGATAAAGCCAGATATATAGATTTAAAATCCACAATCTGGAGGTAAAGCCCAACATCTAGAGCTAAAGCCCCAAATCTAGATGTAAAGCCCAATCGCTACATCTAAAGCCAAATACTCTAGAGGTAAAGCCCAACATGTAGAGGTAAAGACTAAGATCTAGAGGTGAATTCCAATATCTAGTGTTAAAGGCCGACACCTACAGTTAAAGCCAAACATCTAGATGTACAACCCAACTTCTAGAGGTAAAGCCGAATATCTAGAGTTAAAGCGCATCCTTTAGAGTAAAGCCCAAAATCTAGAGTTAAAGCCCAACATCTAGAAGGAAAGCCCAGAATCTAGATGTAAAGCCTAACATCTAGAGGTGAATTCCAAAATCAAGTGTTAAGGCCTGACATCTACAGTTAAATCCAACCATATAGATATAACCCCCAACTTCTAGAGGTAAGGCCCAAAATCTAGAGGTAAAGCCCAACAGCTAGAGTTAAAGCTGAACGTCTTGAGGTAAAGCCCAAAGTCTAGAGTTAAAGCCCAACTTCTAGAGGTAAAGCCCAACATCTAGACGTAAAGCCAGATATCTGACGGTAAAGCCCAACATCTAGAGGAAAAGCCAAATATATAGATTTAAAACCCAAAATCTAGAGATAAAGCCGAACATCTAAATGTAAAGCAAAACATCTAGATGTAATCCAAACATCTAGAGGTAAAGCCTAACATCTAGAGGTGAAGCACAACATATAGAGGTATAACCCAACATCAAGAGATAAAGACCAACATCTAAATGTAAAGCAAAACATCTAGATGTAAAACCCTACATCTAGAGGTAAAGTCCAATATCTAGACCTAAAGACCAACATCTAGAGGTAAAACCCAACATCTAGTGGTAAAGCCCAACGTCTGGAGGTAAAGCCCAGATTCTAGAGAGAAGCCAAAAATCCAGATGGAAAACCCAAAATCTAGAGGTAAAGCCCAACATCTACAGGTAAATCCAGATATCTAGGGGTAAAGCCCAACATCTAGAGGAAAAGCCAAAAATATAGATATAAAACCCAAAATCTAGAGGTAAAGCCCAATATCTAGACGTAAAGCCCAATATCTAGACGTAAAGCCCAAAATCTAGATGAAAAGCACAACTTCTAGATCTAAAGCCCAACATCTAGAGGTAAAGACCAATAGCTAGAGGTAAAACCCAACATCTAGAGGTAAAGCCAGATATCTAGAGGTAAAGCCCAACGTCTGGAGGTAAAGCCCATCATCTAGTCCTACAGCCCAATGTCTGCAGGTAAAGCCCAACTTACAGAGGTGAAGGCAAACATCTAGATGTAAAACCCCAAATCTAGAGGTAAAGCCCAACATCTAGAGGAAAAGCCAAATATATATATATTTAAAACCCAAAATCTAGAGGTAAAGCCCAACATCTAGAGGTAAAGCCAGATATCTAGGGGTAAAGCCCAACATCTAGAGGAAAAGCCAAATATATAGATTTAAAACACAAAATCTAGAGGTAAAGCCCAATATCAAGACGTAAAGGCCAAAATCTAGATGTAAAGCCCAGATTCTTGATCTAAAGCCCAAAATCTAGATGTAAAGCCCAAATTCTAGATCGAACGCGCAAAATCTAGAGATAAAGACCAATACCTAGAGGTAAAACCCAACATCTAGAGGTAAAGCCAGATATCTAGAGGTAAAGCCCAACATCTAGAGGAAAAGCAAAATATATAGATTTCAAACCCAAATTCTAGAGTTCAATCCCAACATCTAGAGGTAAATCCCAAAGTCTAGATGTAAAGCTCAACTTCCAGATTTAAAGTCAAAAATCTAAATGTAAATACCAATACCTAGAGGTAGAGCCCAAAATGTAGAGGTAAAGCCCAACATCTAGAGATAAAGCCAGATATATAGATCTAAACCCCAAAATCTAGAGGTGAAGCCCAATATCTAGACGTAAAGCCCAAAATCTAGATGTAAAGCCTAACTTCCAGATCTAAAGACCAACTTCTAGATCTAAAGCCCAAATTCTAGATCTAACACCCAAAATCTAGAGGTAAAGACCAATATCTAGTGGTAAAACCCAACAGCTAGAGGTAAAGCCAGATATCTAGAGGTAAAGCCCAACATCTAGAGGAAAAGCAAAATATATAGATTTCAAACCCAAATTCTAGCATTCAATCCCAACATCTAGAGGTAAAGCCCAACTTCCAGAGTTAAAGTCCAAAATCTAGAGGTAAACACCAATACCTAGAGTTAGAGCCCAAAATCTAGAGATAAAGCCCAACATCTAGAGGTAAAGCCAGATATATAGATTTAAAATCCAAAATCTGGAGGTAAAGCCCAACATCTAGGGAAAAAGCCAAATATACAGATTTAAAACCCAAAATCTAGAGGTAAAGCCCAATATCTAGACGTAAAGACCAAAATCTAGATGTAAAGCCCAACTTCTAGATCTAAAGCCAAAATATAGATGTAAAGCCCAACTTCTAAATCTAAAGCCCAACATCTAGAGGTAAAGCCCAATATTTAGAGTTTAAGCGCATCATTTAGATGTAAAGCCCAAAATCTAGATGTAAAGCCCAACTTCTAGAGGTAAAGCCCATCATCTAGTCCTACAGCCCAATGTCTGCAGGTAAAGCACATCTTACAGAGGTGAAGGCAAACATCTAGATGTAAAACCCAAAATCTAGAGGTAAAGCCCAACATCTAGAGGAAAAGCCAAATATAAAGATTTAAAACCCAAAATCTAGAGGTAAAGCCCAATATCTAGACCTAAAGCCCAAAATCTAGATGTAAAGCCCAACTTCTAGATCTAAAGCCCAAAATCTAGATGTAAAGCCCAAATTCTAGATCTAACACCCAAAATCTAGAGGTAAAGACCAATATCTAGAGGTAAAACCCAACATCTAGAGATAAAGCCAGATATCTAGAGGTAAAGCCCAACATCTAGAGGAAAAGCAAAATATATAGATTTCAAACCCAAATTCTAGAGTTAAATCCCAACATCTAGAGGTAAATCCCAAAGTCTAGATGTAAAGCTCAACTTCCAGATTTAAAGTCAAAAATCTAAATATAAATACCAATACATAGAGGTAGAGCCCAAAATGTAGAGGTAAAGCCCAACATCTAGAGCTAAAGCCCCAAATCTAGATGTAAAGCCCAATTGCTAGATCTAAAGCCAAATACTCTAGAGGTAAAGCCCAACATGTAGAGGTAAAGACTAAGATCTAGAGGTGAATTCCAATATCTAGTGTTAAAGGCCGACACCTACAGTTAAAGCCAAACATCTAGATGTAAAACCCAACTTCTAGAGGTAAAGCCGAATATCTAGAGTTAAAGCGCATCCTTTAGAGTAAAGCCCAAAATCTAGAGTTAAAGCCCAACATCTAGAGGGAAAGCCCAGAATCTAGATGTAAAGCCTAACATCTAGAGGTGAATTCCAAAATCAAGTGTTAAGGCCTGACATCTACAGTTAAATCCAACCATATAGATATAACCCCCAACTTCTAGAGGTAAGGCCCAAAATCTAGAGGTAAAGCCCAACAGCTAGAGTTAAAGCCGAACGTCTTGAGGTAAAGACCAAAGTCTAGAGTTAAAGCCCAACTTCTAGAGGTAAAGCCCTACATCTAGAGGAAAAGCCAAATATATATATATTTAAAACCCAAAATCTAGAGGTAAAGCCCAACATCTAGAGGTAAAGCCAGATATCTAGGGGTAAAGCCCAACATCTAGAGGAAAAGCCAAATATATAGATTTAAAACCCAAAATCTAGAGGTAAAGCCCAATATCAAGACGTAAAGGCCAAAATCTAGATGTAAAGCCCAGATTCTTGATCTAAAGCCCAAAATCTAGATGTAAAGCCCAAATTCTAGATCGAACGCGCAAAATCTAGAGATAAAGACCAATATCTAGAGGTAAAACCCAACATCTAGAGGTAAAGCCAGATATCTAGAGGTAAAGCCCAACATCTAGAGGAAAAGCAAAATATATAGATTTCAAACCCAAATTCTAGAGTTCAATCCCAACATCTAGAGGTAAATCCCAAAGTCTAGATGTAAAGCTCAACTTCCAGATTTAAAGTCAAAAATCTAAATGTAAATACCAATACCTAGAGGTAGAGCCCTAAATGTAGAGGTAAAGCCCAACATCTAGAGATAAAGCCAGATATATAGATTTAAAACCCAAAATCTAGAGTTAAAGCCCAATATCTAGACGTAAAGCCCAAAATCTAGATGTAAAGCCTAACTTCCAGATCTAAAGCCCAACTTCTAGATCTAAAGCCCAAATTCTAGATCTAACACCCAAAATCTAGAGGTAAAGACCAATATTTAGTGGTAAAACCCAACAGCTATAGGTAAAGCCAGATATCTAGAGGTAAAGCCCAACATCTAGAGGAAAAGCAAAATATATAGATTTCAAACCCAAATTCTAGCATTCAATCCCAACATCTAGAGGTAAAGCCCAACTTCCAGAGTTAAAGTCCAAAATCTAGAGGTAAACACCAATACCTAGAGTTAGAGCCCAAAATCTAGAGATAAAGCCCAACATCTAGAGGTAAAGCCAGATATATAGATTTAAAATCCAAAATCTGGAGGTAAAGCCCAACATCTAGGGAAAAAGCCAAATATACAGATTTAAAACCCAAAATCTAGAGGTAAAGCCCAATATCTAGACGTAAAGACCAAAATCTAGATGTAAAGCCCAACTTCTAGATCTAAAGCCAAAATATAGATGTAAAGCCCAACTTCTAAATCTAAAGCCCAACATCTAGAGGTAAAGCCCAATATTTAGAGTTTAAGCGCATCATTTAGAGGTAAAGCCCAAAATCTAGATGTAAAGCCCAACTTCTAGAGGTAAAGCCCATCATCTAGTCCTACAGCCCAATGTCTGCAGGTAAAGCACATCTTACAGAGGTGAAGGCAAACATCTAGATGTAAAACCCAAAATCTAGAGGTAAAGCCCAACATCTAGAGGAAAAGCCAAATATATAGATTTAAAACCCAAAATCTAGAGGTAAAGCCCAATATCTAGACCTAAAGCCCAAAATCTAGATGTAAAGCCCAACTTCTAGATCTAAAGCCCAAAATCTAGATGTAAAGCCCAAATTCTAGATCTAACACCCAAAATCTAGAGGTAAAGACCAATATCTAGAGGTAAAACCCAACATCTAGAGGTAAAGCCAGATATCTAGAGGTAAAGCCCAACATCTAGAGGAAAAGCAAAATATATAGATTTCAAACCCAAATTCTAGAGTTAAATCCCAACATCTAGAGGTAAATCCCAAAGTCTAGATGTAAAGCTCAACTTCCAGATTTAAAGTCAAAAATCTAAATATAAATACCAATACATAGAGGTAGAGCCCAAAATGTAGAGGTAAAGCCCAACATCTAGAGCTAAAGCCCCAAATCTAGATGTAAAGCCCAATTGCTAGATCTAAAGCCAAATACTCTAGAGGTAAAGCCCAACATGTAGAGGTAAAGACTAAGATCTAGAGGTGAATTCCAATATCTAGTGTTAAAGGCCGACACCTACAGTTAAAACCAAACATCTAGATGTAAAACCCAACATCTAGAGGTAAAGCCGAATATCTAGAGTTAAAGCGCATCCTTTAGAGTAAAGCCCAAAATCTAGAGTTAAAGCCCAACATCTAGAGGGAAAGCCCAGAATCTAGATGTAAAGCCTAACATCTAGAGGTGAATTCCAAAATCAAGTGTTAAGGCCTGACATCTACAGTTAAATCCAACCATATAGATATAACCCCAACTTCTAGAGGTAAGGCCCAAAATCTAGAGGTAAAGCCCAACAGCTAGAGTTAAAGACGAACGTCTTGAGGTAAAGCCCAAAGTCTAGAGTTAAAGAACAACTTCTAGAGGTAAAGCCCAACATCTAGACGTAAAGCCAGATATCTGACGGTAAAGCCCAACATCTAGAGGAAAAGCCAAATATATAGATTTAAAACCCAAAATCTAGAGATAAAGCCCAACATCTAAATGTAAAGCAAAACATCTAGATGTAATCCAAACATCTAGAGGTAAAGCCTAACATCTAGAGGTGAAGCACAACATATAGAGGTATAACCCAACATCTAGAGGTAAAGACCAACATCTAAATGTAAAGCAAAACATCTAGATGTAAAACCCTACATCTAGAGGTAAAGTCCAATAGCTAGACCTAAAGACCAACATCTAGAGGTAAATCCCAACATCTAGTGGTAAAGCCCAACGTCTGGAGGTAAAGCCCAGATTCTAGAGAGAAGCCAAAAATCCAGATGGAAAACCCAAAATCTAGAGGTAAAGCCCAACATCTACAGGTAAATCCAGATATCTAGGGGTAAAGCCCAACATCTAGAGGAAAAGCCAAATATATAGATATAAAACCCAAAATCTAGAGGTAAAGCCCAATATCTAGACGTAAAGCCCAAAATCTAGATGAAAAGCACAACTTCTAGATCTAAAGCCCAACATCTAGAGGTAAAGACCAATAGCTAGAGGTAAAACCCAACATCTAGAGGTAAAGCCAGATATCTAGAGGTAAAGCCCAACGTCTGGAGGTAAAGCCCATCATCTAGTCCTACAGCCCAATGTCTGCAGGTAAAGCCCAACTTACAGAGGTGAAGGCAAACATCTAGATGTAAAACCCCAAATCTAGAGGTAAAGCCCAACATCTAGAGGAAAAGCCAAATATATATATATATTTAAAACCCAAAATCTAGAGGTAAAGCCCAACATCTAGAGGTAAAGCCAGATATCTAGGGGTAAAGCCCAACATCTAGCGGAAAAGCCAAATATATAGATATAAAACCCAAAATCTAGAGGTAAAGCCCAATATCTAGACGTAAAGCCCAAAATCTAGATGAAAAGCACAACTTCTAGATCTAAAGCCCAACATCTAGAGGTAAAGACCAATAGCTAGAGGTAAAACCCAACATCTAGAGGTAAAGCCCGATATCTAGAGGTAAAGCCCAACGTCTGGAGGTAAAGCCCATCATCTAGTCCTACAGCCCAATGTCTGCAGGTAAAGCCCAACTTACAGAGGTGAAGGCAAACATCTAGATGTAAAACCCCAAACCTAGAGGTAAAGCCCAACATCTAGAGGAAAAGCCAAATATATATATATTTAAAACCCAAAATCTAGAGGTAAAGCCCAACATCTAGAGGTAAAGCCAGATATCTAGGGGTAAAGCCCAACATCTAGAGGAAAAGCCAAATATATAGATTTAAAACCCAAAATCTAGAGGTAAAGCCCAATATCAAGACGTAAAGGCTAAAATCTAGATGTAAAGCCCAACTTCTAGACCTAAAGCCCAAAATCTAGATGTAAAGCCCAAATTCTAGATCGAACGCGCAAAATCTAGAGATAAAGACCAATACCTAGAGGTAAAACCCAACATCTAGAGGTAAAGCCAGATATCTAGAGGTAAAGCCCAACATCTAGAGGAAAAGCAAAATATATAGATTTCAAACCCAAATTCTAGAGTTCAATCCCAACATCTAGAGGTAAATCCCAAAGTCTAGATGTAAAGCTCAACTTCCAGATTTAAAGTCAAAAATCTAAATGTAAATACCAATACCTAGAGGTAGAGCCCAAAATGCAGAGGTAAAGCCCAACATCTAGAGATAAAGCCAGATATATAGATCTAAACCCCAATATCTAGAGGTAAAGCCCAATATCTAGACGTAAAGCCCAAAATCTAGATGTAAAGCCCAGCTTCTAGATCTAAAGCCCAAAATCTAGATGTAAAGCCCAACTTCTAAATCTAAAGCCCAACATCTAGAGGTAAAGCCCAATATTTAGAGTTTAAGCCTATCATTTAGAGGTAAAGCCAGATATCTAGAGGTAAAGCCCAACTTCTAGAGGTAAAGCCCATCATCTAGTCCTACAGCCCAATGTCTGCAGGTAAAGCCCAACTTACAGAGGTGAAGGCAAACATCTAGATGTAAAACCCAAAATCTAGAGGTAAAGCCTAACATCTAGAGGAAAAGCCAAATATATAGATTTAAAACCCAAAATCTAGAGGTAAAGCCCAATATCTAGACGTAAAGCCCAAATTCTAGATCTAACACCCAAAATCTAGAGGTAAAGACCAATATCTAGAGGTAAAACCCAACATCTAGAGGTAAAGCCAGATATCTAGAAGTAAAGCCCAACATGTAGAGGTAAAGACTAAGATCTAGAGGTGAATTCCAATATCTAGTGTTAAAGCCTGACACCTACAGTTAAAGCCAAACATCTAGATGTAAAACCCAACTTCTAGAGGTAAAGCCGAATATCTAGAGTTAAAGCGCATCCTTTAGAGTAAAGCCCAAAATCTAGAGTTAAAGCCCAACATCTAGAGGTAAAGCCCAATATTTAGAGTTTAAGCGCATCATTTAGAGGTAAAGCCCAAAATCTAGATGAAAAGCACAACTTCTAGATCTAAAGCCCAACATCTAGAGGTAAATACCAATATCTAGAGGTAAAACCCAACATCTAGAGGTAAAGCCAGATATCTAGAGGTAAAGCCCAACATCTAGAGGAAAAGCAAAATATATAGATTTCAAACCCAAATTCTAGAGTTCAATCCCAACATCTAGAGGTAAATCCCAAAGTCTAGATGTAAAGCTCAACTTCCAGATTTAAAGTCAAAAATCTAAATGTAAATACCAATACCTAGAGGTAGAGCCCAAAATGTAGAGGTAAAGCCCAACATCTAGAGATAAAGCCAGATATATAGATCTAAACCCCAAAATCTAGAGGTGAAACCCAATATCTAGACATAAAGCCCAAAATCTAGATGTAAAGCCCAGCTTCTAGATCTAAAGCCCAAAATATAGCTGTAAAGCCCAACTTCTAAATCTAAAGCCCAACATCTAGAGGTAAAGCCCAATATTTAGAGTTTAAGCGCATCATTTAGAGGTAAAGCCCAAAATCTAGATGTAAAGCCCAACTTCTAGAGGTAAAGCCCATCATCTAGTCCTACAGCCCAATGTCTGCAGGTAAAGCACATCTTACAGAGGTGAAGGCAAACATCTAGATGTAAAACCCAAAATCTAGAGGTAAAGCCCAACATCTAGAGGAAAAGCCAAATATATAGATTTAAAACCCAAAATCTAGAGGTAAAGCCCAATATCTAGACCTAAAGCCCAAAATCTAGATGTAAAGCCCAACTTCTAGATTTAACACCCAAAATCTAGAGGTAAAGACCAATATCTAGAGGTAAAACCCAACATCTAGAGGTAAAGCCAGATATCTAGAGGTAAAGCCCAACATCTAGAGGAAAAGCAAAATATATAGATTTCAAACCCAAATTCTAGAGTTCAATCCCAACATCTAGAGGTAAAGCCCAACTTCCAGAGTTAAAGTCCAAAATCTAGAGGTAAACAACAATACCTAGAGTTAGAGCCCAAAATCTAGAGATAAAGCCCAACATCTAGAGATAAAGCCAGATATATAGATTTAAAATCCACAATCTGGAGGTAAAGCCCAACATCTAGAGCTAAAGCCCCAAATCTAGATGTAAAGCCCAATTGCTAGATCTAAAGCCAAATACTCTAGAGGTAAAGCCCAACATGTAGAGGTAAAGACTAAGATCTAGAGGTGAATTCCAATATCTAGTGTTAAAGGCCGACACCTACAGTTAAAACCAAACATCTAGATGTAAAACCCAACTTCTAGAGGTAAAGCCGAATATCTAGAGTTAAAGCGCATCCTTTAGAGTAAAGCCCAAAATCTAGAGTTAAAGCCCAACATCTAGAGGGAAAGCCCAGAATCTAGATGTAAAGCCTAACATCTAGAGGTGAATTCCAAAACCAAGTGTTAAGGCCTGACATCTACAGTTAAATCCAACCATATAGATATAACCCCCAACTTCTAGAGGTAAGGCCCAAAATCTAGAGGTAAAGCCCAACAGCTAGAGGAAAAGCCGAACGTCTTGAGGTAAAGCCCAAAGTCTAGAGTTAAAGCCAACTTCTAGAGGTAAAGCCCAACATCTAGAGGTAAAGCCAGATATCTGACGGTAAAGCCCAACATCTAGAGGAAAAGCCAAATATATAGATTTAAAACCCAAAATCTAGAGATAAAGCCGAACATCTAAATGTAAAGCAAAACATCTAGATGTAATACAAACATCTAGAGGTAAAGCCTAACATCTAGAGGTGAAGCACAACATATAGAGGTATAACCCAACATCAAGAGATAAAGACCAACATCTAAATGTAAAGCAAAACATCTAGATGTAAAACCCTACATCTAGAGGTAAAGTCCAATAGCTAGACCTAAAGACCAACATCTAGAGGTAAAACCCAACATCTAGTGGTAAAGCCCAACGTCTGGAGGTAAAGCCCAGATTCTAGAGAGAAGCCAAAAATCCAGATGGAAAACCCAAAATCTAGAGGTAAAGCCCAACATCTACAGGTAAATCCAGATATCTAGGGGTAAAGCCCAACATCTAGAGGAAAAGCCAAATATATAGATATAAAACCCAAAATCTAGAGGTAAAGCCCAATATCTAGACGTAAAGCCCAAAATCTAGATGAAAAGCACAACTTCTAGATCTAAAGCCCAACATCTAGAGGTAAAGACCAATAGCTAGAGGTAAAACCCAACATCTAGAGGTAAAGCCAGATATCTAGAGGTAAAGCCCAACATCTGGAGGTAAAGCCCATCATCTAGTCCTACAGCCCAATGTCTGCAGGTAAAGCCCAACTTACAGAGGTGAAGGCAAACATCTAGATGTAAAACCCCAAATCTAGAGGTAAAGCCCAACATCTAGAGGAAAAGCCAAATATATATATATTTAAAACCCAAAATCTAGAGGTAAAGCCCAACATCTAGAGGTAAAGCCAGATATCTAGGGGTAAAGCCCAACATCTAGAGGAAAAGCCAAATATATAGATTTAAAACCCAAAATCTAGAGGTAAAGCCCAATATCAAGACGTAAAGGCCAAAATCTAGATGTAAAGCCCAGCTTCTTGATCTAAAGCCCAAAATCTAGATGTAAAGCCCAAATTCTAGATCGAACGCGCAAAATCTAGAGATAAAGACCAATATCTAGAGGTAAAACCCAACATCTAGAGGTAAAGCCAGATATCTAGAGGTAAAGCCCAACATCTAGAGGAAAAGCAAAATATATAGATTTCAAACCCAAATTCTAGAGTTCAATCCCAACATCTAGAGGTAAATCCCAAAGTCTAGATGTAAAGCTCAACTTCCAGATTTAAAGTCAAAAATCTAAATGTAAATACCAATACCTAGAGGTAGAGCCCAAAATGTAGAGGTAAAGCCCAACATCTAGAGATAAAGCCAGATATATAGATCTAAACCCCAAAATCTAGAGGTGAAGCCCAATATCTAGACGTAAAGCCCAAAATCTAGATGTAAAGCCCAACTTCTAGATCTAAAGCCCAAAATATAGCTGTAAAGCCCAACTTCTAAATCTAAAGCCCAACATCTAGAGGTAAAGCCCAATATTTAGAGTTTAAGCGCATCATTTAGAGGTAAAGCCCAAAATCTAGATGTAAAGCCCAACTTCTAGAGGTAAAGCCCATCATCTAGTCCTACAGCCCAATGTCTGCAGGTAAAGCCCAACTTACAGAGGTGAAGGCAAACATCTAGATGTAAACCCCAAAATCTAGAGGTAAAGCCTAACATCTAGAGGAAAAGCCAAATATATAGATTTAAAACCCAAAATCTAGAGGTAAAGCCCAATATGTAGACGTAAAGCCCAAAATCTAGATTTAAAGCCCAAATTCTAGACCTAAAGCCCAAAATCTAGATGTAAAGCCCAAATTCTTGATCTAACACCCAAAATCTAGAGGTAAAGACCAATATCTAGAGGTAAAACCCAACATCTAGAGGTAAAGCCAGATATCTAGAGGTAAAGCCCAACATGTAGAGGTAAAGACTAAGATCTAGAGGTGAATTCCAATATCTAGTGTTAAAGCCTGACAGCAACAGTTAAAGCCAAACATCTAGATGTAAAACCCAACTTCTAGAGGTAAAGCCGAATATCTAGATTTAAAGCGCATCCTTTAGAGTAAAGCCCAAAATCTAGAGTTAAAGCCCAACATCTAGAGGGAAAGCCCAGAATCTAGATGTAAACCCTAAAATCTAGAGTTGAAGACCAATATCTAGACGTAAAGCCCAAAATCTAGATGTAAAGACAGATATCTACTTGTAAAGCCCAACATCTAGAGGAAAAGCCAAATATATAGATTTAAAACCCAAAATCTAGAGGTAAAGCCCAATATCTAGACGTAAAGCCCAAAATCTAGATGTAAAGCCTAACTTCCAGATCTAAAGCCCAACTTCTAGATCTAAAGCCCAAATTCTAGATCTAACACCCAAAATCTCGAGGTAAAGACCAATATCTAGTGGTAAAACCCAACAGCTAGAGGTAAAGCCAGATATCTAGAGGTAAAGCCCAACATCTAGAGTAAAAGCAAAATATATAGATTTCAAACCCAAATTCTAGCATTCAATCCCAACATCTAGAGGTAAAGCCCAACTTCCAGAGTTAAAGTCCAAAATCTAGAGGTAAACACCAATACCTAGAGTTAGAGCCCAAAATCTAGAGATAAAGCCCAACATCTAGAGATAAAGCCAGATATATAGATTTAAAATCCACAATCTGGAGGTAAAGCCCAACATCTAGAGCTAAAGCCCCAAATCTAGATGTAAAGCCCAATTGCTAGATCTAAAGCCAAATACTCTAGAGGTAAAGCCCAACATGTAGAGGTAAAGACTAAGATCTAGAGGTGAATTCCAATATCTAGTGTTAAAGGCCGACACCTACAGTTAAAGCCAAACATCTAGATGTACAACCCAACTTCTAGAGGTAAAGCCGAATATCTAGAGTTAAAGCGCATCCTTTAGAGTAAAGCCCAAAATCTAGAGTTAAAGCCCAACATCTAGAGGGAAAGCCCAGAATCTAGATGTAAAACCTAACATCTAGAGGTGAATTCCAAAATCAAGTGTTAAGGCCTGACAACTACAGTTAAATCCAAGCATATAGATATAACCCCCAACTTCTAGAGGTAGGGCCCAAAATCTAGAGGTAAAGCCCAACAACTAGACTTAAAGCCGAACGTCTTGAGGTAAAGCCCAAAGTCTAGAGTTAAAGCCCAACTTCTAGAGGTAAAGCCCAACATCTAGACGTAAAGCCAGATATCTGACGGTAAAGCCCAACATCTACAGGTAAATCCAGATATCTAGGGGTAAAGCCCAACATCTAGAGGAAAAGCCAAATATATAGATATAAAACCCAAAATCTAGAGGTAAAGCCAAATATCTAGACGTAAAGCCCAAAATATAGATGAAAAGCCCAACTTCTAGATCTAAAGCCCAACATCTAGAGGTAAAGACCAATAGCTAGAGGTAAAACCCAACATCTAGAGGTAAAGCCAGATATCTAGAGGTAAAGCCCAACGTCTGGAGGTAAAGCCCATCATCTAGTCCTACAGCCCAATGTCTGCAGGTAAAGCCCAACTTACAGAGGTGAAGGCAAACATCTAGATGTAAAACCCCAAATCTAGAGGTAAAGCCCAACATCTAGAGGAAAAGCCAAATATATATATATTTAAAACCCAAAATCTAGAGGTAAAGCCCAACATCTAGAGGTAAAGCCAGATATCTAGGGGTAAAGCCCAACATCTAGAGGAAAAGCCAAACATATAGATTTAAAACCCAAAATCTAGAGGTAAAGCACAATATCAAGACGTAAAGGCTAAAATCTAGATGTAAAGCCCAACTTCTAGACCTAAAGCCCAAAATCTAGATGTAAAGCCCAAATTCTATATCGAACGCGCAAAATCTAGAGATAAAGACCAATATCTAGAGGTAAAACCCAACATCTAGAGGTAAAGCCAGATATCTAGAGGTAAAGCCCAACATCTAGAGGAAAAGCAAAATATATAGATTTCAAACCCAAATTCTAGAGTTAAATCCCAACATCTAGAGGTAAATCCCAAAGTCTAGATGTAAAGCTCAACTTCCAGATTTAAAGTCAAAAAATCTAAATGTAAATACCAATACCTAGAGGTAGAGCCCAAAATGTAGAGGTAAAGGCCAACATCTAGAGATAAAGCCAGATATATAGATCTAAACCCCAAAATCTAGAGGTAAAGCCCAATATTTAGAGTTTAAGCCCATCATTTAGAGGTAAAGCCAGATATCTAGAGGTAAAGCCCAACTTCTAGAGGTAAAGCCCATCATCTAGTCCTACAGCCCAATGTCTGCAGGTAAAGCCCAACTTACAGAGGTGAAGGCAAACATCTAGATTTAAAACCCAAAATCTAGAGGTAAAGACCAACATCTAGAGAAAAGCCAATTATATAGATTTAAAACCCAAAATCTAGAGGTGAAGCCCAATATCTAGACGTAAAGCACAAAATCTAGATGTAAAGCCCAACTTCTAGATCTAAAGCCCAAAATATAGATGTAAAGCCCAACTTCTAAATCTAAAGCCCAACATCTAGAGGTAAAGCCCAATATTTAGAGTTTAAGCGCATCATTTAGAGGTAAAGCCCAAAATCTAGATTAAAAGCCCAACTTCTAGAGGTAAAGCCCATCATCTAGTCCTACAGCCCAATGTCTGCAGGTTAACCCCAACTTACAGAGGTGAAGGCAAACATCTAGATGTAAAACCCAAAATCTAGAGGTAAAGCCTAACATCTAGAGGAAACGCCAAATATATAGATTTAAAACCCAAAATCTAGAGGTAAAGCCCAATATCTAGACCTAAAGCCCAAAATCTAGATGTAAAGCCCAACTTCTAGATCTAAAGCCCAAAATCTTGATGTAAAGCCCAAATTCTAGATCTAACACCCAAAATCTAGAGGTAAAGACCAATATCTAGAGGTAAAACCCAACATCTAGAGGTAAATCCAGATATCTAGAGGTAAAGCCCAACATCTAGAGGAAAAGCAAAATATATAGATTTCAAACCCAAATTCTAGAGTTAAATCCCAACATCTAGAGGTAAAGCCCAACTTCCAGAGTTAAAGTCCAAAATCTAGAGGTAAACACCAATACCTAGAGTTAGAGCCCAAAATCTAGAGATAAAGCCCAACATCTAGAGATAAAGCCAGATATATAGATTTAAAATCCAAAATCTGGAGGTAAAGCCCAACATCTAGAGCTAAAGCCCCAAATCTAGATGTAAAGCCCAATTGCTAGATCTAAAGCCAAATACTCCAGAGGTAAAGCCCAACATGTAGAGGTAAAGACTAAGATCTAGAGGTGAATTCCAATATCTAGTGTTAAAGCCTGACACCTACAGTTAAAGCCAAACATCTAGATGTAAAACCCAACTTCTAGAGGTAAAGCTGAATATCTAGAGTTAAAGCGCATCCTTTCGAGTAAAGCCCAAAATCTAGAGTTAAAGCCCAACATCTAGAGGGAAAGCCCAGAATCTAGATGTAAAGCCTAACATCTAGAGGTGAATTCCAAAATCAAGTGTTAAGGCCTGACAACTACAGTTAAATCCAAGCATATAGATATAACCCCCAACTTCTAGAGGTAGGGCCCAAAATCTAGAGGTAAAGCCCAACAGCTAGAGTTAAAGCCGAACGTCTAGACGTAAAGCCAGATATCTGACGGTAAAGCCCAACATCTAGAGGAAAAGCCAAATATATAGATTTAAAACCCAAAATCTAGAGATAAAGCCCAACATCTAAATGTAAAGCAAAACATCTAGATGTAATCCAAACATCTAGAGGTAAAGCCTAACATCTAGAGGTGAAGCACAACATATAGAGGTATAACCCAACATCTAGAGATAAAGACCAACATCTAAATGTAAAGCAAAACATCTAGATGTAGAACCCTACATCTAGAGGTAAAGTCCAATATCTAGACCTAAAGACCAACATCTAGAGGTAAAACCCAACATCTAGTGGTAAAGCCCAACGTCTGGAGGTAAAGCCCAGATTCTAGTGAGAAGCCAAAAATCCAGATGGAAAACCCAAAATCTAGAGATAAAGCCCAACATCTACAGGTAAATCCAGATATCTAGGGGTAAAGCCCAACATCTAGAGGAAAAGCCAAATATATAGATATAAACCCCAATATCCAGAGGTAAAGCCCAATATCTAGACGTAAAGCCCAAAATCTAGATGAAAAGCACAACTTCTAGATCTAAAGATCAACATCTAGAGGTAAATACCAATAGCTAGAGGTAAAACCCAACATCTAGAGGTAAAGCCAGATATCTAGAGGTAAAGCCCAACGTCTGGAGGTAAAGCCCATCATCTAGTCCTACAGCCCAATGTCTGCAGGTAAAGCCCAACTTACAGAGGTGAAGGCAAACATCTAGATGTAAAACCCAAAATCTAGAGGTAAAGCCCAATATCTAGAGGCAAAGCCCAACATCTAGAGGAAAAGCCAAATATATATATATTTAAAATTCAAAACCTAGAGGTAAAGCCCAACATCTAGAGGTAAAGCCAGATATCTAGGGGTAAAGCCCAACATCTAGAGGAAAAGCCAAATATATAGATTTCAAACCCAAATTCTAGAGTTAAATCCCAACACCTAGAGGTAAAGACCAATAGCTAGAGGTAAACCCCAACATCTAGAGGTAAAGCCAGATATCTAGAGGTAAAGCCCAACATCTAGATGAAAAGCCAAATATATAGATTTCAAAACCAAATTCTAGATTTAAATCCCAACATCTAGAGGTAAAGACCAATAGCTAGAGGTAAAACCCAACATCTAGAGGTAAAGCCAGATATCTAGAGGTAAAGCCCAACGTCTGGAGGTAAAGCCCATCATCTAGTCCTACAGCCCAATGTCTGCAGGTAAAGCCCAACTTACAGAGGTGAAGGCAAACATCTAGATGTAAACCCCAAAATCTAGAGGTAAAGCCCAATATCTAGAGGTAAAGCCCAAAGTCTAGATGTAAAACCCAACTTCTAGATCTAAAGCCCAAAATCTAGATGTAAAGCCCAACTTCTAAATCTAAAGCCCAACATCTAGAGGTAAAGCCCAATATTTAGAGTTTAAGCCCATCATTTATAGGTAAAGCCCAAAATCTAGATGTAAAGCCGAACTTCTAGAGGTAAAGCCCATCATCTAGTCCTACAGCCCAATGTCTGCAGGTAAAGCCCAACTTACAGAGGTGAAGGCAAACATCTAGATTTAAAACCCAAAATCTAGAGGTAAAGCCCAACATCTAGAGGAAAAGCCAAATATATAGATTTAAAACCCAAAATCTAGAGGTAAAGCCCAATATACAGACCTAAAGCCCAAAATCTAGATGTAAAGCCCAAATTCTAGATCTAACACCCAAAATCTCGAGGTAAAGACCAATATCTAGACGTAAAACCCAACAGCTAGAGGTAAAGCCAGATATCTAGAGGTAAAGCCCAACATCTAGAGGAAAAGCAAAATATATAGATTTCAAACCCAAATTCTAGAGTTCAATCCCAACATCTAGAGGTTAAGCCCAACTTCCAGAGTTAAAGTCCAAAATCTAGAGGTAAACACCAATACCTAGAGTTAGAGCCCAAAATCTAGAGATAAAGCCCAACATCTAGAGATAAAGCCAGATATATAGATCTAAACCCCAAAATCTAGAGGTAAAGCCCAATATTTAGAGTTTAAGCCCATCATTTAGAGGTAAAGCCAGATATCTAGAGGTAAAGCCCAACTTCTAGAGGTAAAGCCCATCATCTAGTCCTACAGCCCAATGTCTGCAGGTAAAGCCCAACTTACAGAGGTGAAGGCAAACATCTAGATTTAAAACCCAAAATCTAGAGGTAAAGACCAACATCTAGAGAAAAGCCAATTATATAGATTTAAAACCCAAAATCTAGAGGTAAAGCCCAATATCTAGACGTAAAGCACAAAATCTAGATGTAAAGCCCAACTTCTAGATCTAAAGCCCAAAATATAGATGTAAAGCCCAACTTCTAAATCTAAAGCCCAACATCTAGAGGTAAAGCCCAATATTTAGAGTTTAAGCGCATCATTTAGAGGTAAAGCCCAAAATCTAGATTAAAAGCCCAACTTCTAGAGGTAAAGCCCATCATCTAATCCTACAGCCCAATGTCTGCAGGTTAACCCCAACTTACAGAGGTGAAGGCAAACATCTAGATGTAAAACCCAAAATCTAGAGGTAAAGCCTAACATCCTTAGGAAAAGCCAAATATATAGATTTAAAACCCAAAATCTAGAGGTAAAGCCCAATATCTACACCTAAAGACCAAATTCTAGATGTAAAGCCCAACTTCTAGATCTAAAGCCCAAAATCTAGATGTAAAGCCCAAATTCTAGATCTAACACCCAAAATCTAGAGGTAAAGACCAATATCTAGAGGTAAAACCCAACAGCTAGAGGTAAAGCCAGATATCTAGAGGTAAAGCCCAACATCTAGAGGAAAAGCAAAATATATAGATTTCAAACCCAAATTCTAGAGTTCAATCCCAACATCTAGAGGTAAAGCCCAACTTCCAGAGTTAAAGTCCAAAATCTAGAGGTAAACACCAATACCTAGAGTTAGAGCCCAAAATCTAGAGATAAAGCCAGATATATAGATTTAAAATCCAAAATCTGGAGGTAAAGCCCAACATCTAGAGCTAAAGCCCCAAATCTAGATGTAAAGCCCAATTGCTAGATCTAAAGCCAAATACTCCAGAGGTAAAGCCCAACATGTAGAGGTAAAGACTAAGATCTAGAGGTGAATTCCAATATCTAGTGTTAAAGCCTGACACCTACAGTTAAAGCCAAACATCTAGATGTAAAACCCAACTTCTAGAGGTAAAGCCGAATATCTAGAGTTAAAGCGCATCCTTTCGAGTAAAGCCCAAAATCTAGAGTTAAAGCCCAACATCTAGAGGGAAAGCCCAGAATCTAGATGTAAAGCCTAACATCTAGAGGTGAATTCCAAAATCAAGTGTTAAGGCCTGACAACTACAGTTAAATCCAAGCATATAGATATAACCCCCAACTTCTAGAGGTAGGGCCCAAAATCTAGAGGTAAAGCCCAACAGCTAGAGTTAAAGCCGAACGTCTTGAGGTAAAGCCCAAAGTCTAGAGGTAAAGCCCAACTTCTAGAGGTAAAGCCCAACATCTAGACGTAAAGCCAGATATCTGACGGTAAAGCCCAACATCTAGAGGAAAAGCCAAATATATAGATTTAAAACCCAAAATCTAGAGATAAAGCCCAACATCTAAATGTAAAGCAAAACATCTAGATGTAATCCAAACATCTAGAGGTAAAGCCTAACATCTAGAGGTGAAGCACAACATATAGAGGTATAACCCAACATCAAGAGATAAAGACCAACATCTAAATGTAAAGCAAAACATCTAGATGTAAAACCCTACATCTAGAGGTAAAGTCCAATATCTAGACCTAAAGACCAACATCTAGAGGTAAAACCCAACATCTAGTGGTAAAGCCCAACGTCTGGAGGTAAAGCCCAGATTCTAGAGAGAAGCCAAAAATCCAGATGGAAAACCCAAAATCTAGAGATAAAGCCCAACATCTACAGGTAAATCCAGATATCTAGGGGTAAAGCCCAACATCTAGAGGAAAAGCCAAATATATAGATATAAACCCCAATATCCAGAGGTAAAGCCCAATATCTAGACGTAAAGCCCAAAATCTAGATGAAAAGCACAACTTCTAGATCTAAAGATCAACATCTAGAGGTAAATACCAATAGCTAGAGGTAAAACCCAACATCTAGAGGTAAAGCCAGATATCTAGAGGTAAAGCCCAACATCTGGAGGTAAAGCCCATCATCTAGTCCTACAGCCCAATGCCTGCAGGTAAAGCCCAACTTACAGAGGTGAAGGCAAACATCTAGATGTAAAACCCAAAATCTAGAGGTAAAGCCCAATATCTAGAGGCAAAGCCCAACATCTAGAGGAAAAGCCAAATATATATATATTTAAAATTCAAAACCTGAGGTAAAGCCCAACATCTAGAGGTAAAGCCAGATATCTAGGGGTAAAGCCCAACATCTAGAGGAAAAGCCAAATATATAGATTTCAAACCCAAATTCTAGAGTTAAATCCCAACACCTAGAGGTAAAGACCAATAGCTAGAGGTAAAACCCAACATCTAGAGGTAAAGCCAGATATCTAGAGGTAAAGCCCAACATCTAGAGGAAAAGCCAAATATATAGATTTCAAACCCAAATTCTAGATTTAAATCCCAACATCTAGAGGTAAAGACCAATAGCTAGAGGTAAAACCCAACATCTAGAGGTAAAGCCAGATATCTAGAGGTAAAGCCCAACGTCTGGAGGTAAAGCCCATCATCTAGTCCTACAGCCCAATGTCTGCAGGTAAAGCCCAACTTACAGAGGTGAAGGCAAACATCTAGATGTAAACCCCAAAATCTAGAGGTAAAGCCCAATATCTAGAGGTAAAGCCCAAAGTCTAGATGTAAAACCCAACTTCTAGAGGTAGGGCCCAAAATCTAGATGTAAAGCCCAACTTCTAAATCTAAAGCCCAACATCTAGATGTAAAGCCCAATATTTAGAGTTTAAGCACATCATTTATAGGTAAAGCCCAAAATCTAGATGTAAAGCCCAACTTCTAGAGGTAAAGCCCATCATCTATTCCTACAGCCCAATGTCTGCAGGTAAAGCCCAACTTACAGAGGTGAAGGCAAACATCTAGATTTAAAATCCAAAATCTAGAGGTAAAGCCCAACATCTAGAGGAAAAGCCAAATATATAGATTTAAAACCCAAAATCTAGAGGTAAAGCCCAATATGTAGACCTAAAGCCCAAAATCTAGATGTAAAGCCCAAATTCTAGATCTAACACCCAAAATCTCGAGGTAAAGACCAATATCTAGAGGTAAAACCCAACATCTAGAGGTAAAGCCAGATATCTAGAGGTAAAGCCCAACATCTAGAGGAAAAGCAAAATATATAGATTTCAAACCCAAATTCTAGAGTTCAATCCCAACATCTAGAGGTAAAACCCAAAGTCTAGATGTAAAGCTCAACTTCCAGATTTAAAGTCAAAAATCTAAAGGTAAATACCAATACCTAGAGGTAGAGCCCAAAATGTAGAGGTAAAGCCCAACATCTAGAGATAAAGCCAGATATATAGATCTAAACCCCAAAATCTAGAGGTAAAGCCCAATATCTAGACGTAAAGCCCAAAAGCTAGATGTAAAGCCCAGCTTCTAGATCTAAAGCCCAAAATATAGATGTAAAGCCCAACTTCTAAATCTAAAGCCCAACATCTAGAGGTAAAGCCCAATATTTAGAGATTAAGCCCATCATTTAGAGGTAAAGCCAGATATCTAGAGGTAAAGCCCAACTTCTAGAGGTAAAGCCCATCATCTAGTCCTACAGCCCAATGTCTGCAGGTAAAGCCCAACTTACAGAGGTGAAGGCAAACATCTAGATGTAAACCCCAAAATCTAGAGGTAAAGCCTAACATCTAGAGGAAAAGCCAAATATATAGATTTAAAACCCAAAATCTAGAGGTAAAGCCCAATATGTAGACGTAAATCCCAAAATCTAGATTTAAAGCCCAAATTCTAGACCTAAAGCCCAAAATCTAGATGTAAAGCCCAAATTCTAGATCTAATACCCAAAATCTAGAGGTAAAGACCAATATCTAGAGGTAAAACCCAACATCTAGAGGTAAAGCCAGATATCTAGAGGTAAAGCCCAACGTCTGGAGGTAAAGCCCATCATCTAGTCCTACAGCCCAATGTCTGCAGGTAAAGCCCAACTTACAGAGGTGAAGGCAAACATCTAGATGTAAACCCCAAAATCTAGAGGTAAAGCCCAATATCTAGAGGTAAAGCCCAAAGTCTAGATGTAAAACCCAACTTCTAAATCTAAAGCCCAACATCTAGAGGTAAAGCCCAATATTTAGAGTTTAAGCCCATCATTTATAGGTAAAGCCCAAAATCTAGATGTAAAGCCGAACTTCTAGAGGTAAAGCCCATCATCTAGTCCTACAGCCCAATGTCTGCAGGTAAAGCCCAACTTACAGAGGTGAAGGCAAACATCTAGATTTAAAACCCAAAATCTAGAGGTAAAGCCCAACATCTAGAGGAAAAGCCAAATATATAGATTTAAAACCCAAAATCTAGAGGTAAAGCCCAATATACAGACCTAAAGCCCAAAATCTAGATGTAAAGCCCAAATTCTAGATCTAACACCCAAAATCTCGAGGTAAAGACCAATATCTAGACGTAAAACCCAACAGCTAGAGGTAAAGCCAGATATCTAGAGGTAAAGCCCAACATCTAGAGGAAAAGCAAAATATATAGATTTCAAACCCAAATTCTAGAGTTCAATCCCAACATCTAGAGGTAAAGCCCAACTTCCAGAGTTAAAGTCCAAAATCTAGAGGTAAACACCAATACCTAGAGTTAGAGCCCAAAATCTAGAGATAAAGCCCAACATCTAGAGATAAAGCCAGATATATAGATCTAAACCCCAAAATCTAGAGGTAAAGCCCAATATTTAGAGTTTAAGCCCATCATTTAGAGGTAAAGCCAGATATCTAGAGGTAAAGCCCAACTTCTAGAGGTAAAGCCCATCATCTAGTCCTACAGCCCAATGTCTGCAGGTAAAGCCCAACTTACAGAGGTGAAGGCAAACATCTAGATTTAAAACCCAAAATCTAGAGGTAAAGACCAACATCTAGAGAAAAGCCAATTATATAGATTTAAAACCCAAAATCTAGAGGTAAAGCCCAATATCTAGACGTAAAGCACAAAATCTAGATGTAAAGCCCAACTTCTAGATCTAAAGCCCAAAATATAGATGTAAAGCCCAACTTCTAAATCTAAAGCCCAACATCTAGAGGTAAAGCCCAATATTTAGAGTTTAAGCGCATCATTTAGAGGTAAAGCCCAAAATCTAGATTAAAAGCCCAACTTCTAGAGGTAAAGCCCATCATCTAATCCTACAGCCCAATGTCTGCAGGTTAACCCCAACTTACAGAGGTGAAGGCAAACATCTAGATGTAAAACCCAAAATCTAGAGGTAAAGCCTAACATCCTTAGGAAAAGCCAAATATATAGATTTAAAACCCAAAATCTAGAGGTAAAGCCCAATATCTACACCTAAAGACCAAAATCTAGATGTAAAGCCCAACTTCTAGATCTAAAGCCCAAAATCTAGATGTAAAGCCCAAATTCTAGATCTAACACCCAAAATCTAGAGGTAAAGACCAATATCTAGAGGTAAAACCCAACAGCTAGAGGTAAAGCCAGATATCTAGAGGTAAAGCCCAACATCTAGAGGAAAAGCAAAATATATAGATTTCAAACCCAAATTCTAGAGTTCAATCCCAACATCTAGAGGTAAAGCCCAACTTCCAGAGTTAAAGTCCAAAATCTAGAGGTAAACACCAATACCTAGAGTTAGAGCCCAAAATCTAGAGATAAAGCCAGATATATAGATTTAAAATCCAAAATCTGGAGGTAAAGCCCAACATCTAGAGCTAAAGCCCCAAATCTAGATGTAAAGCCCAATTGCTAGATCTAAAGCCAAATACTCCAGAGGTAAAGCCCAACATGTAGAGGTAAAGACTAAGATCTAGAGGTGAATTCCAATATCTAGTGTTAAAGCCTGACACCTACAGTTAAAGCCAAACATCTAGATGTAAAACCCAACTTCTAGAGGTAAAGCCGAATATCTAGAGTTAAAGCGCATCCTTTAGAGTAAAGCCCAAAATCTAGAGTTAAAGCCCAACATCTAGAGGGAAAGCCCAGAATCTAGATGTAAAGCCTAACATCTAGAGGTGAATTCCAAAATCAAGTGTTAAGGCCTGACAACTACAGTTAAATCCAACCATATAGATATAACCCCCAACTTCTAGAGGTAGGGCCCAAAATCTAGAGGTAAAGCCCAACAGCTAGAGTTAAAGCCGAACGTCTTGAGGTAAAGCCCAAAGTCTAGAGGTAAAGCCCAACTTCTAGAGGTAAAGCCCAACATCTAGACGTAAAGCCAGATATCTGACGGTAAAGCCCAACATCTAGAGGAAAAGCCAAATATATAGATTTAAAACCCAAAATCTAGAGATAAAGCCCAACATCTAAATGTAAAGCAAAACATCTAGATGTAATCCAAACATCTAGAGGTAAAGCCTAACATCTAGAGGTGAAGCACAACATATAGAGGTATAACCCAACATCTAGAGATAAAGACCAACATCTAAATGTAAAGCAAAACATCTAGATGTAGAACCCTACATCTAGAGGTAAAGTCCAATATCTAGACCTAAAGACCAACATCTAGAGGTAAAACCCAACATCTAGTGGTAAAGCCCAACGTCTGGAGGTAAAGCCCAGATTCTAGTGAGAAGCCAAAAATCCAGATGGAAAACCCAAAATCTAGAGATAAAGCCCAACATCTACAGGTAAATCCAGATATCTAGGGGTAAAGCCCAACATCTAGAGGAAAAGCCAAATATATAGATATAAACCCCAATATCCAGAGGTAAAGCCCAATATCTAGACGTAAAGCCCAAAATCTAGATGAAAAGCACAACTTCTAGATCTAAAGATCAACATCTAGAGGTAAATACCAATAGCTAGAGGTAAAACCCAACATCTAGAGGTAAAGCCAGATATCTAGAGGTAAAGCCCAACATCTGGAGGTAAAGCCCATCATCTAGTCCTACAGCCCAATGCCTGCAGGTAAAGCCCAACTTACAGAGGTGAAGGCAAACATCTAGATGTAAAACCCAAAATCTAGAGGTAAAGCCCAATATCTAGAGGCAAAGCCCAACATCTAGAGGAAAAGCCAAATATATATATATTTAAAATTCAAAACCTGAGGTAAAGCCCAACATCTAGAGGTAAAGCCAGATATCTAGGGGTAAAGCCCAACATCTAGAGGAAAAGCCAAATATATAGATTTCAAACCCAAATTCTAGAGTTAAATCCCAACACCTAGAGGTAAAGACCAATAGCTAGAGGTAAAACCCAACATCTAGAGGTAAAGCCAGATATCTAGAGGTAAAGCCCAACATCTAGAGGAAAAGCCAAATATATAGATTTCAAACCCAAATTCTAGATTTAAATCCCAACATCTAGAGGTAAAGACCAATAGCTAGAGGTAAAACCCAACATCTAGAGGTAAAGCCAGATATCTAGAGGTAAAGCCCAACGTCTGGAGGTAAAGCCCATCATCTAGTCCTACAGCCCAATGTCTGCAGGTAAAGCCCAACTTACAGAGGTGAAGGCAAACATCTAGATGTAAACCCCAAAATCTAGAGGTAAAGCCCAATATCTAGAGGTAAAGCCCAAAGTCTAGATGTAAAACCCAACTTCTAGATCTAAAGCCCAAAATCTAGATGTAAAGCCCAACTTCTAAATCTAAAGCCCAACATCTAGATGTAAAGCCCAATATTTAGAGTTTAAGCACATCATTTATAGGTAAAGCCCAAAATCTAGATGTAAAGCCCAACTTCTAGAGGTAAAGCCCATCATCTATTCCTACAGCCCAATGTCTGCAGGTAAAGCCCAACTTACAGAGGTGAAGGCAAACATCTAGATTTAAAATCCAAAATCTAGAGGTAAAGCCCAACATCTAGAGGAAAAGCCAAATATATAGATTTAAAACCCAAAATCTAGAGGTAAAGCCCAATATGTAGACCTAAAGCCCAAAATCTAGATGTAAAGCCCAAATTCTAGATCTAACACCCAAAATCTCGAGGTAAAGACCAATATCTAGAGGTAAAACCCAACATCTAGAGGTAAAGCCAGATATCTAGAGGTAAAGCCCAACATCTAGAGGAAAAGCAAAATATATAGATTTCAAACCCAAATTCTAGAGTTCAATCCCAACATCTAGAGGTAAAACCCAAAGTCTAGATGTAAAGCTCAACTTCCAGATTTAAAGTCAAAAATCTAAAGGTAAATACCAATACCTAGAGGTAGAGCCCAAAATGTAGAGGTAAAGCCCAACATCTAGAGATAAAGCCAGATATATAGATCTAAACCCCAAAATCTAGAGGTAAAGCCCAATATCTAGACGTAAAGCCCAAAAGCTAGATGTAAAGCCCAGCTTCTAGATCTAAAGCCCAAAATATAGATGTAAAGCCCAACTTCTAAATCTAAAGCCCAACATCTAGAGGTAAAGCCCAATATTTAGAGATTAAGCCCATCATTTAGAGGTAAAGCCAGATATCTAGAGGTAAAGCCCAACTTCTAGAGGTAAAGCCCATCATCTAGTCCTACAGCCCAATGTCTGCAGGTAAAGCCCAACTTACAGAGGTGAAGGCAAACATCTAGATGTAAACCCCAAAATCTAGAGGTAAAGCCTAACATCTAGAGGAAAAGCCAAATATATAGATTTAAAACCCAAAATCTAGAGGTAAAGCCCAATATGTAGACGTAAAGCCCAAAATCTAGATTTAAAGCCCAAATTCTAGACCTAAAGCCCAAAATCTAGATGTAAAGCCCAAATTCTAGATCTAACACCCAAAATCTAGAGGTAAAGACCAATATCTAGAGGTAAAACCCAACATCTAGAGGTAAAGCCAGATATCTAGAGGTAAAGCCCAAAATGTAGAGGTAAAGACTAAGATCTAGAGGTGAATTCCAATATCTAGTGTTAAAGCCTGACAGCAACAGTTAAAGCCAAACATCTAGATGTAAAACCCAACTTCTAGAGGTAAAGCCGAATATCTAGATTTAAAGCGCATCCTTTAGAGTAAAGCCCAAAATCTAGAGTTAAAGCCCAACATCTAGAGGGAAAGCCCAGAATCTAGATGTAAAGCCTAACATCTAGAGGTGAATTCCAAAATCAAGTGTTAAGGCCTGACATCTACAGTTAAAGCCAACCATATAGATGTAACCCCCAACTTCTAGAGGTAAGGCCCAAAATCTAGAGGTAAAGCCCAACAGCTAGAGTTAAAGCCGAACATCTTGAGGTAAAGCCCAAAGTCTAGAGTTAAAGCCCAACTTCTAGAGGTAAAGCCCAACATCTAGACGTAAAGCCAGATATCTGACGGTAAAGCCCAACATCTAGAGGAAAAGCCAAATATATAGATTTAAAACCCAAAATCTAGAGATAAAGCCGAACACCTAAATGTAAAGCAAAACATCTAGATGTAATCCAAACATCTAGAGGTAAAGCCTAACATCTAGAGGTGAAGCACAACATATAGAGGTATAACCCAACATCTAGAGATTAAGACCAACATCTAAATGTAAAGCAAAACATCTAGATGTAAAACCCTACATCTAGAGGTAAAGTCCAATATCTAGACCTAAAGACCAACATCTAGAGGTAAAACCCAACATCTAGTGGTAAAGCCCAACGTCTGGAGGTAAAGCCCAGATTCTAGAGAGAAGCCAAAAATCCAGATGGAAAACCCAAAATCTAGAGGTAAAGCCCAACATCTACAGGTAAATCCAGATATCTAGGGGTAAAGCCCAACATCTAGAGGAAAAGCCAAATATATATATATAAACCCCAAAATCCAGAGGTAAAGCCCAATATCTAGACGTAAAGCCCAAAATCTAGATGAAAAGCACAACTTCTAGATCTAAAGATCAACATCTATAGGTAAAGACCAATAGCTAGAGGTAAAACCCAACATCTAGAGGAAAAGCCAAATATATATATATTTAAAATTCAAAACCTAGAGGTAAAGCCCAACATCTAGAGGTAAAGCCAGATATCTAGGGGTAAAGCCCAACATCTAGAGGAAAAGCCAAATATATAGATTTAAAACCCAAAATCTAGAGGTAAAGCCCAATATCTAGACGTAAAGGCCAAAATCTAGATGTAAAGCCCAACTTCTTGATCTAAAGCCCAAAATCTAGACGTAAAGCCCAAATTCTAGATCTAACGCCCAAAATCTAGAGATAAAGACCAATATCTAGAGGTAAAACCCAACATCGAGAGGTAAAGCCAGATATCTAGAGGTAAAGCCCAACATCTAGAGGAAAAGCAAAATAAATAGAATTCAAACCCAAATTCTAGAGTTAAATCCCAACATATAGAGGTAAAGCCCAAAGTCTAGATGTAAAGCTCAACTTCTAGATTTAAAGTCAAAAATCTAAATGTAAATACCAATACCTAGAGGTAGAGCCCAAAATCTAGAGATAAAGCCCAACATCTAGAGATAAAGCCAGATATATAGATCTAAAATCCAAAATTTAGAGGTGAAGCCCAATATCTAGACGTAAAGCCCAAAATCTAGATGTAAAGCCCAACTTCTAAATCTAAAGCCCAACATCTAGAGGTAAAGCCCAATATTTAGAGGTAAAACCCACCATCTAGAGTTAAAGCCAGATATCTAGAGGTAAAGCCCAACATCTAGAGGAAAAGCCAAATATATAGATTTCAAACCCAAATTCTAGAGTTAAATGCCAACATCTAGAGGTAAAGACCAATAGCTAGAGGTAAAACCCAACATCTAGAGGTAAAGCCAGATATCTAGAGGTAAAGTCCAACGTCTGGAGGTAAAGCCCATCATCTAGTCCTACAGCCCAATGTCTGCAGGTAAAGCCCAACTTACAGAGGTGAAGGCAAACATCTAGATGTAAAACCCAAAATCTAGAGGTAAAGCCCAATATCTAGACGTAAAGACCAAAGTCTAGATGTAAAGCCCAACTTCTAGATCTAAAGCGCAAAATCTAGATGTAAAGCCCAACTTCTTGATCTAAAGCCCAAAATATAGATGTAAAGCCCAACTTCTAAATCTAAAGCCCAACATCTAGAGGTAAAGCCCAATATTTAGAGTTTAAGCACATCATTTATAGGTAAAGCCCAAAATCTAGATGTAAAGCCCAACTTCTAGAGGTAAAGCCCATCATCTAGTCCTACAGCCCAATGTCTGCAGGTAAAGCCCAACTTACAGAGGTGAAGGCAAACATCTAGATGTAAAACCCAAAATCTAGAGGTAAAGCCCAACATCTAGAGGAAAAGCCAAATATATAGATTTAAAACCCAAAATCTAGAGGTAAAGCCCAACTTCTAGATCTAAAGCCCAAAATCTAGATGTAAAGCCCAAATTCTAGATCTAACACCCAAAATCTAGAGGTAAATACCAATATCTAGATGTAAAACCCAACATCTAGAGGTAAAGCCAGATATCTAGAGGTAAAGCCCAACATCTAGAGGAAAAGCAAAATATATAGATTTCAAACCCAAATTCTAGAGTTCAATCCCAACATCTAGAGGTAAAGCCCAACTTCCAGAGTTAAAGTCCAAAATCTAGAGGTAAACACCAATACCTAGATTTAGAGCCCAAAATCTAGAGATAAAGCCAGATATATAGATTTAAAATCCAAAATCTGGAGGTAAAGCCCAACATCTAGAGCTAAAGCCCCAAATCTAGATGTAAATCCCAATTGCTAGATCTAAAGTCAAATACTCCAGAGGTAAAGCCCAACATGTAGAGGTAAAGACTAAGATCTAGAGGTGAATTCCAATATCTAGTGTTAAAGCCTGACATCTACAGTTAAATCCAACCATATAGATATAACCCCCAACTTCTAGACGTAAGGCCCAAAATCTAGAGGTAAAGCCCAAAGTCTAGAGTTAAAGTCCAACTTCTAGAGGTAAAGCCCAACATCTAGACGTAAAGCCAGATATCTGACGGTAAAGCCCAACATCTAGAGGAAAAGCCAAATATATAGATTTAAAACCCAAAATCTAGAGATAAAGCCGAACATCTAAATGTAAAGCAAAACATCTAGATGTAATCCAAACATCTAGAGGTAAAGCGTAACATCTAGAGGTGAAGCACAACATATAGAGGTATAACCCAACATCTAGAGATAAAGACCAACATCTAAATGTAAAGCAAAACATCTAGATGTAAAGCCCAACATCTAGAGGTAAAGTCCAATAGCTAGACCTAAAGACCAACATCTAGAGGTAAAACCCAACATCTAGAGGTAAAGCCCAACATCTACATGTAAATCCAGATATCTAGGGGTAAAGCCCAACATCTAGAGGGAAAGCCAAATATATAGATATAAACCGCAAAATCTAGAGGTAAAGCCCAATATCTAGACGTAAAGCCCAAAATCTAGATGAAAAGCACAACTTCTAGATCTAAAGCCAAACATCTAGAGGTAAAGACCAATATCTAGAGGTAAAACCCAACATCTAGAGGTAAAGCCAGATATCTAGAGGTAAAGCCAAACATCTAGAGGAAAAGCAAAATATATAGATTTCAAACCCAAATTCTAGAATTAAATCCCAACATCTAGAGGTAAATCCCAAAGTCTAGATGTAAAGCTCAACTTCCAGATTTAAAGTCAAAAATCTAAATGTAAATACCAATACCTAGAGGTAGAGCCCAAAATGTAGAGGTAAAGGCCAACATCTAGAGATAAAGCCAGATATATAGATCTAAACCCCAAAATCTAGAGATGAAGCCCAATATTTAGACGTAAAGCCCAAAATCTAGATGTAAAGCCCAACTTCTAGATCTAAAGCCCAAATTCTAGATGTAAAGCCCAACTTCTAAATCTAAAGCCCAACATCTAGAGGTAAAGCCCAATATTTAGAGCTTAAGCGCATCATTTAGAGGTAAAGCCAGATATTTAGAGGTAAAGCCCAACGTCTGGAGGTAAAGCCCATCATCTAGTCCTACAGCCCAATGTCTGCAGGTAAAGCCCAACTTACAGAGGTGAAGGCAAACATCTAGATGTAAAACCCCAAATCTAGAGGTAAAGCCCAACATCTAGAGGAAAAGCCAAATATATATATATTTAAAACCCCAAACCTAGAGGTAAAGCCCAACATCTAGAGGTAAAGCCAGATATCTAGGGGTAAAGCCCAACATCTAGAGGAAAAGCCAAATATATAGATTTAAAACCCAAAATCTAGAGGTAAAGCCCAATATCTAGACGTAAAGCCCAAAATCTAGATGTAAAGCCCAAATTCTAGATCTAACGCCCAAAATCTAGAGATAAAGACTAATATCTAGAAGTAAAACCCAACATCTAGAGGTAAAGCAGATATATAGAGGTAAAGCCCAACACCTAGAATAAAAGCCAAATATATAGATTTAAAACCCAAAATCTAGAGATAAAGCCGAACATCTAAATGTAAAGCAAAACATCTAGATGTAATCCAAACATCTAGAGGTAAAGCCTAACATCTAGAGGTGAAGCACAACATATAGAGGTATAAGCTAACATCTAGAGATAAAGACCAACATCTAAATGTAAAGCAAAACATCTAGATGTAAAACCCAACATCTAGAGGTAAAGTCCAATATCTAGACCTAAAGACCAACATGTAGAGGTAAAACCCAACATCTAGTGGTAAAGCCCAACGTCTGGAGGTAAAGCCCAGATTCTAGAGAGAAGCCAAAAATCCAGATGGAAAACCCAAAATCTAGAGGTAAAGCCCAACATCTACAGGTAAGTCCAGATATCTAGGGGTAAAGCCCAACATCTAGAGGAAAAGCCAAATATATAGATATAAAACCCAAAATCTAGAGGTAAAGCCAGATATCTAGAGGTAAAGCCCAACATCTGGAGGTAAAGCCCATCATCTAGTCCTACAGCCCAATGTCTGCAGGTAAAGCCCAACTTACAGAGGTGAAGGCAAACATCTAGATGTAAAACCCCAAATCTAGAGGTAAAGCCCAACGTCTAGAGGAAAAGCCAAATATATATATATTTAAAACCCAAAATCTAGAGGTAAAGCCCAACATTTAGAGGTAAAGCCAGATATCTAGGGGTAAAGCCCAACATCTAGAGGAGAAGTCAGATATCTAGAGGTAAAACCCAACATCTAGAGGAAAAGCAAAATATATAGATTTCAAACCCAAATTCTAGAGTTAAATCCCAACATCTAGGGGTAAACCCCAACTTCCAGAGTTAAAGTCCAAAATCTAGAGGTAAACACCAATACCTAGAGTTAGAGCCCAAAATCTAGAGATATGCCAAATATATAGATTTAAAACCCAAAATCTAGAGATAAAGCCGGACATCTAAATGTAAAGCAAAACATCTAGATGTAATCCAAACATCTAGAGGTAAAGCCTAACATCTAGAGGTGAAGCACAACATATAGAGGTATAACCCAACATCTAGAGATAAAGACCAAAATCTAAATGTAAAGCAAAACATCTAGATGTAAAACCCTACATCTGGAGGTAAAGTCCAATATCTAGACCTAAAGACCAACATCTAGAGGTAAAACCCAACATCTAGAGGTAAAGCCAGATATCTAGAGGTAAAGCCCAACATCTAGAGGAAAAGCAAAATATATAGATTTCAAACCCAAATTCTAGAGTTAAATCCCAACATCTAGGGGTAAACCTCAACTTCCAGAGTTGAAGTCCAAAATCTAGAGGTAAACACCAATACCTAGAGTTAGAGCCCAAAATCTAGAGATAAAGCCCAACATCTAGAGATAAAGCCAGATATATAGATTTAAAATCCAAAATCTGGAGGTAAAGCCCAACATCTAGAGCTAAAGCCCCAAATCTAGATGTAAAGCCCAATTGCTAGATCTAAAGCCAAATACTCTAGAGGTAAAGCCCAACATGTAGAGGTAAAGACTAAGATCTAGAGGTGAATTCCAATATCTAGTGTTAAAGCCCGACACCTACAGTTAAAGCCAAACATCTAGATGTACAACCCAGCTTCTAGAGGTAAAGCCGAATATCTAGAGTTAAAGCGCATCCTTTAGAGTAAAGCCCAAAATCTAGAGTTAAAGCCCAACATCTAGAGGGAAAGCCCAGAATCTAGATGTAAAGCCTAACATCTAGAGGTGAATTCCAAAATCAAGTGTTAAGGCCTGACATCTACAGTTAAATCCAACCATATAGATATAACCCCCAACTTCTAGAGGTAAGGCCCAAAATCTAGAGGTAAAGCCCAACAGCTAGCGTTAAAGCCGAACGTCTTGAGGTAAAGCCCAAAGTCTAGTGTTAAAGCCCAACTTTTAGAGGTAAAGCCCAACATCTACACGTAAAGCCAGATATCTGACGGTAAAGCCCAACATCTAGAGGAAAAGCCAAATATATATATATTTAAAACCCAATATCTAGAGGTAAAACCCAACATCTAGAGGTAAAGCCAGATATCTAGAGGTAAAGCCCAACATCTAGAGGAAAAGCAAAATATATAGATTTCAAACCCAAATTCTAGAGTTAAATCCCAACATCTAGAGGTAAATCCCAAAGTCTAGATGTAAAGCTCAACTTCCAGATTTACAGTCAAAAATCTAAATGTAAATACCAATACCTAGAGGTAGAGACCAAAATGTAGAGGTAAAACCCAACATCTAGTGATAAAGCCAGATATATAGATCTAAAACCCAAAATCTAGAGGTGAAGACCAATATCGAGATGTAAAGCCCAAAATCTAGATGTAAAGCCCAACTTCTAGATCTAAAGCCTAAAATATAGATTTAAAGCCCAAAATCTAGAGGTAAAGCCCAATATCTAGATTTTAAGCGCATCATTTAGAGGTAAAGCCCAAAATCTAGAGGTAAAGCCCAACATCTAGAGGTAAAGCCAGATATCTAGAGGTAAAGCCCAACGTCTGGAGGTAAAGGCCATGATCTAGTCCTACAGCCCAATGTCTGCAGGTAAAGCCCAACTTACAGAGGTGAAGGCAAACATCTAGATGTAAAACCCAAAATCTAGAGGTAAAGCCCAACATCTAGAGGAAAAGCCAAATATGTAGATTTAAAACCCAAAATCAAGAGGTAAAGCCCAATATCTAGACGTAAAGCCCAAAATCTAGATGTAAAGCCCAACTTCTAGATCTAAAGCCCAAAATCTAGATGTAAAGCCGAAATTCTAGCTCTAACAACCAAAATCTAGAGGTAAAGACCAATATCTAGAGGTAAAACCCAACATCTAGAGGTAAAGCCAGATATCTAGAGGTAAAGCCCAACATCTAGAGGAAAAGCAAAATATATAGATTTCAAACCCAAATTCTAGAGTTAAATCCCAACATCTTAGAGGTAAATCCCAAAGTCTAGATGTAAAGCTCAACTTCCAGATTTAAAGTCAAAAATCTAAATGTAAATACCAATACCTAGAGGTAGAGCCCAAAATGTAGAGGTAAAGCCCAACATCTAGAGATAAAGCCAGATATATAGATCTAAACCCCAAAATATAGAGGTGAAGCCCAATATCTAGACGTAAAGCCCTAAATCTAGACGTAAAGCCCAACTTCTTGATCTAAAGCCCAAAATATAGATGTAAAGCCCAAAATCTAGAGGTAAAGCCCAATATTTAGAGTTTAAGCGCATCATTTAGAGGTAAAGCCCAAAATCTAGAGGTAAAGCCCAACATCTAGAGGTAAAGCCCAACATCTAGGGGAAAAGCCAAATATATAGATTTAAAACCAAAAATCTAGAGGTAAAGCCCAATATCTAGACGTAAAGCCCAAAATCTAGATGTAAAGCCCAACTTCTTGATCTAAAGCCCAAAATCTAGATGTAAAGCCCAAATTCTAGATCGAACGCCCAAAATCCAGAGATAAAGACCGATATCTAGAGGTAAAACCCAACATCTAGAGGAAAAGCAAAATATATAGATTTCAAACCCAAATTCTAGAGTTAAATCCCAACATCTAGATGTAAAGACCAAATTCTAGATCTAAAGCCCAAAATCTAGATGTAAAGCCCAACTTCTAAATCTAAAGCCCAATATCTAGAGGTAAAGCCCAATATTTAGAGTTTAAGCGCATCATTTAGAGGTAAAGCCCAACATCTAGAGGTAAAGCCAGATATCAAGAGGTAAAGCCCAACGTCTGGAGGTAAAGCCCATCATCTAGTCCTACAGCCCAATGTCTGCAGGTAAAGCCCAACTTACAGAGGTGAAGGCAAACATCCAAATGTAAAACCCAAAAACTAGAGGTAAAGCCCAACATCTAGAGGAAAAGCCAAATATATAGATTTAAAACCCAAAATCTAGAGGTAAAGCCCAATATCTAGACCTAAAGCCCAATATCTAGACGTAAAGCCCAAAATCTAGATGTAAAGCCCAACTTCTTGATCTAAAGCCCAAAATCTAGATGTAAAGCCCAAATTCTATATCTAACGCCCAAAATCTAGAGATAAAGACCAATATCTAGAGGTAAAACCCAACATCTAGAGGTAAAGCCAGATATATAGATCTAAACCCCAAAATCTAGAGGTGAAGCCCAATATCTAGACGTAAAGACCAAAATCTCGATGTAAAGACCAAATTCTAGACCTAAAGCCCAAAATCTAGATGTAAAGCCCAACTTCTAAATCTAAAGCCCAACATCTGGAGGTAAAGCCCAATATTTAGAATTTAAGCGCATCATTTAGAGGTAAAGCCCAAAATCTAGATGTAAAGCACAACTTCTAGAGGTAAAGCCCATCATCTAGTCCTACAGCCCAATGTCTGCAGGTAAAGCCCAACTTACAGAGGTGAAGGCAAACATCTAGATGTAAAACCGAAAATCTAGAGGTAAAGCCCAACATCTAGACGTAAAGCCCAAAATCTAGATGTAAAGCCCAGCTTCTAGATCTAAAGCCCCAAATCTAGATGTAAAGCCCAAATTCTAGCTCTAACGCCCAAAATCTAGAGATAAAGACCAATATCTAGAGGTAAAACCCAACATCTAGAGGTAAAGCCAGGTATCTAGATGTAAAGCCCAACATCTAGAGGTAAAACCCAACTTCCAGAGTTAAAGTCCAAAATCTAGAGGTAAACACCAATACCTAAAGTTAGAGCCCAAAATCTAGAGATAAAGTCCAACATCTAGAGATAAAGTCAGATATATAGATTTAAAATCCAAAATCTGGAGGTAAAGCCCAACATCTAGAGCTAAAGCCCCAAATCAGGATGTAAAGCCCAATTGCTAGATCTAAAGCCAAATACTCTAGAGGTAAAGCCCAACATGTAGAGGTAAAGACTAAGATCTAGAGGTGAATTCCAATATCTAGTGTTAAAGGCCGACACCGACAGTTAAAGCCAAACATCTAGATGTAAAACCCAACTTCTAGAGGTAAAGCCGAATATCTAGAGTTAAAGCGCATCCTTTCGAGTAAAGCCCAAAATCTAGAGTTAAAGCCCAACATCTAGAGGGAAAGCCCAGAATCTAGATGTAAAGCCTAACATCTAGAGGTGAATTCCAAAATCAAGTGTTAAGGCCTGACATCTACAGTTAAACCCAACCATATAGGTATAACCCCCAACTTCTAGAGGTAAGGCCCAAAATCTAGAGGTAAAGCCCAACAGCTAGAGTTAAAGCCGAACGTCTTGAGGTAAAGCCCAAAGTCTAGAGTTAAAGCCCAACTTCTAGAGGTAAAGCCCAACATCTAGACGTAAAGCCAGATATCTGACGGTAAAGACCAACATCTAGAGGAAAAGCCAAATATATAGATTTAAAACCCAAAATCTAGAGATAAAGCCGAACATCTAAATGTAAAGCAAAACATCTAGATGTAATCCAAACATCTAGAGGTAAAGCCTAACATCTAGAGGTGAAGCACAACATATAGAGGTATAGCCCAACATCTAGAGATAAAGACCAACATCTAAATGTAAAGCAAAACATCTAGATGTAAAACCCTACATCTAGAGGTAAAGTCCAATATCTAGACCTAAAGACCAACATCTAGAGGTAAAACCCAACATCTAGAGGTAAAGCCCAACGTCTGGAGGGAAAGCCCAGATTCTAGAGGGAAGCCAAAAATCCAGATGGAAAACTCAAAATCTAGAGGTAAAGCCCAACATCTACAGGTAAATCCAGATATCTAGGGGTAAAGCCCAACATCTAGAGGAAAAGACAAATATATAGATATAAACCCCAAAATCTAGAGGTAAAGCCCAATATCTAGACTTAAAGATCAAAATCTAGATATAAAGCCCAACTTCTAGATCTAAAGCCCAAAATATAGATGTAAAGCCTAACTTCTAAATCTAAAGCCCAACATCTAGAGGTAAAGCCCAATATTTAGAGTTTAAGCGCATCATTTAGAGGTAAAGCCCAAAATCTAGAGGTAAAGCCCAACATCTAGAGGTAAAGCCAGATATCAAGAGGTAAAGCCCAACGTCTGGAGGTAAAGCCCATCATCTAGTCCTACAGCCCAATGTCTGCAGGTAAAGCCCAACTTACAGAGGTGAAGGCAAACATCCAAATGTAAAACCCAAAATCTAGAGGTAAAGCCCAACATCTAGAGGAAAAGCCAAATATATAGATTTAAAACCCAAAATCTAGAGTTAAATCCCAACATCTAGAGGTAAATCCCAAAGTCTAGATGTAAAGCTCAACTTCCAGATTTAAAGTCAAAAAATCTAAATGTAAATACCAATACCTAGAGTTAGAGCCCAACATCTAGAGATAAAGCCCAACATCTAGAGATAAAGCCAGATATATATATTTAAAATCCAAAATCTGGAGGTAAAGCCCAACATCTAGAGCTAAAGCCCCAAATCTAGATGTAAAGCCCAATCGCTACATCTAAAGCCAAATACTCTAGAGGTAAAGCCCAACATGTAGAGGTAAAGACTAAGATCTAGAGGTGAATTCCAATATCTAGTGTTAAAGGCCGACACCTACAGTTAAAGCCAAACATCTAGATGTAAAACCCAACTTCTAGAGGTAAAGCCAAATATCTAGAGTTAAAGCGCATCCTTTAGAGTAAAGCCCAAAATCTAGAGTTAAAGCCCAACATCTAGAGGGAAAGCCCAGAATCTAGATGTAAAGCCTAACATCTAGAGGTGAATTCCAAAATCAAGTGTTAAGGCCTGACATCTACAGTTAAATCCAACCATATAGATATAACCCCCAACTTCTAGAGGTAAAGCCCAACAGCTAGAGTTAAAGCCGAACGTCTTGAGGTAAAGTCCAAAGTCTAGAGGTAAAGCCCAACTTCTAGAGGTAAAGCCCAACATCTAGACGTAAAGCCCAAAATCTAGAGGTAAAGCCCAACTTCTAGAGGTAAAGCCCAACATCTAGACGTAAAGCCAGATATCTGACGGTAAAGCCCAACATCTAGAGGAAAAGCCAAATATATAGATTTAAAACCCAAAATCTAGAGATAAAGCCGAACATCTAAATGTAAAGCAAAACATCTAGATGTAATCCAAACATCTAGAGGCAAAGCCTAACATCTAGAGGTGAAGCACAACATATAGAGGTATAACCCAACATCTAGAGATAAAGACCAACATCTAAATGTAAAGCAAAACATCTAGATGTAAAACCCTACATCTAGAGGTAAAGTCCAATAGCTAGACCTAAAGATGAACATCAAGAGGTAAAACCCAACATCTAGTGGTAAAGCCCAACGTCTGGAGGTAAAGCCCAGATTCTAGAGAGAAGCCAAAAATCCAGATGGAAAACTCAAAATCTAGAGGTAAAGCCCAACATCTAGAGGAAAAGACAAATATATAGATTTAAAACCCAAAATCTAGAGGTGAAGCCCAATATCTAGACGTAAAGCCCAAAATCTAGATATAAAGCCCAACTTCTTGCTCTAAAGCCCAAAATCTAGATGTAAAGCCCAACACCTGGAGGTAAATCCCAAAATCTAGATATAAAGAACCACCTCTAGATATAAAGCCCTACACCTAGAGATAAATCCAAACTTCTAGAAGTAAAGCCTAACATCTAGATGTAAAACCCCACATCTAGAGTTAAAGCAAAATATTAGAGTAAAAGCGCATCGTCTAGAGTTAAAGCCCAACATCTAGAGGTAAAGCCAACATCTAGTCGTAAAGTCCAATGTCTGCAGGTAAAGCCAAAATTAGAGAGGTAAAGCCAAACATCTAGATGTAAAGCCAAACATCTAGAGGTAAAGCCTAACATCTAGAGGAACAGACCAATATATAGATTTAAAACCCAAAATCTAGAGATAAAGACCAACATCTAAATGTAAAGCAAAACATCTCGATTTAAAACCCTACATCTAGAGGTAATGTCCATTATCTAGACTAAAAGACCAACATCTAGAGGTAAAACCCAACATCTAGAGGTAAAGCCCAACGTCTGGAGGTAAAGCCCAGATTCTAGAGAGAAGCCAAAAATCCAGATGGAAAACCCAAAATCTAGAGGTAAAGCTCAACATCTAGAGGTAAAGCCAGATATCTAGGGGTAAAGCCCAACATCTAGAGGAAAAGCCAAATATATAAATTTAAAACCCAAAATCTAGAGGTAAAGCCCAATATCTAGACATAAAGCCCAAAATCTAGATGTAAAGCCCAAATTCTAGATCTAAAGCCCAAAATCTAGATGTAAAGCCCAAATTCTAGATCTAACATCCAAAATCTAGAGGTAAAGACCAATAGCTAGAGGTAAAACCCAACATCTAGAGGTAAAGCCAGATATCTAGAGGTAAAGCCCAACGTCTGGAGGTAAAGCCCATCATCTAGTCCTACAGCCCAATGTCTGCAGGTAAAGCCCAACTTACAGAGGTGAAGGCAAACATCTAGATGTAAAACCCCAAATCTAGAGGTAAAGCCCAACATCTAGAGGAAAAGCCAAATATATATATATTTAAAACCCAAAATCTAGAGGTAAAGACCAATATCTAGAGGTAAAGCCAGATATCTAGGGGTAAAGCCCAACATCTAGAGGAAAAGCAAAATATATAGATTTCAAACCCAAATTCTAGAGTTCAATCCCAATATCTAGAGGTAAAGCCCAAAGTCTAGATGTAAAGCTCAACTTCCAGATTTAAAGTCAAAAATCTAAATGTAAATACCAATACCTAGAGGTAGAGCCCAAAATGTAGAGGGAAAGCCCAAAATCTAGAGATAAAGCCAGATTTATAGATCTAAACCCCAAAATCTAGAAGTGAAGCCCAATATCTAGACGTAAAGCCCAAAATCTAGATGTAAAGCCCAACTTCTAGATCTAAAGCCCAAAATATAGATGTAAAGCCCAACATCTAGAGGTAAAGCCCAATATTTAGAGTTTAAGCGCATCATTTAGAGGTAAAGCCCAAAATCTAGATGTAAAGCTCAACTTCTAGAGGTAAAGCCCAACATCTAGAGGAAAAGCCAAATATATAGATTTAAAACCAAAAATCTAGAGGTAAAGCCCAATATCTAGACGTTAAGCCCAAAATCTAGATGTAAAGCCCAACTTCTTGATCTAAAGCCCAAAATCTAGATGTAAAGCCCAAATTCTAGATCGAACGCCCAAAATAGAGAGATAAAGACCAATATCTAGAGGTAAAACCCAACATCTAGAGGTAAAGCCAGATATCTAGAGGTAAAGCCCAACATCTAGAGGAAAAGCAAAATATATAGATTTCAAACCCAAATTCTAGAGTTCAATCCAAACATCTAGAGGTAAAGCCCAAAGTCTAGATGTAAAGCTCAACTTCCAGATTTAAAGTCAAAAATCTAAATGTAAATACCAATACCTAGAGGTAGAGCCCAAAATGTAGAGGTAAAGCCCAACATCTAGAGATAAAGCCAGATATATAGATCTAAACCCCAAAATCTAGAGGTGAAGCCCAATATCTAGACGTAAAGACCAAAATCTAGATGTAAAGCCCAACTTCTAGATCTAAAGCCCAAAATCTAGATGTAAAGCCCAACTTCTAAATCTAAAGCCCAATATCTAGAGGTAAAGCCCAATATTTAGAATTTAAGCGCATCATTTAGAGGTAAAGCCCAAAATCTAGATGTAAAGCCCAACTTCTAGAGGTAAAGCCCATCATCTAGTCCTACAGCCCAATGTCTGCAGGTAAAGCCCAACTTACAGAGGTAAAGGCAAACATCTAGATGTAAACCCCAAAATCTAGAGGTAAAGCCCAACATCTAGAGGAAAAGCCAAATATATAGATTTAAAACTCAAAATATAGAGGTAAAGCCCAACATCTAGGGGAAAAGCCAAATATATAGATATAAACCTCAAAATCTAGAGGTAAAGCCCAATATCTAGACGTAAAGCCCAAAATCTAGATGTAAAGCACAACTTCTAATCTAAAGCCCAACATATAGATGTAAAGACCAATATCTAGAGGTAAAACCCAACATCTAGAGTTAAAGCCAGATATCTAGAGGTAAAGCCCAACGTCTGGAGGTAAAGCCCATCATCTAGTCCTACAGCCCAATGTCTGCATTTAAGCCCAACTTACGGAGGTGAAGGCAAAGATCTAGATGTAAAACCCCAAATCTATAGGTAAAGCGCAACAACTAGAGGAAAAGCCAAATATATAAATATTTAAAACCCAAAATCTAGAGGTAAAGCCCAACATCTAGAGGTAAAGCCAGATATCTAGAGGTAAAGCCCAACGTCTGGAAGTAAAGCCCATCATCTAGTCCTATAGCCCAATGTCTGCAGGTAAAGCCCAACTTACAGAAGTGAAGGCAAACATCCAAATGTAAAACCCAAAATCTAGAGGTAAAGCCCAACATCTAGAGGAAAAGCCAAATATATAGATTTAAAACCCAAAATCTAGAGGTAAAGCCCAATATTTAGACGTAAAGCCCAAAATCTAGATGTAAAGCCCAACTTCTAGATCTAAAGCCCAAAATCTAGATGTAAAGCCCAAATTCTAGATCTAACACCCAAAATCTAGAGGTAAAGACCAATATCTAGAGGTAAAACCCAACATCTAGAGGTAAAGCCAGATATCTAGAGGTAAAGCCCAACGTCTGGAGGTAAAGCCCATCATCTAGTCCTACAGCCCAATGTCTGCAGGTAAAGCCCAACTTACAGAGGTGAAGGCAAACATCTAGATGTAAACCCCCAAATCTAGAGGTAAAGCCCAACATCTAGAGGAAAAGCCAAATATATATATATTTAAAACCCAAAATCTAGAGGTAAAGCCCAACATCTAGAGGTAAAGCCAGATATCTAGGGGTAAAGCCCAACATCTAGTGGAAAAGCCTAATATATAGATTTAAAAACCAAAATCTAGAGGTAAAGCCCAACATTTAGACGTAAAGCCCAAAATCTAGATGTAAAGCCCAACTTCTTGATCTAAAGCCCAAAATCTAGATGTAAAGCCCAAATTCTAAAACGAACGCCCAAAATCTAGAGATAAAGACCAATATCTAGAGGTAAAACCCAACATCTAGAGGTAAAGCCAGATATCTAGAGGTAAAGCCCAACATCTAGAGGAAAAGCAAAATATATAGATTTCAAACCCAAATTCTAGAGTTCAATCCCAACATCTAGAGGTAAATCCCAAAGTCTAGATGTAAAGCTCAACTTCCAGATTTAAAGTCAAAAATCTAAATGTAAATACCAATACCTAGAGGTAGAGCCCAAAATGTAGAGGTAAAGCCCAACATCTAGAGATAAAGCCAGATATATAGATCTAAAGCCCAAAATCTAGAGGTGAAGCCCAATATCCAGACGTAAAGCCCAAATTCTAGATGTAAAGCCCAACTTCTAGAGGTAAAGCCCATCATCTAGATGTAAAGCCCAACTTCTAAATCTAAAGCCCAACATCTAGAGGTAAAGCCCAATATTTAGAATTTAAGCGCATCATTTAGAGGTAAAGCCCAAAATCTAGATGTAAAGCCCAACTTCTAGAGGTAAAGCCCATCATCTAGTCCTACAGCCCAATGTCTGCAGGTAAAGCCCAACTTACAGAGGTGAAGGCAAACATCTAGATGTAAAACCCAAAATCTAGAGGTAAAGCCCAACATCTAGACGTAAAGCCCAGCTTCTAGATCTAAAGCCCCAAATCTAGATGTAAAGCCCAAATTCTAGCTCTAACGCCCAAAATCTAGAGATAAAGACCAATATCTAGAGGTAAAACCCAACATATAGAGGTAAAGCCCGGTATCTAGATGTAAAGCCCAACATCTAGAGGTAAAACCCAACTTCCAGAGTTAAAGTCCAAACTCTAGAGGTAAACACCAATACCTAGAGTTAGAGCCCAAAATCTAGAGATAAAGTCCAACATCTAGAGATAAAGCCAGATATATAGATTTAAAATCCAAAATCTGGAGGTAAAGCCCAACATCTAGAGCTAAAGCCCCAAATCTAGATGTAAAGCCCAATTTCTAGATCTAAAGCCGAATAACCTAGAGGTAAAGCCCAACATATAGAGGGAAAGACTAAGATCTAGAGGTGAATTCCAATATCTAGTGTTAAAACTGACACCTACAGTTAAAGTCAAACATCTAGATGTAAACCCCAACTTCTAGAGGTAAAGCCGAATATCTAGAGTTAAAGCGCATCCTTTCGAGTAAAGCCCAAAATCTAGAGTTAAAGCCCAACATCTAGAGGGAAAGCCCAGAATCTAGATGTAAAGCCTAACATCTAGAGGTGAATTCCAAAATCAAGTGTTAAGGCCTGACATCTACAGTTAAATCCAACCATATAGATATAACCCCCAACTTCTAGAGGTAAGGCCCAAAATCTAGAGGTAAAGCCCAACAGCTAGAGTTAAAGCCGAACGTCTTGAGGTAAAGCCCAAAGTCTAGAGTTAAAGCCCAACTTCTAGAGGTAAAGCCCAACATCTAGACGTAAAGCCAGATATCTGCCGGTAAAGCCCAACATCTAGAGGAAAAGCCAAATATATAGATTTAAAACCCAAAATCTAGAGATAAAGCCGAACATCTAAATGTAAAGCAAAACATCTAGATGTAATCCAAACATCTAGAGGCAAAGCCTAACATCTAGAGGTGAAGCACAACATATAGAGGTATAACCCAACATCTAGAGATAAAGACCAACATCTAAATGTAAAGCAAAACATCTAGATGTAAAACCCTACATCTAGAGGTAAAGTCCAATAGCTAGACCTAAAGACCAACATCAAGAGGTAAAACCCAACATCTAGTGGTAAAGCCCAACTTCTGGAGGTAAAGCCCAGATTCTAGAGAGAAGCCAAAAATCCAGATGGAAAACTCAAAATTTAGAGGTAAAGCCCAACATCTAGAGGAAAAGACAAATATATAGATTTAAAACCCAAAATCTAGAGGTGAAGCCCAATATCTAGACGTAAAGCCCAAAATCTAGATATAAAGCCCAACTTCTTGCTCTAAAGCCCAAAATCTAGATGTGAAGCCCAACACCTGGAGGTAAATCCCAAAATCTAGATATAAAGAACCACCTCTAGATATAAAGCCCTACATCTAGAGATAAATCCCAACTTCTAGAAGTAAAGCCTAACATCTAGATGTAAAACCCCACATCTAGAGTTAAAGCCCAATATTAGAGTAAAAGCGCATCGTCTAGAGTTAAAGCCCAACATCTAGAGGCAAAGCCCAACATCTTGAGGTAAAGCCCAATGTCTGCAGGTAAAGCCAAAATTAGAGAGGTAAAGCCAAACATCTAGATGTAAAGCCAAACATCTAGAGGTAAAGCCTAACATCTAGAGGAACAGCCCAATATACAGATTTAAAACCAAAAATCTAGAGGTAAAGCCCAATATCTAGACGTTAAGCCCAAAATCTAGAGGTAAAGCCCAACTTCTAGATCTAAAGCCCAAAATCTAGATGTAAAGCCCAACTTCTAAATCTAAAGCCCAATATCTAGAGGTAAAGCCCAATATTTAGAATTTAAGCGCATCATTTAGAGGTAAAGCCCAAAATCTAGATGTAAAGCCCAACTTCTAGAGGTAAAGCCCATCATCTAGTCCTACAGCCCAATGTCTGCAGGTAAAGCCCAACTTACAGAGGTAAAGGCAAACATCTAGATGTAAACCCCAAAATCTAGAGGTAAAGCCCAACATCTAGAGGAAAAGCCAAATATATAGATTTAAAACTCAAAATATAGAGGTAAAGCCCAACATCTAGGGGAAAAGCCAAATATATAGATATAAACCTCAAAATCTAGAGGTAAAGCCCAATATCTAGACGTAAAGCCCAAAATCTAGATGTAAAGCACAACTTCTAATCTAAAGCCCAACATATAGATGTAAAGACCAATATCTAGAGGTAAAACCCAACATCTAGAGTTAAAGCCAGATATCTAGAGGTAAAGCCCAACGTCTGGAGGTAAAGCCCATCATCTAGTCCTACAGCCCAATGTCTGCATTTAAGCCCAACTTACGGAGGTGAAGGCAAAGATCTAGATGTAAAACCCCAAATCTATAGGTAAAGCGCAACAACTAGAGGAAAAGCCAAATATATAAATATTTAAAACCCAAAATCTAGAGGTAAAGCCCAACATCTAGAGGTAAAGCCAGATATCTAGAGGTAAAGCCCAACGTCTGGAAGTAAAGCCCATCATCTAGTCCTATAGCCCAATGTCTGCAGGTAAAGCCCAACTTACAGAAGTGAAGGCAAACATCCAAATGTAAAACCCAAAATCTAGAGGTAAAGCCCAACATCTAGAGGAAAAGCCAAATATATAGATTTAAAACCCAAAATCTAGAGGTAAAGCCCAATATTTAGACGTAAAGCCCAAAATCTAGATGTAAAGCCCAACTTCTAGATCTAAAGCCCAAAATCTAGATGTAAAGCCCAAATTCTAGATCTAACACCCAAAATCTAGAGGTAAAGACCAATATCTAGAGGTAAAACCCAACATCTAGAGGTAAAGCCAGATATCTAGAGGTAAAGCCCAACGTCTGGAGGTAAAGCCCATCATCTAGTCCTACAGCCCAATGTCTGCAGGTAAAGCCCAACTTACAGAGGTGAAGGCAAACATCTAGATGTAAACCCCCAAATCTAGAGGTAAAGCCCAACATCTAGAGGAAAAGCCAAATATATATATATTTAAAACCCAAAATCTAGAGGTAAAGCCCAACATCTAGAGGTAAAGCCAGATATCTAGGGGTAAAGCCCAACATCTAGTGGAAAAGCCTAATATATAGATTTAAAAACCAAAATCTAGAGGTAAAGCCCAACATTTAGACGTAAAGCCCAAAATCTAGATGTAAAGCCCAACTTCTTGATCTAAAGCCCAAAATCTAGATGTAAAGCCCAAATTCTAAAACGAACGCCCAAAATCTAGAGATAAAGACCAATATCTAGAGGTAAAACCCAACATCTAGAGGTAAAGCCAGATATCTAGAGGTAAAGCCCAACATCTAGAGGAAAAGCAAAATATATAGATTTCAAACCCAAATTCTAGAGTTCAATCCCAACATCTAGAGGTAAATCCCAAAGTCTAGATGTAAAGCTCAACTTCCAGATTTAAAGTCAAAAATCTAAATGTAAATACCAATACCTAGAGGTAGAGCCCAAAATGTAGAGGTAAAGCCCAACATCTAGAGATAAAGCCAGATATATAGATCTAAAGCCCAAAATCTAGAGGTGAAGCCCAATATCCAGACGTAAAGCCCAAATTCTAGATGTAAAGCCCAACTTCTAGAGGTAAAGCCCATCATCTAGATGTAAAGCCCAACTTCTAAATCTAAAGCCCAACATCTAGAGGTAAAGCCCAATATTTAGAATTTAAGCGCATCATTTAGAGGTAAAGCCCAAAATCTAGATGTAAAGCCCAACTTCTAGAGGTAAAGCCCATCATCTAGTCCTACAGCCCAATGTCTGCAGGTAAAGCCCAACTTACAGAGGTGAAGGCAAACATCTAGATGTAAAACCCAAAATCTAGAGGTAAAGCCCAACATCTAGACGTAAAGCCCAGCTTCTAGATCTAAAGCCCCAAATCTAGATGTAAAGCCCAAATTCTAGCTCTAACGCCCAAAATCTAGAGATAAAGACCAATATCTAGAGGTAAAACCCAACATATAGAGGTAAAGCCCGGTATCTAGATGTAAAGCCCAACATCTAGAGGTAAAACCCAACTTCCAGAGTTAAAGTCCAAACTCTAGAGGTAAACACCAATACCTAGAGTTAGAGCCCAAAATCTAGAGATAAAGTCCAACATCTAGAGATAAAGCCAGATATATAGATTTAAAATCCAAAATCTGGAGGTAAAGCCCAACATCTAGAGCTAAAGCCCCAAATCTAGATGTAAAGCCCAATTTCTAGATCTAAAGCCGAATAACCTAGAGGTAAAGCCCAACATATAGAGGGAAAGACTAAGATCTAGAGGTGAATTCCAATATCTAGTGTTAAAACTGACACCTACAGTTAAAGTCAAACATCTAGATGTAAACCCCAACTTCTAGAGGTAAAGCCGAATATCTAGAGTTAAAGCGCATCCTTTCGAGTAAAGCCCAAAATCTAGAGTTAAAGCCCAACATCTAGAGGGAAAGCCCAGAATCTAGATGTAAAGCCTAACATCTAGAGGTGAATTCCAAAATCAAGTGTTAAGGCCTGACATCTACAGTTAAATCCAACCATATAGATATAACCCCCAACTTCTAGAGGTAAGGCCCAAAATCTAGAGGTAAAGCCCAACAGCTAGAGTTAAAGCCGAACGTCTTGAGGTAAAGCCCAAAGTCTAGAGTTAAAGCCCAACTTCTAGAGGTAAAGCCCAACATCTAGACGTAAAGCCAGATATCTGCCGGTAAAGCCCAACATCTAGAGGAAAAGCCAAATATATAGATTTAAAACCCAAAATCTAGAGATAAAGCCGAACATCTAAATGTAAAGCAAAACATCTAGATGTAATCCAAACATCTAGAGGCAAAGCCTAACATCTAGAGGTGAAGCACAACATATAGAGGTATAACCCAACATCTAGAGATAAAGACCAACATCTAAATGTAAAGCAAAACATCTAGATGTAAAACCCTACATCTAGAGGTAAAGTCCAATAGCTAGACCTAAAGACCAACATCAAGAGGTAAAACCCAACATCTAGTGGTAAAGCCCAACTTCTGGAGGTAAAGCCCAGATTCTAGAGAGAAGCCAAAAATCCAGATGGAAAACTCAAAATTTAGAGGTAAAGCCCAACATCTAGAGGAAAAGACAAATATATAGATTTAAAACCCAAAATCTAGAGGTGAAGCCCAATATCTAGACGTAAAGCCCAAAATCTAGATATAAAGCCCAACTTCTTGCTCTAAAGCCCAAAATCTAGATGTGAAGCCCAACACCTGGAGGTAAATCCCAAAATCTAGATATAAAGAACCACCTCTAGATATAAAGCCCTACATCTAGAGATAAATCCCAACTTCTAGAAGTAAAGCCTAACATCTAGATGTAAAACCCCACATCTAGAGTTAAAGCCCAATATTAGAGTAAAAGCGCATCGTCTAGAGTTAAAGCCCAACATCTAGAGGCAAAGCCCAACATCTTGAGGTAAAGCCCAATGTCTGCAGGTAAAGCCAAAATTAGAGAGGTAAAGCCAAACATCTAGATGTAAAGCCAAACATCTAGAGGTAAAGCCTAACATCTAGAGGAACAGCCCAATATACAGATTTAAAACCAAAAATCTAGAGGTAAAGCCCAATATCTAGACGTTAAGCCCAAAATCTAGAGGTAAAGCCCAACTTCTTGATCTAAAGCCCAAAATCTAGATGTAAAGCCCAAATTCTAGATCGAACGCCCAAAATCCAGAGATAAAGACCAATATCTAGAGGTAAAACCCAACATCTAGAGGTAAAGCCAGATATCTAGAGGTAAAGCCCAACATCTAGAGGAAAAGCAAAATATATAGATTTCAAACCCAAATTCTGAGTTAAATCCCAACATCTAAAGGTAAAGCCCAAAGTCTAGATGTAAAGCCCAAATTCTAGATGTAAAGCTCAACTTCCAGATTTAAAGTCAAAAATCTAAATGTAAATACCAATACCTAGATGTAGAGCCCAAAATGTAGAGGTAAAGCCCAACATCTAGAGATAAAGCCAGATATATAGATCTAAACCCCAAAATCTAGAGGTGAAGCCCAATATCTAGACGTAAAGACCAAAATCTAGATGTAAAGACCAAATTCTAGATCTAAAGCCCAAAATCTAGATGTAAAGCCCAACTTCTAAATCTAAAGCCCAACATCTAGAGGTAAAGCCCAATGTTTAGAATTTAAGCGCATCATTTAGAGGTAAAGCCCAAAATCTAGAGGTAAAGCCCAACTTCTAGAGGTAAAGCCCATCATCTAGTCCTACAGCCCAATGTCTGCAGGTAAAGCCCAACTTACAGAGGTGAAGGCAAACATCTAGATGTAAAACCCAAAATCTAGAGGTAAAGCCCAAAATCTAGATGTAAAGCCCAGCTTCTAAATCTAAAGCCCAAAATCTAGATGTAAAGCCCAAATTCTAGCTCTAACGCCCAAAATCTAGAGATAAAGACCAATATCTAGAGGTAAAACCCAACATCTAGAGGTAAAGCCCGATATCTAGATGTAAAGCCCAACATCTAGAGGTAAAACCCAACTTCCTTAGTTAAAGTCCAAAATCTAGAGGTAAACACCAATACCTAGAGTTAGAGCCCAAAATCTAGAGATAAAGTCCAACATCTAGAGATAAAGCCAGATATATAGATTTAAAATCCAAAATCTGGAGGTAAAGCCCAACATCTAGAGCTAAAGCCCCAAATCTAGATGTAAAGCCCAATTTCTAGATCTAAAGCCGAATAACCTAGAGGTAAAGCCCAACATATAGAGGGAAAGACTAAGATCTAGAGGTGAATTCCAATATCTAGTGTTAAAACCCGACACCTACAGTTAAAGTCAAACATCTAGATGTAAACCCCAACTTCTAGAGGTAAAGCCGAATATCTAGAGTTAAAGCGCATCCTTTCGAGTAAAGCCCAAAATCTAGAGTTAAAGCCCAACATCTAGAGGGAAAGCCCAGAATCTAGATGTAAAGCCTAACATCTAGAGGTGAATTCCAAAATCAAGTGTTAAGGCCTGACATCTACAGTTAAATCCAACCATATAGATATAACCCCCAACTTCTAGAGGTAAGGCCCAAAATCTAGAGGTAAAGCCCAACAGCTAGAGTTAAAACCGAACGTCTTGAGGTAAAGCCCAAAGTCTAGAGTTAAAGCCCAACTTCTAGAGGTAAAGCCCAACATCTAGACGTAAAGCCAGATATCTGCCGGTAAAGCCCAACATCTAGAGGAAAAGCCAAATATATAGATTTAAAACCCAAAATCTAGAGATAAAGCCGAACATCTAAATGTAAAGCAAAACATCTAGATGTAATCCAAACATCTAGAGGCAAAGCCTAACATCTAGAGGTGAAGCACAACATATAGAGGTATAACCCAACATCTAGAGATAAAGACCAACATCTAAATGTAAAGCAAAACATCTAGATGTAAAACCCTACATCTAGAGGTAAAGTCCAATAGCTAGACCTAAAGATGAACATCAAGAGGTAAAACCCAACATCTAGTGGTAAAGCCCAACTTCTGGAGGTAAAGCCCAGATTCTAGAGAGAAGCCAAAAATCCAGATGGAAAACTCAAAATTTAGAGGTAAAGCCCAACATCTAGAGGAAAAGACAAATATATAGATTTAAAACCCAAAATCTAGAGGTGAAGCCCAATATCTAGACGTAAAGCCCAAAATCTAGATATAAAGCCCAACTTCTTGCTCTAAAGCCCAAAATCTAGATGTAAAGCCCAACACCTGGAGGTAAATCCCAAAATCTAGATATAAAGAACCACCTCTAGATATAAAGCCCTACATCTAGAGATAAATCCCAACTTCTAGAAGTAAAGCCTAACATCTAGATGTAAAACCCCTCATCTAGAGTTAAAGCCCAATATTAGAGTAAAAGCGCATCATCTAGAGTTAAAGCCCAACATCTAGAGTTAAAGCCCAACATCTAGTCGTAAAGCCCAATGTCTGCAGGTAAAGCCAAAATTAGAGAGGTAAAGCCAAACATCTAGATGTAAAGCCAAACATCTAGAGGTAAAGCCTAACATCTAGAGGAACAGCCCAATATATAGATTTAAAAACCAAAATCTAGAGGTAAAGCCCAATATCTAGACGTTAAGCCCAAAATCTAGAGGTAAAGCCCAACTTCTTGATCTAAAGCCCAAAATCTAGATGTAAAGCCCAAATTCTAGATCGAACGCCCAAAATCCAGAGATAAAGACCAATATCTAGAGGTAAAACCCAACATCTAGAGGTAAAGCCAGATATCTAGAGGTAAAGCCCAACATCTAGAGGAAAAGCAAAATATATAGATTTCAAACCCAAATTCTAGAGTTCAATCCCAACATCTAGAGGTAAATCCCAAAGTCTAGATGTAAAGCTCAACTTCCAGATTTAAAGTCAAAAATCTAAATATAAATACCAATACCTAGAGGTAGAGCCCAAAATGTAGAGGTAAAGCCCAACATCTAGAGATAAAGCCAGATATATAGATCTAAACCCCAAAATCTAGAGGTGAAGCCCAATATTTAGACGTAAAGCCCAAAATCTAGATGTAAAGCCCAACTTCTAGATCTAAAGCCCAAAATCTAGATGTAAAGCCCAACTTCTAAATCTAAAGCCCAATATCTAGAGGTAAAGCCCAATATTTAGAATTTAAGCGCATCATTTAGAGGTAAAGCCCAAAATCTAGATGTAAAGCCCAACTTCTAGAGGTAAAGCCCATCATCTAGTCCTACAGCCCAATGTCTGCAGGTAAAGCCCAACTTACAGAGGTAAAGGCAAACATCTAGATGTAAACCCCAAAATCTAGAGGTAAAGCCCAACATCTAGAGGAAAATCCAAATATATAGATTTAAAACTCAAAATATAGAGGTAAAGCCCAACATCTAGGGGAAAAGCCAAATATATAGATATAAACCTCAAAATCTAGAGGTAAAGCCCAATATCTAGAGGTAAAGCCCAAAATCTAGATGTAAAGCACAACTTCTAATCTAAAGCCCAACATCTAGAGGTAAAGACCAATATCTAGAGGTAAAACCCAACATCTAGAGGTAAAGCCCAACAACTAGAGGAAAAGCCAAATATATAAATATTTAAAACCCAAAATCTAGAGGTAAAGCCCAACATCTAGAGGTAAAGCCAGATATCTAGAGGTAAAGCCCAACGTCTGGAGGTAAAGCCCATCATCTAGTCCTACAGCCCAATGTCTGCAGGTAAAGCCCAACTTACAGAGGTGAAGGCAAACATCCAAATGTAAAACCCAAAATCTAGAGGTAAAGCCCAACATCTAGAGGAAAAGCCAAATATATAGATTTAAAACCCAAAATCTAGAGGTAAAGCCCAATATCTAGACGTAAAGCCCAAAATCTAGATGTAAAGCCCAACTTCTATATCTAAAGACCAAAATCTAGATGTAAAGCCCAAATTCTAGATCTAACACCCAAAATCTAGAGGTAAAGACCAGTATCTAGAGGTAAAACCCAACATCTAGAGGTAAAGCCAGATATCTAGTGGAAAAGCCGAACGTCTGGAGGTAAAGCCCATCATCTAGTCCTACAGCCCAATGTCTGCAGGTAAAGCCCAACTTAGAGAGGTGAAGGCAAACATCTAGATGTAAACCCCAAAATCTAGAGGTAAAGCCCAACATCTAGAGGAAAAGCCAAATATATAGATTTAAAACCCAAAATCTAGAGGTAAAGCCCAATATCAAGACGTAAAGCCCAATATCAAGACCTAAAGCCCAAAATCTAGATGAAAAGCACAACTTCTAGATCTAAAGCCCAACATCTAGAGGTAAAGACCAATAGCTAGAGGTAAAACCCAACATCTAGAGGTAAAGCCAGATATCTAGAGGTAAAGCCCAACGTCTGGAGGTAAAGCCCATCATCTAGTCCTACAGCCCAATGTCTGCAGTTAAGCCCAACTTACAGAGGTGAAGGCAAACATCTAGATGTAAAACCCCAAATCTAGAGGTAAAGCCCAACATCTAGAGGAAAAGCCAAATATATATATATTTAAAACCCAAAATCTAGAGGTAAAGACCAACATCTAGAGGTAAAGCCAGATATCTAGGGGTAAAGCCCAACATCTAGAGGAAAAGCCTAATATATAGATTTAAAAACCAAAATCTAGAGGTAAAGCCCAACATCTAGACGTAAAGCCCAAAATCTAGATATAAAGCCCAGCTTCTAGATCTAAAGCCCCAAATCTAGATGTAAAGCCCAAATTCTAGCTCTAACGCCCAAAATCTAGAGATAAAGACCAATATCTAGAGGTAAAACCCAACATCTAGAGGTAAAGCCAGGTATCTAGAGGTAAAGCCCAACATCTAGAGGAAAAGCAAAATATATAGATTTCAAACCCAAATTCTGAGTTAAATCCCAACATCTAGAGGTAAAGCCCAAAGTCTAGATGTAAAGCTCAACTTCCAGATTTAAAGTCAAAAATCTAAATGTAAATACCAATACCTAGAGGTAGAGCCCAAAATGTAGACGTAAAGCCCAACATCTAGAGATAAAGCCAGATATATAGATCTAAACCCCAAAATCTAGAGGTGAAGCCAAATATCTAGACGTAAAGCCCAAAATCTAGATGTAAAGCCCAACTTCTAGATCTAAAGCCCAAAATATAGATGTAAAGCCCAACATCTAGAGGTAAAGCCCAATATTTAGAGTTTAAGCGCATCATTTAGAGGTAAAGCCCAAAATCTGGATGTAAAGCTCAACCTCTAGAGGTAAAGCCCAACATCTAGAGGAAAAGCCAAATATATAGATTTATAACCAAAAATCTAGAGGTAAAGCCCAATATCTAGACATTAAGCCCAAAATCTAGATGTAAAGCCCAACTTCTTGATCTAAAGCCCAAAATCTAGATGTAAAGCCCAAATTCTAGATCGAACGCCCAAAATACAGAGATAAAGACCAATATCTAGAGGTAAAACCCAACATCTAGAGGTAAAGCCAGATATCTAGAGGTAAAGCCCAACATCTAGAGGAAAAGCAAAATATATAAATTTCAAACCCAAATTCTAGAGTTCAATCCCAACATCTAGAGGTAAAGCCCAAAGTCTAGATGTAAAGCTCAACTTCCAGATTTAAAGTCAAAAATCTAAATGTAAATACCAATACCTAGAGGTAGAGCCCAAAATGTAGACGTAAAGCCCAACATCTAGAGATAAAGCCAGATATATAGATCTAAACCCCAAAATCTAGAGGTGAAGCCAAATATCTAGACGTAAAGCCCAAAATATAGATGTAAAGCCAAACTTCTAGATCTAAAGCCCAAAATATAGATGTAAAGCCCAACATCTAGAGGTAAAGCCCAATATTTAGAGTTTAAGCGCATCATTTAGAGGTAAAGCCCAAAATCTGGATGTAAAGCTCAACTTCTAGAGGTAAAGCCCAACATCTAGAGGAAAAGCCAAATATATAGATTTAAAACCAAAAATCTAGAGGTAAAGCCCAATATCTAGACGTTAAGCCCAAAATCTAGATGTAAAGCCCAACTTCTTGATCTAAAGCCCAAAATCTAGATGTAAAGCCCAAATTCTAGATCGAACGCCCAAAATACAGAGATAAAGACCAATATCTAGAGGTAAAACCCAACATCTAGAGGTAAAGCCAGATATCTAGAGGTAAAGCCCAACATCTAGAGGAAAAGCAAAATATATAGATTTCAAACCCAAATTCTAGAGTTCAATCCCAACATCTAGAGGTAAATCCGAAAGTCTAGATGTAAAGCTCAACTTCCAGATTTAAAGTCAAAAATCTAAATGTAAATACCAATACCTAGAGGTAGAGCCCAAAATGTAGAGGTAAAGCTCAACATCTAGAGATAAAGCCAGATATATAGATCTAAACCCCAAAATCTAGAGGTGAAGCCCAATATCTAGACGTAAAGCCCAAAATCTAGATGTAAAGCCAAACTTCTAGATCTAAAGCCCAAAATATAGATGTAAAGCCCAACATCTAGAGGTAAAGCCCAATATTTAGAGTTTAAGCGCATCATTTAGAGGTAAAGCCCAAAATCTGGATGTAATGCTCAACTTCTAGAGGTAAAGCTCAACTTCTAGAGGTAAAGCCCAACATCTAGAGGAAAAGCCAAATATATAGATTTAAAACCAAAAATCTAGAGGTAAAGCCCAATATCTAGACGTTAAGCCCAAAATCTAGATGTAAAGCCCAACTTCTTGATCTAAAGCCCAAAATGTAGATGTAAAGCCCAAATTCTAGATCGAACGTCCAAAATACAGAGATAAAGACCAATATCTAGAGGTAAAACCCAACATCTAGAGGTAAAGCCAGATATCTAGAGTTAAAGCCCAACATCTAGAGGAAAAGCAAAATATATAGATTTCAAACCCAAATTCTAGAGTTAAATCCCAACATCTAGATGTAAAGCCCAAAGTCTAGAGGGAAAGCCCAAATTCTAGATGTAAAGCTCAACTTCCAGATTTAAAGTCAAAAATCTAAATGTAAATACGAATACCTAGAGGTAGAGCCCAAAATGTAGAGGTAAAGCCCAACATCTAGAGATAAAGCCAGATATATAGATCTAAACCCCAAAATCTAGAGGTGAAGCCCAATATCTAGATGTAAAGACCAAAATCTAGATGTAAAGACCAAATTCTAGATCTAAAGCCAAAATCTAGTTGTAAAGCCCAACTTCTAGAGGTAAAGCCCAATATTTAGAATTTCAGCGCATCATTTAGAGGTAAAGCCCAAAATCTAGATGTAAAGCCCAACTTCTAGAGGTAAAGCCCTACATCTAGAGGTAAAGCCAGATATCTGACGGTAAAGCCCAACTTCTAGAGGTAAAGCCCAACTTCCAGAGTTAAAGTCCAAAATCTAGAGGTAAACACCAATACCTAGAGTTAGAACCCAAAATCTAGAGATACGCCAAATATATAGATTTAAAACCCAAAATCTAGAGATAAAGCCAAACATCTAAAAGTAAAGCAAAACATCTAGATGTAATCCAAACATCTAGAGGTAAAGCCTAACATCTAGAGGTGAAGCACAACATATAGAGGTATAACCCAACATCTAGAGATAAAGACCAAAATCTAAATGTAAAGCAAAACATCTAGATGTAAAACCCTACATCTAGAGGTAAAGTCCAATATCTAGACCTAAAGACCAACATCTAGAGGTAAAACCCAACATCTAGTGGTAAAGCCCAACGTCTGGAGGTAAAGCCCAGATTCTAGAGGGAAGCCAAAAATCCAGATGGAAAACCCAAATTCTAGAGGTAAAGCCCAACAGCTAGAGTTAAAGCCGAACGTCTTGAGGTAAAGCCCAAAGTCTAGAGTTAAAGCCCAACTTCTAGAGGTAAAGCCCAACTTCTTGATCTAAAGCCCAAAATCTAGATGTAAAGCCCAAATTCTAGATCGAACGCCCAAAATCCAGAGATAAAGACCAATATCTAGAGGTAAAACCCAACATCTAGAGGTAAAGCCAGATATCTAGAGGTAAAGCCCAACATCTAGAGGAAAAGTAAAATATATAGATTTCAAACCCAAATTCTAGAGTTCAATCCCAACATCTAGAGGTAAATCCCAAAGTCTAGATGTAAAGCTCAACTTCCAGATTTAAAGTCAAAAATCTAAATATAAATACCAATACCTAGAGGTAGAGCCCAAAATGTAGAGGTAAAGCCCAACATCTAGAGATAAAGCCAGATATATAGATCTAAACCCCAAAATCTAGTGGTGAAGCCCAATATTTAGACGTAAAGCCCAAAATCTAGATGTAAAGCCCAACTTCTAGAGGTAAAGCCCATCATCTAGATGTTAAGCCCAACTTCTAAATCTAAAGCCCAATATCTAGAGGTAAAGCCCAATATTTAGAATTTAAGCGCATCATTTAGAGGTAAAGCCCAAAATCTAGATGTAAAGCCCAACTTCTAGAGGTAAAGCCCATCATCTAGTCCTACAGCCCAATGTCTGCAGGTAAAGCCCAACTTACAGAGGTAAAGGCAAACATCTAGATGTAAACCCCAAAATCTAGAGGTAAAGCCCAACATCTAGAGGAAAATCCAAATATATAGATTTAAAACTCAAAATATAGAGGTAAAGCCCAACATCTAGGGGAAAAGCCAAATATATAGATATAAACCTCAAAATCTAGAGGTAAAGCCCAATATCTAGAGGTAAAGCCCAAAATCTAGATGTAAAGCACAACTTCTAATCTAAAGCCCAACATCTAGAGGTAAAGACCAATATCTAGAGGTAAAACCCAACATCTAGAGGTAAAGCCCAACAACTAGAGGAAAAGCCAAATATATAAATATTTAAAACCCAAAATCTAGAGGTAAAGCCCAACATCTAGAGGTAAAGCCAGATATCTAGAGGTAAAGCCCAACGTCTGGAGGTAAAGCCCATCATCTAGTCCTACAGCCCAATGTCTGCAGGTAAAGCCCAACTTACAGAGGTGAAGGCAAACATCCAAATGTAAAACCCAAAATCTAGAGGTAAAGCCCAACATCTAGAGGAAAAGCCAAATATATAGATTTAAAACCCAAAATCTAGAGGTAAAGCCCAATATCTAGACGTAAAGCCCAAAATCTATATGTAAAGCCCAACTTCTATATCTAAAGACCAAAATCTAGATGTAAAGCCCAAATTCTAGATCTAACACCCAAAATCTAGAGGTAAAGACCAGTATCTAGAGGTAAAACCCAACATCTAGAGGTAAAGCCAGATATCTAGTGGAAAAGCCGAACGTCTGGAGGTAAAGCCCATCATCTAGTCCTACAGCCCAATGTCTGCAGGTAAAGCCCAACTTAGAGAGGTGAAGGCAAACATCTAGATGTAAACCCCAAAATCTAGAGGTAAAGCCCAACATCTAGAGGAAAAGCCAAATATATAGATTTAAAACCCAAAATCTAGAGGTAAAGCCCAATATCAAGACGTAAAGCCCAAAATCTAGATGTAAAGCACAACTTCTAGATCTAACGCCCAAAATCTAGAGGTAAAGACCAATATCTAGAGGTAAAACCCAACATCTAGAGGTAAAGCCAGATATCTAGAGGTAAAGCCCAACATCTAGAGGAAAAGCAAAATATATAGATTTCAAACCCAAATTCTAGAGTTCAATCCCAACATCTAGAGGTAAATCCCAACTTCCAGAGTTAAAGTCCAAAATCTAGAGGTAAACACCAATACCTAGAGTTAGAGCCCAAAATCTAGAGATAAAGCCCAACATCTAGAGATAAAGCCAGATATATAGATTTAAAATCCAAAATCTGGAGGTAAAGCCCAACAGCTAGAGGAAAAGCCGAACGTCTTGAGGTAAAGCCCAAATTCTAGAGTTAAAGCCCAACTTCTAGAGGTAAAGCCCAACATCTAGACGTAAAGCCAGATATCTGACGGTAAAGCCCAACATCTAGAGGAAAAGCCAAATATATAGATTTAAAACCCAAAATCTAGAGATAAAGCCGAACACCTAAATGTAAAGCAAAACATCTAGATGTAATACAAACATCTAGAGGTAAAGCCTAACATCTAGAGGTGAAGCACAACATATAGAGGTATAACCCAACATCTAGAGATAAAGACCAACATCTAAATGTAAAGCAAAACATCTAGATGTAAAACCCTACATCTAGAGGTAAAGTCCAATATCTAGACCTAAAGACCAACATCTAGAGGTAAAACCCAACATCTAGTGGTAAAGCCCAACGTCTGGAGGTAAAGCCCAGATTCTAGAGAGAAGCCAAAAATCCAGATGGAAAACCCAAAATCTAGAGGTAAAGCCCAACAGCTAGAGTTAAAGCCGAACGTCTTGAGGTAAAGCCCAAATTCTAGAGTTAAAGCCCAACTTCTAGAGGTAAAGCCCAACATCTAGACGTAAAGCCAGATATCTAGACGTAAAGCCCAAAATCTAGATGAAAAGCACAACTTCTAGATCTAAAGCCCAACATCTAGAGGTAAAGACCAATAGCTAGAGGTAAAACCCAACATCTAGAGGTAAAGCCAGATATCTAGAGGTAAAGCCCAACGTCTGGAGGTAAAGCCCATCATCTAGTCCTACAGCCCAATGTCTGCAGTTAAGCTCAACTTACAGGGGTAAAGGCAAATATCTAGATGTAAAACCCCAAATCTAGAGGTAAAGCCCAACATCTAGAGGAAAAGCCAAATGTATATATATTTAAAACCCAAAATCTAGAGGTAAAGCCCAACATCTAGAGTTAAAGCCAGATATCTAGAGGTAAAGCCCAACATCTAGAGATAAAGCCAGATATATAGATTTAAAATCCACAATCTGGAGGTAAAGCCCAACATCTAGAGCTAAAGCCCCAAATCTAGATGTAAAGCCCAATTGCTAGATCGAAAGCCAAATACTCTAGAGGTAAAGCCCAACATGTAGAGCTAAAGACTAAGATCTAGAGGTGAATTCCAATATCTAGTGTTAAATCTCGACACCTACAGTTAAAGCCAAACATCTAGATGTACAACCCATCTTCTAGAGGCAAAGCCGAATATCTAGAGTTAAAGCGCATCTTTTAGAGTAAAGCCCAAAATCTAGAGTTAAAGCCCAACATCTAGAGGGAAAGCCCAGAATCTAGATGGAAAGCCTAACATCTAGAGGTGAATTCCAAAATCAAGTGTTAAGGCCTGATATCTACAGTTAAATCCAACCATATAGATATAACCCCCAACTTCTAGAGGTAAGGCCCAAAATCTAGAGGTAAAGCCCAACAGCTGGAGTTAAAGCCGAACGTCTTGAGGTAAAGCCCAAAGTCTAGAGTTAAAGCCCAACTTCTAGAGGTAAAGCCCAACTTCCAGAGTTAAAGTCCAAAATCTAGAGGTAAACACCAATACCTAGAGTTAGAGCCCAACATCTAGAGATATGCCAAATATATAGATTTAAAACCCAAAATCTAGAGATAAAGCCGAACATCTAAATGTAAATCAAAACATCTAGATGTAATCCAAACATCTAGAGGTAAAGCCTAACAACTAGAGGTGAAGCACAACATATAGAGGTATAACCCAACATCTAGAGATAAAGACCAACATCTAAATGTAAAGCAAAACATCTAGATGTAAAACCCTACATCTAGAGGTAAAGTCCAATATCTAGACCTAAAGACCAACATCTAGAGGTAAAACCCAACATCTAGTGGTAAAGCCCAACGTCTGGAGGTAAAGCCCAGATTCTAGAGAGAAGCCAAAAATCCAGATGGAAAACCTAAAATCTAGAAGTAAAGCCCAACATCTACAGGTAAATCCAGATATCTAGGGGTAAAGCCCAACATCTAGAGGAAAAGCCAAATATATAGATTTAAAACCCAAAATCTAGAGGTAAAGCTCAATATCTAGACGTAAAGCCCAAAATCTAGATGAAAAGCCCAACTTCTAGATCTAAAGCCCAACATTTCGAGGTAAAGACCAATATCTAGAGGTAAAACCAAACATCTAGAGGTAAAGCCAGATATCTAGAGGTAAAGCCCAACATCTAGAGGAAAAGCAAAATATATAGATTTCAAACCCAAATTCTAGAGTTAAATCCCAACATCTAGAGGTAAATCCCAAAGTCTAGATGTAAAGCTCAACTTCCAGATTTAAAGTCAAAAATCTAAATGTAAATACCAATACCTAGAGGTAGAGCCCAAAATGTAGAGGTAAAGCCCAACATCTAGAGATAAAGCCAGATATATAGATCTAAACCCCAAAATCTAGAGGTGAAGCCCAATATTAAGATGTAAAGCCCAAAATCTAGATGTAAAGCCCAACTTCTAGATCTAAAGCCGAAAATATAGTTGTAAAGCCCAACTTCTAAATCTAAAGCCCAACATCTGGAGGAAAAGCCCAATATTTAGAGTTTAAGCGCATCATTTAGAGGTAAAGCCAGATATCTAGAGGTAAAACCCAACATCTAGAGGTAAAGCCAGATATCTAGAGGTAAAGCCCAACATCTAGAGGAAAAGCAAAATATATAGATTTCAAACCCAAATTCTAGAGTTCAATCCCAACATCTAGAGGTAAATCCCAACTTCCAGAGTTAAAGTCCAAAATCTAGAGGTAAACACCAATACCTAGAGTTAGAGCCCAAAATCTAGAGATAAAGCCCAACATCTAGAGATAAAGCCAGATATATAGATTTAAAATCCAAAATCTGGAGGTAAAGCCCAACAGCTAGAGGAAAAGCCGAACGTCTTGAGGTAAAGCCCAAAGTCTAGAGTTAAAGCCCAACTTCTAGAGGTAAAGCCCAACATCTAGACGTAAAGCCAGATATCTGACGGTAAAGCCCAACATCTAGAGGAAAAGCCAAATATATAGATTTAAAACCCAAAATCTAGAGATAAAGCCGAACACCTAAATGTAAAGCAAAACATCTAGATGTAATACAAACATCTAGAGGTAAAGCCTAACATCTAGAGGTGAAGCACAACATATAGAGGTATAACCCAACATCTAGAGATAAAGACCAACATCTAAATGTAAAGCAAAACATCTAGATGTAAAACCCTACATCTAGAGGTAAAGTCCAATATCTAGACCTAAAGACCAACATCTAGAGGTAAAACCCAACATCTAGTGGTAAAGCCCAACGTCTGGAGGTAAAGCCCAGATTCTAGAGGGAAGCCAAAAATCCAGATGGAAAACCCAAAATCTAGAGGTAAAGCCCAACAGCTAGAGTTAAAGCCGAACGTCTTGAGGTAAACCCCAAATTCTAGAGTTAAAGCCCAACTTCTAGAGGTAAAGCCCAACATCTAGACGTAAAGCCAGATATCTAGACGTAAAGCCCAAAATCTAGATGAAAAGCACAACTTCTAGATCTAAAGCCCAACATCTAGAGGTAAAGACCAATAGCTAGAGGTAAAACCCAACATCTAGAGGTAAAGCCAGATATCTAGAGGTAAAGCCCAACGTCTGGAGGTAAAGCCCATCATCTAGTCCTACAGCCCAATGTCTGCAGTTAAGCTCAACTTACAGGGGTAAAGGCAAATATCTAGATGTAAAACCCCAAATCTAGAGGTAAAGCCCAACATCTAGAGGAAAAGCCAAATGTATATATATTTAAAACCCAAAATCTAGAGGTAAAGCCCAACATCTAGAGTTAAAGCCAGATATCTAGAGGTAAAGCCCAACATCTAGAGGAAAAGCCAAATATATAGATTTAAAACCCAAAATCTAGAGGTAAAGCTCAATATCTAGACGTAAAGCCCAAAATCTAGATGAAAAGCCCAACTTCTAGATCTAAAGCCCAACATTTCGAGGTAAAGACCAATATCTAGAGGTAAAACCAAACATCTAGAGGTAAAGCCAGATATCTAGAGGTAAAGCCCAACATCTAGAGGAAAAGCAAAATATATAGATTTCAAACCCAAATTCTAGAGTTAAATCCCAACATCTAGAGGTAAATCCCAAAGTCTAGATGTAAAGCTCAACTTCCAGATTTAAAGTCAAAAATCTAAATGTAAATACCAATACCTAGAGGTAGAGCCCAAAATGTAGAGGTAAAGCCCAACATCTAGAGATAAAGCCAGATATATAGATCTAAACCCCAAAATCTAGAGGTGAAGCCCAATATTAAGATGTAAAGCCCAAAATCTAGATGTAAAGCCCAACTTCTAGATCTAAAGCCGAAAATATAGTTGTAAAGCCCAACTTCTAAATCTAAAGCCCAACATCTGGAGGAAAAGCCCAATATTTAGAGTTTAAGCGCATCATTTAGAGGTAAAGCCAGATATCTAGAGGTAAAACCCAACATCTAGAGGTAAAGCCAGATATCTAGAGGTAAAGCCCAACATCTAGAGGAAAAGCAAAATATATAGATTTCAAACCCAAATTCTAGAGTTCAATCCCAACATCTAGAGGTAAATCCCAACTTCCAGAGTTAAAGTCCAAAATCTAGAGGTAAACACCAATACCTAGAGTTAGAGCCCAAAATCTAGAGATAAAGCCCAACATCTAGAGATAAAGCCAGATATATAGATTTAAAATCCAAAATCTGGAGGTAAAGCCCAACAGCTAGAGGAAAAGCCGAACGTCTTGAGGTAAAGCCCAAAGTCTAGAGTTAAAGCCCAACTTCTAGAGGTAAAGCCCAACATCTAGACGTAAAGCCAGATATCTGACGGTAAAGCCCAACATCTAGAGGAAAAGCCAAATATATAGATTTAAAACCCAAAATCTAGAGATAAAGCCGAACACCTAAATGTAAAGCAAAACATCTAGATGTAATACAAACATCTAGAGGTAAAGCCTAACATCTAGAGGTGAAGCACAACATATAGAGGTATAACCCAACATCTAGAGATAAAGACCAACATCTAAATGTAAAGCAAAACATCTAGATGTAAAACCCTACATCTAGAGGTAAAGTCCAATATCTAGACCTAAAGACCAACATCTAGAGGTAAAACCCAACATCTAGTGGTAAAGCCAAACGTCTGGAGGTAAAGCCCAGATTCTAGAGGGAAGCCAAAAATCCAGATGGAAAACCCAAAATCTAGAGGTAAAGCCCAACAGCTAGAGTTAAAGCCGAACGTCTTGAGGTAAAGCCCAAATTCTAGAGTTAAAGCCCAACTTCTAGAGGTAAAGCCCAACATCTAGACGTAAAGCCAGATATCTAGACGTAAAGCCCAAAATCTAGATGAAAAGCACAACTTCTAGATCTAAAGCCCAACATCTAGAGGTAAAGACCAATAGCTAGAGGTAAAACCCAACATCTAGAGGTAAAGCCAGATATCTAGAGGTAAAGCCCAACGTCTGGAGGTAAAGCCCATCATCTAGTCCTACAGCCCAATGTCTGCAGTTAAGCTCAACTTACAGGGGTAAAGGCAAATATCTAGATGTAAAACCCCAAATCTAGAGGTAAAGCCCAACATCTAGAGGAAAAGCCAAATGTATATATATTTAAAACCCAAAATCTAGAGGTAAAGCCCAACATCTAGAGTTAAAGCCAGATATCTAGAGGTAAAGCCCAACATCTAGAGATAAAGCCAGATATATAGATTTAAAATCCACAATCTGGAGGTAAAGCCCAACATCTAGAGCTAAAGCCCCAAATCTAGATGTAAAGCCCAATTGCTAGATCGAAAGCCAAATACTCTAGAGGTAAAGCCCAACATGTAGAGCTAAAGACTAAGATCTAGAGGTGAATTCCAATATCTAGTGTTAAAACTCGACACCTACAGTTAAAGCCAAACATCTAGATGTACAACCCATCTTCTAGAGGCAAAGCCGAATATCTAGAGTTAAAGCGCGTCTTTTAGAGTAAAGCCCAAAATCTAGAGTTAAAGCCCAACATCTAGAGGGAAAGCCCAGAATCTAGATGGAAAGCCTAACATCTAGAGGTGAATTCCAAAATCAAGTGTTAAGGCCTGATATCTACAGTTAAATCCAACCATATAGATATAACCCCCAACTTCTAGAGGTAAGGCCCAAAATCTAGAGGTAAAGCCCAACAGCTGGAGTTAAAGCCGAACGTCTTGAGGTAAAGCCCAAAGTCTAGAGTTAAAGCCCAACTTCTAGAGGTAAAGCCCAACTTCCAGAGTTAAAGTCCAAAATCTAGAGGTAAACACCAATACCTAGAGTTAGAGCCCAACATCTAGAGATATGCCAAATATATAGATTTAAAACCCAAAATCTAGAGATAAAGCCGAACATCTAAATGTAAATCAAAACATCTAGATGTAATCCAAACATCTAGAGGTAAAGCCTAACAACTAGAGGTGAAGCACAACATATAGAGGTATAACCCAACATCTAGAGATAAAGACCAACATCTAAATGTAAAGCAAAACATCTAGATGTAAAACCCTACATCTAGAGGTAAAGTCCAATATCTAGACCTAAAGACCAACATCTAGAGGTAAAACCCAACATCTAGTGGTAAAGCCCAACGTCTGGAGGTAAAGCCCAGATTCTAGAGAGAAGCCAAAAATCCAGATGGAAAACCTAAAATCTAGAAGTAAAGCCCAACATCTACAGGTAAATCCAGATATCTAGGGGTAAAGCCCAACATCTAGAGGAAAAGCCAAATATATAGATTTAAAACCCAAAATCTAGAGGTAAAGCTCAATATCTAGACGTAAAGCCCAAAATCTAGATGAAAAGCCCAACTTCTAGATCTAAAGCCCAACATTTCGAGGTAAAGACCAATATCTAGAGGTAAAACCAAACATCTAGAGGTAAAGCCAGATATCTAGAGGTAAAGCCCAACATCTAGAGGAAAAGCAAAATATATAGATTTCAAACCCAAATTCTAGAGTTAAATCCCAACATCTAGAGGTAAATCCCAAAGTCTAGATGTAAAGCTCAACTTCCAGATTTAAAGTCAAAAATCTAAATGTAAATACCAATACCTAGAGGTAGAGCCCAAAATGTAGAGGTAAAGCCCAACATCTAGAGATAAAGCCAGATATATAGATCTAAACCCCAAAATCTAGAGGTGAAGCCCAATATTAAGATCTAAAGCCCAAAATCTAGATGTAAAGCCCAACTTCTAGATCTAAAGCCGAAAATATAGTTGTAAAGCCCAACTTCTAAATCTAAAGCCCAACATCTGGAGGAAAAGCCCAATATTTAGAGTTTAAGCGCATCATTTAGAGGTAAAGCCAGATATCTAGAGGTAAAGCCCAACGTCTGGAGGTAAAGCCCATCATCTAGTCCTACAGCCCAATGTCTGCAGGTAAAGCCCAACTTACAGAGGTGAAGGCAAACATCTAGATGTAAAACCCCAAATCTAGATGTAAAACCCAACATCTAGAGGAAAAGCCAAATATATATATATTTAAAACCCAAAATCTAGAGGTAAAGCCCAACATCTAGAGGTAAAGCCAGATATCTAGAGGTAAAGCCCAACGTCTGGAGGTAAAGCCCATCATCTAGTCCTACAGCCCAATGTCTGCAGGTAAAGCCCAACTTACAGAGGTGAAGGCAAACATCCAAATGTAAAACCCAAAATCTAGAGGAAAAGCCAAATATATAGATTTAAAACCCAAAATCTAGAGGTAAAGCCCAATATCAAGACGTAAAGCCCAAAATCTAGATGTAAAGCACAACTTCTAGATCTAACGCCCAAAATCTAGAGGTAAAGACCAATATCTAGAGGTAAAACCCAACATCTAGAGGTAAAGCCAGATATCTAGAGGTAAAGCCCAACATCTAGAGGAAAAGCAAAATATATAGATTTCAAACCCAAATTCTAGAGTTCAATCCCAACATCTAGAGGTAAAGCCCAACTTCCAGAGTTAAAGTCCAAAATCTAGAGGTAAACACCAATACCTAGAGTTAGAGCCCAAAATCTAGAGATAAAGCCCAACATCTAGAGATAAAGCCAGATATATAGATTTAAAATCCACAATCTGGAGGTAAAGCCCAACATCTAGAGCTAAAGCCCCAAATCTAGATGTAAAGCCCAATCGCTACATCTAAAGCCAAATACTCTAGAGGTAAAGCCCAACATGTAGAGGTAAAGACTAAGATCTAGAGGTGAATTCCAATATCTAGTGTTAAAGGCCGACACCTACAGTTAAAGCCAAACATCTAGATGTAAAACCCAACTTCTAGAGGTAAAGCCGAATATCTAGAGTTAAAGCGCATCCTTTAGAGTAAAGCCCAAAATCTAAAGCCCAACATCTAGAGGGAAAGCCCAGAATCTAGACGTAAAGCCTAACATCTAGAGGTGAATTCCAAAATCAAGTGTTAAGGCCTGACATCTACAGTTAAATCCAACCATATAGATATAACCCCCAACTTCTAGAGGTAAGGCCCAAAATCTAGAGGGAAAGCCCAACAGCTAGAGTTAAAGCCGAACGTCTTGAGGTAAAGCCCAAAGTCTAGAGTTAAAGCCCAACTTCTAGAGGTAAAGCCCAACTTCCAGAGTTACAGTCCAAAATCTAGAGGTAAACACCAATACCTAGAGTTAGAGCCCAAAATCTAGAGATATGCCAAATATATAGATTTAAAACCCAAAATCTAGAGATAAAGCCGAACATCTAAATGTAAAGCAAAACATCTAGATGTAATCCAAACATCTAGAGGTAAAGCCTAACATCTAGAGGTGAAGCACAACATATAGAGGTATAACATAACATCTAGAGATAAAGACCAACATCTAAATGTAAAGCAAACCATCTAGATGTAAAACCCTACATCTAGAGGTAAAGTCCAATAGCTAGACCTAAAGACCAACATCTAGAGGTAAAACCCAACATCTAGTGGTAAAGCCCAACGTCTGGAGGTAAAGCCCAGATTCTAGAGAGAAGCCAAAAATCCAGATGGAAAACCCAAAATCTAGAGGTAAAGCCCAACATCTACAGGTAAATCCAGATATCTAGGGGTAAAGCCCAACATCTAGAGGAAAAGCCAAATATATAGATATAAAACCCAAAATCTAGAGGTAAAGCCCAATATCTAGACGTAAAGCCCAAAATCTAGATGAAAAGCACAACTTCTAGATCTAAAGCCCAACATCTAGAGGTAAAGACCAATAGCTAGAGGTAAAACCCAACATCTAGAGGTAAAGCCAGATATCTAGAGGTAAAGCCCAACGTCTGGAGATAAAGCCCATCATCTAGTCCTACAGCCCAATGTCTGCAGGTAAAGCCCAACTTACAGAGGTGAAGGCAAACATCTAGATGTAAAACCCCAAATCGAGAGGTAAAGCCCAACATCTAGAGGAAAAGCCAAATATATATAGATTTAAAACCCAAAATCTAGAGGTAAAGCCCAACATCTAGAGGTAAAGCCAGATATCTAGGTTTAAAGGCCAACATCTAGAGGAAAAGCCAAATATATAGATTTAAAACCCAAAATCTAGAGGTAAAGCTTAATATCAAGACGTAAAGGCCAAAATCTAGATGTAAAGCCCAGCTTCTTGATCTAAAGCCCAAAATCTAGATGTAAAGCACAACTTCTAGGTCTAAAGCCCAAGATCTAGAGATAAAGACCAATATCTAGAGGTAAAACCCAACATCTAGAGGTAAAGCCAGATATCTAGAGGTAAAGCCCAACATCTAGAGGAAAAGCAAAACATATAGATTTCAAACCCAAATTCTAGAGTTCAATCCCAACATCTAGAGGTAAATCCCAAAGTCTAGATGTAAAGCTCAACTTCCAGATTTAAAGTCAAAAATCTAAATGTAAATATCAATACCTAGAGGTAGAGCCCAAAATGTAGAGGTAAAGCCCAACATCTAGAGATAAAGCCAGATATATAGATCTAAACCCCAAAATCTAGAGGTGAAGCCCAATATCTAGACGTAAAGCCCAAAATCTAGATGTAAAGCCCAACTTCTAGATCTAAAGCCCAAAATATAGCTGTAAAGCCCAACTTCTAAATCTAAAGCCCAACATCTAGAGGTAAAGCCCAATATTTAGTGTTTAAGCGCATCATTTAGAGGTAAAGCCCAAAATCTAGATGTAAAGCCCACTTCTAGAGGTAAAGCCCATCATCTAGTCCTACAGCCCAATGTCTGCAGGTAAAGTCCAACTTACAGAGGTGAAGGCAAACATCTAGATGTAAAACCCAAAATCCAGAGGTAAAGCCCAATATCTAGAGGAAAAGCAAATATATAGATTTAAAACCCAGAATCTAGAGGTAAAGCCCAATATCTAGACCTAAAGCCCAAAATCTAGATGTAAAGCCCAAATTCTAGATCTAACACCCAAAATCTAGAGGTAAAGACCAATATCTAGAGGTAAAACCCAACATCTAGAGGTAAAGCCAGATATCTAGAGGTAAAGCCCAACATCTAGAGGAAAAGCAAAATATATAGATTTCAAACCCAAATTCTAGAGTTCAATCCCAACATCTAGAGGTAAATCCCAACTTCCAGAGTTAAAGTCCAAAATCTAGAGGTAAACACCAATACCTAGAGTTAGAGCCCAAAATCTAGAGATAAAGCCCAACATCTAGAGATAAAGCCAGATATATAGATTTAAAATCCAAAATCTGGAGGTAAAGCCCAACATCTAGAGCTAAAGCCCCAAATCTAGATGTAAAGCCCAATTGCTAGATCTAAAGCCAAATACTCTAGAGGTAAAGCCCAACATGTAGAGGTAAAGTCTAAGATCTAGAGGTGAATTCCAATATCTAGTGTTAAAGCCTGACACCTACAGTTAAAGCCAAACATCTAGATGTACAACCCAACTTCTAGAGGTAAAGCCGAATATCTAGAGTTAAAGCGCATCCTTTAGAGTAAAGCCCAAAATCTAGAGTTAAAGCCCAACATCTAGAGGGAAAGCCCAGAATCTAGATGTAAAGCCTAACATCTAGAGGTGAATTCCAAAATCAAGTGTTAAGGCCTGACATCTACAGTTAAATCCAACCATATAGATATAACCCCCAACTTCTAGAGGTAAGGCCCAAAATCTAGAGGTAAAGCCCAACAGCTGGAGTTAAAGCCGAACGTCTTGAGGTAAAGCCCAAAGTCTAGAGTTAAAGCCCAACTTCTAGAGGTAAAGCCCAACATCTAGACGTAAAGCCAGATATCTGACGGTAAAGCCCAACATCTAGAGGAAAAGCCAAATATATAGATTTAAAACCCAAAATCTAGAGATAAAGCCGAACATCTAAATGTAAAGCAAAACATCTAGATGTAATCCAAACATCTAGAGGTAAAGCCTAACATCTAGAGGTGAAGCACAACATATAGAGGTATAACCCAACATCAAGAGATAAAGACCAACATCTAAATGTAAAGCAAAACATCTAGATGTAAAACCCTACATCTAGAGGTAAAGTCCAATAGCTAGACCTAAAGACCAACATCTAGAGGTAAAACCCAACATCTAGTGGTAAAGCCCAACGTCTGGAGGTAAAGCCCAGATTCTAGAGAGAAGCCAAAAATCCAGATGGAAAACCCAAAATCTAGAGGTAAAGCCCAACATCTACAGGTAAATCCAGATATCTAGGGGTAAAGCCCAACATCTAGAGGAAAAGCCAAATATATAGATATAAAACCCAAAATCTAGAGGTAAAGCCCAATATCTAGACGTAAAGCCCAAAATCTAGATGAAAAGCACAACTTCTAGATCTAAAGCCCAACATCTAGAGGTAAAGACCAATAGCTAGAGGTAAAACCCAACATCTAGAGGTAAAGCCAGATATCTAGAGGTAAAGCCCAACGTCTGGAGGTAAAGCCCATCATCTAGTCCTACAGCCCAATGTCTGCAGGTAAAGCCCAACTTACAGAGGTGAAGGCAAACATCTAGATGTAAAACCCCAAATCTAGAGGTAAAGCCCAACATCTAGAGGAAAAGCCAAATATATATAGATTTAAAACCCAAAATCTAGAGGTAAAGCCCAACATCTAGAGGTAAAGCCAGATATCTAGGGGTAAAGGCCAACATCTAGAGGAAAAGCCAAATATATAGATTTAAAACCCAAAATCTAGAGGTAAAGCCCAATATCAAGACGTAAAGCCCAAAATCTAGATGTAAAGCCCAAATTCTAGATCTAACGCCCAAAATCTAGAGATAAAGACCAATATCTAGAGGTAAAACCCAACATCTAGAGGTAAAGCCAGATATCTAGAGGTAAAGCCCAACATCTAGAGGAAAAGCAAAATATATAGATTTCAAACCCAAATTCTAGAATTCAATCCCAACATCTAGAGGTAAAGCCGAACTTCCAGAGTTAAAGTCCAAAATCTAGAGTTAAACACCAATACCTAGAGTTAGAGCCCAAAATCTAGAGATAAAGCCCAACATCTAGAGATAAAGCCAGATATATAGATTTAAAATCCAAAATCTGGAGGTAAAGCCCAACATCTAGAGCTAAAGCCAAATACTCTAGAGGTAAAGCCCACATGTAGAGGTAAGGACTAAGATCTAGAGGTGAATTCCAATATTTAGTGTTAAAGCCCGACACCTACATTTAAAGACAAATATCTAGATGTACAACCCAACTTCTAGAGGTAAAGCCCAACATCTAGAGGAAAAGCCAAATATATAGATTTAAAACCCAAAATCTAGAGGTAAAGCCCAACATCTAAATGTAAAGCAAAACATCTAGATGTAATCCAAACATCTAGAGGTAAAGCCTAACATCTAGAGGTGAAGCACAACATATAGAGGTATAACCCAACATCTAGAGGTAAAGACCAACATCTAAATGTAAAGCAAAACATCTAGATGTAAAACCCTACATCTAGAGGTAAAGTCCAATAGCTAGACCTAAAGACCAACATCTAGAGGTAAAACCCAACATCTAGTGGTAAAGCCCAACGTCTGGAGGTAAAGCCCAGATTCTAGAGAGAAGCCAAAAATCCAGATGGAAAACCCAAAATCTAGAGGTAAAGCCCAACATCTACATGTAAATCCAGATATCTAGGGGTAAAGCCCAACATCTAGAGGAAAAGCCAAATATATAGAAATAAAACCCAAAATCTAGAGGTAAAGCCCAATATCTAGACGTAAAGCCCAAAATCTAGATGAAAAGCACAACTTCTAGATCTAAAGCCCAACATCTAGAGGTAAAGACCAATAGCTAGAGGTAAAACCCAACATCTAGAGGTAAAGCCAGATATCTAGAGGTAAAGCCCAACGTCTGGAGGTAAAGCCCATCATCTAGTCCTACAGCCCAATGTCTGCAGGTAAAGCCCAACTTACAGAGGTGAAGGCAAACATCTAGATGTAAAACCCCAAATCTAGAGGTAAAGCCCAACATCTAGAGGAAAAGCCAAATATATATAGATTTAAAACCCAAAATCTAGAGGTAAAGCCCAACATCTAGAGGTAAAGCCAGATATCTAGGGGTAAAGGCCAACATCTAGAGGAAAAGCCAAATATATAGATTTAAAACCCAAAATCTAGAGGTAAAGCCCAATATCAAGACGTAAAGCCCAAAATCTAGATGTAAAGCCCAAATTCTAGATCTAACGCCCAAAATCTAGAGATAAAGACCAATATCTAGAGGTAAAACCCAACATCTAGAGGTAAAGCCAGATATCTAGAGGTAAAGCCCAACATCTAGAGGAAAAGCAAAATATATAGATTTCAAACCCAAATTCTAGAATTCAATCCCAACATCTAGAGGTAAAGCCGAACTTCCAGAGTTAAAGTCCAAAATCTAGAGGTAAACACAAATACCTAGAGTTAGAGCCCAAAATCTAGAGATAAAGCCCAACATCTAGAGATAAAGCCAGATATATAGATTTAAAATCCAAAATCTGGAGGTAAAGCCCAACATCTAGAGCTAAAGCCAAATACTCTAGAGGTAAAGCCCACATGTAGAGGTAAGGACTAAGATCTAGAGGTGAATTCCAATATTTAGTGTTAAAGCCCGACACCTACATTTAAAGACAAATATCTAGATGTACAACCCAACTTCTAGAGGTAAAGCCCAACATCTAGAGGAAAAGCCAAATATATAGATTTAAAAGCCAAAATCTAGAGGTAAAGCCCAACATCTAGAGATAAAGCCAGATATATAGATCTAAACTCCAAAATCTAGAGGTGAAGCCCAATATCTAGACGTAAAGCCCAATATCTAGATGTAAAACCCAACTTCTAGATCTAAAGCCCAAAATATAGATGTAAAGCCCAACTTCTAAATCTAAAGTCCAACATCTAGAGGTAAAGCCCAATATTTAGAGTTTAAGCGCATCATTTAGAGGTAAAGCCCAAAATCTAGATGTAAAGCCCAACTTCTAGAGGTAAAGCCCATCATCTAGTCCTACAGCCCAATGTCTGCAGGTAAAGCCCAACTTACAGAGGTGAAGGCAAACATCTAGATGTAAAACCCAAAATCTAGAGGTAAAGCCCAACATCTAGAGGAAAAGCCAAATATATAGATTTAAAACCCAGAATCTAGAGGTAAAGCCCAATATCTAGACCTAAAGCCCAAAATCTAGATGTAAAGCCGAAATTCTAGATCTAACACCCAAAATCTAGAGGTAAAGACCAATATCTAGAGGTAAAACCCAACATCTAGAGGTAAAGCCAGATATCTAGAGGTAAAGCCCAACATCTAGAGGAAAAGCAAAATATATAGATTTCAAACCCAAATTCTAGAGTTCAATCCCAACATCTAGAGTTAAATCCCAAAGTCTAGATGTAAAGCTCAACTTCCAGTTTTAAAGTCAAAAATCTAAATGTAAATACCAATACCTAGAGGTAGAGCCCAAAATGTAGAGTTAAAGCCCAACATCTAGAGATAAAGCCAGATATATAGATCTAAACCCCAAAATCTAGAGGTGAAGCCCAATATCTAGACGTAAAGCCCAAAATCTAGATGTAAAGCCCAACTTCTAGATCTAAAGCCCAAAATATAGCTGTAAAGCCCAACTTCTAAATCTAAAGCCCAACATCTAGAGGTAAGGCCCAATATTTAGTGTTTAAGCACATCATTTAGAGGTAAAGCCCAAAATCTAGATGTAAAGCCCAACTTCTAGAGGTAAAGCCCATCATCTAGTCCTACAGCCCAATGTCTGCAGGTAAAGTCCAACTTACAGAGGTGAAGGCAAACATCTAGATGTAAAACCCAAAATCCAGAGGTAAAGCCCAACATCTAGAGGAAAAGCCAAATATATAGATTTAAAACCCAGAATCTAGAGGTAAAGCCCAATATCTAGACGTAAAGCCCAAAATCTAGATGTAAAGCCCAACTTCTAGATCTAAAGCCCAAAATCTAGATGTAAAGCCCAAATTCTAGATCTAACACCCAAAATCTAGAGGTAAAGACCAATATCTAGAGGTAAAACCCAACATCTAGAGGTAAAGCCAGATATCTAGAGGTAAAGCCCAACATCTAGAGGAAAAGCAAAATATACAGATTTCAAACCCAAATTCTAGAGTTCAATCCCAACATCTAGAGGTAAAGCCCAACTTCCAGAGTTAAAGTCCAAAATCTAGAGGTAAACACCAATACCTAGAGTTAGAGCCCAAAATCTAGAGATAAAGCCCAACATCTAGAGATAAAGCCAGATATATAGATTTAAAATCCACAATCTGGAGGTAAAGCCCAACATCTAGAGCTAAAGCCCCAAATCTAGATGTAAAGCCCAATTGCTAGATCTAAAGCCAAATAGTCTAGAGGTAAAGCCCAACATGTAGAGGTAAAGACTAAGATCTAGAGGTGAATTCCAATATCTAGTGTTGAAGCCTGACACCTACAGTTAAAGCCAAACATCTAGATGTACAACCCAACTTCTAGAGGTAAAGCCGAATATCTAGAGTTAAAGCGCATCCTTTAGAGTAAAGCCCAAAATCTAGAGTTAAAGCCCAACATCTAGAGGGAAAGCCCAGAATCTAGATGTAAAGCCTAACATCTAGAGGTGAATTCCAAAATCAAGTGTTAAGGCCTGACATCTACAGTTAAATCCAACCATATAGATATAACCCCCAACTTCTAGAGGTAAGGCCCAAAATCTAGAGGTAAAGCCCAACAGCTGGAGTTAAAGCCCAACTTCTAGAGGTAAAGCCCAACATCTAGACGTAAAGCCAGATATCTGACGGTAAAGCCCAACATCTAGAGGAAAAGCCAAATATATAGATTTAAAACCCAAAATCTAGAGATAAAGCCGAACATCTAAATGTAAAGCAAAACATCTAGATGTAATCCAAACATCTAGAGGTAAAGCCTAACATCTAGAGGTGAAGCACAACTTATAGAGGTATAACCCAACATCTAGAGGTAAAGACCAACATCTAAATGTAAAGCAAAACATCTAGATGTAAAACCCTACATCTAGAGGTAAAGTCCAATAGCTAGACCTAAAGACCAACATCTAGAGGTAAAACCCAACATCTAGTGGTAAAGCCCAACGTCTGGAGGTAAAGCCCAGATTCTAGAGAGAAGCCAAAAATCCAGATGGAAAACCCAAAATCTAGAGGTAAAGCCCAACATCTACAGGTAAATCCAGATATCTAGGGGTAAAGCCCAACATCTAGAGGAAAAGCCAAATATATAGATATAAAACCCAAAATCTAGAGGTAAAGCCCAATATCTAGACGTAAAGCCCAAAATCTAGATGAAAAGCACAACTTCTAGATCTAAAGCCCAACATCTAGAGGTAAAGACCAATAGCTAGAGGTAAAACCCAACATCTAGAGGTAAAGCCAGATATCTAGAGGTAAAGCCCAACGTCTGGAGGTAAAGCCCATCATCTAGTCCTACAGCCCAATGTCTGCAGGTAAAGCCCAACTTACAGAGGTGAAGGCAAACATCTAGATGTAAAACCCCAAATCTAGAGGGAAAGCCCAACATCTAGAGGAAAAGCCAAATATATATAGATTTAAAACCCAAAATCTAGAGGTAAAGCCCAACATCTAGAGGTAAAGCCAGATATCTAGGGGTAAAGGCCAACATCTAGAGGAAAAGCCAAATATATAGATTTAAAACCCAAAATCTAGAGATAAAGCCCAATATCAAGACGTAAAGCCCAAAATCTAGATGTAAAGTCCAAATTCTAGATCTAACGCCCAAAATCTAGAGATAAAGACCAATATCTAGAGGTAAAACCCAACATCTAGAGGTAAAGCCAGATATCTAGAGGTAAAGCCCAACATCTAGAGGAAAAGCAAAATATATAGATTTCAAACCCAAATTCTAGAATTCAATCCCAACATCTAGAGGTAAAGCCGAACTTCCAGAGTTAAAGTCCAAAATCTAGAGGTAAACACAAATACCTAGAGTTAGAGCCCAAAATCTAGAGATAAAGCCAGATATATATATTTAAAATCCAAAATCTGGAGGTAAAGCCCAACATCTAGAGCTAAAGCCAAATACTCTAGAGGTAAAGCCCACATGTAGAGGTAAGGACTAAGATCTAGAGGTGAATTCCAATATTTAGTGTTAAAGCCCGACACCTACATTTAAAGACAAATATCTAGATGTACAACCCAACTTCTAGAGGTAAAGCCCAACATCTAGAGGAAAAGCCAAATATATAGATTTAAAACCCAAAATCTAGAGGTAAAGCCCAACATCTAGAGATAAAGCCAGATATATAGATCTAAACTCCAAAATCTAGAGGTGAAGCCCAATATCTAGACGTAAAGCCCAATATCTAGATGTAAAACCCAACTTCTAGATCTAAAGCCCAAAATATAGATGTAAAGCCCAACTTCGAAATCTAAAGTCCAACATCTAGAGGTAAAGCCCAATATTTAGAGTTTAAGCGCATCATTTAGAGGTAAAGCCCAAAATCTAGATGTAAAGCCCAACTTCTAGAGGTAAAGCCCATCATCTAGTCCTACAGCCCAATGTCTGCAGGTAAAGCCCAACTTACAGAGGTGAAGGCAAACATCTAGATGTAAAACCCAAAATCTAGAGGTAAAGCCCAACATCTAGAGGAAAAGCCAAATATATAGATTTAAAACCCAGAATCTAGAGGTAAAGCCCAATATCTAGACCTAAAGCCCAAAATCTAGATGTAAAGCCCAAATTCTAGATCTAACACCCAAAATCTAGAGGTAAAGACCAATATCTAGAGGTAAAACCCAACAGCTAGAGGTAAAGCCAGATATCTAGAGGTAAAGCCCAACATCTAGAGGAAAAGCAAAATATATAGATTTCAAACCCAAATTCTAGAGTTCAATCCCAACATCTAGAGGTAAAGCCCAACTTCCAGAGTTAAAGTCCAAAATCTAGAGGTAAACACCAATACCTAGAGTTAGAGCCCAAAATCTAGAGATAAAGCGCAACATCTAGAGATAAAGCCAGATATATAGATTTAAAATCCAAAATCTGGAGGTAAAGCCCAACATCTAGAGCTAAAGCCCCAAATCTAGATGTAAAGCCCAATTGCTAGATCTAAAGCCAAATAGTCTAGAGGTAAAGCCCAACATGTAGAGGTAAAGACTAAGATCTAGAGGTGAATTCCAATATCTAGTGTTGAAGCCTGACACCTACAGTTAAAGCCAAACATCTAGATGTACAACCCAACTTCTAGAGGTAAAGCCGAATATCTAGAGTTAAAGCGCATCCTTTAGAGTAAAGCCCAAAATCTAGAGTTAAAGCCCAACATCTAGAGGGAAAGCCCAGAATCTAGATGTAAAGCCTAACATCTAGAGGTGAATTCCAAAATCAAGTGTTAAGGCCTGACATCTACAGTTAAATCCAACCATATAGATATAACCCCCAACTTCTAGAGGTAAGGCCCAAAATCTAGAGGTAAAGCCCAACAGCTGGAGTTAAAGCCGAAAGTCTTGAGGTAAAGCCCAAAGTCTAGAGTTAAAGCCCAACTTCTAGAGGTAAAGCCCAACATCTAGACGTAAAGCCAGATATCTGACGGTAAAGCCCAACATCTAGAGGAAAAGCCAAATATATAGATTTAAAACCCAAAATCTAGAGATAAAGCCGAACATCTAAATGTAAAGCAAAACATCTAGATGTAATCCAAACATCTAGAGGTAAAGCCTAACATCTAGAGGTGAAGCACAACATATAGAGGTATAACCCAACATCAAGAGATAAAGACCAACATCTAAATGTAAAGCAAAACATCTAGATGTAAAACCCTACATCTAGAGCTAAAGTCCAATAGCTAGACCTAAAGACCAACATCTAGAGGTAAAACCCAACATCTAGTGGTAAAGCCCAACGTCTGGAGGTAAAGCCCAGATTCTAGAGAGAAGCCAAAAATCCAGATGGAAAACCCAAAATCTAGAGGTAAAGCCCAACATCTACAGGTAAATCCAGATATCTAAGGGTAAAGCCCAACATCTAGAGGAAAAGCCAAATATATATATATTTAAAACCCAAAATCTAGAGGTAAAGCCCAATATCAAGACGTAAAGCCCAAAATCTAGATGTAAAGCCCAAATTCTAGATCTAACGCCCAAAATCTAGAGATAAAGACCAATATCTAGAGGTAAAACCCAACATCTAGAGGTAAAGCCAGATATCTAGAGGTAAAGCCCAACATCTAGAGGAAAAGCAAAATATATAGATTTCAAACCCAAAATCTAGAATTCAATCCCAACATCTAGAGGTAAAGCCCAACTTCCAGAGTTAAAGTCCAAAATCTAGAGGTAAACACCTAGAGTTAGAGCCCAAAATCTAGAGATAAAGCCCAACACCTAGAGATAAAGCCAGATATATAGATTTAAAATCCAAAATCTGGAGGTAAAGCAAAACATCTAGATCTAAAGCCAAATACTCTAGAGGTAAAGCCCACATGTAGAGGTAAGGACTAATATCTAGAGGTGAATTCCAATATCTAGTGTTAAAGCCCGACACCTACATTTAAAGACAAATATCTAGATGTACAACCCAACTTCTAGAGGTAAAGCCCAACATCGAGAGGAAAAGCCAAATATATAGATTTAAAACACAAAATCTAGAGTTAAAGCCCAATATCTAGACGTAAAGCCCAAAATCTAGATGAAAAGCCCAACTTCTAGATCTAAAGCCCAAAATATAGATGTAAAGCCCAACTTCTAAATCTAAATTCCAACATCTAGAGGTAAAGCCCAACATTTAGAGTTTAAGCGCATCATTTAGAGGTAAAGCCCAAAATCTAGATGTAAAGCCCAACTTCTAGAGGTAAAGCCCATCATCTAGTCCTACAGCCCAATGTCTGCAGGTAAAGCACATCTTACAGAGGTGAAGGCAAACATCTAGATGTAAAACCCAAAATCTAGAGGTAAAGCCCAACATCTAGAGGAAAAGCCAAATATATAGATTTAAAACCCAGAATCTAGAGGTAAAGCCCAATATCTAGACCTAAAGCCCAAAATCTAGATGTAAAGCCCAAATTCTAGATCTAACACCCAAAATCTAGAGGTAAAGACCAATATCTAGAGGTAAAACCCAACAGCTAGAGGTAAAGCCAGATATCTAGAGGTAAAGCCCAACATCTAGAGGAAAAGCAAAATATATAGATTTCAAACCCAAATTCTAGAGTTCAATCCCAACATCTAGAGGTAAAGCCCAACTTCCAGAGTTAAAGTCCAAAATATAGAGGTAAACACCAATACCTAGAGTTAGAGCCCAAAATCTAGAGATAAAGCCCAACATCTAGAGATAAAGCCAGATATATAGATTTAAAATCCAAAATCTGGAGGTAAAGCCCAACATCTAGAGCTAAAGCCCCAAATCTAGATGTAAAGCCCAATTGCTAGATCTAAAGCCAAATAGTCTAGAGGTAAAGCCCAACATGTAGAGGTAAAGACTAAGATCTAGAGGTGAATTCCAATATCTAGTGTTGAAGCCTGACACCTACAGTTAAAGCCAAACATCTAGATGTACAACCCAACTTCTAGAGGTAAAGCCGAATATCTAGAGTTAAAGCGCATCCTTTAGAGTAAAGCCCAAAATCTAGAGTTAAAGCCCAACATCTAGAGGGAAAGCCCAGAATCTAGATGTAAAGCCTAACATCTAGAGGTGAATTCCAAAATCAAGTGTTAAGGCCTGACATCTACAGTTAAATCCAACCATATAGATATAACCCCCAACTTCTAGAGGTAAGGCCCAAAATCTAGAGGTAAAGCCCAACAGCTGGAGTTAAAGCCGAACGTCTTGAGGTAAAGCCCAAAGTCTAGAGTTAAAGCCCAACTTCTAGAGGTAAAGCCCAACATCTAGACGTAAAGCCAGATATCTGACGGTAAAGCCCAACATCTAGAGGAAAAGCCAAATATATAGATTTAAAACCCAAAATCTAGAGATAAAGCCGAACATCTAAATGTAAAGCAAAACATCTAGATGTAATGCAAACATCTAGAGGTAAAGCCTAACATCTAGAGGTGAAGCACAACATATAGAGGTATAACCCAACATCAAGAGATAAAGACCAACATCTAAATGTAAAGCAAAACATCTAGATGTAAAACCCTACATCTAGAGGTAAAGTCCAATATCTAGACCTAAAGACCAACATCTAGAGGTAAAACCCAACATCTAGTGGTAAAGCCCAACGTCTGGAGGTAAAGCCCAGATTCTAGAGAGAAGCCAAAAATCCAGATGGAAAACCCAAAATCTAGAGGTAAAGCCCAACATCTACAGGTAAATCCAGATATCTAGGGGTAAAGCCCAACATCTAGAGGAAAAGCCAAATATATATCTATTTAAAACCCAAAATCTAGAGGTAAAGCCCAACATCTAGAGGTAAAGCCAGATATCTAGGGGTAAAGGCCAACATCTAGAGGAAAAGCCAAATATATAGATTTAAAACCCAAAATCTAGAGGTAAAGCCCAATATCTAGACCTAAAGCCCAAAATCTAGATGTAAAGCCCAGCTTCTTGATCTAAAGCCCAAAATCTAGATGTAAAGCACAACTTCTAGATCTAAAGCCCAACATCTAGAGGTAAAGACCAATATCTAGAGGTAAAACCCAACATCTAGAGGTAAAGCCAGATATCTAGAGGTAAAGCCCAACATCTAGAGGAAAAGCAAAATATATAGTTTTCAAACCCAAATTCTAGAGTTCAATCCCAACATCTAGAGGTAAATCCCAAAGTCTAGATGTAAAGCTCAACTTCCAGTTTTAAAGTCAAAAATCTAAATGTAAATACCAATACCTAGAGGTAGAGCCCAAAATGTAGAGGTAAAGCCCAACATCTAGAGATAAAGCCAGATATATAGATCTAAACCCCAAAATCTAGACGTGAAGCCCAATATCTAGATCTAAACCCCAAAATCTAGATGTAAAGCCCAACTTCTAGATCTAAAGCCCAAAATATAGCTGTAAAGCCCAACTTCTAAATCTAAAGCCCAACATCTAGAGGTAAGGCCCAATATTTAGTGTTTAAGCACATCATTTAGAGGTAAAGCCCAAAATCTAGATGTAAAGCCCAACTTCTAGAGGTAAAGCCCATCATCTAGTCCTACAGCCCAATGTCTGCAGGTAAAGTCCAACTTACAGAGGTGAAGGCAAACATCTAGATGTAAAACCCAAAATCCAGAGGTAAAGCCCAACATCTAGAGGAAAAGCCAAATATATAGATTTAAAACCCAGAATCTAGAGGTAAAGCCCAATATCTAGACGTAAAGCCCAAAATCTAGATGTAAAGCCCAACTTCTAGATCTAAAGCCCAAAATCTAGATGTAAAGCCCAAATTCTAGATCTAACACCCAAAATCTAGAGGTAAAGACCAATATCTAGAGGTAAAACCCAACATCTAGAGGTAAAGCCAGATATCTAGAGGTAAAGCCCAACATCTAGAGGAAAAGCAAAATATATAGATTTCAAACCCAAATTCTAGAGTTCAATCCCAACATCTAGAGGTAAAGCCCAACTTCCAGAGTTAAAGTCCAAAATCTAGAGGTAAACACCAATACCTAGAGTTAGAGCCCAAAATCTAGAGATAAAGCGCAACATCTAGAGATAAAGCCAGATATATAGATTTAAAATCCAAAATCTGGAGGTAAAGCCCAACATCTAGAGCTAAAGCCCCAAATCTAGATGTAAAGCCCAATTGCTAGATCTAAAGCCAAATAGTCTAGAGGTAAAGCCCAACATGTAGAGGTAAAGACTAAGATCTAGAGGTGAATTCCAATATCTAGTGTTGAAGCCTGACACCTACAGTTAAAGCCAAACATCTAGATGTACAACCCAACTTCTAGAGGTAAAGCCGAATATCTAGAGTTAAAGCGCATCCTTTCGAGTAAAGCCCAAAATCTAGAGTTAAAGCCCAACATCTAGAGGGAAAGCCCAGAATCTAGATGTAAAGCCTAACATCTAGAGGTGAATTCCAAAATCAAGTGTTAAGGCCTGACATCTACAGTTAAATCCAACCATATAGATATAACCCCCAACTTCTAGAGGTAAGGCCCAAAATCTAGAGGTAAAGCCCAACAGCTGGAGTTAAAGCCGAACGTCTTGAGGTAAAGCCCAAAGTCTAGAGTTAAAGCCCAACTTCTAGAGGTAAAGCCCAACATCTAGACGTAAAGCCAGATATCTGACGGTAAAGCCCAACATCTAGAGGAAAAGCCAAATATATAGATTTAAAACCCAAAATCTAGAGATAAAGCCGAACATCTAAATGTAAAGCAAAACATCTAGATGTAATCCAAACATCTAGAGGTAAAGCCTAACATCTAGAGGTGAAGCACAACATATAGAGGTATAACCCAACATCAAGAGATAAAGACCAACATCTAAATGTAAAGCAAAACATCTAGATGTAAAACCCTACATCTAGAGCTAAAGTCCAATAGCTAGACCTAAAGACCAACATCTAGAGGTAAAACCCAACATCTAGTGGTAAAGCCCAACGTCTGGAGGTAAAGCCCAGATTCTAGAGAGAAGCCAAAAATCCAGATGGAAAACCCAAAATCTAGAGGTAAAGCCCAACATCTACAGGTAAATCCAGATATCTAGGGGTAAAGCCCAACATCTAGAGGAAAAGCCAAATATATATCTATTTAAAACCCAAAATCTAGAGGTAAAGCCCAATATCAAGACGTAAAGCCCAAAATCTAGATGTAAAGCCCAAATTCTAGATCTAACGCCCAAAATCTAGAGATAAAGACCAATAGCTAGAGGTAAAACCCAACATCTAGAGGTAAAGCCAGATATCTAGAGGTAAAGCCCAACATCTAGAGGAAAAGCAAAATATATAGATTTCAAACCCAAAATCTAGAATTCAATCCCAACATCTAGAGGTAAAGCCCAACTTCCAGAGTTAAAGTCCAAAATCTAGAGGTAAACACCTAGAGTTAGAGCCCAAAATCTAGAGATAAAGCCCAACACCTAGAGATAAAGCCAGATATATAGATTTAAAATCCAAAATCTGGAGGTAAAGCAAAACATCTAGAGCTAAAGCCAAATACTCTAGAGGTAAAGCCCACATGTAGAGGTAAGGACTAAGATCTAGAGGTGAATTCCAATATCTAGTGTTAAAGCCCGACACCTACATTTAAAGACAAATATCTAGATGTACAACCCAACTTCTAGAGGTAAAGCCCAACATCGAGAGGAAAAGCCAAATATATAGATTTAAAACACAAAATCTAGAGGTAAAGCCCAATATCTAGACGTAAAGCCCAAAATCTAGATGAAAAGCCCAACTTCTAGATCTAAAGCCCAAAATATAGATGTAAAGCCCAACTTCTAAATCTAAATTCCAACATCTAGAGGTAAAGCCCAACATCTAGAGGTAAAGCCCAACATTTAGAGTTTAAGCGCATCATTTAGAGGTAAAGCCCAAAATCTAGATGTAAAGCCCAACTTCTAGAGGTAAAGCCCATCATCTAGTCCTACAGCCCAATGTCTGCAGGTAAAGCACATCTTACAGAGGTGAAGGCAAACATCTAGATGTAAAACCCAAAATCTAGAGGTAAAGCCCAACATCTAGAGGAAAAGCCAAATATATAGATTTAAAACCCAGAATCTAGAGGTAAAGCCCAATATCTAGACCTAAAGCCCAAAATCTAGATGTAAAGCCCAAATTCTAGATCTAACACCCAAAATCTAGAGGTAAAGACCAATATCTAGAGGTAAAACCCAACAGCTAGAGGTAAAGCCAGATATCTAGAGGTAAAGCCCAACATCTAGAGGAAAAGCAAAATATATAGATTTCAAACCCAAATTCTAGAGTTCAATCCCAACATCTAGAGGTAAAGCCCAACTTCCAGAGTTAAAGTCCAAAATCTAGAGGTAAACACCAATACCTAGAGTTAGAGCCCAAAATCTAGAGATAAAGCGCAACATCTAGAGATAAAGCCAGATATATAGATTTAAAATCCAAAATCTGGAGGTAAAGCCCAACATCTAGAGCTAAAGCCCCAAATCTAGATGTAAAGCCCAATTGCTAGATCTAAAGCCAAATAGTCTAGAGGTAAAGCCCAACATGTAGAGGTAAAGACTAAGATCTAGAGGTGAATTCCAATATCTAGTGTTGAAGCCTGACACCTACAGTTAAAGCCAAACATCTAGATGTACAACCCAACTTCTAGAGGTAAAGCCGAATATCTAGAGTTAAAGCGCATCCTTTCGAGTAAAGCCCAAAATCTAGAGTTAAAGCCCAACATCTAGAGGGAAAGCCCAGAATCTAGATGTAAAGCCTAACATCTAGAGGTGAATTCCAAAATCAAGTGTTAAGGCCTGACATCTACAGTTAAATCCAACCATATAGATATAACCCCCAACTTCTAGAGGTAAGGCCCAAAATCTAGAGGTAAAGCCCAACAGCTGGAGTTAAAGCCGAACGTCTTGAGGTAAAGCCCAAAGTCTAGAGTTAAAGCCCAACTTCTAGAGGTAAAGCCCAACATCTAGACGTAAAGCCAGATATCTGACGGTAAAGCCCAACATCTAGAGGAAAAGCCAAATATATAGATTTAAAACCCAAAATCTAGAGATAAAGCCGAACATCTAAATGTAAAGCAAAACATCTAGATGTAATCCAAACATCTAGAGGTAAAGCCTAACATCTAGAGGTGAAGCACAACATATAGAGGTATAACATAACATCAAGAGATAAAGACCAACATCTAAATGTAAAGCAAAACATCTAGATGTAAAACCCTACATCTAGAGCTAAAGTCCAATAGCTAGACCTAAAGACCAACATCTAGAGGTGAAACCCAACATCTAGTGGTAAAGCCCAACGTCTGGAGGTAAAGCCCAGATTCTAGAGAGAAGCCAAAAATCCAGATGGAAAACCCAAAATCTAGAGGTAAAGCCCAACATCTACAGGTAAATCCAGATATCTAGGGGTAAAGCCCAACATCTAGAGGAAAAGCCAAATATATATATATTTAAAACCCAAAATCTAGAGGTAAAGCCCAATATCAAGACGTAAAGCCCAAAATCTAGATGTAAAGCCCAAATTCTAGATCTAACGCCCAAAATCTAGAGATAAAGACCAATAGCTAGAGGTAAAACCCAACATCTAGAGGTAAAGCCAGATATCTAGAGGTAAAGCCCAACATCTAGAGGAAAAGCAAAATATATAGATTTCAAACCCAAAATCTAGAATTCAATCCCAACATCTAGAGGTAAAGCCCAACTTCCAGAGTTAAAGTCCAAAATCTAGAGGTAAACACCTAGAGTTAGAGCCCAAAATCTAGAGATAAAGCCCAACACCTAGAGATAAAGCCAGATATATAGATTTAAAATCCAAAATCTGGAGGTAAAGCAAAACATCTAGAGCTAAAGCCAAATACTCTAGAGGTAAAGCCCACATGTAGAGGTAAGGACTAAGATCTAGAGGTGAATTCCAATATCTAGTGTTAAAGCCCGACACCTACATTTAAAGACAAATATCTAGATGTACAACCCAACTTCTAGAGGTAAAGCCCAACATCGAGAGGAAAAGCCAAATATATAGATTTAAAACACAAAATCTAGAGTTAAAGCCCAATATCTAGACGTAAAGCCCAAAATCTAGATGAAAAGCCCAACTTCTAGATCTAAAGCCCAAAATATAGATGTAAAGCCCAACTTCTAAATCTAAATTCCAACATCTAGAGGTAAAGCCCAACATTTAGAGTTTAAGCGCATCATTTAGAGGTAAAGCCCAAAATCTAGATGTAAAGCCCAACTTCTAGAGGTAAAGCCCATCATCTAGTCCTACAGCCCAATGTCTGCAGGTAAAGCACATCTTACAGAGGTGAAGGCAAACATCTAGATGTAAAACCCAAAATCTAGAGGTAAAGCCCAACATCTAGAGGAAAAGCCAAATATATAGATTTAAAACCCAGAATCTAGAGGTAAAGCCCAATATCTAGACCTAAAGCCCAAAATCTAGATGTAAAGCCCAAATTCTAGATCTAACACCCAAAATCTAGAGGTAAAGACCAATATCTAGAGGTAAAACCCAACAGCTAGAGGTAAAGCCAGATATCTAGAGGTAAAGCCCAACATCTAGAGGAAAAGCAAAATATATAGATTTCAAACCCAAATTCTAGAGTTCAATCCCAACATCTAGAGGTAAAGCCCAACTTCCAGAGTTAAAGTCCAAAATCTAGAGGTAAACACCAATACCTAGAGTTAGAGCCCAACATCTAGAGATAAAGCCCAACATCTAGAGATAAAGCCAGATATATAGATTTAAAATCCAAAATCTGGAGGTAAAGCCCAACATCTAGAGCTAAAGCCCCAAATCTAGATGTAAAGCCCAATTGCTAGATCTAAAGCCAAATAGTCTAGAGGTAAAGCCCAACATGTAGAGGTAAAGACTAAGATCTAGAGGTGAATTCCAATATCTAGTGTTGAAGCCTGACACCTACAGTTAAAGCCAAACATCTAGATGTACAACCCAACTTCTAGAGGTAAAGCCGAATATCTAGAGTTAAAGCGCATCCTTTAGAGTAAAGCCCAAAATCTAGAGTTAAAGCCCAACATCTAGAGGGAAAGCCCAGAATCTAGATGTAAAGCCTAACATCTAGAGGTGAATTCCAAAATCAAGTGTTAAGGCCTGACATCTACAGTTAAATCCAACCATATAGATATAACCCCCAACTTCTAGAGGTAAGGCCCAAAATCTAGAGGTAAAGCCCAACAGCTGGAGTTAAAGCCGAACGTCTTGAGGTAAAGCCCAAAGTCTAGAGTTAAAGCCCAACTTCTAGAGGTAAAGCCCAACATCTAGACGTAAAGCCAGATATCTGACGGTAAAGCCCAACATCTAGAGGAAAAGCCAAATATATAGATTTAAAACCCAAAATCTAGAGATAAAGCCGAACATCTAAATGTAAAGCAAAACATCTAGATGTAATGCAAACATCTAGAGGTAAAGCCTAACATCTAGAGGTGAAGCACAACATATAGAGGTATAACCCAACATCAAGAGATAAAGACCAACATCTAAATGTAAAGCAAAACATCTAGATGTAAAACCCTACATCTAGAGGTAAAGTCCAATATCTAGACCTAAAGACCAACATCTAGAGGTAAAACCCAACATCTAGTGGTAAAGCCCAACGTCTGGAGGTAAAGCCCAGATTCTAGAGAGAAGCCAAAAATCCAGATGGAAAACCCAAAATCTAGAGGTAAAGCCCAACATCTACAGGTAAATCCAGATATCTAGGGGTAAAGCCCAACATCTAGAGGAAAAGCCAAATATATATCTATTTAAAACCCAAAATCTAGAGGTAAAGCCCAACATCTAGAGGTAAAGCCAGATATCTAGGGGTAAAGGCCAACATCTAGAGGAAAAGCCAAATATATAGATTTAAAACCCAAAATCTAGAGGTAAAGCCCAATATCTAGACCTAAAGCCCAAAATCTAGATGTAAAGCCCAGCTTCTTGATCTAAAGCCCAAAATCTAGATGTAAAGCACAACTTCTAGATCTAAAGCCCAACATCTAGAGGTAAAGACCAATATCTAGAGGTAAAACCCAACATCTAGAGGTAAAGCCAGATATCTAGAGGTAAAGCCCAACATCTAGAGGAAAAGCAAAATATATAGTTTTCAAACCCAAATTCTAGAGTTCAATCCCAACATCTAGAGGTAAATCCCAAAGTCTAGATGTAAAGCTCAACTTCCAGTTTTAAAGTCAAAAATCTAAATGTAAATACCAATACCTAGAGGTAGAGCCCAAAATGTATAGGTAAAGCCCAACATCTAGAGATAAAGCCAGATATATAGATCTAAACCCCAAAATCTAGACGTGAAGCCCAATATCTAGATCTAAACCCCAAAATCTAGATGTAAAGCCCAACTTCTAGATCTAAAGCCCAAAATATAGCTGTAAAGCCCAACTTCTAAATCTAAAGCCCAACATCTAGAGGTAAGGCCCAATATTTAGTGTTTAAGCACATCATTTAGAGGTAAAGCCCAAAATCTAGATGTAAAGCCCAACTTCTAGAGGTAAAGCCCATCATCTAGTCCTACAGCCCAATGTCTGCAGGTAAAGTCCAACTTACAGAGGTGAAGGCAAACATCTAGATGTAAAACCCAAAATCCAGAGGTAAAGCCCAACATCTAGAGGAAAAGCCAAATATATAGATTTAAAACCCAGAATCTAGAGGTAAAGCCCAATATCTAGACGTAAAGCCCAAAATCTAGATGTAAAGCCCAACTTCTAGATCTAAAGCCCAAAATCTAGATGTAAAGCCCAAATTCTAGATCTAACACCCAAAATCTAGAGGTAAAGACCAATATCTAGAGGTAAAACCCAACATCTAGAGGTAAAGCCAGATATCTAGAGGTAAAGCCCAACATCTAGAGGAAAAGCAAAATATATAGATTTCAAACCCAAATTCTAGAGTTCAATCCCAACATCTAGAGGTAAAGCCCAACTTCCAGAGTTAAAGTCCAAAATCTAGAGGTAAACACCAATACCTAGAGTTAGAGCCCAAAATCTAGAGATAAAGCCCAACATCTAGAGATAAAGCCAGATATATAGATTTAAAATCCAAAATCTGGAGGTAAAGCCCAACATCTAGAGCTAAAGCCCCAAATCTAGATGTAAAGCCCAATTGCTAGATCTAAAGCCAAATAGTCTAGAGGTAAAGCCCAACATGTAGAGGTAAAGACTAAGATCTAGAGGTGAATTCCAATATCTAGTGTTGAAGCCTGACACCTACAGTTAAAGCCAAACATCTAGATGTACAACCCAACTTCTAGAGGTAAAGCCGAATATCTAGAGTTAAAGCGCATCCTTTTCGAGTAAAGCCCAAAATCTAGAGTTAAAGCCCAACATCTAGAGGGAAAGCCCAGAATCTAGATGTAAAGCCTAACATCTAGAGGTGAATTCCAAAATCAAGTGTTAAGGCCTGACATCTACAGTTAAATCCAACCATATAGATATAACCCCCAACTTCTAGAGGTAAGGCCCAAAATCTAGAGGTAAAGCCCAACAGCTGGAGTTAAAGCCGAACGTCTTGAGGTAAAGCCCAAAGTCTAGAGTTAAAGCCCAACTTCTAGAGGTAAAGCCCAACATCTAGACGTAAAGCCAGATATCTGACGGTAAAGCCCAACATCTAGAGGAAAAGCCAAATATATAGATTTAAAACCCAAAATCTAGAGATAAAGCCGAACATCTAAATGTAAAGCAAAACATCTAGATGTAATCCAAACATCTAGAGGTAAAGCCTAACATCTAGAGGTGAAGCACAACATATAGAGGTATAACCCAACATCAAGAGATAAAGACCAACATCTAAATGTAAAGCAAAACATCTAGATGTAAAACCCTACATCTAGAGCTAAAGTCCAATAGCTAGACCTAAAGACCAACATCTAGAGGTAAAACCCAACATCTAGTGGTAAAGCCCAACGTCTGGAGGTAAAGCCCAGATTCTAGAGAGAAGCCAAAAATCCAGATGGAAAACCCAAAATCTAGAGGTAAAGCCCAACATCTACAGGTAAATCCAGATATCTAGGGGTAAAGCCCAACATCTAGAGGAAAAGCCAAATATATATATATTTAAAACCCAAAATCTAGAGGTAAAGCCCAATATCAAGACGTAAAGCCCAAAATCTAGATGTAAAGCCCAAATTCTAGATCTAACGCCCAAAATCTAGAGATAAAGACCAATAGCTAGAGGTAAAACCCAACATCTAGAGGTAAAGCCAGATATCTAGAGGTAAAGCCCAACATCTAGAGGAAAAGCAAAATATATAGATTTCAAACCCAAAATCTAGAATTCAATCCCAACATCTAGAGGTAAAGCCCAACTTCCAGAGTTAAAGTCCAAAATCTAGAGGTAAACACCTAGAGTTAGAGCCCAAAATCTAGAGATAAAGCCCAACACCTAGAGATAAAGCCAGATATATAGATTTAAAATCCAAAATCTGGAGGTAAAGCAAAACATCTAGAGCTAAAGCCAAATACTCTAGAGGTAAAGCCCACATGTAGAGGTAAGGACTAAGATCTAGAGGTGAATTCCAATATCTAGTGTTAAAGCCCGACACCTACATTTAAAGACAAATATCTAGATGTACAACCCAACTTCTAGAGGTAAAGCCCAACATCGAGAGGAAAAGCCAAATATATAGATTTAAAACACAAAATCTAGAGTTAAAGCCCAATATCTAGACGTAAAGCCCAAAATCTAGATGAAAAGCCCAACTTCTAGATCTAAAGCCCAAAATATAGATGTAAAGCCCAACTTCTAAATCTAAATTCCAACATCTAGAGGTAAAGCCCAACATCTAGAGGTAAAGCCCAACATTTAGAGTTTAAGCGCATCATTTAGAGGTAAAGCCCAAAATCTAGATGTAAAGCCCAACTTCTAGAGGTAAAGCCCATCATCTAGTCCTACAGCCCAATGTCTGCAGGTAAAGCACATCTTACAGAGGTGAAGGCAAACATCTAGATGTAAAACCCAAAATCTAGAGGTAAAGCCCAACATCTAGAGGAAAAGCCAAATATATAGATTTAAAACCCAGAATCTAGAGGTAAAGCCCAATATCTAGACCTAAAGCCCAAAATCTAGATGTAAAGCCCAAATTCTAGATCTAACACCCAAAATCTAGAGGTAAAGACCAATATCTAGAGGTAAAACCCAACAGCTAGAGGTAAAGCCAGATATCTAGAGGTAAAGCCCAACATCTAGAGGAAAAGCAAAATATATAGATTTCAAACCCAAATTCTAGAGTTCAATCCCAACATCTAGAGGTAAAGCCCAACTTCCAGAGTTAAAGTCCAAAATCTAGAGGTAAACACCAATACCTAGAGTTAGAGCCCAAAATCTAGAGATAAAGCGCAACATCTAGAGATAAAGCCAGATATATAGATTTAAAATCCAAAATCTGGAGGTAAAGCCCAACATCTAGAGCTAAAGCCCCAAATCTAGATGTAAAGCCCAATTGCTAGATCTAAAGCCAAATAGTCTAGAGGTAAAGCCCAACATGTAGAGGTAAAGACTAAGATCTAGAGGTGAATTCCAATATCTAGTGTTGAAGCCTGACACCTACAGTTAAAGCCAAACATCTAGATGTACAACCCAACTTCTAGAGGTAAAGCCGAATATCTAGAGTTAAAGCGCATCCTTTCGAGTAAAGCCCAAAATCTAGAGTTAAAGCCCAACATCTAGAGGGAAAGCCCAGAATCTAGATGTAAAGCCTAACATCTAGAGGTGAATTCCAAAATCAAGTGTTAAGGCCTGACATCTACAGTTAAATCCAACCATATAGATATAACCCCCAACTTCTAGAGGTAAGGCCCAAAATCTAGAGGTAAAGCCCAACAGCTGGAGTTAAAGCCGAACGTCTTGAGGTAAAGCCCAAAGTCTAGAGTTAAAGCCCAACTTCTAGAGGTAAAGCCCAACATCTAGACGTAAAGCCAGATATCTGACGGTAAAGCCCAACATCTAGAGGAAAAGCCAAATATATAGATTTAAAACCCAAAATCTAGAGATAAAGCCGAACATCTAAATGTAAAGCAAAACATCTAGATGTAATCCAAACATCTAGAGGTAAAGCCTAACATCTAGAGGTGAAGCACAACATATAGAGGTATAACATAACATCAAGAGATAAAGACCAACATCTAAATGTAAAGCAAAACATCTAGATGTAAAACCCTACATCTAGAGCTAAAGTCCAATAGCTAGACCTAAAGACCAACATCTAGAGGTGAAACCCAACATCTAGTGGTAAAGCCCAACGTCTGGAGGTAAAGCCCAGATTCTAGAGAGAAGCCAAAAATCCAGATGGAAAACCCAAAATCTAGAGGTAAAGCCCAACATCTACAGGTAAATCCAGATATCTAGGGGTAAAGCCCAACATCTAGAGGAAAAGCCAAATATATATATATTTAAAACCCAAAATCTAGAGGTAAAGCCCAATATCAAGACGTAAAGCCCAAAATCTAGATGTAAAGCCCAAATTCTAGATCTAACGCCCAAAATCTAGAGATAAAGACCAATAGCTAGAGGTAAAACCCAACATCTAGAGGTAAAGCCAGATATCTAGAGGTAAAGCCCAACATCTAGAGGAAAAGCAAAATATATAGATTTCAAACCCAAAATCTAGAATTCAATCCCAACATCTAGAGGTAAAGCCCAACTTCCAGAGTTAAAGTCCAAAATCTAGAGGTAAACACCTAGAGTTAGAGCCCAAAATCTAGAGATAAAGCCCAACACCTAGAGATAAAGCCAGATATATAGATTTAAAATCCAAAATCTGGAGGTAAAGCAAAACATCTAGAGCTAAAGCCAAATACTCTAGAGGTAAAGCCCACATGTAGAGGTAAGGACTAAGATCTAGAGGTGAATTCCAATATCTAGTGTTAAAGCCCGACACCTACATTTAAAGACAAATATCTAGATGTACAACCCAACTTCTAGAGGTAAAGCCCAACATCGAGAGGAAAAGCCAAATATATAGATTTAAAACACAAAATCTAGAGTTAAAGCCCAATATCTAGACGTAAAGCCCAAAATCTAGATGAAAAGCCCAACTTCTAGATCTAAAGCCCAAAATATAGATGTAAAGCCCAACTTCTAAATCTAAATTCCAACATCTAGAGGTAAAGCCCAACATTTAGAGTTTAAGCGCATCATTTAGAGGTAAAGCCCAAAATCTAGATGTAAAGCCCAACTTCTAGAGGTAAAGCCCATCATCTAGTCCTACAGCCCAATGTCTGCAGGTAAAGCACATCTTACAGAGGTGAAGGCAAACATCTAGATGTAAAACCCAAAATCTAGAGGTAAAGCCCAACATCTAGAGGAAAAGCCAAATATATAGATTTAAAACCCAGAATCTAGAGGTAAAGCCCAATATCTAGACCTAAAGCCCAAAATCTAGATGTAAAGCCCAAATTCTAGATCTAACACCCAAAATCTAGAGGTAAAGACCAATATCTAGAGGTAAAACCCAACAGCTAGAGGTAAAGCCAGATATCTAGAGGTAAAGCCCAACATCTAGAGGAAAAGCAAAATATATAGATTTCAAACCCAAATTCTAGAGTTCAATCCCAACATCTAGAGGTAAAGCCCAACTTCCAGAGTTAAAGTCCAAAATCTAGAGGTAAACACCAATACCTAGAGTTAGAGCCCAACATCTAGAGATAAAGCCCAACATCTAGAGATAAAGCCAGATATATAGATTTAAAATCCAAAATCTGGAGGTAAAGCCCAACATCTAGAGCTAAAGCCCCAAATCTAGATGTAAAGCCCAATTGCTAGATCTAAAGCCAAATAGTCTAGAGGTAAAGCCCAACATGTAGAGGTAAAGACTAAGATCTAGAGGTGAATTCCAATATCTAGTGTTGAAGCCTGACACCTACAGTTAAAGCCAAACATCTAGATGTACAACCCAACTTCTAGAGGTAAAGCCGAATATCTAGAGTTAAAGCGCATCCTTTAGAGTAAAGCCCAAAATCTAGAGTTAAAGCCCAACATCTAGAGGGAAAGCCCAGAATCTAGATGTAAAGCCTAACATCTAGAGGTGAATTCCAAAATCAAGTGTTAAGGCCTGACATCTACAGTTAAATCCAACCATATAGATATAACCCCCAACTTCTAGAGGTAAGGCCCAAAATCTAGAGGTAAAGCCCAACAGCTGGAGTTAAAGCCGAACGTCTTGAGGTAAAGCCCAAAGTCTAGAGTTAAAGCCCAACTTCTAGAGGTAAAGCCCAACATCTAGACGTAAAGCCAGATATCTGACGGTAAAGCCCAACATCTAGAGGAAAAGCCAAATATATAGATTTAAAACCCAAAATCTAGAGATAAAGCCGAACATCTAAATGTAAAGCAAAACATCTAGATGTAATGCAAACATCTAGAGGTAAAGCCTAACATCTAGAGGTGAAGCACAACATATAGAGGTATAACCCAACATCAAGAGATAAAGACCAACATCTAAATGTAAAGCAAAACATCTAGATGTAAAACCCTACATCTAGAGGTAAAGTCCAATATCTAGACCTAAAGACCAACATCTAGAGGTAAAACCCAACATCTAGTGGTAAAGCCCAACGTCTGGAGGTAAAGCCCAGATTCTAGAGAGAAGCCAAAAATCCAGATGGAAAACCCAAAATCTAGAGGTAAAGCCCAACATCTACAGGTAAATCCAGATATCTAGGGGTAAAGCCCAACATCTAGAGGAAAAGCCAAATATATATCTATTTAAAACCCAAAATCTAGAGGTAAAGCCCAACATCTAGAGGTAAAGCCAGATATCTAGGGGTAAAGGCCAACATCTAGAGGAAAAGCCAAATATATAGATTTAAAACCCAAAATCTAGAGGTAAAGCCCAATATCTAGACCTAAAGCCCAAAATCTAGATGTAAAGCCCAGCTTCTTGATCTAAAGCCCAAAATCTAGATGTAAAGCACAACTTCTAGATCTAAAGCCCAACATCTAGAGGTAAAGACCAATATCTAGAGGTAAAACCCAACATCTAGAGGTAAAGCCAGATATCTAGAGGTAAAGCCCAACATCTAGAGGAAAAGCAAAATATATAGTTTTCAAACCCAAATTCTAGAGTTCAATCCCAACATCTAGAGGTAAATCCCAAAGTCTAGATGTAAAGCTCAACTTCCAGTTTTAAAGTCAAAAATCTAAATGTAAATACCAATACCTAGAGGTAGAGCCCAAAATGTAGAGGTAAAGCCCAACATCTAGAGATAAAGCCAGATATATAGATCTAAACCCCAAAATCTAGACGTGAAGCCCAATATCTAGACGTAAAGCCCAAAATCTAGATGTAAAGCCCAACTTCTAGATCTAAAGCCCAAAATATAGCTGTAAAGCCCAACTTCTAAATCTAAAGCCCAACATCTAGAGGTAAGGCCCAATATTTAGTGTTTAAGCACATCATTTAGAGGTAAAGCCCAAAATCTAGATGTAAAGCCCAACTTCTAGAGGTAAAGCCCATCATCTAGTCCTACAGCCCAATGTCTGCAGGTAAAGTCCAACTTACAGAGGTGAAGGCAAACATCTAGATGTAAAACCCAAAATCCAGAGGTAAAGCCCAACATCTAGAGGAAAAGCCAAATATATAGATTTAAAACCCAGAATCTAGAGGTAAAGCCCAATATCTAGACGTAAAGCCCAAAATCTAGATGTAAAGCCCAACTTCTAGATCTAAAGCCCAAAATCTAGATGTAAAGCCCAAATTCTAGATCTAACACCCAAAATCTAGAGGTAAAGACCAATATCTAGAGGTAAAACCCAACATCTAGAGGTAAAGCCAGATATCTAGAGGTAAAGCCCAACATCTAGAGGAAAAGCAAAATATATAGATTTCAAACCCAAATTCTAGAGTTCAATCCCAACATCTAGAGGTAAAGCCCAACTTCCAGAGTTAAAGTCCAAAATCTAGAGGTAAACACCAATACCTAGAGTTAGAGCCCAAAATCTAGAGATAAAGCCCAACATCTAGGGATAAAGCCAGATATATAGATTTAAAATCCAAAATCTGGAGGTAAAGCCCAACATCTAGAGCTAAAGCCCCAAATCTAGATGTAAAGCCCAATTGCTAGATCTAAAGCCAAATAGTCTAGAGGTAAAGCCCAACATGTAGAGGTAAAGACTAAGATCTAGAGGTGAATTCCAATATCTAGTGTTGAAGCCTGACACCTACAGTTAAAGCCAAACATCTAGATGTACAACCCAACTTCTAGAGGTAAAGCCGAATATCTAGAGTTAAAGCGCATCCTTTAGAGTAAAGCCCAAAATCTAGAGTTAAAGCCCAACATCTAGAGGGAAAGCCCAGAATCTAGATGTAAAGCCTAACATCTAGAGGTGAATTCCAAAATCAAGTGTTAAGGCCTGACATCTACAGTTAAATCCAACCATATAGATATAACCCCCAACTTCTAGAGGTAAGGCCCAAAATCTAGAGGTAAAGCCCAACAGCTGGAGTTAAAGCCGAACGTCTTGAGGTAAAGCCCAAAGTCTAGAGTTAAAGCCCAACTTCTAGAGGTAAAGCCCAACATCTAGACGTAAAGCCAGATATCTGACGGTAAAGCCCAACATCTAGAGGAAAAGCCAAATATATAGATTTAAAACCCAAAATCTAGAGATAAAGCCGAACATCTAAATGTAAAGCAAAACATCTAGATGTAATCCAAACATCTAGAGGTAAAGCCTAACATCTAGAGGTGAAGCACAACATATAGAGGTATAACCCAACATCAAGAGATAAAGACCAACATCTAAATGTAAAGCAAAACATCTAGATGTAAAACCCTACATCTAGAGGTAAAGTCCAATAGCTAGACCTAAAGACCAACATCTAGAGGTAAAACCCAACATCTAGTGGTAAAGCCCAACGTCTGGAGGTAAAGCCCAGATTCTAGAGAGAAGCCAAAAATCCAGATGGAAAACCCAAAATCTAGAGGTAAAGCCCAACATCTACAGGTAAATCCAGATATCTAGGGGTAAAGCCCAACATCTAGAGGAAAAGCCAAATATATAGATATAAAACCCAAAATCTAGAGGTAAAGCCCAATATCTAGACGTAAAGCCCAAAATCTAGATGAAAAGCACAACTTCTAGATCTAAAGCCCAACATCTAGAGGTAAATACCAATAGCTAGAGGTAAAACCCAACATCTAGAGGTAAAGCCAGATATCTAGAGGTAAAGCCCAACGTCCGGAGGTAAAGCCCATCATCTAGTCCTACAGCCCAATGTCTGCAGGTAAAGCCCAACTTACAGAGGTGAAGGCAAACATCTAGATGTAAAACCCCAAATCTAGAGGTAAAGCCCAACATCTAGAGGAAAAGCCAAATATATATATATTTAAAACCCAAAATCTAGAGGTAAAGCCCAACATCTAGAGGTAAAGCCAGATATCTAGGGGTAAAGGCCAACATCTAGAGGAAAAGCCAAATATATAGATTTAAAACCCAAAATCTAGAGGTAAAGCCCAATATCAAGACGTAAAGGCCAAAATCTAGATGTAAAGCCCAACTTCTAGATCTAAAGCCCAAAATATAGATGTAAAGCCCAACTTCTAAATCTAAAGCCCAACATCTAGAGGTAAAGACCAATATCTAGAGGTAAAACCCAACATCTAGAGGTAAAGCCAGATATCTAGAGGTAAAGCCCAACATCTAGAGGAAAAGCAAAATATATAGATTTCAAACCCAAATTCTAGATTTCAATCCCAACATCTAGAGGTAAATCCCAAAGTCTAGATGTAAAGCTCAACTTCCAGATTTAAAGTCAAAAATCTAAATGTAAATACCAATACCTAGATGTAAAACCCAAAATCCAGAGGTAAAGCCCAACATCTAGAGATAAAGTCAGATATATAGATCTAAACCCCAAAATCTAGAGGTGAAGCCCAATATCTAGACGTAAAGCCCAAAATCTAGATGTAAAGCCCAACTTCTAGATCTAAAGCCCAAAATATAGCTGTAAAGCTCAACTTCTAAATCTAAAGCCCAACATCTAGAGGTAAGGCCCAATATCTAGTGTTTAAGCGCATCATTTAGAGGTAAAGCCCAAAATCTAGATGTAAAGCCCAACTTCTAGAGGTAAAGCCCATCATCTAGTCCTACAGCCCAATGTCTGCAGGTAAAGTCCAACTTACAGAGGTGAAGGCAAACATCTAGATGTAAAACCCAAAATCCAGAGGTAAAGCCCAACATCTAGAGGAAAAGCCAAATATATAGATTTAAAACCCAGAATCTAGAGGTAAAGCCCAATATCTAGACGTAAAGCCCAAAATCTAGATATAAAGCCCAAATTCTAGATCTAACACCCAAAATCTAGAGGTAAAGACCAATATCTAGAGGTAAAACCCAACATCTAGAGGTAAAGCCAGATATCTAGAGGTAAAGCCCAACATCTAGAGGAAAAGCAAAATATATAGTTTTCAAACCCAAATTCTAGAGTTCAATCCCAACATCTAGAGGTAAAGCCCAAAATCTAGATGCAAAGCCCAACTTCTAGAGGTAAAGCCCATCATCTAGTCCTACAGCCCAATGTCTGCAGGTAAAGCCCAACTTACAGAGGTGAAGGCAAACATCTAGATGTAAAACCCAAAATCTAGAGGTAAAGCCCAACATCTAGAGGAAAAGCCAAATATATAGATTTAAAACCCAAAATATAGAGGTAAAGCCCAATATCTAGACCTAAAGCCCCAAATCTATATGTAAAGCCCAAATTCTAGATCTAACGCCCAAAATCTAGAGATAAAGACCAATATCTAGAGGTAAAACCCAACATCTAGAGGTAAAGCCAGATATCTAAGGTAAAGCCCAACATCTAGAGGAAAAGCAAAATATATAGATTTCAAACCCAAATTCTAGAGTTCAATCCCAACATCTAGAGGTAAATCCCAAAGTCTAGATGTAAAGCTCAACTTCCAGATTTAAAGTCAAAAATCTAAATGTAAATACCAATACCTAGAGGTAGAGCCCAAAATGTAGAGGTAAAGCCCAACATCTAGAGATAAAGTCAGATATATAGATCTAAACCCCAAAATCTAGAGGTGAAGCCCAATATCTAGACGTAAAGCCCAAAATCTAGATGTAAAGCCCAACTTCTAGATCTAAAGCCCAAAATATAGCTGTAAAGCTCAACTTCTAAATCTAAAGCCCAACATCTAGAGGTAAGGCCCAATATCTAGTGTTTAAGCGCATCATTTAGAGGTAAAGCCCAAAATCTAGATGTAAAGCCCAACTTCTAGAGGTAAAGCCCATCATCTAGTCCTACAGCCCAATGTCTGCAGGTAAAGTCCAACTTACAGAGGTGAAGGCAAACATCTAGATGTAAAACCCAAAATCCAGAGGTAAAGCCCAACATCTAGAGGAAAAGCCAAATATATAGATTTAAAACCCAGAATCTAGAGGTAAAGCCCAATATCTAGACGTAAAGCCCAAAATCTAGATATAAAGCCCAAATTCTAGATCTAACACCCAAAATCTAGAGGTAAAGACCAATATCTAGAGGTAAAACCCAACATCTAGAGGTAAAGCCAGATATCTAGAGGTAAAGCCCAACATCTAGAGGAAAAGCAAAATATATAGTTTTCAAACCCAAATTCTAGAGTTCAATCCCAACATCTAGAGGTAAAGCCCAAAATCTAGATGCAAAGCCCAACTTCTAGAGGTAAAGCCCATCATCTAGTCCTACAGCCCAATGTCTGCAGGTAAAGCCCAACTTACAGAGGTGAAGGCAAACATCTAGATGTAAAACCCAAAATCTAGAGGTAAAGCCCAACATCTAGAGGAAAAGCCAAATATATAGATTTAAAACCCAAAATATAGAGGTAAAGCCCAATATCTAGACCTAAAGCCCCAAATCTATATGTAAAGCCCAAATTCTAGATCTAACGCCCAAAATCTAGAGATAAAGACCAATATCTAGAGGTAAAACCCAACATCTAGAGGTAAAGCCAGATATCTAAGGTAAAGCCCAACATCTAGAGGAAAAGCAAAATATATAGATTTCAAACCCAAATTCTAGAGTTCAATCCCAACATCTAGAGGTAAATCCCAAAGTCTAGATGTAAAGCTCAACTTCCAGATTTAAAGTCAAAAATCTAAATGTAAATACCAATACCTAGAGGTAGAGCCCAAAATCCAGAGGTAAAGCCCAACATCTAGAGATAAAGTCAGATATATAGATCTAAACCCCAAAATCTAGAGGTGAAGCCCAATATCTAGACGTAAAGCCCAAAATCTAGATGTAAAGCCCAACTTCTAGATCTAAAGCCCAAAATATAGCTGTAAAGCTCAACTTCTAAATCTAAAGCCCAACATCTAGAGGTAAGGCCCAATATCTAGTGTTTAAGCGCATCATTTAGAGGTAAAGCCCAAAATCTAGATGTAAAGCCCAACTTCTAGAGGTAAAGCCCATCATCTAGTCCTACAGCCCAATGTCTGCAGGTAAAGTCCAACTTACAGAGGTGAAGGCAAACATCTAGATGTAAAACCCAAAATCCAGAGGTAAAGCCCAACATCTAGAGGAAAAGCCAAATATATAGATTTAAAACCCAGAATCTAGAGGTAAAGCCCAATATCTAGACGTAAAGCCCAAAATCTAGATATAAAGCCCAAATTCTAGATCTAACACCCAAAATCTAGAGGTAAAGACCAATATCTAGAGGTAAAACCCAACATCTAGAGGTAAAGCCAGATATCTAGAGGTAAAGCCCAACATCTAGAGGAAAAGCAAAATATATAGTTTTCAAACCCAAATTCTAGAGTTCAATCCCAACATCTAGAGGTAAAGCCCAAAATCTAGATGCAAAGCCCAACTTCTAGAGGTAAAGCCCATCATCTAGTCCTACAGCCCAATGTCTGCAGGTAAAGCCCAACTTACAGAGGTGAAGGCAAACATCTAGATGTAAAACCCAAAATCTAGAGGTAAAGCCCAACATCTAGAGGAAAAGCCAAATATATAGATTTAAAACCCAAAATATAGAGGTAAAGCCCAATATCTAGACCTAAAGCCCCAAATCTATATGTAAAGCCCAAATTCTAGATCTAACGCCCAAAATCTAGAGATAAAGACCAATATCTAGAGGTAAAACCCAACATCTAGAGGTAAAGCCAGATATCTAAGGTAAAGCCCAACATCTAGAGGAAAAGCAAAATATATAGATTTCAAACCCAAATTCTAGAGTTCAATCCCAACATCTAGAGGTAAATCCCAAAGTCTAGATGTAAAGCTCAACTTCCAGATTTAAAGTCAAAAATCTAAATGTAAATACCAATACCTAGAGGTAGAGCCCAAAATGTAGAGGTAAAGCCCAACATCTAGAGATAAAGTCAGATATATAGATCTAAACCCCAAAATCTAGAGGTGAAGCCCAATATCTAGACGTAAAGCCCAAAATCTAGATGTAAAGCCCAACTTCTAGATCTAAAGCCCAAAATATAGCTGTAAAGCTCAACTTCTAAATCTAAAGCCCAACATCTAGAGGTAAGGCCCAATATCTAGTGTTTAAGCGCATCATTTAGAGGTAAAGCCCAAAATCTAGATGTAAAGCCCAACTTCTAGAGGTAAAGCCCATCATCTAGTCCTACAGCCCAATGTCTGCAGGTAAAGTCCAACTTACAGAGGTGAAGGCAAACATCTAGATGTAAAACCCAAAATCCAGAGGTAAAGCCCAACATCTAGAGGAAAAGCCAAATATATAGATTTAAAACCCAGAATCTAGAGGTAAAGCCCAATATCTAGACGTAAAGCCCAAAATCTAGATATAAAGCCCAAATTCTAGATCTAACACCCAAAATCTAGAGGTAAAGACCAATATCTAGAGGTAAAACCCAACATCTAGAGGTAAAGCCAGATATCTAGAGGTAAAGCCCAACATCTAGAGGAAAAGCAAAATATATAGTTTTCAAACCCAAATTCTAGAGTTCAATCCCAACATCTAGAGGTAAAGCCCAAAATCTAGATGCAAAGCCCAACTTCTAGAGGTAAAGCCCATCATCTAGTCCTACAGCCCAATGTCTGCAGGTAAAGCCCAACTTACAGAGGTGAAGGCAAACATCTAGATGTAAAACCCAAAATCTAGAGGTAAAGCCCAACATCTAGAGGAAAAGCCAAATATATAGATTTAAAACCCAAAATATAGAGGTAAAGCCCAATATCTAGACCTAAAGCCCCAAATCTATATGTAAAGCCCAAATTCTAGATCTAACGCCCAAAATCTAGAGATAAAGACCAATATCTAGAGGTAAAACCCAACATCTAGAGGTAAAGCCAGATATCTAAGGTAAAGCCCAACATCTAGAGGAAAAGCAAAATATATAGATTTCAAACCCAAATTCTAGAGTTCAATCCCAACATCTAGAGGTAAATCCCAAAGTCTAGATGTAAAGCTCAACTTCCAGTTTTAAAGTCAAAAATCTAAATGTAAATACCAATACCTAGAGGTAGAGCCCAAAATGTAGAGGTAAAGCCCAACATCTAGAGATAAAGCCAGATATATAGATCTAAACCCCAAAATCTAGACGTGAAGCCCAATATCTAGACGTAAAGCCCAAAATCTAGATGTAAAGCCCAACTTCTAGATCTAAAGCCCAAAATATAGCTGTAAAGCCCAACTTCTAAATCTAAAGCCCAACATCTAGAGGTAAGGCCCAATATTTAGTGTTTAAGCACATCATTTAGAGGTAAAGCCCAAAATCTAGATGTAAAGCCCAACTTCTAGAGGTAAAGCCCATCATCTAGTCCTACAGCCCAATGTCTGCAGGTAAAGTCCAACTTACAGAGGTGAAGGCAAACATCTAGATGTAAAACCCAAAATCCAGAGGTAAAGCCCAACATCTAGAGGAAAAGCCAAATATATAGATTTAAAACCCAGAATCTAGAGGTAAAGCCCAATATCTAGACGTAAAGCCCAAAATCTAGATGTAAAGCCCAACTTCTAGATCTAAAGCCCAAAATCTAGATGTAAAGCCCAAATTCTAGATCTAACACCCAAAATCTAGAGGTAAAGACCAATATCTAGAGGTAAAACCCAACATCTAGAGGTAAAGCCAGATATCTAGAGGTAAAGCCCAACATCTAGAGGAAAAGCAAAATATATAGATTTCAAACCCAAATTCTAGAGTTCAATCCCAACATCTAGAGGTAAAGCCCAACTTCCAGAGTTAAAGTCCAAAATCTAGAGGTAAACACCAATACCTAGAGTTAGAGCCCAAAATCTAGAGATAAAGCCCAACATCTAGGGATAAAGCCAGATATATAGATTTAAAATCCAAAATCTGGAGGTAAAGCCCAACATCTAGAGCTAAAGCCCCAAATCTAGATGTAAAGCCCAATTGCTAGATCTAAAGCCAAATAGTCTAGAGGTAAAGCCCAACATGTAGAGGTAAAGACTAAGATCTAGAGGTGAATTCCAATATCTAGTGTTGAAGCCTGACACCTACAGTTAAAGCCAAACATCTAGATGTACAACCCAACTTCTAGAGGTAAAGCCGAATATCTAGAGTTAAAGCGCATCCTTTAGAGTAAAGCCCAAAATCTAGAGTTAAAGCCCAACATCTAGAGGGAAAGCCCAGAATCTAGATGTAAAGCCTAACATCTAGAGGTGAATTCCAAAATCAAGTGTTAAGGCCTGACATCTACAGTTAAATCCAACCATATAGATATAACCCCCAACTTCTAGAGGTAAGGCCCAAAATCTAGAGGTAAAGCCCAACAGCTGGAGTTAAAGCCGAACGTCTTGAGGTAAAGCCCAAAGTCTAGAGTTAAAGCCCAACTTCTAGAGGTAAAGCCCAACATCTAGACGTAAAGCCAGATATCTGACGGTAAAGCCCAACATCTAGAGGAAAAGCCAAATATATAGATTTAAAACCCAAAATCTAGAGATAAAGCCGAACATCTAAATGTAAAGCAAAACATCTAGATGTAATCCAAACATCTAGAGGTAAAGCCTAACATCTAGAGGTGAAGCACAACATATAGAGGTATAACCCAACATCAAGAGATAAAGACCAACATCTAAATGTAAAGCAAAACATCTAGATGTAAAACCCTACATCTAGAGGTAAAGTCCAATAGCTAGACCTAAAGACCAACATCTAGAGGTAAAACCCAACATCTAGTGGTAAAGCCCAACGTCTGGAGGTAAAGCCCAGATTCTAGAGAGAAGCCAAAAATCCAGATGGAAAACCCAAAATCTAGAGGTAAAGCCCAACATCTACAGGTAAATCCAGATATCTAGGGGTAAAGCCCAACATCTAGAGGAAAAGCCAAATATATAGATATAAAACCCAAAATCTAGAGGTAAAGCCCAATATCTAGACGTAAAGCCCAAAATCTAGATGAAAAGCACAACTTCTAGATCTAAAGCCCAACATCTAGAGGTAAATACCAATAGCTAGAGGTAAAACCCAACATCTAGAGGTAAAGCCAGATATCTAGAGGTAAAGCCCAACGTCCGGAGGTAAAGCCCATCATCTAGTCCTACAGCCCAATGTCTGCAGGTAAAGCCCAACTTACAGAGGTGAAGGCAAACATCTAGATGTAAAACCCCAAATCTAGAGGTAAAGCCCAACATCTAGAGGAAAAGCCAAATATATATATATTTAAAACCCAAAATCTAGAGGTAAAGCCCAACATCTAGAGGTAAAGCCAGATATCTAGGGGTAAAGGCCAACATCTAGAGGAAAAGCCAAATATATAGATTTAAAACCCAAAATCTAGAGGTAAAGCCCAATATCAAGACGTAAAGGCCAAAATCTAGATGTAAAGCCCAACTTCTAGATCTAAAGCCCAAAATATAGATGTAAAGCCCAACTTCTAAATCTAAAGCCCAACATCTAGAGGTAAAGACCAATATCTAGAGGTAAAACCCAACATCTAGAGGTAAAGCCAGATATCTAGAGGTAAAGCCCAACATCTAGAGGAAAAGCAAAATATATAGATTTCAAACCCAAATTCTAGAGTTCAATCCCAACATCTAGAGGTAAATCCCAAAGTCTAGATGTAAAGCTCAACTTCCAGATTTAAAGTCAAAAATCTAAATGTAAATACCAATACCTAGATGTAAAACCCAAAATCCAGAGGTAAAGCCCAACATCTAGAGATAAAGTCAGATATATAGATCTAAACCCCAAAATCTAGAGGTGAAGCCCAATATCTAGACGTAAAGCCCAAAATCTAGATGTAAAGCCCAACTTCTAGATCTAAAGCCCAAAATATAGCTGTAAAGCTCAACTTCTAAATCTAAAGCCCAACATCTAGAGGTAAGGCCCAATATCTAGTGTTTAAGCGCATCATTTAGAGGTAAAGCCCAAAATCTAGATGTAAAGCCCAACTTCTAGAGGTAAAGCCCATCATCTAGTCCTACAGCCCAATGTCTGCAGGTAAAGTCCAACTTACAGAGGTGAAGGCAAACATCTAGATGTAAAACCCAAAATCCAGAGGTAAAGCCCAACATCTAGAGGAAAAGCCAAATATATAGATTTAAAACCCAGAATCTAGAGGTAAAGCCCAATATCTAGACGTAAAGCCCAAAATCTAGATATAAAGCCCAAATTCTAGATCTAACACCCAAAATCTAGAGGTAAAGACCAATATCTAGAGGTAAAACCCAACATCTAGAGGTAAAGCCAGATATCTAGAGGTAAAGCCCAACATCTAGAGGAAAAGCAAAATATATAGTTTTCAAACCCAAATTCTAGAGTTCAATCCCAACATCTAGAGGTAAAGCCCAAAATCTAGATGCAAAGCCCAACTTCTAGAGGTAAAGCCCATCATCTAGTCCTACAGCCCAATGTCTGCAGGTAAAGCCCAACTTACAGAGGTGAAGGCAAACATCTAGATGTAAAACCCAAAATCTAGAGGTAAAGCCCAACATCTAGAGGAAAAGCCAAATATATAGATTTAAAACCCAAAATATAGAGGTAAAGCCCAATATCTAGACCTAAAGCCCCAAATCTATATGTAAAGCCCAAATTCTAGATCTAACGCCCAAAATCTAGAGATAAAGACCAATATCTAGAGGTAAAACCCAACATCTAGAGGTAAAGCCAGATATCTAAGGTAAAGCCCAACATCTAGAGGAAAAGCAAAATATATAGATTTCAAACCCAAATTCTAGAGTTCAATCCCAACATCTAGAGGTAAATCCCAAAGTCTAGATGTAAAGCTCAACTTCCAGATTTAAAGTCAAAAATCTAAATGTAAATACCAATACCTAGAGGTAGAGCCCAAAATGTAGAGGTAAAGCCCAACATCTAGAGATAAAGTCAGATATATAGATCTAAACCCCAAAATCTAGAGGTGAAGCCCAATATCTAGACGTAAAGCCCAAAATCTAGATGTAAAGCCCAACTTCTAGATCTAAAGCCCAAAATATAGCTGTAAAGCTCAACTTCTAAATCTAAAGCCCAACATCTAGAGGTAAGGCCCAATATCTAGTGTTTAAGCGCATCATTTAGAGGTAAAGCCCAAAATCTAGATGTAAAGCCCAACTTCTAGAGGTAAAGCCCATCATCTAGTCCTACAGCCCAATGTCTGCAGGTAAAGTCCAACTTACAGAGGTGAAGGCAAACATCTAGATGTAAAACCCAAAATCCAGAGGTAAAGCCCAACATCTAGAGGAAAAGCCAAATATATAGATTTAAAACCCAGAATCTAGAGGTAAAGCCCAATATCTAGACGTAAAGCCCAAAATCTAGATATAAAGCCCAAATTCTAGATCTAACACCCAAAATCTAGAGGTAAAGACCAATATCTAGAGGTAAAACCCAACATCTAGAGGTAAAGCCAGATATCTAGAGGTAAAGCCCAACATCTAGAGGAAAAGCAAAATATATAGTTTTCAAACCCAAATTCTAGAGTTCAATCCCAACATCTAGAGGTAAAGCCCAAAATCTAGATGCAAAGCCCAACTTCTAGAGGTAAAGCCCATCATCTAGTCCTACAGCCCAATGTCTGCAGGTAAAGCCCAACTTACAGAGGTGAAGGCAAACATCTAGATGTAAAACCCAAAATCTAGAGGTAAAGCCCAACATCTAGAGGAAAAGCCAAATATATAGATTTAAAACCCAAAATATAGAGGTAAAGCCCAATATCTAGACCTAAAGCCCCAAATCTATATGTAAAGCCCAAATTCTAGATCTAACGCCCAAAATCTAGAGATAAAGACCAATATCTAGAGGTAAAACCCAACATCTAGAGGTAAAGCCAGATATCTAAGGTAAAGCCCAACATCTAGAGGAAAAGCAAAATATATAGATTTCAAACCCAAATTCTAGAGTTCAATCCCAACATCTAGAGGTAAATCCCAAAGTCTAGATGTAAAGCTCAACTTCCAGTTTTAAAGTCAAAAATCTAAATGTAAATACCAATACCTAGAGGTAGAGCCCAAAATGTAGAGGTAAAGCCCAACATCTAGAGATAAAGCCAGATATATAGATCTAAACCCCAAAATCTAGACGTGAAGCCCAATATCTAGACGTAAAGCCCAAAATCTAGATGTAAAGCCCAACTTCTAGATCTAAAGCCCAAAATATAGCTGTAAAGCCCAACTTCTAAATCTAAAGCCCAACATCTAGAGGTAAGGCCCAATATTGAGTTTTTTAGCACATCATTTAGAGGTAAAGCCCAAAATCTAGATGTAAAGCCCAACTTCTAGAGGTAAAGCCCATCATCTAGTCCTACAGCCCAATGTCTGCAGGTAAAGTCCAACTTACAGAGGTGAAGGCAAACATCTAGATGTAAAACCCAAAATCCAGAGGTAAAGCCCAACATCTAGAGGAAAAGCCAAATATATAGATTTAAAACCCAGAATCTAGAGGTAAAGCCCAATATCTAGACGTAAAGCCCAAAATCTAGATGTAAAGCCCAACTTCTAGATCTAAAGCCCAAAATCTAGATGTAAAGCCCAAATTCTAGATCTAACACCCAAAATCTAGAGGTAAAGACCAATATCTAGAGGTAAAACCCAACATCTAGAGGTAAAGCCAGATATCTAGAGGTAAAGCCCAACATCTAGAGGAAAAGCAAAATATATAGATTTCAAACCCAAATTCTAGAGTTCAATCCCAACATCTAGAGGTAAAGCCCAACTTCCAGAGTTAAAGTCCAAAATCTAGAGGTAAACACCAATACCTAGAGTTAGAGCCCAAAATCTAGAGATAAAGCCCAACATCTAGGGATAAAGCCAGATATATAGATTTAAAATCCAAAATCTGGAGGTAAAGCCCAACATCTAGAGCTAAAGCCCCAAATCTAGATGTAAAGCCCAATTGCTAGATCTAAAGCCAAATAGTCTAGAGGTAAAGCCCAACATGTAGAGGTAAAGACTAAGATCTAGAGGTGAATTCCAATATCTAGTGTTGAAGCCTGACACCTACAGTTAAAGCCAAACATCTAGATGTACAACCCAACTTCTAGAGGTAAAGCCGAATATCTAGAGTTAAAGCGCATCCTTTAGAGTAAAGCCCAAAATCTAGAGTTAAAGCCCAACATCTAGAGGGAAAGCCCAGAATCTAGATGTAAAGCCTAACATCTAGAGGTGAATTCCAAAATCAAGTGTTAAGGCCTGACATCTACAGTTAAATCCAACCATATAGATATAACCCCCAACTTCTAGAGGTAAGGCCCAAAATCTAGAGGTAAAGCCCAACAGCTGGAGTTAAAGCCGAACGTCTTGAGGTAAAGCCCAAAGTCTAGAGTTAAAGCCCAACTTCTAGAGGTAAAGCCCAACATCTAGACGTAAAGCCAGATATCTGACGGTAAAGCCCAACATCTAGAGGAAAAGCCAAATATATAGATTTAAAACCCAAAATCTAGAGATAAAGCCGAACATCTAAATGTAAAGCAAAACATCTAGATGTAATCCAAACATCTAGAGGTAAAGCCTAACATCTAGAGGTGAAACACAACATATAGAGGTATAACCCAACATCAAGAGATAAAGACCAACATCTAAATGTAAAGCAAAACATCTAGATGTAAAACCCTACATCTAGAGGTAAAGTCCAATAGCTAGACCTAAAGACCAACATCTAGAGGTAAAACCCAACATCTAGTGGTAAAGCCCAACGTCTGGAGGTAAAGCCCAGATTCTAGAGAGAAGCCAAAAATCCAGATGGAAAACCCAAAATCTAGAGGTAAAGCCCAACATCTACAGGTAAATCCAGATATCTAGGGGTAAAGCCCAACATCTAGAGGAAAAGCCAAATATATAGATATAAAACCCAAAATCTAGAGGTAAAGCCCAATATCTAGACGTAAAGCCCAAAATCTAGATGAAAAGCACAACTTCTAGATCTAAAGCCCAACATCTAGAGGTAAATACCAATAGCTAGAGGTAAAACCCAACATCTAGAGGTAAAGCCAGATATCTAGAGGTAAAGCCCAACGTCCGGAGGTAAAGCCCATCATCTAGTCCTACAGCCCAATATCTGCAGGTAAAGCCCAACTTACAGAGGTGAAGGCAAACATCTAGATGTAAAACCCCAAATCTAGAGGTAAAGCCCAACATCTAGAGGAAAAGCCAAATATATATATATTTAAAACCCAAAATCTAGAGGTAAAGCCCAACATCTAGAGGTAAAGCCAGATATCTAGGGGTAAAGGCCAACATCTAGAGGAAAAGCCAAATATATAGATTTAAAACCCAAAATCTAGAGGTAAAGCCCAATATCAAGACGTAAAGGCCAAAATCTAGATGTAAAGCCCAACTTCTAGATCTAAAGCCCAAAATATAGATGTAAAGCCCAACTTCTAAATCTAAAGCCCAACATCTAGAGGTAAAGACCAATATCTAGAGGTAAAACCCAACATCTAGAGGTAAAGCCAGATATCTAGAGGTAAAGCCCAACATCTAGAGGAAAAGCAAAATATATAGATTTCAAACCCAAATTCTAGAGTTCAATCCCAACATCTAGAGGTAAATCCCAAAGTCTAGATGTAAAGCTCAACTTCCAGATTTAAAGTCAAAAATCTAAATGTAAATACCAATACCTAGAGGTAGAGCCCAAAATGTAGAGGTAAAGCCCAACATCTAGAGATAAAGTCAGATATATAGATCTAAACCCCAAAATCTAGAGGTGAAGCCCAATATCTAGACGTAAAGCCCAAAATCTAGATGTAAAGCCCAACTTCTAGATCTAAAGCCCAAAATATAGCTGTAAAGCTCAACTTCTAAATCTAAAGCCCAACATCTAGAGGTAAGGCCCAATATCTAGTGTTTAAGCGCATCATTTAGAGGTAAAGCCCAAAATCTAGATGTAAAGCCCAACTTCTAGAGGTAAAGCCCATCATCTAGTCCTACAGCCCAATGTCTGCAGGTAAAGTCCAACTTACAGAGGTGAAGGCAAACATCTAGATGTAAAACCCAAAATCCAGAGGTAAAGCCCAACATCTAGAGGAAAAGCCAAATATATAGATTTAAAACCCAGAATCTAGAGGTAAAGCCCAATATCTAGACGTAAAGCCCAAAATCTAGATGTAAAGACCAACTTCTAGATCTAAAGCCCAAAATCTAGATATAAAGCCCAAATTCTAGATCTAACACCCAAAATCTAGAGGTAAAGACCAATATCTAGAGGTAAAACCCAACATCTAGAGGTAAAGCCAGATATCTAGAGGTAAAGCCCAACATCTAGAGGAAAAGCAAAATATATAGTTTTCAAACCCAAATTCTAGAGTTCAATCCCAACTTCTAGAGGTAAAGCCCATCATCTAGTCCTACAGCCCAATGTCTGCAGGTAAAGCCCAACTTACAGAGGTGAAGGCAAACATCTAGATGTAAAACCCAAAATCTAGAGGTAAAGCCCAACATCTAGAGGAAAAGCCAAATATATAGATTTAAAACCCAAAATATAGAGGTAAAGCCCAATATCTAGACCTAAAGCCCCAAATCTATATGTAAAGCCCAAACTCTAGATCTAACGCCCAAAATCTAGAGATAAAGACCAATATCTAGAGGTAAAACCCAACATCTAGAGGTAAAGCCAGATATCTAAGGTAAAGCCCAACATCTAGAGGAAAAGCAAAATATATAGATTTCAAACCCAAATTCTAGAGTTCAATCCCAACATCTAGAGGTAAAGCCCAACTTCCAGAGTTAAAGTCCAAAATCTAGAGGTAAACACCAATACCTAGAGTTAGAGCCCAAAATCTAGAGATAAAGCCCAACATCTAGAGATAAAGCCAGATATATAGATTTAAAATCCACAATCTGGAGGTAAAGCCCAACATCTAGAGCTAAAGCCCCAAATCTAGATGTAAAGCCCAATTGCTAGATCTAAAGCCAAATACTCTAGAGGTAAAGCCCAACATGTAGAGGTAAAGACTAAGATCTAGAGGTGAATTCCAATATCTAGTGTTAAAGCCTGACACCTACAGTTAAAGCCAAACATCTAGATGTACAACCCAACTTCTAGAGGTAAAGCCGAATATCTAGAGTTAAAGCGCATCCTTTAGAGTAAAGCCCAAAATCTAGAGTTAAAGCCCAACATCTAGAGGGAAAGCCCAGAATCTAGATGTAAAGCCTAACATCTAGAGGTGAATTCCAAAATCAAGTGTTAAGGCCTGACATCTACAGTTAAATCCAACCATATAGATATAACCCCCAACTTCTAGAGGTAAGGCCCAAAATCTAGAGGGAAAGCCCAACAGCTGGAGTTAAAGCCGAACGTCTTGAGGTAAAGCCCAAAGTCTAGAGTTAAAGAACAACTTCTAGAGGTAAAGCCCAACATCTAGACGTAAAGCCAGATATCTGACGGTAAAGCCCAACATCTAGAGGAAAAGCCAAATATATAGATTTAAAACCCAAAATCTAGAGATAAAGCCGAACATCTAAATGTAAAGCAAAACATCTAGATGTAATCCAAACATCTAGAGGTAAAGCCTAACATCTAGAGGTGAAGCACAACATATAGAGGTATAACCCAACATCAAGAGATAAAGACCAACATCTAAATGTAAAGCAAAACATCTAGATGTAAAACCCTACATCTAGAGGTAAAGTCCAATATCTAGACCTAAAGACCAACATCTAGAGGTAAAACCCAACATCTAGTGGTAAAGCCCAACGTCTGGAGGTAAAGCCCAGATTCTAGAGAGAAGCCAAAAATCCAGATGGAAAACCCAAAATCTAGAGGTAAAGCCCAACATCTACAGGTAAATCCAGATATCTAGGGGTAAAGCCCAACATCTAGAGGAAAAGCCAAATATATAGATATAAAACCCAAAATCTAGAGGGAAAGCCCAATATCTAGACGTAAAGCCCAAAATCTAGATGAAAAGCACAACTTCTAGATCTAAAGCCCAACATCTAGAGGTAAAGACCAATAGCTAGAGGTAAAACCCAACATCTAGAGGTAAAGCCAGATATCTAGAGGTAAAGCCCGACGTCTGGAGGTAAAGCTCATCATCTAGTCCTACAGCCCAATGCCTGCAGGTAAAGCCCAACTTACAGAGGTGAAGTCAAACATCTAGATGTAAAACCCCAAATCTAGAGGTAAAGCCCAACATCTAGAGGAAAAGCCAAATATATATATATTTAAAACCCAAAATCTAGAGGTAAAGTCCAACATCTAGGGGTAAAGCCAGATATCTAGGGGTAAAGGCCAACATCTAGAGGAAAAGCCAAATATATACATTTAAAACCCAAAATCTAGAGGTAAAGCCCAATATAAAGACGTAAAGGCCAAAATCTAGATGTAAAGCCCAGCTTCTTGATCTAAAGCCCAAAATCTAGATGTAAAGCACAACTTCTAGATCTAAAGCCCAACATCTAGAGGTAAGGCCCAATATTTAGTGTTTAAGCGCATCATTTAGAGGTAAAGCCCAAAATCTAGATGTAAAGCCCAACTTCTAGAGGTAAAGCCCATCATCTAGTCCTACAGCCCAATGTCTGCAGGTAAAGTCCAACTTACAGAGGTGAAGGCAAACATCTAGATGTAAAACCCAAAATCCAGAGGTAAAGCCCAACATCTAGAGGAAAAGCCAAATATATAGATTTAAAACCCAGAATCTAGAGGTAAAGCCCAATATCTAGACGTAAAGCCCAAAATCTAGATGTAAAGCCCAAATTCTAGATCTAAAGCCCAAAATATAGATGTAAAGCTCAACTTCTAAATCTAAAGCCCAACATCTAGAGGTAAGGCCCAATATTTAGAGTTTAAGCTCATCATTTAGAGGTAAAGCCCAAAATCTAGAGTTAAAGCCCAACTTCTAGAGGTAAAGCCCATCATCTAGTCCTACAGCCCAATGTCTGCAGGTAAAGCCCAACTTACAGAGGTGAAGGCAAACATCTAGATGTAAAACCCAAAATCTAGAGGTAAAGACCAATATCTAGACTTAAAGCCCAAAATCTATATGTAAAGCCCAACTTCTAGATCTAAAGCCCAAAATATAGCTGTAAAGCTCAACTTCTAGATCTAAAGCCCAACATCTAGAGGTAAGGCCCAATATCTAGTGTTTAAGCGCATCATTTAGAGGTAAAGCCCAAAATCTAGATGTAAAGCCCAACTTCTAGAGGTAAAGCCCATCATCTAGTCCTACAGCCCAATGTCTGCAGGTAAAGTCCAACTTACAGAGGTGAAGGCAAACATCTAGATGTAAAACCCAAAATCCAGAGGTAAAGCCCAGCATCTAGAGGAAAAGCCAAATATATAGATTTAAAACCCAGAATCTAGAGGTAAAGCCCAATATCTAGACGTAAAGCCCAAAATCTAGATGTAAAGACCAACTTCTAGATCTAAAGCCCAAAATCTAGATATAAAGCCCAAATTCTAGATCTAACACCCAAAATCTAGAGGTAAAGACCAATATCTAGAGGTAAAACCCAACATCTAGAGGTAAAGCCAGATATCTAGAGGTAAAGCCCAACATCTAGAGGAAAAGCAAAATATATAGTTTTCAAACCCAAATTCTAGAGTTCAATCCCAACATCTAGAGGTAAAGCCCAAAATCTAGATGCAAAGCCCAACTTCTAGAGGTAAAGCCCATCATCTAGTCCTACAGCCCAATGTCTGCAGGTAAAGCCCAACTTACAGAGGTGAAGGCAAACATCTAGATGTAAAACCCAAAATCTAGAGGTAAAGCCCAACATCTAGAGGAAAAGCCAAATATATAGATTTAAAACCCAAAATATAGAGGTAAAGCCCAATATCTAGACCTAAAGCCCCAAATCTATATGTAAAGCCCAAATTCTAGATCTAACGCCCAAAATCTAGAGATAAAGACCAATATCTAGAGGTAAAACCCAACATCTAGAGGTAAAGCCAGATATCTAAGGTAAAGCCCAACATCTAGAGGAAAAGCAAAATATATAGATTTCAAACCCAAATTCTAGAGTTCAATCCCAACATCTAGAGGTAAAGCCCAACTTCCAGAGTTAAAGTCCAAAATCTAGAGGTAAACACCAATACCTAGAGTTAGAGCCCAAAATCTAGAGATAAAGCCCAACATCTAGAGATAAAGCCAGATATATAGATTTAAAATCCACAATCTGGAGGTAAAGCCCAACATCTAGAGCTAAAGCCCCAAATCTAGATGTAAAGCCCAATTGCTAGATCTAAAGCCAAATACTCTAGAGGTAAAGCCCAACATGTAGAGGTAAAGACTAAGATCTAGAGGTGAATTCCAATATCTAGTGTTAAAGGCCGACACCTACATTTAAAGCCAAACATCTAGATGTACAACCCAACTTCTAGAGGTAAAGCCGAATATCTAGAGTTAAAGCGCATCCTTTCGAGTAAAGCCCAAAATCTAGAGTTAAAGCCCAACATCTAGAGGGAAAGCCCAGAATCTAGATGTAAAGCCTAACATCTAGAGGTGAATTCCAAAATCAAGTGTTAAGGCCTGACATCTACAGTTAAATCCAACCATATAGATATAACCCCCAACTTCTAGAGGTAAGGCCCAAAATCTAGAGGGAAAGCCCAACAGCTGGAGTTAAAGCCGAACGTCTTGAGGTAAAGCCCAAAGTCTAGAGTTAAAGAACAACTTCTAGAGGTAAAGCCCAACATCTAGACGTAAAGCCAGATATCTGACGGTAAAGCCCAACATCTAGAGGAAAAGCCAAATATATAGATTTAAAACCCAAAATCTAGAGATAAAGCCGAACATCTAAATGTAAAGCAAAACATCTAGATGTAATCCAAACATCTAGAGGTAAAGCCTAACATCTAGAGGTGAAGCACAACATATAGAGGTATAACCCAACATCAAGAGATAAAGACCAACATCTAAATGTAAAGCAAAACATCTAGATGTAAAACCCTACATCTAGAGGTAAAGTCCAATATCTAGACCTAAAGACCAACATCTAGAGGTAAAACCCAACATCTAGTGGTAAAGCCCAACGTCTGGAGGTAAAGCCCAGATTCTAGAGAGAAGCCAAAAATCCAGATGGAAAACCCAAAATCTAGAGGTAAAGCCCAACATCTACAGGTAAATCCAGATATCTAGGGGTAAAGCCCAACATCTAGAGGAAAAGCCAAATATATAGATATAAAACCCAAAATCTAGAGGGAAAGCCCAATATCTAGACGTAAAGCCCAAAATCTAGATGAAAAGCACAACTTCTAGATCTAAAGCCCAACATCTAGAGGTAAAGACCAATAGCTAGAGGTAAAACCCAACATCTAGAGGTAAAGCCAGATATCTAGAGGTAAAGCCCGACGTCTGGAGGTAAAGCTCATCATCTAGTCCTACAGCCCAATGCCTGCAGGTAAAGCCCAACTTACAGAGGTGAAGTCAAACATCTAGATGTAAAACCCCAAATCGAGAGGTAAAGCCCAACATCTAGAGGAAAAGCCAAATATATATATATTTAAAACCCAAAATCTAGAGGTAAAGTCCAACATCTAGGGGTAAAGCCAGATATCTAGGGGTAAAGGCCAACATCTAGAGGAAAAGCCAAATATATACATTTAAAACCCAAAATCTAGAGGTAAAGCCCAATATAAAGACGTAAAGGCCAAAATCTAGATGTAAAGCCCAGCTTCTTGATCTAAAGCCCAAAATCTAGATGTAAAGCACAACTTCTAGATCTAAAGCCCAACATCTAGAGGTAAGGCCCAATATTTAGTGTTTAAGCGCATCATTTAGAGGTAAAGCCCAAAATCTAGATGTAAAGCCCAACTTCTAGAGGTAAAGCCCATCATCTAGTCCTACAGCCCAATGTCTGCAGGTAAAGTCCAACTTACAGAGGTGAAGGCAAACATCTAGATGTAAAACCCAAAATCCAGAGGTAAAGCCCAACATCTAGAGGAAAAGCCAAATATATAGATTTAAAACCCAGAATCTAGAGGTAAAGCCCAATATCTAGACGTAAAGCCCAAAATCTAGATGTAAAGCCCAAATTCTAGATCTAAAGCCCAAAATATAGATGTAAAGCTCAACTTCTAAATCTAAAGCCCAACATCTAGAGGTAAGGCCCAATATTTAGAGTTTAAGCTCATCATTTAGAGGTAAAGCCCAAAATCTAGAGTTAAAGCCCAACTTCTAGAGGTAAAGCCCATCATCTAGTCCTACAGCCCAATGTCTGCAGGTAAAGCCCAACTTACAGAGGTGAAGGCAAACATCTAGATGTAAAACCCAAAATCTAGAGGTAAAGACCAATATCTAGACTTAAAGCCCAAAATCTAGATGTAAAGCCCAACTTCTAGATCTAAAGCCCAAAATATAGCTGTAAAGCTCAACTTCTAGATCTAAAGCCCAACATCTAGAGGTAAGGCCCAATATCTAGTGTTTAAGCGCATCATTTAGAGGTAAAGCCCAAAATCTAGATGTAAAGCCCAACTTCTAGAGGTAAAGCCCATCATCTAGTCCTACAGCCCAATGTCTGCAGGTAAAGTCCAACTTACAGAGGTGAAGGCAAACATCTAGATGTAAAACCCAAAATCCAGAGGTAAAGCCCAACATCTAGAGGAAAAGCCAAATATATAGATTTAAAACCCAGAATCTAGAGGTAAAGCCCAATATCTAGACGTAAAGCCCAAAATCTAGATGTAAAGACCAACTTCTAGATCTAAAGCCCAAAATCTAGATATAAAGCCCAAATTCTAGATCTAACACCCAAAATCTAGAGGTAAAGACCAATATCTAGAGGTAAAACCCAACATCTAGAGGTAAAGCCAGATATCTAGAGGTAAAGCCCAACATCTAGAGGAAAAGCAAAATATATAGTTTTCAAACCCAAATTCTAGAGTTCAATCCCAACATCTAGAGGTAAAGCCCAAAATCTAGATGCAAAGCCCAACTTCTAGAGGTAAAGCCCATCATCTAGTCCTACAGCCCAATGTCTGCAGGTAAAGCCCAACTTACAGAGGTGAAGGCAAACATCTAGATGTAAAACCCAAAATCTAGAGGTAAAGCCCAACATCTAGAGGAAAAGCCAAATATATAGATTTAAAACCCAAAATATAGAGGTAAAGCCCAATATCTAGACCTAAAGCCCCAAATCTATATGTAAAGCCCAAATTCTAGATCTAACGCCCAAAATCTAGAGATAAAGACCAATATCTAGAGGTAAAACCCAACATCTAGAGGTAAAGCCAGATATCTAAGGTAAAGCCCAACATCTAGAGGAAAAGCAAAATATATAGATTTCAAACCCAAATTCTAGAGTTCAATCCCAACATCTAGAGGTAAAGCCCAACTTCCAGAGTTAAAGTCCAAAATCTAGAGGTAAACACCAATACCTAGAGTTAGAGCCCAAAATCTAGAGATAAAGCCCAACATCTAGAGATAAAGCCAGATATATAGATTTAAAATCCACAATCTGGAGGTAAAGCCCAACATCTAGAGCTAAAGCCCCAAATCTAGATGTAAAGCCCAATTGCTAGATCTAAAGCCAAATACTCTAGAGGTAAAGCCCAACATGTAGAGGTAAAGACTAAGATCTAGAGGTGAATTCCAATATCTAGTGTTAAAGGCCGACACCTACATTTAAAGCCAAACATCTAGATGTACAACCCAACTTCTAGAGGTAAAGCCGAATATCTAGAGTTAAAGCGCATCCTTTCGAGTAAAGCCCAAAATCTAGAGTTAAAGCCCAACATCTAGAGGGAAAGCCCAGAATCTAGATGTAAAGCCTAACATCTAGAGGTGAATTCCAAAATCAAGTGTTAAGGCCTGACATCTACAGTTAAATCCAACCATATAGATATAACCCCCAACTTCTAGAGGTAAGGCCCAAAATCTAGAGGGAAAGCCCAACAGCTGGAGTTAAAGCCGAACGTCTTGAGGTAAAGCCCAAAGTCTAGAGTTAAAGAACAACTTCTAGAGGTAAAGCCCAACATCTAGACGTAAAGCCAGATATCTGACGGTAAAGCCCAACATCTAGAGGAAAAGCCAAATATATAGATTTAAAACCCAAAATCTAGAGATAAAGCCGAACATCTAAATGTAAAGCAAAACATCTAGATGTAATCCAAACATCTAGAGGTAAAGCCTAACATCTAGAGGTGAAGCACAACATATAGAGGTATAACCCAACATCAAGAGATAAAGACCAACATCTAAATGTAAAGCAAAACATCTAGATGTAAAACCCTACATCTAGAGGTAAAGTCCAATATCTAGACCTAAAGACCAACATCTAGAGGTAAAACCCAACATCTAGTGGTAAAGCCCAACGTCTGGAGGTAAAGCCCAGATTCTAGAGAGAAGCCAAAAATCCAGATGGAAAACCCAAAATCTAGAGGTAAAGCCCAACATCTACAGGTAAATCCAGATATCTAGGGGTAAAGCCCAACATCTAGAGGAAAAGCCAAATATATAGATATAAAACCCAAAATCTAGAGGGAAAGCGCAATATCTAGACGTAAAGCCCAAAATCTAGATGAAAAGCACAACTTCTAGATCTAAAGCCCAACATCTAGAGGTAAAGACCAATAGCTAGAGGTAAAACCCAACATCTAGAGGTAAAGCCAGATATCTAGAGGTAAAGCCCGACGTCTGGAGGTAAAGCTCATCATCTAGTCCTACAGCCCAATGCCTGCAGGTAAAGCCCAACTTACAGAGGTGAAGTCAAACATCTAGATGTAAAACCCCAAATCGAGAGGTAAAGCCCAACATCTAGAGGAAAAGCCAAATATATATATATTTAAAACCCAAAATCTAGAGGTAAAGTCCAACATCTAGGGGTAAAGCCAGATATCTAGGGGTAAAGGCCAACATCTAGAGGAAAAGCCAAATATATACATTTAAAACCCAAAATCTAGAGGTAAAGCCCAATATAAAGACGTAAAGGCCAAAATCTAGATGTAAAGCCCAGCTTCTTGATCTAAAGCCCAAAATCTAGATGTAAAGCACAACTTCTAGATCTAAAGCCCAACATCTAGAGGTAAGGCCCAATATTTAGTGTTTAAGCGCATCATTTAGAGGTAAAGCCCAAAATCTAGATGTAAAGCCCAACTTCTAGAGGTAAAGCCCATCATCTAGTCCTACAGCCCAATGTCTGCAGGTAAAGTCCAACTTACAGAGGTGAAGGCAAACATCTAGATGTAAAACCCAAAATCCAGAGGTAAAGCCCAACATCTAGAGGAAAAGCCAAATATATAGATTTAAAACCCAAAATCTACAGGTAAAGCCCAATATCTAGATGTAAAGCCCAAAATCTAGATCTAAAGCCCAACTTCTAGATCTAAAGCCCAAATTCTAGATCTAACACCCAAAATCTCGAGGTAAAGACCAATATCTAGTGGTAAAACCCAACATCTAGAGGTAAAGCCAGATATCTAGAGGTAAAGCCCAACATCTAGAGGAAAAGCAAAATATATAGATTTCAAACCCAAATTCTAGAGTTCAATCCCAACATCTAGAGGTAAAGCCCAACTTCCAGAGTTAAAGTCCAAAATCTAGAGGTAAACACCAATACCTAGAGTTAGAGCCCAAAATCTAGAGATAAAGCCCAACATCTAGAGATAAAGCCAGATATATAGATTTAAAATCCAAAATCTGGAGGTAAAGCCCAACATCTAGAGCTAAAGCCCCAAATCTAGATGTAAAGCCCAATTGCTAGATCTAAAGCCAAATACTCTAGAGGTAAAGCCCAACATGTAGAGGTAAAGACTAAGATCTAGAGGTGAATTCCAATATCTAGTGTTAAAGCCTGACACCTACAGTTAAAGCCAAACATCTAGATGTAAAACCCAACTTCTAGAGGTAAAGCCGAATATCTAGAGTTAAAGCGCATCCTTTCGAGTAAAGCCCAAAATCTAGAGTTAAAGCCCAACTTCTAGAGGGAAAGCCCAGAATCTAGATGTAAAGCCTAACATCTAGAGGTGAATTCCAAAATCAAGTGTTAAGGCCTGACATCTACAGTTAAATCCAACCATATAGATATAACCCCCAACTTCTAGAGGTAAGGCCTAAAATCTAGAGGTAAAGCCCAACAGCTAGAGTTAAAGACGAACGTCTTGAGGTAAAGCACAAATTCTAGAGTTAAAGCCCAACTTCTAGAGGTAAAGCCCAACATCTAGACGTAAAGCCAGATATCTGACGGTAAAGCCCAACATCTAGAGGAAAAGCCAAATGTATAGATTTAAAACCCAAAATCTAGACATAAAGCCGAACATCTAAATGTAAAGCAAAACATCTAGATGTAATCCAAACATCTAGAGGTAAAGCCTAACATCTAGAGGTGAAGCACAACATATAGAGGTATAACCCAACATCAAGAGATAAAGACCAACATCTAAATGTAAAGCAAAACATCTAGATGTAAAACCCTACATCTAGAGGTAAAGTCCAATATCTAGACCTAAAGACCAACATCTAGAGGTAAAACCCAACATCTAGTGGTAAAGCCCAACGTCTGGAGGTAAAGCCCAGATTCTAGAGAGAAGCCAAAAATCCAGATGGAAAACCCAAAATCTAGAGGTAAAGCCCAACATCTACAGGTAAATCCAGATATCTAGGGGTAAAGCCCAACATCTAGAGGAAAAGTCAAATATATCGATATAAAACCCAAAATCTAGAGGGAAAGCCCAATATCTAGACGTAAAGCCCAAAATCTAGATGAAAAGCACAACTTCTAGATCTAAAGCCCAACATCTAGAGGTAAAGACCAATAGCTAGAGGTAAAACCCAACATCTAGAGGTAAAGCCAGATATCTAGAGGTAAAGACCAATGTCTGCAGGTAAAGCCCAACTTACAGAGGTGAAGGCAAACATCTAGATGTAAAACCCCAAATCTAGAGGTAAAGCCCAACATCTACAGGAAAAGCCAAATATATATATATTTAAAACCCAAAATCTAGAGGTAAAGCCCAACATCTAGAGGTAAAGCCAGATATCTAGGGTTAAAGCCCAACATCTAGAGGAAAAGCCAAATATATAGATTTAAAACCCAAAATCTAGAGGTAAAGCCCAATATCAAGACGTAAAGCCCAAAATCTAGATGTAAAGTCCAGCTTCTTGATCTAAAGCCCAAAATCTAGATGTAAAGCCCAAATTCTAGATCTAACGCCCAAAATCTAGAGATAAAGACCAATATCTAGAGGTAAAACCCAAGATCTAGAGGTAAAGCCAGATATCTAGAGGTAAAGCCCAACATCTAGAGGAAAAGCAAAATATATAGATTTCAAACCCAAATTCTAGAGTTCAATCCCAACATCTAGAGGTAAATCCCAAAGTCTAGATGTAAAGCTCAACTTCCAGTTTTAAAGTCAAAAATCTAAATGTAAATACCAATACCTAGAGGTAGAGCCCAAAATGTAGAGGTAAAGCCCAACATCTAGAGATAAAGCCAGATATATAGATCTAAACCCCAAAATCTAGAGGTGAAGCCCAATATCTAGACGTAAAGCCCAAAATCTAGATGTAAAGCCCAACTTCTAGATCTAAAGCCCAAAATATAGCTGTAAAGCCCAACTTCTAAATCTAAAGCCCAACATCTAGAGGTAAAGCCCAATATTTAGAGTTTAAGCGCATCATTTAGAGGTAAAGCCCAAAATCTAGATGTAAAGCCCAACTTCTAGAGGTAAAGCCCATCATCTAGTCCTACAGCCCAATGTCTGCAGGTAAAGCCCAACTTACAGAGGTGAAGGCAAACATCCAAATGTAAAACCCAAAATCTAGAGGTAAAGCCCAACATCTAGAGGAAAAGCCAAATATATAGATTTAAAACCCAAAATCTAGAGGTAAAGCCCAATACCTAGACCTAAAGCCCAAAATCTAGATGTAAAGCCCAACTTCTAGACCTAAAGCCCAAAATCTAGATGTAAAGCCCAAATTCTAGATCTAACACCCAAAATCTAGAGGTAAAGACCAATATCTAGTGGTAAAACCCAAGATCTAGAGGTAAAGCCAGATATCTAGAGGTAAAGCCCAACATCTAGAGGAAAAGCAAAATATATAGATTTCAAACCCAAATTCTAGAGTTCAATCCCAACATCTAGAGGTAAATCCCAAAGTCTAGATGTAAAGCTCAACTTCCAGATTTAAAGTCAAAAATCTAAATGTAAATACCAATACCTAGAGGTAGAGCCCAAAATGTAGAGGTAAAGCCCAACATCTAGAGATAAAGCCAGATATATAGATCTAAACCCCAAAATCTAGAGGTGAAGCCAAATATTTAGATGTAAAGCCCCACTTCTAGATGTAAAGCCCAACTTCTAGATCTAAAGCCCAAAATATAGCTGTAAAGCCCAAGTTCTAAATCTAAAGCCCAACATCTAGAGGTAAAGCCCAATATTTAGAGTATAAGCACATCATTTAGAGGTAAAGCCCAAAATCTAGATGTAAAGCCCAACTTCTGGAGGTAAAGCCCATCATCTAGTCCTACAGCCCAATGTCTGCAGGTAAAGCCCAACTTACAGAGGTGAAGGCAAACATCTAGATATAAAACCCCAAATCTAGAGGTAAAGCTCAACGTCTAGAGGAAAAGCCAAATATATATATATTTAAAACCCAAAATCTAGAGGTAAAGCCAGATATCTAGCGGTAAAGGCCAACATCTAGAGGAAAAGCCAAATATATAGATTTAAAACCAAAAATCTAGAGGTAAAGCCCAATATCAAGACGTAAAGGCCAAAATCTAGATGTAAAGCCCAACTTCTTGATCTAAAGCCCAAAATCTAGATGTAAAGCCCAAATTCTAGATCTAACGCCCAAAATCTAGAGATAAAGACCAATATCTAGAGGTAAAACCCAACATCTAGAGGTAAAGCCAGATATCTAGAGGTAAAGCCCAACATCTAGAGGAAAAGCAAAATATATAGATTTCAAACCCAAATTCTAGAGTTCAATCCCAACATCTAGAGGTAAATCCCAAAGTCTAGATGTAAAGCTCAACTTCCAGATTTAAAGTCAAAAATCTAAAGGTAAATACCAATACCTAGAGGTAGAGCCCAAAATGTAGAGGTAAAGCCCAACATCTAGAGATAAAGCCAGATATATAGATCTAAACCCCAAAATCTAGAGGTAAAGCCCAATATCTAGACGTAAAGCCCAAAATCTAGATGTAAAGCCCAACTTCTAGATCTAAAGCCCAAAATATAGCTGTAAAGCCCAACTTCTAAATCTAAAGCCCAACATCTAGAGGTAAAGCCCAATATTTAGAGTTTAAGCCCATCATTTAGAGGTAAAGCCAGATATCTAGAGGTAAAGCACAACTTCTAGAGGTAAAGCCCATCATCTAGTCCTACAGCCCAATGTCTGCAGGTAAAGCCCAACTTCCAGAGGTGAAGGCAAACATCTAGATTTAAAACCCAAAATCTAGAGGTAAAGACCAACATCTAGAGAAAAGCCAATTATATAGATTTAAAACCCAAAATCTAGAGGTAAAGCCCAATATCTAGACGTAAAGCCCAAAATCTAGATGTAAAGCCCAGCTTCTAGATCTAAAGCCCAACATCTAGATGTAAAGCCCAACTTCTAGATCTAAAGCCCAAAATATAGATGTAAAGCCCAACTTCTAGATCTAAAGCCCAAAATATAGCTGTAAAGCCCAACTTCTAAATCTAAAGCCCAACATCTAGAGGTAAAGCCCAATATTTAGAGTTTAAGCGCATCATTTAGAGGTAAAGCCCAAAATCTAGATGTAAAGCCCAACTTCTAGAGGTAAAGCCCATCATCTAGTCCTACAGCCCAATGTCTGCAGGTAAAGCCCAACTTACAAAGGTGAAGGCAAACATCCAAATGTAAACCCCAAAATCTAGAGGTAAAGCCCAACATCTAGAGGAAAAGCCAAATATATAGATTTAAAACCCAAAATCTAGAGGTAAAGCCCAATACCTAGACCTAAAGCCCAAAATCTAGATGTAAAGCCCAACTTCTAGACCTAAAGCCCAAAATCTAGATGTAAAGCCCAAATTCTAGATCTAACACCCAAAATCTAGAGGTAAAGACCAATATCTAGTGGTAAAACCCAAGATCTAGAGGTAAAGCCAGATATCTAGAGGTAAAGCCCAACATCTAGAGGAAAAGCAAAATATATAGATTTCAAACCCAAATTCTAGAGTTCAATCCCAACATCTAGAGGTAAATCCCAAAGTCTAGATGTAAAGCTCAACTTCCAGATTTAAAGTCAAAAATCTAAATGTAAATACCAATACCTAGAGGTAGAGCCCAAAATGTAGAGGTAAAGCCCAACATCTAGAGATAAAGCCAGATATATAGATCTAAACCCCAAAATCTAGAGGTGAAGCCAAATATTTAGATGTAAAGCCCCACTTCTAGATGTAAAGCCCAACTTCTAGATCTAAAGCCCAAAATATAGCTGTAAAGCCCAACTTCTAAATCTAAAGCCCAACATCTAGAGGTAAAGCCCAATATTTAGAGTATAAGCGCATCATTTAGAGGTAAAGCCCAAAATCTAGATGTAAAGCCCAACTTCTGGAGGTAAAGCCCATCATCTAGTCCTACAGCCCAATGTCTGCAGGTAAAGCCCAACTTACAGAGGTGAAGGCAAACATCTAGATATAAAACCCCAAATCTAGAGGTAAAGCCCAACGTCTAGAGGAAAAGCCAAATATATATATATTTAAAACCCAAAATCTAGAGGTAAAGCCAGATATCTAGCGGTAAAGGCCAACATCTAGAGGAAAAGCCAAATATATAGATTTAAAACCAAAAATCTAGAGGTAAAGCCCAATATCAAGACGTAAAGGCCAAAATCTAGATGTAAAGCCCAACTTCTTGATCTAAAGCCCAAAATCTAGATGTAAAGCCCAAATTCTAGATCTAACGCCCAAAATCTAGAGATAAAGACCAATATCTAGAGGTAAAACCCAACATCTAGAGGTAAAGCCAGATATCTAGAGGTAAAGCCCAACATCTAGAGGAAAAGCAAAATATATAGATTTCAAACCCAAATTCTAGAGTTAAATCCCAACATCTAGAGGTAAATCCCAAAGTCTAGATGTAAAGCTCAACTTCCAGATTTAAAGTCAAAAATCTAAATGTAAATACCAATACCTAGAGGTAGAGCCCAAAGTGTAGAGGTAAAGCCCAACATCTAGAGATAAAGCCAGATATATAGATCTAAACCCCAAAATCTAGAGGTGAAGCCCAATATCTAGACGTAAAGCCCAAAATCTAGATGTAAAGCCCAACTTCTAGATCTAAAGCCCAAAATATAGCTGTAAAGCCCAACTTCTAAATCTAAAGCCCAACATCTAGAGGTAAAGCCCAATATTTAGAGTTTAAGCGCATCATTTAGAGGTAAAGCCCAAAATCTAGATGTAAAGCCCAACTTCTAGAGGTAAAGCCCATCATCTAGTCCTACAGCCCAATGTCTGCAGGTAAAGCCCAACTTACAGAGGTGAAGGCAAACATCCAAATGTAAAACCCAAAATCTAGAGGTAAAGCCCAACATCTAGAGGAAAAGCCAAATATATAGATTTAAAACCCAAAATCTAGAGGTAAAGCCCAATACCTAGACCTAAAGCCCAAAATCTAGATGTAAAGCCCAACTTCTAGACCTAAAGCCCAAAATCTAGATGTAAAGCCCAAATTCTAGATCTAACACCCAAAATCTAGAGGTAAAGACCAATATCTAGAGGTAAAAACCAACAGCTAGAGATAAAGCCAGATATCTAGAGGTAAAGCCCAACATCTAGAGGAAAAGCAAAATATATAGATTTCAAACCCAAATTCTAGAGTTAAATCCCAACATCTAGAGGTAAAGCCCAACTTCCAGAGTTAAAGTCCAAAATCTAGAGGTAAACACCAATACCTAGAGTTAGAGCCCAAAATCTAGAGATAAAGCCCAATATCTAGAGGTAAAGCCAGATATCTAAGGGTAAAGCCCAACATCTAGAGGAAAAGCCAAATATATAGATTTAAAACTCAAAATCTAGAGGTAAAGCCCAATATCTAGACGTAAAGGCCAAAATCTAGATGTAAAGCCCAACTTCTTGATCTAAAGCCCAAAATCTAGAGATAAAGACCAATATCTAGAGGTAAAACCCAACATCGAGAGGTAAAGCCAGATATCTAGAGGTAAAGCCCAACATCTAGAGATAAAGCCAGATATATAGATCTAAAATCCAAAATCTAGAGGTGAAGCCCAATATCTAGACGTAAAGCCCAAAATCTAGATGTAAAGCCCAACTTCTAAATCTAAAGCCCAACATCTAGAGGTAAAGCCCAATATTTAGAGGTAAAACCCAACATCTAGAGTTAAAGCCAGATATCTAGAGGTAAAGCCCAACATCTAGAGGAAAAGCCAAATATATAGATTTCAAACCCAAATTCTAGAGTTAAATGCCAACATCTAGAGGTAAAGACCAATAGCTAGAGGTAAAACCCAACATCTAGAGTTAAAGCCAGATATCTAGAGGTAAAGCCCAACATCTAGAGGAAAAGCCAAATATATAGATTTCAAACCCACATTCTAGAGTTAAATCCCAACATCTAGAGGTAAAGACCAATAGCTAGAGATAAAACCCAACATCTAGAGGTAAAGATAGATATCTAGAGGTAAAGCCCAACGTCTGGAGGTAAAGCCCATCATCTAGTCCTACAGCCCAATGTCTGCAGGTAAAGCCCAACTTACAGAGGTGAAGGCAAACATCTAGATGTAAACCCCAAAATCTAGAGGTAAAGCCCAATATCTAGACGTAAAGCCCAAAGTCTAGATGTAAAGCCCAACTTCTAGATCTAAAGCCCAAAATCTAGATGTAAAGCCCGACTTCTAAATCTAAAGCCCAACATCTAGAGGTAAAGCCCAATATTTGGGTTTAAGCACATCATTTATAGGTAAAGCCCAAAATCTAGATGTAAAGCCCAACTTCTAGAGGTAAAGCCCATCATCTAGTCCTACAGCCCAATGTCTGCAGGTAAAGCCCAACTTACAGAGGTGAAGGCAAACATCTAGATGTAAAACCCAAAATCTAGAGGTAAAGCCCAACATCTAGAGGAAAAGCCAAATATATAGATTTAAAACCCAAAATCTAGAGGTAAAGCCCAATATCTAGACCTAAAGCCCAAAATCTAGATGTAAAGCCCAAATTCTAGATCTAACACCCAAAATCTCGAGGTAAAGACCAATATCTAGACGTAAAACCCAACAGCTAGAGGTAAAGCCAGATATCTAGAGGTAAAGCCCAACATCTAGAGGAAAAGCAAAATATATAGATTTCAAACCCAAATTCTAGAGTTCAATCCCAACATCTAGAGGTAAAGCCCAACTTCCAGAGTTAAAGTCCAAAATCTAGAGGTAAACACCAATACCTAGAATTAGAGCCCAAAATCTAGAAATAAAGCCCAACATCTAGAGATAAAACCAGATATATAGATTTAAAATCCAAAATCTGGAGGTAAAGCCCAACATCTAGAGCTAAATCCCCAAATCTAGATGTAAAGCCCAATTGCTAGATCTAAAGCCAAATACTCTAGAGGTAAAGCCCAACATGTAGAGGTAAAGACTAAGATCTAGAGGTGAATTCCAATATCTAGTGTTAAAGGCCGACACATACATTTAAAGCCAAACATCTAGATGTACAACCCAACTTCTAGAGGTAAAGGCGAATATCTAGAGTTAAAGCGCATCCTTTAGAGTAAAGCCCAAAATCTAGAGGTAAAGCCCAGCTTCCAGGTTAAAGTCCAAAATCTAGAGGTAAACACCAATACCTAGAGTTAGAGCCCAAAATCTAGAGATATGCCAAATATATAGATTTAAAACCCAAAATCTAGAGATAAAGCCGAACATCTAAATGTAAAGCAAAACGTCTAGATGTAATCCAAACATCTAGAGGTAAAGCCTAACATCTAGAGGTGAAGCACAACATATAGAGGTATAACCCAAAATCTAGAGATAAAGACCAACATCTAAATGTAAAGCAAAACATCTAGATGTAAAACCCTAAATCTAGAGGTAAAGTCCAATATCTAGACCTAAAGACCAACCTCTAGAGGTAAAACCCAACATGTAGTGGTAAAGCCCAACGTCTGGAGGTAAAGCCCAGATTCTAGAGAGAAGCCAAAAATCCAGATGGAAAACCCAAAATCTAGAGGTAAAGCCCAACATCTACAGGTAAGTCCAGATATCTAGGGGTAAAGCCCAACATCTAGAGGAAAAGCCAAATATATAGATATAAAACCCAAAATCTAGAGGTAAAGCCCAATATCTAGACGTAAAGCCCAAAATCTAGATGAAAAGCACAACTTCTAGATCTAAAGCCCAACATCTAGAGGTAAAGACCAATATCTAGAGGTAAATCCCAAAGTCTAGATGTAAAGCTCAACTTCCAGATTTAAAGTCAAAAATCTAAATTTAAATACCAATACCTAGAGGTAGAGCCCAAAATGTAGAGGTAAAGCCCAACATCTAGAGACAAAGCCAGATATATAGATCTAAAGCCCAAAATCTAGAGGTGAAGCCCAATATCCAGACGTAAAGCCCAAAATCTAGATGTAAAGCCCAACTTCTAGAGGTAAAGCCCATCATCTAGTCCTACAGACCAATGTCTGCAGGTAAAGCCCAACTTACAGAGGTGAAGGCAAACATCTAGATGTAAAACCCAAAATCCAGAGGTAAAGCCCAACATCTAGAGGAAAAGCCAAATATAGAGATTTAAAACCCAGAATCTAGAGGTAAAGCCCAATATCTAGACGTAAAGCCCAAAATCTAGATGTAAAGCCCAACTTCAAGATCTAAAGCCCAAAATCTAGATGTAAAGCCCAAATTCTAGATCTAACACCCAAAATCTAGAGGTAAAGACCAATATCTAGAGGTAAAACCCAACATCTAGAGGTAAAGCCAGATATCTAGAGGTAAAGCACAACATCTAGAGGAAAAGCAAAATATATAGATTTCAAACCCAAATTCTAGAGTTCAATCCCAACATCTAGAGGTAAAGCCCAAAATATAGATGTAAAGCCCAGCTTCTAGAGGTAAAGCCCATCATCTAGTCCTACAGCCCAATGTCTGCAGGTAAAGCCCAACTTACAGAGGTGAAGGCAAACATCTAGATGTAAATCCCAAAATCTAGAGGTAAAGCCCAACATCTAGAGGAAAAGCCAAATATATAGATTTAAAACCCAAAATCTAGAGGTAAAGCCCAACATCTAAAGATAAAGCCAGATATATAGATCTAAACCCCAAAATCTACAGATGAAGCCCAATATCTAGACGTAAAGCCCACTATCTAGATGTAAAGCCCAACTTCTAGATCTAACGCCCAAAATCTAGAGATAAAGACCAATATCTAGAGGTAAAACCCAACATCTAGAGGTAAAGCCAGATATCTAAGGTAAAGCCCAACATCTAGAGGAAAAGCAAAATATATAGATTTCAAACCCAAATTCTAGAGTTCAATCCCAACATCTAGAGGTAAAGCCCAACTTCCAGAGTTAAAGTCCAAAATCTAGAGGTAAACACCAATACCTAGAGTTAGAGCCCAAAATCTAGAGATAAAGCCCAACATCTAGAGATAAAGCCAGATATATAGATTTAAAATCCACAATCTGGAGGTAAATCCCAACATCTAGAGCTAAAGCCCCAAATCTAGATGTAAAGCCCAATTGCTAGATCTAAAGCCAAATACTCTAGAGGTAAAGCCCAACATGTAGAGGTAAAGACTAAGATCTAGAGGTGAATTCCAATATCTAGTGTTAAAGCCTGACACCTACAGTTAAAGCCAAACATCTAGATGTACAACCCAACTTCTAGAGGTAAAGCCGAATATCTAGAGTTAAAGCGCATCCTTTAGAGTAAAGCCCAACATCTAGAGTTAAAGCCCAGAATCTAGAGGGAAAGCCCAGAATCTAGATGTAAAGCCTAACATCTAGAGGTGAATTCCAAAATCAAGTGTTAAGGCCTGACATCTACAGTTAAATCCAACCATATAGATATAACCCCCAACTTCTAGAGGTAAGGCCCAAAATCTAGAGGTAAAGCCCAACAGCTGGAGTTAAAGCCGAACGTCTTGAGGTAAAGCCCAAAGTCTAGAGTTAAAGCCCAACTTCTAGAGGTAAAGCCCAACATCTAGACGTAAAGCCAGATATCTGACGGTAAAGCCCAACATCTAGAGGAAAAGCCAAATATATAGATTTAAAACCCAAAATCTAGAGATAAAGCCGAACATCTAAATGTAAAGCAAAACATCTAGATGTAATCCAAACATCTAGAGGTAAAGCCTAATATCTAGAGGTGAAGCACAACATATAGAGGTATAACCCAACATCAAGAGATAAAGACCAACATCTAAATGTAAAGCAAAACATCTAGATGTAAAACCCTACATCTAGAGGTAAAGTCCAATATCTAGACCTAAAGACCAACATCTAGAGGTAAAACCCAACATCTAGTGGTAAAGCCCAACGTCTGGAGGTAAAGCCCAGATTCTAGAGAGAAGCCAAAAATCCAGATGGAAAACCCAAAATCTAGAGGTAAAGCCCAACATCTACAGGTAAATCCAGATATCTAGGGGTAAAGCCCAACATCTAGAGGAAAAGCCAAATATATAGATATAAAACCCAAAATCTAGAGGTAAAGCCCAATATCTAGACGTAAAGCCCAAAATCTAGATGAAAAGAACAACTTCTAGATCTAAAGCCCAACATCTAGAGGTAAAGACCAATAGCTAGAGCTAAAACCCAACATCTAGAGGTAAAGCCAGATATCTAGAGGTAAAGCCCAACGTCTGGAGGTAAAGCCCATCATCTAGTCCTACAGCCCAATGTCTGCAGGTAAAGCCCAACTTACAGAGGTGAAGGCAAACATCTAGATGTAAAACCCCAAATCTAGAGGTAAAGCCCAACATCTACAGGAAAAGCCAAATATATATATATTTAAAACCCAAAATCTAGAGGTAAAGCCCAACATCTAGAGGTAAAGCCAGATATCTAGGGGTAAAGGCCAACATCTAGAGGAAAAGCCAAATATATAGATTTAAAACCCAAAATCTAGAGGTAAAGATTAATATCAAGACGTAAAGGCCAAAATCTAGATGTAAAGCCCAGCTTTTTGATCTAAAGCCCAAAATCTAGATGTAAAGCACAACTTCTAGATCTAAAGCCCAAATTCTAGAGGTAAAGACTAATATCTAGAGGTAAAACCCAACATCTAGAGGTAAAGCCAGATATCTAGAGGTAAAGCCCAACATCTAGAGGAAAAGCAAAATATATAGATTTCAAACCCAAATTCTAGAGTTCAATCCCAACATCTAGAGGTAAATCCCAAAGTCTAGATGTAAAGCTCAACTTCCAGATTTAAAGTCAAAAATCTAAATGTAAATACCAATACCTAGAGGTAGAGCCCAAAATGTAGAGGTAAAGCCCAACATCTAGAGGAAAAGCCAAATATATAGATTTAAAACCCAGAATCTAGAGGTAAAGCCCAATATCTAGACGTAAAGCCCAAAATCTAGATGTGAAGCCCAACTTCTAGATCTAAAGCCCAAAATCTAGATGTAAAGCCCAAATTCTAGATCTAACACCCAAAATCTAGAGGTAAAGACCAATATCTAGAGGTAAAGCCAGATATCTAGAGGTAAAGCCCAACATCTAGAGGAAAAGCAAAATATATAGATTTCAAACCCAAATTCTAGAGTTCAATCCCAACATCTAGAGGTAAAGCCCAAAATCTAGATGTAAAGCCCAGCTTCTAGAGGTAAAGCCCATCATCTAGTCCTACAGCCCAATGTCTGAAGGTAAAGCCCAACTTACAGAGGTGAAGGCAAACATCTAGATGTAAAACCCAAAATCAAGAGGTAAAACCCAACATCTAGAGGAAAAGCCAAATATATAGATTTAAAACCCAAAATCTAGAGGTAAAGCCCAACATCTAAAGATAAAGCCAGATATATAGATCTAAACCCCAAAATCTAGAGATGAAGCCCAATATCTAGACGTAAAGCCCACTATCTAGATGTAAAGCCCAACTTCTAGATCTAAAGCCCAAAATATAGATGTAAAGCCCAACTTCTAAATCTAAAGCCCAACATCTAGAGGTAAAGCCCAATATTTAGAGTTTAAGCGCATCATTTAGAGGTAAAGCCCAAAATCTAGATGCAAAGCCCAACTTCTAGAGGTAAAGCCCATCATCTAGTCCTACAGCCCAATGTCTGCAGGTAAAGCCCAACTTACAGAGGTGAAGGCAAACATCTAGATGTAAAACCCAAAATCTAGAGGTAAAGCCCAACATCTAGAGGAAAAGACAAATATATAGATTTAAAACCCAAAATCTAGAGGTAAAGCCCAATATCTAGACGTAAAGCCCAAAATCTAGATGAAAAGCACAACTTCTAGATCTAAAGCCCAACATCTAGAGGTAAAGACCAATAGCTAGAGGTAAAACCCAACATCTAGAGGTAAAGCCAGATATCTAGAGGTAAAGCCCAACGTCTGGAGGTAAAGCCCATCATCTAGTCCTACAGCCCAATGTCTGCAGGTAAAGCCCAACTTACAGAGGTGAAGGCAAACATCTAGATGTAAAACCCCAAATCTAGAGGTAAAGCCCAACATCTAGAGGAAAAGCCAAATATATATATATTTAAAACCCAAAATCTAGAGGTAAAGCCCAACATCTAGAGGTAAAGCCAGATATCTAGGGGTAAAGGCCAACATCTAGAGGAAAAGCCAAATATATAGATTTAAAACCCAAAATCTAGAGGTAAAGCCCAATATCAAGACGTAAAGGCCAAAATCTAGATGTAAAGCCCAGCTTCTTGATCTAAAGCCCAAAATCTAGATGTAAAGCCCAAATTCTAGATCGAATGCCCAAAATCTCGAGGTAAAGACCAATATCTAGAGGTAAAACCCAACATCTAGAGGTAAAGCCAGATATCTAGAGGTAAAGCCCAACATCTAGAGGAAAAGCAAAATATATAGATTTCAAACCCAAATTCTAGAGTTCAATCCCAACATCTAGAGGTAAATCCCAAAGTCTAGATGTAAAGCTCAACTTCCAGATTTAAAGTCAAAAATCTAAATGTAAATACCAATACCTAGAGGTAGAGCCCAAAATGTAGAGGTAAAGCCCAACATCTAGAGATAAAGCCAGATATATAGATCTAAACCCCAAAATCTAGAGGTGAAGCCCAATATCTAGACGTAAAGCCCAAAATCTAGATGTAAAGCCCAACTTCTAGATCTAAAGCCCAAAATATAGCTGTAAAGCCCAACTTCTAAATCTAAAGCCCAACATCTAGAGGTAAAGCCCAATATTTAGAGTTTAAGCGCATCATTTAGAGGTAAAGCCCAAAATCTAGATGTAAAGCCAACTTCTAGAGGTAAAGCCCATCATCTAGTCCTACAGCCCAATGTCTGCAGGTAAAGCACATCTTACAGAGGTGAAGGCAAACATCTAGATGTAAAACCCAAAATCTAGAGGTAAAGCCCAACATCTAGAGGAAAAGCCAAATATATAGATTTAAAACCCAAAATCTAGAGGTAAAGCCCAATATCTAGACCTAAAGCCCAAAATCTAGATGTAAAGCCCAACTTCTAGATCTAAAGCCCAAAATCTAGATGTAAAGCCCAAATTCTAGATCTAACACCCAAAATCTAGAGGTAAAGACCAATATCTAGAGGTAAAACCCAACATCTAGAGATAAAGCCAGATATCTAGAGGTAAAGCCCAACATCTAGAGGAAAAGCAAAATATATAGATTTCAAACCCAAATTCTAGAGTTCAATCCCAACATCTAGAGGTAAATCCCAAAGTCTAGATGTAAAGCTCAACTTCCAGATTTAAAGTCAAAAATCTAAATATAAATACTAATACATAGAGGTAGAGCCCAAAATGTAGAGGTAAAGCCCAACATCTAGAGCTAAAGCCCCAAATCTAGATGTAAAGCCCAATTGCTAGATCTAAAGCCAAATACTCTAGAGGTAAAGCCCAACATGTAGAGGTAAAGACTAAGATCTAGAGGTGAATTCCAATATCTAATGTTAAAGGCCGACACCTACAGTTAAAACCAAACATCTAGATGTAAAACCCAACATCTAGAGGTAAAGCCGAATATCTAGAGTTAAAGCGCATCCTTTAGAGTAAAGCCCAAAATCTAGAGTTAAAGCCCAACATCTAGAGGGAAAGCCCAGAATCTAGATGTAAAGCCTAACATCTAGAGGTGAATTCCAAAATCAAGTGTTAAGGCCTGACATCTACAGTTAAATCCAACCATATAGATATAACCCCCAACTTCTAGAGGTAAGGCCCAAAATCTAGAGGTAAAGCCCAACAGCTAGAGTTAAAGCCGAACGTCTTGAGGTAAAGCCCAAAGTCCAGAGTTAAAGCCCAACTTCTACAGATAAAGCCCAACATCTAGAGGTAAAGCCAGATATCTGACGGTAAAGCCCAACATCTAGAGGAAAAGCCAAATATATAGATTTAAAACCCAAAATCTAGAGATAAAGCCGAACATCTAAATGTAAAGCAAAACATCTAGATGTAATCCAAACATCTAGAGGTAAAGCCTAACATCTAGAGGTGAAGCACAACATATAGAGGTATAACCCAACATCTAGAGGTAAAGACCAACATCTAAATGTAAAGCAAAACATCTAGATGTAAAACCCTACATCTAGAGGTAAAGTCCAATAGCTAGACCTAAAGACCAACATCTAGAGGTAAAACCCAACATCTAGTGGTAAAGCCCAACGTCTGGAGGTAAAGCCCAGATTCTAGAGAGAAGCCAAAAATCCAGATGGAAAACCCAAAATCTAGAGGTAAAGCCCAACATCTACAGGTAAATCCAGATATCTAGGGGTAAAGCCCAACATCTAGAGGAAAAGCCAAAAATATAGATATAAAACCCAAAATCTAGAGGTAAAGCCCAATATCTAGACGTAAAGCCCAAAATCTAGATGAAAAGCACAACTTCTAGATCTAAAGCCCAACATCTAGAGGTAAAGACCAATAGCTAGAGGTAAAACCCAACATCTAGAGGTAAAGCCAGATATCTAGAGGTAAAGCCCAACGTCTGGAGGTAAAGCCCATCATCTAGTCCTACAGCCCAATGTCTGCAGGTAAAGCCCAACATCTAGAGGAAAAGCCAAATATATATATATTTAAAACCCAAAATCTAGAGGTAAAGCCCAACATCTAGAGGTAAAGCCAGATATCTAGGGGTAAAGGCCAACATCTAGAGGAAAAGCCAAATATATAGATTTAAAACCCAAAATCTAGAGGTAAAGCCCAATATCAAGACGTAAAGGCCAAAATCTAGATGTAAAGCCCAGCTTCTTGATCTAAAGCCCAAAATCTAGATGTAAAGCCCAAATTCTAGATCTAACACCCAAAATCTAGAGGTAAAGACCAATATCTAGAGGTAAAACCCAACATCTAGAGGTAAAGCCAGATATCTAGAGGTAAAGCCCAACATCTAGAGGAAAAGCAAAATATATAGATTTCAAACCCAAATTCTAGAGTTCAATCCCAACATCTAGAGGTAAATCCCAAAGTCTAGATGTAAAGCTCAACTTCCAGATTTAAAGTCAAAAATCTAAATGTAAATACCAATATCTAGAGGTAGAGCCCAAAATGTAGAGGTAAAGCCCAACATCTAGAGATAAAGCCAGATATATAGATCTAAACCCCAAAATCTAGAGGTGAAGCCCAGTATCTAGACGTAAAGCCCAAAATCTAGATGTAAAGCCCAACTTCTAGATCTAAAGGCCAACATCTAGAGGTAAAGCCCAATATTTAGAGTTTAAGCGCATCATTTAGAGGTAAAGCCCAAAATCTAGATGTAAAGCCCAACTTCTAGAGGTAAAGCCCATCATCTAGTCCTACAGCCCAATGTCTGCAGGTAAAGCACATCTTACAGAGGTGAAGGCAAACATCTAGATGTAAAACCCAAAATCTAGAGGTAAAGCCCAACATCTAGAGGAAAAGCCAAATATATAGATTTAAAACCCAAAATCTAGAGGTAAAGCCCAATATCTAGACCTAAAGCCCAAAATCTAGATGTAAAGCCCAAATTCTAGATCTAACACCCAAAATCTAGAGGTAAAGACCAATATCTAGTGGTAAAACCCAACATCTAGAGGTAAAGCCAGATATCTAGAGGTAAAGCCCAACATCTAGAGGAAAAGCAAAATATATAGATTTCAAACCCAAATTCTAGAGTTCAATCCCAACATCTAGAGGTAAAGCCCAACTTCCAGAGTTAAAGTCCAAAATCTAGAGGTAAACACCAATACCTAGAGTTAGAGCCCAAAATCTAGAGATAAAGCCCAACATCTAGAGATAAAGCCAGATATATAGATTTAAAATCCACAATCTGGAGGTAAAGCCCAACATCTAGAGCTAAAGCCCCAAATCTAGATGTAAAGCCCAATTGCTAGATCTAAAGCCAAATACTCTAGAGGTAAAGCCCAACATGTAGAGGTAAAGACTAAGATCTAGAGGTGAATTCCAATATCTAGTGTTAAAGGCCGACACCTACAGTTAAAGCCAAACATCTAGATGTACAACCCAACTTCTAGAGGTAAAGCCGAATATCTAGAGTTAAAGCGCATCCTTTAGAGTAAAGCCCAAAATCTAGAGTTAAAGCCCAACATCTAGAAGGAAAGCCCAGAATCTAGATGTAAAGCCTAACATCTAGAGGTGAATTCCAAAATCAAGTGTTAAGGCCTGACATCTACAGTTAAATCCAACCATATAGATATAACCCCCAACTTCTAGAGGTAAGGCCCAAAATCTAGAGGTAAAGCCCAACAGCTAGAGTTAAAGCTGAACGTCTTGAGGTAAAGCCCAAAGTCTAGAGTTAAAGCCCAACTTCTAGAGGTAAAGCCCAACATCTAGACGTAAAGCCAGATATCTGACGGTAAAGCCCAACATCTAGAGGAAAAGCCAAATATATAGATTTAAAACCCAAAATCTAGAGATAAAGCCGAACATCTAAATGTAAAGCAAAACATCTAGATGTAATCCAAACATCTAGAGGTAAAGCCTAACATCTAGAGGTGAAGCACAACATATAGAGGTATAACCCAACATCAAGAGATAAAGACCAACATCTAAATGTAAAGCAAAACATCTAGATGTAAAACCCTACATCTAGAGGTAAAGTCCAATATCTAGACCTAAAGACCAACATCTAGAGGTAAAACCCAACATCTAGTGGTAAAGCCCAACGTCTGGAGGTAAAGCCCAGATTCTAGAGAGAAGCCAAAAATCCAGATGGAAAACCCAAAATCTAGAGGTAAAGCCCAACATCTACAGGTAAATCCAGATATCTAGGGGTAAAGCCCAACATCTAGAGGAAAAGCCAAAAATATAGATATAAAACCCAAAATCTAGAGGTAAAGCCCAATATCTAGACGTAAAGCCCAATATCTAGACGTAAAGCCCAAAATCTAGATGAAAAGCACAACTTCTAGATCTAAAGCCCAACATCTAGAGGTAAAGACCAATAGCTAGAGGTAAAACCCAACATCTAGAGGTAAAGCCCGATATCTAGAGGTAAAGCCCAACATCTAGAGGAAAAGCAAAATATATAGATTTCAAACCCAAATTCTAGAGTTCAATCCCAACATCTAGAGGTAAATCCCAAAGTCTAGATGTAAAGCTCAACTTCCAGATTTAAAGTCAAAAATCTAAATGTAAATACCAATACCTAGAGGTAGAGCCCAAAATGTAGAGGTAAAGCCCAACATCTAGAGATAAAGCCAGATATATAGATCTAAACCCCAAAATCTAGAGGTGAAGCCCAATATCTAGACGTAAAGCCCAAAATCTAGATGTAAAGCCCAACTTCTAGATCTAAAGCCCAAAATATAGCTGTAAAGCCCAACTTCTAAATCTAAAGCCCAACATCTAGAGGTAAAGCCCAATATTTAGAGTTTAAGCGCATCATTTAGAGGTAAAGCCCAAAATCTAGATGTAAAGCCAACTTCTAGAGGTAAAGCCCATCATCTAGTCCTACAGCCCAATGTCTGCAGGTAAAGCACATCTTACAGAGGTGAAGGCAAACATCTAGATGTAAAACCCAAAATCTAGAGGTAAAGCCCAACATCTAGAGGAAAAGCCAAATATATAGATTTAAAACCCAAAATCTAGAGGTAAAGCCCAATATCTAGACCTAAAGCCCAAAATCTAGATGTAAAGCCCAACTTCTAGATCTAAAGCCCAAAATCTAGATGTAAAGCCCAAATTCTAGATCTAACACCCAAAATCTAGAGGTAAAGACCAATATCTAGAGGTAAAACCCAACATCTAGAGATAAAGCCAGATATCTAGAGGTAAAGCCCAACATCTAGAGGAAAAGCAAAATATATAGATTTCAAACCCAAATTCTAGAGTTCAATCCCAACATCTAGAGGTAAATCCCAAAGTCTAGATGTAAAGCTCAACTTCCAGATTTAAAGTCAAAAATCTAAATATAAATACTAATACATAGAGGTAGAGCCCAAAATGTAGAGGTAAAGCCCAACATCTAGAGCTAAAGCCCCAAATCTAGATGTAAAGCCCAATTGCTAGATCTAAAGCCAAATACTCTAGAGGTAAAGCCCAACATGTAGAGGTAAAGACTAAGATCTAGAGGTGAATTCCAATATCTAATGTTAAAGGCCGACACCTACAGTTAAAACCAAACATCTAGATGTAAAACCCAACATCTAGAGGTAAAGCCGAATATCTAGAGTTAAAGCGCATCCTTTAGAGTAAAGCCCAAAATCTAGAGTTAAAGCCCAACATCTAGAGGGAAAGCCCAGAATCTAGATGTAAAGCCTAACATCTAGAGGTGAATTCCAAAATCAAGTGTTAAGGCCTGACATCTACAGTTAAATCCAACCATATAGATATAACCCCCAACTTCTAGAGGTAAGGCCCAAAATCTAGAGGTAAAGCCCAACAGCTAGAGTTAAAGCCGAACGTCTTGAGGTAAAGCCCAAAGTCCAGAGTTAAAGCCCAACTTCTACAGATAAAGCCCAACATCTAGAGGTAAAGCCAGATATCTGACGGTAAAGCCCAACATCTAGAGGAAAAGCCAAATATATAGATTTAAAACCCAAAATCTAGAGATAAAGCCGAACATCTAAATGTAAAGCAAAACATCTAGATGTAATCCAAACATCTAGAGGTAAAGCCTAACATCTAGAGGTGAAGCACAACATATAGAGGTATAACCCAACATCTAGAGGTAAAGACCAACATCTAAATGTAAAGCAAAACATCTAGATGTAAAACCCTACATCTAGAGGTAAAGTCCAATAGCTAGACCTAAAGACCAACATCTAGAGGTAAAACCCAACATCTAGTGGTAAAGCCCAACGTCTGGAGGTAAAGCCCAGATTCTAGAGAGAAGCCAAAAATCCAGATGGAAAACCCAAAATCTAGAGGTAAAGCCCAACATCTACAGGTAAATCCAGATATCTAGGGGTAAAGCCCAACATCTAGAGGAAAAGCCAAAAATATAGATATAAAACCCAAAATCTAGAGGTAAAGCCCAATATCTAGACGTAAAGCCCAAAATCTAGATGAAAAGCACAACTTCTAGATCTAAAGCCCAACATCTAGAGGTAAAGACCAATAGCTAGAGGTAAAACCCAACATCTAGAGGTAAAGCCAGATATCTAGAGGTAAAGCCCAACGTCTGGAGGTAAAGCCCATCATCTAGTCCTACAGCCCAATGTCTGCAGGTAAAGCCCAACATCTAGAGGAAAAGCCAAATATATATATATTTAAAACCCAAAATCTAGAGGTAAAGCCCAACATCTAGAGGTAAAGCCAGATATCTAGGGGTAAAGGCCAACATCTAGAGGAAAAGCCAAATATATAGATTTAAAACCCAAAATCTAGAGGTAAAGCCCAATATCAAGACGTAAAGGCCAAAATCTAGATGTAAAGCCCAGCTTCTTGATCTAAAGCCCAAAATCTAGATGTAAAGCCCAAATTCTAGATCTAACACCCAAAATCTAGAGGTAAAGACCAATATCTAGAGGTAAAACCCAACATCTAGAGGTAAAGCCAGATATCTAGAGGTAAAGCCCAACATCTAGAGGAAAAGCAAAATATATAGATTTCAAACCCAAATTCTAGAGTTCAATCCCAACATCTAGAGGTAAATCCCAAAGTCTAGATGTAAAGCTCAACTTCCAGATTTAAAGTCAAAAATCTAAATGTAAATACCAATATCTAGAGGTAGAGCCCAAAATGTAGAGGTAAAGCCCAACATCTAGAGATAAAGCCAGATATATAGATCTAAACCCCAAAATCTAGAGGTGAAGCCCAGTATCTAGACGTAAAGCCCAAAATCTAGATGTAAAGCCCAACTTCTAGATCTAAAGGCCAACATCTAGAGGTAAAGCCCAATATTTAGAGTTTAAGCGCATCATTTAGAGGTAAAGCCCAAAATCTAGATGTAAAGCCCAACTTCTAGAGGTAAAGCCCATCATCTAGTCCTACAGCCCAATGTCTGCAGGTAAAGCACATCTTACAGAGGTGAAGGCAAACATCTAGATGTAAAACCCAAAATCTAGAGGTAAAGCCCAACATCTAGAGGAAAAGCCAAATATATAGATTTAAAACCCAAAATCTAGAGGTAAAGCCCAATATCTAGACCTAAAGCCCAAAATCTAGATGTAAAGCCCAAATTCTAGATCTAACACCCAAAATCTAGAGGTAAAGACCAATATCTAGTGGTAAAACCCAACATCTAGAGGTAAAGCCAGATATCTAGAGGTAAAGCCCAACATCTAGAGGAAAAGCAAAATATATAGATTTCAAACCCAAATTCTAGAGTTCAATCCCAACATCTAGAGGTAAAGCCCAACTTCCAGAGTTAAAGTCCAAAATCTAGAGGTAAACACCAATACCTAGAGTTAGAGCCCAAAATCTAGAGATAAAGCCCAACATCTAGAGATAAAGCCAGATATATAGATTTAAAATCCACAATCTGGAGGTAAAGCCCAACATCTAGAGCTAAAGCCCCAAATCTAGATGTAAAGCCCAATTGCTAGATCTAAAGCCAAATACTCTAGAGGTAAAGCCCAACATGTAGAGGTAAAGACTAAGATCTAGAGGTGAATTCCAATATCTAGTGTTAAAGGCCGACACCTACAGTTAAAGCCAAACATCTAGATGTACAACCCAACTTCTAGAGGTAAAGCCGAATATCTAGAGTTAAAGCGCATCCTTTAGAGTAAAGCCCAAAATCTAGAGTTAAAGCCCAACATCTAGAAGGAAAGCCCAGAATCTAGATGTAAAGCCTAACATCTAGAGGTGAATTCCAAAATCAAGTGTTAAGGCCTGACATCTACAGTTAAATCCAACCATATAGATATAACCCCCAACTTCTAGAGGTAAGGCCCAAAATCTAGAGGTAAAGCCCAACAGCTAGAGTTAAAGCTGAACGTCTTGAGGTAAAGCCCAAAGTCTAGAGTTAAAGCCCAACTTCTAGAGGTAAAGCCCAACATCTAGACGTAAAGCCAGATATCTGACGGTAAAGCCCAACATCTAGAGGAAAAGCCAAATATATAGATTTAAAACCCAAAATCTAGAGATAAAGCCGAACATCTAAATGTAAAGCAAAACATCTAGATGTAATCCAAACATCTAGAGGTAAAGCCTAACATCTAGAGGTGAAGCACAACATATAGAGGTATAACCCAACATCAAGAGATAAAGACCAACATCTAAATGTAAAGCAAAACATCTAGATGTAAAACCCTACATCTAGAGGTAAAGTCCAATATCTAGACCTAAAGACCAACATCTAGAGGTAAAACCCAACATCTAGTGGTAAAGCCCAACGTCTGGAGGTAAAGCCCAGATTCTAGAGAGAAGCCAAAAATCCAGATGGAAAACCCAAAATCTAGAGGTAAAGCCCAACATCTACAGGTAAATCCAGATATCTAGGGGTAAAGCCCAACATCTAGAGGAAAAGCCAAAAATATAGATATAAAACCCAAAATCTAGAGGTAAAGCCCAATATCTAGACGTAAAGCCCAATATCTAGACGTAAAGCCCAAAATCTAGATGAAAAGCACAACTTCTAGATCTAAAGCCCAACATCTAGAGGTAAAGACCAATAGCTAGAGGTAAAACCCAACATCTAGAGGTAAAGCCAGATATCTAGAGGTAAAGCCCAACGTCTGGAGGTAAAGCCCATCATCTAGTCCTACAGCCCAATGTCTGCAGGTAAAGCCCAACTTACAGAGGTGAAGGCAAACATCTAGATGTAAAACCCCAAATCTAGAGGTAAAGCCCAACATCTAGAGGAAAAGCCAAATATATATATATTTAAAACCCAAAATCTAGAGGTAAAGCCCAACATCTAGAGGTAAAGCCAGATATCTAGGGGTAAAGCCCAACATCTAGAGGAAAAGCCAAATATATAGATTTAAAACACAAAATCTAGAGGTAAAGCCCAATATCAAGACGTAAAGGCCAAAATCTAGATGTAAAGCCCAGATTCTTGATCTAAAGCCCAAAATCTAGATGTAAAGCCCAAATTCTAGATCGAACGCGCAAAATCTAGAGATAAAGACCAATACCTAGAGGTAAAACCCAACATCTAGAGGTAAAGCCAGATATCTAGAGGTAAAGCCCAACATCTAGAGGAAAAGCAAAATATATAGATTTCAAACCCAAATTCTAGAGTTCAATCCCAACATCTAGAGGTAAATCCCAAAGTGTAGATGTAAAGCTCAACTTCCAGATTTAAAGTCAAAAATCTAAATGTAAATACCAATACCTAGAGGTAGAGCCCAAAATGTAGAGGTAAAGCCCAACATCTAGAGATAAAGCCAGATATATAGATCTAAACCCCAAAATCTAGAGGTGAAGCCCAATATCTAGACGTAAAGCCCAAAATCTAGATGTAAAGCCTAACTTCCAGATCTAAAGACCAACTTCTAGATCTAAAGCCCAAATTCTAGATCTAACACCCAAAATCTAGAGGTAAAGACCAATATCTAGTGGTAAAACCCAACAGCTAGAGGTAAAGCCAGATATCTAGAGGTAAAGCCCAACATCTAGAGGAAAAGCAAAATATATAGATTTCAAACCCAAATTCTAGCATTCAATCCCAACATCTAGAGGTAAAGCCCAACTTCCAGAGTTAAAGTCCAAAATCTAGAGGTAAACACCAATACCTAGAGTTAGAGCCCAAAATCTAGAGATAAAGCCCAACATCTAGAGGTAAAGCCAGATATATAGATTTAAAATCCAAAATCTGGAGGTAAAGCCCAACATCTAGGGAAAAAGCCAAATATACAGATTTAAAACCCAAAATCTAGAGGTAAAGCCCAATATCTAGACGTAAAGACCAAAATCTAGATGTAAAGCCCAACTTCTAGATCTAAAGCCAAAATATAGATGTAAAGCCCAACTTCTAAATCTAAAGCCCAACATCTAGAGGTAAAGCCCAATATTTAGAGTTTAAGCGCATCATTTAGATGTAAAGCCCAAAATCTAGATGTAAAGCCCAACTTCTAGAGGTAAAGCCCATCATCTAGTCCTACAGCCCAATGTCTGCAGGTAAAGCACATCTTACAGAGGTGAAGGCAAACATCTAGATGTAAAACCCAAAATCTAGAGGTAAAGCCCAACATCTAGAGGAAAAGCCAAATATAAAGATTTAAAACCCAAAATCTAGAGGTAAAGCCCAATATCTAGACCTAAAGCCCAAAATCTAGATGTAAAGCCCAACTTCTAGATCTAAAGCCCAAAATCTAGATGTAAAGCCCAAATTCTAGATCTAACACCCAAAATCTAGAGGTAAAGACCAATATCTAGAGGTAAAACCCAACATCTAGAGATAAAGCCAGATATCTAGAGGTAAAGCCCAACATCTAGAGGAAAAGCAAAATATATAGATTTCAAACCCAAATTCTAGAGTTAAATCCCAACATCTAGAGGTAAATCCCAAAGTCTAGATGTAAAGCTCAACTTCCAGATTTAAAGTCAAAAATCTAAATATAAATACCAATACATAGAGGTAGAGCCCAAAATGTAGAGGTAAAGCCCAACATCTAGAGCTAAAGCCCCAAATCTAGATGTAAAGCCCAATTGCTAGATCTAAAGCCAAATACTCTAGAGGTAAAGCCCAACATGTAGAGGTAAAGACTAAGATCTAGAGGTGAATTCCAATATCTAGTGTTAAAGGCCGACACCTACAGTTAAAGCCAAACATCTAGATGTAAAACCCAACTTCTAGAGGTAAAGCCGAATATCTAGAGTTAAAGCGCATCCTTTCGAGTAAAGCCCAAAATCTAGAGTTAAAGCCCAACATCTAGAGGGAAAGCCCAGAATCTAGATGTAAAGCCTAACATCTAGAGGTGAATTCCAAAATCAAGTGTTAAGGCCTGACATCTACAGTTAAATCCAACCATATAGATATAACCCCCAACTTCTAGAGGTAAGGCCCAAAATCTAGAGGTAAAGCCCAACAGCTAGAGTTAAAGCCGAACGTCTTGAGGTAAAGACCAAAGTCTAGAGTTAAAGCCCAACTTCTAGAGGTAAAGCCCTACATCTAGAGGAAAAGCCAAATATATATATATTTAAAACCCAAAATCTAGAGGTAAAGCCCAACATCTAGAGGTAAAGCCAGATATCTAGGGGTAAAGCCCAACATCTAGAGGAAAAGCCAAATATATAGATTTAAAACCCAAAATCTAGAGGTAAAGCCCAATATCAAGACGTAAAGGCCAAAATCTAGATGTAAAGCCCAGATTCTTGATCTAAAGCCCAAAATCTAGATGTAAAGCCCAAATTCTAGATCGAACGCGCAAAATCTAGAGATAAAGACCAATATCTAGAGGTAAAACCCAACATCTAGAGGTAAAGCCAGATATCTAGAGGTAAAGCCCAACATCTAGAGGAAAAGCAAAATATATAGATTTCAAACCCAAATTCTAGAGTTCAATCCCAACATCTAGAGGTAAATCCCAAAGTCTAGATGTAAAGCTCAACTTCCAGATTTAAAGTCAAAAATCTAAATGTAAATACCAATACCTAGAGGTAGAGCCCTAAATGTAGAGGTAAAGCCCAACATCTAGAGATAAAGCCAGATATATAGATTTAAAACCCAAAATCTAGAGTTAAAGCCCAATATCTAGACGTAAAGCCCAAAATCTAGATGTAAAGCCTAACTTCCAGATCTAAAGCCCAACTTCTAGATCTAAAGCCCAAATTCTAGATCTAACACCCAAAATCTAGAGGTAAAGACCAATATTTAGTGGTAAAACCCAACAGCTATAGGTAAAGCCAGATATCTAGAGGTAAAGCCCAACATCTAGAGGAAAAGCAAAATATATAGATTTCAAACCCAAATTCTAGCATTCAATCCCAACATCTAGAGGTAAAGCCCAACTTCCAGAGTTAAAGTCCAAAATCTAGAGGTAAACACCAATACCTAGAGTTAGAGCCCAAAATCTAGAGATAAAGCCCAACATCTAGAGGTAAAGCCAGATATATAGATTTAAAATCCAAAATCTGGAGGTAAAGCCCAACATCTAGGGAAAAAGCCAAATATACAGATTTAAAACCCAAAATCTAGAGGTAAAGCCCAATATCTAGACGTAAAGACCAAAATCTAGATGTAAAGCCCAACTTCTAGATCTAAAGCCAAAATATAGATGTAAAGCCCAACTTCTAAATCTAAAGCCCAACATCTAGAGGTAAAGCCCAATATTTAGAGTTTAAGCGCATCATTTAGAGGTAAAGCCCAAAATCTAGATGTAAAGCCCAACTTCTAGAGGTAAAGCCCATCATCTAGTCCTACAGCCCAATGTCTGCAGGTAAAGCACATCTTACAGAGGTGAAGGCAAACATCTAGATGTAAAACCCAAAATCTAGAGGTAAAGCCCAACATCTAGAGGAAAAGCCAAATATATAGATTTAAAACCCAGAATCTAGAGGTAAAGCCCAATATCTAGACCTAAAGCCCAAAATCTAGATGTAAAGCCCAACTTCTAGATCTAAAGCCCAAAATCTAGATGTAAAGCCCAAATTCTAGATCTAACACCCAAAATCTAGAGGTAAAGACCAATATCTAGAGGTAAAACCCAACATCTAGAGGTAAAGCCAGATATCTAGAGGTAAAGCCCAACATCTAGAGGAAAAGCAAAATATATAGATTTCAAACCCAAATTCTAGAGTTAAATCCCAACATCTAGAGGTAAATCCCAAAGTCTAGATGTAAAGCTCAACTTCCAGATTTAAAGTCAAAAATCTAAATATAAATACCAATACATAGAGGTAGAGCCCAAAATGTAGAGGTAAAGCCCAACATCTAGAGCTAAAGCCCCAAATCTAGATGTAAAGCCCAATTGCTAGATCTAAAGCCAAATACTCTAGAGGTAAAGCCCAACATGTAGAGGTAAAGACTAAGATCTAGAGGTGAATTCCAATATCTAGTGTTAAAGGCCGACACCTACAGTTAAAACCAAACATCTAGATGTAAAACCCAACATCTAGAGGTAAAGCCGAATATCTAGAGTTAAAGCGCATCCTTTAGAGTAAAGCCCAAAATCTAGAGTTAAAGCCCAACATCTAGAGGGAAAGCCCAGAATCTAGATGTAAAGCCTAACATCTAGAGGTGAATTCCAAAATCAAGTGTTAAGGCCTGACATCTACAGTTAAATCCAACCATATAGATATAACCCCAACTTCTAGAGGTAAGGCCCAAAATCTAGAGGTAAAGCCCAACAGCTAGAGTTAAAGACGAACGTCTTGAGGTAAAGCCCAAAGTCTAGAGTTAAAGAACAACTTCTAGAGGTAAAGCCCAACATCTAGACGTAAAGCCAGATATCTGACGGTAAAGCCCAACATCTAGAGGAAAAGCCAAATATATAGATTTAAAACCCAAAATCTAGAGATAAAGCCCAACATCTAAATGTAAAGCAAAACATCTAGATGTAATCCAAACATCTAGAGGTAAAGCCTAACATCTAGAGGTGAAGCACAACATATAGAGGTATAACCCAACATCTAGAGGTAAAGACCAACATCTAAATGTAAAGCAAAACATCTAGATGTAAAACCCTACATCTAGAGGTAAAGTCCAATAGCTAGACCTAAAGACCAACATCTAGAGGTAAATCCCAACATCTAGTGGTAAAGCCCAACGTCTGGAGGTAAAGCCCAGATTCTAGAGAGAAGCCAAAAATCCAGATGGAAAACCCAAAATCTAGAGGTAAAGCCCAACATCTACAGGTAAATCCAGATATCTAGGGGTAAAGCCCAACATCTAGAGGAAAAGCCAAATATATAGATATAAAACCCAAAATCTAGAGGTAAAGCCCAATATCTAGACGTAAAGCCCAAAATCTAGATGAAAAGCACAACTTCTAGATCTAAAGCCCAACATCTAGAGGTAAAGACCAATAGCTAGAGGTAAAACCCAACATCTAGAGGTAAAGCCAGATATCTAGAGGTAAAGCCCAACGTCTGGAGGTAAAGCCCATCATCTAGTCCTACAGCCCAATGTCTGCAGGTAAAGCCCAACTTACAGAGGTGAAGGCAAACATCTAGATGTAAAACCCCAAATCTAGAGGTAAAGCCCAACATCTAGAGGAAAAGCCAAATATATATATATATTTAAAACCCAAAATCTAGAGGTAAAGCCCAACATCTAGAGGTAAAGCCAGATATCTAGGGGTAAAGCCCAACATCTAGCGGAAAAGCCAAATATATAGATATAAAACCCAAAATCTAGAGGTAAAGCCCAATATCTAGACGTAAAGCCCAAAATCTAGATGAAAAGCACAACTTCTAGATCTAAAGCCCAACATCTAGAGGTAAAGACCAATAGCTAGAGGTAAAACCCAACATCTAGAGGTAAAGCCCGATATCTAGAGGTAAAGCCCAACGTCTGGAGGTAAAGCCCATCATCTAGTCCTACAGCCCAATGTCTGCAGGTAAAGCCCAACTTACAGAGGTGAAGGCAAACATCTAGATGTAAAACCCCAAACCTAGAGGTAAAGCCCAACATCTAGAGGAAAAGCCAAATATATATATATTTAAAACCCAAAATCTAGAGGTAAAGCCCAACATCTAGAGGTAAAGCCAGATATCTAGGGGTAAAGCCCAACATCTAGAGGAAAAGCCAAATATATAGATTTAAAACCCAAAATCTAGAGGTAAAGCCCAATATCAAGACGTAAAGGCTAAAATCTAGATGTAAAGCCCAACTTCTAGACCTAAAGCCCAAAATCTAGATGTAAAGCCCAAATTCTAGATCTAACGCCCAAAATCTAGAGATAAAGACCAATATCTAGAGGTAAAACCCAACATCTAGAGGTAAAGCCAGATATCTAGAGGTAAAGCCCAACATCTAGAGGAAAAGCAAAATATATAGATTTCAAACCCAAATTCTAGAGTTCAATCCCAACATCTAGAGGTAAATCCCAAAGTCTAGATGTAAAGCTCAACTTCCAGATTTAAAGTCAAAAATCTAAATGTAAATACCAATACCTAGAGGTAGAGCCCAAAATGTAGAGGTAAAGCCCAACATCTAGAGATAAAGCCAGATATATAGATCTAAACCCCAATATCTAGAGGTGAAGCCCAATATCCAGACGTAAAGCCCAAAAGCTAGATGTAAAGCCCAGCTTCTAGATCTAAAGCCCAAAATCTAGATGTAAAGCCCAACTTCTAAATCTAAAGCCCAACATCTAGAGGTAAAGCCCAATATTTAGAGTTTAAGCCTATCATTTAGAGGTAAAGCCAGATATCTAGAGGTAAAGCCCAACTTCTAGAGGTAAAGCCCATCATCTAGTCCTACAGCCCAATGTCTGCAGGTAAAGCCCAACTTACAGAGGTGAAGGCAAACATCTAGATGTAAAACCCAAAATCTAGAGGTAAAGCCTAACATCTAGAGGAAAAGCCAAATATATAGATTTAAAACCCAAAATCTAGAGGTAAAGCCCAATATCTAGACGTAAAGCCCAAATTCTAGATCTAACACCCAAAATCTAGAGGTAAAGACCAATATCTAGAGGTAAAACCCAACATCTAGAGGTAAAGCCAGATATCTAGAAGTAAAGCCCAACATGTAGAGGTAAAGACTAAGATCTAGAGGTGAATTCCAATATCTAGTGTTAAAGCCTGACACCTACAGTTAAAGCCAAACATCTAGATGTAAAACCCAACTTCTAGAGGTAAAGCCGAATATCTAGAGTTAAAGCGCATCCTTTAGAGTAAAGCCCAAAATCTAGAGTTAAAGCCCAACATCTAGAGGTAAAGCCCAATATTTAGAGTTTAAGCGCATCATTTAGAGGTAAAGCCCAAAATCTAGATGAAAAGCACAAATTCTAGATCTAAAGCCCAACATCTAGAGGTAAATACCAATATCTAGAGGTAAAACCCAACATCTAGAGGTAAAGCCAGATATCTAGAGGTAAAGCCCAACATCTAGAGGAAAAGCAAAATATATAGATTTCAAACCCAAATTCTAGAGTTCAATCCCAACATCTAGAGGTAAATCCCAAAGTCTAGATGTAAAGCTCAACTTCCAGATTTAAAGTCAAAAATCTAAATGTAAATACCAATACCTAGAGGTAGAGCCCAAAATGTAGAGGTAAAGCCCAACATCTAGAGATAAAGCCAGATATATAGATCTAAACCCCAAAATCTAGAGGTGAAGCCCAATATCTAGACATAAAGCCCAAAATCTAGATGTAAAGCCCAGCTTCTAGATCTAAAGCCCAAAATATAGCTGTAAAGCCCAACTTCTAAATCTAAAGCCCAACATCTAGAGGTAAAGCCCAATATTTAGAGTTTAAGCGCATCATTTAGAGGTAAAGCCCAAAATCTAGATGTAAAGCCCAACTTCTAGAGGTAAAGCCCATCATCTAGTCCTACAGCCCAATGTCTGCAGGTAAAGCACATCTTACAGAGGTGAAGGCAAACATCTAGATGTAAAACCCAAAATCTAGAGGTAAAGCCCAACATCTAGAGGAAAAGCCAAATATATAGATTTAAAACCCAAAATCTAGAGGTAAAGCCCAATATCTAGACCTAAAGCCCAAAATCTAGATGTAAAGCCCAACTTCTAGATTTAACACCCAAAATCTAGAGGTAAAGACCAATATCTAGAGGTAAAACCCAACATCTAGAGGTAAAGCCAGATATCTAGAGGTAAAGCCCAACATCTAGAGGAAAAGCATAATATATAGATTTCAAACCCAAATTCTAGAGTTCAATCCCAACATCTAGAGGTAAAGCCCAACTTCCAGAGTTAAAGTCCAAAATCTAGAGGTAAACAACAATACCTAGAGTTAGAGCCCAAAATCTAGAGATAAAGCCCAACATCTAGAGATAAAGCCAGATATATAGATTTAAAATCCACAATCTGGAGGTAAAGCCCAACATCTAGAGCTAAAGCCCCAAATCTAGATGTAAAGCCCAATTGCTAGATCTAAAGCCAAATACTCTAGAGGTAAAGCCCAACATGTAGAGGTAAAGACTAAGATCTAGAGGTGAATTCCAATATCTAGTGTTAAAGGCCGACACCTACAGTTAAAACCAAACATCTAGATGTAAAACCCAACTTCTAGAGGTAAAGCCGAATATCTAGAGTTAAAGCGCATCCTTTAGAGTAAAGCCCAAAATCTAGAGTTAAAGCCCAACATCTAGAGGGAAAGCCCAGAATCTAGATGTAAAGCCTAACATCTAGAGGTGAATTCCAAAACCAAGTGTTAAGGCCTGACATCTACAGTTAAATCCAACCATATAGATATAACCCCCAACTTCTAGAGGTAAGGCCCAAAATCTAGAGGTAAAGCCCAACAGCTAGAGGAAAAGCCGAACGTCTTGAGGTAAAGCCCAAAGTCTAGAGTTAAAGCCCAACTTCTAGAGGTAAAGCCCAACATCTAGAGGTAAAGCCAGATATCTGACGGTAAAGCCCAACATCTAGAGGAAAAGCCAAATATATAGATTTAAAACCCAAAATCTAGAGATAAAGCCGAACATCTAAATGTAAAGCAAAACATCTAGATGTAATACAAACATCTAGAGGTAAAGCCTAACATCTAGAGGTGAAGCACAACATATAGAGGTATAACCCAACATCAAGAGATAAAGACCAACATCTAAATGTAAAGCAAAACATCTAGATGTAAAACCCTACATCTAGAGGTAAAGTCCAATAGCTAGACCTAAAGACCAACATCTAGAGGTAAAACCCAACATCTAGTGGTAAAGCCCAACGTCTGGAGGTAAAGCCCAGATTCTAGAGAGAAGCCAAAAATCCAGATGGAAAACCCAAAATCTAGAGGTAAAGCCCAACATCTACAGGTAAATCCAGATATCTAGGGGTAAAGCCCAACATCTAGAGGAAAAGCCAAATATATAGATATAAAACCCAAAATCTAGAGGTAAAGCCAAATATCTAGACGTAAAGCCCAAAATATAGATGAAAAGCCCAACTTCTAGATCTAAAGACCAATAGCTAGAGGTAAAACCCAACATCTAGAGGTAAAGCCAGATATCTAGAGGTAAAGCCCAACGTCTGGAGGTAAAGCCCATCATCTAGTCCTACAGCCCAATGTCTGCAGGTAAAGCCCAACTTACAGAGGTGAAGGCAAACATCTAGATGTAAAACCCCAAATCTAGAGGTAAAGCCCAACATCTAGAGGAAAAGCCAAATATATATATATTTAAAACCCAAAATCTAGAGGTAAAGCCCAACATCTAGAGGTAAAGCCAGATATCTAGGGGTAAAGCCCAACATCTAGAGGAAAAGCCAAACATATAGATTTAAAACCCAAAATCTAGAGGTAAAGCCCAATATCAAGACGTAAAGGCTAAAATCTAGATGTAAAGCCCAACTTCTAGACCTAAAGCCCAAAATCTAGATGTAAAGCCCAAATTCTAGATCGAACGCGCAAAATCTAGAGATAAAGACCAATATCTAGAGGTAAAACCCAACATCTAGAGGTAAAGCCAGATATCTAGAGGTAAAGCCCAACATCTAGAGGAAAAGCAAAATATATAGATTTCAAACCCAAATTCTAGAGTTAAATCCCAACATCTAGAGGTAAATCCCAAAGTCTAGATGTAAAGCTCAACTTCCAGATTTAAAGTCAAAAAATCTAAATGTAAATACCAATACCTAGAGGTAGAGCCCAAAATGTAGAGGTAAAGGCCAACATCTAGAGATAAAGCCAGATATATAGATCTAAACCCCAAAATCTAGAGGTAAAGCCCAATATTTAGAGTTTAAGCCCATCATTTAGAGGTAAAGCCAGATATCTAGAGGTAAAGCCCAACTTCTAGAGGTAAAGCCCATCATCTAGTCCTACAGCCCAATGTCTGCAGGTAAAGCCCAACTTACAGAGGTGAAGGCAAACATCTAGATTTAAAACCCAAAATCTAGAGGTAAAGACCAACATCTAGAGAAAAGCCAATTATATAGATTTAAAACCCAAAATCTAGAGGTGAAGCCAATATCTAGACGTAAAGCACAAAATCTAGATGTAAAGCCCAACTTCTAGATCTAAAGCCCAAAATATAGATGTAAAGCCCAACTTCTAAATCTAAAGCCCAACATCTAGAGGTAAAGCCCAATATTTAGAGTTTAAGCGCATCATTTAGAGGTAAAGCCCAAAATCTAGATTAAAAGCCCAACTTCTAGAGGTAAAGCCCATCATCTAGTCCTACAGCCCAATGTCTGCAGGTTAACCCCAACTTACAGAGGTGAAGGCAAACATCTAGATGTAAAACCCAAAATCTAGAGGTAAAGCCTAACATCTAGAGGAAACGCCAAATATATAGATTTAAAACCCAAAATCTAGAGGTAAAGCCCAATATCTAGACCTAAAGCCCAAAATCTAGATGTAAAGCCCAACTTCTAGATCTAAAGCCCAAAATCTTGATGTAAAGCCCAAATTCTAGATCTAACACCCAAAATCTAGAGGTAAAGACCAATATCTAGAGGTAAAACCCAACATCTAGAGGTAAATCCAGATATCTAGAGGTAAAGCCCAACATCTAGAGGAAAAGCAAAATATATAGATTTCAAACCCAAATTCTAGAGTTAAATCCCAACATCTAGAGGTAAAGCCCAACTTCCAGAGTTAAAGTCCAAAATCTAGAGGTAAACACCAATACCTAGAGTTAGAGCCCAAAATCTAGAGATAAAGCCCAACATCTAGAGATAAAGCCAGATATATAGATTTAAAATCCAAAATCTGGAGGTAAAGCCCAACATCTAGAGCTAAAGCCCCAAATCTAGATGTAAAGCCCAATTGCTAGATCTAAAGCCAAATACTCCAGAGGTAAAGCCCAACATGTAGAGGTAAAGACTAAGATCTAGAGGTGAATTCCAATATCTAGTGTTAAAGCCTGACACCTACAGTTAAAGCCAAACATCTAGATGTAAAACCCAACTTCTAGAGGTAAAGCCGAATATCTAGAGTTAAAGCGCATCCTTTCGAGTAAAGCCCAAAATCTAGAGTTAAAGCCCAACATCTAGAGGGAAAGCCCAGAATCTAGATGTAAAGCCTAACATCTAGAGGTGAATTCCAAAATCAAGTGTTAAGGCCTGACAACTACAGTTAAATCCAAGCATATAGATATAACCCCCAACTTCTAGAGGTAGGGCCCAAAATCTAGAGGTAAAGCCCAACAGCTAGAGTTAAAGCCGAACGTCTAGACGTAAAGCCAGATATCTGACGGTAAAGCCCAACATCTAGAGGAAAAGCCAAATATATAGATTTAAAACCCAAAATCTAGAGATAAAGCCCAACATCTAAATGTAAAGCAAAACATCTAGATGTAATCCAAACATCTAGAGGTAAAGCCTAACATCTAGAGGTGAAGCACAACATATAGAGGTATAACCCAACATCTAGAGATAAAGACCAACATCTAAATGTAAAGCAAAACATCTAGATGTAGAACCCTACATCTAGAGGTAAAGTCCAATATCTAGACCTAAAGACCAACATCTAGAGGTAAAACCCAACATCTAGTGGTAAAGCCCAACGTCTGGAGGTAAAGCCCAGATTCTAGTGAGAAGCCAAAAATCCAGATGGAAAACCCAAAATCTAGAGATAAAGCCCAACATCTACAGGTAAATCCAGATATCTAGGGGTAAAGCCCAACATCTAGAGGAAAAGCCAAATATATAGATATAAACCCCAATATCCAGAGGTAAAGCCCAATATCTAGACGTAAAGCCCAAAATCTAGATGAAAAGCACAACTTCTAGATCTAAAGATCAACATCTAGAGGTAAATACCAATAGCTAGAGGTAAAACCCAACATCTAGAGGTAAAGCCAGATATCTAGAGGTAAAGCCCAACGTCTGGAGGTAAAGCCCATCATCTAGTCCTACAGCCCAATGTCTGCAGGTAAAGCCCAACTTACAGAGGTGAAGGCAAACATCTAGATGTAAAACCCAAAATCTAGAGGTAAAGCCCAATATCTAGAGGCAAAGCCCAACATCTAGAGGAAAAGCCAAATATATATATATTTAAAATTCAAAACCTAGAGGTAAAGCCCAACATCTAGAGGTAAAGCCAGATATCTAGGGGTAAAGCCCAACATCTAGAGGAAAAGCCAAATATATAGATTTCAAACCCAAATTCTAGAGTTAAATCCCAACACCTAGAGGTAAAGACCAATAGCTAGAGGTAAACCCCAACATCTAGAGGTAAAGCCAGATATCTAGAGGTAAAGCCCAACATCTAGATGAAAAGCCAAATATATAGATTTCAAAACCAAATTCTAGATTTAAATCCCAACATCTAGAGGTAAAGACCAATAGCTAGAGGTAAAACCCAACATCTAGAGGTAAAGCCAGATATCTAGAGGTAAAGCCCAACGTCTGGAGGTAAAGCCCATCATCTAGTCCTACAGCCCAATGTCTGCAGGTAAAGCCCAACTTACAGAGGTGAAGGCAAACATCTAGATGTAAACCCCAAAATCTAGAGGTAAAGCCCAATATCTAGAGGTAAAGCCCAAAGTCTAGATGTAAAACCCAACTTCTAGATCTAAAGCCCAAAATCTAGATGTAAAGCCCAACTTCTAAATCTAAAGCCCAACATCTAGAGGTAAAGCCCAATATTTAGAGTTTAAGCCCATCATTTATAGGTAAAGCCCAAAATCTAGATGTAAAGCCGAACTTCTAGAGGTAAAGCCCATCATCTAGTCCTACAGCCCAATGTCTGCAGGTAAAGCCCAACTTACAGAGGTGAAGGCAAACATCTAGATTTAAAACCCAAAATCTAGAGGTAAAGCCCAACATCTAGAGGAAAAGCCAAATATATAGATTTAAAACCCAAAATCTAGAGGTAAAGCCCAATATACAGACCTAAAGCCCAAAATCTAGATGTAAAGCCCAAATTCTAGATCTAACACCCAAAATCTCGAGGTAAAGACCAATATCTAGACGTAAAACCCAACAGCTAGAGGTAAAGCCAGATATCTAGAGGTAAAGCCCAACATCTAGAGGAAAAGCAAAATATATAGATTTCAAACCCAAATTCTAGAGTTCAATCCCAACATCTAGAGGTAAAGCCCAACTTCCAGAGTTAAAGTCCAAAATCTAGAGGTAAACACCAATACCTAGAGTTAGAGCCCAAAATCTAGAGATAAAGCCTAACATCTAGAGATAAAGCCAGATATATAGATCTAAACCCCAAAATCTAGAGGTAAAGCCCAATATTTAGAGTTTAAGCCCATCATTTAGAGGTAAAGCCAGATATCTAGAGGTAAAGCCCAACTTCTAGAGGTAAAGCCCATCATCTAGTCCTACAGCCCAATGTCTGCAGGTAAAGCCCAACTTACAGAGGTGAAGGCAAACATCTAGATTTAAAACCCAAAATCTAGAGGTAAAGACCAACATCTAGAGAAAAGCCAATTATATAGATTTAAAACCCAAAATCTAGAGGTAAAGCCCAATATCTAGACGTAAAGCACAAAATCTAGATGTAAAGCCCAACTTCTAGATCTAAAGCCCAAAATATAGATGTAAAGCCCAACTTCTAAATCTAAAGCCCAACATCTAGAGGTAAAGCCCAATATTTAGAGTTTAAGCGCATCATTTAGAGGTAAAGCCCAAAATCTAGATTAAAAGCCCAACTTCTAGAGGTAAAGCCCATCATCTAATCCTACAGCCCAATGTCTGCAGGTTAACCCCAACTTACAGAGGTGAAGGCAAACATCTAGATGTAAAACCCAAAATCTAGAGGTAAAGCCTAACATCCTTAGGAAAAGCCAAATATATAGATTTAAAACCCAAAATCTAGAGGTAAAGCCCAATATCTACACCTAAAGACCAAATTCTAGATGTAAAGCCCAACTTCTAGATCTAAAGCCCAAAATCTAGATGTAAAGCCCAAATTCTAGATCTAACACCCAAAATCTAGAGGTAAAGACCAATATCTAGAGGTAAAACCCAACAGCTAGAGGTAAAGCCAGATATCTAGAGGTAAAGCCCAACATCTAGAGGAAAAGCAAAATATATAGATTTCAAACCCAAATTCTAGAGTTCAATCCCAACATCTAGAGGTAAAGCCCAACTTCCAGAGTTAAAGTCCAAAATCTAGAGGTAAACACCAATACCTAGAGTTAGAGCCCAAAATCTAGAGATAAAGCCAGATATATAGATTTAAAATCCAAAATCTGGAGGTAAAGCCCAACATCTAGAGCTAAAGCCCCAAATCTAGATGTAAAGCCCAATTGCTAGATCTAAAGCCAAATACTCCAGAGGTAAAGCCCAACATGTAGAGGTAAAGACTAAGATCTAGAGGTGAATTCCAATATCTAGTGTTAAAGCCTGACACCTACAGTTAAAGCCAAACATCTAGATGTAAAACCCAACTTCTAGAGGTAAAGCCGAATATCTAGAGTTAAAGCGCATCCTTTCGAGTAAAGCCCAAAATCTAGAGTTAAAGCCCAACATCTAGAGGGAAAGCCCAGAATCTAGATGTAAAGCCTAACATCTAGAGGTGAATTCCAAAATCAAGTGTTAAGGCCTGACAACTACAGTTAAATCCAAGCATATAGATATAACCCCCAACTTCTAGAGGTAGGGCCCAAAATCTAGAGGTAAAGCCCAACAGCTAGAGTTAAAGCCGAACGTCTTGAGGTAAAGCCCAAAGTCTAGAGGTAAAGCCCAACTTCTAGAGGTAAAGCCCAACATCTAGACGTAAAGCCAGATATCTGACGGTAAAGCCCAACATCTAGAGGAAAAGCCAAATATATAGATTTAAAACCCAAAATCTAGAGATAAAGCCCAACATCTAAATGTAAAGCAAAACATCTAGATGTAATCCAAACATCTAGAGGTAAAGCCTAACATCTAGAGGTGAAGCACAACATATAGAGGTATAACCCAACATCTAGAGATAAAGACCAACATCTAAATGTAAAGCAAAACATCTAGATGTAGAACCCTACATCTAGAGGTAAAGTCCAATATCTAGACCTAAAGACCAACATCTAGAGGTAAAACCCAACATCTAGTGGTAAAGCCCAACGTCTGGAGGTAAAGCCCAGATTCTAGTGAGAAGCCAAAAATCCAGATGGAAAACCCAAAATCTAGAGATAAAGCCCAACATCTACAGGTAAATCCAGATATCTAGGGGTAAAGCCCAACATCTAGAGGAAAAGCCAAATATATAGATATAAACCCCAATATCCAGAGGTAAAGCCCAATATCTAGACGTAAATCCCAAAATCTAGATGAAAAGCACAACTTCTAGATCTAAAGATCAACATCTAGAGGTAAATACCAATAGCTAGAGGTAAAACCCAACATCTAGAGGTAAAGCCAGATATCTAGAGGTAAAGCCCAACGTCTGGAGGTAAAGCCCATCATCTAGTCCTACAGCCCAATGTCTGCAGGTAAAGCCCAACTTACAGAGGTGAAGGCAAACATCTAGATGTAAAACCCAAAATCTAGAGGTAAAGCCCAATATCTAGAGTCAAAGCCCAACATCTAGAGGAAAAGCCAAATATATATATATTTAAAATTCAAAACCTAGAGGTAAAGCCCAACATCTAGAGGTAAAGCCAGATATCTAGGGGTAAAGCCCAACATCTAGAGGAAAAGCCAAATATATAGATTTCAAACCCAAATTCTAGAGTTAAATCCCAACACCTAGAGGTAAAGACCAATAGCTAGAGATAAAACCCAACATCTAGAGGTAAAGCCAGATATCTAGAGGTAAAGCCCAACATCTAGATGAAAAGCCAAATATATAGATTTCAAAACCAAATTCTAGATTTAAATCCCAACATCTAGAGGTAAAGACCAATAGCTAGAGGTAAAACCCAACATCTAGAGGTAAAGCCAGATATCTAGAGGTAAAGCCCAACGTCTGGAGGTAAAGCCCATCATCTAGTCCTACAGCCCAATGTCTGCAGGTAAAGCCCAACTTACAGAGGTGAAGGCAAACATCTAGATGTAAACCCCAAAATCTAGAGGTAAAGCCCAATATCTAGAGGTAAAGCCCAAAGTCTAGATGTAAAACCCAACTTCTAGATCTAAAGCCCAAAATCTAGATGTAAAGCCCAACTTCTAAATCTAAAGCCCAACATCTAGAGGAAAAGCAAAATATATAGATTTCAAACCCAAATTCTAGAGTTCAATCCCAACATCTAGAGGTAAAGCCCAACTTCCAGAGTTAAAGTCCAAAATATAGAGGTAAACACCAATACCTAGAGTTAGAGCCCAAAATCTAGAGATAAAGCCCAACATCTAGAGATAAAGCCAGATATATAGATCTAAACCCCAAAATCTAGAGGTAAAGCCCAATATTTAGAGTTTAAGCCCATCATTTAGAGGTAAAGCCAGATATCTAGAGGTAAAGCCCAACTTCTAGAGGTAAAGCCCATCATCTAGTCCTACAGCCCAATGTCTGCAGGTAAAGCCCAACTCACAGAGGTGAAGGCAAACATCTAGATTTAAAACCCAAAATCTAGAGGTAAAGACCAACATCTAGAGAAAAGCCAATTATATAGATTTAAAACCCAAAATCTAGAGGTAAAGCCCAATATCTAGACGTAAAGCACAAAATCTAGATGTAAAGCCCAACTTCTAGATCTAAAGCCCAAAATATAGATGTAAAGCCCAACTTCTAAATCTAAAGCCCAACATCTAGAGGTAAAGCCCAATATTTAGAGTTTAAGCGCATCATTTAGAGGTAAAGCCCAAAATCTAGATTAAAAGCCCAACTTCTAGAGGTAAAGCCCATCATCTAATCCTACAGCCCAATGTCTGCAGGTTAACCCCAACTTACAGAGGTGAAGGCAAACATCTAGATGTAAAACCCAAAATCTAGAGGTAAAGCCTAACATCCTTAGGAAAAGCCAAATATATAGATTTAAAACCCAAAATCTAGAGGTAAAGCCCAATATCTACACCTAAAGACCAAAATCTAGATGTAAAGCCCAACTTCTAGATCTAAAGCCCAAAATCTAGATGTAAAGCCCAAATTCTAGATCTAACACCCAAAATCTAGAGGTAAAGACCAATATCTAGAGGTAAAACCCAACAGCTAGAGGTAAAGCCAGATATCTAGAGGTAAAGCCCAACATCTAGAGGAAAAGCAAAATATATAGATTTCAAACCCAAATTCTAGAGTTCAATCCCAACATCTAGAGGTAAAGCCCAACTTCCAGAGTTAAAGTCCAAAATCTAGAGGTAAACACCAATACCTAGAGTTAGAGCCCAAAATCTAGAGATAAAGCCAGATATATAGATTTAAAATCCAAAATCTGGAGGTAAAGCCCAACATCTAGAGCTAAAGCCCCAAATCTAGATGTAAAGCCCAATTGCTAGATCTAAAGCCAAATACTCCAGAGGTAAAGCCCAACATGTAGAGGTAAAGACTAAGATCTAGAGGTGAATTCCAATATCTAGTGTTAAAGCCTGACACCTACAGTTAAAGCCAAACATCTAGATGTAAAACCCAACTTCTAGAGGTAAAGCCGAATATCTAGAGTTAAAGCGCATCCTTTAGAGTAAAGCCCAAAATCTAGAGTTAAAGCCCAACATCTAGAGGGAAAGCCCAGAATCTAGATGTAAAGCCTAACATCTAGAGGTGAATTCCAAAATCAAGTGTTAAGGCCTGACAACTACAGTTAAATCCAACCATATAGATATAACCCCCAACTTCTAGAGGTAGGGCCCAAAATCTAGAGGTAAAGCCCAACAGCTAGAGTTAAAGCCGAACGTCTTGAGGTAAAGCCCAAAGTCTAGAGGTAAAGCCCAACTTCTAGAGGTAAAGCCCAACATCTAGACGTAAAGCCAGATATCTGACGGTAAAGCCCAACATCTAGAGGAAAAGCCAAATATATAGATTTAAAACCCAAAATCTAGAGATAAAGCCCAACATCTAAATGTAAAGCAAAACATCTAGATGTAATCCAAACATCTAGAGGTAAAGCCTAACATCTAGAGGTGAAGCACAACATATAGAGGTATAACCCAACATCTAGAGATAAAGACCAACATCTAAATGTAAAGCAAAACATCTAGATGTAGAACCCTACATCTAGAGGTAAAGTCCAATATCTAGACCTAAAGACCAACATCTAGAGGTAAAACCCAACATCTAGTGGTAAAGCCCAACGTCTGGAGGTAAAGCCCAGATTCTAGTGAGAAGGCAAAAATCCAGATGGAAAACCCAAAATCTAGAGATAAAGCCCAACATCTACAGGTAAATCCAGATATCTAGGGGTAAAGCCCAACATCTAGAGGAAAAGCCAAATATATAGATATAAACCCCAATATCCAGAGGTAAAGCCCAATATCTAGACGTAAAGCCCAAAATCTAGATGAAAAGCACAACTTCTAGATCTAAAGATCAACATCTAGAGGTAAATACCAATAGCTAGAGGTAAAACCCAACATCTAGAGGTAAAGCCAGATATCTAGAGGTAAAGCCCAACATCTGGAGGTAAAGCCCATCATCTAGTCCTACAGCCCAATGCCTGCAGGTAAAGCCCAACTTACAGAGGTGAAGGCAAACATCTAGATGTAAAACCCAAAATCTAGAGGTAAAGCCCAATATCTAGAGGCAAAGCCCAACATCTAGAGGAAAAGCCAAATATATATATATTTAAAATTCAAAACCTGAGGTAAAGCCCAACATCTAGAGGTAAAGCCAGATATCTAGGGGTAAAGCCCAACATCTAGAGGAAAAGCCAAATATATAGATTTCAAACCCAAATTCTAGAGTTAAATCCCAACACCTAGAGGTAAAGACCAATAGCTAGAGGTAAAACCCAACATCTAGAGGTAAAGCCAGATATCTAGAGGTAAAGCCCAACATCTAGAGGAAAAGCCAAATATATAGATTTCAAACCCAAATTCTAGATTTAAATCCCAACATCTAGAGGTAAAGACCAATAGCTAGAGGTAAAACCCAACATCTAGAGGTAAAGCCAGATATCTAGAGGTAAAGCCCAACGTCTGGAGGTAAAGCCCATCATCTAGTCCTACAGCCCAATGTCTGCAGGTAAAGCCCAACTTACAGAGGTGAAGGCAAACATCTAGATGTAAACCCCAAAATCTAGAGGTAAAGACCAATATCTAGAGGTAAAGCCCAAAGTCTAGATGTAAAACCCAACTTCTAGATCTAAAGCCCAAAATCTAGATGTAAAGCCCAACTTCTAAATCTAAAGCCCAACATCTAGATGTAAAGCCCAATATTTAGAGTTTAAGCACATCATTTATAGGTAAAGCCCAAAATCTAGATGTAAAGCCCAACTTCTAGAGGTAAAGCCCATCATCTATTCCTACAGCCCAATGTCTGCAGGTAAAGCCCAACTTACAGAGGTGAAGGCAAACATCTAGATTTAAAATCCAAAATCTAGAGGTAAAGCCCAACATCTAGAGGAAAAGCCAAATATATAGATTTAAAACCCAAAATCTAGAGGTAAAGCCCAATATGTAGACCTAAAGCCCAAAATCTAGATGTAAAGCCCAAATTCTAGATCTAACACCCAAAATCTCGAGGTAAAGACCAATATCTAGAGGTAAAACCCAACATCTAGAGGTAAAGCCAGATATCTAGAGGTAAAGCCCAACATCTAGAGGAAAAGCAAAATATATAGATTTCAAACCCAAATTCTAGAGTTCAATCCCAACATCTAGAGGTAAAACCCAAAGTCTAGATGTAAAGCTCAACTTCCAGATTTAAAGTCAAAAATCTAAAGGTAAATACCAATACCTAGAGGTAGAGCCCAAAATGTAGAGGTAAAGCCCAACATCTAGAGATAAAGCCAGATATATAGATCTAAACCCCAAAATCTAGAGGTAAAGCCCAATATCTAGACGTAAAGCCCAAAAGCTAGATGTAAAGCCCAGCTTCTAGATCTAAAGCCCAAAATATAGATGTAAAGCCCAACTTCTAAATCTAAAGCCCAACATCTAGAGGTAAAGCCCAATATTTAGAGATTAAGCCCATCATTTAGAGGTAAAGCCAGATATCTAGAGGTAAAGCCCAACTTCTAGAGGTAAAGCCCATCATCTAGTCCTACAGCCCAATGTCTGCAGGTAAAGCCCAACTTACAGAGGTGAAGGCAAACATCTAGATGTAAACCCCAAAATCTAGAGGTAAAGCCTAACATCTAGAGGAAAAGCCAAATATATAGATTTAAAACCCAAAATCTAGAGGTAAAGCCCAATATGTAGACGTAAAGCCCAAAATCTAGATTTAAAGCCCAAATTCTAGGCCTAAAGCCCAAAATCTAGATGTAAAGCCCAAATTCTAGATCTAACACCCAAAATCTAGAGGTAAAGACCAATATCTAGAGGTAAAACCCAACATCTAGAGGTAAAGCCAGATATCTAGAGGTAAAGCCCAAAATGTAGAGGTAAAGACTAAGATCTAGAGGTGAATTCCAATATCTAGTGTTAAAGCCTGACAGCAACAGTTAAAGCCAAACATCTAGATGTAAAACCCAACTTCTAGAGGTAAAGCCGAATATCTAGATTTAAAGCGCATCCTTTAGAGTAAAGCCCAAAATCTAGAGTTAAAGCCCAACATCTAGAGGGAAAGCCCAGAATCTAGATGTAAAGCCTAACATCTAGAGGTGAATTCCAAAATCAAGTGTTAAGGCCTGACATCTACAGTTAAAGCCAACCATATAGATGTAACCCCCAACTTCTAGAGGTAAGGCCCAAAATCTAGAGGTAAAGCCCAACAGCTAGAGTTAAAGCCGAACATCTTGAGGTAAAGCCCAAAGTCTAGAGTTAAAGCCCAACTTCTAGAGGTAAAGCCCAACATCTAGACGTAAAGCCAGATATCTGACGGTAAAGCCCAACATCTAGAGGAAAAGCCAAATATATAGATTTAAAACCCAAAATCTAGAGATAAAGCCGAACACCTAAATGTAAAGCAAAACATCTAGATGTAATCCAAACATCTAGAGGTAAAGCCTAACATCTAGAGGTGAAGCACAACATATAGAGGCATAACCCAACATCTAGAGATTAAGACCAACATCTAAATGTAAAGCAAAACATCTAGATGTAAAACCCTACATCTAGAGGTAAAGTCCAATATCTAGACCTAAAGACCAACATCTAGAGGTAAAACCCAACATCTAGTGGTAAAGCCCAACATCTGGAGGTAAAGCCCAGATTCTAGAGAGAAGCCAAAAATCCAGATGGAAAACCCAAAATCTAGAGGTAAAGCCCAACATCTACAGGTAAATCCAGATATCTAGGGGTAAAGCCCAACATCTAGAGGAAAAGCCAAATATATATATATAAACCCCAAAATCCAGAGGTAAAGCCCAATATCTAGACGTAAAGCCCAAAATCTAGATGAAAAGCACAACTTCTAGATCTAAAGATCAACATCTATAGGTAAAGACCAATAGCTAGAGGTAAAACCCAACATCTAGAGGAAAAGCCAAATATATATATATTTAAAATTCAAAACCTAGAGGTAAAGCCCAACATCTAGAGGTAAAGCCAGATATCTAGGGGTAAAGCCCAACATCTAGAGGAAAAGCCAAATATATAGATTTAAAACCCAAAATCTAGAGGTAAAGCCCAATATCTAGACGTAAAGGCCAAAATCTAGATGTAAAGCCCAACTTCTTGATCTAAAGCCCAAAATCTAGACGTAAAGCCCAAATTCTAGATCTAACGCCCAAAATCTAGAGATAAAGACCAATATCTAGAGGTAAAACCCAACATCGAGAGGTAAAGCCAGATATCTAGAGGTAAAGCCCAACATCTAGAGGAAAAGCAAAATAAATAGAATTCAAACCCAAATTCTAGAGTTAAATCCCAACATCTAGAGGTAAAGACCAATAGCTAGAGGTAAAACCCAACATCTAGAGGTAAAGCCAGATATCTAGAGGTAAAGTCCAACGTCTGGAGGTAAAGCCCATCATCTAGTCCTACAGCCCAATGTCTGCAGGTAAAGCCCAACTTACAGAGGTGAAGGCAAACATCTAGATGTAAAACCCAAAATCTAGAGGTAAAGCCCAATATCTAGACGTAAAGACCAAAGTCTAGATGTAAAGCCCAACTTCTAGATCTAAAGCGCAAAATCTAGATGTAAAGCCCAACTTCTTGATCTAAAGCCCAAAATATAGATGTAAAGCCCAACTTCTAAATCTAAAGCCCAACATCTAGAGGTAAAGCCCAATATTTAGAGTTTAAGCACATCATTTATACGTAAAGCCCAAAATCTAGATGTAAAGCCCAACTTCTAGAGGTAAAGCCCATCATCTAGTCCTACAGCCCAATGTCTGCAGGTAAAGCCCAACTTACAGAGGTGAAGGCAAACATCTAGATGTAAAACCCAAAATCTAGAGGTAAAGCCCAACATCTAGAGGAAAAGCCAAATATATAGATTTAAAACCCAAAATCTAGAGGTAAAGCCCAACTTCTAGATCTAAAGCCCAAAATCTAGATGTAAAGCCCAAATTCTAGATCTAACACCCAAAATCTAGAGGTAAATACCAATATCTAGAGGTAAAACCCAACATCTAGAGGTAAAGCCAGATATCTAGAGGTAAAGCCCAACATCTAGAGGAAAAGCAAAATATATAGATTTCAAACCCAAATTCTAGAGTTCAATCCCAACATCTAGAGGTAAAGCCCAACTTCCAGAGTTAAAGTCCAAAATCTAGAGGTAAACACCAATACCTAGATTTAGAGCCCAAAATCTAGAGATAAAGCCAGATATATAGATTTAAAATCCAAAATCTGGAGGTAAAGCCCAACATCTAGAGCTAAAGCCCCAAATCTAGATGTAAATCCCAATTGCTAGATCTAAAGCCAAATACTCCAGAGGTAAAGCCCAACATGTAGAGGTAAAGACTAAGATCTAGAGGTGAATTCCAATATCTAGTGTTAAAGCCTGACATCTACAGTTAAATCCAACCATATAGATATAACCCCCAACTTCTAGACGTAAGGCCCAAAATCTAGAGGTAAAGCCCAAAGTCTAGAGTTAAAGTCCAACTTCTAGAGGTAAAGCCCAACATCTAGACGTAAAGCCAGATATCTGACGGTAAAGCCCAACATCTAGAGGAAAAGCCAAATATATAGATTTAAAACCCAAAATCTAGAGATAAAGCCGAACATCTAAATGTAAAGCAAAACATCTAGATGTAATCCAAACATCTAGAGGTAAAGCGTAACATCTAGAGGTGAAGCACAACATATAGAGGTATAACCCAACATCTAGAGATAAAGACCAACATCTAAATGTAAAGCAAAACATCTAGATGTAAAACCCTACATCTAGAGGTAAAGTCCAATATCTAGACCTAAAGACCAACATCTAGAGGTAAAACCCAACATCTAGTGGTAAAGCCCAACGTCTGGAGGTAAAGCCCAGATTCTAGAGAGCAGATAAAAATCCAGATGGAAAAACCAAAATCTAGAGGTAAAGCCCAACATCTACAGGTAAATCCAGATATCTAGGGGTAAAGCCCAACATCTAGAGGAAAAGCCAAATATATAGATATAAAACCCAAAATCTAGAGGTAAAGCCCAATATCTAGACGTAAAGCCCAAAATCTAGATGAAAAGCACAACTTCTAGATCTAAAGATCAACATCTAGAGGTAAAGATCAATAGCTAGAGGTAAAACCCAACATCTAGTGATAAAGCCAGATATCTAGAGGTAAAGCCCAACATCTGGAGGTAAAGCCCATCATCTAGTCCTACAGCCCAATGTCTGCAGGTAAAGCCCAACTTACAGAGGTGAAGGCAAACATCTAGATGTAAAACCCCAAATCTAGAGGTAAAGCCCAACGTCTAGAGGAAAAGCCAAATATATATATATTTAAAACCCAAAATCTAGAGGTAAAGCCCAACATCTAGAGGTAAAGCCAGATATCTAGCGGTAAAGGCCAACATCTAGAGGAAAAGCCAAATATATAGATTTAAAACCAAAAATCTAGAGGTAAAGCCCAATATCAAGACGTAAAGGCCAAAATCTAGATGTAAAGCCCAACTTCTTGATCTAAAGCCCAAAATCTAGACGTAAAGCCCAAATTCTAGATCTAACGCCCAAAATCTAGAGATAAAGACCAATATCTAGAGGTAAAACCCAACATCTAGAGGTAAAGCCAGATATCTAGAGGTAAAGCCCAACATCTAGAGGAAAAGCAAAATATATAGATTTCAAACCCAAATTCTAGAGTTCAATCCCAACATCTAGAGGTAAAACCCAAAGTCTAGATGTAAAGCTCAACTTCCAGATTTAAAGTCAAAAATCTAAAGGTAAATACCAATACCTAGAGGTAGAGCCCAAAATGTAGAGGTAAAGCCCAACATCTAGAGATAAAGCCAGATATATAGATCTAAACCCCAAAATCTAGAGGTAAAGCCCAATATCTAGACGTAAAGCCCAAAAGCTAGATGTAAAGCCCAGCTTCTAGATCTAAAGCCCAAAATATAGATGTAAAGCCCAACTTCTAAATCTAAAGCCCAACATCTAGAGGTAAAGCCCAATATTTAGAGATTAAGCCCATCATTTAGAGGTAAAGCCAGATATCTAGAGGTAAAGCCCAACTTCTAGAGGTAAAGCCCATCATCTAGTCCTACAGCCCAATGTCTGCAGGTAAAGCCCAACTTACAGAGGTGAAGGCAAACATCTAGATGTAAACCCCAAAATCTAGAGGTAAAGCCTAACATCTAGAGGAAAAGCCAAATATATAGATTTAAAACCCAAAATCTAGAGGTAAAGCCCAATATGTAGACGTAAAGCCCAAAATCTAGATTTAAAGCCCAAATTCTAGACCTAAAGCCCAAAATCTAGATGTAAAGCCCAAATTCTAGATCTAACACCCAAAATCTAGAGGTAAAGACCAATATCTAGAGGTAAAACCCAACATCTAGAGGTAAAGCCAGATATCTAGAGGTAAAGCCCAACATGTAGAGGTAAAGACTAAGATCTAGAGGTGAATTCCAATATCTAGTGTTAAAGCCTGACAGCAACAGTTAAAGCCAAACATCTAGATGTAAAACCCAACTTCTAGAGGTAAAGCCGAATATCTAGATTTAAAGCGCATCCTTTAGAGTAAAGCCCAAAATCTAGAGTTAAAGCCCAACATCTAGAGGGAAAGCCCAGAATCTAGATGTAAAGCCTAACATCTAGAGGTGAATTCCAAAATCAAGTGTTAAGGCCTGATATCTACAGTTAAATCCAACCATATAGATATAACCCCCAACTTCTAGAGGTAAGGCCCAAAATCTAGAGGTAAAGCCCAACAGCTAGAGTTAAAGCCGAACATCTTGAGGTAAAGCCCAAAGTCTAGAGTTAAAGCCCAACTTCTAGAGGTAAAGCCCAACATCTAGACGTAAAGCCAGATATCTGACGGTAAAGCCCAACATCTAGAGGAAAAGCCAAATATATAGATTTAAAACCCAAAATCTAGAGATAAAGCCGAACACCTAAATGTAAAGCAAAACATCTAGATGTAATCCAAACATCTAGAGGTAAAGCCTAACATCTAGAGGTGAAGCACAACATATAGAGGTATAACCCAACATCTAGAGATAAAGACCAACATCTAAATGTAAAGCAAAACATCTAGATGTAAAACCCTACATCTAGAGGTAAAGTCCAATATCTAGACCTAAAGACCAACATCTAGAGGTAAAACCCAACATCTAGTGGTAAAGCCCAACGTCTGGAGGTAAAGCCCAGATTCTAGAGAGAAGCCAAAAATCCAGATGGAAAACCCAAAATCTAGAGGTAAAGCCCAACATCTACAGGTAAATCCAGATATCTAGGGGTAAAGCCCAACATCTAGAGGAAAAGCCAAATATATATATATAAACCCCAAAATCCAGAGGTAAAGCCCAATATCTAGACGTAAAGCCCAAAATCTAGATGAAAAGCACAACTTCTAGATCTAAAGATCAACATCTATAGGTAAAGACCAATAGCTAGAGGTAAAACCCAACATCTAGAGGTAAAGCCAGATATCTAGAGGTAAAGCCCAACGTCTGGAGGTAAAGCCCATCATCTAGTCCTACAGCCCAATGCCTGCAGGTAAAGCCCAACTTACAGAGGTGAAGGCAAACATCTAGATGTAAAACCCCAAATCTAGAGGTAAAGCCCAATATCTAGAGGCAAAGCCCAACATCTAGAGGAAAAGCCAAATATATATATATTTAAAATTCAAAACCTAGAGGTAAAGCCCAACATCTAGAGGTAAAGCCAGATATCTAGGGGTAAAGCCCAACATCTAGAGGAAAAGCCAAATATATAGATTTAAAACCCAAAATCTAGAGGTAAAGCCCAATATCTAGACGTAAAGGCCAAAATCTAGATGTAAAGCCCAACTTCTTGATCTAAAGCCCAAAATCTAGACGTAAAGCCCAAATTCTAGATCTAACGCCCAAAATCTAGAGATAAAGACCAATATCTAGAGGTAAAACCCAACATCGAGAGGTAAAGCCAGATATCTAGAGGTAAAGCCCAACATCTAGAGGAAAAGCAAAATAAATAGAATTCAAACCCAAATTCTAGAGTTAAATCCCAACATATAGAGGTAAAGCCCAAAGTCTAGATGTAAAGCTCAACTTCTAGATTTAAAGTCAAAAATCTAAATGTAAATACCAATACCTAGAGGTAGAGCCCAAAATCTAGAGATAAAGCCCAACATCTAGAGATAAAGCCAGATATATAGATCTAAAATCCAAAATTTAGAGGTGAAGCCCAATATCTAGACGTAAAGCCCAAAATCTAGATGTAAAGCCCAACTTCTAAATCTAAAGCCCAACATCTAGAGGTAAAGCCCAATATTTAGACGTAAAACCCACCATCTAGAGTTAAAGCCAGATATCTAGAGGTAAAGCCCAACATCTAGAGGAAAAGCCAAATATATAGATTTCAAACCCAAATTCTAGAGTTAAATGCCAACATCTAGAGGTAAAGACCAATAGCTAGAGGTAAAACCCAACATCTAGAGGTAAAGCCAGATATCTAGAGGTAAAGTCCAACGTCTGGAGGTAAAGCCCATCATCTAGTCCTACAGCCCAATGTCTGCAGGTAAAGCCCAACTTACAGAGGTGAAGGCAAACATCTAGATGTAAAACCCAAAATCTAGAGGTAAAGCCCAATATCTAGACGTAAAGACCAAAGTCTAGATGTAAAGCCCAACTTCTAGATCTAAAGCGCAAAATCTAGATGTAAAGCCCAACTTCTTGATCTAAAGCCCAAAATATAGATGTAAAGCCCAACTTCTAAATCTAAAGCCCAACATCTAGAGGTAAAGCCCAATATTTAGAGTTTAAGCACATCATTTATAGGTAAAGCCCAAAATCTAGATGTAAAGCCCAACTTCTAGAGGTAAAGCCCATCATCTAGTCCTACAGCCCAATGTCTGCAGGTAAAGCCCAACTTACAGAGGTGAAGGCAAACATCTAGATGTAAAACCCAAAATCTAGAGGTAAAGCCCAACATCTAGAGGAAAAGCCAAATATATAGATTTAAAACCCAAAATCTAGAGGTAAAGCCCAACTTCTAGATCTAAAGCCCAAAATCTAGATGTAAAGCCCAAATTCTAGATCTAACACCCAAAATCTAGAGGTAAATACCAATATCTAGAGGTAAAACCCAACATCTAGAGGTAAAGCCAGATATCTAGAGGTAAAGCCCAACATCTAGAGGAAAAGCAAAATATATAGATTTCAAACCCAAATTCTAGAGTTCAATCCCAACATCTAGAGGTAAAGCCCAACTTCCAGAGTTAAAGTCCAAAATCTAGAGGTAAACACCAATACCTAGAGTTAGAGCCCAAAATCTAGAGATAAAGCCAGATATATAGATTTAAAATCCAAAATCTGGAGGTAAAGCCCAACATCTAGAGCTAAAGCCCCAAATCTAGATGTAAATCCCAATTGCTAGATCTAAAGCCAAATACTCCAGAGGTAAAGCCCAACATGTAGAGGTAAAGACTAAGATCTAGAGGTGAATTCCAATATCTAGTGTTAAAGCCTGACATCTACAGTTAAATCCAACCATATAGATATAACCCCCAACTTCTAGACGTAAGGCCCAAAATCTAGAGGTAAAGCCCAAAGTCTAGAGTTAAAGTCCAACTTCTAGAGGTAAAGCCCAACATCTAGACGTAAAGCCAGATATCTGACGGTAAAGCCCAACATCTAGAGGAAAAGCCAAATATATAGATTTAAAACCCAAAATCTAGAGATAAAGCCGGACATCTAAATGTAAAGCAAAACATCTAGATGTAATCCAAACATCTAGAGGTAAAGCCTAACATCTAGAGGTGAAGCACAACATATAGAGGTATAACCCAACATCTAGAGATAAAGACCAACATCTAAATGTAAAGCAAAACATCTAGATGTAAAGCCCAACATCTAGAGGTAAAGTCCAATAGCTAGACCTAAAGACCAACATCTAGAGGTAAAACCCAACATCTAGAGGTAAAGCCCAACATCTACATGTAAATCCAGATATCTAGGGGTAAAGCCCAACATCTAGAGGAAAAGCCAAATATATAGATATAAACCGCAAAATCTAGAGGTAAAGCCCAATATCTAGACGTAAAGCCCAAAATCTAGATGAAAAGCACAACTTCTAGATCTAAAGCCAAACATCTAGAGGTAAAGACCAATATCTAGAGGTAAAACCCAACATCTAGAGGTAAAGCCAGATATCTAGAGGTAAAGCCAAACATCTAGAGGAAAAGCAAAATATATAGATTTCAAACCCAAATTCTAGAATTAAATCCCAACATCTAGAGGTAAATCCCAAAGTCTAGATGTAAAGCTCAACTTCCAGATTTAAAGTCAAAAATCTAAATGTAAATACCAATACCTAGAGGTAGAGCCCAAAATGTAGAGGTAAAGGCCAACATCTAGAGATAAAGCCAGATATATAGATCTAAACCCCAAAATCTAGAGGTGAAGCCCAATATCTAGACGTAAAGCCCAAAATCTAGATGTAAAGCCCAACTTCTAAATCTAAAGCCCAACATCTAGATGTAAAGCCCAACTTCTAAATCTAAAGCCCAACATCTAGAGGTAAAGCCCAATATTTAGAGCTTAAGCGCATCATTTAGAGGTAAAGCCAGATATTTAGAGGTAAAGCCCAACGTCTGGAGGTAAAGCCCATCATCTAGTCCTACAGCCCAATGTCTGCAGGTAAAGCCCAACTTACAGAGGTGAAGGCAAACATCTAGATGTAAAACCCCAAATCTAGAGGTAAAGCCCAACATCTAGAGGAAAAGCCAAATATATATATATTTAAAACCCCAAACCTAGAGGTAAAGCCCAACATCTAGAGGTAAAGCCAGATATCTAGGGGTAAAGCCCAACATCTAGAGGAAAAGCCAAATATATAGATTTAAAACCCAAAATCTAGAGGTAAAGCCCAATATCTAGACGTAAAGCCCAAAATCTAGATGTAAAGCCCAAATTCTAGATCTAACGCCCAAAATCTAGAGATAAAGACTAATATCTAGAAGTAAAACCCAACATCTAGAGGTAAAGCAGATATATAGAGGTAAAGCCCAACACCTAGAATAAAAGCCAAATATATAGATTTAAAACCCAAAATCTAGAGATAAAGCCGAACATCTAAATGTAAAGCAAAACATCTAGATGTAATCCAAACATCTAGAGGTAAAGCCTAACATCTAGAGGTGAAGCACAACATATAGAGGTATAAGCTAACATCTAGAGATAAAGACCAACATCTAAATGTAAAGCAAAACATCTAGATGTAAAACCCAACATCTAGAGGTAAAGTCCAATATCTAGACCTAAAGACCAACATGTAAAGGTAAAACCCAACATCTAGTGGTAAAGCCCAACGTCTGGAGGTAAAGCCCAGATTCTAGAGAGAAGCCAAAAATCCAGATGGAAAACCCAAAATCTAGAGGTAAAGCCCAACATCTACAGGTAAGTCCAGATATCTAGGGGTAAAGCCCAACATCTAGAGGAAAAGCCAAATATATAGATATAAAACCCAAAATCTAGAGGTAAAGCCAGATATCTAGAGGTAAAGCCCAACATCTGGAGGTAAAGCCCATCATCTAGTCCTACAGCCCAATGTCTGCAGGTAAAGCCCAACTTACAGAGGTGAAGGCAAACATCTAGATGTAAAACCCCAAATCTAGAGGTAAAGCCCAACGTCTAGAGGAAAAGCCAAATATATATATATTTAAAACCCAAAATCTAGAGGTAAAGCCCAACATTTAGAGGTAAAGCCAGATATCTAGGGGTAAAGCCCAACATCTAGAGGAGAAGTCAGATATCTAGAGGTAAAACCCAACATCTAGAGGAAAAGCAAAATATATAGATTTCAAACCCAAATTCTAGAGTTAAATCCCAACATCTAGGGGTAAACCCCAACTTCCAGAGTTAAAGTCCAAAATCTAGAGGTAAACACCAATACCTAGAGTTAGAGCCCAAAATCTAGAGATATGCCAAATATATAGATTTAAAACCCAAAATCTAGAGATAAAGCCGGACATCTAAATGTAAAGCAAAACATCTAGATGTAATCCAAACATCTAGAGGTAAAGCCTAACATCTAGAGGTGAAGCACAACATATAGAGGTATAACCCAACATCTAGAGATAAAGACCAAAATCTAAATGTAAAGCAAAACATCTAGATGTAAAACCCTACATCTGGAGGTAAAGTCCAATATCTAGACCTAAAGACCAACATCTAGAGGTAAAACCCAACATCTAGAGGTAAAGCCAGATATCTAGAGGTAAAGCCCAACATCTAGAGGAAAAGCAAAATATATAGATTTCAAACCCAAATTCTAGAGTTAAATCCCAACATCTAGGGGTAAACCTCAACTTCCAGAGTTGAAGTCCAAAATCTAGAGGTAAACACCAATACCTAGAGTTAGAGCCCAAAATCTAGAGATAAAGCCCAACATCTAGAGATAAAGCCAGATATATAGATTTAAAATCCACAATCTGGAGGTAAAGCCCAACATCTAGAGCTAAAGCCCCAAATCTAGATGTAAAGCCCAATTGCTAGATCTAAAGCCAAATACTCTAGAGGTAAAGCCCAACATGTAGAGGTAAAGACTAAGATCTAGAGGTGAATTCCAATATCTAGTGTTAAAGGCCGACACCTACAGTTAAAGCCAAACATCTAGATGTACAACCCAACTTCTAGAGGTAAAGCCGAATATCTAGAGTTAAAGCGCATCCTTTCGAGTAAAGCCCAAAATCTAGAGTTAAAGCCAACATCTAGAGGGAAAGCCCAGAATCTAGATGTAAAGCCTAACATCTAGAGGTGAATTCCAAAATCAAGTGTTAAGGCCTGACATCTACAGTTAAATCCAACCATATAGATATAACCCCCAACTTCTAGAGGTAAGGCCCAAAATCTAGAGGTAAAGCCCAGCTTCCAGAGTTAAAGTCCAAAATCTAGAGGTAAACACCAATACCTAGAGTTAGAGCCCAAAATCTAGAGATATGCCAAATATATAGATCTAACACCCAAAATCTAGAGGTAAAGACCAATATCTAGAGGTAAAACCCAACATCTAGAGGTAAAGCCAGATATCTAGAGGTAAAGCCCAACGTCTGGAGGTAAAGCCCATCATCTAGTCCTACAGCCCAATGTCTGCAGGTAAAGCCCAACTTACAGAGGTGAAGGCAAACATCTAGATGTAAAACCCCAAATCTAGAGGTAAAGCCCAACATCTAGAGGAAAAGCCAAATATATATATATTTAAAACCCAAAATCTAGAGGTAAAGCCCAACATTTAGAGGTAAAGCCAGATATCTAGGGGTAAAGCCCAACATCTAGAGGAAAAGCCAAATATATAGATTTAAAACCCAAAATCTAGAGGTAAAGCCCAATATCTAGACGTAAAGCCCAAAATCTAGATGTAAAGCCCAGCTTCTAGATCTAAAGCCCAAAATCTAGATGTAAAGCCCAAATTCTAGATCTAACACCCAAAATCTAGAGGTAAAGACCAATATCTACAGGTAAAACCCAACATCTAGAGGTAAAGCCAGATATCTAGAGGTAAAGCCCAACATCTAGAGGAAAAGCAAAATATATAGATTTCAAACCCAAATTCTAGAGTTCAATCCCAACATCTAGAGGTAAATCCCAAAGTCTAGATGTAAAGCTCAACTTCCAGATTTAAAGTCAAAAATCTAAATGTAAATACCAATACCTAGAGGTAGAGCCCAAAATGTAGAGGTAAAGGCCAACATCTAGAGATAAAGCCAGATATATAGATCTAAACCCCAAAATCTAGAGATGAAGCCCAATATCTAGACGTAAAGCCCAAAATCTAGATGTAAAGCCCAACTTCTAGATCTAAAGCCCAAAATCTAGATGTAAAGCCCAACTTCTAAATCTAAAGCCCAACATCTAGAGGTAAAGCCCAATATTTAGAGTTTAAGCGCATCATTTAGAGGTAAAGCCAGATATCTAGAGGTAAAGCCCAACGTCTGGAGGTAAAGCCCATCATCTAGTCCTACAGCCCAATGTCTGCAGGTAAAGCCCAACTTCCAGAGGTGAAGGCAAACATCTAGATTTAAAACCAAAAATCTAGAAGTAAAGCACAACATCTAGAGGAAAAGCAAAATATATAGATTTCAAACGCAAATTCTAGAGTTAAATCCCAACATCTAGGGGTAAACCCCAACTTCCAGAGTTAAAGTCCGAAATCTAGAGGTAAACACCAATACCTAGAGATAGAGCCCAAAATCTAGAGATATGCCAAATATATAGATTTAAAACCCAAAATCTAGAGATAAAGCCGAACATCTAAATGTAAAGCAAAACGTCTAGATGTAATCCAAACATCTAGAGGTAAAGCCTAACATCTAGAGGTGAAGCACAACATATAGAGGTATAACCCAACATCTAGAGATAAAGACCAACATCTAAATGTAAAGCAAAACATCTAGATGTAAAACCCTACATCTGGAGGTAAAGTCCAATATCTAGACCTAAAGACCAACATCTAGAGGTAAAACCCAACATCTAGAGGTAAATCCAGATATCTAGAGGTAAAGCCAAATATATATATATTTAAAACCCAAAATCTAGAGGTAAAGCCCAACATCTAGAGGAAAAGCCAAATATATATATATTTAAAACCCAAAATCTAGAGGTAAAGCCCAACATCTAGAGGAAAAGCCAAATATATATAGATTTAAAACCCAAAACCTAGAGGTAAAGCCCAATATCTAGACGTAAAGCCCAAAATCTAGATGTAAAGCCCAAATTCTTGGTCTAAAGCCCAAAATATAGATGTAAAGCCCAACTTCTAAATCTAAAGCCCAACATCTAGAGGTAAAGCCCAATATTTAGAGTTTAAGCGCACCATTTGGAGGTAAAGCCCAAAATCTAGATGTAAAGCCCAACTTCTAGAGGTAAAGCCCATCATCTAGTCCTACAGCCCAATGTCTGCAGGTAAAGCCCAACTGACAGAGGTGAAGGCAAACATCTAGATTTAAAACCCAAAATCTAGAGGTAAAGCCCAATATCTAGACCTAAAGCCCAAAATCCAGATGTAAAGCCCAACCTCTAGATCTAAAGCCCAAAATCTAGATGAAAAGCACAACTTCTAGATCTAAAGCCCAACATCTAGAGGTAAAGACCAATATCTAGAGGTAAAACCCAACAGCTAGAGGTAAAGCCAGATATCTAGAGGTAAAGCCCAACATCTAGAGGAAAAGCAAAATATATAGATTTCAAATCCAAATTATAGAGTTAAATCCCAACATCTAGAGGTAAAGCCCAACTTCCAGAGTTAAAGTCCAAAATCTACAGGTAAACACCAATACCTAGAGTTAGAGCCCAAAATCTAGTGATAAAGCCCAACATCTAGAGATAAAGCCAGATATATAGATTTAAAATCCAAAATCTGGAGGTAAAGCCCAACATTTAGAGCTAAAGCCCCAAATCTAGATGTAAAGGCCAATTGCTAGATCTAAAGCCAAATACTCTAGAGGTAAAGCCCAACATGTAGAGGTAAAGACTAAGATCTAGAGGTGAATTCCAATATCTAGTGTTAAAGCCCGACACCTACAGTTAAAGCCAAACATCTAGATGTAAAACCCAACTTCTAGAGGTAAAGCCGAATATCTAGAGTTAAAGCGCATCCTTTAGAGTAAAGCCCAAAATCTAGAGTTAAAGCCCAACATCTAGAGGGAAAGCCCAGAATCTAGATGTAAAGCCTAACATCTAGAGGTGAATTCCAAAATCAAGTGTTAAGGCCTGACATCTACAGTTAAATCCAACCATATAGATATAACCCCCAACTTCTAGAGGTAAGGCCCAAAATCTAGAGGTAAAGCCCAACAGCTAGAGTTAAAGCCGAACGTCTTGAGGTAAAGCCCAAAGTCTAGAGTTAAAGCCCAACTTCTAGAGGTAAAGCCCAACATCTAGAGGTAAAGCCAGATATCTAGAGGTAAAGCCCAACATCTAGAGGAAAAGCCAAATATATAGATTTAAAACCCAAAATCTAGAGATAAAGCCGAACACCTAAATGTAAAGCAAAACATCTAGATGTAATCCAAACATCTAGAGGTAAAGCCTAACATCTAGAGGTGAAGCACAACATATAGAGGTATAACCCAACATCTAGAGATAAAGACCAACATCTAAATGTAAAGCAAAACATCTAGATGTAAAACCCTACATCTAGAGGTAAAGTCCAATATCTAGACCTAAAGACCAACATCTAGAGGTAAAATCCAACATCTAGTGGTAAAGCCCAACGTCTGGAGGTAAAGCCCAGATTCTAGAGAGAAGCCAAAAATCCAGATGGAAAACCCAAAATCTAGAGGTAAAGCCCAACATCTACAGGTAAATTCAGATACCTAGGGGTAAAGCCCAACATCTAGAGGAAAAGTCAAATATATAGATATAAAACCCAAAATCTAGATCTAAAGCCCAATATCTAGACGTAAAGCCCAAAATCTAGATGAAAAGCACAAATTCTAGATCTAAAGCCCAACATCTAGAGGTAAAGACCAATAACTAGAGGTAAAACCCAACATCTAGAGGTAAAGCCAGATATCTAGAGGTAAAGCCCAACGTCTGGAGGTAAAGCCCATCATCTAGTCCTACAGCCCAATGTCTGCAGGTAAAGCCCAAATTACAGAGGTGAAGGAAAACATCTAGATGTAAAACCCCAAATCTAGAGGTAAAGCCCAACATCTAGAGGAAAAGCCAAATATATATATATATTTAAAACCCAAAATCTAGAGGTAAATACCAACATCTAGAGGTAAAGCCAGATATCTAGTGGTAAAGCCCAACATCTAGAGGAAAAGCCAAATATATAGATTTAAAACCCAAATTCCACAGTTCAATCCCAACATCTAGAGGTAAAGCCCAACTTCCAGAGTTAAAGTCCAAAATCTAGAGGTAAACACCAATACCTAGAGTTAGAGCCCAAAATCTAGAGATATGCCAAATATATAGATTTAAAACCCAAAATCTAGAGATAAAGCCGAACACCTAAATGTAAAGCAAAACATCTAGATGTAATCCAAACATCTAGAGGTAAAGCCTAACATCTAGAGGTGAAGAACAACATATAGAGGTATAACCCAACATCTAGAGATAAAGACCAACATCTAAATGTAAAGCAAAACATCTAGATGTAAAACCCTACATCTAGAGGTAAAGTCCAATATCTAGACCTAAAGACCAACATCTAGAGGTAAAACCCAACATCTAGTGGTAAAGCCCAACGTCTGGAGGTAAAGCCCAGATTCTAGAGAGAAGCCAAAAATCCAGATGGAAAACCCAAAATCTAGAGGTAAAGCCCAACATCTACAGGTAAATCCAGATATCTAGGGGTAAAGCCCAACATCTAGAGGAAAAGCCAAATATATAGATATAAACCCCAAAATCTAGAGGTAAAGCCCAATATCTAGACGTAAAGCCCAAAATCTAGATGAAAAGCACAACTTCTAGATCTAAAGCCAAACATCTAGAGGTAAAGACCAATATCTAGAGGTAAACCCCAACATCTAGAGGTAAAGCCAGATATCTAGAGGTAAAGCCCAACATCTAGAGGAAAAGCAAAATATATAGATTTCAAACCCAAATTCTAGAGTTAAATCCCAACATCTAGAGTTAAATCCCAAAGTCTAGATGTAAAGCTCAACTTCCAGATTTAAATTCAAAAATCTAAATGTAAATACCAATACCTAGAGGTAGAGCCCAAAATGTAGAGGTAAAGCCCAACATCTAGAGATAAAGCCAGATATATAGATCTAAACCCCAAAATCTAGAGGTGAAGACCAATATCTAGACGTAAAGCCCAAAATCTAGATGTAAAGCCCAACTTCTAGATCTAAAGCCCAAAATCTAGATGTAAAGCCCAACTTCTAAATCTAAAGCCCAACATCTAGAGGTAAAGCCCAATATTTAGAGTTTAAGCGCATCATTTAGAGGTAAAGCCAGATATCTAGAGGTAAAGCCCAACGTCTGGAGGTAAAGCCCATCATCTAGTCTTACAGCCCAATGTCTGCAGGTAAAGCCCAACTTACAGAGGTGAAGGCAAACATCTAGATGTAAAACCCAAAATCTAGAGGTAAAGCCCAACATCTAGAGGAAAAGCCAAATATATAGATTTAAAAACCAAAATCTAGAGGTAAAGCCCAATATCTAGACGTAAAGCCAAAGTCTAGATGTAAAGCCCAACTTCTAGATCTAAAACCCAAAATATAGATGTAAAGCCCAAATTCTAGATCTAACACCCAAAATCTAGAGGTAAAGACAAACATCTAGAGGTAAAACCCAACATCTAGTGGTAAAGCCCAACGTCTGGAGGTAAAGCCCAGATTCTAGAGAGAAGCCAAAAATCCAGATGGATAACCCAAAATCTAGAGGTAAAGCCCAACATCTACAGGTAAATCCAGATATCTAGGGGTAAAGCCCAACATCTAGAGGAAAAGCCAAATATATAGATATAAACCCCAAAATCTAGAGGTAAAGCCCAATATCTAGACGTAAAGCCCAAAATCTAGATGAAAAGCACAACTTCTAGATCTGAAGCCCAACATCTAGAGGTAAAGATCAATATCTAGAGGTAAAAACCAACATCTAGAGGTAAAGCCAGATATCTAGAGGTAAAGCCCAACGTCTGGAGGTAAAGCCCATCATCTAGCCCTACAGCCCAATGTCTGCAGGTAAAGCCCAACTTACAGAGGTGAAGGCAAACATCTAGATGTAAAACCCAAAATCTAGAGGTAAAGACCAACATCTAGAGATAAAGCCAGATATCTAGGGGTAAAGCCCAACATCTAGAGGAAAAGCAAAATATATAGATTTCAAACCCAAATTCTAGAGTTAAATCCCAATATCTAGAGGTAAATCCCAAAGTCTAGATGTAAAGCTCAACTTCCAGATTTAAAGTCAAAAATCTAAATGTAAATACAAGTACTTAGAAGTAGAGCCCAAAATGTAGAGATAAAGCCCAACATCTAGAGATAAAGCCAGATATATAGATCTAAACCCCAAAATCTAGAGGTGAAGCCCAATATCTAGACGTAAAGCCCAAAATCTAGATGTAAAGCCCAACTTCTAGATCTAAAGCCCAAAATATAGATGTAAAGCCCAACTTCTAAATCTAAAGCCCAACATCTAGAGGTAAGGCCCAATATTAATAGTTTAAGCGCATCATTTAGAGGTAAAGCCCAAAATCTAGATGTAAAGCCCAACTTCTAGAGGTAAAGCCCATCATCTAGTCCTACAGCTCAATGTCTGCAGGTAAAGCCCAACTTACAGAGGTGAAGGCAAACATCTAGATGTAAGCCCCCAAATCTAGAGGTAAAGCCCAACATCTAGAGGAAAAGCCAAATATATAGATTTAAAACCCAAATTCTAGAGGTAAAGCCCAATATCTAGACCTAAATCCCAAAGTCTAGATGTAAAGCCCAACTTCTAGATCTAAAGCCCAAAATCTAGATGTAAAGCCCAAATTCTAGATCTAACACCCAAAATCTAGAGGTAAAGACCAATATCTAGAGGTAAAACCCAACATCTAGAGGTAAAGCCAGATATCTAGAGGTAAAGCCCAACATCTAGAGGAAAAGCAAAATATATAGATTTCAAACCCAAATTCTAGAGTTAAATCCCAACATCTAGAGGTAAAGCCCAACTTCCAGAGTTAAAGTTCAAAATCTAGAGGTAAACACCAATACCTAGAGTTAGAGCCCAAAATCTAGAGATAAAGCCCAACATCTAGAGATAAAGCCAGATATATAGATTTAAAATCCACAATCTGGAGGTAAAGCCCAACATCTAGAGCTAAAGCCCCAAATCTAGATGTAAAGCCCAATTGCTAGATCTAAAGCCAAATACTCTAGAGGTAAAGCCCAACATGTAGAGGTAAAGACTAAGATCTAGAGGTGAATTCCAATATCTAGTGTTAAAGCCCGACACCGACAGTTAAAGCCAAACATCTAGATGTACAACCCAACTTCTAGAGGTAAAGCCGAATATCTAGAGTTAAAGCGCATCCTTTAGAGTAAAGCCCAAAATCTAGAGTTAAAGCCCAACATCTAGAGGGAAAGCCCAGAATCTAGATGTAAAGCCTAACATCTAGAGGTGAATTCCAAAATCACGTGTTAAGGCCTGACATCTACAGTTAAATCCAACCATATAGATATAACCCCCAACTTCTAGAGGTAAGGCCCAAAATCTAAAGGTAAAGCCCAACAGCTAGCGTTAAAGCCGAACGTCTTGAGGTAAAGCCCAAAATCTAGTGTTAAAGCCCAACTTTTAGAGGTAAAGCCCAACATCTAGACGTAAAGCCAGATATCTGACGGTAAAGCCCAACATCTAGAGGAAAAGCCAAATATATATATATTTAAAACCCAATATCTAGAGGTAAAACCCAACATCTAGAGGTAAAGCCAGATATCTAGAGGTAAAGCCCAACATCAGAGGAAAAGCAAAATATATAGATTTCAAACCCAAATTCTAGAGTTAAATCCCAACATCTAGAGGTAAATCCCAAAGTCTAGATGTAAAGCTCAACTTCCAGATTTAAAGTCAAAAATCTACATGTAAATACCAATACCTAGAGGTAGAGCCCAAAATGTAGAGGTAAAGCCCAACACCTAGAGATAAAGCCAGATATATAGATCTAAAACCCAAAATCTAGAGGTGAAGCCCAATATCTAGATGTAAAGCCCAAAATCTAGATGTAAAGCCCAACTTCTAGATCTAAAGCCCAAAATATAGATTTAAAGCCCAAAATCTAGAGGTAAAGCCCAATATCTAGAGTTTAAGCGCATCATTTAGAGGTAAAGCCCAAAATCTAGAGGTAAAGCCCAACATCTAGAGGTAAAGCCAGATATCTAGAGGTAAAGCCCAACGTCTGGAGGTAAAGCCCATCATCTAGTCCTACAGCCCAATGTCTGCAGGTAAAGCCCAACTTACAGAGGTGAAGGCAAACATCTAGATGTAAAACCCAAAATCTAGAGGTAAAGCCCAACATCTAGAGGAAAAGCCAAATATATAGATTTAAAACCCAAAATCTAGAGGTAAAGCCCAATATCTAGACGTAAAGCCCAAAGTCTATATGTAAAGCCCATCTTCTAGATCTAAAACCCAAAATATAGATGTAAAGCCCAAATTCTAGATCTAACACCCAAAATCTAGAGGTAAAGACGAACATCTAGAGGTAAAACCCAACATCTAGTGGTAAAGCCCAACGTCTGGAGGTAAAGCCCAGATTCTAGAGAGAAGCCAAAAATCCAGATGGAAAACCCAAAATCTAGAGGTAAAGCCCAACATCTAGAGGTAAATCCAGATATCTAGGGGTAAAGCCCAACATCTAGAGGAAAAGCCAAATATATAGATATAAACCCCAAAATCTAGAGGTAAAGCCCAATATCTAGACGTAAAGCCCAAAATCTAGATGAAAAGCACAACTTCTAGATCTAAAGCCCAACATCTAGAGGTAAAGACCAATATCTAGAGGTAAAACCCAACATCTAGAGGTAAAGCCAGATATCTAGAGGTAAAGCCCAACGTCTGGAGGTAAAGCCCATCATCTAGCCCTACAGCCCAATGTCTGCAGGTAAAGCCCAACTTACAGAGATGAAGGCAAACATCTAGATGTAAAACCCAAAATCTAGAGGTAAAGACCAACATCTAGAGATAAAGCCAGATACCTAGGGGTAAAGCCCAACATCTAGAGGAAAAGCAAAATATATAGATTTCAAACCCAAATTCTAGAGTTAAATCCCAATATCTAGAGGTAATTCCCAAAGTCTAGATGTAAAGCTCAACTTCCAGATTTAAAGTCAAAAATCTAAATGTAAATACAAGTACTTAGACGTAGAGCCCAAAATGTAGAGATAAAGCCCAACATCTAGAGATAAAGCCAGATATATAGATCTAAACCCCAAAATCTAGAGGTGAAGCCCAATATCTAGACGTAAAGCCCAAAATCTAGATGTAAAGCCCAACTTCTAGATCTAAAGCCCAAAATATAGATGTAAAGCCCAACTTCTAAATCTAAAGCCCAACATCTAGAGGTAAGGCCCAATATTTAGTGTTTAAGCGCATCATTTAGAGGTAAAGCCCAAAATCTAGATGTAAAGCCCAACTTCTAGAGGTAAAGCCCATCATCTAGTCCTACAGCCCAATGTCTGCAGGTAAAGCCCATCTTACAGAGGTGAAGGCAAACATCTAGATGTAAGCCCCCAAATCTAGAGGTAAAGCCCAACATCTAGAGGAAAAGCCAAATATATAGATTTAAAACCCAAATTCTAGAGGTAAAGCCCAATATCTAGACCTAAATCCCAAAGTCTAGAGGTAAAGCCCAACTTCTAGATCTAAAGCCCAAAATCTAGATGTAAAGACCAAATTCTAGATCTAACACCCAAAATCTAGAGGTAAAGACCAATATCTAGAGGTAAAACCCAACATCTAGAGGTAAAGCCAGATATCTAGAGGTAAAGCCCAACATCTAGAGGAAAAGCAAAATATATAGATTTCAAACCCAAATTCTAGAGTTAAATCCCAACATCTAGAGGTAAAACCCAACTTCCAGAGTTAAAGTCCAAAATCTAGAGGTAAACACCAATACCTAGAGTTAGAGCCCAAAATCTAGAGATAAAGCCCAACATCTAGAGATAAAGCCAGATATATAGATTTAAAATCCAAAATCTGGAGGTAAAGCCCAACATCTAGAGCTAAAGCCCCAAATCTAGATGTAAAGCCCAATTGCTAGATCTAAAGCCAAATACTCTAGAGGTAAAGCCCAACATGTAGAGGTAAAGACTAAGATCTAGAGGTGAATTCCAATATCTAGTGTTAAAGCCCGACACCTACAGTTAAAGCCAAACATCTAGATGTACAACCCAGCTTCTAGAGGTAAAGCCGAATATCTAGAGTTAAAGCGCATCCTTTAGAGTAAAGCCCAAAATCTAGAGTTAAAGCCCAACATCTAGAGGGAAAGCCCAGAATCTAGATGTAAAGCCTAACATCTAGAGGTGAATTCCAAAATCAAGTGTTAAGGCCTGACATCTACAGTTAAATCCAACCATATAGATATAACCCCCAACTTCTAGAGGTAAGGCCCAAAATCTAGAGGTAAAGCCCAACAGCTAGCGTTAAAGCCGAACGTCTTGAGGTAAAGCCCAAAGTCTAGTGTTAAAGCCCAACTTTTAGAGGTAAAGCCCAACATCTAGACGTAAAGCCAGATATCTGACGGTAAAGCCCAACATCTAGAGGAAAAGCCAAATATATATATATTTAAAACCCAATATCTAGAGGTAAAACCCAACATCTAGAGGTAAAGCCAGATATCTAGAGGTAAAGCCCAACATCTAGAGGAAAAGCAAAATATATAGATTTCAAACCCAAATTCTAGAGTTAAATCCCAACATCTAGAGGTAAATCCCAAAGTCTAGATGTAAAGCTCAACTTCCAGATTTACAGTCAAAAATCTAAATGTAAATACCAATACCTAGAGGTAGAGCCCAAAATGTAGAGGTAAAGCCCAACACCTAGAGATAAAGCCAGATATATAGATCTAAAACCCAAAATCTAGAGGTGAAGCCCAATATCTAGATGTAAAGCCCAAAATCTAGATGTAAAGCCCAACTTCTAGATCTAAAGCCCAAAATATAGATTTAAAGCCCAAAATCTAGAGGTAAAGCCCAATATCTAGAGTTTAAGCGCATCATTTAGAGGTAAAGCCCAAAATCTAGAGGTAAAGCCCAACATCTAGAGGTAAAGCCAGATATCTAGAGGTAAAGCCCAACGTCTGGAGGTAAAGCCCATCATCTAGTCCTACAGCCCAATGTCTGCAGGTAAAGCCCAACTTACAGAGGTGAAGGCAAACATCTAGATGTAAAACCCAAAATCTAGAGGTAAAGCCCAACATCTAGAGGAAAAGCCAAATATATAGATTTAAAACCCAAAATCTAGAGGTAAAGCCCAATATCTAGACGTAAAGCCCAAAGTCTATATGTAAAGCCCATCTTCTAGATCTAAAACCCAAAATATAGATGTAAAGCCCAAATTCTAGATCTAACACCCAAAATCTAGAGGTAAAGACGAACATCTAGAGGTAAAACCCAACATCTAGTGGTAAAGCCCAACGTCTGGAGGTAAAGCCCAGATTCTAGAGAGAAGCCAAAAATCCAGATGGAAAACCCAAAATCTAGAGGTAAAGCCCAACATCTAGAGGTAAATCCAGATATCTAGGGGTAAAGCCCAACATCTAGAGGAAAAGCCAAATATAAAGATATAAACCCCAAAATCTAGAGGTAAAGCCCAATATCTAGACGTAAAGCCCAAAATCTAGATGAAAAGCACAACTTCTAGATCTAAAGCCCAACATCTAGAGGTAAAGACCAATATCTAGAGGTAAAACCCAACATCTAGAGGTAAAGCCAGATATCTAGAGGTAAAGCCCAACGTCTGGAGGTAAAGCCCATCATCTAGCCCTACAGCCCAATGTCTGCAGGTAAAGCCCAACTTACAGAGATGAAGGCAAACATCTAGATGTAAAACCCAAAATCTAGAGGTAAAGACCAACATCTAGAGATAAAGCCAGATACCTAGGGGTAAAGCCCAACATCTAGAGGAAAAGCAAAATATATAGATTTCAAACCCAAATTCTAGAGTTAAATCCCAATATCTAGAGGTAATTCCCAAAGTCTAGATGTAAAGCTCAACTTCCAGATTTAAAGTCAAAAATCTAAATGTAAATACAAGTACTTAGACGTAGAGCCCAAAATGTAGAGATAAAGCCCAACATCTAGAGATAAAGCCAGATATATAGATCTAAACCCCAAAATCTAGAGGTGAAGCCCAATATCTAGACGTAAAGCCCAAAATCTAGATGTAAAGCCCAACTTCTAGATCTAAAGCCCAAAATATAGATGTAAAGCCCAACTTCTAAATCTAAAGCCCAACATCTAGAGGTAAGGCCCAATATTAATAGTTTAAGCGCATCATTTAGAGGTAAAGCCCAAAATCTAGATGTAAAGCCCAACTTCTAGAGGTAAAGCCCATCATCTAGTCCTACAGCCCAATGTCTGCAGGTAAAGCCCATCTTACAGAGGTGAAGGCAAACATCTAGATGTAAGCCCCCAAATCTAGAGGTAAAGCCCAACATCTAGAGGAAAAGCCAAATATATAGATTTAAAACCCAAATTCTAGAGGTAAAGCCCAATATCTAGACCTAAATCCCAAAGTCTAGAGGTAAAGCCCAACTTCTAGATCTAAAGCCCAAAATCTAGATGTAAAGACCAAATTCTAGATCTAACACCCAAAATCTAGAGGTAAAGACCAATATCTAGAGGTAAAACCCAACATCTAGAGGTAAAGCCAGATATCTAGAGGTAAAGCCCAACATCTAGAGGAAAAGCAAAATATATAGATTTCAAACCCAAATTCTAGAGTTAAATCCCAACATCTAGAGGTAAAACCCAACTTCCAGAGTTAAAGTCCAAAATCTAGAGGTAAACACCAATACCTAGAGTTAGAGCCCAAAATCTAGAGATAAAGCCCAACATCTAGAGATAAAGCCAGATATATAGATTTAAAATCCAAAATCTGGAGGTAAAGCCCAACATCTAGAGCTAAAGCCCCAAATCTAGATGTAAAGCCCAATTGCTAGATCTAAAGCCAAATACTCTAGAGGTAAAGCCCAACATGTAGAGGTAAAGACTAAGATCTAGAGGTGAATTCCAATATCTAGTGTTAAAGCCCGACACCTACAGTTAAAGCCAAACATCTAGATGTACAACCCAGCTTCTAGAGGTAAAGCCGAATATCTAGAGTTAAAGCGCATCCTTTAGAGTAAAGCCCAAAATCTAGAGTTAAAGCCCAACATCTAGAGGGAAAGCCCAGAATCTAGATGTAAAGCCTAACATCTAGAGGTGAATTCCAAAATCAAGTGTTAAGGCCTGACATCTACAGTTAAATCCAACCATATAGATATAACCCCCAACTTCTAGAGGTAAGGCCCAAAATCTAGAGGTAAAGCCCAACAGCTAGCGTTAAAGCCGAACGTCTTGAGGTAAAGCCCAAAGTCTAGTGTTAAAGCCCAACTTTTAGAGGTAAAGCCCAACATCTAGACGTAAAGCCAGATATCTGACGGTAAAGCCCAACATCTAGAGGAAAAGCCAAATATATATATATTTAAAACCCAATATCTAGAGGTAAAACCCAACATCTAGAGGTAAAGCCAGATATCTAGAGGTAAAGCCCAACATCTAGAGGAAAAGCAAAATATATAGATTTCAAACCCAAATTCTAGAGTTAAATCCCAACATCTAGAGGTAAATCCCAAAGTCTAGATGTAAAGCTCAACTTCCAGATTTACAGTCAAAAATCTAAATGTAAATACCAATACCTAGAGGTAGAGACCAAAATGTAGAGGTAAAACCCAACATCTAGTGATAAAGCCAGATATATAGATCTAAAACCCAAAATCTAGAGGTGAAGACCAATATCGAGATGTAAAGCCCAAAATCTAGATGTAAAGCCCAACTTCTAGATCTAAAGCCTAAAATATAGATTTAAAGCCCAAAATCTAGAGGTAAAGCCCAATATCTAGATTTTAAGCGCATCATTTAGAGGTAAAGCCCAAAATCTAGAGGTAAAGCCCAACATCTAGAGGTAAAGCCAGATATCTAGAGGTAAAGCCCAACGTCTGGAGGTAAAGGCCATGATCTAGTCCTACAGCCCAATGTCTGCAGGTAAAGCCCAACTTACAGAGGTGAAGGCAAACATCTAGATGTAAAACCCAAAATCTAGAGGTAAAGCCCAACATCTAGAGGAAAAGCCAAATATGTAGATTTAAAACCCAAAATCAAGAGGTAAAGCCCAATATCTAGACGTAAAGCCCAAAATCTAGATGTAAAGCCCAACTTCTAGATCTAAAGCCCAAAATCTAGATGTAAAGCCGAAATTCTAGCTCTAACAACCAAAATCTAGAGGTAAAGACCAATATCTAGAGGTAAAACCCAACATCTAGAGGTAAAGCCAGATATCTAGAGGTAAAGCCCAACATCTAGAGGAAAAGCAAAATATATAGATTTCAAACCCAAATTCTAGAGTTAAATCCCAACATCTTAGAGGTAAATCCCAAAGTCTAGATGTAAAGCTCAACTTCCAGATTTAAAGTCAAAAATCTAAATGTAAATACCAATACCTAGAGGTAGAGCCCAAAATGTAGAGGTAAAGCCCAACATCTAGAGATAAAGCCAGATATATAGATCTAAACCCCAAAATCTAGAGGTGAAGCCCAATATCTAGACGTAAAGCCCTAAATCTAGACGTAAAGCCCAACTTCTTGATCTAAAGCCCAAAATATAGATGTAAAGCCCAAAATCTAGAGGTAAAGCCCAATATTTAGAGTTTAAGCGCATCATTTAGAGGTAAAGCCCAAAATCTAGAGGTAAAGCCCAACATCTAGAGGTAAAGCCCAACATCTAGGGGAAAAGCCAAATATATAGATTTAAAACCAAAAATCTAGAGGTAAAGCCCAATATCTAGACGTAAAGCCCAAAATCTAGATGTAAAGCCCAACTTCTTGATCTAAAGCCCAAAATCTAGATGTAAAGCCCAAATTCTAGATCGAACGCCTAAAATCCAGAGATAAAGACCGATATCTAGAGGTAAAACCCAACATCTAGAGGAAAAGCAAAATATATAGATTTCAAACCCAAATTCTAGAGTTAAATCCCAACATCTAGATGTAAAGACCAAATTCTAGATCTAAAGCCCAAAATCTAGATGTAAAGCCCAACTTCTAAATCTAAAGCCCAATATCTAGAGGTAAAGCCCAATATTTAGAGTTTAAGCGCATCATTTAGAGGTAAAGCCCAACATCTAGAGGTAAAGCCAGATATCAAGAGGTAAAGCCCAACGTCTGGAGGTAAAGCCCATCATCTAGTCCTACAGCCCAATGTCTGCAGGTAAAGCCCAACTTACAGAGGTGAAGGCAAACATCCAAATGTAAAACCCAAAAACTAGAGGTAAAGCCCAACATCTAGAGGAAAAGCCAAATATATAGATTTAAAACCCAAAATCTAGAGGTAAAGCCCAATATCTAGACCTAAAGCCCAATATCTAGACGTAAAGCCCAAAATCTAGATGTAAAGCCCAACTTCTTGATCTAAAGCCCAAAATCTAGATGTAAAGCCCAAATTCTATATCTAACGCCCAAAATCTAGAGATAAAGACCAATATCTAGAGGTAAAACCCAACATCTAGAGGTAAAGCCAGATATATAGATCTAAACCCCAAAATCTAGAGGTGAAGCCCAATATCTAGACGTAAAGACCAAAATCTCGATGTAAAGACCAAATTCTAGACCTAAAGCCCAAAATCTAGATGTAAAGCCCAACTTCTAAATCTAAAGCCCAACATCTGGAGGTAAAGCCCAATATTTAGAATTTAAGCGCATCATTTAGAGGTAAAGCCCAAAATCTAGATGTAAAGCACAACTTCTAGAGGTAAAGCCCATCATCTAGTCCTACAGCCCAATGTCTGCAGGTAAAGCCCAACTTACAGAGGTGAAGGCAAACATCTAGATGTAAAACCGAAAATCTAGAGGTAAAGCCCAACATCTAGACGTAAAGCCCAAAATCTAGATGTAAAGCCCAGCTTCTAGATCTAAAGCCCCAAATCTAGATGTAAAGCCCAAATTCTAGCTCTAACGCCCAAAATCTAGAGATAAAGACCAATATCTAGAGGTAAAACCCAACATCTAGAGGTAAAGCCAGGTATCTAGATGTAAAGCCCAACATCTAGAGGTAAAACCCAACTTCCAGAGTTAAAGTCCAAAATCTAGAGGTAAACACCAATACCTAAAGTTAGAGCCCAAAATCTAGAGATAAAGTCCAACATCTAGAGATAAAGTCAGATATATAGATTTAAAATCCAAAATCTGGAGGTAAAGCCCAACATCTAGAGCTAAAGCCCCAAATCTAGATGTAAAGCCCAATTGCTAGATCTAAAGCCAAATACTCTAGAGGTAAAGCCCAACATGTAGAGGTAAAGACTAAGATCTAGAGGTGAATTCCAATATCTAGTGTTAAAGGCCGACACCGACAGTTAAAGCCAAACATCTAGATGTAAAACCCAACTTCTAGAGGTAAAGCCGAATATCTAGAGTTAAAGCGCATCCTTTCGAGTAAAGCCCAAAATCTAGAGTTAAAGCCCAACATCTAGAGGGAAAGCCCAGAATCTAGATGTAAAGCCTAACATCTAGAGGTGAATTCCAAAATCAAGTGTTAAGGCCTGACATCTACAGTTAAACCCAACCATATAGTTATAACCCCCAACTTCTAGAGGTAAGGCCCAAAATCTAGAGGTAAAGCCCAACAGCTAGAGTTAAAGCCGAACGTCTTGAGGTAAAGCCCAAAGTCTAGAGTTAAAGCCCAACTTCTAGAGGTAAAGCCCAACATCTAGACGTAAAGCCAGATATCTGACGGTAAAGACCAACATCTAGAGGAAAAGCCAAATATATAGATTTAAAACCCAAAATCTAGAGATAAAGCCGAACATCTAAATGTAAAGCAAAACATCTAGATGTAATCCAAACATCTAGAGGTAAAGCCTAACATCTAGAGGTGAAGCACAACATATAGAGGTATAGCCCAACATCTAGAGATAAAGACCAACATCTAAATGTAAAGCAAAACATCTAGATGTAAAACCCTACATCTAGAGGTAAAGTCCAATATCTAGACCTAAAGACCAACATCTAGAGGTAAAACCCAACATCTAGAGGTAAAGCCCAACGTCTGGAGGGAAAGCCCAGATTCTAGAGGGAAGCCAAAAATCCAGATGGAAAACTCAAAATCTAGAGGTAAAGCCCAACATCTACAGGTAAATCCAGATATCTAGGGGTAAAGCCCAACATCTAGAGGAAAAGACAAATATATAGATATAAACCCCAAAATCTAGAGGTAAAGCCCAATATCTAGACTTAAAGATCAAAATCTAGATATAAAGCCCAACTTCTAGATCTAAAGCCCAAAATATAGATGTAAAGCCTAACTTCTAAATCTAAAGCCCAACATCTAGAGGTAAAGCCCAATATTTAGAGTTTAAGCGCATCATTTAGAGGTAAAGCCCAAAATCTAGAGGTAAATCCCAACATCTAGAGGTAAAGCCAGATATCAAGAGGTAAAGCCCAACGTCTGGAGGTAAAGCCCATCATCTAGTCCTACAGCCCAATGTCTGCAGGTAAAGCCCAACTTACAGAGGTGAAGGCAAACATCCAAATGTAAAACCCAAAATCTAGAGGTAAAGCCCAACATCTAGAGGAAAAGCCAAATATATAGATTTAAAACCCAAAATCTAGAGTTAAATCCCAACATCTAGAGGTAAATCCCAAAGTCTAGATGTAAAGCTCAACTTCCAGATTTAAAGTCAAAAAATCTAAATGTAAATACCAATACCTAGAGTTAGAGCCCAACATCTAGAGATAAAGCCCAACATCTAGAGATAAAGCCAGATATATATATTTAAAATCCAAAATCTGGAGGTAAAGCCCAACATCTAGAGCTAAAGCCCCAAATCTAGATGTAAAGCCCAATCGCTACATCTAAAGCCAAATACTCTAGAGGTAAAGCCCAACATGTAGAGGTAAAGACTAAGATCTAGAGGTGAATTCCAATATCTAGTGTTAAAGGCCGACACCTACAGTTAAAGCCAAACATCTAGATGTAAAACCCAACTTCTAGAGGTAAAGCCAAATATCTAGAGTTAAAGCGCATCCTTTAGAGTAAAGCCCAAAATCTAGAGTTAAAGCCCAACATCTAGAGGGAAAGCCCAGAATCTAGATGTAAAGCCTAACATCTAGAGGTGAATTCCAAAATCAAGTGTTAAGGCCTGACATCTACAGTTAAATCCAACCATATAGATATAACCCCCAACTTCTAGAGGTAAAGCCCAACAGCTAGAGTTAAAGCCGAACGTCTTGAGGTAAAGTCCAAAGTCTAGAGGTAAAGCCCAACTTCTAGAGGTAAAGCCCAACTTCTAGAGGTAAAGCCCAACATCTAGACGTAAAGCCCAAAATCTAGAGGTAAAGCCCAACTTCTAGAGGTAAAGCCCAACATCTAGACGTAAAGCCAGATATCTGACGGTAAAGCCCAACATCTAGAGGAAAAGCCAAATATATAGATTTAAAACCCAAAATCTAGAGATAAAGCCGAACATCTAAATGTAAAGCAAAACATCTAGATGTAATCCAAACATCTAGAGGCAAAGCCTAACATCTAGAGGTGAAGCACAACATATAGAGGTATAACCCAACATCTAGAGATAAAGACCAACATCTAAATGTAAAGCAAAACATCTAGATGTAAAACCCTACATCTAGAGGTAAAGTCCAATAGCTAGACCTAAAGATGAACATCAAGAGGTAAAACCCAACATCTAGTGGTAAAGCCCAACGTCTGGAGGTAAAGCCCAGATTCTAGAGAGAAGCCAAAAATCCAGATGGAAAACTCAAAATCTAGAGGTAAAGCCCAACATCTAGAGGAAAAGACAAATATATAGATTTAAAACCCAAAATCTAGAGGTGAAGCCCAATATCTAGACGTAAAGCCCAAAATCTAGATATAAAGCCCAACTTCTTGCTCTAAAGCCCAAAATCTAGATGTAAAGCCCAACACCTGGAGGTAAATCCCAAAATCTAGATATAAAGAACCACCTCTAGATATAAAGCCCTACACCTAGAGATAAATCCAAACTTCTAGAAGTAAAGCCTAACATCTAGATGTAAAACCCCACATCTAGAGTTAAAGCAAAATATTAGAGTAAAAGCGCATCGTCTAGAGTTAAAGCCCAACATCTAGAGGTAAAGCCAACATCTAGTCGTAAAGTCCAATGTCTGCAGGTAAAGCCAAAATTAGAGAGGTAAAGCCAAACATCTAGATGTAAAGCCAAACAACTAGAGGTAAAGCCTAACATCTAGAGGAACAGACCAATATATAGATTTAAAACCCAAAATCTAGAGATAAAGACCAACATCTAAATATAAAGCAAAACATCTCGATGTAAAACCCTACATCTAGAGGTAATGTCCATTATCTAGACTAAAAGACCAACATCTAGAGGTAAAACCCAACATCTAGAGGTAAGGCCCAACGTCTGGAGGTAAAGCCCAGATTCTAGAGAGAAGCCAAAAATCCAGATGGAAAACCCAAAATCTAGAGGTAAAGCTCAACATCTAGAGGTAAAGCCAGATATCTAGGGGTAAAGCCCAACATCTAGAGGAAAAGCCAAATATATAAATTTAAAACCCAAAATCTAGAGGTAAAGCCCAATATCTAGACATAAAGCCCAAAATCTAGATGTAAAGCCCAAATTCTAGATCTAACATCCAAAATCTAGAGGTAAAGACCAATAGCTAGAGGTAAAACCCAACATCTAGAGGTAAAGCCAGATATCTAGAGGTAAAGCCCAACGTCTGGAGGTAAAGCCCATCATCTAGTCCTACAGCCCAATGTCTGCAGGTAAAGCCCAACTTACAGAGGTGAAGGCAAACATCTAGATGTAAAACCCCAAATCTAGAGGTAAAGCCCAACATCTAGAGGAAAAGCCAAATATATATATATTTAAAACCCAAAATCTAGAGGTAAAGACCAATATCTAGAGGTAAAGCCAGATATCTAGGGGTAAAGCCCAACATCTAGAGGAAAAGCAAAATATATAGATTTCAAACCCAAATTCTAGAGTTCAATCCCAATATCTAGAGGTAAAGCCCAAAGTCTAGATGTAAAGCTCAACTTCCAGATTTAAAGTCAAAAATCTAAATGTAAATACCAATACCTAGAGGTAGAGCCCAAAATGTAGAGGGAAAGCCCAAAATCTAGAGATAAAGCCAGATTTATAGATCTAAACCCCAAAATCTAGAAGTGAAGCCCAATATCTAGACGTAAAGCCCAAAATCTAGATGTAAAGCCCAACTTCTAGATCTAAAGCCCAAAATATAGATGTAAAGCCCAACATCTAGAGGTAAAGCCCAATATTTAGAGTTTAAGCGCATCATTTAGAGGTAAAGCCCAAAATCTAGATGTAAAGCTCAACTTCTAGAGGTAAAGCCCAACATCTAGAGGAAAAGCCAAATATATAGATTTAAAACCAAAAATCTAGAGGTAAAGCCCAATATCTAGACGTTAAGCCCAAAATCTAGATGTAAAGCCCAACTTCTTGATCTAAAGCCCAAAATCTAGATGTAAAGCCCAAATTCTAGATCGAACGCCCAAAATACAGAGATAAAGACCAATATCTAGAGGTAAAACCCAACATCTAGAGGTAAAGCCAGATATCTAGAGGTAAAGCCCAACATCTAGAGGAAAAGCAAAATATATAGATTTCAAACCCAAATTCTAGAGTTCAATCCAAACATCTAGAGGTAAAGCCCAAAGTCTAGATGTAAAGCTCAACTTCCAGATTTAAAGTCAAAAATCTAAATGTAAATACCAATACCTAGAGGTAGAGCCCAAAATGTAGAGGTAAAGCCCAACATCTAGAGATAAAGCCAGATATATAGATCTAAACCCCAAAATCTAGAGGTGAAGCCCAATATCTAGACGTAAAGACCAAAATCTAGATGTAAAGCCCAACTTCTAGATCTAAAGCCCAAAATCTAGATGTAAAGCCCAACTTCTAAATCTAAAGCCCAATATCTAGAGGTAAAGCCCAATATTTAGAATTTAAGCGCATCATTTAGAGGTAAAGCCCAAAATCTAGATGTAAAGCCCAACTTCTAGAGGTAAAGCCCATCATCTAGTCCTACAGCCCAATGTCTGCAGGTAAAGCCCAACTTACAGAGGTAAAGGCAAACATCTAGATGTAAACCCCAAAATCTAGAGGTAAAGCCCAACATCTAGAGGAAAAGCCAAATATATAGATTTAAAACTCAAAATATAGAGGTAAAGCCCAACATCTAGGGGAAAAGCCAAATATATAGATATAAACCTCAAAATCTAGAGGTAAAGCCCAATATCTAGACGTAAAGCCCAAAATCTAGATGTAAAGCACAACTTCTAATCTAAAGCCCAACATATAGATGTAAAGACCAATATCTAGAGGTAAAACCCAACATCTAGAGTTAAAGCCAGATATCTAGAGGTAAAGCCCAACATCTGGAGGTAAAGCCCATCATCTAGTCCTACAGCCCAATGTCTGCATTTAAGCCCAACTTACGGAGGTGAAGGCAAAGATCTAGATGTAAAACCCCAAATCTATAGGTAAAGCGCAACAACTAGAGGAAAAGCCAAATATATAAATATTTAAAACCCAAAATCTAGAGGTAAAGCCCAACATCTAGAGGTAAAGCCAGATATCTAGAGGTAAAGCCCAACGTCTGGAAGTAAAGCCCATCATCTAGTCCTATAGCCCAATGTCTGCAGGTAAAGCCCAACTTACAGAAGTGAAGGCAAACATCCAAATGTAAAACCCAAAATCTAGAGGTAAAGCCCAACATCTAGAGGAAAAGCCAAATATATAGATTTAAAACCCAAAATCTAGAGGTAAAGCCCAATATTTAGACGTAAAGCCCAAAATCTAGATGTAAAGCCCAACTTCTAGATCTAAAGCCCAAAATCTAGATGTAAAGCCCAAATTCTAGATCTAACACCCAAAATCTAGAGGTAAAGACCAATATCTAGAGGTAAAACCCAACATCTAGAGGTAAAGCCAGATATCTAGAGGTAAAGCCCAACGTCTGGAGGTAAAGCCCATCATCTAGTCCTACAGCCCAATGTCTGCAGGTAAAGCCCAACTTACAGAGGTGAAGGCAAACATCTAGATGTAAAACCCCAAATCTAGAGGTAAAGCCCAACATCTAGAGGAAAAGCCAAATATATATATATTTAAAACCCAAAATCTAGAGGTAAAGCCCAACATCTAGAGGTAAAGCCAGATATCTAGGGGTAAAGCCCAACATCTAGTGGAAAAGCCTAATATATAGATTTAAAAACCAAAATCTAGAGGTAAAGCCCAACATTTAGACGTAAAGCCCAAAATCTAGATGTAAAGCCCAACTTCTTGATCTAAAGCCCAAAATCTAGATGTAAAGCCCAAATTCTAAAACGAACGCCCAAAATCTAGAGATAAAGACCAATATCTAGAGGTAAAACCCAACATCTAGAGGTAAAGCCAGATATCTAGAGGTAAAGCCCAACATCTAGAGGAAAAGCAAAATATATAGATTTCAAACCCAAATTCTAGAGTTCAATCCCAACATCTAGAGGTAAATCCCAAAGTCTAGATGTAAAGCTCAACTTCCAGATTTAAAGTCAAAAATCTAAATGTAAATACCAATACCTAGAGGTAGAGCCCAAAATGTAGAGGTAAAGCCCAACATCTAGAGATAAAGCCAGATATATAGATCTAAAGCCCAAAATCTAGAGGTGAAGCCCAATATCCAGACGTAAAGCCCAAATTCTAGATGTAAAGCCCAACTTCTAGAGGTAAAGCCCATCATCTAGATGTAAAGCCCAACTTCTAAATCTAAAGCCCAACATCTAGAGGTAAAGCCCAATATTTAGAATTTAAGCGCATCATTTAGAGGTAAAGCCCAAAATCTAGATGTAAAGCCCAACTTCTAGAGGTAAAGCCCATCATCTAGTCCTACAGCCCAATGTCTGCAGGTAAAGCCCAACTTACAGAGGTGAAGGCAAACATCTAGATGTAAAACCCAAAATCTAGAGGTAAAGCCCAACATCTAGACGTAAAGCCCAGCTTCTAGATCTAAAGCCCCAAATCTAGATGTAAAGCCCAAATTCTAGCTCTAACGCCCAAAATCTAGAGATAAAGACCAATATCTAGAGGTAAAACCCAACATATAGAGGTAAAGCCCGGTATCTAGATGTAAAGCCCAACATCTAGAGGTAAAACCCAACTTCCAGAGTTAAAGTCCAAACTCTAGAGGTAAACACCAATACCTAGAGTTAGAGCCCAAAATCTAGAGATAAAGTCCAACATCTAGAGATAAAGCCAGATATATAGATTTAAAATCCAAAATCTGGAGGTAAAGCCCAACATCTAGAGCTAAAGCCCCAAATCTAGATGTAAAGCCCAATTTCTAGATCTAAAGCCGAATAACCTAGAGGTAAAGCCCAACATATAGAGGGAAAGACTAAGATCTAGAGGTGAATTCCAATATCTAGTGTTAAAACTGACACCTACAGTTAAAGTCAAACATCTAGATGTAAACCCCAACTTCTAGAGGTAAAGCCGAATATCTAGAGTTAAAGCGCATCCTTTCGAGTAAAGCCCAAAATCTAGAGTTAAAGCCCAACATCTAGAGGGAAAGCCCAGAATCTAGATGTAAAGCCTAACATCTAGAGGTGAATTCCAAAATCAAGTGTTAAGGCCTGACATCTACAGTTAAATCCAACCATATAGATATAACCCCCAACTTCTAGAGGTAAGGCCCAAAATCTAGAGGTAAAGCCCAACAGCTAGAGTTAAAGCCGAACGTCTTGAGGTAAAGCCCAAAGTCTAGAGTTAAAGCCCAACTTCTAGAGGTAAAGCCCAACATCTAGACGTAAAGCCAGATATCTGACGGTAAAGCCCAACATCTAGAGGAAAAGCCAAATATATAGATTTAAAACCCAAAATCTAGAGATAAAGCCGAACATCTAAATGTAAAGCAAAACATCTAGATGTAATCCAAACATCTAGAGGCAAAGCCTAACATCTAGAGGTGAAGCACAACATATAGAGGTATAACCCAACATCTAGAGATAAAGACCAACATCTAAATGTAAAGCAAAACATCTAGATGTAAAACCCTACATCTAGAGGTAAAGTCCAATAGCTAGACCTAAAGACCAACATCAAGAGGTAAAACCCAACATCTAGTGGTAAAGCCCAACTTCTGGAGGTAAAGCCCAGATTCTAGAGAGAAGCCAAAAATCCAGATGGAAAACTCAAAATTTAGAGGTAAAGCCCAACATCTAGAGGAAAAGACAAATATATAGATTTAAAACCCAAAATCTAGAGGTGAAGCCCAATATCTAGACGTAAAGCCCAAAATCTAGATATAAAGCCCAACTTCTTGCTCTAAAGCCCAAAATCTAGATGTGAAGCCCAACACCTGGAGGTAAATCCCAAAATCTAGATATAAAGAACCACCTCTAGATATAAAGCCCTACATCTAGAGATAAATCCCAACTTCTAGAAGTAAAGCCTAACATCTAGATGTAAAACCCCACATCTAGAGTTAAAGCCCAATATTAGAGTAAAAGCGCATCGTCTAGAGTTAAAGCCCAACATCTAGAGGCAAAGCCCAACATCTTGAGGTAAAGCCCAATGTCTGCAGGTAAAGCCAAAATTAGAGAGGTAAAGCCAAACATCTAGATGTAAAGCCAAACATCTAGAGGTAAAGCCTAACATCTAGAGGAACAGCCCAATATATAGATTTAAAACCAAAAATCTAGAGGTAAAGCCCAATATCTAGACGTTAAGCCCAAAATCTAGAGGTAAAGCCCAACTTCTTGATCTAAAGCCCAAAATCTAGATGTAAAGCCCAAATTCTAGATCGAACGCCCAAAATCCAGAGATAAAGACCAATATCTAGAGGTAAAACCCAACATCTAGAGGTAAAGCCAGATATCTAGAGGTAAAGCCCAACATCTAGAGGAAAAGCAAAATATATAGATTTCAAACCCAAATTCTGAGTTAAATCCCAACATCTAAAGGTAAAGCCCAAAGTCTAGATGTAAAGCCCAAATTCTAGATGTAAAGCTCAACTTCCAGATTTAAAGTCAAAAATCTAAATGTAAATACCAATACCTAGATGTAGAGCCCAAAATGTAGAGGTAAAGCCCAACATCTAGAGATAAAGCCAGATATATAGATCTAAACCCCAAAATCTAGAGGTGAAGCCCAATATCTAGACGTAAAGACCAAAATCTAGATGTAAAGACCAAATTCTAGATCTAAAGCCCAAAATCTAGATGTAAAGCCCAACTTCTAAATCTAAAGCCCAACATCTAGAGGTAAAGCCCAATGTTTAGAATTTAAGCGCATCATTTAGAGGTAAAGCCCAAAATCTAGAGGTAAAGCCCAACTTCTAGAGGTAAAGCCCATCATCTAGTCCTACAGCCCAATGTCTGCAGGTAAAGCCCAACTTACAGAGGTGAAGGCAAACATCTAGATGTAAAACCCAAAATCTAGAGGTAAAGCCCAAAATCTAGATGTAAAGCCCAGCTTCTAAATCTAAAGCCCAAAATCTAGATGTAAAGCCCAAATTCTAGCTCTAACGCCCAAAATCTAGAGATAAAGACCAATATCTAGAGGTAAAACCCAACATCTAGAGATAAAGCCCGATATCTAGATGTAAAGCCCAACATCTAGAGGTAAAACCCAACTTCCTTAGTTAAAGTCCAAAATCTAGAGGTAAACACCAATACCTAGAGTTAGAGCCCAAAATCTAGAGATAAAGTCCAACATCTAGAGATAAAGCCAGATATATAGATTTAAAATCCAAAATCTGGAGGTAAAGCCCAACATCTAGAGCTAAAGCCCCAAATCTAGATGTAAAGCCCAATTTCTAGATCTAAAGCCGAATAACCTAGAGGTAAAGCCCAACATATAGAGGGAAAGACTAAGATCTAGAGGTGAATTCCAATATCTAGTGTTAAAACCCGACACCTACAGTTAAAGTCAAACATCTAGATGTAAACCCCAACTTCTAGAGGTAAAGCCGAATATCTAGAGTTAAAGCGCATCCTTTCGAGTAAAGCCCAAAATCTAGAGTTAAAGCCCAACATCTAGAGGGAAAGCCCAGAATCTAGATGTAAAGCCTAACATCTAGAGGTGAATTCCAAAATCAAGTGTTAAGGCCTGACATCTACAGTTAAATCCAACCATATAGATATAACCCCCAACTTCTAGAGGTAAGGCCCAAAATCTAGAGGTAAAGCCCAACAGCTAGAGTTAAAACCGAACGTCTTGAGGTAAAGCCCAAAGTCTAGAGTTAAAGCCCAACTTCTAGAGGTAAAGCCCAACATCTAGACGTAAAGCCAGATATCTGCCGGTAAAGCCCAACATCTAGAGGAAAAGCCAAATATATAGATTTAAAACCCAAAATCTAGAGATAAAGCCGAACATCTAAATGTAAAGCAAAACATCTAGATGTAATCCAAACATCTAGAGGCAAAGCCTAACATCTAGAGGTGAAGCACAACATATAGAGGTATAACCCAACATCTAGAGATAAAGACCAACATCTAAATGTAAAGCAAAACATCTAGATGTAAAACCCTACATCTAGAGGTAAAGTCCAATAGCTAGACCTAAAGATGAACATCAAGAGGTAAAACCCAACATCTAGTGGTAAAGCCCAACTTCTGGAGGTAAAGCCCAGATTCTAGAGAGAAGCCAAAAATCCAGATGGAAAACTCAAAATTTAGAGGTAAAGCCCAACATCTAGAGGAAAAGACAAATATATAGATTTAAAACCCAAAATCTAGAGGTGAAGCCCAATATCTAGACGTAAAGCCCAAAATCTAGATATAAAGCCCAACTTCTTGCTCTAAAGCCCAAAATCTAGATGTAAAGCCCAACACCTGGAGGTAAATCCCAAAATCTAGATATAAAGAACCACCTCTAGATATAAAGCCCTACATCTAGAGATAAATCCCAACTTCTAGAAGTAAAGCCTAACATCTAGATGTAAAACCCCTCATCTAGAGTTAAAGCCCAATATTAGAGTAAAAGCGCATCATCTAGAGTTAAAGCCCAACATCTAGAGTTAAAGCCCAACATCTAGTCGTAAAGCCCAATGTCTGCAGGTAAAGCCAAAATTAGAGAGGTAAAGCCAAACATCTAGATGTAAAGCCAAACATCTAGAGGTAAAGCCTAACATCTAGAGGAACAGCCCAATATATAGATTTAAAAACCAAAATCTAGAGGTAAAGCCCAATATCTAGACGTTAAGCCCAAAATCTAGAGGTAAAGCCCAACTTCTTGATCTAAAGCCCAAAATCTAGATGTAAAGCCCAAATTCTAGATCGAACGCCCAAAATCCAGAGATAAAGACCAATATCTAGAGGTAAAACCCAACATCTAGAGGTAAAGCCAGATATCTAGAGGTAAAGCCCAACATCTAGAGGAAAAGCAAAATATATAGATTTCAAACCCAAATTCTAGAGTTCAATCCCAACATCTAGAGGTAAATCCCAAAGTCTAGATGTAAAGCTCAACTTCCAGATTTAAAGTCAAAAATCTAAATATAAATACCAATACCTAGAGGTAGAGCCCAAAATGTAGAGGTAAAGCCCAACATCTAGAGATAAAGCCAGATATATAGATCTAAACCCCAAAATCTAGAGGTGAAGCCCAATATTTAGACGTAAAGCCCAAAATCTAGATGTAAAGCCCAACTTCTAGATCTAAAGCCCAAAATCTAGATGTAAAGCCCAACTTCTAAATCTAAAGCCCAATATCTAGAGGTAAAGCCCAATATTTAGAATTTAAGCGCATCATTTAGAGGTAAAGCCCAAAATCTAGATGTAAAGCCCAACTTCTAGAGGTAAAGCCCATCATCTAGTCCTACAGCCCAATGTCTGCAGGTAAAGCCCAACTTACAGAGGTAAAGGCAAACATCTAGATGTAAACCCCAAAATCTAGAGGTAAAGCCCAACATCTAGAGGAAAATCCAAATATATAGATTTAAAACTCAAAATATAGAGGTAAAGCCCAACATCTAGGGGAAAAGCCAAATATATAGATATAAACCTCAAAATCTAGAGGTAAAGCCCAATATCTAGAGGTAAAGCCCAAAATCTAAATGTAAAGCACAACTTCTAATCTAAAGCCCAACATCTAGAGGTAAAGACCAATATCTAGAGGTAAAACCCAACATCTAGAGGTAAAGCCCAACAACTAGAGGAAAAGCCAAATATATAAATATTTAAAACCCAAAATCTAGAGGTAAAGCCCAACATCTAGAGGTAAAGCCAGATATCTAGAGGTAAAGCCCAACGTCTGGAGGTAAAGCCCATCATCTAGTCCTACAGCCCAATGTCTGCAGGTAAAGCCCAACTTACAGAGGTGAAGGCAAACATCCAAATGTAAAACCCAAAATCTAGAGGTAAAGCCCAACATCTAGAGGAAAAGCCAAATATATAGATTTAAAACCCAAAATCTAGAGGTAAAGCCCAATATCTAGACGTAAAGCCCAAAATCTAGATGTAAAGCCCAACTTCTATATCTAAAGACCAAAATCTAGATGTAAAGCCCAAATTCTAGATCTAACACCCAAAATCTAGAGGTAAAGACCAGTATCTAGAGGTAAAACCCAACATCTAGAGGTAAAGCCAGATATCTAGTGGAAAAGCCGAACGTCTGGAGGTAAAGCCCATCATCTAGTCCTACAACCCAATGTCTGCAGGTAAAGCCCAACTTAGAGAGGTGAAGGCAAACATCTAGATGTAAACCCCAAAATCTAGAGGTAAAGCCCAACATCTAGAGGAAAAGCCAAATATATAGATTTAAAACCCAAAATCTAGAGGTAAAGCCCAATATCAAGACGTAAAGCCCAATATCAAGACCTAAAGCCCAAAATCTAGATGAAAAGCACAACTTCTAGATCTAAAGCCCAACATCTAGAGGTAAAGACCAATAGCTAGAGGTAAAACCCAACATCTAGAGGTAAAGCCAGATATCTAGAGGTAAAGCCCAACGTCTGGAGGTAAAGCCCATCATCTAGTCCTACAGCCCAATGTCTGCAGTTAAGCCCAACTTACAGAGGTGAAGGCAAACATCTAGATGTAAAACCCCAAATCTAGAGGTAAAGCCCAACATCTAGAGGAAAAGCCAAATATATATATATTTAAAACCCAAAATCTAGAGGTAAAGACCAACATCTAGAGGTAAAGCCAGATATCTAGGGGTAAAGCCCAACATCTAGAGGAAAAGCCTAATATATAGATTTAAAAACCAAAATCTAGAGGTAAAGCCCAACATCTAGACGTAAAGCCCAAAATCTAGATATAAAGCCCAGCTTCTAGATCTAAAGCCCCAAATCTAGATGTAAAGCCCAAATTCTAGCTCTAACGCCCAAAATCTAGAGATAAAGACCAATATCTAGAGGTAAAACCCAACATCTAGAGGTAAAGCCAGGTATCTAGAGGTAAAGCCCAACATCTAGAGGAAAAGCAAAATATATACATTTCAAACCCAAATTCTGAGTTAAATCCCAACATCTAGAGGTAAAGCCCAAAGTCTAGATGTAAAGCTCAACTTCCAGATTTAAAGTCAAAAATCTAAATGTAAATACCAATACCTAGAGGTAGAGCCCAAAATGTAGAGGTAAAGCTCAACATCTAGAGATAAAGCCAGATATATAGATCTAAACCCCAAAATCTAGAGGTGAAGCCCAATATCTAGACGTAAAGCCCAAAATCTAGATGTAAAGCCAAACTTCTAGATCTAAAGCCCAAAATATAGATGTAAAGCCCAACATCTAGAGGTAAAGCCCAATATTTAGAGTTTAAGCGCATCATTTAGAGGTAAAGCCCAAAATCTGGATGTAATGCTCAACTTCTAGAGGTAAAGCTCAACTTCTAGAGGTAAAGCCCAACATCTAGAGGAAAAGCCAAATATATAGATTTAAAACCAAAAATCTAGAGGTAAAGCCCAATATCTAGACGTTAAGCCCAAAATCTAGATGTAAAGCCCAACTTCTTGATCTAAAGCCCAAAATGTAGATGTAAAGCCCAACATCTAGAGATAAAGCCAGATATATAGATCTAAACCCCAAAATCTAGAGGTGAAGCCCAATATCTAGATGTAAAGACCAAAATCTAGATGTAAAGACCAAATTCTAGATCTAAAGCCAAAATCTAGTTGTAAAGCCCAACTTCTAGAGGTAAAGCCCAATATTTAGAATTTCAGCGCATCATTTAGAGGTAAAGCCCAAAATCTAGATGTAAAGCCCAACTTCTAGAGGTAAAGCCCTACATCTAGAGGTAAAGCCAGATATCTGACGGTAAAGCCCAACTTCTAGAGGTAAAGCCCAACTTCCAGAGTTAAAGTCCAAAATCTAGAGGTAAACACCAATACCTAGAGTTAGAACCCAAAATCTAGAGATACGCCAAATATATAGATTTAAAACCCAAAATCTAGAGATAAAGCCAAACATCTAAAAGTAAAGCAAAACATCTAGATGTAATCCAAACATCTAGAGGTAAAGCCTAACATCTAGAGGTGAAGCACAACATATAGAGGTATAACCCAACATCTAGAGATAAAGACCAAAATCTAAATGTAAAGCAAAACATCTAGATGTAAAACCCTACATCTAGAGGTAAAGTCCAATATCTAGACCTAAAGACCAACATCTAGAGGTAAAACCCAACATCTAGTGGTAAAGCCCAACGTCTGGAGGTAAAGCCCAGATTCTAGAGGGAAGCCAAAAATCCAGATGGAAAACCCAAATTCTAGAGGTAAAGCCCAACAGCTAGAGTTAAAGCCGAACGTCTTGAGGTAAAGCCCAAAGTCTAGAGTTAAAGCCCAACTTCTAGAGGTAAAGCCCAACTTCTTGATCTAAAGCCCAAAATCTAGATGTAAAGCCCAAATTCTAGATCGAACGCCCAAAATCCAGAGATAAAGACCAATATCTAGAGGTAAAACCCAACATCTAGAGGTAAAGCCAGATATCTAGAGGTAAAGCCCAACATCTAGAGGAAAAGCAAAATATATAGATTTCAAACCCAAATTCTAGAGTTCAATCCCAACATCTAGAGGTAAATCCCAAAGTCTAGATGTAAAGCTCAACTTCCAGATTTAAAGTCAAAAATCTAAATATAAATACCAATACCTAGAGGTAGAGCCCAAAATGTAGAGGTAAAGCCCAACATCTAGAGATAAAGCCAGATATATAGATCTAAACCCCAAAATCTAGAGGTGAAGCCCAATATTTAGACGTAAAGCCCAAAATCTAGATGTAAAGCCCAACTTCTAGATCTAAAGCCCAAAATCTAGATGTAAAGCCCAACTTCTAAATCTAAAGCCCAATATCTAGAGGTAAAGCCCAATATTTAGAATTTAAGCGCATCATTTAGAGGTAAAGCCCAAAATCTAGATGTAAAGCCCAACTTCTAGAGGTAAAGCCCATCATCTAGTCCTACAGCCCAATGTCTGCAGGTAAAGCCCAACTTACAGAGGTAAAGGCAAACATCTAGATGTAAACCCCAAAATCTAGAGGTAAAGCCCAACATCTAGAGGAAAATCCAAATATATAGATTTAAAACTCAAAATATAGAGGTAAAGCCCAACATCTAGGGGAAAAGCCAAATATATAGATATAAACCTCAAAATCTAGAGGTAAAGCCCAATATCTAGAGGTAAAGCCCAAAATCTAGATGTAAAGCACAACTTCTAATCTAAAGCCCAACATCTAGAGGTAAAGACCAATATCTAGAGGTAAAACCCAACATCTAGAGGTAAAGCCCAACAACTAGAGGAAAAGCCAAATATATAAATATTTAAAACCCAAAATCTAGAGGTAAAGCCCAACATCTAGAGGTAAAGCCAGATATCTAGAGGTAAAGCCCAACGTCTGGAGGTAAAGCCCATCATCTAGTCCTACAGCCCAATGTCTGCAGGTAAAGCCCAACTTACAGAGGTGAAGGCAAACATCCAAATGTAAAACCCAAAATCTAGAGGTAAAGCCCAACATCTAGAGAAAAAGCCAAATATATAGATTTAAAACCCAAAATCTAGAGGTAAAGCCCAATATCTAGACGTAAAGCCCAAAATCTAGATGTAAAGCCCAACTTCTATATCTAAAGACCAAAATCTAGATGTAAAGCCCAAATTCTAGATCTAACACCCAAAATCTAGAGGTAAAAACCAGTATCTAGAGGTAAAACCCAACATCTAGAGGTAAAGCCAGATATCTAGTGGAAAAGCCGAACGTCTGGAGGTAAAGCCCATCATCTAGTCCTACAGCCCAATGTCTGCAGGTAAAGCCCAACTTAGAGAGGTGAAGGCAAACATCTAGATGTAAACCCCAAAATCTAGAGGTAAAGCCCAACATCTAGAGGAAAAGCCAAATATATAGATTTAAAACCCAAAATCTAGAGGTAAAGCCCAATATCAAGACGTAAAGCCCAATATCAAGACCTAAAGCCCAAAATCTAGATGAAAAGCACAACTTCTAGATCTAAAGCCCAACATCTAGAGGTAAAGACCAATAGCTAGAGGTAAAACCCAACATCTAGAGGTAAAGCCAGATATCTAGAGGTAAAGCCCAACGTCTGGAGGTAAAGCCCATCATCTAGTCCTACAGCCCAATGTCTGCAGTTAAGCCCAACTTACAGAGGTGAAGGCAAACATCTAGATGTAAAACCCCAAATCTAGAGGTAAAGCCCAACATCTAGAGGAAAAGCCAAATATATATATATTTAAAACCCAAAATCTAGAGGTAAAGACCAACATCTAGAGGTAAAGCCAGATATCTAGGGGTAAAGCCCAACATCTAGAGGAAAAGCCTAATATATAGATTTAAAAACCAAAATCTAGAGGTAAAGCCCAACATCTAGACGTAAAGCCCAAAATCTAGATATAAAGCCCAGCTTCTAGATCTAAAGCCCCAAATCTAGATGTAAAGCCCAAATTCTAGCTCTAACGCCCAAAATCTAGAGATAAAGACCAATATCTAGAGGTAAAACCCAACATCTAGAGGTAAAGCCAGGTATCTAGAGGTAAAGCCCAACATCTAGAGGAAAAGCAAAATATATAGATTTCAAACCCAAATTCTGAGTTAAATCCCAACATCTAGAGGTAAAGCCCAAAGTCTAGATGTAAAGCTCAACTTCCAGATTTAAAGTCAAAAATCTAAATGTAAATACCAATACCTAGAGGTAGAGCCCAAAATGTAGACGTAAAGCCCAACATCTAGAGATAAAGCTAGATATATAGATCTAAACCCCAAAATCTAGAGGTGAAGCCAAATATCTAGACGTAAAGCCCAAAATCTAGATGTAAAGCCAAACTTCTAGATCTAAAGCCCAAAATATAGATGTAAAGCCCAACATCTAGAGGTAAAGCCCAATATTTAGAGTTTAAGCGCATCATTTAGAGGTAAAGCCCAAAATCTGGATGTAAAGCTCAACCTCTAGAGGTAAAGCCCAACATCTAGAGGAAAAGCCAAATATATAGATTTATAACCAAAAATCTAGAGGTAAAGCCCAATATCTAGACATTAAGCCCAAAATCTAGATGTAAAGCCCAACTTCTTGATCTAAAGCCCAAAATCTAGATGTAAAGCCCAAATTCTACATCGAACGCCCAAAATACAGAGATAAAGACCAATATCTAGAGGTAAACCCCAACATCTAGAGGTAAAGCCAGATATCTAGAGGTAAAGCCCAACATCTAGAGGAAAAGCAAAATATATAAATTTCAAACCCAAATTCTAGAGTTCAATCCCAACATCTAGAGGTAAAGCCCAAAGTCTAGATGTAAAGCTCAACTTCCAGATTTAAAGTCAAAAATCTAAATGTAAATACCAATACCTAGAGGTAGAGCCCAAAATGTAGACGTAAAGCCCAACATCTAGAGATAAAGCCAGATATATAGATCTAAACCCCAAAATCTAGAGGTGAAGCCAAATATCTAGACGTAAAGCCCAAAATATAGATGTAAAGCCAAACTTCTAGATCTAAAGCCCAAAATATAGATGTAAAGCCCAACATCTAGAGGTAAAGCCCAATATTTAGAGTTTAAGCGCATCATTTAGAGGTAAAGCCCAAAATCTGGATGTAAAGCTCAACTTCTAGAGGTAAAGCCCAACATCTAGAGGAAAAGCCAAATATATAGATTTAAAACCAAAAATCTAGAGGTAAAGCCCAATATCTAGACGTTAAGCCCAAAATCTAGATGTAAAGCCCAACTTCTTGATCTAAAGCCCAAAATCTAGATGTAAAGCCCAAATTCTAGATCGAACGCCCAAAATACAGAGATAAAGACCAATATCTAGAGGTAAAACCCAACATCTAGAGGTAAAGCCAGATATCTAGAGGTAAAGCCCAACATCTAGAGGAAAAGCAAAATATATAGATTTCAAACCCAAATTCTAGAGTTCAATCCCAACATCTAGAGGTAAATCCGAAAGTCTAGATGTAAAGCTCAACTTCCAGATTTAAAGTCAAAAATCTAAATGTAAATACCAATACCTAGAGGTAGAGCCCAAAATGTAGAGGTAAAGCTCAACATCTAGAGATAAAGCCAGATATATAGATCTAAACCCCAAAATCTAGAGGTGAAGCCCAATATCTAGACGTAAAGCCCAAAATCTAGATGTAAAGCCAAACTTCTAGATCTAAAGCCCAAAATATAGATGTAAAGCCCAACATCTAGAGGTAAAGCCCAATATTTAGAGTTTAAGCGCATCATTTAGAGGTAAAGCCCAAAATCTGGATGTAATGCTCAACTTCTAGAGGTAAAGCTCAACTTCTAGAGGTAAAGCCCAACATCTAGAGGAAAAGCCAAATATATAGATTTAAAACCAAAAATCTAGAGGTAAAGCCCAATATCTAGACGTTAAGCCCAAAATCTAGATGTAAAGCCCAACTTCTTGATCTAAAGCCCAAAATGTAGATGTAAAGCCCAAATTCTAGATCGAACGTCCAAAATACAGAGATAAAGACCAATATCTAGAGGTAAAACCCAACATCTAGAGGTAAAGCCAGATATCTAGAGTTAAAGCCCAACATCTAGAGGAAAAGCAAAATATATAGATTTCAAACCCAAATTCTAGAGTTAAATCCCAACATCTAGATGTAAAGCCCAAAGTCTAGAGGGAAAGCCCAAATTCTAGATGTAAAGCTCAACTTCCAGATTTAAAGTCAAAAATCTAAATGTAAATACGAATACCTAGAGGTAGAGCCCAAAATGTAGAGGTAAAGCCCAACATCTAGAGATAAAGCCAGATATATAGATCTAAACCCCAAAATCTAGAGGTGAAGCCCAATATCTAGATGTAAAGACCAAAATCTAGATGTAAAGACCAAATTCTAGATCTAAAGCCAAAATCTAGTTGTAAAGCCCAACTTCTAGAGGTAAAGCCCAATATTTAGAATTTCAGCGCATCATTTAGAGGTAAAGCCCAAAATCTAGATGTAAAGCCCAACTTCTAGAGGTAAAGCCCTACATCTAGAGGTAAAGCCAGATATCTGACGGTAAAGCCCAACTTCTAGAGGTAAAGCCCAACTTCCAGAGTTAAAGTCCAAAATCTAGAGGTAAACACCAATACCTAGAGTTAGAACCCAAAATCTAGAGATACGCCAAATATATAGATTTAAAACCCAAAATCTAGAGATAAAGCCAAACATCTAAAAGTAAAGCAAAACATCTAGATGTAATCCAAACATCTAGAGGTAAAGCCTAACATCTAGAGGTGAAGCACAACATATAGAGGTATAACCCAACATCTAGAGATAAAGACCAAAATCTAAATGTAAAGCAAAACATCTAGATGTAAAACCCAAAATCTAGAGGTAAAGCCCAACATCTAGAGGAAAAGCCAAATATATAGATTTAAAACCAAAAATCTAGAGGTAAAGCCCAATATCTAGACGTTAAGCCCAAAATCTAGATGTAAAGCCCAACTTCTTGATCTAAAGCCCAAAATCTAGATGTAAAGCCCAAATTCTAGATCGAACGCCCAAAATACAGAGATAAAGACCAATATCTAGAGGTAAAACCCAACATCTAGAGGTAAAGCCAGATATCTAGAGGTAAAGCCCAACATCTAGAGGAAAAGCAAAATATATAGATTTCAAACCCAAATTCTAGAGTTCAATCCCAACATCTAGAGGTAAATCCGAAAGTCTAGATGTAAAGCTCAACTTCCAGATTTAAAGTCAAAAATCTAAATGTAAATACCAATACCTAGAGGTAGAGCCCAAAATGTAGAGGTAAAGCTCAACATCTAGAGATAAAGCCAGATATATAGATCTAAACCCCAAAATCTAGAGGTGAAGCCCAATATCTAGACGTAAAGCCCAAAATCTAGATGTAAAGCCAAACTTCTAGATCTAAAGCCCAAAATATAGATGTAAAGCCCAACATCTAGAGGTAAAGCCCAATATTTAGAGTTTAAGCGCATCATTTAGAGGTAAAGCCCAAAATCTGGATGTAATGCTCAACTTCTAGAGGTAAAGCTCAACTTCTAGAGGTAAAGCCCAACATCTAGAGGAAAAGCCAAATATATAGATTTAAAACCAAAAATCTAGAGGTAAAGCCCAATATCTAGACGTTAAGCCCAAAATCTAGATGTAAAGCCCAACTTCTTGATCTAAAGCCCAAAATGTAGATGTAAAGCCCAAATTCTAGATCGAACGTCCAAAATACAGAGATAAAGACCAATATCTAGAGGTAAAACCCAACATCTAGAGGTAAAGCCAGATATCTAGAGTTAAAGCCCAACATCTAGAGGAAAAGCAAAATATATAGATTTCAAACCCAAATTCTAGAGTTAAATCCCAACATCTAGATGTAAAGCCCAAAGTCTAGAGGGAAAGCCCAAATTCTAGATGTAAAGCTCAACTTCCAGATTTAAAGTCAAAAATCTAAATGTAAATACGAATACCTAGAGGTAGAGCCCAAAATGTAGAGGTAAAGCCCAACATCTAGAGATAAAGCCAGATATATAGATCTAAACCCCAAAATCTAGAGGTGAAGCCCAATATCTAGATGTAAAGACCAAAATCTAGATGTAAAGACCAAATTCTAGATCTAAAGCCAAAATCTAGTTGTAAAGCCCAACTTCTAGAGGTAAAGCCCAATATTTAGAATTTCAGCGCATCATTTAGAGGTAAAGCCCAAAATCTAGATGTAAAGCCCAACTTCTAGAGGTAAAGCCCTACATCTAGAGGTAAAGCCAGATATCTGACGGTAAAGCCCAACTTCTAGAGGTAAAGCCCAACTTCCAGAGTTAAAGTCCAAAATCTAGAGGTAAACACCAATACCTAGAGTTAGAACCCAAAATCTAGAGATACGCCAAATATATAGATTTAAAACCCAAAATCTAGAGATAAAGCCAAACATCTAAAAGTAAAGCAAAACATCTAGATGTAATCCAAACATCTAGAGGTAAAGCCTAACATCTAGAGGTGAAGCACAACATATAGAGGTATAACCCAACATCTAGAGATAAAGACCAAAATCTAAATGTAAAGCAAAACATCTAGATGTAAAACCCTACATCTAGAGGTAAAGTCCAATATCTAGACCTAAAGACCAACATCTAGAGGTAAAACCCAACATCTAGTGGTAAAGCCCAACGTCTGGAGGTAAAGCCCAGATTCTAGAGGGAAGCCAAAAATCCAGATGGAAAACCCAAATTCTAGAGGTAAAGCCCAACAGCTAGAGTTAAAGCCGAACGTCTTGAGGTAAAGCCCAAAGTCTAGAGTTAAAGCCCAACTTCTAGAGGTAAAGCCCAACATCTAGACGTAAAGCCAGATATCTAGACGTAAAGCCCAAAATCTAGATGAAAATTCCAACTTCTAGATCTAAAGCCCAACACCTAGAGGTAAAGACCAATATCTAGAGGTAAAACCCAACATCTACAGGTAAAGCAAGATATCTAGAGGTAAAGCCCAACGTCTGGAGGTAAAGCCCATCATCTAGTCCTACAGCCCAATGTCTGCAGTTAAGCCCAACTTACAGGGGTGAAGGCAAATATCTAGATGTAAAACCCCAAATCTAGAGGTAAAGCCCAACATCTAGAGGTAAATCCCAAAGTCTAGATGTAAAGCTCAACTTCCAGATTTAAAGTCAAATAATCTAAATGTAAATACCAATACCTAGAGTTAGAGCCCAACATCTAGAGATAAAGCCCAACATCTAGAGATAAAGCCAGATATATAGATTTAAAATCCAAAATATGGAGGTAAAGCCCAACATCTAGAGCTAAAGCCCCTAATCTAGATGTAAAGCCCAATTGCTAGATCTACAGCCAAATACTCTAGAGGTAAAGCCCAACATGTAGAGGTAAAGACTAAGATCTAGAGGTGAATTCCAATATCTAGTGTTAAAGCCCGACACCTACAGTGAAAGCCAAACATCTAGATGTACAACCCAACTTCTAGAGGTAAAGCCAAATATCTAGAGTTAAAGCGCATCCTTTAGAGTAAAGCCCAAAATCTAGAGTTAAAGCCCTACATCTAGAGGGAAAGCCCAGAATCTAGATGTAAAGCCTAACATCTAGAGGTGAATTCCAAAATCAAGTGTTAAGGCCTGACATCTACAGTTAAATCCAACCATATAGATATAACCCCCAACTTCTAGAGGTAAGGCCCAAAATCTAGAGGTAAAGCCCAACAGCTAGAGTTAAAGCCGAACGTCTTGAGGTAAAGCCCAAAGTCTAGAGTTAAAGCCCAACTTCTAGAGGTAAAGCCCAACTTCCTGAGTTAAAGTCCAAAATCTAGAGGTAAACACCAATACCTAGAGTTAGAGCCCAAAATCTAGAGATATGCCAAATATATAGATTTAAAACCCAAAATCTAGAGATAAAGCTGAACATCTAAATGTAAAGCAAAACATCTAGAAGTAATCCAAACATCTAGAGGTAAAGCCTAACATCTAGAGGTGAAGCACAACATATAGAGGTATAACCCAACATCTAGAGATAAAGACCAACATCTCAATGTAAAGCAAAACATCTAGATGTAAAACCCTACATCTAGAGGTAAAGTCCAATAGCTAGACCTAAAGACCAACATCTAGAGGTAAAACCCAACATCTAGTGGTAAAGCCCAACGTCTGGAGGTAAAGCCCAGATTCTAGAGAGAAGCCAAAAATCCAGATGGAAAACCCAAAATCTAGAGGTAAAGCCCAACATCTACAGGTAAATCCAGATATCTAGGGGTAAAGCCCAACATCTAGAGGAAAAGCCAAATATATAGATATAAAACCCAAAATCTAGAGGTAAAGCCCAATATCGAGACGTAAAGCCCAAAAAAAGATGAAAAGCACAACTTCTAGATCTAAAGCCCAACATCTAGAGGTAAAGACCAATAGCTAGAGGTAAAACCCAACATCTAGAGGTAAAGCTAGATATCTAGAGGTAAAGCCAAACATCTGGAGGTAAAGCCCATCATCTAGTCCTACAGACCAATGTCTGCAGGTAAAGCCCAACTTACAGAGGTGAAGGCAAACATCTAGATGTAAAACCCCAAATCTAGATGTAAAGCCCAACATCTAGAGGAAAAGCCAAATATATATAGATTTAAAACCCAAAATCTAGAGGTAAAACCCAATATCTAGACGTAAAGCCCAAAATCTAGATTTAAAGCCCAAATTCTAGATCTAACGCCCAAAATCTAGATGTAAAGCCCAAATTCTTGGTCTAACACCCAAAATCTAGAGGTAAAGACCAATATCTAGAGGTAAAACCCAACATCTAGAGGTAAAGCCAGTTATCTAGAGGTAAAGCCCAACATCTAGAGGAAAAGCAAAATATATAGATTTCAAACCCAAATTCTAGAGTTAAATCCCAACATCTAGGGGTAAACCCCAACTTCCAGAGTTAAAGTCCGAAATATAGAGGTAAACACCAATACCTAGAGTTAGAGCCCAACATCTAGAGATATGCCAAATATATAGATTTAAAACCCAAAATCTAGAGGTAAAGCCCAATATCTAGACGTAAAGCCCAAAATCTAGATGAAAAGCAGAACTTCTAGATCGAAAGCCCAACATCTAGAAGTAAAGACCAATATCTAGAGGTAAAACCCAACATCTAGAGGTAAAGCCAGATATCTAGAGGTAAAGCCCAACATCTAGAGGAAAAGCAAAATATATAGATTTGAAACCCAAATTCTAGAGTTAAATCCCAACATCTAGAGGTAAATCCCAAAGTCTAGATGTAAAGCTCAACTTCTAGATCTAAAGCCCAAAATATAGATGTAAAGCCCAACTTCTAAATCTAAAGCCCAACATCTAGAGGTAAAGCCCAACGTCTGGAGGTAAAGCCCAGATTCTAGAGAGAAGCCAAAAATCCAGATGTAAAAACCAAAATCTAGAGGTAAAGCCCAACATCTACAGGTAAATCCAGATATCTAGGGGTAAAGCCCAACATCTAAAGGAAAAGCCAAATATATAGATTTAAAGCCCAAAATCTAGATGTAAAGCCCAAATTCTAGATCTAACGCCCAAAATCTAGAGATAAAGACCAATATCTAGAGGTAAAAACCAACATCTAGAGTTAAAGCCAGATATCTAGAGGTAAAGCCCAACATCTAGAGGAAAAGCAAAATATATAGATTTCAAACCCAAATTCTAGAGTTAAATCCCAACATCTAGGGGTAAACCCCAACTTCCAGAGTTAAAGTCCAAAATCTAGAGGTAAACACCAATACCTAGAGTTAGAGCCCAAAATCTAGAGATATGCCAAATATATAGATTTAAAACCCAAAATCTAGAGATAAAGCCGAACATCTAAATGTAAAGCAAAACATCTAGATGTAATCCAAACATCTAGAGGTAAAGCCTAACATCTAGAGGTGAAGCACAACATATAGAGGTATAACCCAACATCTAGAGATAAAGACCAACATCTAAATGTAAAGCAAAACATCTAGATGTAAAACCCTACATCTAGAGGTAAAGTCCAATATCTAGACCTAAAGACCAACATCTAGAGGTAAAACCCAACATCTAGTGGTAAAGCCCAACGTCTGGAGGTAAAGCCCAGATTCTAGAGAGAAGCCAAAAATCCAGATGGAAAACCCCAAATCTAGAGGTAAAGCCCAACATCTACAGGTAAATCCAGATATCTAGGGGTAAAGCCCAACATCTAGAGGAAAAGCCAAATATATAGATATAAAACCCAAAATCTAGAGGTAAAGCCCAATATCGAGACGTAAAGCCCAAAATCTAGATGAAAAGCACAACTTCTAGATCTAAAGCCCAACATCTGGAGGTAACGACCAATAGCTAGAGGTAAATACCAACATCTAGAGGTAAAGCCAGATATCTAGAGGTAAAGCCCAACGTCTGGAGGTAAAGCCCATCATCTAGTCCTACAGACCAATGTCTGCAGGTAAAGCCCAACTTACAGAGGTGAAGGCAAACATCTAGATGTAAAACCCCAAATCTAGATGTAAAGCCCAACATCTAGAGGAAAAGCCAAATATATATAGATTTAAAACCCAAAATCTAGAGGTAAAACCCAATATCTAGACGTAAAGCCCAAAATCTAGATTTAAAGCCCAAATTCTAGATCTAACGCCCAAAATCTAGATGTAAAGCCCAAATTCTTGGTCTAACACCCAAAATCTAGAGGTAAAGACCAATATCTAGAGGTAAAACCCAACATCTAGAGGTAAAGCCAGATATCTAGAGGTAAAGCCCAACATCTAGAGGAAAAGCAAAATATATAGATTTCAAACCCAAATTCTAGAGTTAAATCCCAACATCTAGGGGTAAACCCCAACTTCCAGAGTTAAAGTCCAAAATCTAGAGGTAAACACCAATACCTAGAGTTAGAGCCCAACATCTACAGATATGCCAAACATATAGATTTAAAACCCAAAATCTAGAGGTAAAGCCCAATATCTAGACGTAAAGCCCAAAATCTAGATGAAAAGCAGAACTTCTAGATCGAAAGCCCAACATCTAGAGGTAAAGACCATATCTAGAGGTAAAACCCAACATCTAGAGGTAAAGCCAGATATCTAGAGGTAAAGCCCAACATCTAGAGGAAAAGCAAAATATATAGATTTGAAACCCAAATTCTAGAGTTAAATCCCAACATCTAGAGGTAAATCCCAAAGTCTAGATGTAAAGCTCAACTTCTAGATCTAAAGCCCAAAATATAGATGTAAAGCCCAACTTCTAAATCTAAAGCCCAACATCTAGAGTTAAAGCCCAATATTTAGAGTTTAAGCGCATCATTTAGAGGTAAAGCCAGATATCTAGAGGTAAAGCCCAACGTCTGGAGGTAAAGCCCATCATCTAGTCCTACAGCCCAATGTCTGCAGGTAAAGCCCAACTTACAGAGGTGAAGGCAAACATCTAGATGTAAAACCTCAAATCTAGAGGTAAAGCCCAACATCTAGAGGAAAAGCCAAATATATATATATTTAAAACCCAAAATCTAGAGGTAAAGCCAGATATCTAGAGGTAAAGCCAAACATCTAGGTGTAAAGCCCAACATCTAGAGGTAAAGCCAGATATCTAGGGGTAAAGCCCAACATCTAGAGGAAAAGAAAAATATATAGATTTAAAGCCCTAAATCTAGATGTAAAGCCCAAATTCTAGAAGAAAAGCCAAATATATAGATTTAAAACCCAAAATCTAGAGATAAAGCCGAACATCTAAATGTAAAGCAAAACATCTAGATGTAATCCAAACATCTAGAGGTAAAGCCTAACATCTAGAGGTGAAGCACAACATATAGAGGTATAACCCAACATCTAGAGATAAAGACCAACATCTAAATGTAAAGCAAAACATCTCGATGTAAAACCCTACATCTAGAGGTAAAGCCCAACGTCTGGAGGTAAAGCCCAGATTCTAGAGAGAAGCCAAAAATCCAGATGGAAAACCCAAAATCTAGAGGTAAAGCCCAACATCTACAGGAAAATCCAGATATCTAGGGGTAAAGCCCAACATCTAGAGGAAAATCCAAATATATAGATATAAAATCCTAAATCTAGAGGTAAAGCCCAACTTCTAGATCTAAAGCCAAACATCTAGATGTAAAGCCCAAATTCTAGATCTAACGCCCAAAATCTAGAGATAAAGACCAATATCTAGAGGTAAAACCCAACATCTAGAGTTAAATCCCAACATCTAGGGGTAAACCCCAACTTCCAGAGTTAAAGTCCAAAATCTAGAGGTAAACACCAATACCTAAGGTTAGAGCCCAAAATCTAGAGATATGCCAAATATATAGATTTAAACCCAAAATCTAGAGATAAAGCCGAACGTCTAAATGTAAAGCAAAACATCTAGATGTAATGCAAACATCTAGAGGTAAAGCCTATCAACTAGAGGTGAAGCACAACATATAGAGGTATAACCCAACATCTAGAGATAAAGACCAACATCTAAATGTAAAGCAAAACATCTAGATGTAAAACCCTACATCTAGAGCTAAAGTCCAATATCTAGACCTAAAGACCAACATCTAGAGGTAAAACCCAACATCTAGTGGTAAAGCCCAACGTCTGGAGGTAAAGCCCAGATTCTAGAGAGAAGCCAAAAATCCAGATGGAAAACCCAAAATCTAGAGGTAAAGCCCAACATCTACAGGTAAATCCAGATATCTAGGGGTAAAGCCCAACATCTAGATGAAAAGCCAAATATATAGATATAAAACCCAAAATCTAGAGGTAAAGTCCAATATCCAGACGTAAAGCCCAAAATCTAGATGAAAAGCACAACTTCTAGATCTAAAGCCCAACATCTAGAGGTAAAGACCAATAGCTAGAGGTAAAACCCAACATCTACAGGTAAAGCCAGATATCTAGAGGTAAAGCCCAACGTCTGGAGGTAAAGCCCATCATCTAGCCCTACAGCCCAATGTCTGCAGGTAAAGCCCAACTTACAGAGGTGAAGGCAAATATCTAGATGTAAAACCCCAAATCTAGAGGTAAACCCCAACATCTAGAGGAAAAGCCAAATATATATATATATTTAAAACCCAAATCTAGAGGTAAAGCCCAACATTTAGAGGTAAAGTCAGATATCTAGGGGTAAAGCCCAACGTCTGGAGGTAAAGCCCATCATCTAGTCCTACAGCCCAATGTCTGCAGGTAAAGCCCAAGTTACAGAGGTGAAGGCAAACATCTAGATGTAAAACCCAAATCTATAGGTAAAGCCCAACATCTAGAGGAAAAGCCAAATATATATATATTTAAAACCCAAAATCTAGAGGTAAAGCCCAACATTTAGAGGTAAAGCCAGATATCTAGGGGTAAAGCCCAACATCTAGAGGAAAAGCCAAATATATAGATTTAAAACCCAAAATCTAGAGGTAAAGCCCAATATCTAGACGTAAATCCCAAAATCTAGATGTAAAGCCCAGCTTCTAGATCTAAAGCCCAAAATCTAGATGTAAAGCCCAAATTCTAGATCTAACACCCAAAATCTAGAGGTAAAGACCAATATCTAGAGGTAAAACCCAACATCTAGAGGTAAAGCCATATATCTAGAGGTAAAGCCCAACATCTAGAGGAAAAGCAAAATACATGGCTTTCAAACCCAAATTCTAGAGTTAAATCCCAACATCTAGAGGTAAAGCCCAACTTCCAGAGTTAAAGTCCAAAATCTAGAGGTAAACACCAATACCTAGAGTTAGAGCCCAAAATCTAGAGATATGCAAAATATATAGATATAAACCCCAAAATCTAGAGGTAAAGCCCAATATCTAGACGTAAAGCTTAAAATCTAGATGAAAAGCACAACTTCTAGATCTAAAGCCCAACATCTAGATCTAAAGCCCAACATCTAGAGGTAAAGACCAATATCTAGAGGTAAAACCCAACATCTAGAGGTAAAGCCAGATCTCTAGAGGTAAAGCCCAACGTCTGGAGGTAAAGACCATCTTCTAGTCCTACAGCTCAATGTCTGCAGTTAAAGCCCAACTTACAGAGGTGAAGGCAAACATCTAGATGTAAAACCCCAAATCTAGAGGTAAAGCCCAACATCTAGAGGAAAAGCCAAATATATAGATTTAAAACCCAAAATCTAGAGGTAAAGCCCAATATCTAGACGTAAAGCCCAAAATCTAGATGTAAAGCCCAGCTTCTAGATCTAAAGCCCAAAATCTAGATGTAAATCCCAAATTCTAGATCTAACACCCAAAATCTAGAGGTAAAGCCCAACATCTACAGGTAAATCCAGATATCTAGGGGTAAAGCCCAACATCTAGAGGAAAAGCCAAATATATAGATATAAAACCCAAAATCTAGAGGTAAAGCCCAATATCTAGACGTAAAGCCCAAAATCTAGATGAAAAGCACAACTTCTAGATCGAAAGCCCAACATCTAGAGGTAAAGACCAATATCTAGAGGTAAAAACTAACATCTAGAGGTAAAGCCAGATATCTAGAGGTAAAGCCCAACATCTAGAGGAAAAGCAAAATATATAGATTTCAAACCCAAATTCTAGAGTTAAATCCCAACATCTAGAGGTAAATCCCAAAGTCTAGATGTAAAGCTCAACTTCCAGATTTAAAGTCAAAAATCTAAATGTAAATACCAATACCTAGAGGTAGAGCCCAAAATGTAGAGGTAAAGCCCAACATCTAGAGATAAAGCCAGATATATAGATCTAAACCCCAAAATCTAGAGGTGAAGTCCAATATTTAGATGTAAAGCCCAAAATCTAGATGTAAAGCCCAACTTCTAGATCTAAAGACCAACATCTAGAGGTAAAGCCCAATATTTAGAGTTTAAGCGCATCATTTAGAGGAAAAGCTAGATATCTAGAGGTAAAGCCCAACGTCTGGAGGTAAAGCCCATCATCTAGTCCTACAGCCCAATGTCTGCAGGTAAAGCCCAACTTACAGAGGTGAAGGCAAACATCTAGATGTAAAACCCCAAATCTAGAGGTAAAGCCCAACATCTAGAGGAAAAGCCAAATATATATATATTTAAAACCCAAAATTTAGAGGTAAAGCCCAACATTTAGAGGTAAAGCCAGATATCTAGGGGTAAAGGCCAACATCTAGAGGAAAAGCCAAATATATAGATTTAAAACCCAAAATCTAGATGTAAACCCCAACTTCTAGATCTAAAGTCCAAAATCTAGATGTAAAGCCCAAATTCTAAATCTAACGCCCAAAATCTAGAGATAAAGACCAATATCTAGAAGTAAAACCCAACATCTAGAGGTAAAGCCGATATCTAGAGGTAAAGCCCAACATCTAGAAGAAAAGCCAAATATATAGATTTAAAACCCAAAATCTAGAGATAAAGCCGAACATCTAAATGTAAAGCAAAACATCTAGATGTAATCCAAACATCTAGAGGTAAAGCCTAACATCTAGAGGTGAAGCACAACATATAGAGGTATAACCCAACATCTAGAGATAAAGACCAACATCTAAATGTAAAGCAAAACATCTAGATGTAAAACCCTACATCTAGAGGTAAAGTCCAATATCTAGACCTAAAGACTAACATCTAGAGGTAAAAACCAACATCTAGTGGTAAAGCCCAACGTCTGGAGTTAAAGCCCAGATTCTAGAGAGAAGCCAAAAATACAGATGTAAAAACCAAAATCTAGAGGTAAAGCCCAACATCTACAGGTAAATCCAGATATCTAGGGGTAAAGCCCAACATCTAGAGGAAAAGCCATATATATAGATATAAAACCCAAAATCTAGAGGTAAAGCCCAATATCTAGACGTAAAGCCCAAAATCTAGATGTAAACCCCAACTTCTAGATCTAAAGCCCAAAATCTAGATGTAAAGCCCAAATTGTAGATCTAACGCCCAAAATCTAGAGATAAACACCAATATCTAGAAGTAAAACCCAACATCTAGAGGTAAAGCCGATATCTAGAGGTAAAGCCCAACATCTAGAAGAAAAGCCAAATATATAGATTTAAAACCCAAAATCTAGAGATAAAGCCCAACATCTAAATGTAAAGCAAAACATCTAGATGTAATCCAAACATCTAGAGGTAAAGCCTAACATCTAGAGGTGAAGCACAACATATAGAGGTATAACCCAACATCTAGAGATAAAGACCAACATCTAAATGTAAAGCAAAACATCTAGATGTAAACCCCTACATCTAGAGGTAAAGTCCAATATCTAGACCTAAAGACCAACATCTAGAGGTAAAACCCAACATCTAGTGGTAAAGCCCGACGTCTGGAGGTAAAGCCCAGATTCTAGAGAGAAGCCAAAAATCCAGATGGAAAACCCAAAATCTAGAGCTAAAGCCCAACATCTACAGGTAAATCCAGATATCTAGGGGTAAAGCCCAACAACTAGAGGAAAAGCCAAATATATAGATATAAACCCCAAAATCTAGAGGTAAAGCCCAATATCTAGACGTAAAGCCCAAAATCTAGATGAAAAGCCCAACCTCTAAATCTAAAGCCCAACATCTAGAGGTAAAGACCAATATCTAGAGGTAAAACCCAACATCTAGAGGTAAAGCCAGATATCTAGAGGTAAAGCCCAACGTCTGGAGGTATAGCCCATCATCTAGTCCTACAGCCCAATGTCTGCAGTTAAGCCCAACTTACAGAGGTGAAGGCAAACATCTAATGTAAAACCCCAAATCTAGAGGTAAAGCCCAACATCTAGAGGAAAAGCCAAATATATAGATTTAAAACCCAAAATCTAGAGGTAAAGCCCAATATCAAGACGTAAAGCCCAAAATCTAGATGTAAAGCCCAACTTCTTTATCTAAAGCCCAAAATCTAGATGTAAAGCCCAATTTCTAGATCTAACGCCCAAAATCTAGAGGTAAAGACCAATATCTAGAGGTAAAACCCAACATCTAGAGGTAAAGCCAGATATCTAGAGGTAAAGCCCAACATCTAGAGGAAAAGCAAAATATATAGATTTCAAACCCAAATTCTAGAGTTCAATCCCAACATCTAGAGGTTAAGCCCAACTTCCAGAGTTAAAGTCCAAAATCTAGAGGTTTAACACCAATACCTAGAGTTAGAGCCCAATATCTAGAGATAAAGCCCAACATCTAGAGATAAAGCCAGATATATAGATTTAAAATCCAAAATCTGGAGGTAAAGCCCAACATCTAGAGCTAAAGCCCCAAATCTAGATGTAAAGCCCAATTGCTAGATCTAAAGCCAAATACTCTAGAGGTAAAGCCCAACATGTAGAGCTAAAGACTAAGATCTAGAGGTGAATTCCAATATCTAGTGTTAAAGCCTGACACCTACAGTTAAAGCCAAACATCTAGATGTACAACCCAACTTCTAGAGGTAAAGCCGAATATCTAGAGTTAAAGCGCATCCTTTAGAGTAAAGCCCAAAATCTAGAGTTAAAGCCCAACATCTAGAGGGAAAGCCCAGAATCTAGATGTAAAACCTAACATCTAGAGGTGAATTCCAAAATCAAGTGTTAAGGCCTGACATCTACAGTTAAATCCAACCATATAGATATAACCCCCAACTTCTAGAGGTAAGGCCCAAAATCTAGAGGTAAAGCCCAACAGCTAGACTTAAAGCCGAACCTCTTGAGGTAAAGCCCAAAGTCTAGAGTTAAAGCCCAACTTCTAGAGGTAAAGCCCAACATCTAGACGTAAAGCCAGATATCTGACGGTAAAGCCCAACATCTAGAGGAAAAGCCAAATATATAGATTTAAAACCCAAAAACTAGAGATAAAGCCGAACATCTAAATGTAAAGCAAAACATCTAGATGTAATCCAAACATATAGAGGTATAGCCCAACATCTAGAGATAAAGACCAACATCTAAGTGTAAAGCAAAACATCTAGATGTAAAACCCTACATCTAGAGGTAAAGTCCAATATCTAGACCTAAAGACCAACATCTAGAGGTAAAACCCAACATCTAGTGGTAAAGCCCAACGTCTGGAGGTAAAGCCCAGATTCTAGAGGGAAGCCAAAAATCCAGATGGAAAACCCAAAATCTAGAGGTAAAGCCCAACATCTACAGGTAAATCCAGATATCTAGGGGTAAAGCCCAACATCTAGAGGAAAAGCCAAATATATAGATATAAAACCCAAAATCTAGAGGTAAAGTCCAATATCCAGACGTAAAGCCCAAAATCTAGATTTAAAGCCCAAATTCTAGATCTAACGCCCAAAATCTAGATGTAAAACCCAAATTCTTGGTCTAACACCCAAAATCTAGAGGTAAAGACCAATATCTAGAGGTAAAACCCAACATCTAGAGGTAAAGCCAGATATCTAGAGGTAAAGCCCAACATCTAGAGGAAAAGCAAAATATATAGATTTCAAACCCAAATTCTAGAGTTAAATCCCAACATCTAGGGGTAAACCCCAACTTCCAGAGTTAAAGTCCAAAATCTAGAGGTAAACACCAATACCTAGAGTTAGAGCCCAACATCTACAGATATGCCAAACATATAGATTTAAAACCCAAAATCTAGAGGTAAAGCCCAATATCTAGACGTAAAGCCCAAAATCTAGATGAAAAGCAGAACTTCTAGATCGAAAGCCCAACATCTAGAGGTAAAGACCATATCTAGAGGTAAAACCCAACATCTAGAGGTAAAGCCAGATATCTAGAGGTAAAGCCCAACATCTAGAGGAAAAGCAAAATATATAGATTTGAAACCCAAATTCTAGAGTTAAATCCCAACATCTAGAGGTAAATCCCAAAGTCTAGATGTAAAGCTCAACTTCTAGATCTAAAGCCCAAAATATAGATGTAAAGCCCAACTTCTAAATCTAAAGCCCAACATCTAGAGTTAAAGCCCAATATTTAGAGTTTAAGCACATCATTTAGAGGTAAAGCCAGATATCTAGAGGTAAAGCCCAACGTCTGGAGGTAAAGCCCATCATCTAGTCCTACAGCCCAATGTCTGCAGGTAAAGCCCAACTTACAGAGGTGAAGGCAAACATCTAGATGTAAAACCCAAAATCTAGAGGTAAAGCCCAACATCTAGAGGAAAAGCCAAATATATATATATTTAAAACCCAAAATCTAGAGGTAAAGCCAGATATCTAGAGGTAAAGCCAAACATCTAGGTGTAAAGCCCAACATCTAGAGGTAAAGCCAGATATCTAGGGGTAAAGCCCAACATCTAGAGGAAAAGAAAAATATATAGATTTAAAGCCCTAAATCTAGATGTAAAGCCCAAATTCTAGAAGAAAAGCCAAATATATAGATTTAAAACCCAAAATCTAGAGATAAAGCCGAACATCTAAATGTAAAGCAAAACATCTAGATGTAATCCAAACATCTAGAGGTAAAGCCTAACATCTAGAGGTGAAGCACAACATATAGAGGTATAACCCAACATCTAGAGATAAAGACCAACATCTAAATGTAAAGCAAAACATCTCGATGTAAAACCCTACATCTAGAGGTAAAGCCCAACGTCTGGAGGTAAAGCCCAGATTCTAGAGAGAAGCCAAAAATCCAGATGGAAAACCCAAAATCTAGAGGTAAAGCCCAACATCTACAGGAAAATCCAGATATCTAGGGGTAAAGCCCAACATCTAGAGGAAAATCCAAATATATAGATATAAAATCCTAAATCTAGAGGTAAAGCCCAACTTCTAGATCTAAAGCCAAACATCTAGATGTAAAGCCCAAATTCTAGATGTAACGCCCAAAATCTAGAGATAAACACCAATATCTAGAGGTAAAACCCAACATCTAGAGTTAAATCCCAACATCTAGGGGTAAACCCCAACTTCCAGAGTTAAAGTCCAAAATCTAGAGGTAAACACCAATACCTAAGGTTAGAGCCCAAAATCTAGAGATATGCCAAATATATAGATTTAAAACCCAAAATCTAGAGATAAAGCCGAACGTCTAAATGTAAAGCAAAACATCTAGATGTAATGCAAACATCTAGAGGTAAAGCCTATCAACTAGAGGTGAAGCACAACATATAGAGGTATAACCCAACATCTAGAGATAAAGACCAACATCTAAATGTAAAGCAAAACATCTAGATGTAAAACCCTACATCTAGAGCTAAAGTCCAATATCTAGACCTAAAGACCAACATCTAGAGGTAAAACCCAACATCTAGTGGTAAAGCCCAACGTCTGGAGGTAAAGCCCAGATTCTAGAGAGAAGCCAAAAATCCAGATGGAAAACCCAAAATCTAGAGGTAAAGCCCAACATCTACAGGTAAATCCAGATATCTAGGGGTAAAGCCCAACATCTAGAGGAAAAGCCAAATATATAGATATAAAACCCAAAATCTAGAGGTAAAGTCCAATATCCAGACGTAAAGCCCAAAATCTAGATGAAAAGCACAACTTCTAGATCTAAAGCCCAACATCTAGAGGTAAAGACCAATAGCTAGAGGTAAAACCCAACATCTACAGGTAAAGCCAGATATCTAGAGGTAAAGCCCAAGGTCTGGAGGTAAAGCCCATCATCTAGCCCTACAGCCCAATGTCTGCAGGTAAAGCCCAACTTACAGAGGTGAAGGCAAATATCTAGATGTAAAACCCCAAATCTATAGGTAAACCCCAACATCTAGAGGAAAAGCCAAATATATATATATATTTAAAACCCAAATCTAGAGGTAAAGCCCAACATTTAGAGGTAAAGTCAGATATCTAGGGGTAAAGCCCAACGTCTGGAGGTAAAGCCCATCATCTAGTCCTACAGCCCAATGTCTGCAGGTAAAGCCCAAGTTACAGAGCTGAAGGCAAACATCTAGATGTAAAACCCCAAATCTAGAGGTAAAGCCCAACATCTAGAGGAAAATCGAAATATATATATATTTAAAAACCAAAACCTAGAGGTAAAGCCCAACATCTAGAGTTAAAGCCAGATATCTAGGGGTAAAGCCCAACATCTAGAGGAAAAGAAAAATATATAGATTTAAAGCCCTAAATCTAGATGTAAAGCCCAAATTCTAGATCTAACGCCCAAAATCTAGAGATAAAGACCAATATCTAGAAGTAAAACCCAACATCTAGAGGTAAAGCCCAACATCTAGAAGAAAAGCCAAATATATAGATTTAAAACCCAAAATCTAGAGATAAAGCCGAACATCTAAATGTAAAACAAAACATCTAGATGTAATCCAAACATCTAGAGGTAAAGCCTAACATCTAGAGGTGAAGCCCAACATATAGAGGTATAACCCAACATCTAGAGATAAAGACCAACATCTAAATGTAAAGCAAAACATCTAGATATAAAACCCTACATCTAGAGGTAAATTCCAATATCTAGACCTAAAGACCAACATCTAGAGGTAAAACCCAACATCTAGTGGTAAAGCCCAACGTCTGGAGGTAAAGCCCAGATTCTAGAGAGAAGCCAAAAATCCAGATGTAAAAACCAAAATCTAGAGGTAAAGCCCAACATCTACAGGTAAATCCAGATATCTAGGGGTAAAGCCCAACATCTAGATGAAAAGCCAAATATATAGATGTAAAACCCAAAATCTAGAGGTAAAGCCCTATATCTAGACCTAAAGCCCAATATCTAGACGTAAAGCCCAAAATCTAGAAGAAAAGCACAACTTCTAGATCTAAAGCCCAACATTAAGAGGTAAAGACCAATATCTAGAGGTAAAACCCAACATCTAGAGGTAAAGACAGATATCTAGAGGTAAAGCCCAACGTCTGGAGGTAAAGCCGATCATCTAGTCCTACAGCCCAATGTCTGCAGGTAAAGCCCAAGTTACAGAGGTGAAGGCAAACATCTAGATGTAAAACCCAAATCTATAGGTAAAGCCCAACATCTAGAGGAAAAGCCAAATATATATATATTTAAAACCCAAAATCTAGAGGTAAAGCCCAACATTTAGAGGTAAAGCCAGATATCTAGGGGTAAAGCCCAACATCTAGAGGAAAAGCCAAATATATAGATTTAAAACCCAAAATCTAGAGGTAAAGCCCAATATCTAGACGTAAATCCCAAAATCTAGATGTAAAGCCCAGCTTCTAGATCTAAAGCCCAAAATCTAGATGTAAAGCCCAAATTCTAGATCTAACACCCAAAATCTAGAGGTAAAGACCAATATCTAGAGGTAAAACCCAACATCTAGAGGTAAAGCCATATATCTAGAGGTAAAGCCCAACATCTAGAGGAAAAGCAAAATACATGGCTTTCAAACCCAAATTCTAGAGTTAAATCCCAACATCTAGAGGTAAAGCCCAACTTCCAGAGTTAAAGTCCAAAATCTAGAGGTAAACACCAATACCTAGAGTTAGAGCCCAAAATCTAGAGATATGCAAAATATATAGATATAAACCCCAAAATCTAGAGGTAAAGCCCAATATCTAGACGTAAAGCTTAAAATCTAGATGAAAAGCACAACTTCTAGATCTAAAGCCCAACATCTAGATCTAAAGCCCAACATCTAGAGGTAAAGACCAATATCTAGAGGTAAAACCCAACATCTAGAGGTAAAGCCAGATCTCTAGAGGTAAAGCCCAACGTCTGGAGGTAAAGACCATCTTCTAGTCCTACAGCTCAATGTCTGCAGTTAAAGCCCAACTTACAGAGGTGAAGGCAAACATCTAGATGTAAAACCCCAAATCTAGAGGTAAAGCCCAACATCTAGAGGAAAAGCCAAATATATAGATTTAAAACCCAAAATCTAGAGGTAAAGCCCAATATCTAGACGTAAAGCCCAAAATCTAGATGTAAAGCCCAGCTTCTAGATCTAAAGCCCAAAATCTAGATGTAAATCCCAAATTCTAGATCTAACACCCAAAATCTAGAGGTAAAGCCCAACATCTACAGGTAAATCCAGATATCTAGGGGTAAAGCCCAACATCTAGAGGAAAAGCCAAATATATAGATATAAAACCCAAAATCTAGAGGTAAAGCCCAATATCTAGACGTAAAGCCCAAAATCTAGATGAAAAGCACAACTTCTAGATCGAAAGCCCAACATCTAGAGGTAAAGACCAATATCTAGAGGTAAAAACTAACATCTAGAGGTAAAGCCAGATATCTAGAGGTAAAGCCCAACATCTAGAGGAAAAGCAAAATATATAGATTTGAAACCCAAATTCTAGAGTTAAATCCCAACATCTAGAGGTAAATCCCAAAGTCTAGATGTAAAGCTCAACTTCCAGATTTAAAGTCAAAAATCTAAATGTAAATACCAATACCTAGAGGTAGAGCCCAAAATGTAGAGGTAAAGCCCAACATCTAGAGATAAAGCCAGATATATAGATCTAAACCCCAAAATCTAGAGGTGAAGCCCAATATTTAGATGTAAAGCCCAAAATCTAGATGTAAAGCCCAACTTCTAGATCTAAAGACCAACATCTAGAGGTAAAGCCCAATATTTAGAGTTTAAGCGCATCATTTAGAGGAAAAGCCAGATATCTAGAGGTAAAGCCCAACGTCTGGAGGTAAAGCCCATCATCTAGTCCTACAGCCCAATGTCTGCAGGTAAAGCCCAACTTACAGAGGTGAAGGCAAACATCTAGATGTAAAACCCCAAATCTAGAGGTAAAGCCCAACATCTAGAGGAAAAGCCAAATATATATATATTTAAAACCCAAAATCTAGAGGTAAAGCCCAACATTTAGAGGTAAAGCCAGATATCTAGGGGTAAAGGCCAACATCTAGAGGAAAAGCCAAATATATAGATTTAAAACCCAAAATCTAGATGTAAACCCCAACTTCTAGATCTAAAGTCCAAAATCTAGATGTAAAGCCCAAATTCTAAATCTAACGCCCAAAATCTAGAGATAAAGACCAATATCTAGAAGTAAAACCCAACATCTAGAGGTAAAGCCGATATCTAGAGGTAAAGCCCAACATCTAGAAGAAAAGCCAAATATATAGATTTAAAACCCAAAATCTAGAGATAAAGCCGAACATCTAAATGTAAAGCAAAACATCTAGATGTAATCCAAACATCTAGAGGTAAAGCCTAACATCTAGAGGTGAAGCACAACATATAGAGGTATAACCCAACATCTAGAGATAAAGACCAACATCTAAATGTAAAGCAAAACATCTAGATGTAAAACCCTACATCTAGAGGTAAAGTCCAATATCTAGACCTAAAGACTAACATCTAGAGGTAAAAACCAACATCTAGTGGTAAAGCCCAACGTCTGGAGGTAAAGCCCAGATTCTAGAGAGAAGCCAAAAATACAGATGTAAAAACCAAAATCTAGAGGTAAAGCCCAACATCTACAGGTAAATCCAGATATCTAGGGGTAAAGCCCAACATCTAGAGGAAAAGCCATATATATAGATATAAAACCCAAAATCTAGAGGTAAAGCCCAATATCTAGACGTAAAGCCCAAAATCTAGATGTAAACCCCAACTTCTAGATCTAAAGCCCAAAATCTAGATGTAAAGCCCAAATTCTAGATCTAACGCCCAAAATCTAGAGATAAACACCAATATCTAGAAGTAAAACCCAACATCTAGAGGTAAAGCCGATATCTAGAGGTAAAGCCCAACATCTAGAAGAAAAGCCAAATATATAGATTTAAAACCCAAAATCTAGAGATAAAGCCGGACATCTAAATGTAAAGCAAAACATCTAGATGTAATCCAAACATCTAGAGGTAAAGCCTAACATCTAGAGGTGAAGCACAACATATAGAGGTATAACCCAACATCTAGAGATAAAGACCAATATCTAAATGTAAAGCAAAACATCTAGATGTAAAACCCTACATCTAGAGGTAAAGTCCAATATCTAGACCTAAAGACCAACATCTAGAGGTAAAACCCAACATCTAGTGGTAAAGCCCAACGTCTGGAGGTAAAGCCCAGATTCTAGAGAGAAGCCCAAAAATCCAGATGGAAAACCCAAAATCTAGAGGTAAAGCCCAACATCTACAGGTAAATCCAGATATCTAGGGGTAAAGCCCAACAACTAGAGGAAAAGCCAAATATATAGATATAAACCCCAAAATCTAGAGGTAAAGCCCAATATCTAGACGTAAAGCCCAAAATCTAGATGAAAAGCCCAACCTCTAAATCTAAAGCCCAACATCTAGAGGTAAAGACCAATATCTAGAGGTAAAACCCAACATCTAGAGGTAAAGCCAGATATCTAGAGGTAAAGCCCAACGTCTGGAGGTATAGCCCATCATCTAGTCCTACAGCCCAATGTCTGCAGTTAAGCCCAACTTACAGAGGTGAAGGCAAACATCTAGATGTAAAACCCCAAATCTAGAGGTAAAGCCCAACATCTAGAGGAAAAGCCAAATATATATATATTTAAAACCCAAAATCTAGAGGTAAAGCCCAACATCTAGATGTAAAGCCAGATATCTAGAGGTAAAGCCCAACGTCTGGAGGTAAAGCCCATCATCTAGTCCTACAGCCCAATGTCTGCAGGTAAAGCCCAACTTACAGAGGTGAAGGCAAACATCCAAATGTAAAACCCAAAATCTAGAGGAAAAGCCAAATATATAGATTTAAAACCCAAAATCTAGAGGTAAAGCCCAATATCAAGACGTAAAGCCCAAAATCTAGATGTAAAGCCCAACTTCTTGATCTAAAGCCCAAAATCTAGATGTAAAGCCCAATTTCTAGATCTAACGCCCAAAATCTAGAGGTAAAGACCAATATCTAGAGGTAAAACCCAACATCTAGAGGTAAAGCCAGATATCTAGAGGTAAAGCCCAACATCTAGAGGAAAAGCAAAATATATAGATTTCAAACCCAAATTCTAGAGTTCAATCCCAACATCTAGAGGTTAAGCCCAACTTCCAGAGTTAAAGTCCAAAATCTAGAGGTAAACACTAATACCTAGAGTTAGAGCCCAAAATCTAGAGATAAAGCCCAACATCTAGAGATAAAGCCAGATATATAGATTTAAAATCCACAATCTGGAGGTAAAGCCCAACATCTAGTGCTAAAGCCCCAAATCTAGATGTAAAGCCCAATTGCTAGATCTAAAGCCAAATACTCTAGAGGTAAAGCCCAACATGTAGAGGTAAAGACTAAGATCTAGAGGTGAATTCCAATATCTAGTGTTAAAGCCTGACACCTACAGTTAAAGCCAAACATCTAGATGTACAACCCAACTTCTAGAGGTAAAGCCGAATATCTAGAGTTAAAGCGCATCCTTTAGAGTAAAGCCCAAAATCTAGAGTTAAAGCCCAACATCTAGAGGGAAAGCCCAGAATCTAGATGTAAAACCTAACATCTAGAGGTGAATTCCAAAATCAAGTGTTAAGGCGTGACATCTACAGTTAAATCCAACCATATAGATATAACCCCCAACTTCTAGAGGTAAGGCCCAAAATCTAGAGGTAAAGCCCAACAGCTAGACTTAAAGCCGAACGTCTTGAGGTAAAGCCCAAAGTCTAGAGTTAAAGCCCAACTTCTAGAGGTAAAGCCCAACATCTAGACGTAAAGCCAGATATCTGACGGTAAAGCCCAACATCTAGAGGAAAAGCCAAATATATAGATTTAAAACCCAAAAACTAGAGATAAAGCCGAACATCTAAATGTAAAGCAAAACATCTAGATGTAATCCAAACATATAGAGGTATAGCCCAACATCTAGAGATAAAGACCAACATCTAAGTGTAAAGCAAAACATCTAGATGTAAAACCCTACATCTAGAGGTAAAGTCCAATATCTAGACCTAAAGACCAACATCTAGAGGTAAAACCCAACATCTAGTGGTAAAGCCCAACGTCTGGAGCTAAAGCCCAGATTCTAGAGGGAAGCCAAAAATCCAGATGGAAAACCCAAAATCTAGAGGTAAAGCCCAACAGCTAGAGTTAAAGCCGAACGTCTTGAGGTAAAGCCCAAATTCTAGAGTTAAAGCCCAACTTCTAGAGGTAAAGCCCAACATCTAGACGTAAAGCCAGATATCTAGACGTAAAGCCCAAAATCTAGATGAAAAGCACAACTTCTAGATCTAAAGCCCAACATCTAGAGGTAAAGACCAATATCTAGAGGTAAAACCCAACATCTACAGGTAAAGCCAGATATCTAGAGGTAAAGCCCAACGTCTGGAGGTAAAGCCCATCATCTAGTCCTACAGCCCAATGTCTGCAGGTAAAGCCCAACTTAGAGAGGTGAAGGCAAACATCTAGATGTAAACCCCAAAATCTAGAGGTAAAGCCCAACATCTAGAGGAAAAGCCAAATATATAGATTTAAAACCCAAAATCTAGAGGTAAAGCCCAATATCAAGACGTAAAGCCCAATATCAAGACCTAAAGCCCAAAATCTAGATGAAAAGCACAACTTCTAGATCTAAAGCCCAACATCTACAGGTAAAGACCAATATCTAGAGGTAAAACCCAACATCTACAGGTAAAGCCAGATATCTAGAGGTAAAGCCCAACGTCTGGAGGTAAAGCCCATCATCTAGTCCTACAGCCCAATGTCTGCAGTTAAGCCCAACTTACAGAGGTGAAGGCAAATATCTAGATGTAAAACCCCAAATCTAGAGGTAAAGCCCAACATCTAGAGGAAAAGCCAAATATATATATATTTAAAACCCAAAATCTAGAGGTAAAGCCCAACATCTAGAGGTAAAGCCAGATATCTAGAGGTAAAGCCCAACGTCTGGAGGTAAAGCCCATCATCTAGTCCTACAGCCCAATGTCTGCAGGTAAAGCCCAACTTACAGAGGTGAAGGCAAACATCCAAATGTAAAACCCAAAATCTAGAGGAAAAGCCAAATATATAGATTTAAAACCCAAAATCTCGACGTAAAGCCCAATATCAAGACATAAAGCCCAAAATCTAGATGTAAAGCACAACTTCTTGATCTAAAGCCCAAAATCTAGATGTAAAGCCCAATTTCTAGATCTAACGCCCAAAATCTAGAGGTAAAGACCAATATCTAGAGGTAAAACCCAACATCTAGAGGTAAAGCCAGATATCTAAGATAAAGCCCAACATCTAGAGGAAAAGCAAAATATATAGATTTCAAACCCAAATTCTAGAGTTCAATCCCAACATCTAGAGGTTAAGCCCAACTTCCAGAGTTAAAGTCCAAAATCTAGAGGTAAAAACCAATACCTAGAGTTAGAGCCCAAAATCTAGAGATAAAGCCCAACATCTAGAGATAAAGCCAGATATATAGATTTAAAATCCAAAATCTGGAGGTGAAGCCCAACATCAAGAGCTAAAGCCCCAAATCTAGATGTAAAGCCCAATTGCTAGATCTAAAGCCAAATACTCTAGAGGTAAAGCCCAACATGCAGAGGTAAAGACTAAGATCTAGAGGTGAATTCCAATATCTAGTGTTAAAGCCCGACACCTACAGTTAAAGCCAAACATCTAGATGTAAAACCCAACTTCTAGAGGTAAAGCCGAATATCTAGAGTTAAAGCGCATCCTTTAGAGTAAAGCCCAAAATCTAGAGTTAAAGCCCAACATCTAGAGGGAAAGCCCAGAATCTAGATGTAAAGCCTAACATCTAGAGGTGAATTCCAAAATCAAGTGTTAATGCCTGACAACTACAGTTAAATCCAAGCATATAGGTATAACCCCCAACTTCTAGAGGTAAGGCCCAAAATCTAGAGGTAAAGCCCAACAGCTAGAGTTAAAGTTGAACGTCTTGAGGTAAAGCCAAAGTCTAGAGGTAAAGCCCAACATCTAGACGTAAAGCCCAAAATCTAGATGTAAAGCCCAACTTCTTGATCTAAAGCCCAAAATCTAGATGTAAAGCCCAATTTCTAGATCTAACGCCCAAAATCTAGAGGTAAAGACCAATATCTAGAGCTAAAACCCAACATCTAGAGGTAAAGCCAGATATCTAGAGGTAAAGCCCAACATCTAGAGGAAAAGCCAAATATATAGATTTAAAACCCAAAATCTAGAGATAAAGCCGAACATCTAAATGTAAAGCAAAACATCTAGATGTAATCCAAACATCTAGAGGTAAAGCCTAACATCTAGAGGTGAAGCACAACATATAGAGGTATAACCCAACATCTAGAGATAAAGACCAACATCTAAATGTAAAGCAAAACATCTAGATGTAAAACCCTACATCTAGAGGTAAAGTCCAATATCTAGACCTAAAGACCAACATCTAGAGGTAAAACCCAACATCTAGTGGTAAAGCCCAACGTCTGGAGGTAAAGCCCAGATTCTAGAGAGAAGCCAAAAATCCAGATGGAAAACCCAAAATCTAGAGGTAAAGCCCAACATCTACAGGTAAATCCAGATATCTAGGGGTATAGCCCAACATCTAGAGGAAAAGCCAAATATATAGATATAAAACCCAAAATCTAGAGGTAAAGCCCAATATCGAGACGTAAAGCCCAAAAAAAGATGAAAAGCACAACTTCTAGATCTAAAGCCCAACATCTAGAGGTAAAGACCAATAGCTAGAGGTAAAACCCAACATCTAGAGGTAAAGATAGATATCTAGAGGTAAAGCCCAACGTCTGGAGGTAAAGCCCATCATCTAGTCCTACAGCCCAATGTCTGCAGGTAAAGCCCAACTTACAGAGGTGAAGGCAAACATCTAGATGTAAAACCCCAAATCTAGAGGTAAAGCCCAACATCTAGAGGAAAAGCCAAATATATATAGATTTAAAACCCAAAATCTAGAGGTAAAACCCAATATCTAGACGTAAAGCCCAAAATCTAGATTTAAAGCCCAAATTCTAGATCTAACGCCCAAAATCTAGATGTAAAGCCCAAATTCTTGGTCTAACACCCAAAATCTAGAGGTAAAGACCAATATCTAGAGGTAAAACCCAACATCTAGAGGTAAAGCCAGTTATCTAGAGGTAAAGCCCAACATCTAGAGGAAAAGCAAAATATATAGATTTCAAACCCAAATTCTAGAGTTAAATCCCAACATCTAGGGGTAAACCCCAACTTCCAGAGTTAAAGTCCAAAATATAGAGGTAAACACCAATACCTAGAGTTAGAGCCCAACATCTAGAGATATGCCAAATATATAGATTTAAAACCCAAAATCTAGAGGTAAAGCCCAATATCTAGACGTAAAGCCCAAAATCTAGATGAAAAGCAGAACTTCTAGATCGAAAGCCCAACATCTAGAAGTAAACACCAATATCTAGAGGTAAAACCCAACATCTAGAGGTAAAGCCAGATATCTAGAGGTAAAGCCCAACATCTAGAGGAAAAGCAAAATATATAGATTTGAAACCCAAATTCTAGAGTTAAATCCCAACATCTAGAGGTAAATCCCAAAGTCTAGATGTAAAGCTCAACTTCTAGATCTAAAGCCCAAAATATAGATGTAAAGCCCAACTTCTAAATCTAAAGCCCAACATCTAGAGTTAAAGCCCAATATTTAGAGTTTAAGCGCATCATTTAGAGGTAAAGCCAGATATCTAGAGGTAAAGCCCAACGTCTGGAGGTAAAGCCCATCGTCTAGTCCTACAGCCCAATGTCTGCAGGTAAAGCCCAACTTACAGAGGTGAAGGCAAACATCTAGATGTAAAACCCCAAATCTAGAGGTAAAGCCCAACATCTAGAGGAAAAGCCAAATATATATATATTTAAAACCCAAAATCTAGAGGTAAAGCCCAACATCTAGAGGTAAAGCCAGATATCTAGGGGTAAAGCCCAACATCTAGAGGAAAAGCCAAATATATAGATTTAAAACCCAAAATCTAGAGGTAAAGCCCAATATCTAGACGTAAAGCCCAAAATCTAGATGTAAACCCCAACTTCTAGATCTAAAGCCCAAAATCTAGAGATAAAGACCAATATCTAGAAGTAAAACCCAACATCTAGAGGTAAAGCCGATATCTAGAGGTAAAGCCCAACATCTAGAAGAAAAGCCAAATATATAGATTTAAAACCCAAAATCTAGAGATAAAGCCGAACACCTAAATGTAAAGCAAAACATCTAGATGTAATCCAAACATCTAGAGGTAAAGCCTAACAACTAGAGGTGAAGCACAACATATAGAGGTATAACCCAACACCTAGAGATAAAGACCAACATCTAAATGTAAAGCAAAACATCTAGATGTAAACCCCTACATCTAGAGGAAAAGTCCAATATCTAGACCTAAAGACCAACATCTAGAGGTAAAACCCAACATCTAGTGGTAAAGCCCAACGTCTGGAGGTAAAGCCCAGATTCTAGAGAGAAGCCAAAAATCCAGATGTAAAAACCAAAATCTAGAGGTAAAGCCCAACATCTACAGGTAAATCCAGATATCTAGGGGTAAAGCCCAACATCTAGATGAAAAGCCAAATATATAGATGTAAAAACCAAAATCTAGAGGTAAAGCCCAATATCTAGACGTAAAGCCAAAATCTAGATGTAAACCCCAACTTCTAGATCTAAAGCCCAAAATCTAGATGTAAAGCCCAAATTCTAGATCTAACGCCCAAAATCTAGAGATAAACACCAATATCTAGGAGTAAAACCCAACATCTAGAGGTAAAGCCGATATCTAGAGGTAAAGCCCAACATCTAGAAGAAAAGCCAAATATATAGATTTAAAACCCAAAATCTAGAGATAAAGCCGAACATCTAAATGTAAAGCAAAACATCTAGATGTAATCCAAACATCTAGAGGTAAAGCCTAACATCTAGAGGTGAAGCACAACATATAGAGGTATAACCCAACATCTAGAGATAAAGACCAACATCTAAATGTAAAGCAAAACATCTAGATGTAAAACCCTACATCTAGAGGTAAAGTCCAATATCTAGACCTAAAGACCAACATCTAGAGGTAAAACCCAACATCTAGTGGTAAAGCCCAACGTCTGGAGGTAAAGCCCAGATTCTAGAGAGAAGCCAAAAATCCAGATGGAAAACCCAAAATCTAGAGGTAAAGCCCAACATCTACAGGTAAATCCAGATATCTAGGGGTAAAGCCCAACAACTAGAGGGAAAGACAAATATATAGATATAAACCCCAAAATCTAGAGGTAAAGCCCAATATCTAGACGTAAAGCCCAAAATCTAGATGAAAAGCCCAACCTCTAGATCTAAAGCCCAACATCTAGAGGTAAAGACCAATATCTAGAGGTAAAACCCAACATCTAGAGGTAAAGCCAGATATCTAGAGGTAAAGCCCAACGTCTGGAGGTATAGCCCATCATCTAGTCCTACAGCCCAATGTCTGCAGTTAAGCCCTACTTACAGAGGTGAAGGCAAACATCTAGATGTAAAACCCCAAATCTAGAGGTAAAGCCCAACATCTAGAGGAAAAGCCAAATATATAGATTTAAAACCCAAAATCTAGAGGTAAAGCCCAATATCAAGACGTAAAGCCCAATATCAAGACCTAAAGCCCAAAATCTAGATGAAAAGCACAACTTCTAGATCTAAAGCCCAACATCTACAGGTAAAGACCAATATCTAGAGGTAAAACCCAACATCTACAGGTAAAGCCAGATATCTAGAGGTAAAGCCCAACGTCTGGAGGTAAAGCCCATCATCTAGTCCTACAGCCCAATGTCTGCAGTTAAGCCCAACTTACAGAGGTGAAGGCAAATATCTAGATGTAAAACCCCAAATCTAGAGGTAAAGCCCAACATCTAGAGGAAAAGCCAAATATATATATATTTAAAACCCAAAATCTAGAGGTAAAGCCCAACATCTAGAGGTAAAGCCAGATATCTAGAGGTAAAGCCCAACGTCTGGAGGTAAAGCCCATCATCTAGTCCTACAGCCCAATGTCTGCAGGTAAAGCCCAACTTACAGAGGTGAAGGCAAACATCCAAATGTAAAACCCAAAATCTAGAGGAAAAGCCAAATATATAGATTTAAAACCCAAAATCTCGACGTAAAGCCCAATATCAAGACATAAAGCCCAAAATCTAGATGTAAAGCACAACTTCTTGATCTAAAGCCCAAAATCTAGATGTAAAGCCCAATTTCTAGATCTAACGCCCAAAATCTAGAGGTAAAGACCAATATCTAGAGGTAAAACCCAACATCTAGAGGTAAAGCCAGATATCTAAGATAAAGCCCAACATCTAGAGGAAAAGCAAAATATATAGATTTCAAACCCAAATTCTAGAGTTCAATCCCAACATCTAGAGGTTAAGCCCAACTTCCAGAGTTAAAGTCCAAAATCTAGAGGTAAAAACCAATACCTAGAGTTAGAGCCCAAAATCTAGAGATAAAGCCCAACATCTAGAGATAAAGCCAGATATATAGATTTAAAATCCAAAATCTGGAGGTGAAGCCCAACATCAAGAGCTAAAGCCCCAAATCTAGATGTAAAGCCCAATTGCTAGATCTAAAGCCAAATACTCTAGAGGTAAAGCCCAACATGCAGAGGTAAAGACTAAGATCTAGAGGTGAATTCCAATATCTAGTGTTAAAGCCCGACACCTACAGTTAAAGCCAAACATCTAGATGTAAAACCCAACTTCTAGAGGTAAAGCCGAATATCTAGAGTTAAAGCGCATCCTTTAGAGTAAAGCCCAAAATCTAGAGTTAAAGCCCAACATCTAGAGGGAAAGCCCAGAATCTAGATGTAAAGCCTAACATCTAGAGGTGAATTCCAAAATCAAGTGTTAATGCCTGACAACTACAGTTAAATCCAAGCATATAGGTATAACCCCCAACTTCTAGAGGTAAGGCCCAAAATCTAGAGGTAAAGCCCAACAGCTAGAGTTAAAGTTGAACGTCTTGAGGTAAAGCCAAAGTCTAGAGGTAAAGCCCAACATCTAGACGTAAAGCCAAAAATCTAGATGTAAAGCCCAACTTCTTGATCTAAAGCCCAAAATCTAGATGTAAAGCCCAATTTCTAGATCTAACGCCCAAAATCTAGAGGTAAAGACCAATATCTAGAGCTAAAACCCAACATCTAGAGGTAAAGCCAGATATCTAGAGGTAAAGCCCAACATCTAGAGGAAAAGCCAAATATATAGATTTAAAACCCAAAATCTAGAGATAAAGCCGAACATCTAAATGTAAAGCAAAACATCTAGATGTAATCCAAACATCTAGAGGTAAAGCCTAACATCTAGAGGTGAAGCACAACATATAGAGGTATAACCCAACATCTAGAGATAAAGACCAACATCTAAATGTAAAGCAAAACATCTAGATGTAAAACCCTACATCTAGAGGTAAAGTCCAATATCTAGACCTAAAGACCAACATCTAGAGGTAAAACCCAACATCTAGTGGTAAAGCCCAACGTCTGGAGGTAAAGCCCAGATTCTAGAGAGAAGCCAAAAATCCAGATGGAAAACCCAAAATCTAGAGGTAAAGCCCAACATCTACAGGTAAATCCAGATATCTAGGGGTATAGCCCAACATCTAGAGGAAAAGCCAAATATATAGATATAAAACCCAAAATCTAGAGGTAAAGCCCAATATCGAGACGTAAAGCCCAAAAAAAGATGAAAAGCACAACTTCTAGATCTAAAGCCCAACATCTAGAGGTAAAGACCAATAGCTAGAGGTAAAACCCAACATCTAGAGGTAAAGATAGATATCTAGAGGTAAAGCCCAACGTCTGGAGGTAAAGCCCATCATCTAGTCCTACAGCCCAATGTCTGCAGGTAAAGCCCAACTTACAGAGGTGAAGGCAAACATCTAGATGTAAAACCCCAAATCTAGAGGTAAAGCCCAACATCTAGAGGAAAAGCCAAATATATATAGATTTAAAACCCAAAATCTAGAGGTAAAACCCAATATCTAGACGTAAAGCCCAAAATCTAGATTTAAAGCCCAAATTCTAGATCTAACGCCCAAAATCTAGATGTAAAGCCCAAATTCTTGGTCTAACACCCAAAATCTAGAGGTAAAGACCAATATCTAGAGGTAAAACCCAACATCTAGAGGTAAAGCCAGTTATCTAGAGGTAAAGCCCAACATCTAGAGGAAAAGCAAAATATATAGATTTCAAACCCAAATTCTAGAGTTAAATCCCAACATCTAGGGGTAAACCCCAACTTCCAGAGTTAAAGTCCAAAATATAGAGGTAAACACCAATACCTAGAGTTAGAGCCCAACATCTAGAGATATGCCAAATATATAGATTTAAAACCCAAAATCTAGAGGTAAAGCCCAATATCTAGACGTAAAGCCCAAAATCTAGATGAAAAGCAGAACTTCTAGATCGAAAGCCCAACATCTAGAAGTAAACACCAATATCTAGAGGTAAAACCCAACATCTAGAGGTAAAGCCAGATATCTAGAGGTAAAGCCCAACATCTAGAGGAAAAGCAAAATATATAGATTTGAAACCCAAATTCTAGAGTTAAATCCCAACATCTAGAGGTAAATCCCAAAGTCTAGATGTAAAGCTCAACTTCTAGATCTAAAGCCCAAAATATAGATGTAAAGCCCAACTTCTAAATCTAAAGCCCAACATCTAGAGTTAAAGCCCAATATTTAGAGTTTAAGCGCATCATTTAGAGGTAAAGCCAGATATCTAGAGGTAAAGCCCAACGTCTGGAGGTAAAGCCCATCGTCTAGTCCTACAGCCCAATGTCTGCAGGTAAAGCCCAACTTACAGAGGTGAAGGCAAACATCTAGATGTAAAACCCCAAATCTAGAGGTAAAGCCCAACATCTAGAGGAAAAGCCAAATATATATATATTTAAAACCCAAAATCTAGAGGTAAAGCCCAACATCTAGAGGTAAAGCCAGATATCTAGGGGTAAAGCCCAACATCTAGAGGAAAAGCCAAATATATAGATTTAAAACCCAAAATCTAGAGGTAAAGCCCAATATCTAGACGTAAAGCCCAAAATCTAGATGTAAACCCCAACTTCTAGATCTAAAGCCCAAAATCTAGAGATAAAGACCAATATCTAGAAGTAAAACCCAACATCTAGAGGTAAAGCCGATATCTAGAGGTAAAGCCCAACATCTAGAAGAAAAGCCAAATATATAGATTTAAAACCCAAAATCTAGAGATAAAGCCGAACATCTAAATGTAAAGCAAAACATCTAGATGTAATCCAAACATCTAGAGGTAAAGCCTAACAACTAGAGGTGAAGCACAACATATAGAGGTATAACCCAACACCTAGAGATAAAGACCAACATCTAAATGTAAAGCAAAACATCTAGATGTAAACCCCTACATCTAGAGGAAAAGTCCAATATCTAGACCTAAAGACCAACATCTAGAGGTAAAACCCAACATCTAGTGGTAAAGCCCAACGTCTGGAGGTAAAGCCCAGATTCTAGAGAGAAGCCAAAAATCCAGATGTAAAAACCAAAATCTAGAGGTAAAGCCCAACATCTACAGGTAAATCCAGATATCTAGGGGTAAAGCCCAACATCTAGATGAAAAGCCAAATATATAGATGTAAAAACCAAAATCTAGAGGTAAAGCCCAATATCTAGACGTAAAGCCAAAATCTAGATGTAAACCCCAACTTCTAGATCTAAAGCCCAAAATCTAGATGTAAAGCCCAAATTCTAGATCTAACGCCCAAAATCTAGAGATAAACACCAATATCTAGGAGTAAAACCCAACATCTAGAGGTAAAGCCGATATCTAGAGGTAAAGCCCAACATCTAGAAGAAAAGCCAAATATATAGATTTAAAACCCAAAATCTAGAGATAAAGCCGAACATCTAAATGTAAAGCAAAACATCTAGATGTAATCCAAACATCTAGAGGTAAAGCCTAACATCTAGAGGTGAAGCACAACATATAGAGGTATAACCCAACATCTAGAGATAAAGACCAACATCTAAATGTAAAGCAAAACATCTAGATGTAAAACCCTACATCTAGAGGTAAAGTCCAATATCTAGACCTAAAGACCAACATCTAGAGGTAAAACCCAACATCTAGTGGTAAAGCCCAACGTCTGGAGGTAAAGCCCAGATTCTAGAGAGAAGCCAAAAATCCAGATGGAAAACCCAAAATCTAGAGGTAAAGCCCAACATCTACAGGTAAATCCAGATATCTAGGGGTAAAGCCCAACAACTAGAGGGAAAGACAAATATATAGATATAAACCCCAAAATCTAGAGGTAAAGCCCAATATCTAGACGTAAAGCCCAAAATCTAGATGAAAAGCCCAACCTCTAGATCTAAAGCCCAACATCTAGAGGTAAAGACCAATATCTAGAGGTAAAACCCAACATCTAGAGGTAAAGCCAGATATCTAGAGGTAAAGCCCAACGTCTGGAGGTATAGCCCATCATCTAGTCCTACAGCCCAATGTCTGCAGTTAAGCCCTACTTACAGAGGTGAAGGCAAACATCTAGATGTAAAACCCCAAATCTAGAGGTAAAGCCCAACATCTAGAGGAAAAGCCAAATATATATATATTTAAAACCCAAAATCTAGAGGTAAAGCCCAACATCTAGATGTAAAGCCAGATATCTAGAGGTAAAGCCCAACGTCTGGAGGTAAAGCCCATCATCTAGTCCTACAGCCCAATGTCTGCAGGTAAAGCCCAACTTACAGAGGTGAAGGCAAACATCCAAATGTAAAACCCAAAATCTAGAGGTAAAGCCCAACATCTAGAGGAAAATCCAGATATCTAGGGGTAAAGCCCAACATCTAGAGGAAAAGCCAAATATATAGATTTAAAACCCAAAATCTAGAGGTAAAGCCCAATATCTAGACGTAAAGCCCAAAATCTAGATGTAAAGCCCAAATTCTAGATCTAACACCCAAAATCTAGAGGTAAAGACCAATATCTAGAGGTAAAACCCAACATCTAGAGGTAAAGCCAGATATCTAGAGGTAAAGCCCAACATCTAGAGGAAAAGCAAAATATATAGATTTAAACCCCAAATTCTAGAGTTCAATCCCAACATCTAGAGGTAAAGCCCAACTTCCAGAGTTAAAGTCCAAAATCTAGAGGTAAACACCAATACCTAAAGTTAGAGCCCAAAATCTAGAGATAAAGCCCAACATCTAGAGATAAAGCCAGATATATAGATTTAAAATCCAAAATCTATAGGTAAAGCCCAACATCTAGAGCTAAAGCCCCAAATCTAGATGTAAAGCCCAATTGCTAGATCGAAAGCCAAATACTCTAGAGGTAAAGCCCAACATGTAGAGGTAAAGACTAAGATCTAGAGGTGAATTCCAATATCTAGTGTTAAAGGCCGACACCTACAGTTAAAGCCAAACATCTAGATGTAAAACCCAACTTCTAGAGGTAAAGCCGAATATCTAGAGTTAAAGCGCATCCTTTAGAGTAAAGCCCAAAATCTAGAGTTAAAGCCCAACATCTAGAGGGAAAGCCCAGAATCTAGATGTAAAGCCTAACATCTAGAGGTGAATTCCAAAATCAAGTGTTAAGGCCTGACATCTACAGTTAAATCCAACCATATAGATATAACCCCCAACTTGTAGAGGTAAGGCCCAAAATCTAGAGGTAAAGCCCAACAGCTAGACTTAAAGCCGAACGTCTTGAGGTAAAGCCCAAAGTCTAGAGTTAAAGCCCAACTTCTAGAGGTAAAGCCCAACATCTAGACGTAAAGCAAGATATCTGACGGTAAAGCCCAACATCTAGAGGAAAAGCCAAATATATATATATTTAAAACCCAAAACCTAGAGGTAAAGCCCAACATCTAGAGGTAAAGCCTGATATCTAGGGGTAAAGCCCAACATCTAGAGGAAAAGCCAAATATATAGATTTAAAACCCAAAATCTAGAGGTAAAGCCCAATATCTAGACGTAAAGCCCAAAATCTAGATGTAAACCCCAACTTCTAGATCTAAAGTACAAAATCTAGATGTAAAGCCCAAATTCTAGATCTAACGCCCAAAATCTAGAGATAAAGAGCAATATCTAGAAGTAAAACCCAACATCTAGAGGTAAAACCGATATCTAGAGGTAAAGCCGAAAATCTAGAAGAAAAGCCAAATATATAGATTTAAAACCCAAAATCTAGAGATAAAGCTGAACATCTAAATGTAAAGCAAAACATCTAGATGTTATCCAAACATCTAGAAGTAAAGCCTAACATCTAGAGGTGAAGCACAACATATAGAGGTATAACCCAACATCTAGAGATAAAGACCAACATCTAAATGTAAAGCAAAACATCTAGATGTAAACCCCTATATCTAGAGGTAAAGTCCAATATCTAGACCTAAAGACCAACATCTAGAGGTAAAAACCAACATCTAGTGGTAAAGCCCAACGTCTGGAGGTAAAGCCCAGATTCTAGAGAGAAGCCAAAAATACAGATGTAAAAACCAAAATCTAGAGGTAAAGCCCAACATCTACAGGTAAATCCAGATATCTAGGGGTAAAGCCCAACATCTAGAGGAAAAGCCAAATATATAGATATAAAACCCAAAATCTAGAGGTAAAGCCCAATATCTAGACGTAAAGCCCAAAATCTAGATGTAAACCCCAACTTCTAGATCTAAAGCCCAAAATCTAGATGTAAAGCCCAAATTCTAGATCTAACGCCCAAAATCTAGAGATAAACACCAATATCTAGAAGTAAAACCCAACATCTAGAGTAAAGCCGATATCTAGAGGTAAAGCCCAACATCTAGAGGAAAAGCCAAATATATAGATTTAAAACCCAAAATCTAGAGATAAAGCCGGACATCTAAATGTAAAGCAAAACATCTAGATGTAATCCAAACATCTAGAGGCAAAGCCTAACATCTAGAGGTGAAGCACAACATATAGAGGTATAACCCAACATCTAGAGATAAAGACCAACATCTAAATGTAAAGCAAAACATCTAGATGTAAAACCCTACATCTAGAGGTAAAGTCCAATATCTAGACCTAAAGACCAACATCTAGAGGTAAAACCCAACATCTAGTGGTAAAGCCCAACGTCTGGAGGTAAAGCCCAGATTCTAGAGAGAAGCCAAAAATCCAGATGGAAAACCCAAAATCTAGAGGTAAAGCCCAACATCTACAGGTAAATCCAGATATCTAGGGGTAAAGCCCAACATCTAGAGGAAAAGCCAAATATATAGATATAAAACCCAAAATCTAGAGGTAAAGCCCAATATCTACACGTAAAGCCCAAAATCTAGATGAAAAGCCCAACCTCTAGATCTAAAGCCCAACATCTAGAGGTAAAGACCAATATCTAGAGGTAAAACCCAACATCTAGAGGTAAAGCCAGATATCTAGAGGTAAAGCCCAACGTCTGGAGGTAAAGCCCATCATCTAGTCCTACAGCCCAATGTCTGCAGTTAAGCCCAACTTACAGAGGTGAAGGCAAACATCTAGATGTAAAACCCCAAATCTAGAGGTAAAGCCCAACATCTAGAGGAAAAGCCAGATATCTAGAGGTAAAGCCCAACGTCTGGAGGTAAAGCCCATCATCTAGTCCTACAGCCCAATGTCTGCAGGTAAAGCCCAACTTACAGAGGTGAAGGCAAACATCCAAATGTAAAACCCAAAATCTAGAGGTAAAGCCCAACATCTAGAGGAAAAGCCAAATATATACATTTAAAACCCAAAATCTAGAGGTAATGCCCAATATCTAGACGTAAAGCCCAAAATCTAGATGTAAAGCCCAAATTCTAGATCTAACGCCCAAAATCAAGAGGTAAAGACCAATATCTAGAGGTAAAGCCCAACATCTAGAGGTAAAGCAAAATATATAGATTTAAAACCCAAATTCTAGAGTTAAATCCCAACATCTAGAGGTAAAGCCCAACTTCCAGAGTTAAAGTCCAAAATCTAGAGGTAAACACCAATACCTAGAGTTAGAGCACAAAATCTAGAGATAAAGCCCAACATCTAGAGATAAAGCCAGATATATAGATTTAAAATCCAAAATCTATAGGTAAAGCCCAACATCTAGAGCTAAAGCCCCAAATCTAGATGTAAAGCCCAATTGCTAGATCGAAAGCCAAATACTCTAGAGGTAAAGCCCAACATGTAGAGGTAAAGACTAAGATCTAGAGGTGAATTCCAATATCTAGTGTTAAAGGCCGACACCTACAGTTAAAGCCAAATATCTAGATGTAAAACCCAACTTCTAGAGGTAAAGCCGAATATCTAGAGTTAAAGCGCATCCTTTAGAGTAAAGCCCAAAATCTAGAGTTAAAGCCCAACATCTAGAGGGAAAGCCCAGAATCTAGATGTAAAGCCTAACATCTAGAGGTAAAGCCTAACATCTAGAGGTGAAGCACAACATATAGAGGTATAACCCAACATCTAGAGATAAAGACCAACATCTAAATGTAAAGCAAAACATCTAGATGTAAAACCCTACATCTAGAGGTAAAGTCCAATATCTAGACCTAAAGACCAACATCTAGAGGTAAAACCCAACATCTAGTGGTAAAGCCCAACGTCTGGAGGTAAAGCCCAGATTCTAAAGGGAAGCAAAAAATCCAGATGGAAAACCCAAAATCTAGAGGTAAAGCCCAACATCTACAGGTAAATCCAGATATCTAGGGGTAAAGCCCAACATCTAGAGGAAAAGACAAATATATAGATATAAACCCCAAAATCTAGAGGTAAAGCTCAATATCTAGACGTAAAGCCCAAAATCTAGATGTAAAGCCCAACTTCTAGATCTAAACCCCAACATCTAGAGGTAAAGACCAATATCTAGAGGTAAAACCCAACATCTACAGGTAAAGCCAGATATCTAGAGGTAAAGCCCAACGTCTGGAGGTAAAGCCCATCATCTAGTCCTACAGCCCAATGTCTGCAGTTAAGCCCAACTTACAGAGGTGAAGGCAAATATCTAGATGTAAAACCCCAAATCTAGAGGTAAAGCCCAACATCTAGAGGAAAAGCCAAATATATATATATTTAAAACCCAAAATCTAGAGGTAAAGCCCAACATCTAGAGGTAAAGCCAGATATCTAGAGGTAAAACCCAACATCTACAGGTAAAGCCAGATATCTAGAGGTAAAGCCCAACGTCTGGAGGTAAAGCCCATCATCTAGTCCTACAGCCCAATGTCTGCAGGTAAAGCCCAACTTACAGAGGTGAAGGCAAACATCCAAATGTAAAACCCAGAATCTAGAGGAAAAGCCAAATATATAGATTTAAAACCCAAAATCTAGAGGTAAAGCCCAATATCAAGACATAAAGCCCAAAATCTAGATGTAAAGCACAACTTCTTGATCTAAAGCCCAAAATCTAGATGTAAAGCCCAATTTCTAGATCTAACGCCCAAAATCTAGAGGTAAAGACCAATATCTAGAGGTAAAACCCAACATCTAGAGGTAAAGCCAGATATCTAAGATAAAGCCCAACATCTAGAGGAAAAGCAAAATATATAGATTTCAAACCCAAATTCTAGAGTTCAATCCCAACATCTAGAGGTTAAGCCCAACTTCCAGAGTTAAAGTCCAAAATCTAGAGGTAAACACCAATACCTAGAGTTAGAGCCCAAAATCTAGAGATAAAGCCCAACATCTAGAGATAAAGCCAGATATATAGATTTAAAATCCAAAATCTGGAGGTGAAGCCCAACATCTAGAGCAAAAGCCCCAAATCTAGATGTAAAGCCCAATTGCTAGATCTAAAGCCAAATACTCTAGAGGTAAAGCCCAACATGTAGAGGTAAAGACTAAGATCTAGAGGTGAATTCCAATATCTAGTGTTAAAGGCCGACACCTACAGTTAAAGCCAAACATCTAGATGTAAAACCCAACTTCTAGAGGTAAAGCCGAATATCTAGAGTTAAAGCGCATCCTTTCGAGTAAAGCCCAAAATCTAGAGTTAAAGCCCAACATCTAGAGGGAAAGCCCAGAATCTAGATGTAAAGCCTAACATCTAGAGGTGAATTCCAAAATCAAGTGTTAAGGCCTGACATCTACAGTTAAATCCAACCATATAGATATAACCCCCAACTTCTAGAGGTAAGGCCCAAAATCTAGAGGTAAAGCCCAACAGCTAGAGGAAAAGCCGAACGTCTTGAGGTAAAGCCCAAAGTCTAGAGTTAAAGCCCAACTTCTAGAGGTAAAGCCCAACATCTAGACGTAAAGCCAGATATCTGAAGGTAAAGCCCAACATCTAGAGGAAAACCCAAATATATAGATTTAAAACCCAAAAACTAGAGATAAAGCCGAACATCTAAATGTAAAGCAAAAGATCTAGATGTAATCCAAACATCTAGAGGTAAAGCCTAACATCTAGAGGTGAAGCACAACATATAGAGGTATAACCCAACATCTAGAGATAAAGACCAACATCTAAATGTAAAGCAAAACATCTAGATGTAAAACCCTACATCTAGAGGTAAAGTCCAATATCTAGACCTAAAGACCAACATCTAGAGGTAAAACCCAACATCTAGTGGTAAAGCCCAACGTCTGGAGGTAAAGCCCAGATTCTAAAGGGAAGCCAAAAATCCAGATGGAAAACCCAAAATCTAGAGGTAAAGCCCAACATCTAGAGGTAAAGACCAATATCTAGAGGTAAAACCCAACATCTACAGGTAAAGCCAGATATCTAGAGGTAAAGCCCAACGTCTGGAGGTAAAGCCCATCATCTAGTCCTACAGCCCAATGTCTGCAGTTAAGCCCAACTTACAGAGGTGAAGGCAAATATCTAGATGTAAAACCCCAAATCTAGAGGTAAAGCCCAACATCTAGAGGAAAAGCCAAATATATATATATTTAAAACCCAAAATCTAGAGGTAAAGCCCAACATCTAGAGGTAAAGCCAGATATCTAGAGGTAAAGCCCAACGTCTGGAGGTAAAGCCCATCATCTAGTCCTACAGCCCAATGTCTGCAGGTAAAGCCCAACTTACAGAGGTGAAGGCAAACATCCAAATGTAAAACCCAGAATCTAGAGGAAAAGCCAAATATATAGATTTAAAACCCAAAATCTAGAGGTAAAGCCCAATATCAAGACATAAAGCCCAAAATCTAGATGTAAAGCACAACTTCTTGATCTAAAGCCCAAAATCTAGATGTAAAGCCCAATTTCTAGATCTAACGCCCAAAATCTAGAGGTAAAGACCAATATCTAGAGGTAAAACCCAACATCTAGAGGTAAAGCCAGATATCTAAGATAAAGCCCAACATCTAGAGGAAAAGCAAAATATATAGATTTCAAACCCAAATTCTAGAGTTCAATCCCAACATCTAGAGGTTAAGCCCAACTTCCAGAGTTAAAGTCCAAAATCTAGAGGTAAACACCAATACCTAGAGTTAGAGCCCAAAATCTAGAGATAAAGCCCAACATCTAGAGATAAAGCCAGATATATAGATTTAAAATCCAAAATCTGGAGGTGAAGCCCAACATCTAGAGCAAAAGCCCCAAATCTAGATGTAAAGCCCAATTGCTAGATCTAAAGCCAAATACTCTAGAGGTAAAGCCCAACATGTAGAGGTAAAGACTAAGATCTAGAGGTGAATTCCAATATCTAGTGTTAAAGGCCGACACCTACAGTTAAAGCCAAACATCTAGATGTACAACCCAACTTCTAGAGGTAAAGCCGAATATCTAGAGTTAAATCGCATCCTTTAGAGTAAAGCCCAAAATCTAGAGTTAAAGCCCAACATCTAGAGGGAAAGCCCAGAATCTAGATGTAAAGCCTAACATCTAGAGGTGAATTCCAAAATCAAGTGTTAAGGCCTGACATCTACAGTTAAATCCAACCATATAGATATAACCCCCAACTTCTAGAGGTAAGGCCCAAAATCTAGAGGTAAAGCCCAACAGCTAGAGGAAAAGCCGAACGTCTTGAGGTAAAGCCCAAAGTCTAGAGTTAAAGCCCAACTTCTAGAGGTAAAGCCCAACATCTAGACGTAAAGCCAGATATCTGAAGGTAAAGCCCAACATCTAGAGGAAAACCCAAATATATAGATTTAAAACCCAAAAACTAGAGATAAAGCCGAACATCTAAATGTAAAGCAAAAGATCTAGATGTAATCCAAACATCTAGAGGTAAAGCCTAACATCTAGAGGTGAAGCACAACATATAGAGGTATAACCCAACATCTAGAGATAAAGACCAACATCTAAATGTAAAGCAAAACATCTAGATGTAAAACCCTACATCTAGAGGTAAAGTCCAATATCTAGACCTAAAGACCAACATCTAGAGGTAAAACCCAACATCTAGTGGTAAAGCCCAACGTCTGGAGGTAAAGCCCAGATTCTAAAGGGAAGCCAAAAATCCAGATGGAAAACCCAAAATCTAGAGGTAAAGCCCAACATCTAGAGGTAAAGACCAATATCTAGAGGTAAAACCCAACATCTACAGGTAAAGCCAGATATCTAGAGGTAAAGCCCAACGTCTGGAGGTAAAGCCCATCATCTAGTCCTACAGCCCAATGTCTGCAGTTAAGCCCAACTTACAGAGGTGAAGGCAAATATCTAGATGTAAAACCCCAAATCTAGAGGTAAAGCCCAACATCTAGAGGAAAAGCCAAATATATATATATTTAAAACCCAAAATCTAGAGGTAAAGCCCAACATCAAGACATAAAGCCCAAAATCTAGATGTAAAGCACAACTTCTTGATCTAAAGCCCAAAATCTAGATGTAAAGCCCAATTTCTAGATCTAACGCCCAAAATCTAGAGGTAAAGACCAATATCTAGAGGTAAAACCCAACATCTAGAGGTAAAGCCAGATATCTAAGATAAAGCCCAACATCTAGAGGAAAAGCAAAATATATAGATTTCAAACCCAAATTCTAGAGTTCAATCCCAACATCTAGAGGTTAAGCCCAACTTCCAGAGTTAAAGTCCAAAATCTAGAGGTAAACACCAATACCTAGAGTTAGAGCCCAAAATCTAGAGATAAAGCCCAACATCTAGAGATAAAGCCAGATATATAGATTTAAAATCCAAAATCTGGAGGTGAAGCCCAACATCTAGAGGTAAAGCCCAATATCTAGACCTAAAGCCCAATATCTAGACGTAAAGCCCAAAATCTAGATGAAAAGCACAACTTCTAGATCTAAAGCCCAACATCTAGAGGTAAAGACCAATAGCTAGAGGTAAAACCCAACATCTACAGGTAAAGCCAGGTATCTAGAGGTAAAGCCCAACGTCTGGAGGTAAAGCCCATCATCTAGTCCTACAGCCCAATGTCTGCAGTTAAGCCCAACTTACAGAGGTGAAGGCAAATATCTAGATGTAAAACCCCAAATCTAGAGGTAAAGCCCAACATCTAGAGGAAAAGCCAAATATATATATATTTAAAACCCAAAATCTAGAGGTAAAGCCCAACATCTAGAGGTAAAGCCAGATATCTAGAGGTAAAGCCCAACGTCTGGAGGTAAAGCCCATCATCTAGTCCTACAGCCCAATGTCTGCAGGTAAAGCCCAACTTACAGAGGTGAAGGCAAACATCCAAATGTAAAACCCAAAATCTAGAGGAAAAGCCAAATATATAGATTTAAAACCCAAAATCTAGAGGTAAAGCCCAATATCAAGACGTAAAGCCCAAAATCTAGATGTAAAGCCCAACTTCTTGATCTAAAGCCCAAAATCTAGATGTAAAGCCCAATTTCTAGAGCTAACGCCCAAAATCTAGAGGTAAAGACCAATATCTAGAGGTAAAACCCAACATCTAGAGGTAAAGCCAGATATCTAGAGGTAAAGCCCAACATCTAGAGGAAAAGCCAAATATATAGATTTAAAACCCAAAATCTAGAGATAAAGCCGAACATCTAAATGTAAAGCAAAACATCTAGATGTAATCCAAACATCTAGAGGTAAAGCCTAACATCTAGAGGTGAAGCACAACATATAGAGGTATAACCCAACATCTAGAGATAAAGACCAACATCTAAATGTAAAGCAAAACATCTAGATGTAAAACCCTACATCTAGAGGTAAAGTCCAATATCTAGACCTAAAGACCAACATCTAGAGGTAAAACCCAACATCTAGTGGTAAAGCCCAACGTCTGGAGGTAAAGCCCAGATTCTAGAGGGAAGCCAAAAATCCAGATGGAAAACCCAAAATCTAGAGGTAAAGCCCAACATCTACAGGTAAATCCAGATATCTAGGGGTAAAGCCCAACATCTAGAGGAAAAGACAAATATATAGATATAAACCCCAAAATCTAGAGTTAAAGCCCAATATCTAGACGTAAAGCCCAAAATCTAGATGAAAAGCACAACTTCTAGATCTAAAGCCCAACATCTAGAGGTAAAGACCAATATCTAGAGGTAAAACCCAACATCTACAGGTAAAGCCAGATATCTAGAGGTAAAGCCCAACGTCTGGAGGTAAAGCCCATCATCTAGTCCTACAGCCCAATGTCTGCAGTTAAGCCCAACTTACAGAGGTGAAGGCAAATATCTAGATGTAAAACCCCAAATCTAGAGGTAAAGCCCAACATCTAGAGGAAAAGCCAAATATATATATATTTAAAACCCAAAATCTAGAGGTAAAGCCCAACATCTAGAGGTAAAGCCAGATATCTAGAGGTAAAGCTCAACGTCTGGATGTAAAGCCCATCATCTAGTCCTACAGCCCAATGTCTGCAGGTAAAGCCCAACTTACAGATGTGAAGGCAAACATCCAAATGTAAAACCCAAAATCTAGAGGAAAAGCCAAATATATAGATTTAAAAACCAAAATCTAGAGGTAAAGCCCAATATCAAGACGTAAAGGCCAAAATCTAGATGTAAAGCCCAATTTCTAGATCTAACGCCCAAAATCTAGAGGTAAAGACCAATATCTAGAGGTAAAACCCAACATCTAGAGGTAAAGCCAGATATCTAGAGGTAAAGCCCAACATCTAGAGGAAAAGCAAAATATATAGATTTCAAACCCAAATTCTAGAGTTCAATCCCAACATCTAGAGGTAAAGCCCAACTTCCAGAGTTAAAGTCCAAAATCTAGAGGTTTAACACCAATACCTAGAGTTAGAGCCCAATATCTAGAGATAAAGCCCAACATCTAGAGATAAAGCCAGATATATAGATTTAAAATCCAAAATCTGGAGGTAAAGCCCAACATCTAGAGCTAAAGCCCCAAATCTAGATGTAAAGCCCAATTGCTAGATCTAAAGCCAAATACTCTAGAGGTAAAGCCCAACATGTAGAGCTAAAGACAAAGATCTAGAGGTGAATTCCAATATCTAGTGTTAAAGCCTGACACCTACAGTTAAAGCCAAACATCTAGATGTACAACCCAACTTCTAGAGGTAAAGCCGAATATCTAGAGTTAAAGCGCATCCTTTAGAATAAAGCCCAAAATCTAGAGTTAAAGCCCAACATCTAGAGGGAAAGCCCAGAATCTAGATGTAAAGCCTAACATCTAGAGGTGAATTCCAAAATCAAGTGTTAAGGCCTGACATCTACAGTTAAATCCAACCATATAGATATAACCCCCAACTTCTAGAGGTAAGGCCCAAAATCTAGAGGTAAAGCCCAACAGCTAGACTTAATGCGAACGTCTTGAGGTAAAGCCCAAAGTCTAGAGTTAAAGCCCAACTTCTAGAGGTAAAGCCTACCATCTAGACGTAAAGCCAGATATCTGACGGTAAAGCCCAAAATCTAGAGGAAAAGCCAAATATATAGATTTAAAACCCAAAAACTAGAGATAAAGCCGAACATCTAAATGTAAAGCAAAACATCTAGATGTAATCCAAACATCTAGAGGTAAAGCCTAACATCTAGAGGTGAAGCACAACATATAGAGGTATAGCCCAACATCTAGAGATAAAGACCAACATCTAAGTGTAAAGCAAAACATCTAGATGTAAAACCCTACATCTAGAGGTAAAGTCCAATATCTAGACCTAAAGACCAACATCTAGAGGTAAAACCCAACATCTAGTGGTAAAGCCCAACGTCTGGAGGTAAAGCCCAGATTCTAGAGGGAAGCCAAAAATACAGATGGAAAACCCAAAATCTAGAGGTAAAGCCCAACAGCTAGATTTAAAGCCGAACGTCTTGAGGTAAAGCCCAAATTCTAGAGTTAAAGCCCAACTTCTAGAGGTAAAGCCCAACATCTAGACGTAAAGCCAGATATCTAGACGTAAAGCCCAAAATCTAGATGAAAAGCACAACTTCTAGATCTAAAGCCCAACATCTAGAGGTAAAGACCAATATCTAGAGGTAAAACCCAACATCTAGAGGTAAAGCCAGATATCTAGAGGTAAAGCCCAACGTCTGGAGGTAAAGCCCATCATCTAGTCCTACAGCCCAATGTCTGCAGTTAAGCTCAACTTACAGGGGTAAAGGCAAATATCTAGATGTAAAACCCCAAATCTAGAGGTAAAGCCCAACATCTAGAGGAAAAGCCAAATGTATATATATTTAAAACCCAAAATCTAGAGGTAAAGCCCAACATCTAGAGTTAAAGCCAGATATCTAGAGGTAAAGCCCAACATCTAGAGATAAAGCCAGATATATAGAATTAAAATCCACAATCTGGAGGTAAAGCCCAACATTTAGAGCTAAAGCCCCAAATCTAGATGTAAAGCCCAATTGCTAGATCGAAAGCCAAATACTCTAGAGGTAAAGCCCAACATGTAGAGCTAAAGACTAAGATCTAGAGGTGAATTCCAATATCTAGTGTTAAAACTCGACACCTACAGTTAAAGCCAAACATCTAGATGTACAACCCATCTTCTAGAGGCAAAGCCGAATATCTAGAGTTAAAGCGCATCTTTTAGAGTAAAGCCCAAAATCTAGAGTTAAAGCCCAACATCTAGAGGGAAAGCCCAGAATCTAGATGGAAAGCCTAACATCTAGAGGTGAATTCCAAAATCAAGTGTTAAGGCCTGATATCTACAGTTAAATCCAACCATATAGATATAACCCCCAACTTCTAGAGGTAAGGCCCAAAATCTAGAGGTAAAGCCCAACAGCTGGAGTTAAAGCCGAACGTCTTCAGGTAAAGCCCAAAGTCTAGAGTTAAAGCCCAACTTCTAGAGGTAAAGCCCAACTTCCAGAGTTAAAGTCCAAAATCTAGAGGTAAACACCAATACCTAGAGTTAGAGCCCAACATCTAGAGATATGCCAAATATATAGATTTAAAACCCAAAATCTAGAGATAAAGCCGAACATCTAAATGTAAATCAAAACATCTAGATGTAATCCAAACATCTAGAGGTAAAGCCTAACAACTAGAGGTGAAGCACAACATATAGAGGTATAACCCAACATCTAGAGATAAAGACCAACATCTAAATGTAAAGCAAAACATCTAGATGTAAAACCCTACATCTAGAGGTAAAGTCCAATATCTAGACCTAAAGACCAACATCTAGAGGTAAAACCCAACATCTAGTGGTAAAGCCCAACGTCTGGAGGTAAAGCCCAGATTCTAGAGAGAAGCCAAAAATCCAGATGGAAAACCTAAAATCTAGAAGTAAAGCCCAACATCTACAGGTAAATCCAGATATCTAGGGGTAAAGCCCAACATCTAGAGGAAAAGCCAAATATATAGATTTAAAACCCAAAATCTAGAGGTAAAGCTCAATATCTAGACGTAAAGCCCAAAATCTAGATGAAAAGCCCAACTTCTAGATCTAAAGCCCAACATTTCGAGGTAAAGACCAATATCTAGAGGTAAAACCAAACATCTAGAGGTAAAGCCAGATATCTAGAGGTAAAGCCCAACATCTAGAGGAAAAGCAAAATATATAGATTTCAAACCCAAATTCTAGAGTTAAATCCCAACATCTAGAGGTAAATCCCAAAGTCTAGATGTAAAGCTCAACTTCCAGATTTAAAGTCAAAAATCTAAATGTAAATACCAATACCTAGAGGTAGAGCCCAAAATGTAGAGGTAAAGCCCAACATCTAGAGATAAAGCCAGATATATAGATCTAAACCCCAAAATCTAGAGGTGAAGCCCAATATTAAGATGTAAAGCCCAAAATCTAGATGTAAAGCCCAACTTCTAGATCTAAAGCCGAAAATATAGTTGTAAAGCCCAACTTCTAAATCTAAAGCCCAACATCTGGAGGAAAAGCCCAATATTTAGAGTTTAAGCGCATCATTTAGAGGTAAAGCCAGATATCTAGAGGTAAAGCCCAACGTCTGGAGGTAAAGCCCATCATCTAGTCCTACAGCCCAATGTCTGCAGGTAAAGCCCAACTTACAGAGGTGAAGGCAAACATCTAGATGTAAAACCCCAAATCTAGATGTAAAACCCAACATCTAGAGGAAAAGCCAAATATATATATATTTAAAACCCAAAATCTAGAGGTAAAGCCCAACATCTAGAGGTAAAGCCAGATATCTAGAGGTAAAGCCCAACGTCTGGAGGTAAAGCCCATCATCTAGTCCTACAGCCCAATGTCTGCAGGTAAAGCCCAACTTACAGAGGTGAAGGCAAACATCCAAATGTAAAACCCAAAATCTAGAGGAAAAGCCAAATATATAGATTTAAAACCCAAAATCTAGAGGTAAAGCCCAATATCAAGACGTAAAGCCCAAAATCTAGATGTAAAGCACAACTTCTAGATCTAACGCCCAAAATCTAGAGGTAAAGACCAATATCTAGAGGTAAAACCCAACATCTAGAGGTAAAGCCAGATATCTAGAGGTAAAGCCCAACATCTAGAGGAAAAGTAAAATATATAGATTTCAAACCCAAATTCTAGAGTTCAATCCCAACATCTAGAGGTAAAGCCCAACTTCCAGAGTTAAAGTCCAAAATCTAGAGGTAAACACCAATACCTAAAGTTAGAGCCCAAAATCTAGAGATAAAGCCCAACATCTAGAGATAAAGCCAGATATATAGATTTAAAATCCAAAATCTGGAGGTAAAGCCCAACATCTAGAGCTAAAGCCCCAAATCTAGATGTAAAGCCCAATTGCTAGATCTAAAGCCAAATACTCTAGAGGTAAAGCCCAACATGTAGAGCTAAAGACTAAGATCTAGAGGTGAATTCCAATATCTAGTGTTAAAGGCCGACACCGACAGTTAAAGTCAAACATCTAGATGTAAAACCCAACTTCTAGAGGTAAAGCAGAATATCTAGAGTTAAAGCGCATCCTTTCGAGTAAAGCCCAAAATCTAGAGTTAAAGCCCAACATCTAGAGGGAAAGCCCAGAATCTAGATGTAAAACCTAACATCTAGAGGTGAATTCCAAAATCAAGTGTTAAGGCCTGACATCTACAGTTAAATCCAACCATATAGATATAACCCCCAACTTCTAGAGGTAAGGCCCAAAATCTAGAGGTAAAGCCCAACAGCTAGAGTTAAAGCCGAAGGTATTGAGGTAAAGCCCAAAGTCTAGAGTTAAAGCCCAACTTCTAGAGGTAAAGCTCAACATCTAGACGTATAGCCAGATATCTGACGGTAAAGCCCAACATCTAGAGGAAAAGCCAAATATATAGATTTAAAACCCAAAATCTAGAGGTAAAGACCAATATCTAGAGGTAAAACCCAACATCTAGAGGTAAAGCCAGATATCTAGAGGTAAAGCCCAACATCTAGAGGAAAAGCAAAATATATAGATTTCAAACCCAAATTCTAGAGTTCAATCCCAACATCTAGAGGTAAAGCCCAACTTCCAGAGTTAAAGTCCAAAATCTAGAGGTAAACACCAATACCTAGAGTTAGAGCCCAAAATCTAGAGATAAAGTCCAACATCTAGAGATAAAGCCAGATATATAGATTTAAAATCCAAAATCTGGAGGTAAAGCCCAACATCTAGAGGTAAAGCCCCAAATCTAGATGTAAAGCCCAATTGCTAGATCTAAAGCCAAATACTCTAGAGGTAAAGCCCAACATGTAGAGGTAAAGACTAAGATCTAGAGGTGAATTCCAATATCTAGTGTTAAAGGCCGACACCTACAGTTAAAACCAAGCATCTAGATGTAAAACCCAACTTCTAGAGGTAAAGCCGAATATCTAGAGTTAAAGCGCATCCTTTAGAGTAAAGCCCAAAATCTAGAGTTAAAGCCCAACATCTAGAGGGAAAGCCCAGAATCTAGATGTAAAGCCTAACATCTAGAGGTGAATTCCAAAATCAAGTGTTAAGGCCTGACATCTACAGTTAAATCCAACCATATAGATATAACCCCCAACTTCTAGAGGTAAGGCCCAAAATCTAGAGGGAAAGCCCAACAGCTAGAGTTAAAGCCGAACGTCTTGAGGTAAAGCCCAAAGTCTAGAGTTAAAGCCCAACTTCTAGAGGTAGAGCCCAACATCTAGACGTAAAGCCAGATATCTGACGGTAAAGCCCAACATCTAGAGGAAAAGCCAAATATATAGATTTAAATCCCAAAATCTAGAGATAAAGCCGAACATCTAAATGTAAAGCAAAACATTTAGATGTAATCCAAATATCTAGAGGTAAAGCCTAACATCTAGAGGTGAAGCACAACATATAGAGGTATAACCCAACATCTAGAGATAAAGACCAACATCTAAATGTAAAGCAAAACATCTAGATGTAAAACCCGACATCTAGAGGTAAAGTCCAAGAGCTAGACTTAAAGACCAGCATCTAGAGGTAAAACCCAACATCTAGAAGTAAATCCACATATCTAGAGGTAAAGCCCAACGTCTGGAGGTAAAGCCCATCATCTAGTCCTACAGCCCAATGTCTGCAGGTAAAGCCCAACTTACAGAGGTGAAGGCAAACATCTAGATGTAAAACCCCAAATCTAGAGGTAAAGCCCAACATCTAGAGGAAAAGCCAAATATATATATATTTAAAACCCAAAATCTAGAGGTAAAGCCCAACATCTAGAGGTAAAGCCAGATATCTAGGCGTAAAGGCCAACATCTAGAGGAAAAGCCAAATATATAGATTTAAAACCCAAAATCTAGAGATAAAGCCCAATATCAAGACGTAAAGCCCAAAATCTAGATGTAAAGCCCAAATTCTTGATCTAAAGCCCAAAATCTAGAAGTAAAGCCCAAATTCTAGATCTAACGCCCAAAATCTAGAGGTAAAGACCAATATCTAGAGGTAAAACCCAACATCTAGATGTAAAGCCAGATATCTAGAGGTAAAGCCCAACATCTAGAGGAAAAGCAAAATATATAGATTTCAAACCCAAATTCTAGAGTTAAATCCCAACATCTAGAGGTAAAGCCCAACTCCCAGAGTTAAAGTCCAAAATCTAGAGGTAAACACCAATACCTAGAGTTAGAGCCCAAAATCTAGAGATAAAGCCCAACATCTAGAGATAAAGCCAGATATATAGATTTAAAATCCAAAATGTGGAGTTAAAGCCCAACATCTAGAGCTAAAGCCCCAAATCTAGATGTAAAGCCCAATTGCTAGATCTAAAGACAAATACTCTAGAGGTAAAGCCCAACATGTAGAGGTAAAGACTAAGATCTAGAGGTGAATTCCAATATCTAGTGTTAAAGCCCGACACCTACAGTTAAAGCCAAACATCTAGATGTAAAACCCCAAATCTAGAGGTAAAGCCCAACATCTAGAGGAAAAGCCAAATATATATATATTTAAAACCCAAAATTTAGAGGTAAAGCCCAACATCTAGAGGTAAAGCCAGATATCTAGAGGTAAAGCCCAACGTCTGGAGGTAAAGCCCATCATCTAGTCCTACAGCCCAATGTCTGCAGGTAAAGGCCAACTTACAGAGGTGAAGGCAAACATCTGGATTTAAAACCCAAAATCTAGAGGTAAAGCCCAACATCTAGAGGTAAAGCCAGATATCTAGGGGTAAAGGCCAACATCTAGAGGAAAAGCCAAATATATAGATTTAAAACCCAAAATCTAGAGGTAAAGCCCAATATCTAGACGTAAAGCCCAAAGTCTAGATGTAAAGCCGAACTTCTAGATCTAAAGCCCAAAATCTAGATGTAAAGCCCAAATTCTAGATGTAACGCCCAAAATCTAGAGATAAAGACCAATATCTAGAGGTAAAACCCAACATCTAGATGTAAAGCCAGATATCTAGAGGTAAAGCCCAACATCTAGAGGAAAAGCAAAATATATAGATTTCAAACCCAAATTCTAGAGTTAAATCCCAACATCTAGAGGTAAAGCCCAACTCCCAGAGTTAAAGTCCAAAATCTAGAGGTAAACACCAATACCTAGAGTTAGAGCCCAAAATCTAGAGATAAAGCCCAACATCTAGAGATAAAGCCAGATATATAGATTTAAAATCCAAAATGTGGAGTTAAAGCCCAACATCTAGAGCTAAAGCCCCAAATCTAGATGTAAAGCCCAATTGCTAGATCTAAAGACAAATACTCTAGAGGTAAAGCCCAACATGTAGAGGTAAAGACTAAGATCTAGAGGTGAATTCCAATATCTAGTGTTAAAGCCCGACACCTACAGTTAAAGCCAAACATCTAGATGTAAAACCCCAAATCTAGAGGTAAAGCCCAACATCTAGAGGAAAAGCCAAATATATATATATTTAAAACCCAAAATTTAGAGGTAAAGCCCAACATCTAGAGGTAAAGCCAGATATCTAGAGGTAAAGCCCAACGTCTGGAGGTAAAGCCCATCATCTAGTCCTACAGCCCAATGTCTGCAGGTAAAGCCCAACTTACAGAGGTGAAGGCAAACATCCAAATGTAAAACCCAAAAACTAGAGGTAAAGCCCAACATCTAGAGGAAAAGCCAAATATATAGATTTAAAACCCAAAATCTAGAGGTAAAGCCCAATATCTAGACCTAAAGCCCAATATCTAGACGTAAAGCCCAAAATCTAGATGTAAAGCCCAACTTCTTGATCTAAAGCCCAAAATCTAGATGTAAAGCCCAAATTCTATATCTAACGCCCAAAATCTAGAGATAAAGACCAATATCTAGAGGTAAAACCCAACATCTAGAGGTAAAGCCAGATATATAGATCTAAACCCCAAAATCTAGAGGTGAAGCCCAATATCTAGACGTAAAGACCAAAATCTCGATGTAAAGACCAAATTCTAGACCTAAAGCCCAAAATCTAGATGTAAAGCCCAACTTCTAAATCTAAAGCCCAACATCTGGAGGTAAAGCCCAATATTTAGAATTTAAGCGCATCATTTAGAGGTAAAGCCCAAAATCTAGATGTAAAGCACAACTTCTAGAGGTAAAGCCCATCATCTAGTCCTACAGCCCAATGTCTGCAGGTAAAGCCCAACTTACAGAGGTGAAGGCAAACATCTAGATGTAAAACCGAAAATCTAGAGGTAAAGCCCAACATCTAGACGTAAAGCCCAAAATCTAGATGTAAAGCCCAGCTTCTAGATCTAAAGCCCCAAATCTAGATGTAAAGCCCAAATTCTAGCTCTAACGCCCAAAATCTAGAGATAAAGACCAATATCTAGAGGTAAAACCCAACATCTAGAGGTAAAGCCAGGTATCTAGATGTAAAGCCCAACATCTAGAGGTAAAACCCAACTTCCAGAGTTAAAGTCCAAAATCTAGAGGTAAACACCAATACCTAAAGTTAGAGCCCAAAATCTAGAGATAAAGTCCAACATCTAGAGATAAAGTCAGATATATAGATTTAAAATCCAAAATCTGGAGGTAAAGCCCAACATCTAGAGCTAAAGCCCCAAATCTAGATGTAAAGCCCAATTGCTAGATCTAAAGCCAAATACTCTAGAGGTAAAGCCCAACATGTAGAGGTAAAGACTAAGATCTAGAGGTGAATTCCAATATCTAGTGTTAAAGGCCGACACCGACAGTTAAAGCCAAACATCTAGATGTAAAACCCAACTTCTAGAGGTAAAGCCGAATATCTAGAGTTAAAGCGCATCCTTTCGAGTAAAGCCCAAAATCTAGAGTTAAAGCCCAACATCTAGAGGGAAAGCCCAGAATCTAGATGTAAAGCCTAACATCTAGAGGTGAATTCCAAAATCAAGTGTTAAGGCCTGACATCTACAGTTAAACCCAACCATATAGGTATAACCCCCAACTTCTAGAGGTAAGGCCCAAAATCTAGAGGTAAAGCCCAACAGCTAGAGTTAAAGCCGAACGTCTTGAGGTAAAGCCCAAAGTCTAGAGTTAAAGCCCAACTTCTAGAGGTAAAGCCCAACATCTAGACGTAAAGCCAGATATCTGACGGTAAAGACCAACATCTAGAGGAAAAGCCAAATATATAGATTTAAAACCCAAAATCTAGAGATAAAGCCGAACATCTAAATGTAAAGCAAAACATCTAGATGTAATCCAAACATCTAGAGGTAAAGCCTAACATCTAGAGGTGAAGCACAACATATAGAGGTATAGCCCAACATCTAGAGATAAAGACCAACATCTAAATGTAAAGCAAAACATCTAGATGTAAAACCCTACATCTAGAGGTAAAGTCCAATATCTAGACCTAAAGACCAACATCTAGAGGTAAAACCCAACATCTAGAGGTAAAGCCCAACGTCTGGAGGGAAAGCCCAGATTCTAGAGGGAAGCCAAAAATCCAGATGGAAAACTCAAAATCTAGAGGTAAAGCCCAACATCTACAGGTAAATCCAGATATCTAGGGGTAAAGCCCAACATCTAGAGGAAAAGACAAATATATAGATATAAACCCCAAAATCTAGAGGTAAAGCCCAATATCTAGACTTAAAGATCAAAATCTAGATATAAAGCCCAACTTCTAGATCTAAAGCCCAAAATATAGATGTAAAGCCTAACTTCTAAATCTAAAGCCCAACATCTAGAGGTAAAGCCCAATATTTAGAGTTTAAGCGCATCATTTAGAGGTAAAGCCCAAAATCTAGAGGTAAATCCCAACATCTAGAGGTAAAGCCAGATATCAAGAGGTAAAGCCCAACGTCTGGAGGTAAAGCCCATCATCTAGTCCTACAGCCCAATGTCTGCAGGTAAAGCCCAACTTACAGAGGTGAAGGCAAACATCCAAATGTAAAACCCAAAATCTAGAGGTAAAGCCCAACATCTAGAGGAAAAGCCAAATATATAGATTTAAAACCCAAAATCTAGAGTTAAATCCCAACATCTAGAGGTAAATCCCAAAGTCTAGATGTAAAGCTCAACTTCCAGATTTAAAGTCAAAAAATCTAAATGTAAATACCAATACCTAGAGTTAGAGCCCAACATCTAGAGATAAAGCCCAACATCTAGAGATAAAGCCAGATATATATATTTAAAATCCAAAATCTGGAGGTAAAGCCCAACATCTAGAGCTAAAGCCCCAAATCTAGATGTAAAGCCCAATCGCTACATCTAAAGCCAAATACTCTAGAGGTAAAGCCCAACATGTAGAGGTAAAGACTAAGATCTAGAGGTGAATTCCAATATCTAGTGTTAAAGGCCGACACCTACAGTTAAAGCCAAACATCTAGATGTAAAACCCAACTTCTAGAGGTAAAGCCAAATATCTAGAGTTAAAGCGCATCCTTTAGAGTAAAGCCCAAAATCTAGAGTTAAAGCCCAACATCTAGAGGGAAAGCCCAGAATCTAGATGTAAAGCCTAACATCTAGAGGTGAATTCCAAAATCAAGTGTTAAGGCCTGACATCTACAGTTAAATCCAACCATATAGATATAACCCCCAACTTCTAGAGGTAAAGCCCAACAGCTAGAGTTAAAGCCGAACGTCTTGAGGTAAAGTCCAAAGTCTAGAGGTAAAGCCCAACTTCTAGAGGTAAAGCCCAACTTCTAGAGGTAAAGCCCAACATCTAGACGTAAAGCCCAAAATCTAGAGGTAAAGCCCAACTTCTAGAGGTAAAGCCCAACATCTAGACGTAAAGCCAGATATCTGACGGTAAAGCCCAACATCTAGAGGAAAAGCCAAATATATAGATTTAAAACCCAAAATCTAGAGATAAAGCCGAACATCTAAATGTAAAGCAAAACATCTAGATGTAATCCAAACATCTAGAGGCAAAGCCTAACATCTAGAGGTGAAGCACAACATATAGAGGTATAACCCAACATCTAGAGATAAAGACCAACATCTAAATGTAAAGCAAAACATCTAGATGTAAAACCCTACATCTAGAGGTAAAGTCCAATAGCTAGACCTAAAGATGAACATCAAGAGGTAAAACCCAACATCTAGTGGTAAAGCCCAACGTCTGGAGGTAAAGCCCAGATTCTAGAGAGAAGCCAAAAATCCAGATGGAAAACTCAAAATCTAGAGGTAAAGCCCAACATCTAGAGGAAAAGACAAATATATAGATTTAAAACCCAAAATCTAGAGGTGAAGCCCAATATCTAGACGTAAAGCCCAAAATCTAGATATAAAGCCCAACTTCTTGCTCTAAAGCACAAAATCTAGATGTAAAGCCCAACACCTGGAGGTAAATCCCAAAATCTAGATATAAAGAACCACCTCTAGATATAAAGCCCTACACCTAGAGATAAATCCAAACTTCTAGAAGTAAAGCCTAACATCTAGATGTAAAACCCCACATCTAGAGTTAAAGCAAAATATTAGAGTAAAAGCGCATCGTCTAGAGTTAAAGCCCAACATCTAGAGGTAAAGCCAACATCTAGTCGTAAAGTCCAATGTCTGCAGGTAAAGCCAAAATTAGAGAGGTAAAGCCAAACATCTAGATGTAAAGCCAAACAACTAGAGGTAAAGCCTAACATCTAGAGGAACAGACCAATATATAGATTTAAAACCCAAAATCTAGAGATAAAGACCAACATCTAAATGTAAAGCAAAACATCTCGATTTAAAACCCTACATCTAGAGGTAATGTCCATTATCTAGACTAAAAGACCAACATCTAGAGGTAAAACCCAACATCTAGAGGTAAGGCCCAACGTCTGGAGGTAAAGCCCAGATTCTAGAGAGAAGCCAAAAATCCAGATGGAAAACCCAAAATCTAGAGGTAAAGCTCAACATCTAGAGGTAAAGCCAGATATCTAGGGGTAAAGCCCAACATCTAGAGGAAAAGCCAAATATATAAATTTAAAACCCAAAATCTAGAGGTAAAGCCCAATATCTAGACATAAAGCCCAAAATCTAGATGTAAAGCCCAAATTCTAGATCTAAAGCCCAAAATCTAGATGTAAAGCCCAAATTCTAGATCTAACATCCAAAATCTAGAGGTAAAGACCAATAGCTAGAGGTAAAACCCAACATCTAGAGGTAAAGCCAGATATCTAGAGGTAAAGCCCAACGTCTGGAGGTAAAGCCCATCATCTAGTCCTACAGCCCAATGTCTGCAGGTAAAGCCCAACTTACAGAGGTGAAGGCAAACATCTAGATGTAAAACCCCAAATCTAGAGGTAAAGCCCAACATCTAGAGGAAAAGCCAAATATATATATATTTAAAACCCAAAATCTAGAGGTAAAGACCAATATCTAGAGGTAAAGCCAGATATCTAGGGGTAAAGCCCAACATCTAGAGGAAAAGCAAAATATATAGATTTCAAACCCAAATTCTAGAGTTCAATCCCAATATCTAGAGGTAAAGCCCAAAGTCTAGATGTAAAGCTCAACTTCCAGATTTAAAGTCAAAAATCTAAATGTAAATACCAATACCTAGAGGTAGAGCCCAAAATGTAGAGGGAAAGCCCAAAATCTAGAGATAAAGCCAGATTTATAGATCTAAACCCCAAAATCTAGAAGTGAAGCCCAATATCTAGACGTAAAGCCCAAAATCTAGATGTAAAGCCCAACTTCTAGATCTAAAGCCCAAAATATAGATGTAAAGCCCAACATCTAGAGGTAAAGCCCAATATTTAGAGTTTAAGCGCATCATTTAGAGGTAAAGCCCAAAATCTAGATGTAAAGCTCAACTTCTAGAGGTAAAGCCCAACATCTAGAGGAAAAGCCAAATATATAGATTTAAAACCAAAAATCTAGAGGTAAAGCCCAATATCTAGACGTTAAGCCCAAAATCTAGATGTAAAGCCCAACTTCTTGATCTAAAGCCCAAAATCTAGATGTAAAGCCCAAATTCTAGATCGAACGCCCAAAATACAGAGATAAAGACCAATATCTAGAGGTAAAACCCAACATCTAGAGGTAAAGCCAGATATCTAGAGGTAAAGCCCAACATCTAGAGGAAAAGCAAAATATATAATTTCAAACCCAAATTCTAGAGTTCAATCCAAACATCTAGAGGTAAAGCCCAAAGTCTAGATGTAAAGCTCAACTTCCAGATTTAAAGTCAAAAATCTAAATGTAAATACCAATACCTAGAGGTAGAGCCCAAAATGTAGAGGTAAAGCCCAACATCTAGAGATAAAGCCAGATATATAGATCTAAACCCCAAAATCTAGAGGTGAAGCTCAATATCTAGACGTAAAGACCAAAATCTAGATGTAAAGCCCAACTTCTAGATCTAAAGCCCAAAATCTAGATGTAAAGCCCAACTTCTAAATCTAAAGCCCAATATCTAGAGGTAAAGCCCAATATTTAGAATTTAAGCGCATCATTTAGAGGTAAAGCCCAAAATCTAGATGTAAAGCCCAACTTCTAGAGGTAAAGCCCATCATCTAGTCCTACAGCCCAATGTCTGCAGGTAAAGCCCAACTTACAGAGGTAAAGGCAAACATCTAGATGTAAACCCCAATATCTAGAGGTAAAGCCCAACATCTAGAGGAAAAGCCAAATATATAGATTTAAAACTCAAAATATAGAGGTAAAGCCCAACATCTAGGGGAAAAGCCAAATATATAGATATAAACCTCAAAATCTAGAGGTAAAGCCCAATATCTAGACGTAAAGCCCAAAATCTAGATGTAAAGCACAACTTCTAATCTAAAGCCCAACATATAGATGTAAAGACCAATATCTAGAGGTAAAACCCAACATCTAGAGTTAAAGCCAGATATCTAGAGGTAAAGCCCAACGTCTGGAGGTAAAGCCCATCATCTAGTCCTACAGCCCAATGTCTGCATTTAAGCCCAACTTACGGAGGTGAAGGCAAAGATCTAGATGTAAAACCCCAAATCTATAGGTAAAGCGCAACAACTAGAGGAAAAGCCAAATATATAAATATTTAAAACCCAAAATCTAGAGGTAAAGCCCAACATCTAGAGGTAAAGCCAGATATCTAGAGGTAAAGCCCAACGTCTGGAAGTAAAGCCCATCATCTAGTCCTATAGCCCAATGTCTGCAGGTAAAGCCCAACTTACAGAAGTGAAGGCAAACATCCAAATGTAAAACCCAAAATCTAGAGGTAAAGCCCAACATCTAGAGGAAAAGCCAAATATATAGATTTAAAACCCAAAATCTAGAGGTAAAGCCCAATATTTAGACGTAAAGCCCAAAATCTAGATGTAAAGCCCAACTTCTAGATCTAAAGCCCAAAATCTAGATGTAAAGCCCAAATTCTAGATCTAACACCCAAAATCTAGAGGTAAAGACCAATATCTAGAGGTAAAACCCAACATCTAGAGGTAAAGCCAGATATCTAGAGGTAAAGCCCAACGTCTGGAGGTAAAGCCCATCATCTAGTCCTACAGCCCAATGTCTGCAGGTAAAGCCCAACTTACAGAGGTGAAGGCAAACATCTAGATGTAAAACCCCAAATCTAGAGGTAAAGCCCAACATCTAGAGGAAAAGCCAAATATATATATATTTAAAACCCAAAATCTAGAGGTAAAGCCCAACATCTAGAGGTAAAGCCAGATATCTAGGGGTAAAGCCCAACATCTAGTGGAAAAGCCTAATATATAGATTTAAAAACCAAAATCTAGAGGTAAAGCCCAACATTTAGACGTAAAGCCCAAAATCTAGATGTAAAGCCCAACTTCTTGATCTAAAGCCCAAAATCTAGATGTAAAGCCCAAATTCTAAAACGAACGCCCAAAATCTAGAGATAAAGACCAATATCTAGAGGTAAAACCCAACATCTAGAGGTAAAGCCAGATATCTAGAGGTAAAGCCCAACATCTAGAGGAAAAGCAAAATATATAGATTTCAAACCCAAATTCTAGAGTTCAATCCCAACATCTAGAGGTAAATCCCAAAGTCTAGATGTAAAGCTCAACTTCCAGATTTAAAGTCAAAAATCTAAATGTAAATACCAATACCTAGAGGTAGAGCCCAAAATGTAGAGGTAAAGCCCAACATCTAGAGATAAAGCCAGATATATAGATCTAAAGCCCAAAATCTAGAGGTGAAGCCCAATATCCAGACGTAAAGCCCAAATTCTAGATGTAAAGCCCAACTTCTAGAGGTAAAGCCCATCATCTAGATGTAAAGCCCAACTTCTAAATCTAAAGCCCAACATCTAGAGGTAAAGCCCAATATTTAGAATTTAAGCGCATCATTTAGAGGTAAAGCCCAAAATCTAGATGTAAAGCCCAACTTCTAGAGGTAAAGCCCATCATCTAGTCCTACAGCCCAATGTCTGCAGGTAAAGCCCAACTTACAGAGGTGAAGGCAAACATCTAGATGTAAAACCCAAAATCTAGAGGTAAAGCCCAACATCTAGACGTAAAGCCCAGCTTCTAGATCTAAAGCCCCAAATCTAGATGTAAAGCCCAAATTCTAGCTCTAACGCCCAAAATCTAGAGATAAAGACCAATATCTAGAGGTAAAACCCAACATATAGAGGTAAAGCCCGGTATCTAGATGTAAAGCCCAACATCTAGAGGTAAAACCCAACTTCCAGAGTTAAAGTCCAAACTCTAGAGGTAAACACCAATACCTAGAGTTAGAGCCCAAAATCTAGAGATAAAGTCCAACATCTAGAGATAAAGCCAGATATATAGATTTAAAATCCAAAATCTGGAGGTAAAGCCCAACATCTAGAGCTAAAGCCCCAAATCTAGATGTAAAGCCCAATTTCTAGATCTAAAGCCGAATAACCTAGAGGTAAAGCCCAACATATAGAGGGAAAGACTAAGATCTAGAGGTGAATTCCAATATCTAGTGTTAAAACTGACACCTACAGTTAAAGTCAAACATCTAGATGTAAACCCCAACTTCTAGAGGTAAAGCCGAATATCTAGAGTTAAAGCGCATCCTTTCGAGTAAAGCCCAAAATCTAGAGTTAAAGCCCAACATCTAGAGGGAAAGCCCAGAATCTAGATGTAAAGCCTAACATCTAGAGGTGAATTCCAAAATCAAGTGTTAAGGCCTGACATCTACAGTTAAATCCAACCATATAGATATAACCCCCAACTTCTAGAGGTAAGGCCCAAAATCTAGAGGTAAAGCCCAACAGCTAGAGTTAAAGCCGAACGTCTTGAGGTAAAGCCCAAAGTCTAGAGTTAAAGCCCAACTTCTAGAGGTAAAGCCCAACATCTAGACGTAAAGCCAGATATCTGACGGTAAAGCCCAACATCTAGAGGAAAAGCCAAATATATAGATTTAAAACCCAAAATCTAGAGATAAAGCCGAACATCTAAATGTAAAGCAAAACATCTAGATGTAATCCAAACATCTAGAGGCAAAGCCTAACATCTAGAGGTGAAGCACAACATATAGAGGTATAACCCAACATCTAGAGATAAAGACCAACATCTAAATGTAAAGCAAAACATCTAGATGTAAAACCCTACATCTAGAGGTAAAGTCCAATAGCTAGACCTAAAGACCAACATCAAGAGGTAAAACCCAACATCTAGTGGTAAAGCCCAACTTCTGGAGGTAAAGCCCAGATTCTAGAGAGAAGCCAAAAATCCAGATGGAAAACTCAAAATTTAGAGGTAAAGCCCAACATCTAGAGGAAAAGACAAATATATAGATTTAAAACCCAAAATCTAGAGGTGAAGCCCAATATCTAGACGTAAAGCCCAAAATCTAGATATAAAGCCCAACTTCTTGCTCTAAAGCCCAAAATCTAGATGTGAAGCCCAACACCTGGAGGTAAATCCCAAAATCTAGATATAAAGAACCACCTCTAGATATAAAGCCCTACATCTAGAGATAAATCCCAACTTCTAGAAGTAAAGCCTAACATCTAGATGTAAAACCCCACATCTAGAGTTAAAGCCCAATATTAGAGTAAAAGCGCATCGTCTAGAGTTAAAGCCCAACATCTAGAGGCAAAGCCCAACATCTTGAGGTAAAGCCCAATGTCTGCAGGTAAAGCCAAAATTAGAGAGGTAAAGCCAAACATCTAGATGTAAAGCCAAACATCTAGAGGTAAAGCCTAACATCTAGAGGAACAGCCCAATATATAGATTTAAAACCAAAAATCTAGAGGTAAAGCCCAATATCTAGACGTTAAGCCCAAAATCTAGAGGTAAAGCCCAACTTCTTGATCTAAAGCCCAAAATCTAGATGTAAAGCCCAAATTCTAGATCGAACGCCCAAAATCCAGAGATAAAGACCAATATCTAGAGGTAAAACCCAACATCTAGAGGTAAAGCCAGATATCTAGAGGTAAAGCCCAACATCTAGAGGAAAAGCAAAATATATAGATTTCAAACCCAAATTCTGAGTTAAATCCCAACATCTAAAGGTAAAGCCCAAAGTCTAGATGTAAAGCCCAAATTCTAGATGTAAAGCTCAACTTCCAGATTTAAAGTCAAAAATCTAAATGTAAATACCAATACCTAGATGTAGAGCCCAAAATGTAGAGGTAAAGCCCAACATCTAGAGATAAAGCCAGATATATAGATCTAAACCCCAAAATCTAGAGGTGAAGCCCAATATCTAGACGTAAAGACCAAAATCTAGATGTAAAGACCAAATTCTAGATCTAAAGCCCAAAATCTAGATGTAAAGCCCAACTTCTAAATCTAAAGCCCAACATCTAGAGGTAAAGCCCAATGTTTAGAATTTAAGCGCATCATTTAGAGGTAAAGCCCAAAATCTAGAGGTAAAGCCCAACTTCTAGAGGTAAAGCCCATCATCTAGTCCTACAGCCCAATGTCTGCAGGTAAAGCCCAACTTACAGAGGTGAAGGCAAACATCTAGATGTAAAACCCAAAATCTAGAGGTAAAGCCCAAAATCTAGATGTAAAGCCCAGCTTCTAAATCTAAAGCCCAAAATCTAGATGTAAAGCCCAAATTCTAGCTCTAACGCCCAAAATCTAGAGATAAAGACCAATATCTAGAGGTAAAACCCAACATCTAGAGGTAAAGCCCGATATCTAGATGTAAAGCCCAACATCTAGAGGTAAAACCCAACTTCCTTAGTTAAAGTCCAAAATCTAGAGGTAAACACCAATACCTAGAGTTAGAGCCCAAAATCTAGAGATAAAGTCCAACATCTAGAGATAAAGCCAGATATATAGATTTAAAATCCAAAATCTGGAGGTAAAGCCCAACATCTAGAGCTAAAGCCCCAAATCTAGATGTAAAGCCCAATTTCTAGATCTAAAGCCGAATAACCTAGAGGTAAAGCCCAACATATAGAGGGAAAGACTAAGATCTAGAGGTGAATTCCAATATCTAGTGTTAAAACCCGACACCTACAGTTAAAGTCAAACATCTAGATGTAAACCCCAACTTCTAGAGGTAAAGCCGAATATCTAGAGTTAAAGCGCATCCTTTCGAGTAAAGCCCAAAATCTAGAGTTAAAGCCCAACATCTAGAGGGAAAGCCCAGAATCTAGATGTAAAGCCTAACATCTAGAGGTGAATTCCAAAATCAAGTGTTAAGGCCTGACATCTACAGTTAAATCCAACCATATAGATATAACCCCCAACTTCTAGAGGTAAGGCCCAAAATCTAGAGGTAAAGCCCAACAGCTAGAGTTAAAACCGAACGTCTTGAGGTAAAGCCCAAAGTCTAGAGTTAAAGCCCAACTTCTAGAGGTAAAGCCCAACATCTAGACGTAAAGCCAGATATCTGCCGGTAAAGCCCAACATCTAGAGGAAAAGCCAAATATATAGATTTAAAACCCAAAATCTAGAGATAAAGCCGAACATCTAAATGTAAAGCAAAACATCTAGATGTAATCCAAACATCTAGAGGCAAAGCCTAACATCTAGAGGTGAAGCACAACATATAGAGGTATAACCCAACATCTAGAGATAAAGACCAACATCTAAATGTAAAGCAAAACATCTAGATGTAAAACCCTACATCTAGAGGTAAAGTCCAATAGCTAGACCTAAAGATGAACATCAAGAGGTAAAACCCAACATCTAGTGGTAAAGCCCAACTTCTGGAGGTAAAGCCCAGATTCTAGAGAGAAGCCAAAAATCCAGATGGAAAACTCAAAATTTAGAGGTAAAGCCCAACATCTAGAGGAAAAGACAAATATATAGATTTAAAACCCAAAATCTAGAGGTGAAGCCCAATATCTAGACGTAAAGCCCAAAATCTAGATATAAAGCCCAACTTCTTGCTCTAAAGCCCAAAATCTAGATGTAAAGCCCAACACCTGGAGGTAAATCCCAAAATCTAGATATAAAGAACCACCTCTAGATATAAAGCCCTACATCTAGAGATAAATCCCAACTTCTAGAAGTAAAGCCTAACATCTAGATGTAAAACCCCTCATCTAGAGTTAAAGCCCAATATTAGAGTAAAAGCGCATCATCTAGAGTTAAAGCCCAACATCTAGAGTTAAAGCCCAACATCTAGTCGTAAAGCCCAATGTCTGCAGGTAAAGCCAAAATTAGAGAGGTAAAGCCAAACATCTAGATGTAAAGCCAAACATCTAGAGGTAAAGCCTAACATCTAGAGGAACAGCCCAATATATAGATTTAAAAACCAAAATCTAGAGGTAAAGCCCAATATCTAGACGTTAAGCCCAAAATCTAGAGGTAAAGCCCAACTTCTTGATCTAAAGCCCAAAATCTAGATGTAAAGCCCAAATTCTAGATCGAACGCCCAAAATCCAGAGATAAAGACCAATATCTAGAGGTAAAACCCAACATCTAGAGGTAAAGCCAGATATCTAGAGGTAAAGCCCAACATCTAGAGGAAAAGCAAAATATATAGATTTCAAACCCAAATTCTAGAGTTCAATCCCAACATCTAGAGGTAAATCCCAAAGTCTAGATGTAAAGCTCAACTTCCAGATTTAAAGACAAAAATCTAAATATAAATACCAATACCTAGAGGTAGAGCCCAAAATGTAGAGGTAAAGCCCAACATCTAGAGATAAAGCCAGATATATAGATCTAAACCCCAAAATCTAGAGGTGAAGCCCAATATCTAGACGTAAAGCCCAAAATCTAGATGTAAAGCCCAACTTCTTGCTCTAAAGCCCAAAATCTAGATGTAAAGCCCAACACCTGGAGGTAAATCCCAAAATCTAGATATAAAGAACCACCTCTAGATATAAAGCCCTACATCTAGAGATAAATCCCAACTTCTAGAAGTAAAGCCTAACATCTAGATGTAAAACCCCTCATCTAGAGTTAAAGCCCAATATTAGAGTAAAAGCGCATCGTCTAGAGTTAAAGCCCAACATCTAGAGTTAAAGCCCAACATCTAGTCGTAAAGCCCAATGTCTGCAGGTAAAGCCAAAATTAGAGAGGTAAAGCCAAACATCTAGATGTAAAGCCAAACATCTAGAGGTAAAGCCTAACATCTAGAGGAACAGCCCAATATATAGATTTAAAAACCAAAATCTAGAGGTAAAGCCCAATATCTAGACGTTAAGCCCAAAATCTAGAGGTAAAGCCCAACTTCTTGATCTAAAGCCCAAAATCTAGATGTAAAGCCCAAATTCTAGATCGAACGCCCAAAATCCAGAGATAAAGACCAATATCTAGAGGTAAAACCCAACATCTAGAGGTAAAGCCAGATATCTAGAGGTAAAGCCCAACATCTAGAGGAAAAGCAAAATATATAGATTTCAAACCCAAATTCTAGAGTTCAATCCCAACATCTAGAGGTAAATCCCAAAGTCTAGATGTAAAGCTCAACTTCCAGATTTAAAGTCAAAAATCTAAATATAAATACCAATACCTAGAGGTAGAGCCCAAAATGTAGAGGTAAAGCCCAACATCTAGAGATAAAGCCAGATATATAGATCTAAACCCCAAAATCTAGAGGTGAAGCCCAATATTTAGACGTAAAGCCCAAAATCTAGATGTAAAGCCCAACTTCTAGATCTAAAGCCCAAAATCTAGATGTAAAGCCCAACTTCTAAATCTAAAGCCCAATATCTAGAGGTAAAGCCCAATATTTAGAATTTAAGCGCATCATTTAGAGGTAAAGCCCAAAATCTAGATGTAAAGCCCAACTTCTAGAGGTAAAGCCCATCATCTAGTCCTACAGCCCAATGTCTGCAGGTAAAGCCCAACTTACAGAGGTAAAGGCAAACATCTAGATGTAAACCCCAAAATCTAGAGGTAAAGCCCAACATCTAGAGGAAAATCCAAATATATAGATTTAAAACTCAAAATATAGAGGTAAAGCCCAACATCTAGGGGAAAAGCCAAATATATAGATATAAACCTCAAAATCTAGAGGTAAAGCCCAATATCTAGAGGTAAAGCCCAAAATCTAGATGTAAAGCACAACTTCTAATCTAAAGCCCAACATCTAGAGGTAAAGACCAATATCTAGAGGTAAAACCCAACATCTAGAGGTAAAGCCCAACAACTAGAGGAAAAGCCAAATATATAAATATTTAAAACCCAAAATCTAGAGGTAAAGCCCAACATCTAGAGGTAAAGCCAGATATCTAGAGGTAAAGCCCAACGTCTGGAGGTAAAGCCCATCATCTAGTCCTACAGCCCAATGTCTGCAGGTAAAGCCCAACTTACAGAGGTGAAGGCAAACATCCAAATGTAAAACCCAAAATCTAGAGGTAAAGCCCAACATCTAGAGGAAAAGCCAAATATATAGATTTAAAACCCAAAATCTAGAGGTAAAGCCCAATATCTAGACGTAAAGCCCAAAATCTAGATGTAAAGCCCAACTTCTATATCTAAAGACCAAAATCTAGATGTAAAGCCCAAATTCTAGATCTAACACCCAAAATCTAGAGGTAAAGACCAGTATCTAGAGGTAAAACCCAACATCTAGAGGTAAAGCCAGATATCTAGTGGAAAAGCCGAACGTCTGGAGGTAAAGCCCATCATCTAGTCCTACAGCCCAATGTCTGCAGGTAAAGCCCAACTTAGAGAGGTGAAGGCAAACATCTAGATGTAAACCCCAAAATCTAGAGGTAAAGCCCAACATCTAGAGGAAAAGCCAAATATATAGATTTAAAACCCAAAATCTAGAGGTAAAGCCCAATATCAAGACGTAAAGCCCAATATCAAGACCTAAAGCCCAAAATCTAGATGAAAAGCACAACTTCTAGATCTAAAGCCCAACATCTAGAGGTAAAGACCAATAGCTAGAGGTAAAACCCAACATCTAGAGGTAAAGCCAGATATCTAGAGGTAAAGCCCAACGTCTGGAGGTAAAGCCCATCATCTAGTCCTACAGCCCAATGTCTGCAGTTAAGCCCAACTTACAGAGGTGAAGGCAAACATCTAGATGTAAAACCCCAAATCTAGAGGTAAAGCCCAACATCTAGAGGAAAAGCCAAATATATATATATTTAAAACCCAAAATCTAGAGGTAAAGACCAACATCTAGAGGTAAAGCCAGATATCTAGGGGTAAAGCCCAACATCTAGAGGAAAAGCCTAATATATAGATTTAAAAACCAAAATCTAGAGGTAAAGCCCAACATCTAGACGTAAAGCCCAAAATCTAGATATAAAGCCCAGCTTCTAGATCTAAAGCCCCAAATCTAGATGTAAAGCCCAAATTCTAGCTCTAACGCCCAAAATCTAGAGATAAAGACCAATATCTAGAGGTAAAACCCAACATCTAGAGGTAAAGCCAGGTATCTAGAGGTAAAGCCCAACATCTAGAGGAAAAGCAAAATATATAGATTTCAAACCCAAATTCTGAGTTAAATCCCAACATCTAGAGGTAAAGCCCAAAGTCTAGATGTAAAGCTCAACTTCCAGATTTAAAGTCAAAAATCTAAATGTAAATACCAATACCTAGAGGTAGAGCCCAAAATGTAGACGTAAAGCCCAACATCTAGAGATAAAGCCAGATATATAGATCTAAACCCCAAAATCTAGAGGTGAAGCCAAATATCTAGACGTAAAGCCCAAAATCTAGATGTAAAGCCAAACTTCTAGATCTAAAGCCCAAAATATAGATGTAAAGCCCAACATCTAGAGGTAAAGCCCAATATTTAGAGTTTAAGCGCATCATTTAGAGGTAAAGCCCAAAATCTGGATGTAAAGCTCAACCTCTAGAGGTAAAGCCCAACATCTAGAGGAAAAGCCAAATATATAGATTTATAACCAAAAATCTAGAGGTAAAGCCCAATATCTAGACATTAAGCCCAAAATCTAGATGTAAAGCCCAACTTCTTGATCTAAAGCCCAAAATCTAGATGTAAAGCCCAAATTCTAGATCGAACGCCCAAAATACAGAGATAAAGACCAATATCTAGAGGTAAAACCCAACATCTAGAGGTAAAGCCAGATATCTAGAGGTAAAGCCCAACATCTAGAGGAAAAGCAAAATATATAAATTTCAAACCCAAATTCTAGAGTTCAATCCCAACATCTAGAGGTAAAGCCCAAAGTCTAGATGTAAAGCTCAACTTCCAGATTTAAAGTCAAAAATCTAAATGTAAATACCAATACCTAGAGGTAGAGCCCAAAATGTAGACGTAAAGCCCAACATCTAGAGATAAAGCCAGATATATAGATCTAAACCCCAAAATCTAGAGGTGAAGCCAAATATCTAGACGTAAAGCCCAAAATATAGATGTAAAGCCAAACTTCTAGATCTAAAGCCCAAAATATAGATGTAAAGCCCAACATCTAGAGGTAAAGCCCAATATTTAGAGTTTAAGCGCATCATTTAGAGGTAAAGCCCAAAATCTGGATGTAAAGCTCAACTTCTAGAGGTAAAGCCCAACATCTAGAGGAAAAGCCAAATATATAGATTTAAAACCAAAAATCTAGAGGTAAAGCCCAATATCTAGACGTTAAGCCCAAAATCTAGATGTAAAGACCAACTTCTTGATCTAAAGCCCAAAATGTAGATGTAAAGCCCAAATTCTAGATCGAACGTCCAAAATACAGAGATAAAGACCAATATCTAGAGGTAAAACCCAACATCTAGAGGTAAAGCCAGATATCTAGAGTTAAAGCCCAACATCTAGAGGAAAAGCAAAATATATAGATTTCAAACCCAAATTCTAGAGTTAAATCCCAACATCTAGATGTAAAGCCCAAAGTCTAGAGGGAAAGCCCAAATTCTAGATGTAAAGCTCAACTTCCAGATTTAAAGTCAAAAATCTAAATGTAAATACGAATACCTAGAGGTAGAGCCCAAAATGTAGAGGTAAAGCCCAACATCTAGAGATAAAGCCAGATATATAGATCTAAACCCCAAAATCTAGAGGTGAAGCCCAATATCTAGATGTAAAGACCAAAATCTAGATGTAAAGACCAAATTCTAGATCTAAAGCCAAAATCTAGTTGTAAAGCCCAACTTCTAGAGGTAAAGCCCAATATTTAGAATTTCAGCGCATCATTTAGAGGTAAAGCCCAAAATCTAGATGTAAAGCCCAACTTCTAGAGGTAAAGCCCTACATCTAGAGGTAAAGCCAGATATCTGACGGTAAAGCCCAACTTCTAGAGGTAAAGCCCAACTTCCAGAGTTAAAGTCCAAAATCTAGAGGTAAACACCAATACCTAGAGTTAGAACCCAAAATCTAGAGATACGCCAAATATATAGATTTAAAACCCAAAATCTAGAGATAAAGCCAAACATCTAAAAGTAAAGCAAAACATCTAGATGTAATCCAAACATCTAGAGGTAAAGCCTAACATCTAGAGGTGAAGCACAACATATAGAGGTATAACCCAACATCTAGAGATAAAGACCAAAATCTAAATGTAAAGCAAAACATCTAGATGTAAAACCCTACATCTAGAGGTAAAGTCCAATATCTAGACCTAAAGACCAACATCTAGAGGTAAAACCCAACATCTAGTGGTAAAGCCCAACGTCTGGAGGTAAAGCCCAGATTCTAGAGGGAAGCCAAAAATCCAGATGGAAAACCCAAATTCTAGAGGTAAAGCCCAACAGCTAGAGTTAAAGCCGAACGTCTTGAGGTAAAGCCCAAAGTCTAGAGTTAAAGCCCAACTTCTAGAGGTAAAGCCCAACTTCTTGATCTAAAGCCCAAAATCTAGATGTAAAGCCCAAATTCTAGATCGAACGCCCAAAATCCAGAGATAAAGACCAATATCTAGAGGTAAAACCCAACATCTAGAGGTAAAGCCAGATATCTAGAGGTAAAGCCCAACATCTAGAGGAAAAGCAAAATATATAGATTTCAAACCCAAATTCTAGAGTTCAATCCCAACATCTAGAGGTAAATCCCAAAGTCTAGATGTAAAGCTCAACTTCCAGATTTAAAGTCAAAAATCTAAATATAAATACCAATACCTAGAGGTAGAGCCCAAAATGTAGAGGTAAAGCCCAACATCTAGAGATAAAGCCAGATATATAGATCTAAACCCCAAAATCTAGAGGTGAAGCCCAATATTTAGACGTAAAGCCCAAAATCTAGATGTAAAGCCCAACTTCTAGATCTAAAGCCCAAAATCTAGATGTAAAGCCCAACTTCTAAATCTAAAGCCCAATATCTAGAGGTAAAGCCCAATATTTAGAATTTAAGCGCATCATTTAGAGGTAAAGCCCAAAATCTAGATGTAAAGCCCAACTTCTAGAGGTAAAGCCCATCATCTAGTCCTACAGCCCAATGTCTGCAGGTAAAGCCCAACTTACAGAGGTAAAGGCAAACATCTAGATGTAAACCCCAAAATCTAGAGGTAAAGCCCAACATCTAGAGGAAAATCCAAATATATAGATTTAAAACTCAAAATATAGAGGTAAAGCCCAACATCTAGGGGAAAAGCCAAATATATAGATATAAACCTCAAAATCTAGAGGTAAAGCCCAATATCTAGAGGTAAAGCCCAAAATCTAGATGTAAAGCACAACTTCTAATCTAAAGCCCAACATCTAGAGGTAAAGACCAATATCTAGGGGTAAAACCCAACATCTAGAGGTAAAGCCCAACAACTAGAGGAAAAGCCAAATATATAAATATTTAAAACCCAAAATCTAGAGGTAAAGCCCAACATCTAGAGGTAAAGCCAGATATCTAGAGGTAAAGCCCAACGTCTGGAGGTAAAGCCCATCATCTAGTCCTACAGCCCAATGTCTGCAGGTAAAGCCCAACTTACAGAGGTGAAGGCAAACATCCAAATGTAAAACCCAAAATCAAGAGGTAAAGCCCAACATCTAGAGGAAAAGCCAAATATATAGATTTAAAACCCAAAATCTAGAGGTAAAGCCCAATATCTAGACGTAAAGCCCAAAATCTAGATGTAAAGCCCAACTTCTATATCTAAAGACCAAAATCTAGATGTAAAGCCCAAATTCTAGATCTAACACCCAAAATCTAGAGGTAAAGACCAGTATCTAGAGGTAAAACCCAACATCTAGAGGTAAAGCCAGATATCTAGTGGAAAAGCCGAACGTCTGGAGGTAAAGCCCATCATCTAGTCCTACAGCCCAATGTCTGCAGGTAAAGCCCAACTTACAGAGGTGAAGGCAAACATCTAGATGTAAACCCCAAAATCTAGAGGTAAAGCCCAACATCTAGAGGAAAAGCCAAATATATAGATTTAAAACCCAAAATCTAGAGGTAAAGCCCAATATCAAGACGTAAAGCCCAATATCAAGACCTAAAGCCCAAAATCTAGATGAAAAGCACAACTTCTAGATCTAAAGCCCAACATCTAGAGGTAAAGACCAATAGCTAGAGGTAAAACCCAACATCTAGAGGTAAAGCCAGATATCTAGAGGTAAAGCCCAACGTCTGGAGGTAAAGCCCATCATCTAGTCCTACAGCCCAATGTCTGCAGTTAAGCCCAACTTACAGAGGTGAAGGCAAACATCTAGATGTAAAACCCCAAATCTAGAGGTAAAGCCCAACATCTAGAGGAAAAGCCAAATATATATATATTTAAAACCCAAAATCTAGAGGTAAAGACCAACATCTAGAGGTAAAGCCAGATATCTAGGGGTAAAGCCCAACATCTAGAGGAAAAGCCTAATATATAGATTTAAAAACCAAAATCTAGAGGTAAAGCCCAACATCTAGACGTAAAGCCCAAAATCTAGATATAAAGCCCAGCTTCTAGATCTAAAGCCCCAAATCTAGATGTAAAGCCCAAATTCTAGCTCTAACGCCCAAAATCTAGAGATAAAGACCAATATCTAGAGGTAAAACCCAACATCTAGAGGTAAAGCCAGGTATCTAGAGGTAAAGCCCAACATCTAGAGGAAAAGCAAAATATATAGATTTCAAACCCAAATTCTGAGTTAAATCCCAACATCTAGAGGTAAAGCCCAAAGTCTAGATGTAAAGCTCAACTTCCAGATTTAAAGTCAAAAATCTAAATGTAAATACCAATACCTAGAGGTAGAGCCCAAAATGTAGACGTAAAGCCCAACATCTAGAGATAAAGCCAGATATATAGATCTAAACCCCAAAATCTAGAGGTGAAGCCAAATATCTAGACGTAAAGCCCAAAATCTAGATGTAAAGCCAAACTTCTAGATCTAAAGCCCAAAATATAGATGTAAAGCCCAACATCTAGAGGTAAAGCCCAATATTTAGAGTTTAAGCGCATCATTTAGAGGTAAAGCCCAAAATCTGGATGTAAAGCTCAACCTCTAGAGGTAAAGCCCAACATCTAGAGGAAAAGCCAAATATATAGATTTATAACCAAAAATCTAGAGGTAAAGCCCAATATCTAGACATTAAGCCCAAAATCTAGATGTAAAGCCCAACTTCTTGATCTAAAGCCCAAAATCTAGATGTAAAGCCCAAATTCTAGATCGAACGCCCAAAATACAGAGATAAAGACCAATATCTAGAGGTAAAACCCAACATCTAGAGGTAAAGCCAGATATCTAGAGGTAAAGCCCAACATCTAGAGGAAAAGCAAAATATATAAATTTCAAACCCAAATTCTAGAGTTCAATCCCAACATCTAGAGGTAAAGCCCAAAGTCTAGATGTAAAGCTCAACTTCCAGATTTAAAGTCAAAAATCTAAATGTAAATACCAATACCTAGAGGTAGAGCCCAAAATGTAGACGTAAAGCCCAACATCTAGAGATAAAGCCAGATATATAGATCTAAACCCCAAAATCTAGAGGTGAAGCCAAATATCTAGACGTAAAGCCCAAAATATAGATGTAAAGCCAAACTTCTAGATCTAAAGCCCAAAATATAGATGTAAAGCCCAACATCTAGAGGTAAAGCCCAATATTTAGAGTTTAAGCGCATCATTTAGAGGTAAAGCCCAAAATCTGGATGTAAAGCTCAACTTCTAGAGGTAAAGCCCAACATCTAGAGGAAAAGCCAAATATATAGATTTAAAACCAAAAATCTAGAGGTAAAGCCCAATATCTAGACGTTAAGCCCAAAATCTAGATGTAAAGCCCAACTTCTTGATCTAAAGCCCAAAATCTAGATGTAAAGCCCAAATTCTAGATCGAACGCCCAAAATACAGAGATAAAGACCAATATCTAGAGGTAAAACCCAACATCTAGAGGTAAAGCCAGATATCTAGAGGTAAAGCCCAACATCTAGAGGAAAAGCAAAATATATAGATTTCAAACCCAAATTCTAGAGTTCAATCCCAACATCTAGAGGTAAATCCGAAAGTCTAGATGTAAAGCTCAACTTCCAGATTTAAAGTCAAAAATCTAAATGTAAATACCAATACCTAGAGGTAGAGCCCAAAATGTAGAGGTAAAGCTCAACATCTAGAGATAAAGCCAGATATATAGATCTAAACCCCAAAATCTAGAGGTGAAGCCCAATATCTAGACGTAAAGCCCAAAATCTAGATGTAAAGCCAAACTTCTAGATCTAAAGCCCAAAATATAGATGTAAAGCCCAACATCTAGAGGTAAAGCCCAATATTTAGAGTTTAAGCGCATCATTTAGAGGTAAAGCCCAAAATCTGGATGTAATGCTCAACTTCTAGAGGTAAAGCTCAACTTCTAGAGGTAAAGCCCAACATCTAGAGGAAAAGCCAAATATATAGATTTAAAACCAAAAATCTAGAGGTAAAGCCCAATATCTAGACGTTAAGCCCAAAATCTAGATGTAAAGACCAACTTCTTGATCTAAAGCCCAAAATGTAGATGTAAAGCCCAAATTCTAGATCGAACGTCCAAAATACAGAGATAAAGACCAATATCTAGAGGTAAAACCCAACATCTAGAGGTAAAGCCAGATATCTAGAGTTAAAGCCCAACATCTAGAGGAAAAGCAAAATATATAGATTTCAAACCCAAATTCTAGAGTTAAATCCCAACATCTAGATGTAAAGCCCAAAGTCTAGAGGGAAAGCCCAAATTCTAGATGTAAAGCTCAACTTCCAGATTTAAAGTCAAAAATCTAAATGTAAATACGAATACCTAGAGGTAGAGCCCAAAATGTAGAGGTAAAGCCCAACATCTAGAGATAAAGCCAGATATATAGATCTAAACCCCAAAATCTAGAGGTGAAGCCCAATATCTAGATGTAAAGACCAAAATCTAGATGTAAAGACCAAATTCTAGATCTAAAGCCAAAATCTAGTTGTAAAGCCCAACTTCTAGAGGTAAAGCCCAATATTTAGAATTTCAGCGCATCATTTAGAGGTAAAGCCCAAAATCTAGATGTAAAGCCCAACTTCTAGAGGTAAAGCCCTACATCTAGAGGTAAAGCCAGATATCTGACGGTAAAGCCCAACTTCTAGAGGTAAAGCCCAACTTCCAGAGTTAAAGTCCAAAATCTAGAGGTAAACACCAATACCTAGAGTTAGAACCCAAAATCTAGAGATACGCCAAATATATAGATTTAAAACCCAAAATCTAGAGATAAAGCCAAACATCTAAAAGTAAAGCAAAACATCTAGATGTAATCCAAACATCTAGAGGTAAAGCCTAACATCTAGAGGTGAAGCACAACATATAGAGGTATAACCCAACATCTAGAGATAAAGACCAAAATCTAAATGTAAAGCAAAACATCTAGATGTAAAACCCTACATCTAGAGGTAAAGTCCAATATCTAGACCTAAAGACCAACATCTAGAGGTAAAACCCAACATCTAGTGGTAAAGCCCAACGTCTGGAGGTAAAGCCCAGATTCTAGAGGGAAGCCAAAAATCCAGATGGAAAACCCAAATTCTAGAGGTAAAGCCCAACAGCTAGAGTTAAAGCCGAACGTCTTGAGGTAAAGCCCAAAGTCTAGAGTTAAAGCCCAACTTCTAGAGGTAAAGCCCAACATCTAGACGTAAAGCCAGATATCTAGACGTAAAGCCCAAAATCTAGATGAAAATTCCAACTTCTAGATCTAAAGCCCAACACCTAGAGGTAAAGACCAATATCTAGAGGTAAAACCCAACATCTACAGGTAAAGCAAGATATCTAGAGGTAAAGCCCAACGTCTGGAGGTAAAGCCCATCATCTAGTCCTACAGCCCAATGTCTGCAGTTAAGCCCAACTTACAGGGGTGAAGGCAAATATCTAGATGTAAAACCCCAAATCTAGAGGTAAAGCCCAACATCTAGAGGTAAATCCCAAAGTCTAGATGTAAAGCTCAACTTCCAGATTTAAAGTCAAATAATCTAAATGTAAATACCAATACCTAGAGTTAGAGCCCAACATCTAGAGATAAAGCCCAACATCTAGAGATAAAGCCAGATATATAGATTTAAAATCCAAAATATGGAGGTAAAGCCCAACATCTAGAGCTAAAGCCCCTAATCTAGATGTAAAGCCCAATTGCTAGATCTAAAGCCAAATACTCTAGAGGTAAAGCCCAACATGTAGAGGTAAAGACTAAGATCTAGAGGTGAATTCCAATATCTAGTGTTAAAGCCCGACACCTACAGTGAAAGCCAAACATCTAGATGTACAACCCAACTTCTAGAGGTAAAGCCGAATATCTAGAGTTAAAGCGCATCCTTTAGAGTAAAGCCCAAAATCTAGAGTTAAAGCCCTACATCTAGAGGGAAAGCCCAGAATCTAGATGTAAAGCCTAACATCTAGAGGTGAATTCCAAAATCAAGTGTTAAGGCCTGACATCTACAGTTAAATCCAACCATATAGATATAACCCCCAACTTCTAGAGGTAAGGCCCAAAATCTAGAGGTAAAGCCCAACAGCTAGAGTTAAAGCCGAACGTCTTGAGGTAAAGCCCAAAGTCTAGAGTTAAAGCCCAACTTCTAGAGGTAAAGCCCAACTTCCTGAGTTAAAGTCCAAAATCTAGAGGTAAACACCAATACCTAGAGTTAGAGCCCAAAATCTAGAGATATGCCAAATATATAGATTTAAAACCCAAAATCTAGAGATAAAGCTGAACATCTAAATGTAAAGCAAAACATCTAGAAGTAATCCAAACATCTAGAGGTAAAGCCTAACACCTAGAGGTGAAGCACAACATATAGAGGTATAACCCAACATCTAGAGATAAAGACCAACATCTCAATGTAAAGCAAAACATCTAGATGTAAAACCCTACATCTAGAGGTAAAGTCCAATAGCTAGACCTAAAGACCAACATCTAGAGGTAAAACCCAACATCTAGTGGTAAAGCCCAACGTCTGGAGGTAAAGCCCAGATTCTAGAGAGAAGCCAAAAATCCAGATGGAAAACCCAAAATCTAGAGGTAAAGCCCAACATCTACAGGTAAATCCAGATATCTAGGGGTAAAGCCCAACATCTAGAGGAAAAGCCAAATATATAGATATAAAACCCAAAATCTAGAGGTAAAGCCCAATATCGAGACGTAAAGCCCAAAAAAAGATGAAAAGCACAACTTCTAGATCTAAAGCCCAACATCTAGAGGTAAAGACCAATAGCTAGAGGTAAAACCCAACATCTAGAGGTAAAGCTAGATATCTAGAGGTAAAGCCAAACGTCTGGAGGTAAAGCCCATCATCTAGTCCTACAGACCAATGTCTGCAGGTAAAGCCCAACTTACAGAGGTGAAGGCAAACATCTAGATGTAAAACCCCAAATCTAGATGTAAAGCCCAACATCTAGAGGAAAAGCCAAATATATATAGATTTAAAACCCAAAATCTAGAGGTAAAACCCAATATCTAGACGTAAAGCCCAAAATCTAGATTTAAAGCCCAAATTCTAGATCTAACGCCCAAAATCTAGATGTAAAGCCCAAATTCTTGGTCTAACACCCAAAATCTAGAGGTAAAGACCAATATCTAGAGGTAAAACCCAACATCTAGAGGTAAAGCCAGTTATCTAGAGGTAAAGCCCAACATCTAGAGGAAAAGCAAAATATATAGATTTCAAACCCAAATTCTAGAGTTAAATCCCAACATCTAGGGGTAAACCCCAACTTCCAGAGTTAAAGTCCGAAATATAGAGGTAAACACCAATACCTAGAGTTAGAGCCCAACATCTAGAGATATGCCAAATATATAGATTTAAAACCCAAAATCTAGAGGTAAAGCCCAATATCTAGACGTAAAGCCCAAAATCTAGATGAAAAGCAGAACTTCTAGATCGAAAGCCCAACATCTAGAAGTAAAGACCAATATCTAGAGGTAAAACCCAACATCTAGAGGTAAAGCCAGATATCTAGAGGTAAAGCCCAACATCTAGAGGAAAAGCAAAATATATAGATTTGAAACCCAAATTCTAGAGTTAAATCCCAACATCTAGAGGTAAATCCCAAAGTCTAGATGTAAAGCTCAACTTCTAGATCTAAAGCCCAAAATATAGATGTAAAGCCCAACTTCTAAATCTAAAGCCCAACATCTAGAGGTAAAGCCCAACGTCTGGAGGTAAAGCCCAGATTCTAGAGAGAAGCCAAAAATCCAGATGTAAAAACCAAAATCTAGAGGTAAAGCCCAACATCTACAGGTAAATCCAGATATCTAGGGGTAAAGCCCAACATCTAAAGGAAAAGCCAAATATATAGATTTAAAGCCCAAAATCTAGATGTAAAGCCCAAATTCTAGATCTAACGCCCAAAATCTAGAGATAAAGACCAATATCTAGAGGTAAAAACCAACATCTAGAGTTAAAGCCAGATATCTAGAGGTAAAGCCCAACATCTAGAGGAAAAGCAAAATATATAGATTTCAAACCCAAATTCTAGAGTTAAATCCCAACATCTAGGGGTAAACCCCAACTTCCAGAGTTAAAGTCCAAAATCTAGAGGTAAACACCAATACCTAGAGTTAGAGCCCAAAATCTAGAGATATGCCAAATATATAGATTTAAAACCCAAAATCTAGAGATAAAGCCGAACATCTAAATGTAAAGCAAAACATCTAGATGTAATCCAAACATCTAGAGGTAAAGCCTAACATCTAGAGGTGAAGCACAACATATAGAGGTATAACCCAACATCTAGAGATAAAGACCAACATCTAAATGTAAAGCAAAACATCTAGATGTAAAACCCTACATCTAGAGGTAAAGTCCAATATCTAGACCTAAAGACCAACATCTAGAGGTAAAACCCAACATCTAGTGGTAAAGCCCAACGTCTGGAGGTAAAGCCCAGATTCTAGAGAGAAGCCAAAAATCCAGATGGAAAACCCCAAATCTAGAGGTAAAGCCCAACATCTACAGGTAAATCCAGATATCTAGGGGTAAAGCCCAACATCTAGAGGAAAAGCCAAATATATAGATATAAAACCCAAAATCTAGAGGTAAAGCCCAATATCGAGATGTAAAGCCCAAAATCTAGATGAAAAGCACAACTTCTAGATCTAAAGCCCAACATCTGGAGGTAACGACCAATAGCTAGAGGTAAATACCAACATCTAGAGGTAAAGCCAGATATCTAGAGGTAAAGCCCAACGTCTGGAGGTAAAGCCCATCATCTAGTCCTACAGACCAATGTCTGCAGGTAAAGCCCAACTTACAGAGGTGAAGGCAAACATCTAGATGTAAAACCCCAAATCTAGATGTAAAGCCCAACATCTAGAGGAAAAGCCAAATATATATAGATTTAAAACCCAAAATCTAGAGGTAAAACCCAATATCTAGACGTAAAGCCCAAAATCTAGATTTAAAGCCCAAATTCTAGATCTAACGCCCAAAATCTAGATGTAAAGCCCAAATTCTTGGTCTAACACCCAAAATCTAGAGGTAAAGACCAATATCTAGAGGTAAAACCCAACATCTAGAGGTAAAGCCAGATATCTAGAGGTAAAGCCCAACATCTAGAGGAAAAGCAAAATATATAGATTTCAAACCCAAATTCTAGAGTTAAATCCCAACATCTAGGGGTAAACCCCAACTTCCAGAGTTAAAGTCCAAAATCTAGAGGTAAACACCAATACCTAGAGTTAGAGCCCAACATCTACAGATATGCCAAACATATAGATTTAAAACCCAAAATCTAGAGGTAAAGCCCAATATCTAGACGTAAAGCCCAAAATCTAGATGAAAAGCAGAACTTCTAGATCGAAAGCCCAACATCTAGAGGTAAAGACCATATCTAGAGGTAAAACCCAACATCTAGAGGTAAAGCCAGATATCTAGAGGTAAAGCCCAACATCTAGAGGAAAAGCAAAATATATAGATTTGAAACCCAAATTCTAGAGTTAAATCCCAACATCTAGAGGTAAATCCCAAAGTCTAGATGTAAAGCTCAACTTCTAGATCTAAAGCCCAAAATATAGATGTAAAGCCCAACTTCTAAATCTAAAGCCCAACATCTAGAGTTAAAGCCCAATATTTAGAGTTTAAGCGCATCATTTAGAGGTAAAGCCAGATATCTAGAGGTAAAGCCCAACGTCTGGAGGTAAAGCCCATCATCTAGTCCTACAGCCCAATGTCTGCAGGTAAAGCCCAACTTACAGAGGTGAAGGCAAACATCTAGATGTAAAACCTCAAATCTAGAGGTAAAGCCCAACATCTAGAGGAAAAGCCAAATATATATATATTTAAAACCCAAAATCTAGAGGTAAAGCCAGATATCTAGAGGTAAAGCCAAACATCTAGGTGTAAAGCCCAACATCTAGAGGTAAAGCCAGATATCTAGGGGTAAAGCCCAACATCTAGAGGAAAAGAAAAATATATAGATTTAAAGCCCTAAATCTAGATGTAAAGCCCAAATTCTAGAAGAAAAGCCAAATATATAGATTTAAAACCCAAAATCTAGAGATAAAGCCGAACATCTAAATGTAAAGCAAAACATCTAGATGTAATCCAAACATCTAGAGGTAAAGCCTAACATCTAGAGGTGAAGCACAACATATAGAGGTATAACCCAACATCTAGAGATAAAGACCAACATCTAAATGTAAAGCAAAACATCTCGATGTAAAACCCTACATCTAGAGGTAAAGCCCAACGTCTGGAGGTAAAGCCCAGATTCTAGAGAGAAGCCAAAAATCCAGATGGAAAACCCAAAATCTAGAGGTAAAGCCCAACATCTACAGGAAAATCCAGATATCTAGGGGTAAAGCCCAACATCTAGAGGAAAATCCAAATATATAGATATAAAATCCTAAATCTAGAGGTAAAGCCCAACTTCTAGATCTAAAGCCAAACATCTAGATGTAAAGCCCAAATTCTAGATCTAACGCCCAAAATCTAGAGATAAACACCAATATCTAGAGGTAAAACCCAACATCTAGAGTTAAATCCCAACATCTAGGGGTAAACCCCAACTTCCAGAGTTAAAGTCCAAAATCTAGAGGTAAACACCAATACCTAAGGTTAGAGCCCAAAATCTAGAGATATGCCAAATATATAGATTTAAAACCCAAAATCTAGAGATAAAGCCGAACGTCTAAATGTAAAGCAAAACATCTAGATGTAATGCAAACATCTAGAGGTAAAGCCTATCAACTAGAGGTGAAGCACAACATATAGAGGTATAACCCAACATCTAGAGATAAAGACCAACATCTAAATGTAAAGCAAAACATCTAGATGTAAAACCCTACATCTAGAGCTAAAGTCCAATATCTAGACCTAAAGACCAACATCTAGAGGTAAAACCCAACATCTAGTGGTAAAGCCCAACGTCTGGAGGTAAAGCCCAGATTCTAGAGAGAAGCCAAAAATCCAGATGGAAAACCCAAAATCTAGAGGTAAAGCCCAACATCTACAGGTAAATCCAGATATCTAGGGGTAAAGCCCAACATCTAGAGGAAAAGCCAAATATATAGATATAAAACCCAAAATCTAGAGGTAAAGTCCAATATCCAGACGTAAAGCCCAAAATCTAGATGAAAAGCACAACTTCTAGATCTAAAGCCCAACATCTAGAGGTAAAGACCAATAGCTAGAGGTAAAACCCAACATCTAGAGGTAAAGCCAGATATCTAGAGGTAAAGCCCAACGTCAGGAGGTAAAGCCCATCATCTAGCCCTACAGCCCAATGTCTGCAGGTAAAGCCCAACTTACAGAGGTGAAGGCAAATATCTAGATGTAAAACCCCAAATCTAGAGGTAAACCCCAACATCTAGAGGAAAAGCCAAATATATATATATATTTAAAACCCAAATCTAGAGGTAAAGCCCAACATTTAGAGGTAAAGTCAGATATCTAGGGGTAAAGCCCAACGTCTGGAGGTAAAGCCCATCATCTAGTCCTACAGCCCAATGTCTGCAGGTAAAGCCCAAGTTACAGAGGTGAAGGCAAACATCTAGATGTAAAACCCCAAATCTAGAGGTAAAGCCCAACATCTAGAGGAAAATCGAAATATATATATATTTAAAAACCAAAACCTAGAGGTAAAGCCCAACATCTAGAGTTAAAGCCAGATATCTAGGGGTAAAGCCCAACATCTAGAGGAAAAGAAAAATATATAGATTTAAAGCCCTAAATCTAGATGTAAAGCCCAAATTCTAGATCTAACGCCCAAAATCTAGAGATAAAGACCAATATCTAGAAGTAAAACCCAACATCTAGAGGTAAAGCCCAACATCTAGAAGAAAAGCCAAATATATAGATTTAAAACCCAAAATCTAGAGATAAAGCCGAACATCTAAATGTAAAACAAAACATCTAGATGTAATCCAAACATCTAGAGGTAAAGCCTAACATCTAGAGGTGAAGCCCAACATATAGAGGTATAACCCAACATCTAGAGATAAAGACCAACATCTAAATGTAAAGCAAAACATCTAGATATAAAACCCTACATCTAGAGGTAAATTCCAATATCTAGACCTAAAGACCAACATCTAGAGGTAAAACCCAACATCTAGTGGTAAAGCCCAACGTCTGGAGGTAAAGCCCAGATTCTAGAGAGAAGCCAAAAATCCAGATGTAAAAACCAAAATCTAGAGGTAAAGCCCAACATCTACAGGTAAATCCAGATATCTAGGGGTAAAGCCCAACATCTAGATGAAAAGCCAAATATATAGATGTAAAACCCAAAATCTAGAGGTAAAGCCCTATATCTAGACCTAAAGCCCAATATCTAGACGTAAAGCCCAAAATCTAGAAGAAAAGCACAACTTCTAGATCTAAAGCCCAACATTAAGAGGTAAAGACCAATATCTAGAGGTAAAACCCAACATCTAGAGGTAAAGACAGATATCTAGAGGTAAAGCCCAACGTCTGGAGGTAAAGCCGATCATCTAGTCCTACAGCCCAATGTCTGCAGGTAAAGCCCAAGTTACAGAGGTGAAGGCAAACATCTAGATGTAAAACCCAAATCTATAGGTAAAGCCCAACATCTAGAGGAAAAGCCAAATAAATATATATTTAAAACCCAAAATCTAGAGGTAAAGCCCAACATTTAGAGGTAAAGCCAGATATCTAGGGGTAAAGCCCAACATCTAGAGGAAAAGCCAAATATATAGATTTAAAACCCAAAATCTAGAGGTAAAGCCCAATATCTAGACGTAAATCCCAAAATCTAGATGTAAAGCCCAGCTTCTTGATCTAAAGCCCAAAATCTAGATGTAAAGCCCAAATTCTAGATCTAACACCCAAAATCTAGAGGTAAAGACCAATATCTAGAGGTAAAACCCAACATCTAGAGGTAAAGCCATATATCTAGAGGTAAAGCCCAACATCTAGAGGAAAAGCAAAATACATGGCTTTCAAACCCAAATTCTAGAGTTAAATCCCAACATCTAGAGGTAAAGCCCAACTTCCAGAGTTAAAGTCCAAAATCTAGAGGTAAACACCAATACCTAGAGTTAGAGCCCAAAATCTAGAGATATGCAAAATATATAGATATAAACCCCAAAATCTAGAGGTAAAGCCCAATATCTAGACGTAAAGCTTAAAATCTAGATGAAAAGCACAACTTCTAGATCTAAAGCCCAACATCTAGATCTAAAGCCCAACATCTAGAGGTAAAGACCAATATCTAGAGGTAAAACCCAACATCTAGAGGTAAAGCCAGATCTCTAGAGGTAAAGCCCAACGTCTGGAGGTAAAGACCATCTTCTAGTCCTACAGCTCAATGTCTGCAGTTAAAGCCCAACTTACAGAGGTGAAGGCAAACATCTAGATGTAAAACCCCAAATCTAGAGGTAAAGCCCAACATCTAGAGGAAAAGCCAAATATATAGATTTAAAACCCAAAATCTAGAGGTAAAGCCCAATATCTAGACGTAAAGCCCAAAATCTAGATGTAAAGCCCAGCTTCTAGATCTAAAGCCCAAAATCTAGATGTAAATCCCAAATTCTAGATCTAACACCCAAAATCTAGAGGTAAAGCCCAACATCTACAGGTAAATCCAGATATCTAGGGGTAAAGCCCAACATCTAGAGGAAAAGCCAAATATATAGATATAAAACCCAAAATCTAGAGGTAAAGCCCAATATCTAGACGTAAAGCCCAAAATCTAGATGAAAAGCACAACTTCTAGATCGAAAGCCCAACATCTAGAGGTAAAGACCAATATCTAGAGGTAAAAACTAACATCTAGAGGTAAAGCCAGATATCTAGAGGTAAAGCCCAACATCTAGAGGAAAAGCAAAATATATAGATTTGAAACCCAAATCTAGAGTTCAATCCCAACATCTAGAGGTAAATCCCAAAGTCTAGATGTAAAGCTCAACTTCCAGATTTAAAGTCAAAAATCTAAATGTAAATACCAATACCTAGAGGTAGAGCCCAAAATGTAGAGGTAAAGCCCAACATCTAGAGATAAAGCCAGATATATAGATCTAAACCCCAAAATCTAGAGGTGAAGCCCAATATTTAGATGTAAAGCCCAAAATCTAGATGTAAAGCCCAACTTCTAGATCTAAAGACCAACATCTAGAGGTAAAGCCCAATATTTAGAGTTTAAGCGCATCATTTAGAGGAAAAGCTAGATATCTAGAGGTAAAGCCCAACGTCTGGAGGTAAAGCCCATCATCTAGTCCTACAGCCCAATGTCTGCAGGTAAAGCCCAACTTACAGAGGTGAAGGCAAACATCTAGATGTAAAACCCCAAATCTAGAGGTAAAGCCCAACATCTAGAGGAAAAGCCAAATATATATATATTTAAAACCCAAAATTTAGAGGTAAAGCCCAACATTTAGAGGTAAAGCCAGATATCTAGGGGTAAAGGCCAACATCTAGAGGAAAAGCCAAATATATAGATTTAAAACCCAAAATCTAGATGTAAACCCCAACTTCTAGATCTAAAGTCCAAAATCTAGATGTAAAGCCCAAATTCTAAATCTAACGCCCAAAATCTAGAGATAAAGACCAATATCTAGAAGTAAAACCCAACATCTAGAGGTAAAGCCGATATCTAGAGGTAAAGCCCAACATCTAGAAGAAAAGCCAAATATATAGATTTAAAACCCAAAATCTAGAGATAAAGCCGAACATCTAAATGTAAAGCAAAACATCTAGATGTAATCCAAACATCTAGAGGTAAAGCCTAACATCTAGAGGTGAAGCACAACATATAGAGGTATAACCCAACATCTAGAGATAAAGACCAACATCTAAATGTAAAGCAAAACATCTAGATGTAAAACCCTACATCTAGAGCTAAAGTCCAATATCTAGACCTAAAGACCAACATCTAGAGGTAAAACCCAACATCTAGTGGTAAAGCCCGACGTCTGGAGGTAAAGCCCAGATTCTAGAGAGAAGCCAAAAATCCAGATGGAAAACCCAAAATCTAGAGCTAAAGCCCAACATCTACAGGTAAATCCAGATATCTAGGGGTAAAGCCCAACAACTAGAGGAAAAGCCAAATATATAGATATAAACCCCAAAATCTAGAGGTAAAGCCCAATATCTAGACGTAAAGCCCAAAATCTAGATGAAAAGCCCAACCTCTAAATCTAAAGCCCAACATCTAGAGGTAAAGACCAATATCTAGAGGTAAAACCCAACATCTAGAGGTAAAGCCAGATATCTAGAGGTAAAGCCCAACGTCTGGAGGTATAGCCCATCATCTAGTCCTACAGCCCAATGTCTGCAGTTAAGCCCAACTTACAGAGGTGAAGGCAAACATCTAATGTAAAACCCCAAATCTAGAGGTAAAGCCCAACATCTAGAGGAAAAGCCAAATATATAGATTTAAAACCCAAAATCTAGAGGTAAAGCCCAATATCAAGACGTAAAGCCCAAAATCTAGATGTAAAGCCCAACTTCTTGATCTAAAGCCCAAAATCTAGATGTAAAGCCCAATTTCTAGATCTAACGCCCAAAATCTAGAGGTAAAGACCAATATCTAGAGGTAAAACCCAACATCTAGAGGTAAAGCCAGATATCTAGAGGTAAAGCCCAACATCTAGAGGAAAAGCAAAATATATAGATTTCAAACCCAAATTCTAGAGTTCAATCCCAACATCTAGAGGTTAAGCCCAACTTCCAGAGTTAAAGTCCAAAATCTAGAGGTTTAACACCAATACCTAGAGTTAGAGCCCAATATCTAGAGATAAAGCCCAACATCTAGAGATAAAGCCAGATATATAGATTTAAAATCCAAAATCTGGAGGTAAAGCCCAACATCTAGAGCTAAAGCCCCAAATCTAGATGTAAAGCCCAATTGCTAGATCTAAAGCCAAATACTCTAGAGGTAAAGCCCAACATGTAGAGCTAAAGACTAAGATCTAGAGGTGAATTCCAATATCTAGTGTTAAAGCCTGACACCTACAGTTAAAGCCAAACATCTAGATGTACAACCCAACTTCTAGAGGTAAAGCCGAATATCTAGAGTTAAAGCGCATCCTTTAGAGTAAAGCCCAAAATCTAGAGTTAAAGCCCAACATCTAGAGGGAAAGCCCAGAATCTAGATGTAAAACCTAACATCTAGAGGTGAATTCCAAAATCAAGTGTTAAGGCCTGACATCTACAGTTAAATCCAACCATATAGATATAACCCCCAACTTCTAGAGGTAAGGCCCAAAATCTAGAGGTAAAGCCCAACAGCTAGACTTAAAGCCGAACCTCTTGAGGTAAAGCCCAAAGTCTAGAGTTAAAGCCCAACTTCTAGAGGTAAAGCCCAACATCTAGACGTAAAGCCAGATATCTGACGGTAAAGCCCAACATCTAGAGGAAAAGCCAAATATATAGATTTAAAACCCAAAAACTAGAGATAAAGCCGAACATCTAAATGTAAAGCAAAACATCTAGATGTAATCCAAACATATAGAGGTATAGCCCAACATCTAGAGATAAAGACCAACATCTAAGTGTAAAGCAAAACATCTAGATGTAAAACCCTACATCTAGAGGTAAAGTCCAATATCTAGACCTAAAGACCAACATCTAGAGGTAAAACCCAACATCTAGTGGTAAAGCCCAACGTCTGGAGGTAAAGCCCAGATTCTAGAGGGAAGCCAAAAATCCAGATGGAAAACCCAAAATCTAGAGGTAAAGCCCAACAGCTAGAGTTAAAGCCGAACGTCTTGAGGTAAAGCCCAAATTCTAGAGTTAAAGCCCAACTTCTAGAGGTAAAGCCCAACATCTAGACGTAAAGCCAGATATCTAGACGTAAAGCCCAAAATCTAGATGAAAAGCACAACTTCTAGATCTAAAGCCCAACATCTAGAGGTAAAGACCAATATCTAGAGGTAAAACCCAACATCTACAGGTAAAGCCAGATATCTAGAGGTAAAGCCCAACGTCTGGAGGTAAAGCCCATCATCTAGTCCTACAGCCCAATGTCTGCAGGTAAAGCCCAACTTACAGAGGTGAAGGCAAACATCCAAATGTAAAACCCAAAATCTAGAGGAAAAGCCAAATATATAGATTTAAAACCCAAAATCTCGACGTAAAGCCCAATATCAAGACATAAAGCCCAAAATCTAGATGTAAAGCACAACTTCTTGATCTAAAGCCCAAAATCTAGATGTAAAGCCCAATTTCTAGATCTAACGCCCAAAATCTAGAGGTAAAGACCAATATCTAGAGGTAAAACCCAACATCTAGAGGTAAAGCCAGATATCTAAGATAAAGCCCAACATCTAGAGGAAAAGCAAAATATATAGATTTCAAACCCAAATTCTAGAGTTCAATCCCAACATCTAGAGGTTAAGCCCAACTTCCAGAGTTAAAGTCCAAAATCTAGAGGTAAACACCAATACCTAGAGTTAGAGCCCAAAATCTAGAGATAAAGCCCAACATCTAGAGAGAAAGCCCAGAATCTAGATGTAAAGCCTAACATCTAGAGGTGAATTACAAAATCAAGTGTTAAGGCCTGACAACTACAGTTAAATCCAAGCATATAGGTATAACCCCCAACTTCTAGAGGTAAGGCCCAAAATCTAGAGGTAAAGCCCAACAGCTAGAGTTAAAGTTGAACGTCTTGAGGTAAAGCCAAAGTCTAGAGGTAATGCCCAACATCTAGACGTAAAGCCCAAAATCTAGATGTAAAGCCCAACTTCTTGATCTAAAGCCCAAAATCTAGATGTAAAGCCCAATTTCTAGATCTAACGCCCAAAATCTAGAGGTAAAGACCAATATCTAGAGCTAAAACCCAACATCTAGAGGTAAAGCCCAACATCTAGAGGAAAAGCCAAATATATAGATTTAAAACCCAAAATCTAGAGATAAAGCCGAACATCTAAATGTAAAGCAAAACATCTAGATGTAATCCAAACATCTAGAGGTAAAGCCTAACATCTAGAGGTGAAGCACAACATATAGAGGTATAACCCAACATCTAGAGATAAAGACCAACATCTAAATGTAAAGCAAAACATCTAGATGTAAAACCCTACATCTAGAGGTAAAGTCCAATATCTAGACCTAAAGACCAACATCTAGAGGTAAAACCCAACATCTAGTGGTAAAGCCCAACGTCTGGAGGTAAAGCCCAGATTCTAGAGAGAAGCCAAAAATCCAGATGGAAAACCCAAAATCTAGAGGTAAAGCCCAACATCTACAGGTAAATCCAGATATCTAGGGGTAAAGCCCAACATCTAGAGGAAAAGCCAAATATATAGATATAAAACCCAAAATCTAGAGGTAAAGTCCAATATCCAGACGTAAAGCCCAAAATCTAGATTTAAAGCCCAAATTCTAGATCTAACGCCCAAAATCTAGATGTAAAACCCAAATTCTTGGTCTAACACCCAAAATCTAGAGGTAAAGACCAATATCTAGAGGTAAAACCCAACATCTAGAGGTAAAGCCAGATATCTAGAGGTAAAGCCCAACATCTAGAGGAAAAGCAAAATATATAGATTTCAAACCCAAATTCTAGAGTTAAATCCCAACATCTAGGGGTAAACCCCAACTTCCAGAGTTAAAGTCCAAAATCTAGAGGTAAACACCAATACCTAGAGTTAGAGCCCAACATCTACAGATATGCCAAACATATAGATTTAAAACCCAAAATCTAGAGGTAAAGCCCAATATCTAGACGTAAAGCCCAAAATCTAGATGAAAAGCAGAACTTCTAGATCGAAAGCCCAACATCTAGAGGTAAAGACCATATCTAGAGGTAAAACCCAACATCTAGAGGTAAAGCCAGATATCTAGAGGTAAAGCCCAACATCTAGAGGAAAAGCAAAATATATAGATTTGAAACCCAAATTCTAGAGTTAAATCCCAACATCTAGAGGTAAATCCCAAAGTCTAGATGTAAAGCTCAACTTCTAGATCTAAAGCCCAAAATATAGATGTAAAGCCCAACTTCTAAATCTAAAGCCCAACATCTAGAGTTAAAGCCCAATATTTAGAGTTTAAGCACATCATTTAGAGGTAAAGCCAGATATCTAGAGGTAAAGCCCAACGTCTGGAGGTAAAGCCCATCATCTAGTCCTACAGCCCAATGTCTGCAGGTAAAGCCCAACTTACAGAGGTGAAGGCAAACATCTAGATGTAAAACCCAAAATCTAGAGGTAAAGCCCAACATCTAGAGGAAAAGCCAAATATATATATATTTAAAACCCAAAATCTAGAGGTAAAGCCAGATATCTAGAGGTAAAGCCAAACATCTAGGTGTAAAGCCCAACATCTAGAGGTAAAGCCAGATATCTAGGGGTAAAGCCCAACATCTAGAGGAAAAGAAAAATATATAGATTTAAAGCCCTAAATCTAGATGTAAAGCCCAAATTCTAGAAGAAAAGCCAAATATATAGATTTAAAACCCAAAATCTAGAGATAAAGCCGAACATCTAAATGTAAAGCAAAACATCTAGATGTAATCCAAACATCTAGAGGTAAAGCCTAACATCTAGAGGTGAAGCACAACATATAGAGGTATAACCCAACATCTAGAGATAAAGACCAACATCTAAATGTAAAGCAAAACATCTCGATGTAAAACCCTACATCTAGAGGTAAAGCCCAACGTCTGGAGGTAAAGCCCAGATTCTAGAGAGAAGCCAAAAATCCAGATGGAAAACCCAAAATCTAGAGGTAAAGCCCAACATCTACAGGAAAATCCAGATATCTAGGGGTAAAGCCCAACATCTAGAGGAAAATCCAAATATATAGATATAAAATCCTAAATCTAGAGGTAAAGCCCAACTTCTAGATCTAAAGCCAAACATCTAGATGTAAAGCCCAAATTCTAGATCTAACGCCCAAAATCTAGAGATAAAGACCAATATCTAGAGGTAAAACCCAACATCTAGAGTTAAATCCCAACATCTAGGGGTAAACCCCAACTTCCAGAGTTAAAGTCCAAAATCTAGAGGTAAACACCAATACCTAAGGTTAGAGCCCAAAATCTAGAGATATGCCAAATATATAGATTTAAAACCCAAAATCTAGAGATAAAGCCGAACGTCTAAATGTAAAGCAAAACATCTAGATGTAATGCAAACATCTAGAGGTAAAGCCTATCAACTAGAGGTGAAGCACAACATATAGAGGTATAACCCAACATCTAGAGATAAAGACCAACATCTAAATGTAAAGCAAAACATCTAGATGTAAAACCCTACATCTAGAGCTAAAGTCCAATATCTAGACCTAAAGACCAACATCTAGAGGTAAAACCCAACATCTAGTGGTAAAGCCCAACGTCTGGAGGTAAAGCCCAGATTCTAGAGAGAAGCCAAAAATCCAGATGGAAAACCCAAAATCTAGAGGTAAAGCCCAACATCTACAGGTAAATCCAGATATCTAGGGGTAAAGCCCAACATCTAGAGGAAAAGCCAAATATATAGATATAAAACCCAAAATCTAGAGGTAAAGTCCAATATCCAGACGTAAAGCCCAAAATCTAGATGAAAAGCACAACTTCTAGATCTAAAGCCCAACATCTAGAGGTAAAGACCAATAGCTAGAGGTAAAACCCAACATCTAGAGGTAAAGCCAGATATCTAGAGGTAAAGCCCAAGGTCTGGAGGTAAAGCCCATCATCTAGCCCTACAGCCCAATGTCTGCAGGTAAAGCCCAACTTACAGAGGTGAAGGCAAATATCTAGATGTAAAACCCCAAATCTATAGGTAAACCCCAACATCTAGAGGAAAAGCCAAATATATATATATATTTAAAACCCAAATCTAGAGGTAAAGCCCAACATTTAGAGGTAAAGTCAGATATCTAGGGGTAAAGCCCAACGTCTGGAGGTAAAGCCCATCATCTAGTCCTACAGCCCAATGTCTGCAGGTAAAGCCCAAGTTACAGAGCTGAAGGCAAACATCTAGATGTAAAACCCCAAATCTAGAGGTAAAGCCCAACATCTAGAGGAAAATCGAAATATATATATATTTAAAAACCAAAACCTAGAGGTAAAGCCCAACATCTAGAGTTAAAGCCAGATATCTAGGGGTAAAGCCCAACATCTAGAGGAAAAGAAAAATATATAGATTTAAAGCCCTAAATCTAGATGTAAAGCCCAAATTCTAGATCTAACGCCCAAAATCTAGAGATAAAGACCAATATCTAGAAGTAAAACCCAACATCTAGAGGTAAAGCCCAACATCTAGAAGAAAAGCCAAATATATAGATTTAAAACCCAAAATCTAGAGATAAAGCCGAACATCTAAATGTAAAACAAAACATCTAGATGTAATCCAAACATCTAGAGGTAAAGCCTAACATCTAGAGGTGAAGCCCAACATATAGAGGTATAACCCAACATCTAGAGATAAAGACCAACATCTAAATGTAAAGCAAAACATCTAGATATAAAACCCTACATCTAGAGGTAAATTCCAATATCTAGACCTAAAGACCAACATCTAGAGGTAAAACCCAACATCTAGTGGTAAAGCCCAACGTCTGGAGGTAAAGCCCAGATTCTAGAGAGAAGCCAAAAATCCAGATGTAAAAACCAAAATCTAGAGGTAAAGCCCAACATCTACAGGTAAATCCAGATATCTAGGGGTAAAGCCCAACATCTAGATGAAAAGCCAAATATATAGATGTAAAACCCTATATCTAGACCTAAAGCCCAATATCTAGACGTAAAGCCCAAAATCTAGAAGAAAAGCACAACTTCTAGATCTAAAGCCCAACATTAAGAGGTAAAGACCAATATCTAGAGGTAAAGCCCAACGTCTGGAGGTAAAGCCGATCATCTAGTCCTACAGCCCAATGTCTGCAGGTAAAGCCCAAGTTACAGAGGTGAAGGCAAACATCTAGATGTAAAACCCAAATCTATAGGTAAAGCCCAACATCTAGAGGAAAAGCCAAATATATATATATTTAAAACCCAAAATCTAGAGGTAAAGCCCAACATTTAGAGGTAAAGCCAGATATCTAGGGGTAAAGCCCAACATCTAGAGGAAAAGCCAAATATATAGATTTAAAACCCAAAATCTAGAGGTAAAGCCCAATATCTAGACGTAAATCCCAAAATCTAGATGTAAAGCCCAGCTTCTAGATCTAAAGCCCAAAATCTAGATGTAAAGCCCAAATTCTAGATCTAACACCCAAAATCTAGAGGTAAAGACCAATATCTAGAGGTAAAACCCAACATCTAGAGGTAAAGCCATATATCTAGAGGTAAAGCCCAACATCTAGAGGAAAAGCAAAATACATGGCTTTCAAACCCAAATTCTAGAGTTAAATCCCAACATCTAGAGGTAAAGCCCAACTTCCAGAGTTAAAGTCCAAAATCTAGAGGTAAACACCAATACCTAGAGTTAGAGCCCAAAATCTAGAGATATGCAAAATATATAGATATAAACCCCAAAATCTAGAGGTAAAGCCCAATATCTAGACGTAAAGCTTAAAATCTAGATGAAAAGCACAACTTCTAGATCTAAAGCCCAACATCTAGATCTAAAGCCCAACATCTAGAGGTAAAGACCAATATCTAGAGGTAAAACCCAACATCTAGAGGTAAAGCCAGATCTCTAGAGGTAAAGCCCAACGTCTGGAGGTAAAGACCATCTTCTAGTCCTACAGCTCAATGTCTGCAGTTAAAGCCCAACTTACAGAGGTGAAGGCAAACATCTAGATGTAAAACCCCAAATCTAGAGGTAAAGCCCAACATCTAGAGGAAAAGACAAATATATAGATTTAAAACCCAAAATCTAGAGGTAAAGCCCAATATCTAGACGTAAAGCCCAAAATCTAGATGTAAAGCCCAGCTTCTAGATCTAAAGCCCAAAATCTAGATGTAAATCCCAAATTCTAGATCTAACACCCAAAATCTAGAGGTAAAGCCCAACATCTACAGGTAAATCCAGATATCTAGGGGTAAAGCCCAACATCTAGAGGAAAAGCCAAATATATAGATATAAAACCCAAAATCTAGAGGTAAAGCCCAATATCTAGACGTAAAGCCCAAAATCTAGATGAAAAGCACAACTTCTAGATCGAAAGCCCAACATCTAGAGGTAAAGACCAATATCTAGAGGTAAAAACTAACATCTAGAGGTAAAGCCAGATATCTAGAGGTAAAGCCCAACATCTAGAGGAAAAGCAAAATATATAGATTTGAAACCCAAATTCTAGAGTTAAATCCCAACATCTAGAGGTAAATCCCAAAGTCTAGATGTAAAGCTCAACTTCCAGATTTAAAGTCAAAAATCTAAATGTAAATACCAATACCTAGAGGTAGAGCCCAAAATGTAGAGGTAAAGCCCAACATCTAGAGATAAAGCCAGATATATAGATCTAAACCCCAAAATCTAGAGGTGAAGCCCAATATTTAGATGTAAAGCCCAAAATCTAGATGTAAAGCCCAACTTCTAGATCTAAAGACCAACATCTAGAGGTAAAGCCCAATATTTAGAGTTTAAGCGCATCATTTAGAGGAAAAGCCAGATATCTAGAGGTAAAGCCCAACGTCTGGAGGTAAAGCCCATCATCTAGTCCTACAGCCCAATGTCTGCAGGTAAAGCCCAACTTACAGAGGTGAAGGCAAACATCTAGATGTAAAACCCCAAATCTAGAGGTAAAGCCCAACATCTAGAGGAAAAGCCAAATATATATATATTTAAAACCCAAAATCTAGAGGTAAAGCCCAACATTTAGAGGTAAAGCCAGATATCTAGGGGTAAAGGCCAACATCTAGAGGAAAAGCCAAATATATAGATTTAAAACCCAAAATCTAGATGTAAACCCCAACTTCTAGATCTAAAGTCCAAAATCTAGATGTAAAGCCCAAATTCTAAATCTAACGCCCAAAATCTAGAGATAAAGACCAATATCTAGAAGTAAAACCCAACATCTAGAGGTAAAGCCGATATCTAGAGGTAAAGCCCAACATCTAGAAGAAAAGCCAAATATATAGATTTAAAACCCAAAATCTAGAGATAAAGCCGAACATCTAAATGTAAAGCAAAACATCTAGATGTAATCCAAACATCTAGAGGTAAAGCCTAACATCTAGAGGTGAAGCACAACATATAGAGGTATAACCCAACATCTAGAGATAAAGACCAACATCTAAATGTAAAGCAAAACATCTAGATGTAAAACCCTACATCTAGAGGTAAAGTCCAATATCTAGACCTAAAGACTAACATCTAGAGGTAAAAACCAACATCTAGTGGTAAAGCCCAACGTCTGGAGGTAAAGCCCAGATTCTAGAGAGAAGCCAAAAATACAGATGTAAAAACCAAAATCTAGAGGTAAAGCCCAACATCTACAGGTAAATCCAGATATCTAGGGGTAAAGCCCAACATCTAGAGGAAAAGCCATATATATAGATATAAAACCCAAAATCTAGAGGTAAAGCCCAATATCTAGACGTAAAGCCCAAAATCTAGATGTAAACCCCAACTTCTAGATCTAAAGCCCAAAATCTAGATGTAAAGCCCAAATTCTAGATCTAACGCCCAAAATCTAGAGATAAACACCAATATCTAGAAGTAAAACCCAACATCTAGAGGTAAAGCCGATATCTAGAGGTAAAGCCCAACATCTAGAAGAAAAGCCAAATATATAGATTTAAAACCCAAAATCTAGAGATAAAGCCGGACATCTAAATGTAAAGCAAAACATCTAGATGTAATCCAAACATCTAGAGGTAAAGCCTAACATCTAGAGGTGAAGCACAACATATAGAGGTATAACCCAACATCTAGAGATAAAGACCAATATCTAAATGTAAAGCAAAACATCTAGATGTAAAACCCTACATCTAGAGGTAAAGTCCAATATCTAGACCTAAAGACCAACATCTAGAGGTAAAACCCAACATCTAGTGGTAAAGCCCAACGTCTGGAGGTAAAGCCCAGATTCTAGAGAGAAGCCCAAAAATCCAGATGGAAAACCCAAAATCTAGAGGTAAAGCCCAACATCTACAGGTAAATCCAGATATCTAGGGGTAAAGCCCAACAACTAGAGGAAAAGCCAAATATATAGATATAAACCCCAAAATCTAGAGGTAAAGCCCAATATCTAGACGTAAAGCCCAAAATCTAGATGAAAAGCCCAACCTCTAAATCTAAAGCCCAACATCTAGAGGTAAAGACCAATATCTAGAGGTAAAACCCAACATCTAGAGGTAAAGCCAGATATCTAGAGGTAAAGCCCAACGTCTGGAGGTATAGCCCATCATCTAGTCCTACAGCCCAATGTCTGCAGTTAAGCCCAACTTACAGAGGTGAAGGCAAACATCTAGATGTAAAACCCCAAATCTAGAGGTAAAGCCCAACATCTAGATGTAAAGCCAGATATCTAGAGGTAAAGCCCAACGTCTGGAGGTAAAGCCCATCATCTAGTCCTACAGCCCAATGTCTGCAGGTAAAGCCCAACTTACAGAGGTGAAGGCAAACATCCAAATGTAAAACCCAAAATCTAGAGGAAAAGCCAAATATATAGATTTAAAACCCAAAATCTAGAGGTAAAGCCCAATATCAAGACGTAAAGCCCAAAATCTAGATGTAAAGCCCAACTTCTTGATCTAAAGCCCAAAATCTAGATGTAAAGCCCAATTTCTAGATCTAACGCCCAAAATCTAGAGGTAAAGACCAATATCTAGAGGTAAAACCCAACATCTAGAGGTAAAGCCAGATATCTAGAGGTAAAGCCCAACATCTAGAGGAAAAGCAAAATATATAGATTTCAAACCCAAATTCTGGAGTTCAATCCCAACATCTAGAGGTTAAGCCCAACTTCCAGAGTTAAAGTCCAAAATCTAGAGGTAAACACTAATACCTAGAGTTAGAGCCCAAAATCTAGAGATAAAGCCCAACATCTAGAGATAAAGCCAGATATATAGATTTAAAATCCACAATCTGGAGGTAAAGCCCAACATCTAGTGCTAAAGCCCCAAATCTAGATGTAAAGCCCAATTGCTAGATCTAAAGCCAAATACTCTAGAGGTAAAGCCCAACATGTAGAGGTAAAGACTAAGATCTAGAGGTGAATTCCAATATCTAGTGTTAAAGCCTGACACCTACAGTTAAAGCCAAACATCTAGATGTACAACCCAACTTCTAGAGGTAAAGCCGAATATCTAGAGTTAAAGCGCATCCTTTAGAGTAAAGCCCAAAATCTAGAGTTAAAGCCCAACATCTAGAGGGAAAGCACAGAATCTAGATGTAAAACCTAACATCTAGAGGTGAATTCCAAAATCAAGTGTTAAGGCGTGAAATCTACAGTTAAATCCAACCATATAGATATAACCCCCAACTTCTAGAGGTAAGGCCCAAAATCTAGAGGTAAAGCCCAACAGCTAGACTTAAAGCCGAACGTCTTGAGGTAAAGCCCAAAGTCTAGACTTAAAGCCGAACGTCTTGAGGTAAAGCCCAAAGTCTAGAGTTAAAGCCCAACTTCTAGAGGTAAAGCCCAACATCTAGACGTAAAGCCAGATATCTGACGGTAAAGCCCAACATCTAGAGGAAAAGCCAAATATATAGATTTAAAACCCAAAAACTAGAGATAAAGCCGAACATCTAAATGTAAAGCAAAACATCTAGATGTAATCCAAACATATAGAGGTATAGCCCAACATCTAGAGATAAAGACCAACATCTAAGTGTAAAGCAAAACATCTAGATGTAAAACCCTACATCTAGAGGTAAAGTCCAATATCTAGACCTAAAGACCAACATCTAGAGGTAAAACCCAACATCTAGTGGTAAAGCCCAACGTCTGGAGCTAAAGCCCAGATTCTAGAGGGAAGCCAAAAATCCAGATGGAAAACCCAAAATCTAGAGGTAAAGCCCAACAGCTAGAGTTAAAGCCGAACGTCTTGAGGTAAAGCCCAAATTCTAGAGTTAAAGCCCAACTTCTAGAGGTAAAGCCCAACATCTAGACGTAAAGCCAGATATCTAGACGTAAAGCCCAAAATCTAGATGAAAAGCACAACTTCTAGATCTAAAGCCCAACATCTAGAGGTAAAGACCAATATCTAGAGGTAAAACCCAACATCTACAGGTAAAGCCAGATATCTAGAGGTAAAGCCCAACGTCTGGAGGTAAAGCCCATCATCTAGTCCTACAGCCCAATGTCTGCAGGTAAAGCCCAACTTAGAGAGGTGAAGGCAAACATCTAGATGTAAACCCCAAAATCTAGAGGTAAAGCCCAACATCTAGAGGAAAAGCCAAATATATAGATTTAAAACCCAAAATCTAGAGGTAAAGCCCAATATCAAGACGTAAAGCCCAATATCAAGACCTAAAGCCCAAAATCTAGATGAAAAGCACAACTTCTAGATCTAAAGCCCAACATCTACAGGTAAAGACCAATATCTAGAGGTAAAACCCAACATCTACAGGTAAAGCCAGATATCTAGAGGTAAAGCCCAACGTCTGGAGGTAAAGCCCATCATCTAGTCCTACAGCCCAATGTCTGCAGTTAAGCCCAACTTACAGAGGTGAAGGCAAATATCTAGATGTAAAACCCCAAATCTAGAGGTAAAGCCCAACATCTAGAGGAAAAGCCAAATATATATATATTTAAAACCCAAAATCTAGAGGTAAAGCCCAACATCTAGAGGTAAAGCCAGATATCTAGAGGTAAAGCCCAACGTCTGGAGGTAAAGCCCATCATCTAGTCCTACAGCCCAATGTCTGCAGGTAAAGCCCAACTTACAGAGGTGAAGGCAAACATCCAAATGTAAAACCCAAAATCTAGAGGAAAAGCCAAATATATAGATTTAAAACCCAAAATCTCGACGTAAAGCCCAATATCAAGACATAAAGCCCAAAATCTAGATGTAAAGCACAACTTCTTGATCTAAAGCCCAAAATCTAGATGTAAAGCCCAATTTCTAGATCTAACGCCCAAAATCTAGAGGTAAAGACCAATATCTAGAGGTAAAACCCAACATCTAGAGGTAAAGCCAGATATCTAAGATAAAGCCCAACATCTAGAGGAAAAGCAAAATATATAGATTTCAAACCCAAATTCTAGAGTTCAATCCCAACATCTAGAGGTTAAGCCCAACTTCCAGAGTTAAAGTCCAAAATCTAGAGGTAAAAACCAATACCTAGAGTTAGAGCCCAAAATCTAGAGATAAAGCCCAACATCTAGAGATAAAGCCAGATATATAGATTTAAAATCCAAAATCTGGAGGTGAAGCCCAACATCAAGAGCTAAAGCCCCAAATCTAGATGTAAAGCCCAATTGCTAGATCTAAAGCCAAATACTCTAGAGGTAAAGCCCAACATGTAGAGGTAAAGACTAAGATCTAGAGGTGAATTCCAATATCTAGTGTTAAAGCCCGACACCTACAGTTAAAGCCAAACATCTAGATGTAAAACCCAACTTCTAGAGGTAAAGCCGAATATCTAGAGTTAAAGCGCATCCTTTAGAGTAAAGCCCAAAATCTAGAGTTAAAGCCCAACATCTAGAGGGAAAGCCCAGAATCTAGATGTAAAGCCTAACATCTAGAGGTGAATTCCAAAATCAAGTGTTAATGCCTGACAACTACAGTTAAATCCAAGCATATAGGTATAACCCCCAACTTCTAGAGGTAAGGCCCAAAATCTAGAGGTAAAGCCCAACAGCTAGAGTTAAAGTTGAACGTCTTGAGGTAAAGCCAAAGTCTAGAGGTAAAGCCCAACATCTAGACGTAAAGCCCAAAATCTAGATGTAAAGCCCAACTTCTTGATCTAAAGCCCAAAATCTAGATGTAAAGCCCAATTTCTAGATCTAACGCCCAAAATCTAGAGGTAAAGACCAATATCTAGAGCTAAAACCCAACATCTAGAGGTAAAGCCAGATATCTAGAGGTAAAGCCCAACATCTAGAGGAAAAGCCAAATATATAGATTTAAAACCCAAAATCTAGAGATAAAGCCGGACATCTAAATGTAAAGCAAAACATCTAGATGTAATCCAAACATCTAGAGGTAAAGCCTAACATCTAGAGGTGAAGCACAACATATAGAGGTATAACCCAACATCTAGAGATAAAGACCAACATCTAAATGTAAAGCAAAACATCTAGATGTAAAACCCTACATCTAGAGGTAAAGTCCAATATCTAGACCTAAAGACCAACATCTAGAGGTAAAACCCAACATCTAGTGGTAAAGCCCAACGTCTGGAGGTAAAGCCCAGATTCTAGAGAGAAGCCAAAAATCCAGATGGAAAACCCAAAATCTAGAGGTAAAGCCCAACATCTACAGGTAAATCCAGATATCTAGGGGTATAGCCCAACATCTAGAGGAAAAGCCAAATATATAGATATAAAACCAAAAATCTAGAGGTAAAGCCCAATATCGAGACGTAAAGCCCGAAAAAAGATGAAAAGCACAACTTCTAGATCTAAAGCCCAACATCTAGAGGTAAAGACCAATAGCTAGAGGTAAAACCCAACATCTAGAGGTAAAGATAGATATCTAGAGGTAAAGCCCAACGTCTGGAGGTAAAGCCCATCATCTAGTCCTACAGCCCAATGTCTGCAGGTAAAGCCCAACTTACAGAGGTGAAGGCAAACATCTAGATGTAAAACCCCAAATCTAGAGGTAAAGCCCAACATCTAGAGGAAAAGCCAAATATATATAGATTTAAAACCCAAAATCTAGAGGTAAAACCCAATATCTAGACGTAAAGCCCAAAATCTAGATTTAAAGCCCAAATTCTAGATCTAACGCCCAAAATCTAGATGTAAAGCCCAAATTCTTGGTCTAACACCCAAAATCTAGAGGTAAAGACCAATATCTAGAGGTAAAACCCAACATCTAGAGGTAAAGCCAGTTATCTAGAGGTAAAGCCCAACATCTAGAGGAAAAGCAAAATATATAGATTTCAAACCCAAATTCTAGAGTTAAATCCCAACATCTAGGGGTAAACCCCAACTTCCAGAGTTAAAGTCCAAAATATAGAGGTAAACACCAATACCTAGAGTTAGAGCCCAACATCTAGAGATATGCCAAATATATAGATTTAAAACCCAAAATCTAGAGGTAAAGCCCAATATCTAGACGTAAAGCCCAAAATCTAGATGAAAAGCAGAACTTCTAGATCGAAAGCCCAACATCTAGAAGTAAACACCAATATCTAGAGGTAAAACCCAACATCTAGAGGTAAAGCCAGATATCTAGAGGTAAAGCCCAACATCTAGAGGAAAAGCAAAATATATAGATTTGAAACCCAAATTCTAGAGTTAAATCCCAACATCTAGAGGTAAATCCCAAAGTCTAGATGTAAAGCTCAACTTCTAGATCTAAAGCCCAAAATATAGATGTAAAGCCCAACTTCTAAATCTAAAGCCCAACATCTAGAGTTAAAGCCCAATATTTAGAGTTTAAGCGCATCATTTAGAGGTAAAGCCAGATATCTAGAGGTAAAGCCCAACGTCTGGAGGTAAAGCCCATCGTCTAGTCCTACAGCCCAATGTCTGCAGGTAAAGCCCAACTTACAGAGGTGAAGGCAAACATCTAGATGTAAAACCCCAAATCTAGAGGTAAAGCCCAACATCTAGAGGAAAAGCCAAATATATATATATTTAAAACCCAAAATCTAGAGGTAAAGCCCAACATCTAGAGGTAAAGCCAGATATCTAGGGGTAAAGCCCAACATCTAGAGGAAAAGCCAAATATATAGATTTAAAACCCAAAATCTAGAGGTAAAGCCCAATATCTAGACGTAAAGCCCAAAATCTAGATGTAAACCCCAACTTCTAGATCTAAAGCCCAAAATCTAGAGATAAAGACCAATATCTAGAAGTAAAACCCAACATCTAGAGGTAAAGCCGATATCTAGAGGTAAAGCCCAACATCTAGAAGAAAAGCCAAATATATAGATTTAAAACCCAAAATCTAGAGATAAAGCCGAACACCTAAATGTAAAGCAAAACATCTAGATGTAATCCAAACATCTAGAGGTAAAGCCTAACAACTAGAGGTGAAGCACAACATATAGAGGTATAACCCAACACCTAGAGATAAAGACCAACATCTAAATGTAAAGCAAAACATCTAGATGTAAACCCCTACATCTAGAGGTAAAGTCCAATATCTAGACCTAAAGACCAACATCTAGAGGTAAAACCCAACATCTAGTGGTAAAGCCCAACGTCTGGAGGTAAAGCCCAGATTCTAGAGAGAAGCCAAAAATCCAGATGTAAAAACCAAAATCTAGAGGTAAAGCCCAACATCTACAGGTAAATCCAGATATCTAGGGGTAAAGCCCAACATCTAGATGAAAAGCCAAATATATAGATGTAAAAACCAAAATCTAGAGGTAAAGCCCAATATCTAGACGTAAAGCCAAAATCTAGATGTAAACCCCAACTTCTAGATCTAAAGCCCAAAATCTAGATGTAAAGCCCAAATTCTAGATCTAACGCCCAAAATCTAGAGATAAACACCAATATCTAGGAGTAAAACCCAACATCTAGAGGTAAAGCCGATATCTAGAGGTAAAGCCCAACATCTAGAAGAAAAGCCAAATATATAGATTTAAAACCCAAAATCTAGAGATAAAGCCGAACATCTAAATGTAAAGCAAAACATCTAGATGTAATCCAAACATCTAGAGGTAAAGCCTAACATCTAGAGGTGAAGCACAACATATAGAGGTATAACCCAACATCTAGAGATAAAGACCAACATCTAAATGTAAAGCAAAACATCTAGATGTAAAACCCTACATCTAGAGGTAAAGTCCAATATCTAGACCTAAAGACCAACATCTAGAGGTAAAACCCAACATCTAGTGGTAAAGCCCAACGTCTGGAGGTAAAGCCCAGATTCTAGAGAGAAGCCAAAAATCCAGATGGAAAACCCAAAATCTAGAGGTAAAGCCCAACATCTACAGGTAAATCCAGATATCTAGGGGTAAAGCCCAACAACTAGAGGGAAAGACAAATATATAGATATAAACCCCAAAATCTAGAGGTAAAGCCCAATATCTAGACGTAAAGCCCAAAATCTAGATGAAAAGCCCAACCTCTAGATCTAAAGCCCAACATCTAGAGGTAAAGACCAATATCTAGAGGTAAAACCCAACATCTAGAGGTAAAGCCAGATATCTAGAGGTAAAGCCCAACGTCTGGAGGTATAGCCCATCATCTAGTCCTACAGCCCAATGTCTGCAGTTAAGCCCTACTTACAGAGGTGAAGGCAAACATCTAGATGTAAAACCCCAAATCTAGAGGTAAAGCCCAACATCTAGAGGAAAAGCCAAATATATATATATTTAAAACCCAAAATCTAGAGGTAAAGCCCAACATCTAGATGTAAAGCCAGATATCTAGAGGTAAAGCCCAACGTCTGGAGGTAAAGCCCATCATCTAGTCCTACAGCCCAATGTCTGCAGGTAAAGCCCAACTTACAGAGGTGAAGGCAAACATCCAAATGTAAAACCCAAAATCTAGAGGTAAAGCCCAACATCTAGAGGAAAATCCAGATATCTAGGGGTAAAGCCCAACATCTAGAGGAAAAGCCAAATATATAGATTTAAAACCCAAAATCTAGAGGTAAAGCCCAATATCTAGACGTAAAGCCCAAAATCTAGATGTAAAGCCCAAATTCTAGATCTAACACCCAAAATCTAGAGGTAAAGACCAATATCTAGAGGTAAAACCCAACATCTAGAGGTAAAGCCAGATATCTAGAGGTAAAGCCCAACATCTAGAGGAAAAGCAAAATATATAGATTTAAACCCCAAATTCTAGAGTTCAATCCCAACATCTAGAGGTAAAGCCCAACTTCCAGAGTTAAAGTCCAAAATCTAGAGGTAAACACCAATACCTAAAGTTAGAGCCCAAAATCTAGAGATAAAGCCCAACATCTAGAGATAAAGCCAGATATATAGATTTAAAATCCAAAATCTATAGGTAAAGCCCAACATCTAGAGCTAAAGCCCCAAATCTAGATGTAAAGCCCAATTGCTAGATCGAAAGCCAAATACTCTAGAGGTAAAGCCCAACATGTAGAGGTAAAGACTAAGATCTAGAGGTGAATTCCAATATCTAGTGTTAAAGGCCGACACCTACAGTTAAAGCCAAACATCTAGATGTACAACCCAACTTCTAGAGGTAAAGCCGAATATCTAGAGTTAAAGCGCATCCTTTAGAGTAAAGCCCAAAATCTAGAGTTAAAGCCCAACATCTAGAGGGAAAGCCCAGAATCTAGATGTAAAGCCTAACATCTAGAGGTGAATTCCAAAATCAAGTGTTAAGGCCTGACATCTACAGTTAAATCCAACCATATAGATATAACCCCCAACTTGTAGAGGTAAGGCCCAAAATCTAGAGGTAAAGCCCAACAGCTAGACTTAAAGCCGAACGTCTTGAGGTAAAGCCCAAAGTCTAGAGTTAAAGCCCAACTTCTAGAGGTAAAGCCCAACATCTAGACGTAAAGCAAGATATCTGACGGTAAAGCCCAACATCTAGAGGAAAAGCCAAATATATATATATTTAAAACCCAAAACCTAGAGGTAAAGCCCAACATCTAGAGGTAAAGCCTGATATCTAGGGGTAAAGCCCAACATCTAGAGGAAAAGCCAAATATATAGATTTAAAACCCAAAATCTAGAGGTAAAGCCCAATATCTAGACGTAAAGCCCAAAATCTAGATGTAAACCCCAACTTCTAGATCTAAAGTACAAAATCTAGATGTAAAGCCCAAATTCTAGATCTAACGCCCAAAATCTAGAGATAAAGAGCAATATCTAGAAGTAAAACCCAACATCTAGAGGTAAAACCGATATCTAGAGGTAAAGCCCAAAATCTAGAAGAAAAGCCAAATATATAGATTTAAAACCCAAAATCTAGAGATAAAGCTGAACATCTAAATGTAAAGCAAAACATCTAGATGTTATCCAAACATCTAGAAGTAAAGCCTAACATCTAGATGTGAAGCACAACATATAGAGGTATAACCCAACATCTAGAGATAAAGACCAACATCTAAATGTAAAGCAAAACATCTAGATGTAAACCCCTATATCTAGAGGTAAAGTCCAATATCTAGACCTAAAGACCAACATCTAGAGGTAAAAACCAACATCTAGTGGTAAAGCCCAACGTCTGGAGGTAAAGCCCAGATTCTAGAGAGAAGCCAAAAATACAGATGTAAAAACCAAAATCTAGAGGTAAAGCCCAACATCTACAGGTAAATCCAGATATCTAGGGGTAAAGCCCAACATCTAGAGGAAAAGCCAAATATATAGATATAAAACCCAAAATCTAGAGGTAAAGCCCAATATCTAGACGTAAAGCCCAAAATCTAGATGTAAACCCCAACTTCTAGATCTAAAGCCCAAAATCTAGATGTAAAGCCCAAATTCTAGATCTAACGCCCAAAATCTAGAGATAAACACCAATATCTAGAAGTAAAACCCAACATCTAGAGTAAAGCCGATATCTAGAGGTAAAGCCCAACATCTAGAGGAAAAGCCAAATATATAGATTTAAAACCCAAAATCTAGAGATAAAGCCGGACATCTAAATGTAAAGCAAAACATCTAGATGTAATCCAAACATCTAGAGGCAAAGCCTAACATCTAGAGGTGAAGCACAACATATAGAGGTATAACCCAACATCTAGAGATAAAGACCAACATCTAAATGTAAAGCAAAACATCTAGATGTAAAACCCTACATCTAGAGGTAAAGTCCAATATCTAGACCTAAAGACCAACATCTAGAGGTAAAACCCAACATCTAGTGGTAAAGCCCAACGTCTGGAGGTAAAGCCCAGATTCTAGAGAGAAGCCAAAAATCCAGATGGAAAACCCAAAATCTAGAGGTAAAGCCCAACATCTACAGGTAAATCCAGATATCTAGGGGTAAAGCCCAACATCTAGAGGAAAAGCCAAATATATAGATATAAAACCCAAAATCTAGAGGTAAAGCCCAATATCTACACGTAAAGCCCAAAATCTAGATGAAAAGCCCAACCTCTAGATCTAAAGCCCAACATCTAGAGGTAAAGACCAATATCTAGAGGTAAAACCCAACATCTAGAGGTAAAGCCAGATATCTAGAGGTAAAGCCCAACGTCTGGAGGTAAAGCCCATCATCTAGTCCTACAGCCCAATGTCTGCAGTTAAGCCCAACTTACAGAGGTGAAGGCAAACATCTAGATGTAAAACCCCAAATCTAGAGGTAAAGCCCAACATCTAGAGGAAAAGCCAGATATCTAGAGGTAAAGCCCAACGTCTGGAGGTAAAGCCCATCATCTAGTCCTACAGCCCAATGTCTGCAGGTAAAGCCCAACTTACAGAGGTGAAGGCAAACATCCAAATGTAAAACCCAAAATCTAGAGGTAAAGCCCAACATCTAGAGGAAAAGCCAAATATATACATTTAAAACCCAAAATCTAGAGGTAATGCCCAATATCTAGACGTAAAGCCCAAAATCTAGATGTAAAGCCCAAATTCTAGATCTAACGCCCAAAATCAAGAGGTAAAGACCAATATCTAGAGGTAAAGCCCAACATCTAGAGGTAAAGCAAAATATATAGATTTAAAACCCAAATTCTAGAGTTAAATCCCAACATCTAGAGGTAAAGCCCAACTTCCAGAGTTAAAGTCCAAAATCTAGAGGTAAACACCAATACCTAGAGTTAGAGCACAAAATCTAGAGATAAAGCCCAACATCTAGAGATAAAGCCAGATATATAGATTTAAAATCCAAAATCTATAGGTAAAGCCCAACATCTAGAGCTAAAGCCCCAAATCTAGATGTAAAGCCCAATTGCTAGATCGAAAGCCAAATACTCTAGAGGTAAAGCCCAACATGTAGAGGTAAAGACTAAGATCTAGAGGTGAATTCCAATATCTAGTGTTAAAGGCCGACACCTACAGTTAAAGCCAAATATCTAGATGTAAAACCCAACTTCTAGAGGTAAAGCCGAATATCTAGAGTTAAAGCGCATCCTTTAGAGTAAAGCCCAAAATCTAGAGTTAAAGCCCAACATCTAGAGGGAAAGCCCAGAATCTAGATGTAAAGCCTAACATCTAGAGGTAAAGCCTAACTTCTAGAGGTGAAGCACAACATATAGAGGTATAACCCAACATCTAGAGATAAAGACCAACATCTAAATGTAAAGCAAAACATCTAGATGTAAAACCCTACATCTAGAGGTAAAGTCCAATATCTAGACCTAAAGACCAACATCTAGAGGTAAAACCCAACATCTAGTGGTAAAGCCCAACGTCTGGAGGTAAAGCCCAGATTCTAAAGGGAAGCAAAAAATCCAGATGGAAAACCCAAAATCTAGAGGTAAAGCCCAACATCTACAGGTAAATCCAGATATCTAGGGGTAAAGCCCAACATCTAGAGGAAAAGACAAATATATAGATATAAACCCCAAAATCTAGAGGTAAAGCTCAATATCTAGACGTAAAGCCCAAAATCTAGATGTAAAGCCCAACTTCTAGATCTAAACCCCAACATCTAGAGGTAAAGACCAATATCTAGAGGTAAAACCCAACATCTACAGGTAAAGCCAGATATCTAGAGGTAAAGCCCAACGTCTGGAGGTAAAGCCCATCATCTAGTCCTACAGCCCAATGTCTGCAGTTAAGCCCAACTTACAGAGGTGAAGGCAAATATCTAGATGTAAAACCCCAAATCTAGAGGTAAAGCCCAACATCTAGAGGAAAAGCCAAATATATATATATTTAAAACCCAAAATCTAGAGGTAAAGCCCAACATCTAGAGGTAAAGCCAGATATCTAGAGGTAAAACCCAACATCTACAGGTAAAGCCAGATATCTAGAGGTAAAGCCCAACGTCTGGAGGTAAAGCCCATCATCTAGTCCTACAGCCCAATGTCTGCAGGTAAAGCCCAACTTACAGAGGTGAAGGCAAACATCCAAATGTAAAACCCAGAATCTAGAGGAAAAGCCAAATATATAGATTTAAAACCCAAAATCTAGAGGTAAAGCCCAATATCAAGACATAAAGCCCAAAATCTAGATGTAAAGCACAACTTCTTGATCTAAAGCCCAAAATCTAGATGTAAAGCCCAATTTCTAGATCTAACGCCCAAAATCTAGAGGTAAAGACCAATATCTAGAGGTAAAACCCAACATCTAGAGGTAAAGCCAGATATCTAAGATAAAGCCCAACATCTAGAGGAAAAGCAAAATATATAGATTTCAAACCCAAATTCTAGAGTTCAATCCCAACATCTAGAGGTTAAGCCCAACTTCCAGAGTTAAAGTCCAAAATCTAGAGGTAAACACCAATACCTAGAGTTAGAGCCCAAAATCTAGAGATAAAGCCCAACATCTAGAGATAAAGCCAGATATATAGATTTAAAATCCAAAATCTGGAGGTGAAGCCCAACATCTAGAGCAAAAGCCCCAAATCTAGATGTAAAGCCCAATTGCTAGATCTAAAGCCAAATACTCTAGAGGTAAAGCCCAACATGTAGAGGTAAAGACTAAGATCTAGAGGTGAATTCCAATATCTAGTGTTAAAGGCCGACACCTACAGTTAAAGCCAAACATCTAGATGTACAACCCAACTTCTAGAGGTAAAGCCGAATATCTAGAGTTAAAGCGCATCCTTTCGAGTAAAGCCCAAAATCTAGAGTTAAAGCCCAACATCTAGAGGGAAAGCCCAGAATCTAGATGTAAAGCCTAACATCTAGAGGTGAATTCCAAAATCAAGTGTTAAGGCCTGACATCTACAGTTAAATCCAACCATATAGATATAACCCCCAACTTCTAGAGGTAAGGCCCAAAATCTAGAGGTAAAGCCCAACAGCTAGAGGAAAAGCCGAACGTCTTGAGGTAAAGCCCAAAGTCTAGAGTTAAAGCCCAACTTCTAGAGGTAAAGCCCAACATCTAGACGTAAAGCCAGATATCTGAAGGTAAAGCCCAACATCTAGAGGAAAACCCAAATATATAGATTTAAAACCCAAAAACTAGAGATAAAGCCGAACATCTAAATGTAAAGCAAAAGATCTAGATGTAATCCAAACATCTAGAGGTAAAGCCTAACATCTAGAGGTGAAGCACAACATATAGAGGTATAACCCAACATCTAGAGATAAAGACCAACATCTAAATGTAAAGCAAAACATCTAGATGTAAAACCCTACATCTAGAGGTAAAGTCCAATATCTAGACCTAAAGACCAACATCTAGAGGTAAAACCCAACATCTAGTGGTAAAGCCCAACGTCTGGAGGTAAAGCCCAGATTCTAAAGGGAAGCCAAAAATCCAGATGGAAAACCCAAAATCTAGAGGTAAAGCCCAACATCTAGAGGTAAAGACCAATATCTAGAGGTAAAACCCAACATCTACAGGTAAAGCCAGATATCTAGAGGTAAAGCCCAACGTCTGGAGGTAAAGCCCATCATCTAGTCCTACAGCCCAATGTCTGCAGTTAAGCCCAACTTACAGAGGTGAAGGCAAATATCTAGATGTAAAACCCCAAATCTAGAGGTAAAGCCCAACATCTAGAGGAAAAGCCAAATATATATATATTTAAAACCCAAAATCTAGAGGTAAAGCCCAACATCTAGAGGTAAAGCCAGATATCTAGAGGTAAAGCCCAACGTCTGGAGGTAAAGCCCATCATCTAGTCCTACAGCCCAATGTCTGCAGGTAAAGCCCAACTTACAGAGGTGAAGGCAAACATCCAAATGTAAAACCCAGAATCTAGAGGAAAAGCCAAATATATAGATTTAAAACCCAAAATCTAGAGGTAAAGCCCAATATCAAGACATAAAGCCCAAAATCTAGATGTAAAGCACAACTTCTTGATCTAAAGCCCAAAATCTAGATGTAAAGCCCAATTTCTAGATCTAACGCCCAAAATCTAGAGGTAAAGACCAATATCTAGAGGTAAAACCCAACATCTAGAGGTAAAGCCAGATATCTAAGATAAAGCCCAACATCTAGAGGAAAAGCAAAATATATAGATTTCAAACCCAAATTCTAGAGTTCAATCCCAACATCTAGAGGTTAAGCCCAACTTCCAGAGTTAAAGTCCAAAATCTAGAGGTAAACACCAATACCTAGAGTTAGAGCCCAAAATCTAGAGATAAAGCCCAACATCTAGAGATAAAGCCAGATATATAGATTTAAAATCCAAAATCTGGAGGTGAAGCCCAACATCTAGAGGTAAAGCCCAATATCTAGACCTAAAGCCCAATATCTAGACGTAAAGCCCAAAATCTAGATGAAAAGCACAACTTCTAGATCTAAAGCCCAACATCTAGAGGTAAAGACCAATAGCTAGAGGTAAAACCCAACATCTACAGGTAAAGCCAGGTATCTAGAGGTAAAGCCCAACGTCTGGAGGTAAAGCCCATCATCTAGTCCTACAGCCCAATGTCTGCAGTTAAGCCCAACTTACAGAGGTGAAGGCAAATATCTAGATGTAAAACCCCAAATCTAGAGGTATAGCCCAACATCTAGAGGAAAAGCCAAATATATATATATTTAAAACCCAAAATCTAGAGGTAAAGCCCAACATCTAGAGGTAAAGCCAGATATCTAGAGGTAAAGCCCAACGTCTGGAGGTAAAGCCCATCATCTAGTCCTACAGCCCAATGTCTGCAGGTAAAGCCCAACTTACAGAGGTGAAGGCAAACATCCAAATGTAAAACCCAAAATCTAGAGGAAAAGCCAAATATATAGATTTAAAACCCAAAATCTAGAGGTAAAGCCCAATATCAAGACGTAAAGCCCAAAATCTAGATGTAAAGCCCAACTTCTTGATCTAAAGCCCAAAATCTAGATGTAAAGCCCAATTTCTAGAGCTAACGCCCAAAATCTAGAGGTAAAGACCAATATCTAGAGGTAAAACCCAACATCTAGAGGTAAAGCCAGATATCTAGAGGTAAAGCCCAACATCTAGAGGAAAAGCCAAATATATAGATTTAAAACCCAAAATCTAGAGATAAAGCCGAACATCTAAATGTAAAGCAAAACATCTAGATGTAATCCAAACATCTAGAGGTAAAGCCTAACATCTAGAGGTGAAGCACAACATATAGAGGTATAACCCAACATCTAGAGATAAAGACCAACATCTAAATGTAAAGCAAAACATCTAGATGTAAAACCCTACATCTAGAGGTAAAGTCCAATATCTAGACCTAAAGACCAACATCTAGAGGTAAAACCCAACATCTAGTGGTAAAGCCCAACGTCTGGAGGTAAAGCCCAGATTCTAGAGGGAAGCCAAAAATCCAGATGGAAAACCCAAAATCTAGAGGTAAAGCCCAACATCTACAGGTAAATCCAGATATCTAGGGGTAAAGCCCAACATCTAGAGGAAAAGACAAATATATAGATATAAACCCCAAAATCTAGAGTTAAAGCCCAATATCTAGACGTAAAGCCCAAAATCTAGATGAAAAGCACAACTTCTAGATCTAAAGCCCAACATCTAGAGGTAAAGACCAATATCTAGAGGTAAAACCCAACATCTACAGGTAAAGCCAGATATCTAGAGGTAAAGCCCAACGTCTGGAGGTAAAGCCCATCATCTAGTCCTACAGCCCAATGTCTGCAGTTAAGCCCAACTTACAGAGGTGAAGGCAAATATCTAGATGTAAAACCCCAAATCTAGAGGTAAAGCCCAACATCTAGAGGAAAAGCCAAATATATATATATTTAAAACCCAAAATCTAGAGGTAAAGCCCAACATCTAGAGGTAAAGCCAGATATCTAGAGGTAAAGCTCAACGTCTGGATGTAAAGCCCATCATCTAGTCCTACAGCCCAATGTCTGCAGGTAAAGCCCAACTTACAGATGTGAAGGCAAACATCCAAATGTAAAACCCAAAATCTAGAGGAAAAGCCAAATATATAGATTTAAAAACCAAAATCTAGAGGTAAAGCCCAATATCAAGACGTAAAGGCCAAAATCTAGATGTAAAGCCCAAATTCTAGATCTAACGCCCAAAATCTAGAGATAAAGACCAATATCTAGAGGTAAAACCCAACATCTAGAGGTAAAGCCAGATATCTAGAGGTAAAACCCAACATCTAGAGGAAAAGCAAAATATATAGATTTCAAACCCAAATTCTAGAGTTCAATCCCAACATCTAGAGGTAAAGCCCAACTTCCAGAGTTAAAGTCCAAAATCTAGAGGTTTAACACCAATACCTAGAGTTAGAGCCCAATATCTAGAGATAAAGCCCAACATCTAGAGATAAAGCCAGATATATAGATTTAAAATCCAAAATCTGGAGGTAAAGCCCAACATCTAGAGCTAAAGCCCCAAATCTAGATGTAAAGCCCAATTGCTAGATCTAAAGCCAAATACTCTAGAGGTAAAGCCCAACATGTAGAGCTAAAGACAAAGATCTAGAGGTGAATTCCAATATCTAGTGTTAAAGCCTGACACCTACAGTTAAAGCCAAACATCTAGATGTACAACCCAACTTCTAGAGGTAAAGCCGAATATCTAGAGTTAAAGCGCATCCTTTCGAGGAAAGCCCAAAATCTAGAGTTAAAGCCCAACATCTAGAGGGAAAGGCCAGAATCTAGATGTAAAGCCTAACATCTAGAGGTGAATTCCAAAATCAAGTGTTAAGGCCTGACATCTACAGTTAAATCCAACCATATAGATATAACCCCCAACTTCTAGAGGTAAGGCCCAAAATCTAGAGGTAAAGCCCAACAGCTAGACTTAAAGCCGAACGTCTTGAGGTAAAGCCCAAAGTCTAGAGTTAAAGCCCAACTTCTAGAGGTAAAGCCCAACATCTAGACGTAAAGCCAGATATCTGACGGTAAAGCCCAACATCTAGAGGAAAAGCCAAATATATAGATTTAAAACCCAAAAACTAGAGATAAAGCCGAACATCTAAATGTAAAGCAAAACATCTAGATGTAATCCAAACATCTAGAGGTAAAGCCTAACATCTAGAGGTGAAGCACAACATATAGAGGTATAGCCCAACATCTAGAGATAAAGACCAACATCTAAGTGTAAAGCAAAACATCTAGATGTAAAACCCTACATCTAGAGGTAAAGTCCAATATCTAGACCTAAAGACCAACATCTAGAGGTAAAACCCAACATCTAGTGGTAAAGCCCAACGTCTGGAGGTAAAGCCCAGATTCTAGAGGGAAGCCAAAAATACAGATGGAAAACCCAAAATCTAGAGGTAAAGCCCAACAGCTAGATTTAAAGCCGAACGTCTTGAGGTAAAGCCCAAATTCTAGAGTTAAAGCCCAACTTCTAGAGGTAAAGCCCAACATCTAGACGTAAAGCCAGATATCTAGACGTAAAGCCCAAAATCTAGATGAAAAGCACAACTTCTAGATCTAAAGCCCAACATCTAGAGGTAAAGACCAATATCTAGAGGTAAAACCCAACATCTAGAGGTAAAGCCAGATATCTAGAGGTAAAGCCCAACGTCTGGAGGTAAAGCCCATCATCTAGTCCTACAGCCCAATGTCTGCAGTTAAGCTCAACTTACAGGGGTAAAGGCAAATATCTAGATGTAAAACCCCAAATCTAGAGGTAAAGCCCAACATCTAGAGGAAAAGCCAAATGTATATATATTTAAAACCCAAAATCTAGAGGTAAAGCCCAACATCTAGAGTTAAAGCCAGATATCTAGAGGTAAAGCCCAACATCTAGAGATAAAGCCAGATATATAGAATTAAAATCCACAATCTGGAGGTAAAGCCCAACATTTAGAGCTAAAGCCCCAAATCTAGATGTAAAGCCCAATTGCTAGATCGAAAGCCAAATACTCTAGAGGTAAAGCCCAACATGTAGAGCTAAAGACTAAGATCTAGAGGTGAATTCCAATATCTAGTGTTAAAACTCGACACCTACAGTTAAAGCCAAACATCTAGATGTACAACCCATCTTCTAGAGGCAAAGCCGAATATCTAGAGTTAAAGCGCATCTTTTAGAGTAAAGCCCAAAATCTAGAGTTAAAGCCCAACATCTAGAGGGAAAGCCCAGAATCTAGATGTAAAGCCTAACATCTAGAGGTGAATTCCAAAATCAAGTGTTAAGGCCTGATATCTACAGTTAAATCCAACCATATAGATATAACCCCCAACTTCTAGAGGTAAGGCCCAAAATCTAGAGGTAAAGCCCAACAGCTGGAGTTAAAGCCGAACGTCTTCAGGTAAAGCCCAAAGTCTAGAGTTAAAGCCCAACTTCTAGAGGTAAAGCCCAACTTCCAGAGTTAAAGTCCAAAATCTAGAGGTAAACACCAATACCTAGAGTTAGAGCCCAACATCTAGAGATATGCCAAATATATAGATTTAAAACCCAAAATCTAGAGATAAAGCCGAACATCTAAATGTAAATCAAAACATCTAGATGTAATCCAAACATCTAGAGGTAAAGCCTAACAACTAGAGGTGAAGCACAACATATAGAGGTATAACCCAACATCTAGAGATAAAGACCAACATCTAAATGTAAAGCAAAACATCTAGATGTAAAACCCTACATCTAGAGGTAAAGTCCAATATCTAGACCTAAAGACCAACATCTAGAGGTAAAACCCAACATCTAGTGGTAAAGCCCAACGTCTGGAGGTAAAGCCCAGATTCTAGAGAGAAGCCAAAAATCCAGATGGAAAACCTAAAATCTAGAAGTAAAGCCCAACATCTACAGGTAAATCCAGATATCTAGGGGTAAAGCCCAACATCTAGAGGAAAAGCCAAATATATAGATTTAAAACCCAAAATCTAGAGGTAAAGCTCAATATCTAGACGTAAAGCCCAAAATCTAGATGAAAAGCCCAACTTCTAGATCTAAAGCCCAACATTTCGAGGTAAAGACCAATATCTAGAGGTAAAACCAAACATCTAGAGGTAAAGCCAGATATCTAGAGGTAAAGCCCAACATCTAGAGGAAAAGCAAAATATATAGATTTCAAACCCAAATTCTAGAGTTAAATCCCAACATCTAGAGGTAAATCCCAAAGTCTAGATGTAAAGCTCAACTTCCAGATTTAAAGTCAAAAATCTAAATGTAAATACCAATACCTAGAGGTAGAGCCCAAAATGTAGAGGTAAAGCCCAACATCTAGAGATAAAGCCAGATATATAGATCTAAACCCCAAAATCTAGAGGTGAAGCCCAATATTAAGATGTAAAGCCCAAAATCTAGATGTAAAGCCCAACTTCTAGATCTAAAGCCGAAAATATAGTTGTAAAGCCCAACTTCTAAATCTAAAGCCCAACATCTGGAGGAAAAGCCCAATATTTAGAGTTTAAGCGCATCATTTAGAGGTAAAGCCAGATATCTAGAGGTAAAGCCCAACGTCTGGAGGTAAAGCCCATCATCTAGTCCTACAGCCCAATGTCTGCAGGTAAAGCCCAACTTACAGAGGTGAAGGCAAACATCTAGATGTAAAACCCCAAATCTAGATGTAAAACCCAACATCTAGAGGAAAAGCCAAATATATATATATTTAAAACCCAAAATCTAGAGGTAAAGCCCAACATCTAGAGGTAAAGCCAGATATCTAGAGGTAAAGCCCAACGTCTGGAGGTAAAGCCCATCATCTAGTCCTACAGCCCAATGTCTGCAGGTAAAGCCCAACTTACAGAGGTGAAGGCAAACATCCAAATGTAAAACCCAAAATCTAGAGGAAAAGCCAAATATATAGATTTAAAACCCAAAATCTAGAGGTAAAGCCCAATATCAAGACGTAAAGCCCAAAATCTAGATGTAAAGCACAACTTCTAGATCTAACGCCCAAAATCTAGAGGTAAAGACCAATATCTAGAGGTAAAACCCAACATCTAGAGGTAAAGCCAGATATCTAGAGGTAAAGCCCAACATCTAGAGGAAAAGTAAAATATATAGATTTCAAACCCAAATTCTAGAGTTCAATCCCAACATCTAGAGGTAAAGCCCAACTTCCAGAGTTAAAGTCCAAAATCTAGAGGTAAACACCAATACCTAAAGTTAGAGCCCAAAATCTAGAGATAAAGCCCAACATCTAGAGATAAAGCCAGATATATAGATTTAAAATCCAAAATCTGGAGGTAAAGCCCAACATCTAGAGCTAAAGCCCCAAATCTAGATGTAAAGCCCAATTGCTAGATCTAAAGCCAAATACTCTAGAGGTAAAGCCCAACATGTAGAGCTAAAGACTAAGATCTAGAGGTGAATTCCAATATCTAGTGTTAAAGGCCGACACCGACAGTTAAAGTCAAACATCTAGATGAAAAACCCAACTTCTAGAGGTAAAGCAGAATATCTAGAGTTAAAGCGCATCCTTTCGAGTAAAGCCCAAAATCTAGAGTTAAAGCCCAACATCTAGAGGGAAAGCCCAGAATCTAGATGTAAAACCTAACATCTAGAGGTGAATTCCAAAATCAAGTGTTAAGGCCTGACATCTACAGTTAAATCCAACCATATAGATATAACCCCCAACTTCTAGAGGTAAGGCCCAAAATCTAGAGGTAAAGCCCAACAGCTAGAGTTAAAGCCGAAGGTATTGAGGTAAAGCCCAAAGTCTAGAGTTAAAGCCCAACTTCTAGAGGTAAAGCTCAACATCTAGACGTATAGCCAGATATCTGACGGTAAAGCCCAACATCTAGAGGAAAAGCCAAATATATAGATTTAAAACCCAAAATCTAGAGGTAAAGACCAATATCTAGAGGTAAAACCCAACATCTAGAGGTAAAGCCAGATATCTAGAGGTAAAGCCCAACATCTAGAGGAAAAGCAAAATATATAGATTTCAAACCCAAATTCTAGAGTTCAATCCCAACATCTAGAGGTAAAGCCCAACTTCCAGAGTTAAAGTCCAAAATCTAGAGGTAAACACCAATACCTAGAGTTAGAGCCCAAAATCTAGAGATAAAGTCCAACATCTAGAGATAAAGCCAGATATATAGATTTAAAATCCAAAATCTGGAGGTAAAGCCCAACATCTAGAGGTAAAGCCCCAAATCTAGATGTAAAGCCCAATTGCTAGATCTAAAGCCAAATACTCTAGAGGTAAAGCCCAACATGTAGAGGTAAAGACTAAGATCTAGAGGTGAATTCCAATATCTAGTGTTAAAGGCCGACACCTACAGTTAAAACCAAGCATCTAGATGTAAAACCCAACTTCTAGAGGTAAAGCCGAATATCTAGAGTTAAAGCGCATCCTTTAGAGTAAAGCCCAAAATCTAGAGTTAAAGCCCAACATCTAGAGGGAAAGCCCAGAATCTAGATGTAAAGCCTAACATCTAGAGGTGAATTCCAAAATCAAGTGTTAAGGCCTGACATCTACAGTTAAATCCAACCATATAGATATAACCCCCAACTTCTAGAGGTAAGGCCCAAAATCTAGAGGGAAAGCCCAACAGCTAGAGTTAAAGCCGAACGTCTTGAGGTAAAGCCCAAAGTCTAGAGTTAAAGCCCAACTTCTAGAGGTAGAGCCCAACATCTAGACGTAAAGCCAGATATCTGACGGTAAAGCCCAACATCTAGAGGAAAAGCCAAATATATAGATTTAAATCCCAAAATCTAGAGATAAAGCCGAACATCTAAATGTAAAGCAAAACATTTAGATGTAATCCAAATATCTAGAGGTAAAGCCTAACATCTAGAGGTGAAGCACAACATATAGAGGTATAACCCAACATCTAGAGATAAAGACCAACATCTAAATGTAAAGCAAAACATCTAGATGTAAAACCCGACATCTAGAGGTAAAGTCCAAGAGCTAGACTTAAAGACCAGCATCTAGAGGTAAAACCCAACATCTAGAAGTAAATCCACATATCTAGAGGTAAAGCCCAACGTCTGGACGTAAAGCCCATCATCTAGTCCTACAGCCCAATATTTGCAGGTAAAGACCAATTTTCAGAGGTGAAGGCAAACATCTAGATGTAAAACCCCAAATCTAGAGGTAAAGCCCAACATCTAGAGGAAAAGCCAAATATATATATATTTAAAACCCAAAATCTAGAGGTAAAGCCCAACATCTAGAGGTAAAGCCAGATATCTAGGCGTAAAGGCCAACATCTAGAGGAAAAGCCAAATATATAGATTTAAAACCCAAAATCTAGAGGTAAAGCCCAATATCAAGACGTAAAGCCCAAAATCTAGATGTAAAGCCCAAATTCTTGATCTAAAGCCCAAAATCTAGAAGTAAAGCCCAAATTCTAGATCTAACGCCCAAAATCTAGAGATAAAGACCAATATCTAGAGGTAAAACCCAACATCTAGATGTAAAGCCAGATATCTAGAGGTAAAGCCCAACATCTAGAGGAAAAGCAAAATATATAGATTTCAAACCCAAATTCTAGTGTTAAATCCCAACATCTAGAGGTAAAGCCCAACTCCCAGAGTTAAAGTCCAAAATCTAGAGGTAAACACCAATACCTAGAGTTAGAGCCCAAAATCTAGAGATAAAGCCCAACATCTAGAGATAAAGCCAGATATATAGATTTAAAATCCAAAATGTGGAGTTAAAGCCCAACATCTAGAGCTAAAGCCCCAAATCTAGATGTAAAGCCCAATTGCTAGATCTAAAGACAAATACTCTAGAGGTAAAGCCCAACATGTAGAGGTAAAGACTAAGATCTAGAGGTGAATTCCAATATCTAGTGTTAAAGCCCGACACCTACAGTTAAAGCCAAACATCTAGATGTAAAACCCCAAATCTAGAGGTAAAGCCCAACATCTAGAGGAAAAGCCAAATATATATATATTTAAAACCCAAAATTTAGAGGTAAAGCCCAACATCTAGAGGTAAAGCCAGATATCTAGAGGTAAAGCCCAACGTCTGGAGGTAAAGCCCATCATCTAGTCCTACAGCCCAATGTCTGCAGGTAAAGCCCAACTTACAGAGGTGAAGGCAAACATCTGGATTTAAAACCCAAAATCTAGAGGTAAAGCCCAACATCTAGAGGTAAAGCCAGATATCTAGGGGTAAAGGCCAACATCTAGAGGAAAAGCCAAATATATAGATTTAAAACCCAAAATCTAGAGGTAAAGCCCAATATCTAGACGTAAAGCCCAAAGTCTAGATGTAAAGCCGAACTTCTAGATCTAAAGCCCAAAATCTAGATGTAAAGCCCAAATTCTAGATGTAACGCCCAAAATCTAGAGATAAAGACCAATATCTAGAGGTAAAACCCAACATCTAGATGTAAAGCCAGATATCTAGAGGTAAAGCCCAACATCTAGAGGAAAAGCAAAATATATAGATTTCAAACCCAAATTCTAGAGTTAAATCCCAACATCTAGAGGTAAAGCCCAACTCCCAGAGTTAAAGTCCAAAATCTAGAGGTAAACACCAATACCTAGAGTTAGAGCCCAAAATCTAGAGATAAAGCCCAACATCTAGAGATAAAGCCAGATATATAGATTTAAAATCCAAAATGTGGAGTTAAAGCCCAACATCTAGAGCTAAAGCCCCAAATCTAGATGTAAAGCCCAATTGCTAGATCTAAAGACAAATACTCTAGAGGTAAAGCCCAACATGTAGAGGTAAAGACTAAGATCTAGAGGTGAATTCCAATATCTAGTGTTAAAGCCCGACACCTACAGTTAAAGCCAAACATCTAGATGTAAAACCCCAAATCTAGAGGTAAAGCCCAACATCTAGAGGAAAAGCCAAATATATATATATTTAAAACCCAAAATTTAGAGGTAAAGCCCAACATCTAGAGGTAAAGCCAGATATCTAGAGGTAAAGCCCAACGTCTGGAGGTAAAGCCCATCATCTAGTCCTACAGCCCAATGTCTGCAGGTAAAGCCCAACTTACAGAGGTGAAGGCAAACATCTGGATTTAAAACCCAAAATCTAGAGGTAAAGCCCAACATCTAGAGGTAAAGCCAGATATCTAGGGGTAAAGGCCAACATCTAGAGGAAAAGCCAAATATATAGATTTAAAACCCAAAATCTAGAGGTAAAGCCCAATATCTAGACGTAAAGCCCAACGTCTAGATGTAAAGCCGAACTTCTAGATCTAAAGCCCAAAATCTAGATGTAAAGCCCAAATTCTAGATGTAACACCCAAAATATAGAGGTAAAGACCAATATCTAGAGGTAAAACCCAACATCTAGAGGTAAAGCCAGATATCTAGAGGTAAAGCCCAACATCTAGAGGAAAAGCCATATATATAGAATTAAAACCCAAAAACTAGAGATAAAGCCGAACATCTAAATGTAAAGCAAAACATCTAGATGTAATCCAAACATCTAGAGGTAAAGCCTAACATCTAGAGGTGAAGCACAACATATAGAGGTATAACCCAACATCTAGAGATAAAGACCAACATCTAAATGTAAAGCAAAACATCTAGATGTAAAACCCAACATCTAGAGATAAAGACCAACATCTAAATGTAAAGCAAAACATCTAGATGTAAAACCCTACATCTAGAGATAAGGTCCAATATCTAGACCTAAAGACCAACAGCTAGAGGTAAAACCCAACATCTAGTGGTAAAGCCCAACGTCTGGAGGTAAAGCCCAGATTCTAGAGAGAAGCCAAAAATCCAGATGGAAAGCACAAAATCTAGAGGTAAAGCCCAACATCTACAGGTAAATCCAGATATCTAGGGGTAAAGCCCAACATCTAGAGGAAAAGCCAAATATATAGATATAAAACCCAAAATCTAGAGGTAAAGCCCAATATCTAGACGTAAAGCCCAAAATCTAGATGAAAAGCACAACTTCTAGATCTAAAGCCCAACATCTAGAGGTAAAGACCAACATCTAGAGGTAAAACCCAACATCTAGATGTAAAGCCAGATATCTAGAGGTAAAGCCCAACGTCTGGAGGTAAAGCCCATCATCTAGTCCTATAGCCCAATGTCTGCAGGTAAAGCCCAACTTACAGAGGTGAAGGCAAACATCTAGATGTAAAACCCCAAATCTGGAGGTAAAGCCCAACATCTAGAGGAAAAGCCAAATATATAGATTTAAAACCCAAAATCTAGAGGTAAAGCCCAATATCTAGACGTAAAGCCAGATATCTAGGGGTAAAGGCCAACATCTAGAGGAAAAGCCAAATATATAGATTTAAAACCCAAAATCTAGAGGTAAAGCCCAACATCTAGAGGTAAAGCCAGATATCTAGGGGTAAAGGCCAACATCTAGAGGAAAAGCCAAATATATAGATTTAAAACCCAAAATCTAGAGGTAAAGCCCAATATCAAGACGTAAAGGCTAAAATCTAGATGTAACGCCCAACTTCTTGATCTAAAGCCCAAAATCTAGATGTAAATCCCAAATTCTAGATCTAACGCCCAAAATCTAGAGATAAAGACCAATATCTAGAGGTAAAACCCAACATCTAGAGGTAAAGCCAGATATCTAGAGGTAAAGCCCAACATCTAGAGGAAAAGCAAAATATATAGATTTCAAACCCAAATTCTAGAGTTAAATCCCAACATCTAGAGGTAAATCCCAAAGTCTAGATGTAAAGCTCAACTTCCAGATTTAAAGTCAAAAATATAAATGTAAATACCAATACCTAGAGGTAGAGCCCAAAATGTAGAGGTAAAGCCCAACATCTAGAGATAAAGCCAGATATATAGATCTAAACCCCAAAATCTAGAGGTAAAGCCCAATATCTAGACCTAAATCCCAAAATCTAGATGTAAAGCCCAAATTCTAGATCTAACACCCAAAATCTAGAGGTAAAGATCAATATCTAGAGGTAAAACCCAACATCTAGAGGTAAAGCCAGATATCTAGAGGTAAAGCCCAACATCTAGAGGAAAAGCAAAATATATAGATTTCAAACCCTAATTCTAGAGTTAAATCCCAACATCTAGAGGTAAAGCCCAACTCCCAGAGTTAAAGTCCAAAATCTAGAGGTAAACACCAATACCTAGAGTTAGAGCCCAAAATCTAGAGATAAAGCCCAACATCTAGAGATAAAGCCAGATATATAGATTTAAAATCCAAAATCTGGAGGTAAAGCCCAATTGCTAGATCTAAAGCCAAATACTCTAGAGGTAAAGCCCAACATGTAGAGGTAAAGACTAAGATCTAGAGGTGAATTCCAATATCTAGTGTTAAAGCCCGACACCTACAGTTAAAGCCAAACATCTAGATGTACAACCCAACTTCTAGAGGTAAAGCCGAATATCTAGAGTTAAAGCGCATCCTTTAGAGTAAAGCCCAAAATCTAGAGTTAAAGCCCAACATCTAGAGGGAAAGCCCAGAATCTAGATGTAAAGCCTAACATCTAGAGGTGAATTCCAAAATCAAGTGTTAAGGCCTGACATCTACAGTTAAATCCAACCATATAGATATAACCCCCAACTTCTAGAGGTAAGGCCCAAAATCTAGAGGTAAAGCCCAACAGCTAGAGTTAAAGACGAACGTCTTGAGGTAAAGCCCAAAGTCTAGAGTTAAAGCCCAACTTCTAGAGGTAAAGCCCAACATCTAGACGTAAAGCCAGATATCTGCCGGTAAAGCCCAACATCTAGAGGAAAAGCCAAATATATAGATTTAAAACCCAAAATCTAGAGGTAAAGCCCAATATCAAGACGTAAAGGCCAAAATCTAGATGTAAAGCCCAACTTCTTGATCTAAAGCCCAAAATCTAGATGTAAAGCCCAAATTCTAGATCTAACGCCCAAAATCTAGAGATAAAGACCAATATCTAGAGGTAAAACCCAACATCTAGAGGTAAAGCCAGATATCTAGAGGTAAAGCCCAACATCTAGAGGAAAAGCAAAATATATAGATTTAAAACCCAAATTCTAGAGTTCAATCCCAACATCTAGAGGTAAAGCCCAACTTCCAGAGTTAAAGTCCAAAATCTAGAGGTAAACACCAATACCTAAAGTTAGAGCCCAAAATCTAGATGTAAAGCCCAATTGCTAGATCTAAAGACAAATACTCTAGAGGTAAAGCCCACATGTAGAGTTAAGGACTAAGATCTAGAGGTGAATTCCAATATCTAGTGTTAAAGCCCGTCACCTACAGTTAAAGACAAACATCTAGATGTACAACCCAACTTCTAGAGGTAAAGTCCAACATCTAGAGATAAAGCCAGATATATAGATCTAAAATCCAAAATCTAGAGGTGAAGCCCAATATCTAGACGTAAAGCCCAAAAGCTAGATATAAAGCCCAAATTCTAGATCTAAAGCCCAAAATATAGATGTAAAGCCCAACTTCTAAATCTAAAGCCCAACATCTAGAGGTAAAGCCCAATATTTAGAGTTTAAGCGCATCATTTAGAGGTAAAGCCAGATATCTAGAGGTAAAGCCCAACTTCTAGAGGTAAAGCCCATCATCTAGTCCTACTGCCCAATGTCTGCAGGTAAAGCCCAACTTAAAGAGGTGAGGGCAAATATCTAGAATTAAAACCCAAAATCTAGAGGTAAAGACCAACATCTAGAGGAAAAGCCAAATATATAGATTTAAAACCCAAAATCTAGAGGTAAAGCCCAACATCTAGGGGAAAAGCCAAATATAAATATATTTAAAACCCAAAATCTATAGGTAAAGCCCAACATCTAGAGGTAAAGCCAGATATCTAGGGGTAAAGGCCAACATCTAGAGGAAAAGCCAAATATATAGATTTAAAACCCAAAATCTAGAGGTAAAGCCCAACATCTAGAGATAAAGCCAGATATATAGATCTAAACTCCAAAATCTAGAGGTGAAGCCCAATATATAGACGTAAAGCCCAATATCTAGATGTAAAGCCCAACTTCTAGATCTAAAGCCCAAAATATAGATGTAAAGCCCAACTTCTAAATCTAAAGCCCAAAATCTAGAGGTAAAGCCCAACATCTAGACGTAAAGCCAGATAAATAGGGGTAAAGCCCAACATCTAGAGGAAAAGCCAAACATATAGATTTAAAACCCAGAATCTAGAGGTAAAGCCCAATATCTAGACGTAAAGCCCAAAATCTAGATGAAAAGCACAACTTCTAGATCTAAAGCCCAACATCTAGAGGTAAAGACCAATAGCTAGAGGTAAAACCCAACATCTAGAGGTAAAGCCAGATATCTAGAGGTAAAGCCCAACGTCTGGAGGTAAAGCCCATCATCTAGTCCTACAGCCCAATGTCTGCAGGTAAAGCCCAACTTACAGAGGTGAAGGCAAACATCTAGATGTAAAACCCCAAATCTAGAATAAAGCCCAACATCTAGAGGAAAAGCCAAATATATATATATTTAATACCCAAAACCTAGAGGTAAAGCCCAACATCTAGAGGTAAAGCCAGATATCTAGGGGTAAAGCCCAACATCTAGAGGAAAAGCCAAATATATAGATTTAAAACCCAAAATCTAGAGGTAAAGCCCAATATCAAGACGTAAAGGCCAAAATCTAGATGTAAAGCCCAGCTTCTTGATCTAAAGCCCAAAATCTAGATGTAAAGCCCAAATTCTAGATCTAACGCCCAAAATCTAGAGATAAAGACCAATATCTAGAGGTAAAACCCAACATCTAGAGGTAAAGCCAGATATCTAGAGGTAAAGCCCAACATCTAGAGGAAAAGAAAATATATATAGATTTCAAACCCAAATTCTAGAGTTCAATCCCAACATCTAGAGGTAAATCCCAAAGTCTATATGTAAAGCTCAACTTCCAGATTTAAAGTCAAAAATCTAAATGTAAATACCAATACCTAGAGGTAGAGCCCAAAATGTAGAGGTAAAGCCCAACATCTAGAGATAAAGCCAGATATATAGATCTAAACCCCAAACTCTAGAGGTGAAGCCCAATATCTAGACGTAAAGCCCAAAATCTAGATGTAAAGCCCAACTTCTAGATCTAAAGCCCAAAATATAGCTGTAAAGCCCAACTTCTAAATCTAAAGCCCAACATCTAGAGGTAAGGCCCAATATTTAGTGTTTAAGCGCATCATTTAGAGGTAAAGCCCAAAATCTAGATGTAAAGCCCAACTTCTAGAGGTAAAGCCCATCATCTAGTCCTACAGCCCAATGTCTGCAGGTAAAGCACATCTTACAGAGGTGAAGGCAAACATCTAGATGTAAAACCCAAAATCTAGAGGTAAAGCCCAACATCTAGAGGAAAAGCCAAATATATAGATTTAAAACCCAGAATCTAGAGGTAAAGCCCAATATCTAGACCTAAAGCCCAAAATCTAGATGTAAAGCACAACTTCTAGATCTAAAGCCCAAAATCTAGATGTAAAGCCCAAATTCTAGATCTAACACCCAAAATCTAGAGGTAAAGACCAATATCTAGAGGTAAAACCCAACATCTAGAGGTAAAGCCAGATATCTAGAGGTAAAGCCCAACATCTAGAGGAAAAGCAAAATATATAGATTTCAAACCCAAATTCTAGAGTTCAATCCCAACATCTAGAGGTAAAGCCCAACTCCCAGAGTTAAAGTCCAAAATCTAGAGGTAAACACCAATACCTAAAGTTAGAGCCCAAAATCTAGAGATAAAGCCCAACATCTAGAGATAAAGCCAGATATATAGATTTAAAATCCAAAATCTGGAGGTAAAGCCCAACATCTAGAGGTAAAGCCCCAAATCTAGATGTAAAGCCCAATTGCTAGATCTAAAGCCAAATACTCTAGAGGTAAAGCCCAACATGTAGAGGTAAAGACTAAGATCTAGAGGTGAATTCCAATATCTAGTGTTAAAGGCCGACACCTACAGTTAAAGCCAAACATCTAGATGTACAACCCAACTTCTAGAGGTAAAGCCGAATATCTAGAGTTAAAGCGCATCCTTTCGAGTAAAGCCCAAAATCTAGAGTTAAAGCCCAACATCTAGAGGGAAAGCCCAGAATCTAGATGTAAAGCCTAACATCTAGAGGTGAATTCCAAAATCAAGTGTTAAGGCCTGACATCTACAGTTAAATCCAACCATATAGATATAACCCCCAACTTCTAGAGGTAAGGCCCAAAATCTAGAGGTAAAGCCCAACAGCTAGAGTTAAAGACGAACGTCTTGAGGTAAAGCCCAAAGTCTAGAGTTAAAGCCCAACTTCTAGAGGTAAAGCCCAACATCTAGACGTAAAGCCAGATATCTGACGGTAAAGCCCAACATCTAGAGGAAAAGCCAAATATATAGATTTAAAACCCAAAATCTAGAGATAAAGCCGAACATCTAAATGTAAAGCAAAACATCTAGATGTAATCCAAACATCTAGAGGTAAAGCCTAACATCTAGAGGTGAAGCACAACATATAGAGGTATAACCCAACATCAAGAGATAAAGACCAACATCTAAATGTAAAGCAAAACATCTAGATGTAAAACCCTACATCTAGAGGTAAAGTCCAATATCTAGACCTAAAGACCAACATCTAGAGGTAAAACCCAACATCTAGTGGTAAAGCCCAACGTCTGGAGGTAAAGCCCAGATTCTAGAGAGAAGCCAAAAATCCAGATGGAAAACCCAAAATCTAGAGGTAAAGCCCAACATCTACAGGTAAATCCAGATATCTAGGGGTAAAGCCCAACATCTAGAGGAAAAGCCAAATATATAGATATAAAACCCAAAATCTAGAGGTAAAGCCCAATATCTAGATGTAAAGCCCAAAATCTAGATGAAAAGCACAACTTCTAGATCTAAAGATCAACATCTAGAGGTAAAGACCAATAGCTAGAGGTAAATCCCAACATCTAGAGGTAAAGCCAGATATCTAGAGGTAAAGCCCAACGTCTGGAGGTAAAGCCCATCATCTAGTCCTACAGCCCAATGTCTGCAGGTAAAGCCCAACTTACAGAGGTGAAGGCAAACATCTAGATGTAAAACCCCAAATCTAGCGGTAAAGCCCAACATCTAGAGGAAAAGCCAAATATATAGATATAAAACCCAAAATCTAGAGGTAAAACCCAATATCTAGAGGTAAAACCCAACATCTAGAGGTAAAGCCAGATATCTAGAGGTAAAGCCCAACATCTAGAGGAAAAGCAAAATATATAGATTTCAAACCCAAATTCTAGAGTTCAATCCCAACATCTAGAGGTAAATCCCAAAGTCTAGATGTAAAGCTCAACTTCCAGATTTAAAGTCAAAAATCTAAATGTAAATACCAATACCTAGAGGTAGAGCCCAAAATGTAGAGGTAAAGCCCAACATCTAGAGATAAAGCCAGATATATAGATCTAAACCCCAAAATCTAGAGGTGAAGCCCAATATCTAGACGTAAAGCCCAAAATCTAGATGTAAAGCCCAACTTCTAGATCTAAAGCCCAAAATATAGCTGTAAAGCCCAACTTCTAAATCTAAAGCCCAACATCTAGAGGTAAAGCCCAATATTTAGAGTTTAAGCGCATCATTTAGAGGTAAAGCCCAAAATCTAGATGTAAAGCCCAACTTCTAGAGGTAAAGCCCATCATCTAGTCCTACAGCCCAATGTCTGCAGGTAAAGCACATCTTACAGAGGTGAAGGCAAACATCTAGATGTAAAACCCAAAATCTAGAGGTAAAGCCCAACATCTAGAGGAAAAGCCAAATATATAGATTTAAAACCCAGAATCTAGAGGTAAAGCCCAATATCTAGACCTAAAGCCCAAAATCTAGATGTAAAGCCCAACTTCTAGATCTAAAGCCCAAAATCTAGATGTAAAGCCCAAATTCTAGATCTAACACCCAAAATCTAGAGGTAAAGACCAATATCTAGAGGTAAAACCCAAGATCTAGAGGTAAAGCCAGATATCTAGAGGTAAAGCCCAACATCTAGAGGAAAAGCAAAATATATAGATTTCAAACCCAAATTCTAGAGTTCAATCCCAACATCTAGAGGTAAAGCCCAACTTCCAGAGTTAAAGTCCAAAATCTAGAGGTAAACACCAATACCTAAAGTTAGAGCCCAAAATCTAGATGTAAAGCCCAATTGCTAGATCTAAAGCCAAATACTCTAGAGGTAAAGCCCAACATGTAGAGGTAAAGACTAAGATCTAGAGGTGAATTCCAATATCTAGTGTTAAAGCCTGACACCTACAGTTAAAGCCAAACATCTAGATGTACAACCCAACTTCTAGAGGTAAAGCCGAATATCTAGAGTTAAAGCGCATCCTTTAGAGTAAAGCCCAACATCTAGAGGGAAAGCCCAGAATCTAGATGTAAAGCCTAACATCTAGAGGTGAATTCCAAAATCAAGTGTTAAGGTCTGACATCTACAGTTAAATCCAACCATATAGATATAACCCCCAACTTCTAGAGGTAAGGCCCAAAATCTAGAGGTAAAGCCCAACAGCTAGAGTTAAAGCCGAACGTCTTGAGGTAAAGCCCAATGTCTAGAGTTAAAGCCCAACTTCTAGAGGTAAAGCCCAACATCTAGACGTAAAGCCAGATATCTGACGGTAAAGCCCAACATCTAGAGGAAAAGCCAAATATATAGATTTAAAACCCAAAATCTAGAGATAAAGCCGAACATCTAAATGTAAAGCAAAACATCTAGATGTAATCCAAACATCTAGAGGTAAAGCCTAACATCTAGAGGTGAAGCACAACATATAGAGGTATAACCCAACATCAAGAGATAAAGACCAACATCTAAATGTAAAGCAAAACATCTAGATGTAAAACCCTACATCTAGAGGTAAAGTCCAATATCTAGACCTAAAGACCAACATCTAGAGGTAAAACCCAACATCTAGTGGTAAAGCCCAACGTCTGGAGGTAAAGCCCAGATTCTAGAGAGAAGCCAAAAATCCAGATGGAAAACCCAAAATCTAGAGGTAAAGCCCAACATCTACAGGTAAATCCAGATATCTAGGGGTAAAGCCCAACATCTAGAGGAAAAGCCAAATATATAGATATAAAACCCAAAATCTAGAGGTAAAGCCCAATATCTAGATGTAAAGCCCAAAATCTAGATGAAAAGCACAACTTCTAGATCTAAAGATCAACATCTAGAGGTAAAGACCAATAGCTAGAGGTAAATCCCAACATCTAGAGGTAAAGCCAGATATCTAGAGGTAAAGCCCAACGTCTGGAGGTAAAGCCCATCATCTAGTCCTATAGCCCAATGTCTGCAGGTAAAGGCCAACTTACAGAGGTGAAGGCAAACATCTAGATGTAAAACCCCAAATCTAGAGGTAAAGCCCAACATCTAGAGGAAAAGCCAAATATATATATATTTAAAACCCAAAATCTAGAGGTAAAGCCCAACATCTAGAGGTAAAGCCAGATATCTAGGGTTAAAGGCCAACATCTAGAGGAAAAGCCAAATATATAGATTTAAAACCCAAAATCTAGAGGTAAAGCCCAATATCAAGACGTAAAGGCCAAAATCTAGATGTAAAGCCCAGCTTCTTGATCTAAAGCCCAAAATCTAGATGTAAAGCCCAAATTCTAGATCTAACGCCCAAAATCTAGATATAAAGACCAATATCTAGAGGTAAAACCCAACATCTAGAGGTAAAGCCAGATATCTAGAGGTAAAGCCCAACATCTAGAGGAAAAGCAAAATATATAGATTTCAAACCCAAATTCTAGAGTTCAATCCCAACATCTAGAGGTAAATCCCAAAGTCTAGATGTAAAGCTCAACTTCCAGATTTAAAGTCAAAAATCTAAATGTAAATACCAATACCTAGAGGTAGAGCCCAAAATGTAGAGGTAAAGCCCAACATCTAGAGATAAAGCCAGATATATAGATCTAAACCCCAAACTCTAGAGGTGAAGCCCAATATCTAGACGTAAAGCCCAAAATCTAGATGTAAAGCCCAACTTCTAGATCTAAAGCCCAAAATATAGCTGTAAAGCCCAACTTCTAAATCTAAAGCCCAACATCTAGAGGTAAGGCCCAATATTTAGTGTTTAAGCGCATCATTTAGAGGTAAAGCCCAAAATCTAGATGTAAAGCCCAACTTCTAGAGGTAAAGCCCATCATCTAGTCCTACAGCCCAATGTCTGCAGGTAAAGCACATCTTACAGAGGTGAAGGCAAACATCTAGATGTAAAACCCAAAATCTAGAGGTAAAGCCCAACATCTAGAGGAAAAGCCAAATATATAGATTTAAAACCCAGAATCTAGAGGTAAAGCCCAATATCTAGACCTAAAGCCCAAAATCTAGATGTAAAGCACAACTTCTAGATCTAAAGCCCAAAATCTAGATGTAAAGCCCAAATTCTAGATCTAACACCCAAAATCTAGAGGTAAAGACCAATATCTAGAGGTAAAACCCAACATCTAGAGGAAAAGCCAGATATCTAGAGGTAAAGCCCAACATCTAGAGGAAAAGCAAAATATATAGATTTCAAACCCAAATTCTAGAGTTCAATCCCAACATCTAGAGGTAAAGCCCAACTTCCAGAGTTAAAGTCCAAAATCTAGAGGTAAACACCAATACCTAAAGTTAGAGCCCAAAATCTAGATGTAAAGCCCAATTGCTAGATCTAAAGCCAAATACTCTAGAGGTAAAGCCCGACATGTAGAGGTAAAGACTAAGATCTAGAGGTGAATTCCAATATCTAGTGTTAAAGCCTGACACCTACAGTTAAAGCCAAACATCTAGATGTACAACCCAACTTCTAGAGGTAAAGCCGAATATCTAGAGTTAAAGCGCATCCTTTAGAGTAAAGCCCAACATCTAGAGGGAAAGCCCAGAATCTAGATGTAAAGCCTAACATCTAGAGGTGAATTCCAAATCAAGTGTTAAGGCCTGACATCTACAGTTAAATCCAACCATATAGATATAACCCCCAACTTCTAGAGGTAAGGCCCAAAATCTAGAGGTAAAGCCCAACAGCTAGAGTTAAAGACGAACGTCTTGAGGTAAAGCCCAAAGTCTAGAGTTAAAGCCCAACTTCTAGAGGTAAAGCCCAACATCTAGACGTAAAGCCAGATATCTAGGGGTAAAGCCCAACATCTAGAGGAAAAGCCAAATATATAGATTTAAAACCTAAAATCTAGAGGTAAAGCCCAATATAAAGACGTAAAGGCCAAAATCTAGATGTAAAGCCCAGCTTCTTGATCTAAAGCCCAAAATCTAGATGTAAAGCCCAAATTCTAGATCTAACACCCAAAATCTAGAGGTAAAGACCAATATCTAGAGGTAAAACCCAACATCTAGAGGTAAAGCCCAACATCTAGAGGAAAAGCAAAATATATAGATTTCAAACCCAAATTCTAGAGTTCAATCCCAACATCTAGAGGTAAATCCCAAAGTCTAGATGTAAAGCTCAACTTCCAGATTTAAAGTCAAAAATCTAAATGTAAATACCAATACCTAGAGGTAGAGCCCAAAATGTAGAGGTAAAGCCCAACATCTAGAGATAAAGCCAGATATATAGATCTAAACCCCAAAATCTAGAGGTGAAGCCCAATATCTAGACGTAAAGCCCAAAATCTAGATGTAAAGCCCAACTTCTAGATCTAAAGCCCAAAATATAGCTGTAAAGCCCAACTTCTAAATCTAAAGCCCAACATCTAGAGGTAAGGCCCAATATTTAGTGTTTAAGCGCATCATTTAGAGGTAAAGCCCAAAATCTAGATGTAAAGCCCAACTTCTAGAGGTAAAGCCCATCATCTAGTCCTACAGCCCAATGTCTGCAGGTAAAGTCCAACTTAAAGAGGTGAAGGCAAACATCTAGATGTAAAACCCAAAATCTAGAGGTAAAGCCCAACATCTAGAGGAAAAGCCAAATATATAGATTTAAAACCCAGAATCTAGAGGTAAAGCCCAATATCTAGACCTAAAGCCCAAAATCTAGATGTAAAGCACAACTTCTAGATCTAAAGCCCAAAATCTAGATGTAAAGCCCAAATTCTAGATCTAACACCCAAAATCTAGAGGTAAAGACCAATATCTAGAGGTAAAACCCAACATCTAGAGGAAAAGCCAGATATCTAGAGGTAAAGCCCAACATCTAGAGGAAAAGCAAAATATATAGATTTCAAACCCAAATTCTAGAGTTAAATTCCAACATCTAGAGGTAAAACCCAACTTCCAGAGTTAAAGTCCAAAATCTAGAGGTAAACACCAATACCTAGAGTTAGAGCCCAAAATCTAGAGATAAAGCCCAACATCTAGAGATAAAGCCAGATATATAGATTTAAAATCCAAAATCTGGAGGTAAAGCCCAACATCTAGAGGTAAAGCCCCAAATCTAGATGTAAAGCCCAATTGCTAGATCTAAAGCCAAATACTCTAGAGGTAAAGCCCAACATGTAGAGGTAAAGACTAAGATCTAGAGGTGAATTCCAATATCTAGTGTTAAAGGCCGACACCTACAGTTAAATCCAAACATCTAGATGTAAAACCCAACTTCTAGAGGTAAAGCCGAATATCTAGAGTTAAAGCACATCCTTTAGAGTAAAGCCCAAAATCTAGAGTTAAAGCCCAACATCTAGAGGGAAAGCCCAGAATCTAGATGTAAAGCCTAACATCTAGAGGTGAATTCCAAAATCAAGTGTTAAGGCCTGACATCTACAGTTAAATCCAACCATATAGATATAACCCCCAACTTCTAGAGGTAAGGCCCAAAATCTAGAGGTAAAGCCCAACAGCTAGAGTTAAAGACGAACGTCTTGAGGTAAAGCCCAAAGTCTAGAGTTAAAGCCCAACTTCTAGAGGTAAAGCCCAACATCTAGACGTAAAGCCAGATATCTGACGGTAAAGCCCAACATCTAGAGGAAAAGCCAAATATATAGATTTAAAACCCAAAATCTAGAGATAAAGCCGAACATCTAAATGTAAAGCAAAACATCTAGATGTAATCCAAACATCTAGAGGTAAAGCCTAACATCTAGAGGTGAAGCACAACATATAGAGGTATAACCCAACATCTAGAGATAAAGACCAACATCTAAATGTAAAGCAAAACATCTAGATGTAAAACCCTACATCTAGAGGTAAAGTCCAATATCTAGACCTAAAGACCAACATCTAGAGGTAAAACCCAACATCTAGTGGTAAAGCCCAACGTCTGGAGGTAAAGCCCAGATTCTAGAGAGAAGCCAAAAATCCAGATGGAAAACCCAAAATCTAGGGGTAAAGCCCAACATCTAGAGGAAAAGCCAAATATATAGATATAAAACCCAAAATCTAGAGGTAAAGCCCAATATCTAGACGTAAAGCCCAAAATCTAGATGAAAAGCACAACTTCCAGATCTAAAGCCCAACATCTAGAGGTAAAGACCAATAGCTAGAGGTAAATCCCAACATCTAGAGGTAAAGCCAGATATCTAGAGGTGAAGCCCAACGTCTGGAGGTTAAGCCCATGATCTAGTCCTATAGCCCAATGTCTGCAGGTAAAGCCCAACTTACAGAGGTGAAGGCAAACATCTAGATGTAAAACCCCAAATCTAGAGGTAAAGCCCAACATCTAGAGGAAAAGCCAAATATATATATATTTAAAACCCAAAATCTAGGGGTAAAGCCCAACATCTAGAGGAAAAGCCAAATATCTAGGGGTAAAGCCCAACATCTAGAGGAAAAGCCAAATATATAGATTTAAAACCCAAAATCTAGAGGTAAAGCCCAATATCAAGACGTAAAGGCCAAAATCTAGATGTAAAGCCCAGCTTCTTGATCTAAAGCCCAAAATCTAGATGTAAAGCCCAAATTCTAGATCTAACGCCCAAAATCTAGAGATAAAGACCAATATCTAGAGGTAAAACCCAACATCTAGAGGTAAAGCCAGATATCTAGAGGTAAAGCCCAACATCTAGAGGAAAAGCAAAACATATAGATTTCAAACCCAAATTCTAGAGTTCAATCCCAACATCTAGAGGTAAATCCCAAAGTCTAGATGTAAAGCTCAACTTCCAGATTTAAAGTCAAAAATCTAAATGTAAATACCAATACCTAGAGGTAGAGCCCAAAATGTAGAGGTAAAGCCCAACATCTAGAGATAAAGCCAGATATATAGATCTAAACCCCAAAATCTAGAGGTGAAGCCCAATATCTAGACGTAAAGCCCAAAATCTAGATGTAAAGCCCAACTTCTAGATCTAAAGCCCAAAATATAGCTGTAAAGCCCAACTTCTAAATCTAAAGCCCAACATCTAGAGGTAAAGCCCAATATTTAGAGTTTAAGCGCATCATTTAGAGGTAAAGCCCAAAATCTAGATGTAAAGCCCAACTTCTAGAGGTAAAGCCCATCATCTAGTCCTACAGCCCAATGTCTGCAGGTAAAGCACATCTTACAGAGGTGAAGGCAAACATCTAGATGTAAAACCCAGAATCTAGAGGTAAAGCCCAATATCTAGACCTAAAGCCCCAAATCTAGATGTAAAGCCCAATTGCTAGATCTAAAGCCAAATACTCTAGAGGTAAAGCCCAACATGTAGAGGTAAAGACTAAGATCTAGAGGTGAATACCAATATCTAGTGTTAAAGGCCGACACCTACAGTTAAAGCCAAACATCTAGATGTACAACCCAACTTCTAGAGGTAAAGCCGAATATCTAGAGTTAAAGCGCATCCTTTAGAGTAAAGCCCAAAATCTAGAGTTAAAGCCCAACATCTAGAGGGAAAGCCCAGAATCTAGATGTAAAGCCTAACATCTAGAGGTGAATTCCAAAATCAAGTGTTAAGGCCTGACATCTACAGTTAAATCCAACCATATAGATATAACCCCCAACTTCTAGAGGTAAGGCCCAAAATCTAGAGGTAAAGCCCAACAGCTAGAGTTAAAGCCGAACGTCTTGAGGTAAAGCCCAACTTCTAGAGGTAAAGCCCAACATCTAGACGTAAAGCCAGATATCTGACGGTAAACCCAACATCTAGAGGAAAAGCCAAATATATAGATTTAAAACCCAAAATCTAGAGATAAAGCCGAACATCTAAATGTAAAGCAAAACATCTAGTTGTAATCCAAACATCTAGAGGTAAAGCCTAACATCTAGAGGTGAAGCACAACATATAGAGGTATAACCCAACATCTAGAGATAAAGACCAACATCTAAATGTAAAGCAAAACATCTAGATGTAAACCCCTACATCTAGAGGTAAAGTCCAATATCTAGACCTAAAGACCAACATCTAGAGGTAAAACCCAACATCTAGTGGTAAAGCCCAACGTCTGGAGGTAAAGCCCAGATTCTAGAGAGAAGCCAAAAATCCAGATGGAAAACCCAAAATCTAGAGGTAAAGCCCAACATCTACAGGTAAATCCAGATATCTAGGGGTAAAGCCCAACATCTAGAGGAAAAGCCAAATATATCGATATAAAACCCAAAATCTAGAGGTAAAGCCCAATATCTAGACGTAAAGCCCAAAATCTAGATGAAAAGCACAACTTCTAGATCTAAAGCCCAACATCTAGAGGTAAAGACCAATAGCTAGAGGTAAATCCCAACATCTAGAGGTAAAGCCAGATATCTAGAGGTAAAGACCAACGTCTGGAGGTAAAGCCCATCATCTAGTCCTATAGCCCAATGTCTGCAGGTAAAACCCAACTTACAGAGGTGAAGGCAAACATCTAGATGTAAAACCCCAAATCTAGAGGTAAAGCCCAACATCTAGAGGAAAAGCCAAATATATATATATTTAAAACCCAAAACCTAGAAGTAAAGCCCAACATCTAGAGGTAAAGCCAGATATCTAGGGTTAAAGGCCAACATCTAGAGGAAAAGCCAAATATATATATATTTAAAACCCAAAATCTAGAGGTAAAGCCCAACATCTAGAGGTAAAGCCAGATATCTAGGGTTAAAGGCCAACATCTAGAGGAAAAGCCAAATATATAGATTTAAAACCCAAAATCTAGAGGTAAAGCCCAATATCAAGACGTAAAGGCCAAAATCTAGATGTAAAGCCCAGCTTCTTGATCTAAAGCCCAAAATCTAGATGTAAAGCCCAAATTCTAGATCTAACGCCCAAAATCTAGAGATAAAGACCAATATCTAGAGGTAAAACCCAACATCTAGAGGTAAAGCCAGATATCTAGAGGTAAAGCCCAACATCTAGAGGAAAAGCAAAATATATAGATTTCAAACCCAAATTCTAGAGTTCAATCCCAACATCTAGAGGTAAATCCCAAAGTCTAGATGTAAAGCTCAACTTCCAGATTTAAAGTCAAAAATCTAAATGTAAATACCAATACCTAGAGGTAGAGCCCAAAATGTAGAGGTAAAGCCCAACATCTAGAGATAAAGCCAGATATATAGATCTAAACCCCAAAATCTAGAGATGAAGCCCAATATCTAGACGTAAAGCCCAAAATCTAGATGTAAAGCCCAACTTCTAGATCTAAAGCCCAAAATATAGCTGTAAAGCCCAACTTCTAAATCTAAAGCCCAACATCTAGAGGTAAAGCCCAATATTTAGAGTTTAAGCGCATCATTTAGAGGTAAAGCCCAAAATCTAGATGTAAAGCCCAACTTCTAGAGGTAAAGCCCATCATCTAGTCCTACAGCCCAATGTCTGCAGGTAAAGCACATCTTACAGAGGTGAAGGCAAACATCTAGATGTAAAACCCAAAATCTAGAGGTAAAGCCCAACATCTAGAGGAAAAGCCAAATATATAGATTTAAAACCCAGAATCTAGAGGTAAAGACCAATATCTAGACCTAAAGCCCAAAATCTAGATGTAAAGCCCAACTTCTAGATCTAAAGCCCAAAATCTAGATGTAAAGCCCAAATTCTAGATCTAACACCCAAAATCTAGAGGTAAAGACCAATATCTAGAGGTAAAACCCAACATCTAGAGGTAAAGCCAGATATCTAGAGGTAAAGCCCAACATCTAGAGGAAAAGCAAAATATATAGATTTCAAACCCAAATTCTAGAGTTCAATCCCAACATCTAGAGGTAAAGCCCAACTTCCAGAGTTAAAGTCCAAAATCTAGAGGTAAACACCAATACCTAAAGTTAGAGCCCAAAATCTAGAGATAAAGCCCAACATCTAGAGATAAAGCCAGATATATAGATTTAAAATCCAAAATCTGGAGGTAAAGCCCAACATCTAGAGGTAAAGCCCCAAATCTAGATGTAAAGCCCAATTGCTAGATCTAACGCCAAATACTCTAGAGGTAAAGCCCAACATGTAGAGGTAAAGACTAAGATCTAGAGGTGAATTCCAATATCCAGTGTTAAAGGCCGACACCTACAGTTAAAGCCAAACATCTAGATGTACAACCCAACTTCTAGAGGTAAAGCCGAATATCTAGAGTTAAAGCGCATCCTTTAGAGTAAAGCCCAAAATCTAGAGTTAAAGCCCAACATCTAGAGGGAAAGCCCAGAATCTAGATGTAAAGCCTAACATCTAGAGGTGAATTCCAAAATCAAGTGTTAAGGCCTGACATCTACAGTTAAATCCAACCATATAGATATAACCCCCATCTTCTAGAGGTAAGGCCCAAAATCTAGAGGTAAAGCCCAACAGCTAGAGTTAAAGACGAACGTCTTGAGGTAAAGCCCAACTTCTAGAGGTAAAGCCCAACATCTAGACGTAAAGCCAGATATCTGACGGTAAACCCAACATCTAGAGGAAAAGCCAAATATATAGATTTAAAACCCAAAATCTAGAGATAAAGCCGAACATCTAAATGTAAAGCAAAACATCTAGTTGTAATCCAAACATCTAGAGGTAAAGCCTAACATCTAGAGGTGAAGCACAACATATAGAGGTATAACCCAACATCTAGAGATAAAGACCAACATCTAAATGTAAAGCAAAACATCTAGATGTAAACCCCTACATCTAGAGGTAAAGTCCAATATCTAGACCTAAAGACCAACATCTAGAGGTAAAACCCAACATCTAGTGGTAAAGCCCAACGTCTGGAGGTAAAGCCCAGATTCTAGAGAGAAGCCAAAAATCCAGATGGAAAACCCAAAATCTAGAGGTAAAGCCCAACATCTACAGGTAAATCCAGATATCTAGGGGTAAAGCCCAACATCTAGAGGAAAAGCCAAATATATCGATATAAAACCCAAAATCTAGAGGTAAAGCCCAATATCTAGACGTAAAGCCCAAAATCTAGATGAAAAGCACAACTTCTAGATCTAAAGCCCAACATCTAGAGGTAAAGACCAATAGCTAGAGGTAAATCCCAACATCTAGAGGTAAAGCCAGATATCTAGAGGTAAAGCCCAACGTCTGGAGGTAAAGCCCATCATCTAGTCCTATAGCCCAATGTCTGCAGGTAAATCCCAACTTACAGAGGTGAAGGCAAACATCTAGATGTAAAACCCCAAATCTAGAGGTAAAGCCCAACATCTAGAGGAAAAGCCAAATATATATATATTTAAACCCAAAACCTAGAGGTAAAGCCCAACATCTAGAGGTAAAGCCAGATATCTAGGGTTAAAGGCCAACATCTAGAGGAAAAGCCAAATATATATATATTTAAAACCCAAAATCTAGAGGTAAAGCCCAACATCTAGAGGTAAAGCCAGATATCTAGGGTTAAAGGCCAACATCTAGAGGAAAAGCCAAATATATAGATTTAAAACCCAAAATCTAGAGGTAAAGCCCAATATCAAGACGTAAAGGCCAAAATCTGGATGTAAAGCCCAGCTTCTTGATCTAAAGCCCAAAATCTAGATGTAAAGCCCAAATTCTAGATCTAACGCCCAAAATCCAGAGATAAAGACCAATATCTAGAGGTAAAACCCAACATCTAGAGGTAAAGCCAGATATCTAGAGGTAAAGCCCAACATCTAGAGGAAAAGCAAAATATATAGATTTCAAACCCAAATTCTAGAGTTCAATCCCAACATCTAGAGGTAAATCCCAAAGTCTATATGTAAAGCTCAACTTCCAGATTTAAAGTCAAAAATCTAAATGGAAATACCAATACCTAGAGGTAGAGCCCAAAATGTAGAGGTAAAGCCCAACATCTAGATATAAAGCCAGATATATAGATCTAAACCCCAAACTCTAGAGGTGAAGCCCAATATCTAGACGTAAAGCCCAAAATCTAGATGTAAAGCCCAACTTCTAGATCTAAAGCCCAAAATATAGCTGTAAAGCCCAACTTCTAAATCTAAAGCCCAACATCTAGAGGTAAGGCCCAATATTTAGTGTTTAAGCGCATCATTTAGAGGTAAAGCCCAAAATCTAGATGTAAAGCCCAACTTCTAGAGGTAAAGCCCATCATCTAGTCCTACAGCCCAATGTCTGCAGGTAAAGCACATCTTACAGAGGTGAAGGCAAACATCTAGATGTAAAACCCAAAATCTAGAGGTAAAGCCCAACATCTAGAGGAAAAGCCAAATATATAGATTTAAAACCCAGAATCTAGAGGTAAAGCCCAATATCTAGACCTAAAGCCCAAAATCTAGATGTAAAGCCCAACTTCTAGATCTAAAGCCCAAAATCTAGATGTAAAGCCCAAATTCTAGATCAAACACCCAAAATCTAGAGGTAAAGACCAATATCTAGAGGTAAAACCCAAGATCTAGAGGTAAAGCCAGATATCTAGAGGTAAAGCCCAACATCTAGAGGAAAAGCCAGATATCTAGAGGTAAAGCCCAACATCTAGAGGAAAAGCAAAATATATAGATTTCAAACCCAAATTCTAGAGTTCAATCCCAACATCTAGAGGTAAAGCCCAACTTCCAGAGTTAAAGTCCAAAATCTAGAGGTAAACACCAATACCTAAAGTTAGAGCCCAAAATCTAGAGATAAAGCCCAACATCTAGAGATAAAGCCAGATATATAGATTTAAAATCCAAAATCTGGAGGTAAAGCCCAACATCTAGAGGTAAAGCCCCAAATCTAGATGTAAAGCCCAATTGCTAGATCTAAAGCCAAATACTCTAGAGGTAAAGCCCAACATGTAGAGGTAAAGACTAAGATCTAGAGGTGAATTCCAATATCTAGTGTTAAAGGCCGACACCTACAGTTAAAGCCAAACATCTAGATGTACAACCCAACTTCTAGAGGTAAAGCCGAATATCTAGAGTTAAAGCGCATCCTTTCGAGTAAAGCCCAAAATCTAGAGTTAAAGCCCAACATCTAGAGGGAAAGCCCAGAATCTAGATGTAAAGCCTAACATCTAGAGGTGAATTCCAAAATCAAGTGTTAAGGCCTGACATCTACAGTTAAATCCAACCATATAGATATAACCCCCAACTTCTAGAGGTAAGGCCCAAAATCTAGAGGTAAAGCCCAACAGCTAGAGTTAAAGACGAACGTCTTGAGGTAAAGCCCAACTTCTAGAGGTAAAGCCCAACATCTAGACGTAAAGCCAGATATCTGACGGTAAACCCAACATCTAGAGGAAAAGCCAAATATATAGATTTAAAACCCAAAATCTAGAGATAAAGCCGAACATCTAAATGTAAAGCAAAACATCTAGTTGTAATCCAAACATCTAGAGGTAAAGCCTAACATCTAGAGGTGAAGCACAACATATAGAGGTATAACCCAACATCTAGAGATAAAGACCAACATCTAAATGTAAAGCAAAACATCTAGATGTAAACCCCTACATCTAGAGGTAAAGTCCAATATCTAGACCTAAAGACCAACATCTAGAGGTAAAACCCAACATCTAGTGGTAAAGCCCAACGTCTGGAGGTAAAGCCCAGATTCTAGAGAGAAGCCAAAAATCCAGATGGAAAACCCAAAATCTAGAGGTAAAGCCCAACATCTACAGGTAAATCCAGATATCTAGGGGTAAAGCCCAACATCTAGAGGAAAAGCCAAATATATCGATATAAAACCCAAAATCTAGAGGTAAAGCCCAATATCTAGACGTAAAGCCCAAAATCTAGATGAAAAGCACAACTTCTAGATCTAAAGCCCAACATCTAGAGGTAAAGACCAATAGCTAGAGGTAAATCCCAACATCTAGAGATAAGCCAGATATCTAGAGGTAAAGCCCAACGTCTGGAGGTAAAGCCCATCATCTAGTCCTATAGCCCAATGTCTGCAGGTAAATCCCAACTTACAGAGGTGAAGGCAAACATCTAGATGTAAAACCCCAAATCTAGAGGTAAAGCCCAACATCTAGAGGAAAAGCCAAATATATATATATTTAAAACCCAAAACCTAGAGGTAAAGCCCAACATCTAGAGGTAAAGCCAGATATCTAGGGTTAAAGGCCAACATCTAGAGGAAAAGCCAAATATATATATATTTAAAACCCAAAATCTAGAGGTAAAGCCCAACATCTAGAGGTAAAGCCAGATATCTAGGGTTAAAGGCCAACATCTAGAGGAAAAGCCAAATATATAGATTTAAAACCCAAAATCTAGAGGTAAAGCCCAATATCAAGACGTAAAGGCCAAAATCTGGATGTAAAGCCCAGCTTCTTGATCTAAAGCCCAAAATCTAGATGTAAAGCCCAAATTCTAGATCTAACGCCCAAAATCCAGAGATAAAGACCAATATCTAGAGGTAAAACCCAACATCTAGAGGTAAAGCCAGATATCTAGAGGTAAAGCCCAACATCTAGAGGAAAAGCAAAATATATAGATTTCAAACCCAAATTCTAGAGTTCAATCCCAACATCTAGAGGTAAATCCCAAAGTCTATATGTAAAGCTCAACTTCCAGATTTAAAGTCAAAAATCTAAATGGAAATACCAATACCTAGAGGTAGAGCCCAAAATGTAGAGGTAAAGCCCAACATCTAGATATAAAGCCAGATATATAGATCTAAACCCCAAACTCTAGAGGTGAAGCCCAATATCTAGACGTAAAGCCCAAAATCTAGATGTAAAGCCCAACTTCTAGATCTAAAGCCCAAAATATAGCTGTAAAGCCCAACTTCTAAATCTAAAGCCCAACATCTAGAGGTAAGGCCCAATATTTAGTGTTTAAGCGCATCATTTAGAGGTAAAGCCCAAAATCTAGATGTAAAGCCCAACTTCTAGAGGTAAAGCCCATCATCTAGTCCTACAGCCCAATGTCTGCAGGTAAAGCACATCTTACAGAGGTGAAGGCAAACATCTAGATGTAAAACCCAAAATCTAGAGGTAAAGCCCAACATCTAGAGGAAAAGCCAAATATATAGATTTAAAACCCAGAATCTAGAGGTAAAGCCCAATATCTAGACCTAAAGCCCAAAATCTAGATGTAAAGCCCAACTTCTAGATCTAAAGCCCAAAATCTAGATGTAAAGCCCAAATTCTAGATCAAACACCCAAAATCTAGAGGTAAAGACCAATATCTAGAGGTAAAACCCAAGATCTAGAGGTAAAGCCAGATATCTAGAGGTAAAGCCCAACATCTAGAGGAAAAGCCAGATATCTAGAGGTAAAGCCCAACATCTAGAGGAAAAGCAAAATATATAGATTTCAAACCCAAATTCTAGAGTTCAATCCCAACATCTAGAGGTAAAGCCCAACTTCCAGAGTTAAAGTCCAAAATCTAGAGGTAAACACCAATACCTAAAGTTAGAGCCCAAAATCTAGAGATAAAGCCCAACATCTAGAGATAAAGCCAGATATATAGATTTAAAATCCAAAATCTGGAGGTAAAGCCCAACATCTAGAGGTAAAGCCCCAAATCTAGATGTAAAGCCCAATTGCTAGATCTAAAGCCAAATACTCTAGAGGTAAAGCCCAACATGTAGAGGTAAAGACTAAGATCTAGAGGTGAATTCCAATATCTAGTGTTAAAGGCCGACACCTACAGTTAAAGCCAAACATCTAGATGTACAACCCAACTTCTAGAGGTAAAGCCGAATATCTAGAGTTAAAGCGCATCCTTTCGAGTAAAGCCCAAAATCTAGAGTTAAAGCCCAACATCTAGAGGGAAAGCCCAGAATCTAGATGTAAAGCCTAACATCTAGAGGTGAATTCCAAAATCAAGTGTTAAGGCCTGACATCTACAGTTAAATCCAACCATATAGATATAACCCCCAACTTCTAGAGGTAAGGCCCAAAATCTAGAGGTAAAGCCCAACAGCTAGAGTTAAAGCCGAACGTCTTGAGGTAAAGCCCAACTTCTAGAGGTAAAGCCCAACATCTAGACGTAAAGCCAGATATCTGACGGTAAACCCAACATCTAGAGGAAAAGCCAAATATATAGATTTAAAACCCAAAATCTAGAGATAAAGCCGAACATCTAAATGTAAAGCAAAACATCTAGTTGTAATCCAAACATCTAGAGGTAAAGCCTAACATCTAGAGGTGAAGCACAACATATAGAGGTATAACCCAACATCTAGAGATAAAGACCAACATCTAAATGTAAAGCAAAACATCTAGATGTAAACCCCTACATCTAGAGGTAAAGTCCAATATCTAGACCTAAAGACCAACATCTAGAGGTAAAACCCAACATCTAGTGGTAAAGCCCAACGTCTGGAGGTAAAGCCCAGATTCTAGAGAGAAGCCAAAAATCCAGATGGAAAACCCAAAATCTAGAGGTAAAGCCCAACATCTACAGGTAAATCCAGATATCTAGGGGTAAAGCCCAACATCTAGAGGAAAAGCCAAATATATCGATATAAAACCCAAAATCTAGAGGTAAAGCCCAATATCTAGACGTAAAGCCCAAAATCTAGATGAAAAGCACAACTTCTAGATCTAAAGCCCAACATCTAGAGGTAAAGACCAATAGCTAGAGGTAAATCCCAACATCTAGAGGTAAAGCCAGATATCTAGAGGTAAAGCCCAACGTCTGGAGGTAAAGCCCATCATCTAGTCCTATAGCCCAATGTCTGCAGGTAAATCCCAACTTACAGAGGTGAAGGCAAACATCTAGATGTAAAACCCCAAATCTAGAGGTAAAGCCCAACATCTAGAGGAAAAGCCAAATATATATATATTTAAAACCCAAAACCTAGAGGTAAAGCCCAACATCTAGAGGTAAAGCCAGATATCTAGGGTTAAAGGCCAACATCTAGAGGAAAAGCCAAATATATATATATTTAAAACCCAAAATCTAGAGGTAAAGCCCAACATCTAGAGGTAAAGCCAGATATCTAGGGTTAAAGGCCAACATCTAGAGGAAAAGCCAAATATATAGATTTAAAACCCAAAATCTAGAGGTAAAGCCCAATATCAAGACGTAAAGGCCAAAATCTGGATGTAAAGCCCAGCTTCTTGATCTAAAGCCCAAAATCTAGATGTAAAGCCCAAATTCTAGATCTAACGCCCAAAATCCAGAGATAAAGACCAATATCTAGAGGTAAAACCCAACATCTAGAGGTAAAGCCAGATATCTAGAGGTAAAGCCCAACATCTAGAGGAAAAGCAAAATATATAGATTTCAAACCCAAATTCTAGAGTTCAATCCCAACATCTAGAGGTAAATCCCAAAGTCTATATGTAAAGCTCAACTTCCAGATTTAAAGTCAAAAATCTAAATGGAAATACCAATACCTAGAGGTAGAGCCCAAAATGTAGAGGTAAAGCCCAACATCTAGATATAAAGCCAGATATATAGATCTAAACCCCAAACTCTAGAGGTGAAGCCCAATATCTAGACGTAAAGCCCAAAATCTAGATGTAAAGCCCAACTTCTAGATCTAAAGCCCAAAATATAGCTGTAAAGCCCAACTTCTAAATCTAAAGCCCAACATCTAGAGGTAAGGCCCAATATTTAGTGTTTAAGCGCATCATTTAGAGGTAAAGCCCAAAATCTAGATGTAAAGCCCAACTTCTAGAGGTAAAGCCCATCATCTAGTCCTACAGCCCAATGTCTGCAGGTAAAGCACATCTTACAGAGGTGAAGGCAAACATCTAGATGTAAAACCCAAAATCTAGAGGTAAAGCCCAACATCTAGAGGAAAAGCCAAATATATAGATTTAAAACCCAGAATCTAGAGGTAAAGCCCAATATCTAGATCTAAAGCCCAAAATCTAGATGTAAAGCCCAACTTCTAGATCTAAAGCCCAAAATCTAGATGTAAAGCCCAAATTCTAGATCAAACACCCAAAATCTAGAGGTAAAGACCAATATCTAGAGGTAAAACCCAAGATCTAGTGGTAAAGCCAGATATCTAGAGGTAAAGCCCAACATCTAGAGGAAAAGCCAGATTTCTAGAGGTAAAGCCCAACATCTAGAGGAAAAGCAAAATATATAGATTTCAAACCCAAATTCTAGAGTTCAATCCCAACATCTAGAGGTAAAGCCCAACTTCCAGAGTTAAAGTCCAAAATCTAGAGGTAAACACCAATACCTAAAGTTAGAGCCCAAAATCTAGAGATAAAGCCCAACATCTAGAGATAAAGCCAGATATATAGATTTAAAATCCAAAATCTGGAGGTAAAGCCCAACATCTAGAGGTAAAGCCCCAAATCTAGATGTAAAGCCCAATTGCTAGATCTAAAGCCAAATACTCTAGAGGTAAAGCCCAACATGTAGAGGTAAAGACTAAGATCTAGAGGTGAATTCCAATATCTAGTGTTAAAGGCCGACACCTACAGTTAAAGCCAAACATCTAGATGTACAACCCAACTTCTAGAGGTAAAGCCGAATATCTAGAGTTAAAGCGCATCCTTTCGAGTAAAGCCCAAAATCTAGAGTTAAAGCCCAACATCTAGAGGGAAAGCCCAGAATCTAGATGTAAAGCCTAACATCTAGAGGTGAATTCCAAAATCAAGTGTTAAGGCCTGACATCTACAGTTAAATCCAACCATATAGATATAACCCCCAACTTCTAGAGGTAAGGCCCAAAATCTAGAGGTAAAGCCCAACAGCTAGAGTTAAAGACGAACGTCTTGAGGTAAAGCCCAAAGTCTAGAGTTAAAGCCCAACTTCTAGAGGTAAAGCCCAACATCTAGACGTAAAGCCAGATATCTGACGGTAAAGCCCAACATCTAGAGGAAAAGCCAAATATATAGATTTAAAACCCAAAATCTAGAGATAAAGCCGAACATCTAAATGTAAAGCAAAACATCTAGATGTAATCCAAACATCTAGAGGTAAAGCCTAACATCTAGAGGTGAAGCACAACATATAGAGGTATAACCCAACATCAAGAGATAAAGACCAACATCTAAATGTAAAGCAAAACATCTAGATGTAAAACCCTACATCTAGAGGTAAAGTCCAATATCTAGACCTAAAGACCAACATCTAGAGGTAAAACCCAACATCTAGTGGTAAAGCCCAACGTCTGGAGGTAAAGCCCAGATTCTAGAGAGAAGCCAAAAATCCAGATGGAAAACCCAAAATCTAGAGGTAAAGCCCAACATCTACAGGTAAATCCAGATATCTAGGGGTAAAGCCCAACATCTAGAGGAAAAGCCAAATATATAGATATAAAACCCAAAATCTAGAGGTAAAGCCCAATATCTAGACGTAAAGCCCAAAATCTAGATGAAAAGCACAACTTCTAGATCTAAAGATCAACATCTAGAGGTAAAGACCAATAGCTAGAGGTAAATCCCAACATCTAGAGGTAAAGCCAGATATCTAGAGGTAAAGCCCAACGTCTGGAGGTAAAGCCCATCATCTAGTCCTACAGCCCAATGTCTGCAGGTAAAGCCCAACTTACAGAGGTGAAGGCAAACATCTAGATGTAAAACCCCAAATCTAGCGGTAAAGCCCAACATCTAGAGGAAAAGCCAAATATATAGATATAAAACCCAAAATCTAGAGGTAAAGCCCAATATCTAGAGGTAAAACCCAACATCTAGAGGTAAAGCCAGATATCTAGAGGTAAAGCCCAACATCTAGAGGAAAAGCAAAATATATAGATTTCAAACCCAAATTCTAGAGTTCAATCCCAACATCTAGAGGTAAATCCCAAAGTCTAGATGTAAAGCTCAACTTCCAGATTTAAAGTCAAAAATCTAAATGTAAATACCAATACCTAGAGGTAGAGCCCAAAATGTAGAGGTAAAGCCCAACATCTAGAGATAAAGCCAGATATATAGATCTAAACCCCAAAATCTAGAGGTGAAGCCCAATATCTAGACGTAAAGCCCAAAATCTAGATGTAAAGCCCAACTTCTAGATCTAAAGCCCAAAATATAGCTGTAAAGCCCAACTTCTAAATCTAAAGCCCAACATCTAGAGGTAAAGCCCAATATTTAGAGTTTAAGCGCATCATTTAGAGGTAAAGCCCAAAATCTAGATGTAAAGCCCAACTTCTAGAGGTAAAGCCCATCATCTAGTCCTACAGCCCAATGTCTGCAGGTAAAGCACATCTTACAGAGGTGAAGGCAAACATCTAGATGTAAAACCCAAAATCTAGAGGTAAAGCCCAACATCTAGAGGAAAAGCCAAATATATAGATTTAAAACCCAAAATCTAGAGGTAAAGCCCAATATCTAGACCTAAAGCCCAAAATCTAGATGTAAAGCCCAACTTCTAGATCTAAAGCCCAAAATCTAGATGTAAAGCCCAAATTCTAGATCTAACACCCAAAATCTAGAGGTAAAGACCAATATCTAGAGGTAAAACCCAAGATCTAGAGGTAAAGCCAGATATCTAGAGGTAAAGCCCAACATCTAGAGGAAAAGCAAAATATATAGATTTCAAACCCAAATTCTAGAGTTCAATCCCAACATCTAGAGGTAAAGCCCAACTTCCAGAGTTAAAGTCCAAAATCTAGAGGTAAACACCAATACCTAAAGTTAGAGCCCAAAATCTAGATGTAAAGCCCAATTGCTAGATCTAAAGCCAAATACTCTAGAGGTAAAGCCCAACATGTAGAGGTAAAGACTAAGATCTAGAGGTGAATTCCAATATCTAGTGTTAAAGCCTGACACCTACAGTTAAAGCCAAACATCTAGATGTACAACCCAACTTCTAGAGGTAAAGCCGAATATCTAGAGTTAAAGCGCATCCTTTAGAGTAAAGCCCAACATCTAGAGGGAAAGCCCAGAATCTAGATGTAAAGCCTAACATCTAGAGGTGAATTCCAAATCAAGTGTTAAGGCCTGACATCTACAGTTAAATCCAACCATATAGATATAACCCCCAACTTCTAGAGGTAAGGCCCAAAATCTAGAGGTAAAGCCCAACAGCTAGAGTTAAAGACGAACGTCTTGAGGTAAAGCCCAAAGTCTAGAGTTAAAGCCCAACTTCTAGAGGTAAAGCCCAACATCTAGACGTAAAGCCAGATATCTGACGGTAAACCCAACATCTAGAGGAAAAGCCAAATATATAGATTTAAAACCCAAAATCTAGAGATAAAGCCGAACATCTAAATGTAAAGCAAAACATCTAGATGTAATCCAAACATCTAGAGGTAAAGCCTAACATCTAGAGGTGAAGCACAACATATAGAGGTATAACCCAACATCTAGAGATAAAGACCAACATCTAAATGTAAAGCAAAACATCTAGATGTAGAACCCTACATCTAGAGGTAAAGTCCAATATCTAGACCTAAAGACCAACATCTAGAGGTAAAACCCAACATCTAGTGGTAAAGCCCAACGACTGGAGGTAAAGCCCAGATTCTAGAGAGAAGCCAAAAATCCAGATGGAAAACCCAAAATCTAGAGGTAAAGCCCAACATCTACAGGTAAATCCAGATATCTAGGGGTAAAGCCCAACATCTAGAGGAAAAGCCAAATATATAGATATAAAACCCAAAATCTAGAGGTAAAGCCCAATATCTAGACGTAAAGCCCAAAATCTAGATGAAAAGCACAACTTCTAGATCTAAAGCCCAACATCTAGAGATAAAGACCAATAGCTAGAGGTAAAACCCAACATCTAGAGGTAAAGCCAGATATCTAGAGGTAAAGCCCAACGTCTGGAGGTAAAGCCCATCATCTAGTCCTATAGCCCAATTTCTGCAGGTAAAGCCCAACTTACAGAGGTGAAGGCAAACATCTAGATGTAAAACCCCAAATCTAGAGGTAAAGCCCAACATCTAGAGGAAAAGCCAAATATATATATATTTAAAACCCAAAATCTAGAGGTAAAGCCCAACATCTAGAGGTAAAGCCAGATATCTAGGGGTAAAGCCCAACATCTAGAGGAAAAGCCAAATATATAGATTTAAAACCTAAAATCTAGAGGTAAAGCCCAATATAAAGACGTAAAGGCCAAAATCTAGATGTAAAGCACAACTTCTAGATCTAAAGCCCAAAATCTAGATGTAAAGCCCAAATTCTAGATCTAACACCCAAAATCTAGAGGTAAAGACCAATATCTAGAGGTAAAACCCAACATCTAGAGGTAAAGCCAGATATCTAGAGGTAAAGCCCAACATCTAGAGGAAAAGCAAAATATATAGATTTCAAACCCAAATTCTAGAGTTCAATCCCAACATCTAGAGGTAAAGCCCAACTTCCAGAGTTAAAGTCCAAAATCTAGAGGTAAACACCAATACCTAAAGTTAGAGCCCAAAATCTAGAGATAAAGCCCAACATCTAGAGATAAAGCCAGATATATAGATTTAAAATCCAAAATCTGGAGGTAAAGCCCAACATCTAGAGGTAAAGCCCCAAATCTAGATGTAAAGCCCAATTGCTAGATCTAAAGCCAAATACTCTAGAGGTAAAGCCCAACATGTAGAGGTAAAGACTAAGATCTAGAGGTGAATTCCAATATCTAGTGTTAAAGGCCGACACCTACAGTTAAAGCCAAACATCTAGATGTACAACCCAACTTCTAGAGGTAAAGCCGAATATCTAGAGTTAAAGCGCATCCTTTCGAGTAAAGCCCAAAATCTAGAGTTAAAGCCCAACATCTAGAGGGAAAGCCCAGAATCTAGATGTAAAGCCTAACATCTAGAGGTGAATTCCAAAATCAAGTGTTAAGGCCTGACATCTACAGTTAAATCCAACCATATAGATATAACCCCCAACTTCTAGAGGTAAGGCCCAAAATCTAGAGGTAAAGCCCAACAGCTAGAGTTAAAGCCGAACGTCTTGAGGTAAAGCCCAACTTCTAGAGGTAAAGCCCAACATCTAGACGTAAAGCCAGATATCTGACGGTAAACCCAACATCTAGAGGAAAAGCCAAATATATAGATTTAAAACCCAAAATCTAGAGATAAAGCCGAACATCTAAATGTAAAGCAAAACATCTAGTTGTAATCCAAACATCTAGAGGTAAAGCCTAACATCTAGAGGTGAAGCACAACATATAGAGGTATAACCCAACATCTAGAGATAAAGACCAACATCTAAATGTAAAGCAAAACATCTAGATGTAAACCCCTACATCTAGAGGTAAAGTCCAATATCTAGACCTAAAGACCAACATCTAGAGGTAAAACCCAACATCTAGTGGTAAAGCCCAACGTCTGGAGGTAAAGCCCAGATTCTAGAGAGAAGCCAAAAATCCAGATGGAAAACCCAAAATCTAGAGGTAAAGCCCAACATCTACAGGTAAATCCAGATATCTAGGGGTAAAGCCCAACATCTAGAGGAAAAGCCAAATATATAGATATAAAACCCAAAATCTAGAGGTAAAGCCCAATATCTAGACGTAAAGCCCAAAATCTAGATGAAAAGCACAACTTCTAGATCTAAAGCCCAACATCTAGAGGTAAAGACCAATAGCTAGAGGTAAATCCCAACATCTAGAGGTAAAGCCAGATATCTAGAGGTAAAGCCCAACGTCTGGAGGTAAAGCCCATCATCTAGTCCTATAGCCCAATGTCTGCAGGTAAATCCCAACTTACAGAGGTGAAGGCAAACATCTAGATGTAAAACCCCAAATCTAGAGGTAAAGCCCAACATCTAGAGGAAAAGCCAAATATATATATATTTAAAACCCAAAACCTAGAGGTAAAGCCCAACATCTAGAGGTAAAGCCAGATATCTAGGGTTAAAGGCCAACATCTAGAGGAAAAGCCAAATATATATATATTTAAAACCCAAAATCTAGAGGTAAAGCCCAACATCTAGAGGTAAAGCCAGATATCTAGGGTTAAAGGCCAACATCTAGAGGAAAAGCCAAATATATAGATTTAAAACCCAAAATCTAGAGGTAAAGCCCAATATCAAGACGTAAAGGCCAAAATCTAGATGTAAAGCCCAGCTTCTTGATCTAAAGCCCAAAATCTAGATGTAAAGCCCAAATTCTAGATCTAACGCCCAAAATCTAGAGATAAAGACCAATATCTAGAGGTAAAACCCAACATCTAGAGGTAAAGCCAGATATCTAGAGGTAAAGCCCAACATCTAGAGGAAAAGCAAAATATATAGATTTCAAACCCAAATTCTAGAGTTCAATCCCAACATCTAGAGGTAAATCCCAAAGTCTAGATGTAAAGCTCAACTTCCAGATTTAAAGTCAAAAATCTAAATGTAAATACCAATACCTAGAGGTAGAGCCCAAAATGTAGAGGTAAAGCCCAACATCTAGAGATAAAGCCAGATATATAGATCTAAACCCCAAAATCTAGAGATGAAGCCCAATATCTAGACGTAAAGCCCAAAATCTAGATGTAAAGCCCAACTTCTAGATCTAAAGCCCAAAATATAGCTGTAAAGCCCAACTTCTAAATCTAAAGCCCAACATCTAGAGGTAAAGCCCAATATTTAGAGTTTAAGCGCATCATTTAGAGGTAAAGCCCAAAATCTAGATGTAAAGCCCAACTTCTAGAGGTAAAGCCCATCATCTAGTCCTACAGCCCAATGTCTGCAGGTAAAGCACATCTTACAGAGGTGAAGGCAAACATCTAGATGTAAAACCCAAAATCTAGAGGTAAAGCCCAACATCTAGAGGAAAAGCCAAATATATAGATTTAAAACCCAGAATCTAGAGGTAAAGACCAATATCTAGACCTAAAGCCCAAAATCTAGATGTAAAGCCCAACTTCTAGATCTAAAGCCCAAAATCTAGATGTAAAGCCCAAATTCTAGATCTAACACCCAAAATCTAGAGGTAAAGACCAATATCTAGAGGTAAAACCCAACATCTAGAGGTAAAGCCAGATATCTAGAGGTAAAGCCCAACATCTAGAGGAAAAGCAAAATATATAGATTTCAAACCCAAATTCTAGAGTTCAATCCCAACATCTAGAGGTAAAGCCCAACTTCCAGAGTTAAAGTCCAAAATCTAGAGGTAAACACCAATACCTAAAGTTAGAGCCCAAAATCTAGAGATAAAGCCCAACATCTAGAGATAAAGCCAGATATATAGATTTAAAATCCAAAATCTGGAGGTAAAGCCCAACATCTAGAGGTAAAGCCCCAAATCTAGATGTAAAGCCCAATTGCTAGATCTAACGCCAAATACTCTAGAGGTAAAGCCCAACATGTAGAGGTAAAGACTAAGATCTAGAGGTGAATTCCAATATCCAGTGTTAAAGGCCGACACCTACAGTTAAAGCCAAACATCTAGATGTACAACCCAACTTCTAGAGGTAAAGCCGAATATCTAGAGTTAAAGCGCATCCTTTAGAGTAAAGCCCAAAATCTAGAGTTAAAGCCCAACATCTAGAGGGAAAGCCCAGAATCTAGATGTAAAGCCTAACATCTAGAGGTGAATTCCAAAATCAAGTGTTAAGGCCTGACATCTACAGTTAAATCCAACCATATAGATATAACCCCCATCTTCTAGAGGTAAGGCCCAAAATCTAGAGGTAAAGCCCAACAGCTAGAGTTAAAGACGAACGTCTTGAGGTAAAGCCCAACTTCTAGAGGTAAAGCCCAACATCTAGACGTAAAGCCAGATATCTGACGGTAAACCCAACATCTAGAGGAAAAGCCAAATATATAGATTTAAAACCCAAAATCTAGAGATAAAGCCGAACATCTAAATGTAAAGCAAAACATCTAGTTGTAATCCAAACATCTAGAGGTAAAGCCTAACATCTAGAGGTGAAGCACAACATATAGAGGTATAACCCAACATCTAGAGATAAAGACCAACATCTAAATGTAAAGCAAAACATCTAGATGTAAACCCCTACATCTAGAGGTAAAGTCCAATATCTAGACCTAAAGACCAACATCTAGAGGTAAAACCCAACATCTAGTGGTAAAGCCCAACGTCTGGAGGTAAAGCCCAGATTCTAGAGAGAAGCCAAAAATCCAGATGGAAAACCCAAAATCTAGAGGTAAAGCCCAACATCTACAGGTAAATCCAGATATCTAGGGGTAAAGCCCAACATCTAGAGGAAAAGCCAAATATATCGATATAAAACCCAAAATCTAGAGGTAAAGCCCAATATCTAGACGTAAAGCCCAAAATCTAGATGAAAAGCACAACTTCTAGATCTAAAGCCCAACATCTAGAGGTAAAGACCAATAGCTAGAGGTAAATCCCAACATCTAGAGGTAAAGCCAGATATCTAGAGGTAAAGCCCAACGTCTGGAGGTAAAGCCCATCATCTAGTCCTATAGCCCAATGTCTGCAGGTAAATCCCAACTTACAGAGGTGAAGGCAAACATCTAGATGTAAAACCCCAAATCTAGAGGTAAAGCCCAACATCTAGAGGAAAAGCCAAATATATATATATTTAAAACCCAAAACCTAGAGGTAAAGCCCAACATCTAGAGGTAAAGCCAGATATCTAGGGTTAAAGGCCAACATCTAGAGGAAAAGCCAAATATATATATATTTAAAACCCAAAATCTAGAGGTAAAGCCCAACATCTAGAGGTAAAGCCAGATATCTAGGGTTAAAGGCCAACATCTAGAGGAAAAGCCAAATATATAGATTTAAAACCCAAAATCTAGAGGTAAAGCCCAATATCAAGACGTAAAGGCCAAAATCTGGATGTAAAGCCCAGCTTCTTGATCTAAAGCCCAAAATCTAGATGTAAAGCCCAAATTCTAGATCTAACGCCCAAAATCCAGAGATAAAGACCAATATCTAGAGGTAAAACCCAACATCTAGAGGTAAAGCCAGATATCTAGAGGTAAAGCCCAACATCTAGAGGAAAAGCAAAATATATAGATTTCAAACCCAAATTCTAGAGTTCAATCCCAACATCTAGAGGTAAATCCCAAAGTCTATATGTAAAGCTCAACTTCCAGATTTAAAGTCAAAAATCTAAATGGAAATACCAATACCTAGAGGTAGAGCCCAAAATGTAGAGGTAAAGCCCAACATCTAGATATAAAGCCAGATATATAGATCTAAACCCCAAACTCTAGAGGTGAAGCCCAATATCTAGACGTAAAGCCCAAAATCTAGATGTAAAGCCCAACTTCTAGATCTAAAGCCCAAAATATAGCTGTAAAGCCCAACTTCTAAATCTAAAGCCCAACATCTAGAGGTAAGGCCCAATATTTAGTGTTTAAGCGCATCATTTAGAGGTAAAGCCCAAAATCTAGATGTAAAGCCCAACTTCTAGAGGTAAAGCCCATCATCTAGTCCTACAGCCCAATGTCTGCAGGTAAAGCACATCTTACAGAGGTGAAGGCAAACATCTAGATGTAAAACCCAAAATCTAGAGGTAAAGCCCAACATCTAGAGGAAAAGCCAAATATATAGATTTAAAACCCAGAATCTAGAGGTAAAGCCCAATATCTAGACCTAAAGCCCAAAATCTAGATGTAAAGCCCAACTTCTAGATCTAAAGCCCAAAATCTAGATGTAAAGCCCAAATTCTAGATCAAACACCCAAAATCTAGAGGTAAAGACCAATATCTAGAGGTAAAACCCAAGATCTAGAGGTAAAGCCAGATATCTAGAGGTAAAGCCCAACATCTAGAGGAAAAGCCAGATATCTAGAGGTAAAGCCCAACATCTAGAGGAAAAGCAAAATATATAGATTTCAAACCCAAATTCTAGAGTTCAATCCCAACATCTAGAGGTAAAGCCCAACTTCCAGAGTTAAAGTCCAAAATCTAGAGGTAAACACCAATACCTAAAGTTAGAGCCCAAAATCTAGAGATAAAGCCCAACATCTAGAGATAAAGCCAGATATATAGATTTAAAATCCAAAATCTGGAGGTAAAGCCCAACATCTAGAGGTAAAGCCCCAAATCTAGATGTAAAGCCCAATTGCTAGATCTAAAGCCAAATACTCTAGAGGTAAAGCCCAACATGTAGAGGTAAAGACTAAGATCTAGAGGTGAATTCCAATATCTAGTGTTAAAGGCCGACACCTACAGTTAAAGCCAAACATCTAGATGTACAACCCAACTTCTAGAGGTAAAGCCGAATATCTAGAGTTAAAGCGCATCCTTTCGAGTAAAGCCCAAAATCTAGAGTTAAAGCCCAACATCTAGAGGGAAAGCCCAGAATCTAGATGTAAAGCCTAACATCTAGAGGTGAATTCCAAAATCAAGTGTTAAGGCCTGACATCTACAGTTAAATCCAACCATATAGATATAACCCCCAACTTCTAGAGGTAAGGCCCAAAATCTAGAGGTAAAGCCCAACAGCTAGAGTTAAAGACGAACGTCTTGAGGTAAAGCCCAACTTCTAGAGGTAAAGCCCAACATCTAGACGTAAAGCCAGATATCTGACGGTAAACCCAACATCTAGAGGAAAAGCCAAATATATAGATTTAAAACCCAAAATCTAGAGATAAAGCCGAACATCTAAATGTAAAGCAAAACATCTAGTTGTAATCCAAACATCTAGAGGTAAAGCCTAACATCTAGATGTGAAGCACAACATATAGAGGTATAACCCAACATCTAGAGATAAAGACCAACATCTAAATGTAAAGCAAAACATCTAGATGTAAACCCCTACATCTAGAGGTAAAGTCCAATATCTAGACCTAAAGACCAACATCTAGAGGTAAAACCCAACATCTAGTGGTAAAGCCCAACGTCTGGAGGTAAAGCCCAGATTCTAGAGAGAAGCCAAAAATCCAGATGGAAAACCCAAAATCTAGAGGTAAAGCCCAACATCTACAGGTAAATCCAGATATCTAGGGGTAAAGCCCAACATCTAGAGGAAAAGCCAAATATATCGATATAAAACCCAAAATCTAGAGGTAAAGCCCAATATCTAGACGTAAAGCCCAAAATCTAGATGAAAAGCACAACTTCTAGATCTAAAGCCCAACATCTAGAGGTAAAGACCAATAGCTAGAGGTAAATCCCAACATCTAGAGGTAAAGCCAGATATCTAGAGGTAAAGCCCAACGTCTGGAGGTAAAGCCCATCATCTAGTCCTATAGCCCAATGTCTGCAGGTAAATCCCAACTTACAGAGGTGAAGGCAAACATCTAGATGTAAAACCCCAAATCTAGAGGTAAAGCCCAACATCTAGAGGAAAAGCCAAATATATATATATTTAAAACCCAAAACCTAGAGGTAAAGCCCAACATCTAGAGGTAAAGCCAGATATCTAGGGTTAAAGGCCAACATCTAGAGGAAAAGCCAAATATATATATATTTAAAACCCAAAATCTAGAGGTAAAGCCCAACATCTAGAGGTAAAGCCAGATATCTAGGGTTAAAGGCCAACATCTAGAGGAAAAGCCAAATATATAGATTTAAAACCCAAAATCTAGAGGTAAAGCCCAATATCAAGACGTAAAGGCCAAAATCTGGATGTAAAGCCCAGCTTCTTGATCTAAAGCCCAAAATCTAGATGTAAAGCCCAAATTCTAGATCTAACGCCCAAAATCCAGAGATAAAGACCAATATCTAGAGGTAAAACCCAACATCTAGAGGTAAAGCCAGATATCTAGAGGTAAAGCCCAACATCTAGAGGAAAAGCAAAATATATAGATTTCAAACCCAAATTCTAGAGTTCAATCCCAACATCTAGAGGTAAATCCCAAAGTCTATATGTAAAGCTCAACTTCCAGATTTAAAGTCAAAAATCTAAATGTAAATACCAATACCTAGAGGTAGAGCCCAAAATGTAGAGGTAAAGCCCAACATCTAGATATAAAGCCAGATATATAGATCTAAACCCCAAACTCTAGAGGTGAAGCCCAATATCTAGACGTAAAGCCCAAAATCTAGATGTAAAGCCCAACTTCTAGATCTAAAGCCCAAAATATAGCTGTAAAGCCCAACTTCTAAATCTAAAGCCCAACATCTAGAGGTAAGGCCCAATATTTAGTGTTTAAGCGCATCATTTAGAGGTAAAGCCCAAAATCTAGATGTAAAGCCCAACTTCTAGAGGTAAAGCCCATCATCTAGTCCTACAGCCCAATGTCTGCAGGTAAAGCACATCTTACAGAGGTGAAGGCAAACATCTAGATGTAAAACCCAAAATCTAGAGGTAAAGCCCAACATCTAGAGGAAAAGCCAAATATATAGATTTAAAACCCAGAATCTAGAGGTAAAGCCCAATATCTAGACCTAAAGCCCAAAATCTAGATGTAAAGCCCAACTTCTAGATCTAAAGCCCAAAATCTAGATGTAAAGCCCAAATTCTAGATCAAACACCCAAAATCTAGAGGTAAAGACCAATATCTAGAGGTAAAACCCAAGATCTAGAGGTAAAGCCAGATATCTAGAGGTAAAGCCCAACATCTAGAGGAAAAGCCAGATATCTAGAGGTAAAGCCCAACATCTAGAGGAAAAGCAAAATATATAGATTTCAAACCCAAATTCTAGAGTTCAATCCCAACATCTAGAGGTAAAGCCCAACTTCCAGAGTTAAAGTCCAAAATCTAGAGGTAAACACCAATACCTAAAGTTAGAGCCCAAAATCTAGAGATAAAGCCCAACATCTAGAGATAAAGCCAGATATATAGATTTAAAATCCAAAATCTGGAGGTAAAGCCCAACATCTAGAGGTAAAGCCCCAAATCTAGATGTAAAGCCCAATTGCTAGATCTAAAGCCAAATACTCTAGAGGTAAAGCCCAACATGTAGAGGTAAAGACTAAGATCTAGAGGTGAATTCCAATATCTAGTGTTAAAGGCCGACACCTACAGTTAAAGCCAAACATCTAGATGTACAACCCAACTTCTAGAGGTAAAGCCGAATATCTAGAGTTAAAGCGCATCCTTTCGAGTAAAGCCCAAAATCTAGAGTTAAAGCCCAACATCTAGAGGGAAAGCCCAGAATCTAGATGTAAAGCCTAACATCTAGAGGTGAATTCCAAAATCAAGTGTTAAGGCCTGACATCTACAGTTAAATCCAACCATATAGATATAACCCCCAACTTCTAGAGGTAAGGCCCAAAATCTAGAGGTAAAGCCCAACAGCTAGAGTTAAAGACGAACGTCTTGAGGTAAAGCCCAAAGTCTAGAGTTAAAGCCCAACTTCTAGAGGTAAAGCCCAACATCTAGACGTAAAGCCAGATATCTGACGGTAAAGCCCAACATCTAGAGGAAAAGCCAAATATATAGATTTAAAACCCAAAATCTAGAGATAAAGCTGAACATCTAAATGTAAAGCAAAACATCTAGATGTAATCCAAACATCTAGAGGTAAAGCCTAACATCTAGAGGTGAAGCACAACATATAGAGGTATAACCCAACATCAAGAGATAAAGACCAACATCTAAATGTAAAGCAAAACATCTAGATGTAAAACCCTACATCTAGAGGTAAAGTCCAATATCTAGACCTAAAGACCAACATCTAGAGGTAAAACCCAACATCTAGTGGTAAAGCCCAACGTCTGGAGGTAAAGCCCAGATTCTAGAGAGAAGCCAAAAATCCAGATGGAAAACCCAAAATCTAGAGGTAAAGCCCAACATCTACAGGTAAATCCAGATATCTAGGGGTAAAGCCCAACATCTAGAGGAAAAGCCAAATATATAGATATAAAACCCAAAATCTAGAGGTAAAGCCCAATATCTAGATGTAAAGCCCAAAATCTAGATGAAAAGCACAACTTCTAGATCTAAAGATCAACATCTAGAGGTAAAGACCAATAGCTAGAGGTAAATCCCAACATCTAGAGGTAAAGCCAGATATCTAGAGGTAAAGCCCAACGTCTGGAGGTAAAGCCCATCATCTAGTCCTACAGCCCAATGTCTGCAGGTAAAGCCCAACTTACAGAGGTGAAGGCAAACATCTAGATGTAAAACCCCAAATCTAGCGGTAAAGCCCAACATCTAGAGGAAAAGCCAAATATATAGATATAAAACCCAAAATCTAGAGGTAAAGCCCAATATCTAGAGGTAAAACCCAACATCTAGAGGTAAAGCCAGATATCTAGAGGTAAAGCCCAACATCTAGAGGAAAAGCAAAATATATAGATTTCAAACCCAAATTCTAGAGTTCAATCCCAACATCTAGAGGTAAATCCCAAAGTCTAGATGTAAAGCTCAACTTCCAGATTTAAAGTCAAAAATCTAAATGTAAATACCAATACCTAGAGGTAGAGCCCAAAATGTAGAGGTAAAGCCCAACATCTAGAGATAAAGCCAGATATATAGATCTAAACCCCAAAATCTAGAGGTGAAGCCCAATATCTAGACGTAAAGCCCAAAATCTAGATGTAAAGCCCAACTTCTAGATCTAAAGCCCAAAATATAGCTGTAAAGCCCAACTTCTAAATCTAAAGCCCAACATCTAGAGGTAAAGCCCAATATTTAGAGTTTAAGCGCATCATTTAGAGGTAAAGCCCAAAATCTAGATGTAAAGCCCAACTTCTAGAGGTAAAGCCCATCATCTAGTCCTACAGCCCAATGTCTGCAGGTAAAGCACATCTTACAGAGGTGAAGGCAAACATCTAGATGTAAAACCCCAAATCTAGCGGTAAAGCCCAACATCTAGAGGAAAAGCCAAATATATAGATATAAAACCCAAAATCTAGAGGTAAAGCCCAATATCTAGAGGTAAAACCCAACATCTAGAGGTAAAGCCAGATATCTAGAGGTAAAGCCCAACATCTAGAGGAAAAGCAAAATATATAGATTTCAAACCCAAATTCTAGAGTTCAATCCCAACATCTAGAGGTAAATCCCAAAGTCTAGATGTAAAGCTCAACTTCCAGATTTAAAGTCAAAAATCTAAATGTAAATACCAATACCTAGAGGTAGAGCCCAAAATGTAGAGGTAAAGCCCAACATCTAGAGATAAAGCCAGATATATAGATCTAAACCCCAAAATCTAGAGGTGAAGCCCAATATCTAGACGTAAAGCCCAAAATCTAGATGTAAAGCCCAACTTCTAGATCTAAAGCCCAAAATATAGCTGTAAAGCCCAACTTCTAAATCTAAAGCCCAACATCTAGAGGTAAAGCCCAATATTTAGAGTTTAAGCGCATCATTTAGAGGTAAAGCCCAAAATCTAGATGTAAAGCCCAACTTCTAGAGGTAAAGCCCATCATCTAGTCCTACAGCCCAATGTCTGCAGGTAAAGCACATCTTACAGAGGTGAAGGCAAACATCTAGATGTAAAACCCAAAATCTAGAGGTAAAGCCCAACATCTAGAGGAAAAGCCAAATATATAGATTTAAAACCCAAAATCTAGAGGTAAAGCCCAATATCTAGACCTAAAGCCCAAAATCTAGATGTAAAGCCCAACTTCTAGATCTAAAGCCCAAAATCTAGATGTAAAGCCCAAATTCTAGATCTAGCACCCAAAATCTAGAGGTAAAGACCAATATCTAGAGGTAAAACCCAAGATCTAGAGGTAAAGCCAGATATCTAGAGGTAAAGCCCAACATCTAGAGGAAAAGCAAAATATATAGATTTCAAACCCAAATTCTAGAGTTCAATCCCAACATCTAGAGGTAAAGCCCAACTTCCAGAGTTAAAGTCCAAAATCTAGAGGTAAACACCAATACCTAAAGTTAGAGCCCAAAATCTAGATGTAAAGCCCAGTTGCTAGATCTAAAGCCAAATACTCTAGAGGTAAAGCCCAACATGTAGAGGTAAAGACTAAGATCTAGAGGTGAATTCCAATATCTAGTGTTAAAGCCTGACACCTACAGTTAAAGCCAAACATCTAGATGTACAACCCAACTTCTAGAGGTAAAGCCGAATATCTAGAGTTAAAGCGCATCCTTTAGAGTAAAGCCCAACATCTAGAGGGAAAGCCCAGAATCTAGATGTAAAGCCTAACATCTAGAGGTGAATTCCAAATCAAGTGTTAAGGCCTGACATCTACAGTTAAATCCAACCATATAGATATAACCCCCAACTTCTAGAGGTAAGGCCCAAAATCTAGAGGTAAAGCCCAACAGCTAGAGTTAAAGACGAACGTCTTGAGGTAAAGCCCAAAGTCTAGAGTTAAAGCCCAACTTCTAGAGGTAAAGCCCAACATCTAGACGTAAAGCCAGATATCTGACGGTAAACCCAACATCTAGAGGAAAAGCCAAATATATAGATTTAAAACCCAAAATCTAGAGATAAAGCCGAACATCTAAATGTAAAGCAAAACATCTAGATGTAATCCAAACATCTAGAGGTAAAGCCTAACATCTAGAGGTGAAGCACAACATATAGAGGTATAACCCAACATCTAGAGATAAAGACCAACATCTAAATGTAAAGCAAAACATCTAGATGTAGAACCCTACATCTAGAGGTAAAGTCCAATATCTAGACCTAAAGACCAACATCTAGAGGTAAAACCCAACATCTAGTGGTAAAGCCCAACGACTGGAGGTAAAGCCCAGATTCTAGAGAGAAGCCAAAAATCCAGATGGAAAACCCAAAATCTAGAGGTAAAGCCCAACATCTACAGGTAAATCCAGATATCTAGGGGTAAAGCCCAACATCTAGAGGAAAAGCCAAATATATAGATATAAAACCCAAAATCTAGAGGTAAAGCCCAATATCTAGACGTAAAGCCCAAAATCTAGATGAAAAGCACAACTTCTAGATCTAAAGCCCAACATCTAGAGATAAAGACCAATAGCTAGAGGTAAAACCCAACATCTAGAGGTAAAGCCAGATATCTAGAGGTAAAGCCCAACGTCTGGAGGTAAAGCCCATCATCTAGTCCTATAGCCCAATTTCTGCAGGTAAAGCCCAACTTACAGAGGTGAAGGCAAACATCTAGATGTAAAACCCCAAATCTAGAGGTAAAGCCCAACATCTAGAGGAAAAGCCAAATATATATATATTTAAAACCCAAAATCTAGAGGTAAAGCCCAACATCTAGAGGTAAAGCCAGATATCTAGGGGTAAAGCCCAACATCTAGAGGAAAAGCCAAATATATAGATTTAAAACCTAAAATCTAGAGGTAAAGCCCAATATAAAGACGTAAAGGCCAAAATCTAGATGTAAAGCACAACTTCTAGATCTAAAGCCCAAAATCTAGATGTAAAGCCCAAATTCTAGATCTAACACCCAAAATCTAGAGGTAAAGACCAATATCTAGAGGTAAAACCCAACATCTAGAGGTAAAGCCAGATATCTAGAGGTAAAGCCCAAAATCTAGAGGAAAAGCAAAATATATAGATTTCAAACCCAAATTCTAGAGTTCAATCCCAACATCTAGAGGTAAAGCCCAACTTCCAGAGTTAAAGTCCAAAATCTAGAGGTAAACACCAATACCTAAAGTTAGAGCCCAAAATCTAGAGATAAAGCCCAACATCTAGAGATAAAGCCAGATATATAGATTTAAAATCCAAAATCTGGAGGTAAAGCCCAACATCTAGAGGTAAAGCCCCAAATCTAGATGTAAAGCCCAATTGCTAGATCTAAAGCCAAATACTCTAGAGGTAAAGCCCAACATGTAGAGGTAAAGACTAAGATCTAGAGGTGAATTCCAATATCTAGTGTTAAAGGCCGACACCTACAGTTAAAGCCAAACATCTAGATGTACAACCCAACTTCTAGAGGTAAAGCCGAATATCTAGAGTTAAAGCGCATCCTTTCGAGTAAAGCCCAAAATCTAGAGTTAAAGCCCAACATCTAGAGGGAAAGCCCAGAATCTAGATGTAAAGCCTAACATCTAGAGGTGAATTCCAAAATCAAGTGTTAAGGCCTGACATCTACAGTTAAATCCAACCATATAGATATAACCCCCAACTTCTAGAGGTAAGGCCCAAAATCTAGAGGTAAAGCCCAACAGCTAGAGTTAAAGCCGAACGTCTTGAGGTAAAGCCCAACTTCTAGAGGTAAAGCCCAACATCTAGACGTAAAGCCAGATATCTGACGGTAAACCCAACATCTAGAGGAAAAGCCAAATATATAGATTTAAAACCCAAAATCTAGAGATAAAGCCGAACATCTAAATGTAAAGCAAAACATCTAGTTGTAATCCAAACATCTAGAGGTAAAGCCTAACATCTAGAGGTGAAGCACAACATATAGAGGTATAACCCAACATCTAGAGATAAAGACCAACATCTAAATGTAAAGCAAAACATCTAGATGTAAACCCCTACATCTAGAGGTAAAGTCCAATATCTAGACCTAAAGACCAACATCTAGAGGTAAAACCCAACATCTAGTGGTAAAGCCCAACGTCTGGAGGTAAAGCCCAGATTCTAGAGAGAAGCCAAAAATCCAGATGGAAAACCCAAAATCTAGAGGTAAAGCCCAACATCTACAGGTAAATCCAGATATCTAGGGGTAAAGCCCAACATCTAGAGGAAAAGCCAAATATATCGATATAAAACCCAAAATCTAGAGGTAAAGCCCAATATCTAGACGTAAAGCCCAAAATCTAGATGAAAAGCACAACTTCTAGATCTAAAGCCCAACATCTAGAGGTAAAGACCAATAGCTAGAGGTAAATCCCAACATCTAGAGGTAAAGCCAGATATCTAGAGGTAAAGCCCAACGTCTGGAGGTAAAGCCCATCATCTAGTCCTATAGCCCAATGTCTGCAGGTAAATCCCAACTTACAGAGGTGAAGGCAAACATCTAGATGTAAAACCCCAAATCTAGAGGTAAAGCCCAACATCTAGAGGAAAAGCCAAATATATATATATTTAAAACCCAAAACCTAGAGGTAAAGCCCAACATCTAGAGGTAAAGCCAGATATCTAGGGTTAAAGGCCAACATCTAGAGGAAAAGCCAAATATATATATATTTAAAACCCAAAATCTAGAGGTAAAGCCCAACATCTAGAGGTAAAGCCAGATATCTAGGGTTAAAGGCCAACATCTAGAGGAAAAGCCAAATATATAGATTTAAAACCCAAAATCTAGAGGTAAAGCCCAATATCAAGACGTAAAGGCCAAAATCTGGATGTAAAGCCCAGCTTCTTGATCTAAAGCCCAAAATCTAGATGTAAAGCCCAAATTCTAGATCTAACGCCCAAAATCCAGAGATAAAGACCAATATCTAGAGGTAAAACCCAACATCTAGAGGTAAAGCCAGATATCTAGAGGTAAAGCCCAACATCTAGAGGAAAAGCAAAATATATAGATTTCAAACCCAAATTCTAGAGTTCAATCCCAACATCTAGAGGTAAATCCCAAAGTCTATATGTAAAGCTCAACTTCCAGATTTAAAGTCAAAAATCTAAATGTAAATACCAATACCTAGAGGTAGAGCCCAAAATGTAGAGGTAAAGCCCAACATCTAGATATAAAGCCAGATATATAGATCTAAACCCCAAACTCTAGAGGTGAAGCCCAATATCTAGACGTAAAGCCCAAAATCTAGATGTAAAGCCCAACTTCTAGAGGTAAAGCCAGATATCTAGGGTTAAAGGCCAACATCTAGAGGAAAAGCCAAATATATATATATTTAAAACCCAAAATCTAGAGGTAAAGCCCAACATCTAGAGGTAAAGCCAGATATCTAGGGTTAAAGGCCAACATCTAGAGGAAAAGCCAAATATATAGATTTAAAACCCAAAATCTAGAGATAAAGCTGAACATCTAAATGTAAAGCAAAACATCTAGATGTAATCCAAACATCTAGAGGTAAAGCCTAACATCTAGAGGTGAAGCACAACATATAGAGGTATAACCCAACATCAAGAGATAAAGACCAACATCTAAATGTAAAGCAAAACATCTAGATGTAAAACCCTACATCTAGAGGTAAAGTCCAATATCTAGACCTAAAGACCAACATCTAGAGGTAAAACCCAACATCTAGTGGTAAAGCCCAACGTCTGGAGGTAAAGCCCAGATTCTAGAGAGAAGCCAAAAATCCAGATGGAAAACCCAAAATCTAGAGGTAAAGCCCAACATCTACAGGTAAATCCAGATATCTAGGGGTAAAGCCCAACATCTAGAGGAAAAGCCAAATATATAGATATAAAACCCAAAATCTAGAGGTAAAGCCCAATATCTAGATGTAAAGCCCAAAATCTAGATGAAAAGCACAACTTCTAGATCTAAAGATCAACATCTAGAGGTAAAGACCAATAGCTAGAGGTAAATCCCAACATCTAGAGGTAAAGCCAGATATCTAGAGGTAAAGCCCAACGTCTGGAGGTAAAGCCCATCATCTAGTCCTACAGCCCAATGTCTGCAGGTAAAGCCCAACTTACAGAGGTGAAGGCAAACATCTAGATGTAAAACCCCAAATCTAGCGGTAAAGCCCAACATCTAGAGGAAAAGCCAAATATATAGATATAAAACCCAAAATCTAGAGGTAAAGCCCAATATCTAGAGGTAAAACCCAACATCTAGAGGTAAAGCCAGATATCTAGAGGTAAAGCCCAACATCTAGAGGAAAAGCAAAATATATAGATTTCAAACCCAAATTCTAGAGTTCAATCCCAACATCTAGAGGTAAATCCCAAAGTCTAGATGTAAAGCTCAACTTCCAGATTTAAAGTCAAAAATCTAAATGTAAATACCAATACCTAGAGGTAGAGCCCAAAATGTAGAGGTAAAGCCCAACATCTAGAGATAAAGCCAGATATATAGATCTAAACCCCAAAATCTAGAGGTGAAGCCCAATATCTAGACGTAAAGCCCAAAATCTAGATGTAAAGCCCAACTTCTAGATCTAAAGCCCAAAATATAGCTGTAAAGCCCAACTTCTAAATCTAAAGCCCAACATCTAGAGGTAAAGCCCAATATTTAGAGTTTAAGCGCATCATTTAGAGGTAAAGCCCAAAATCTAGATGTAAAGCCCAACTTCTAGAGGTAAAGCCCATCATCTAGTCCTACAGCCCAATGTCTGCAGGTAAAGCACATCTTACAGAGGTGAAGGCAAACATCTAGATGTAAAACCCCAAATCTAGCGGTAAAGCCCAACATCTAGAGGAAAAGCCAAATATATAGATATAAAACCCAAAATCTAGAGGTAAAGCCCAATATCTAGAGGTAAAACCCAACATCTAGAGGTAAAGCCAGATATCTAGAGGTAAAGCCCAACATCTAGAGGAAAAGCAAAATATATAGATTTCAAACCCAAATTCTAGAGTTCAATCCCAACATCTAGAGGTAAATCCCAAAGTCTAGATGTAAAGCTCAACTTCCAGATTTAAAGTCAAAAATCTAAATGTAAATACCAATACCTAGAGGTAGAGCCCAAAATGTAGAGGTAAAGCCCAACATCTAGAGATAAAGCCAGATATATAGATCTAAACCCCAAAATCTAGAGGTGAAGCCCAATATCTAGACGTAAAGCCCAAAATCTAGATGTAAAGCCCAACTTCTAGATCTAAAGCCCAAAATATAGCTGTAAAGCCCAACTTCTAAATCTAAAGCCCAACATCTAGAGGTAAAGCCCAATATTTAGAGTTTAAGCGCATCATTTAGAGGTAAAGCCCAAAATCTAGATGTAAAGCCCAACTTCTAGAGGTAAAGCCCATCATCTAGTCCTACAGCCCAATGTCTGCAGGTAAAGCACATCTTACAGAGGTGAAGGCAAACATCTAGATGTAAAACCCAAAATCTAGAGGTAAAGCCCAACATCTAGAGGAAAAGCCAAATATATAGATTTAAAACCCAAAATCTAGAGGTAAAGCCCAATATCTAGACCTAAAGCCCAAAATCTAGATGTAAAGCCCAACTTCTAGATCTAAAGCCCAAAATCTAGATGTAAAGCCCAAATTCTAGATCTAGCACCCAAAATCTAGAGGTAAAGACCAATATCTAGAGGTAAAACCCAAGATCTAGAGGTAAAGCCAGATATCTAGAGGTAAAGCCCAACATCTAGAGGAAAAGCAAAATATATAGATTTCAAACCCAAATTCTAGAGTTCAATCCCAACATCTAGAGGTAAAGCCCAACTTCCAGAGTTAAAGTCCAAAATCTAGAGGTAAACACCAATACCTAAAGTTAGAGCCCAAAATCTAGATGTAAAGCCCAGTTGCTAGATCTAAAGCCAAATACTCTAGAGGTAAAGCCCAACATGTAGAGGTAAAGACTAAGATCTAGAGGTGAATTCCAATATCTAGTGTTAAAGCCTGACACCTACAGTTAAAGCCAAACATCTAGATGTACAACCCAACTTCTAGAGGTAAAGCCGAATATCTAGAGTTAAAGCGCATCCTTTAGAGTAAAGCCCAACATCTAGAGGGAAAGCCCAGAATCTAGATGTAAAGCCTAACATCTAGAGGTGAATTCCAAATCAAGTGTTAAGGCCTGACATCTACAGTTAAATCCAACCATATAGATATAACCCCCAACTTCTAGAGGTAAGGCCCAAAATCTAGAGGTAAAGCCCAACAGCTAGAGTTAAAGACGAACGTCTTGAGGTAAAGCCCAAAGTCTAGAGTTAAAGCCCAACTTCTAGAGGTAAAGCCCAACATCTAGACGTAAAGCCAGATATCTGACGGTAAACCCAACATCTAGAGGAAAAGCCAAATATATAGATTTAAAACCCAAAATCTAGAGATAAAGCCGAACATCTAAATGTAAAGCAAAACATCTAGATGTAATCCAAACATCTAGAGGTAAAGCCTAACATCTAGAGGTGAAGCACAACATATAGAGGTATAACCCAACATCTAGAGATAAAGACCAACATCTAAATGTAAAGCAAAACATCTAGATGTAGAACCCTACATCTAGAGGTAAAGTCCAATATCTAGACCTAAAGACCAACATCTAGAGGTAAAACCCAACATCTAGTGGTAAAGCCCAACGACTGGAGGTAAAGCCCAGATTCTAGAGAGAAGCCAAAAATCCAGATGGAAAACCCAAAATCTAGAGGTAAAGCCCAACATCTACAGGTAAATCCAGATATCTAGGGGTAAAGCCCAACATCTAGAGGAAAAGCCAAATATATAGATATAAAACCCAAAATCTAGAGGTAAAGCCCAATATCTAGACGTAAAGCCCAAAATCTAGATGAAAAGCACAACTTCTAGATCTAAAGCCCAACATCTAGAGATAAAGACCAATAGCTAGAGGTAAAACCCAACATCTAGAGGTAAAGCCAGATATCTAGAGGTAAAGCCCAACGTCTGGAGGTAAAGCCCATCATCTAGTCCTATAGCCCAATTTCTGCAGGTAAAGCCCAACTTACAGAGGTGAAGGCAAACATCTAGATGTAAAACCCCAAATCTAGAGGTAAAGCCCAACATCTAGAGGAAAAGCCAAATATATATATATTTAAAACCCAAAATCTAGAGGTAAAGCCCAACATCTAGAGGTAAAGCCAGATATCTAGGGGTAAAGCCCAACATCTAGAGGAAAAGCCAAATATATAGATTTAAAACCTAAAATCTAGAGGTAAAGCCCAATATAAAGACGTAAAGGCCAAAATCTAGATGTAAAGCACAACTTCTAGATCTAAAGCCCAAAATCTAGATGTAAAGCCCAAATTCTAGATCTAACACCCAAAATCTAGAGGTAAAGACCAATATCTAGAGGTAAAACCCAACATCTAGAGGTAAAGCCAGATATCTAGAGGTAAAGCCCAACATCTAGAGGAAAAGCAAAATATATAGATTTCAAACCCAAATTCTAGAGTTCAATCCCAACATCTAGAGGTAAAGCCCAACTTCCAGAGTTAAAGTCCAAAATCTAGAGGTAAACACCAATACCTAAAGTTAGAGCCCAAAATCTAGAGATAAAGCCCAACATCTAGAGATAAAGCCAGATATATAGATTTAAAATCCAAAATCTGGAGGTAAAGCCCAACATCTAGAGGTAAAGCCCCAAATCTAGATGTAAAGCCCAATTGCTAGATCTAAAGCCAAATACTCTAGAGGTAAAGCCCAACATGTAGAGGTAAAGACTAAGATCTAGAGGTGAATTCCAATATCTAGTGTTAAAGGCCGACACCTACAGTTAAAGCCAAACATCTAGATGTACAACCCAACTTCTAGAGGTAAAGCCGAATATCTAGAGTTAAAGCGCATCCTTTCGAGTAAAGCCCAAAATCTAGAGTTAAAGCCCAACATCTAGAGGGAAAGCCCAGAATCTAGATGTAAAGCCTAACATCTAGAGGTGAATTCCAAAATCAAGTGTTAAGGCCTGACATCTACAGTTAAATCCAACCATATAGATATAACCCCCAACTTCTAGAGGTAAGGCCCAAAATCTAGAGGTAAAGCCCAACAGCTAGAGTTAAAGCCGAACGTCTTGAGGTAAAGCCCAACTTCTAGAGGTAAAGCCCAACATCTAGACGTAAAGCCAGATATCTGACGGTAAACCCAACATCTAGAGGAAAAGCCAAATATATAGATTTAAAACCCAAAATCTAGAGATAAAGCCGAACATCTAAATGTAAAGCAAAACATCTAGTTGTAATCCAAACATCTAGAGGTAAAGCCTAACATCTAGAGGTGAAGCACAACATATAGAGGTATAACCCAACATCTAGAGATAAAGACCAACATCTAAATGTAAAGCAAAACATCTAGATGTAAACCCCTACATCTAGAGGTAAAGTCCAATATCTAGACCTAAAGACCAACATCTAGAGGTAAAACCCAACATCTAGTGGTAAAGCCCAACGTCTGGAGGTAAAGCCCAGATTCTAGAGAGAAGCCAAAAATCCAGATGGAAAACCCAAAATCTAGAGGTAAAGCCCAACATCTACAGGTAAATCCAGATATCTAGGGGTAAAGCCCAACATCTAGAGGAAAAGCCAAATATATAGATATAAAACCCAAAATCTAGAGGTAAAGCCCAATATCTAGACGTAAAGCCCAAAATCTAGATGAAAAGCACAACTTCTAGATCTAAAGCCCAACATCTAGAGGTAAAGACCAATAGCTAGAGGTAAATCCCAACATCTAGAGGTAAAGCCAGATATCTAGAGGTAAAGCCCAACGTCTGGAGGTAAAGCCCATCATCTAGTCCTATAGCCCAATGTCTGCAGGTAAATCCCAACTTACAGAGGTGAAGGCAAACATCTAGATGTAAAACCCCAAATCTAGAGGTAAAGCCCAACATCTAGAGGTAAAGCCAGATATCTAGGGTTAAAGGCCAACATCTAGAGGAAAAGCCAAATATATATATATTTAAAACCCAAAATCTAGAGGTAAAGCCCAACATCTAGAGGTAAAGCCAGATATCTAGGGTTAAAGGCCAACATCTAGAGGAAAAGCCAAATATATAGATTTAAAACCCAAAATCTAGAGGTAAAGCCCAATATCAAGACGTAAAGGCCAAAATCTAGATGTAAAGCCCAGCTTCTTGATCTAAAGCCCAAAATCTAGATGTAAAGCCCAAATTCTAGATCTAACGCCCAAAATCTAGAGATAAAGACCAATATCTAGAGGTAAAACCCAACATCTAGAGGTAAAGCCAGATATCTAGAGGTAAAGCCCAACATCTAGAGGAAAAGAAAATATATATAGATTTCAAACCCAAATTCTAGAGTTCAATCCCAACATCTAGAGGTAAATCCCAAAGTCTATATGTAAAGCTCAACTTCCAGATTTAAAGTCAAAAATCTAAATGTAAATACCAATACCTAGAGGTAGAGCCCAAAATGTAGAGGTAAAGCCCAACATCTAGAGATAAAGCCAGATATATAGATCTAAACCCCAAAATCTAGAGGTGAAGCCCAATATCTAGACGTAAAGCCCAAAATCTAGATGTAAAGCCCAACTTCTAGATCTAAAGCCCAAAATATAGCTGTAAATCCCAACTTCTAAATCTAAAGCCCAACATCTAGAGGTAAAGCCCAATATTTAGAGTTTAAGCGCATCATTTAGAGGTAAAGCCCAAAATCTAGATGTAAAGCCCAACTTCTAGAGGTAAAGCTCATCATCTAGTCCTACAGCCCAATGTCTGCAGGTAAAGCACATCTTACAGAGGTGAAGGCAAACATCTAGATGTAAAACCCAAAATCTAGAGGTAAAGCCCAACATCTAGAGGAAAAGCCAAATATATAGATTTAAAACCCAGAATCTAGAGGTAAAGCCCAATATCTAGACCTAAAGCCCAAAATCTAGATGTAAAGCCCAACTTCTAGATCTAAAGCCCAAAATCTAGATGTAAAGCCCAAATTCTAGATCTAACACCCAAAATCTAGAGGTAAAGTCCAATATCTAGAGGTAAAACCCAACATCTAGAGGTAAAGCCAGATATCTAGAGGTAAAGCCCAACATCTAGAGGAAAAGCAAAATATATAGATTTCAAACCCAAATTCTAGAGTTCAATCCCAACATCTAGAGGTAAAGCCCAACTTCCAGAGTTAAAGTCCAAAATCTAGAGGTAAACACCAATACCTAAAGTTAGAGCCCAAAATCTAGAGATAAAGCCCAACATCTAGAGATAAAGCCAGATATATAGATTTAAAATCCAAAATCTGGAGGTAAAGCCCAACATCTAGAGGTAAAGCCCCAAATCTAGATGTAAAGCCCAATTGCTAGATCTAAAGCCAAATACTCTAGAGGTAAAGCCCAACATGTAGAGGTAAAGACTAAGATCTAGAGGTGAATTCCAATATCTAGTGTTAAAGGCCGACACCTACAGTTAAAGCCAAACATCTAGATGTACAACCCAACTTCTAGAGGTAAAGCCGAATATCTAGAGTTAAAGTGCATCCTTTAGAGTAAAGCCCAAAATCTAGAGTTAAAGCCCAACATCTAGAGGGAAAGCCCAGAATCTAGATGTAAAGCCTAACATCTAGAGGTGAATTCCAAAATCAAGTGTTAAGGCCTGACATCTACAGTTAAATCCAACCATATAGATATAACCCCCAACTTCTAGAGGTAAGGCCCAAAATCTAGAGGTAAAGCCCAACAGCTAGAGTTAAAGCCGAACGTCTTGAGGTAAAGCCCAACTTCTAGAGGTAAAGCCCAACATCTAGACGTAAAGCCAGATATCTGACGGTAAACCCAACATCTAGAGGAAAAGCCAAATATATAGATTTAAAACCCAAAATCTAGAGATAAAGCCGAACATCTAAATGTAAAGCAAAACATCTAGTTGTAATCCAAACATCTAGAGGTAAAGCCTAACATCTAGAGGTGAAGCACAACATATAGAGGTATAACCCAACATCTAGAGATAAAGACCAACATCTAAATGTAAAGCAAAACATCTAGATGTAAACCCCTACATCTAGAGGTAAAGTCCAATATCTAGACCTAAAGACCAACATCTAGAGGTAAAACCCAACATCTAGTGGTAAAGCCCAACGTCTGGAGGTAAAGCCCAGATTCTAGAGAGAAGCCAAAAATCCAGATGGAAAACCCAAAATCTAGAGGTAAAGCCCAACATCTACAGGTAAATCCAGATATCTAGGGGTAAAGCCCAACATCTAGAGGAAAAGCCAAATATATCGATATAAAACCCAAAATCTAGAGGTAAAGCCCAATATCTAGACGTAAAGCCCAAAATCTAGATGAAAAGCACAACTTCTAGATCTAAAGCCCAACATCTAGAGGTAAAGACCAATAGCTAGAGGTAAATCCCAACATCTAGAGGTAAAGCCAGATATCTAGAGGTAAAGCCCAACGTCTGGAGGTAAAGCCCATCATCTAGTCCTATAGCCCAATGTCTGCAGGTAAATCCCAACTTACAGAGGTGAAGGCAAACATCTAGATGTAAAACCCCAAATCTAGAGGTAAAGCCCAACATCTAGAGGAAAAGCCAAATATATATATATTTAAAACCCAAAACCTAGAGGTAAAGCCCAACATCTAGAGGTAAAGCCAGATATCTAGGGTTAAAGGCCAACATCTAGAGGAAAAGCCAAATATATATATATTTAAAACCCAAAATCTAGAGGTAAAGCCCAACATCTAGAGGTAAAGCCAGATATCTAGGGTTAAAGGCCAACATCTAGAGGAAAAGCCAAATATATAGATTTAAAACCCAAAATCTAGAGGTAAAGCCCAATATCAAGACGTAAAGGCCAAAATCTAGATGTAAAGCCCAGCTTCTTGATCTAAAGCCCAAAATCTAGATGTAAAGCCCAAATTCTAGATCTAACGCCCAAAATCTAGAGATAAAGACCAATATCTAGAGGTAAAACCCAACATCTAGAGGTAAAGCCAGATATCTAGAGGTAAAGCCCAACATCTAGAGGAAAAGCAAAATATATAGATTTCAAACCCAAATTCTAGAGTTCAATCCCAACATCTAGAGGTAAATCCCAAAGTCTAGATGTAAAGCTCAACTTCCAGATTTAAAGTCAAAAATCTAAATGTAAATACCAATACCTAGAGGTAGAGCCCAAAATGTAGAGGTAAAGCCCAACATCTAGAGATAAAGCCAGATATATAGATCTAAACCCCAAAATCTAGAGGTGAAGCCCAATATCTAGAGGTAAAGCCCAAAATCTAGATGTAAAGCCCAACTTCTAGATCTAAAGCCCAAAATATAGCTGTAAATCCCAACTTCTAAATCTAAAGCCCAACATCTAGAGGTAAAGCCCAATATTTAGAGTTTAAGCGCATCATTTAGAGGTAAAGCCCAAAATCTAGATGTAAAGCCCAACTTCTAGAGGTAAAGCTCATCATCTAGTCCTACAGCCCAATGTCTGCAGGTAAAGCACATCTTACAGAGGTGAAGGCAAACATCTAGATGTAAAACCCAAAATCTAGAGGTAAAGCCCAACATCTAGAGGAAAAGCCAAATATATAGATTTAAAACCCAAAATCTAGAGGTAAAGCCCAATATCTAGACCTAAAGCCCAAAATCTAGATGTAAAGCCCAACTTCTAGATCTAAAGCCCAAAATCTAGATGTAAAGCCCAAATTCTAGATCTAACACCCAAAATCTAGAGGTAAAGTCCAATATCTAGAGGTAAAACCCAACATCTAGAGGTAAAGCCAGATATCTAGAGGTAAAGCCCAACATCTAGAGGAAAAGCAAAATATATAGATTTCAAACCCAAATTCTAGAGTTCAATCCCAACATCTAGAGGTAAAGCCCAACTTCCAGAGTTAAAGTCCAAAATCTAGAGGTAAACACCAATACCTAAAGTTAGAGCCCAAAATCTAGAGATAAAGCCCAACATCTAGAGATAAAGCCAGATATATAGATTTAAAATCCAAAATCTGGAGGTAAAGCCCAACATCTAGAGGTAAAGCCCCAAATCTAGATGTAAAGCCCAATTGCTAGATCTAAAGCCAAATACTCTAGAGGTAAAGCCCAACATGTAGAGGTAAAGACTAAGATCTAGAGGTGAATTCCAATATCTAGTGTTAAAGGCCGACACCTACAGTTAAAGCCAAACATCTAGATGTACAACCCAACTTCTAGAGGTAAAGCCGAATATCTAGAGTTAAAGTGCATCCTTTAGAGTAAAGCCCAAAATCTAGAGTTAAAGCCCAACATCTAGAGGGAAAGCCCAGAATCTAGATGTAAAGCCTAACATCTAGAGGTGAATTCCAAAATCAAGTGTTAAGGCCTGACATCTACAGTTAAATCCAACCATATAGATATAACCCCCAACTTCTAGAGGTAAGGCCCAAAATCTAGAGGTAAAGCCCAACAGCTAGAGTTAAAGCCGAACGTCTTGAGGTAAAGCCCAACTTCTAGAGGTAAAGCCCAACATCTAGACGTAAAGCCAGATATCTGACGGTAAACCCAACATCTAGAGGAAAAGCCAAATATATAGATTTAAAACCCAAAATCTAGAGATAAAGCCGAACATCTAAATGTAAAGCAAAACATCTAGTTGTAATCCAAACATCTAGAGGTAAAGCCTAACATCTAGAGGTGAAGCACAACATATAGAGGTATAACCCAACATCTAGAGATAAAGACCAACATCTAAATGTAAAGCAAAACATCTAGATGTAAACCCCTACATCTAGAGGTAAAGTCCAATATCTAGACCTAAAGACCAACATCTAGAGGTAAAACCCAACATCTAGTGGTAAAGCCCAACGTCTGGAGGTAAAGCCCAGATTCTAGAGAGAAGCCAAAAATCCAGATGGAAAACCCAAAATCTAGAGGTAAAGCCCAACATCTACAGGTAAATCCAGATATCTAGGGGTAAAGCCCAACATCTAGAGGAAAAGCCAAATATATCGATATAAAACCCAAAATCTAGAGGTAAAGCCCAATATCTAGACGTAAAGCCCAAAATCTAGATGAAAAGCACAACTTCTAGATCTAAAGCCCAACATCTAGAGGTAAAGACCAATAGCTAGAGGTAAATCCCAACATCTAGAGGTAAAGCCAGATATCTAGAGGTAAAGCCCAACGTCTGGAGGTAAAGCCCATCATCTAGTCCTATAGCCCAATGTCTGCAGGTAAATCCCAACTTACAGAGGTGAAGGCAAACATCTAGATGTAAAAACCCAAATCTAGAGGTAAAGCCCAACATCTAGAGGAAAAGCCAAATATATATATATTTAAAACCCAAAACCTAGAGGTAAAGCCCAACATCTAGAGGTAAAGCCAGATATCTAGGGTTAAAGGCCAACATCTAGAGGAAAAGCCAAATATATATATATTTAAAACCCAAAATCTAGAGGTAAAGCCCAACATCTAGAGGTAAAGCCAGATATCTAGGGTTAAAGGCCAACATCTAGAGGAAAAGCCAAATATATAGATTTAAAACCCAAAATCTAGAGGTAAAGCCCAATATCAAGACGTAAAGGCCAAAATCTGGATGTAAAGCCCAGCTTCTTGATCTAAAGCCCAAAATCTAGATGTAAAGCCCAAATTCTAGATCTAACGCCCAAAATCTAGAGATAAAGACCAATATCTAGAGTTAAAACCCAACATCTAGAGGTAAAGCCAGATATCTAGAGGTAAAGCCCAACATCTAGAGGAAAAGCAAAATATATAGATTTCAAACCCAAATTCTAGAGTTCAATCCCAACATCTAGAGGTAAATCCCAAAGTCTAGATGTAAAGCTCAACTTCCAGATTTAAAGTCAAAAATCTAAATGTAAATACCAATACCTAGAGGTAGAGCCCAAAATGTAGAGGTAAAGCCCAACATCTAGAGATAAAGCCAGATATATAGATCTAAACCCCAAAATCTAGAGGTGAAGCCCAATATCTAGACGTAAAGCCCAAAATCTAGATGTAAAGCCCAACTTCTAGATCTAAAGCCCAAAATATAGCTGTAAAGCCCAACTTCTAAATCTAAAGCCCAACATCTAGAGGTAAAGCCCAATATTTAGAGTTTAAGCGCATCATTTAGAGGTAAAGCCCAAAATCTAGATGTAAAGCCCAACTTCTAGAGGTAAAGCCCATCATCTAGTCCTACAGCCCAATGTCTGCAGGTAAAGCACATCTTACAGAGGTGAAGGCAAACATCTAGATGTAAAACCCAAAATCTAGAGGTAAAGCCCAACATCTAGAGGAAAAGCCAAATATATAGATTTAAAACCCAGAATCTAGAGGTAAAGCCCAATATCTAGACCTAAAGCCCAAAATCTAGATGTAAAGCCCAACTTCTAGATCTAAAGCCCAAAATCTAGATGTAAAGCCCAAATTCTAGATCTAACACCCAAAATCTAGAGGTAAAGACCAATATCTAGAGGTAAAACCCAACATCTAGAGGTAAAGCCAGATATCTAGAGGTAAAGCCCAACATCTAGAGGAAAAGCAAAATATATAGATTTCAAACCCAAATTCTAGAGTTCAATCCCAACATCTAGAGGTAAAGCCCAAAATCTAGATGTAAAGCCCAGCTTCTAGAGGTAAAGCCCATCATCTAGTCCTAAAGCCCAATGTCTGCAGGTAAAGCCCAACTTACAGAGGTGAAGGCAAACATCTAGATGTAAAACCCAAAATCTAGAGGTAAAGCCCAACATCTAGAGGAAAAGCCAAATATATAGATTTAAAACCCAAAATCTAGAGGTAAAGCCCAACATCTAAAGATAAAGCCAGATATATAGATCTAAAACCCATAATCTAGAGATGAAGCCCAATATCTAGACGTAAAGCCCACTATCTAGATGTAAAGCCCAACTTCTAGATCTAACGCCCAAAATCTAGAGATAAAGACCAATATCTAGAGATAAAGCCAGATATATAGATTTAAAATCCACAATCTGGAGGTAAAGCCCAACATCTAGAGCTAAAGCCCCAAATCTAGATGTAAAGCCCAATTGCTAGATCTAAAGCCAAATACTCTAGAGGTAAAGCCCAACATGTAGAGGTAATGACTAAGATCTAGAGGTGAATTCCAATATCTAGTGTTAAAGCCTGACACCTACAGTTAAAGCCAAACATCTAGATGTACAACCCAACTTCTAGAGGTAAAGCCGAATATCTAGAGTTAAAGCGCATCCTTTAGAGTAAAGCCCAACATCTAGAGGGAAAGCCCAGAATCTAGATGTAAAGCCTAACATCTAGAGGTGAATTCCAAATCAAGTGTTAAGGCCTGACATCTACAGTTAAATCCAACCATATAGATATAACCCCCAACTTCTAGAGGTAAGGCCCAAAATCTAGAGGTAAAGCCCAACAGCTAGAGTTAAAGACGAACGTCTTGAGGTAAAGCCCAAAGTCTAGAGTTAAAGCCCAACTTCTAGAGGTAAAGCCCAACATCTAGACGTAAAGCCAGATATCTGACGGTAAACCCAACATCTAGAGGAAAAGCCAAATATATAGATTTAAAACCCAAAATCTAGAGATAAAGCCGAACATCTAAATGTAAAGCAAAACATCTAGTTGTAATCCAAACATCTAGAGGTAAAGCCTAACATCTAGAGGTGAAGCACAACATATAGAGGTATAACCCAACATCTAGAGATAAAGACCAACATCTAAATGTAAAGCAAAACATCTAGATGTAAACCCCTACATCTAGAGGTAAAGTCCAATATCTAGACCTAAAGACCAACATCTAGAGGTAAAACCCAACATCTAGTGGTAAAGCCCAACGTCTGGAGGTAAAGCCCAGATTCTAGAGAGAAGCCAAAAATCCAGATGGAAAACCCAAAATCTAGAGGTAAAGCCCAACATCTACAGGTAAATCCAGATATCTAGGGGTAAAGCCCAACATCTAGAGGAAAAGCCAAATATATCGATATAAAACCCAAAATCTAGAGGTAAAGCCCAATATCTAGACGTAAAGCCCAAAATCTAGATGAAAAGCACAACTTCTAGATCTAAAGCCCAACATCTAGAGGTAAAGACCAATAGCTAGAGGTAAATCCCAACATCTAGAGGTAAAGCCAGATATCTAGAGGTAAAGCCCAACGTCTGGAGGTAAAGCCCATCATCTAGTCCTATAGCCCAATGTCTGCAGGTAAATCCCAACTTACAGAGGTGAAGGCAAACATCTAGATGTAAAACCCCAAATCTAGAGGTAAAGCCCAACATCTAGAGGAAAAGCCAAATATATATATATTTAAAACCCAAAATCTAGAGGTAAAGCCCAACATCTAGAGGTAAAGCCAGATATCTAGGGTTAAAGGCCAACATCTAGAGGAAAAGCCAAATATATATATATTTAAAACCCAAAATCTAGAGGTAAAGCCCAACATCTAGAGGTAAAGCCAGATATCTAGGGTTAAAGGCCAACATCTAGAGGAAAAGCCAAATATATAGATTTAAAACCCAAAATCTAGAGGTAAAGCCCAATATCAAGACGTAAAGGCCAAAATCTGGATGTAAAGCCCAGCTTCTTGATCTAAAGCCCAAAATCTAGATGTAAAGCCCAAATTCTAGATCTAACGCCCAAAATCTAGAGGTAAAGACCAATATCTAGAGGTAAAACCCAACATCTAGAGGTAAAGCCAGATATCTAGAGGTAAAGCCCAACATCTAGAGGAAAAGCAAAATATATAGATTTCAAACCCAAATTCTAGAGTTCAATCCCAACATCTAGAGGTAAATCCGAAAGTCTAGATGTAAAGCTCAACTTCCAGATTTAAAGTCAAAAATCTAAATGTAAATACCAATACCTAGAGGTAGAGCCCAAAATGTAGAGGTAAAGCCCAACATCTAGAGATAAAGCCAGATATATAGATCTAAACCCCAAAATCTAGAGGTGAAGCCCAATATCTAGACGTAAAGCCCAAAATCTAGATGTAAAGCCCAACTTCTAGATCTAAAGCCCAAAATATAGCTGTAAAGCCCAACTTCTAAATCTAAAGCCCAACATCTAGAGGTAAGGCCCAATATTTAGTGTTTAAGCGCATCATTTAGAGGTAAAGCCCAAAATCTAGATGTAAAGCCCAACTTCTAGAGGTAAAGCCCATCATCTAGTCCTACAGCCCAATGTCTGCAGGTAAAGCACATCTTACAGAGGTGAAGGCAAACATCTAGATGTAAAACCCAAAATCTAGAGGTAAAGCCCAACATCTAGAGGAAAAGCCAAATATATAGATTTAAAACCCAAAATCTAGAGGTAAAGCCCAATATCTAGACCTAAAGCCCAAAATCTAGATGTAAAGCCCAACTTCTAGATCTAAAGACCAAAATCTAGATGTAAAGCCCAAATTCTAGATCTAACACCCAAAATCTAGAGGTAAAGACCAATATCTAGAGGTAAAACCCAACAGCTAGAGGTAAAGCCAGATATCTAGAGGTAAAGCCCAACATCTAGAGGAAAAGCAAAATATATAGATTTCAAACGCAAATTCTAGAGTTCAATCCCAACATCTAGAGGTAAATCCCAACTTCCAGAGTTAAAGTCCAAAATCTAGAGGTAAACACCAATACCTAAACTTAGAGCCCAAAATCTAGAGATAAAGCCCAACATCTAGAGATAAAGCCCCAAATCTAGATGTAAAGCCCAATTGCTAGATCTAAAGCCAAATACTCTAGAGGTAAAGCCCAACATGTAGAGGTAAAGACTAAGATCTAGAGGTGAATTCCAATATCTAGTGTTAAAGGCCGACACCTACAGTTAAAGCCAAACATCTAGATGTACAACCCAACTTCTAGAGGTAAAGCCGAATATCTAGAGTTAAAGCGCATCCTTTCGAGTAAAGCCCAAAATCTAGAGTTAAAGCCCAACATCTAGAGGGAAAGCCCAGAATCTAGATGTAAAGCCTAACATCTAGAGGTGAATTCCAAAATCAAGTGTTAAGGCCTGACATCTACAGTTAAATCCAACCATATAGATATAACCCCCAACTTCTAGAGGTAAGGCCCAAAATCTAGAGGTAAAGCCCAACAGCTAGAGTTAAAGACGAACGTCTTGAGGTAAAGCCCAAAGTCTAGAGTTAAAGCCCAACTTCTAGAGGTAAAGCCCAACATCTAGACGTAAAGCCAGATATCTGACGGTAAAGCCCAACATCTAGAGGAAAAGCCAAATATATAGATTTAAAACCCAAAATCTAGAGATAAAGCCGAACATCTAAATGTAAAGCAAAACATCTAGATGTAATCCAAACATCTAGAGGTAAAGCCTAACATCTAGAGGTGAAGCACAACATATAGAGGTATAACCCAACATCTAGAGATAAAGACCAACATCTAAATGTAAAGCAAAACATCTAGATGTAAACCCCTACATCTAGAGGTAAAGTCCAATATCTAGACCTAAAGACCAACATCTAGAGGTAAAACCCAACATCTAGTGGTAAAGCCCAACGTCTGGAGGTAAAGCCCAGATTCTAGAGAGAAGCCAAAAATCCAGATGGAAAACCCAAAATCTAGAGGTAAAGCCCAACATCTACAGGTAAATCCAGATATCTAGGGGTAAAGCCCAACATCTAGAGGAAAAGCCAAATATATCGATATAAAACCCAAAATCTAGAGGTAAAGCCCAATATCGAGACGTAAAGCCCAAAATCTAGATGAAAAGCACAACTTCTAGATCGAAAGCCCAACATCTAGAGGTAAAGACCAATATTTAGAGTTTAAGCGCATCATTTAGAGGTAAAGCCCAAAATCTAGATGTAAAGCCCAACTTCTAGAGGTAAAGCCCATCATCTAGTCCTACAGCCCAATGTCTGCAGGTAAAGCACATCTTACAGAGGTAAAGGCAAACATCTAGATGTAAAACCCAAAATCTAGAGGTAAAACCCAACATCTAGAGGAAAAGCCAAATATATAGATTTAAAACCCAAAATCTAGAGGTAAAGCCCAATATCTAGACCTAAAGCCCAAAATCTAGATGTAAAGCCCAACTTCTAGATCTAAAGCCCAAAATCTAGATGTAAAGCCCAAATTCTAGATCTAACACCCAAAATCTAGAGGTAAAGACCAATATCTATAGGTAAAACCCAACAGCTAGAGGTAAAGCCAGATATCTAGAGGTAAAGCCCAACATCTAGAGGAAAAGCAAAATATATAGATTTCAAACCCAAATTCTAGAGTTCAATCCCAACATCTAGAGGTAAAGCCCAACTTCCAGAGTTAAAGTCCAAAATCTAGAGGTAAACACCAATACCTAAAGTTAGAGCCCAAAATCTAGAGATAAAGCCCAACATCTAGAGATAAAGCCAGATATATAGATTTAAAATCCAAAATCTGGAGGTAAAGCCCAACATCTAGAGCTAAAGCCCCAAATCTAGATGTAAAGCCCAATTGCTAGATCTAAAGCCAAATACTCTAGAGGTAAAGCCCAACATGTAGAGGTAAAGACTAAGATCTAGAGGTGAATTCCAATATCTAGTGTTAAAGCCCGACACCTACAGTTAAAGCCAAACATCTAGATGTACAACCCAACTTCTAGAGGTAAAGCCGAATATCTAGAGTTAAAGCGCATCCTTTCGAGTAAAGCCCAAAATCTAGAGTTAAAGCCCAACATCTAGAGGGAAAGCCCAGAATCTAGATGTAAAGCCTAACATCTAGAGGTGAATTCCAAAATCAAGTGTTAAGGCCTGACATCTACAGTTAAATCCAACCATATAGATATAACCCCCAACTTCTAGAGGTAAGGCCCAAAATCTAGAGGTAAAGCCCAACAGCTAGAGTTAAAGACGAACGTCTTGAGGTAAAGCCCAAAGTCTAGAGTTAAAGCCCAACTTCTAGAGGTAAAGCCCAACATCTAGACGTAAAGCCAGATATCTGACGGTAAAGCCCAACATCTAGAGGAAAAGCCAAATATATAGATTTAAAACCCAAAATCTAGAGATAAAGCCGAACATCTAAATGTAAAGCAAAACATCTAGATGTAATCCAAACATCTAGAGGTAAAGCCTAACATCTAGAGGTGAAGCACAACATATAGAGGTATAACCCAACATCTAGAGATAAAGACCAACATCTAAATGTAAAGCAAAACATCTAGATGTAAACCCCTACATCTAGAGGTAAAGTCCAATATCTAGACCTAAAGACCAACATCTAGAGGTAAAACCCAACATCTAGTGGTAAAGCCCAACGTCTGGAGGTAAAGCCCAGATTCTAGAGAGAAGCCAAAAATCCAGATGGAAAACCCAAAATCTAGAGGTAAAGCCCAACATCTACAGGTAAATCCAGATATCTAGGGGTAAAGCCCAACATCTAGAGGAAAAGCCAAATATATAGATATAAAACCCAAAATCTAGAGGTAAAGCCCAATATCTAGACGTAAAGCCCAAAATCTAGATGAAAAGCACAACTTCTAGATCGAAAGCCCAACATCTAGAGGTAAAGACCAATATTTAGAGTTTAAGCGCATCATTTAGAGGTAAAGCCCAAAATCTAGATGTAAAGCCCAACTTCTAGAGGTAAAGCCCATCATCTAGTCCTACAGCCCAATGTCTGCAGGTAAAGCACATCTTACAGAGGTGAAGGCAAACATCTAGATGTAAAACCCAAAATCTAGAGGTAAAGCCCAACATCTAGAGGAAAAGCCAAATATATAGATTTAAAACCCAAAATCTAGAGGTAAAGCCCAATATCTAGACCTAAAGCCCAAAATCTAGATGTAAAGCCCAACTTCTAGATCTAAAGCCCAAAATCTAGATGTAAAGCCCAAATTCTAGATCTAACACCCAAAATCTAGAGGTAAAGACCAATATCTAGAGGTAAAACCCAACAGCTAGAGGTAAAGCCAGATATCTAGAGGTAAAGCCCAACATCTAGAGGAAAAGCAAAATATATAGATTTCAAACCCAAATTCTAGAGTTCAATCCCAACATCTAGAGGTAAAGCCCAACTTCCAGAGTTAAAGTCCAAAATCTAGAGGTAAAAACCAATACCTAAAGTTAGAGCCCAAAATCTAGAGATAAAGCCCAACATCTAGAGATAAAGCCAGATATATAGATTTAAAATCCAAAATCTGGAGGTAAAGCCCAACATCTAGAGGTAAAGCCCCAAATCTAGATGTAAAGCCCAATTGCTAGATCTAAAGCCAAATACTCTAGAGGTAAAGCCCAACATGTAGAGGTAAAGACTAAGATCTAGAGGTGAATTCCAATATCTAGTGTTAAAGGCCGACACCTACAGTTAAAGCCAAACATCTAGATGTACAACCCAACTTCTAGAGGTAAAGCCGAATATCTAGAGTTAAAGCGCATCCTTTAGAGTAAAGCCCAAAATCTAGAGTTAAAGCCCAACATCTAGAGGGAAAGCCCAGAATCTAGATGTAAAGCCTAACATCTAGAGGTGAATTCCAAAATCAAGTGTTAAGGCCTGACATCTACAGTTAAATCCAACCATATAGATATAACCCCCAACTTCTAGAGGTAAGGCCCAAAATCTAGAGGTAAAGCCCAACAGCTAGACTTAAAGCCGAACCTCTTGAGGTAAAGCCCAAAGTCTAGAGTTAAAGCCCAACTTCTAGAGGTAAAGCCCAACATCTAGACGTAAAGCCAAATATATAGATTTAAAACCCAAAATCTAGAGATAAAGCCGAACATCTAAATGTAAAGCAAAACATCTAGATGTAATCCAAACATCTAGAGGTAAAGCCTAACATCTAGAGGTGAAGCACAACATATAGAGGTATAACCCAACATCTAGAGATAAAGACCAACATCTAAATGTAAAGCAAAACATCTAGATGTAGAACCCTACATCTAGAGGTAAAGTCCAATATCTAGACCTAAAGACCAACATCTAGAGGTAAAACCCAACATCTAGTGGTAAAGCCCAACGTCTGGAGGTAAAGCCCAGATTCTAGAGAGAAGCCAAAAATCCAGATGGAAAACCCAAAATCTAGAGGTAAAGCCCAACATCTACAGGTAAATCCAGATATCTAGGGGTAAAGCCCAACATCTAGAGGAAAAGCCAAATATATAGATATAAAACCCAAAATCTAGAGGTAAAGCCCAATATCTAGACGTAAAGCCCAAAATCTAGATGAAAAGCACAACTTCTAGATCTAAAGCCCAACATCTAGAGGTAAAGACCAATAGCTAGAGGTAAATCCCAACATCTAGAGGTAAAGCCAGATATCTAGAGGTAAAGCCCAACGTCTGGAGGTAAAGCCCATCATCTAGTCCTATAGCCCAATGTCTGCAGGTAAATCCCAACATACAGAGGTGAAGGCAAACATCTAGATGTAAAACCCCAAATCTATAGGTAAAGCCCAACATCTAGAGGAAAAGCCAAATATATATATATTTAAAACCCAAAACCTAGAGGTAAAGCCCAACATCTAGAGGTAAAGCCAGATATCTAGGGGTAAAGGCCAACATCTAGAGGAAAAGCCAAATATATAGATTTAAAACCCAAAATCTAGAGCTAAAGCCCAATATCAAGACGTAAAGGCCAAAATCTAGATGTAAAGGCCAAAATCTATATGTAAAGGCCAAATTCTAGATCTAACTCCCAAAATCTAGAGATAAAGACCAATATCTAGAGGTAAAACCCAACATCTAGAGGTAAAGCCAGATATCTAGAGGTAAAGCCCAACATCTAGAGGAAAAGCAAAATATATAGATTTCAAACCCAAATTCTAGAGTTCAATCCCAACATCTAGAGGTAAATCCCAAAGTCTAGATGTAAAGCTCAACTTCCAGATTTAAAGTCAAAAATCTAAATGTAAATACCAATACCTAGAGGTAGAGCCCAAAATGTAGAGGTAAAGCCCAACATCTAGAGATAAAGCCAGATATATAGATCTAAACCCCAAAATCTAGAGGTGAAGCCCAATATCTAGACGTAAAGCCCAAAATCTAGATGTAAAGCCCAACTTCTAGATCTAAAGCCCAAAATATAGCTGTAAAGCACAACTTCTAAATCTAAAGCCCAACATCTAGAGGTAAGGCCCAATATTTAGTGTTTAAGCGCATCATTTAGAGGTAAAGCCCAAAATCTAGATGTAAAGCCCAACTTCTAGAGGTAAAGCCCATCATCTAGTCCTACAGCCCAATGTCTGCAGGTAAAGTCCAACTTACAGAGGTGAAGGCAAACATCTAGATGTAAAACCCAAAATCTAGAGGTAAAGCCCAACATCTAGAGGAAAAGCCAAATATATAGATTTAAAACCCAAAATCTAGAGGTAAAGACCAATATCTAGACCTAAAGCCCAAAATCTAGATGTAAAGCCCAACTTCTAGACCTAAAGCCCAAAATCTAGATGTAAAGCCCAAATTCTATATCTAACACCCAAAATCTAGAGGTAAAGACCAATATCTAGAGGTAAAACCCAACATCTAGAGGTAAAGCCAGATATCTAGAGGTAAAGCCCAACATCTAGAGGAAAAGCAAAATATATAGATTTCAAACCCAAATTCTAGAGTTCAATCCCAACATCTAGAGGTAAAGCCCAACTTCCAGAGTTAAAGTCCAAAATCTAGAGGTAAACACCAATACCTAAAGTTAGAGCCCAAAATCTAGAGATAAAGCCCAACATCTAGAGATAAAGCCAGATATATAGATTTAAAATCCAAAATCTGGAGGTAAAGCCCAACATCTAGAGGTAAAGCCCCAAATCTAGATGTAAAGCCCAATTGCTAGATCTAAAGCCAAATACTCTAGAGGTAAAGCCCAACATGTAGAGGTAAAGACTAAGATCTAGAGGTGAATTCCAATATCTAGTGTTAAAGGCCGACACCTACAGTTAAAGCCAAACATCTAGATGTAAAACCCAACTTCTAGAGGTAAAGCCGAATATCTAGAGTTAAAGCGCATCCTTTCGAGTAAAGCCCAAAATCTAGAGTTAAAGCCCAACATCTAGAGGGAAAGCCCAGAATCTAGATGTAAAGCCTAACATCTAGAGGTGAATTCCAAAATCAAGTGTTAAGGCCTGACATCTACAGTTAAATCCAACCATATAGATATAACCCCCAACTTCTAGAGGTAAGGCCCAAAATCTAGAGGTAAAGCCCAACAGCTAGAGTTAAAGACGAACGTCTTGAGGTAAAGCCCAAAGTCTAGAGTTAAAGCCCAACTTCTAGAGGTAAAGCCCAACATCTAGACGTAAAGCCAGATATCTGACGGTAAAGCCCAACATCTAGAGGAAAAGCCAAATATATAGATTTAAAACCCAAAATCTAGAGATAAAGCCGAACATCTAAATGTAAAGCAAAACATCTAGATGTAATCCAAACATCTAGAGGTAAAGCCTAACATCTAGATGTGAAGCACAACATATAGAGGTATAACCCAACATCTAGAGGTAAAGACCAACATCTAAATGTAAAGCAAAACATCTAGATGTAAACCCCTACATCTAGAGGTAAAGTCCAATATCTAGACCTAAAGACCAACATCTAGAGGTAAAACCCAACATCTAGTGGTAAAGCCCAACGTCTGGAGGTAAAGCCCAGATTCTAGAGAGAAGCCAAAAATCCAGATGGAAAACCCAAAATCTAGAGGTAAAGCCCAACATCTACAGGTAAATCCAGATATCTAGGGGTAAAGCCCAACATCTAGAGGAAAAGCCAAATATATAGATATAAAACCCAAAATCTAGAGGTAAAGCCCAATATCTAGACGTAAAGCCCAAAATCTAGATGAAAAGCACAACTTCTAGATCTAAAGCCCAACATCTAGAGGTAAAGACCAACATCTAGAGGTAAAACCCAACATCTAGAGGTAAAGCCAGATATCTAGAGGTAAAGCCCAATGTCTGGAGGTAAAGCCCATCATCTAGTCCTACAGCCCAATGCCTGCAGGTATAGCCCAACTTACAGAGGTGAAGGCAAACATCTAGATGTAAAACCCCAAATCTAGAGGTAAAGCCCAACATCTAGAGGAAAAGCCAAATATATATATATTTAAAACCCAAAATCTAGAGGTATAGCCCAACATCTAGAGGTAAAGCCAGATATCTAGGGGTAAAGGCCAACATCTAGAGGAAAAGCCAAATATATAGATTTAAAACCCAAAATCTAGAGGTAAAGCCCAATATCTAGACGTAAAGGCCAAAAACTAGATGTAAAGCCCAGCTTCTTGATCTAATGCCCAAAATCTAGATGTAAAGCCCAAATTCTAGATCTAAAGCCCAACATCTAGAGATAAAGCCAGATATATAGATCTAAACCCCAAAATCTAGAGGTGAAGCCCAATATCTAGACGTAAAGCCCAAAATCTAGATGTAAAGCCCAAATTCTAGATCTAAAGCCCAACATCTAGAGGTAAGGCCCAATATTTAGAGTTTAAGCTCATCATTTAGAGGTAAAGCCCAAAATCTAGAGTTAAAGCCCAAAATCTAGATGAAAAGCCCAACTTCTAGATCTAAAGCCCAACATGTAGAGGTTAAGACCAATATCTAGAGGTAAAACCCAACATCTAGAGGTAAAGCCAGATATCTAGAGGTAAAGCCCAACTTCTAGAGGTAAAGCCGATCATCTAGTCCTACAGCCCAATGTCTGCAGGTAAAGCCCAACTTACAGAGGTGAAGGCAAACATCTAGATGTAAACCTAAAAATCTAGGGGTAAAGACCAATATCTAGACGTAAAGCCCAAAATCTAGATGTAAACACAGATATCTACAGGTAAAGCCCAACATCTAGAGGAAAAGACAAATATATAGATTTAAAACCCAAAATCTAGAGGTGAAGCCCAATATCTAGACGTAAAGCCCAAAATCTAGATGTAAAGCCCAAATTCTAGATCTAAAGCCCAAAATATAGATGTAAAGCCCAACTTCTAAATCTAAAGCCCAACATCTAGAGGTAAAGCCCAATATTTAGAGTTTAAGCTCATCATTTAGAGGTAAAGCCCAAAATCTAGATGTAAAGCCCAACTTCTAGAGGTAAAGCCCATCATCTAGTCCTACAGCCCAATGTCTGCAGGTAAAGCCCAACTTACAGAGGTGAAGGCAAACATCTAGATGTAAAACCCAAAATCTAGAGGCAAAGCCCAATATCTAGACGTAAAGCCCAAAATCTAGATGTAAAGCCCAACTTCCATATCTAAAGCCCAACTTCAAGATCTAAAGCCCAAATTCTAGATCTAACACCCAAAATCTAGAGGTAAAGACCAATATCTAGTGGTAAAACCCAACATCTAGAGGTAAAGCCAGATATCTAGAGGTAAAGCCCAACATCTAGAGGAAAAGCAAAATATATAGATTTCAAACCCAAATTCTAGAGTTCAATCCCAACATCTAGAGGTAAAGCCCAACTTCCAGAGTTAAAGTCCAAAATCTAGAGGTAAACACCAATACCTAAAGTTAGAGCCCAAAATCTAGAGATAAAGCCCAACATCTAGAGATAAAGCCAGATATATAGATTTAAAATCCAAAATCTGGAGGTAAAGCCCAACATCTAGAGGTAAAGCCCCAAATCTAGATGTAAAGCCCAATTGCTAGATCTAAAGCCAAATACTCTAGAGGTAAAGCCCAACATGTAGAGGTAAAGACTAAGATCTAGAGGTGAATTCCAATATCTAGTGTTAAAGCCCGACACCTACAGTTAAAGCCAAACATCTAGATGTACAACCCAACTTCTAGAGGTAAAGCCGAATATCTAGAGTTAAAGCGCATCCTTTCGAGTAAAGCCCAAAATCTAGAGTTAAAGCCCAACATCTAGAGGGAAAGCCCAGAAACTAGATGTAAAGCCTAACATCTAGAGGTGAATTCCAAAATCAAGTGTTAAGGCCTGACATCTACAGTTAAATCCAACCATATAGATATAACCCCCAACTTCTAGAGGTAAGGCCCAAAATCTAGAGGTAAAGCCCAACAGCTAGAGTTAAAGACGAACGTCTTGAGGTAAAGCCCAAAGTCTAGAGTTAAAGCCCAACTTCTAGAGGTAAAGCCCAACATCTAGACGTAAAGCCAGATATCTGACGGTAAAGCCCAACATCTAGAGGAAAAGCCAAATATATAGATTTAAAACCCAAAATCTAGAGATAAAGCCGAACATCTAAATGTAAAGCAAAACATCTAGATGTAATCCAAACATCTATAGGTAAAGCCTAACATCTAGATGTGAAGCACAACATATAGAGGTATAACCCAACATCTAGAGGTAAAGACCAACATCTAAATGTAAAGCAAAACATCTAGATGTAAAACCCTACATCTAGAGGTAAAGTCCAATAGCTAGACCTAAAGACCAACATCTAGAGGTAAAACCCAACATCTAGTGGTAAAGCCCAACGTCTGGAGGTAAAGCCCAGATTCTAGAGAGAAGCCAAAAATCCAGATGGAAAACCCAAAATCTAGAGGTAAAGCCCAACATCTACAGGTAAATCCAGATATCTAGGGGTAAAGCCCAACATCTAGAGGAAAAGCCAAATATATCGATATAAAACCCAAAATCTAGAGGTAAAGCCCAATATCTAGACGTAAAGCCCAAAATCTAGATGAAAAGCACAACTTCTAGATCTAAAGATCAACATCTAGAGGTAAAGACCAATAGCTAGAGGTAAATCCCAACATCTAGAGGTAAAGCCAGATATCTAGAGGTAAAGCCCAACGTCTGGAGGTAAAGCCCATCATCTAGTCCTACAGCCCAATGTCTGCAGGTAAAGCCCAACTTACAGAGGTGAAGGCAAACATCTAGATGTAAAACCCCAAATCTAGAGGTAAAGCCCAACATCTAGAGGAAAAGCCAAATATATATATATTTAAAACGCAAAATCTAGAGGTAAAGCCCAACATCTAGAGGTAAAGCCAGATATCTAGGGTTAAAGGCCAACATCTAGAGGAAAAGCCAAATATATAGATTTAAAACCCAAAATCTAGAGGTAAAGCCCAATATCAAGACGTAAAGGCCAAAATCTAGATGTAAAGCCCAGCTTCTTGATCTAAAGCCCAAAATCTAGATGTAAAGCCCAAATTCTAGATCTAACGCCCAAAATCTAGAGATAAAGACCAATATCTAGAGGTAAAACCCAACATCTAGAGGTAAAGCCAGATATCTAGAGGTAAAGCCCAACATCTAGAGGAAAAGCAAAATATATAGATTTCAAACCCAAATTCTAGAGTTCAATCCCAACATCTAGAGGTAAATCCCAAAGTCTAGATGTAAAGCTCAACTTCCAGATTTAAAGTCAAAAATCTAAATGTAAATACCAATACCTAGAGGTAGAGCCCAAAATGTAGAGGTAAAGCCCAACATCTAGAGATAAAGCCAGATATATAGATCTAAACCCCAAAATCTAGAGGTGAAGCCCAATATCTAGACGTAAAGCCCAAAATCTAGATGTAAAGCCCAACTTCTAGATCTAAAGCCCAAAATATAGCTGTAAATCCCAACTTCTAAATCTAAAGCCCAACATCTAGAGGTAAAGCCCAATATTTAGAGTTTAAGCGCATCATTTAGAGGTAAAGCCCAAAATCTAGATGTAAAGCCCAACTTCTAGAGGTAAAGCCCATCATCTAGTCCTACAGCCCAATGTCTGCAGGTAAAGCACATCTTACAGAGGTGAAGGCAAACATCTAGATGTAAAACCCAAAATCTAGAGGTAAAGCCCAACATCTAGAGGAAAAGCCAAATATATAGATTTAAAACCCAAAATCTAGAGGTAAAGCCCAATATCTAGATCTAAAGCCCAAAATCTAGATGTAAAGCCCAAATTCTAGATCTAGCACCCAAAATCTAGAGGTAAAGACCAATATCTAGAGGTAAAACCCAAGATCTAGAGGTAAAGCCAGATATCTAGAGGTAAAGCCCAACATCTAGAGGAAAAGCAAAATATATAGATTTCAAACCCAAATTCTAGAGTTCAATCCCAACATCTAGAGGTAAAGCCCAACTTCCAGAGTTAAAGTCCAAAATCTAGAGGTAAACACCAATACCTAAAGTTAGAGCCCAAAATCTAGAGATAAAGCCCAACATCTAGAGATAAAGCCAGATATATAGATTTAAAATCCAAAATCTGGAGGTAAAGCCCAACATCTAGAGGTAAAGCCCCAAATCTAGATGTAAAGCCCAATTGCTAGATCTAAAGCCAAATACTCTAGAGGTAAAGCCCAACATGTAGAGGTAAAGACTAAGATCTAGAGGTGAATTCCAATATCTAGTGTTAAAGCCCGACACCTACAGTTAAAGCCAAACATCTAGATGTACAACCCAACTTCTAGAGGTAAAGCCGAATATCTAGAGTTAAAGCGCATCCTTTAGAGTAAAGCCCAAAATCTAGAGTTAAAGCCCAACATCTAGAGGGAAAGCCCAGAATCTAGATGTAAAGCCTAACATCTAGAGGTGAATTCCAAAATCAAGTGTTAAGGCCTGACATCTACAGTTAAATCCAACCATATAGATATAACCCCCAACTTCTAGAGGTAAGGCCCAAAATCTAGAGGTAAAGCCCAACAGCTAGAGTTAAAGCCGAACGTCTTGAGGTAAAGCCCAAAGTCTAGAGTTAAAGCCCAACTTCTAGAGGTAAAGCCCAACATCTAGACGTAAAGCCAGATATCTGCCGGTAAAGCCCAACATCTAGAGGAAAAGCCAAATATATAGATTTAAAACCCAAAATCTAGAGATAAAGCCGAACACCTAAATGTAAAGCAAAACATCTAGATGTAATCCAAACATCTAGAGGTAAAGCCTAACATCTAGAGGTGAAGCACAACATATAGAGGTATAACCCAACATCAAGAGATAAAGACCAACATCTAAATGTAAAGCAAAACATCTAGATGTAAACCCCTACATCTAGAGGTAAAGTCCAATATCTAGACCTAAAGACCAACATCTAGAGGTAAAACCCAACATCTAGTGGTAAAGCCCAACGTCTGGAGGTAAAGCCCAGATTCTAGAGAGAAGCCAAAAATCCAGATGGAAAACCCAAAATCTAGAGGTAAAGCCCAACATCTACAGGTAAATCCAGATATCTAGGGGTAAAGCCCAACATCTAGAGGAAAAGCCAAATATATCGATATAAAACCCAAAATCTAGAGGTAAAGCCCAATATCTAGACGTAAAGCCCAAAATCTAGATGAAAAGCACAACTTCTAGATCGAAAGCCCAACATCTAGAGGTAAAGACCAATAGCTAGAGGTAAAACCCAACATCTAGAGGTAAAGCCAGATATCTAGAGGTAAAGCCCAACGTCTGGAGGTAAAGCCCATCATCTAGTCCTACAGCCCAATGTCTGCAGGTAAAGCCCAACTTACAGAGGTGAAGGCAAACATCTAGATGTAAAACCCCAAATCTAGAGGTAAAGCCCAACATCTAGAGGAAAAGCCAAATATATATATATTTAAAACGCAAAATCTAGAGGTAAAGCCCAACATCTAGAGGTAAAGCCAGATATCTAGGGTTAAAGGCCAACATCTAGAGGAAAAGCCAAATATATAGATTTAAAACCCAAAATCTAGAGGTAAAGCCCAATATCAAGACGTAAAGGCCAAAATCTAGATGTAAAGCCCAGCTTCTTGATCTAAAGCCCAAAATCTAGATGTAAAGCCCAAATTCTAGATCTAACGCCCAAAATCTAGAGATAAAGACCAATATCTAGAGGTAAAACCCAACATCTAGAGGTAAAGCCAGATATCTAGAGGTAAAGCCCAACATCTAGAGGAAAAGCAAAATATATAGATTTCAAACCCAAATTCTAGAGTTCAATCCCAACATCTAGAGCTAAATCCCAAAGTCTAGATGTAAAGCTCAACTTCCAGATTTAAAGTCAAAAATCTAAATGTAAATACCAATACCTAGAGGTAGAGCCCAAAATGTAGAGGTAAAGCCCAACATCTAGAGATAAAGCCAGATATATAGATCTAAACCCCAAAATCTAGAGGTGAAGCCCAATATCTAGACGTAAAGCCCAAAATCTAGATGTAAAGCCCAACTTCTAGATCTAAAGCCCAAAATATAGCTGTAAATCCCAACTTCTAAATCTAAAGCCCAACATCTAGAGGTAAAGCCCAATATTTAGAGTTTAAGCGCATCATTTAGAGGTAAAGCCCAAAATCTAGATGTAAAGCCCAACTTCTAGAGGTAAAGCCCATCATCTAGTCCTACAGCCCAATGTCTGCAGGTAAAGCACATCTTACAGAGGTGAAGGCAAACATCTAGATGTAAAACCCAAAATCTAGAGGTAAAGCCCAACATCTAGAGGAAAAGCCAAATATATAGATTTAAAACCCAAAATCTAGAGGTAAAGCCCAATATCTAGATTTAAAGCCCAAAATCTAGATGTAAAGCCCAAATTCTAGATCTAGCACCCAAAATCTAGAGGTAAAGACCAATATCTAGAGGTAAAACCCAAGATCTAGAGGTAAAGCCAGATATCTAGAGGTAAAGCCCAACGTCTGGAGGTAAAGCCAGATATCTAGAGGTAAAGCCCAACATCTAGAGGAAAAGCAAAATATATAGATTTCAAACCCAAATTCTAGAGTTCAATCCCAACATCTAGAGGTAAAGCCCAACTTCCAGAGTTAAAGTCCAAAATCTAGAGGTAAACACCAATACCTAAAGTTAGAGCCCAAAATCTAGAGATAAAGCCCAACATCTAGAGATAAAGCCAGATATATAGATTTAAAATCCAAAATCTGGAGGTAAAGCCCAACATCTAGAGGTAAAGCCCCAAATCTAGATGTAAAGCCCAATTGCTAGATCTAAAGCCAAATACTCTAGAGGTAAAGCCCAACATGTAGAGGTAAAGACTAAGATCTAGAGGTGAATTCCAATATCTAGTGTTAAAGGCCGACACCTACAGTTAAAGCCAAACATCTAGATGTACAACCCAACTTCTAGAGGTAAAGCCGAATATCTAGAGTTAAAGCGCATCCTTTAGAGTAAAGCCCAAAATCTAGAGTTAAAGCCCAACATCTAGAGGGAAAGCCCAGAATCTAGATGTAAAGCCTAACATCTAGAGGTGAATTCCAAAATCAAGTGTTAAGGCCTGACATCTACAGTTAAATCCAACCATATAGATATAACCCCCAACTTCTAGAGGTAAGGCCCAAAATCTAGAGGTAAAGCCCAACAGCTAGAGTTAAAGCCGAACGTCTTGAGGTAAAGCCCAAAGTCTAGAGTTAAAGCCCAACTTCTAGAGGTGAAGCCCAACATCTAGACGTAAAGCCAGATATCTGCCGGTAAAGCCCAACATCTAGAGGAAAAGCCAAATATATAGATTTAAAACCCAAAATCTAGAGATAAAGCCGAACATCTAAATGTAAAGCAAAACATCTAGATGTAATCCAAACATCTAGAGGTAAAGCCTAACATCTAGAGGTGAAGCACAACATATAGAGGTATAACCCAACATCTAGAGATAAAGACCAACATCTAAATGTAAAGCAAAACATCTAGATGTAAACCCCTACATCTAGAGGTAAAGTCCAATATCTAGACCTAAAGACCAACATCTAGAGGTAAAACCCAACATCTAGTGGTAAAGCCCAACGTCTGGAGGTAAAGCCCAGATTCTAGAGAGAAGCCAAAAATCCAGATGGAAAACCCAAAATCTAGAGGTAAAGCCCAACATCTACAGGTAAATCCAGATATCTAGGGGTAAAGCCCAACATCTAGAGGAAAAGCCAAATATATCGATATAAAACCCAAAATCTAGAGGTAAAGCCCAATATCTAGACGTAAAGCCCAAAATCTAGATGAAAAGCACAACTTCTAGATCGAAAGCCCAACATCTAGAGGTAAAGACCAATAGCTAGAGGTAAAACCCAACATCTAGAGGTAAAGCCAGATATCTAGAGGTAAAGCCCAATGTCTGGAGGTAAAGCCCATCATCTAGTCCTACAGCCCAATGTCTGCAGGTAAAGCCCAACTTACAGAGGTGAAGGCAAACATCTAGATGTAAAACACCAAATCTAGAGGTAAAGCCCAACATCTAGAGGAAAAGCCAAATATATATCTATTTAAAACCCAAAATCTAGAGGTAAAGCCCAACATCTAGAGGTAAAGCCAGATATCTAGGGGTAAAGGCCAACATCTAGAGGAAAAGCCAAATATATAGATTTAAAACCCAAAATCTAGAGGTAAAGCCCAATATCAAGACGTAAAGGCCAAAATCTAGATGTAAAGCCCAGCTTCTTGATCTAAAGCCCAAAATCTAGATGTAAAGCCCAAATTCTAGATCTAACGCCCAAAATCTAGAGATAAAGACCAATATCTAGAGGTAAAACCCAACATCTAGAGGTAAAGCCAGATATCTAGAGGTAAAGCCCAACATCTAAAGGAAAAGCAAAATATATAGATTTCAAACCCAAATTCTAGAGTTCAATCCCAACATCTAGAGGTAAATCCCAAAGTCTAGATGTAAAGCTCAACTTCCAGATTTAAAGTCAAAAATCTAAATGTAAATACCAATACCTAGAGGTAGAGCCCAAAATGTAGAGGTAAAGCACAACATCTAGAGATAAAGCCAGATATATAGATCTAAACCCCAAAATCTAGAGGTGAAGCCCAATATCTAGACGTAAAGCCCAAAATCTAGATGTAAAGCCCAACTTCTAGATCTAAAGCCCAAAATATAGCTGTAAATCCCAACTTCTAAATCTAAAGCCCAACATCTAGAGGTAAAGCCCAATATTTAGAGTTTAAGCGCATCATTTAGAGGTAAAGCCCAAAATCTAGATGTAAAGCCCAACTTCTAGAGGTAAAGCCCATCATCTAGTCCTACAGCCCAATGTCTGCAGGTAAAGCACATCTTACAGAGGTGAAGGCAAACATCTAGATGTAAAACCCAAAATCTAGAGGTAAAGCCCAACATCTAGAGGAAAAGCCAAATATATAGATTTAAAACCCAAAATCTAGAGGTAAAGCCCAATATCTAGACCTAAAGCCCAAAATCTAGATGTAAAGCCCAACTTCTAGATCTAAAGCCCAAAATCTAGATGTAAAGCCCAAATTCTAGATCTAACACCCAAAATCTAGAGGTAAAGACCAATATCTAGAGGTAAAACCCAAGATCTAGAGGTAAAGCCAGATATCTAGAGGTAAAGCCCAACATCTAGAGGAAAAGCAAAATATATAGATTTCAAACCCAAATTCTAGAGTTCAATCCCAACATCTAGAGGTAAATCCCAAAGTCTAGATGTAAAGCTCAACTTCCAGATTTAAAGTCAAAAATCTAAATGTAAATACCAATACCTAGAGGTAGAGCCCAAAATGTAGAGGTAAAGCCCAACATCTAGAGATAAAGCCAGATATATAGATTTAAAATCCAAAATCTGGAGGTAAAGCCCAACATCTAGAGGTAAAGCCCCAAATCTAGATGTAAAGCCCAATTGCTAGATCTAAAGCCAAATACTCTAGAGGTAAAGCCCAACATGTAGAGGTAAAGACTAAGATCTAGAGGTGAATTCCAATATCTAGTGTTAAAGCCCGACACCTACAGTTAAAGCCAAACATCTAGATGTACAACCCAACTTCTAGAGGTAAAGCCGAATATCTAGAGTTAAAGCGCATCCTTTAGAGTAAAGCCCAAAATCTAGAGTTAAAGCCCAACATCTAGAGGGAAAGCCCAGAATCTAGATGTAAAGCCTAACATCTAGAGGTGAATTCCAAAATCAAGTGTTAAGGCCTGACATCTACAGTTAAATCCAACCATATAGATATAACCCCCAACTTCTAGAGGTAAGGCCCAAAATCTAGAGGTAAAGCCCAACAGCTAGAGTTAAAGCCGAACGTCTTGAGGTAAAGCCCAAAGTCTAGAGTTAAAGCCCAACTTCTAGAGGTAAAGCCCAACATCTAGACGTAAAGCCAGATATCTGCCGGTAAAGCCCAACATCTAGAGGAAAAGCCAAATATATAGATTTAAAACCCAAAATCTAGAGATAAAGCCGAACATCTAAATGTAAAGCAAAACATCTAGATGTAATCCAAACATCTAGAGGTAAAGCCTAACATCTAGAGGTGAAGCACAACATATAGAGGTATAACCCAACATCAAGAGATAAAGACCAACATCTAAATGTAAAGCAAAACATCTAGATGTAAACCCCTACATCTAGAGGTAAAGTCCAATATCTAGACCTAAAGACCAACATCTAGAGGTAAAACCCAACATCTAGTGGTAAAGCCCAACGTCTGGAGGTAAAGCCCAGATTCTAGAGAGAAGCCAAAAATCCAGATGGAAAACCCAAAATCTAGAGGTAAAGCCCAACATCTACAGGTAAATCCAGATATCTAGGGGTAAAGCCCAACATCTAGAGGAAAAGCCAAATATATCGATATAAAACCCAAAATCTAGAGGTAAAGCCCAATATCTAGACGTAAAGCCCAAAATCTAGATGAAAAGCACAACTTCTAGATCGAAAGCCCAACATCTAGAGGTAAAGACCAATAGCTAGAGGTAAAACCCAACATCTAGAGGTAAAGCCAGATATCTAGAGGTAAAGCCCAATGTCTGGAGGTAAAGCCCATCATCTAGTCCTACAGCCCAATGTCTGCAGGTAAAGCCCAACTTACAGAGGTGAAGGCAAACATCTAGATGTAAAACACCAAATCTAGAGGTAAAGCCCAACATCTAGAGGAAAAGCCAAATATATATATATTTAAAACCCAAAATCTAGAGGTAAAGCCCAACATCTAGAGGTAAAGCCAGATATCTAGGGGTAAAGGCCAACATCTAGAGGAAAAGCCAAATATATAGATTTAAAACCCAAAATCTAGAGGTAAAGCCCAATATCAAGACGTAAAGGCCAAAATCTAGATGTAAAGCCCAGCTTCTTGATCTAAAGCCCAAAATCTAGATGTAAAGCCCAAATTCTAGATCTAACGCCCAAAATCTAGAGGTAAAGACCAATATCTAGAGGTAAAACCCAACATCTAGAGGTAAAGCCAGATATCTAGAGGTAAAGCCCAACATCTAGAGGAAAAGCAAAATATATAGATTTCAAACCCAAATTCTAGAGTTCAATCCCAACATCTAGAGCTAAATCCCAAAGTCTAGATGTAAAGCTCAACTTCCAGATTTAAAGTCAAAAATCTAAATGTAAATACCAATACCTAGAGGTAGAGCCCAAAATGTAGAGGTAAAGCCCAACATCTAGAGATAAAGCCAGATATATAGATCTAAACCCCAAAATCTAGAGGTGAAGCCCAATATCTAGACGTAAAGCCCAAAATCTAGATGTAAAGCCCAACTTCTAGATCTAAAGCCCAAAATATAGCTGTAAAGCCCAACTTCTAAATCTAAAGCCCAACATCTAGAGGTAAAGCCCAATATTTAGAGTTTAAGCGCATCATTTAGAGGTAAAGCCCAAAATCTAGATGTAAAGCCCAACTTCTAGAGGTAAAGCCCATCATCTAGTCCTACAGCCCAATGTCTGCAGGTAAAGCACATCTTACAGAGGTGAAGGCAAACATCTAGATGTAAAACCCAAAATCTAGAGGTAAAGCCCAACATCTAGAGGAAAAGCCAAATATATAGATTTAAAACCCAAAATCTAGAGGTAAAGCCCAATATCTAGACCTAAAGCCCAAAATCTAGATTTAAAGCCCAACTTCTAGATCTAAAGCCCAAAATCTAGATGTAAAGCCCAAATTCTAGATCTAACACCCAAAATCTAGAGGTAAAGACCAATATCTAGAGGTAAAACCCAAGATCTAGAGGTAAAGCCAGATATCTAGAGGTAAAGCCCAACATCTAGAGGAAAAGCAAAATATATAGATTTCAAACCCAAATTCTAGAGTTCAATCCCAACATCTAGAGGTAAAGCCCAACTTCCAGAGTTAAAGTCCAAAATCTAGAGGTAAACACCAATACCTAAAGTTAGAGCCCAAAATCTAGAGATAAAGCCCAACATCTAGAGATAAAGCCAGATATATAGATTTAAAATCCAAAATCTGGAGGTAAAGCCCAACATCTAGAGGTAAAGCCCCAAATCTAGATGTAAAGCCCAATTGCTAGATCTAAAGCCAAATACTCTAGAGGTAAAGCCCAACATGTAGAGGTAAAGACTAAGATCTAGAGGTGAATTCCAATATCTAGTGTTAAAGCCCGACACCTACAGTTAAAGCCAAACATCTAGATGTACAACCCAACTTCTAGAGGTAAAGCCGAATATCTAGAGTTAAAGCGCATCCTTTAGAGTAAAGCCCAAAATCTAGAGTTAAAGCCCAACATCTAGAGGGAAAGCCCAGAATCTAGATGTAAAGCCTAACGTCTAGAGGTGAATTCCAAAATCAAGTGTTAAGGCCTGACATCTACAGTTAAATCCAACCATATAGATATAACCCCCAACTTCTAGAGGTAAGGCCCAAAATCTAGAGGTAAAGCCCAACAGCTAGAGTTAAAGCCGAACGTCTTGAGGTAAAGCCCAACTTCTAGAGGTAAAGCCCAACATCTAGACGTAAAGCCAGATATCTGACGGTAAACCCAACATCTAGAGGAAAAGCCAAATATATAGATTTAAAACCCAAAATCTAGAGATAAAGCCGAACATCTAAATGTAAAGCAAAACATCTAGATGTAATCCAAACATCTAGAGGTAAAGCCTAACATCTAGAGGTGAAGCACAACATATAGAGGTATAACCCAACATCTAGAGATAAAGACCAACATCTAAATGTAAAGCAAAACATCTAGATGTAAACCCCTACATCTAGAGGTAAAGTCCAATATCTAGACCTAAAGACCAACATCTAGAGGTAAAACCCAACATCTAGTGGTAAAGCCCAACGTCTGGAGGTAAAGCCCAGATTCTAGAGAGAAGCCAAAAATCCAGATGGAAAACCCAAAATCTAGAGGTAAAGCCCAACATCTACAGGTAAATCCAGATATCTAGGGGTAAAGCCCAACATCTAGAGGAAAAGCCAAATATATAGATATAAAACCCAAAATCTAGAGGTAAAGCCCAATATCTAGACGTAAAGCCCAAAATCTAGATGAAAAGCACAACTTCTAGATCGAAAGCCCAACATCTAGAGGTAAAGACCAATAGCTAGAGGTAAAACCCAACATCTAGAGGTAAAGCGAGATATCTAGAGGTAAAGCCCAACGTCTGGAGGTAAAGCCCATCATCTAGTCCTACAGCCCAATGTCTGCAGGTAAAGCCCAACTTACAGAGGTGAAGGCAAACATCTAGAAGTAAAACCCCAAATCTAGAGGTAAAGCCCAACATCTAGAGGAAAAGCCAAATATATATATATTTAAAACCCAAAATCTAGAGGTAAAGCCCAACATCTAGAGGTAAAGCCAGATATCTAGGGGTAAAGCCCAACATCTAGAGGAAAAGCCAAATATACAGATTTAAACCCCAAAATCTAGAGGTAAAGCCCAATATCAAGACGTAAAGGCCAAAATCTAGATGTAAAGCCCAGCTTCTTGATCTAAAGCCCAAAATCTAGATGTAAAGCCCAAATTCTAGATCTAACGCCCAAAATCTAGAGATAAAGACCAATATCTAGAGGTAAAACCCAACATCTAGAGGTAAAGCCAGATATCTAGAGGTAAAGCCCAACATCTAGAGGAAAAGCAAAATATATAGATTTCAAACCCAAATTCTAGAGTTCAATCCCAACATCTAGAGGTAAATCCCAAAGTCTAGATGTAAAGCTCAACTTCCAGATTTAAAGTCAAAAATCTAAATGTAAATACCAATACCTAGAGGTAGAGCCCAAAATGTAGAGGTAAAGCCCAACATCTAGAGATAAAGCCAGATATATAGATCTAAACCCCAAAATCTAGAGGTGAAGCCCAATATCTAGACGTAAAGCCCAAAATCTAGATGTAAAGCCCAACTTCTAGATCTAAAGCCCAAAATATAGCTGTAAATCCCAACTTCTAAATCTAAAGCCCAACATCTAGAGGTAAAGCCCAATATTTAGAGTTTAAGCGCATCATTTAGAGGTAAAGCCCAAAATCTAGATGTAAAGCCCAACTTCTAGAGGTAAAGCCCATCATCTAGTCCTACAGCCCAATGTCTGCAGGTAAAGCACATCTTACAGAGGTGAAGGCAAACATCTAGATGTAAAACCCAAAATCTAGAGGTAAAGCCCAACATCTAGAGGAAAAGCCAAATATATAGATTTAAAACCCAGAATCTAGAGGTAAAGCCCAATATCTAGACCTAAAGCCCAAAATCTAGATGTAAAGCCCAACTTCTAGATCTAAAGCCCAAAATCTAGATGTAAAGCCCAAATTCTAGATCTAACACCCAAAATCTAGAGGTAAAGACCAATATCTAGAGGTAAAACCCAACATCTAGAGGTAAAGCCAGATATCTAGAGGTAAAGCCCAACATCTAGAGGAAAAGCAAAATATATAGATTTCAAACCCAAATTCTAGAGTTCAATCCCAACATCTAGAGGTAAAGCCCAACTTCCAGAGTTAAAGTCCAAAATCTAGAGGTAAACACCAATACCTAAAGTTAGAGCCCAAAATCTAGAGATAAAGCCCAACATCTAGAGATAAAGCCAGATATATAGATTTAAAATCCAAAATCTGGAGGTAAAGCCCAACATCTAGACCTAAAGCCCCAAATCTAGATGTAAAGCCCAATTGCTAGATCTAAAGCCAAATACTCTAGAGGTAAAGCCCAACATGTAGAGGTAAAGACTAAGATCTAGAGGTGAATTCCAATATCTAGTGTTAAAGGCCGACACCTACAGTTATAGCCAAACATCTAGATGTAAAACCCAACTTCTAGAGGTAAAGCCGAATATCTAGAGTTAAAGCGCATCCTTTAGAGTAAAGCCCAAAATCTAGAGTTAAAGCCCAACATCTAGAGGGAAAGCCCAGAATCTAGATGTAAAGCCTAACATCTAGAGGTGAATTCCAAAATCAAGTGTTAAGGCCTGACATCTACAGTTAAATCCAACCATATAGATATAACCCCCAACTTCTAGAGGTAAGGCCCAAAATCTAGAGGTAAAGCCCAACAGCTAGAGTTAAAGCCGAACGTCTTGAGGTAAAGCCCAAAGTCTAGAGTTAAAGCCCAACTTCTAGAGGTAAAGCCCAACATCTAGACGTAAAGCCAGATATCTGACGGTAAAGCCCAACATCTAGAGGAAAAGCCAAATATATAGATTTAAAACCCAAAATCTAGAGATAAAGCCGAACATCTAAATATAAAGCAAAACATCTAGATGTAATCCAAACATCTAGAGGTAAAGCCTAACATCTAGAGGTGAAGCACAACATATAGAGGTATAACCCAACATCTAGAGGTAAAGACCAACATCTAAATGTAAAGCAAAACATCTAGATGTAAACCCCTACATCTAGAGGTAAAGTCCAATATCTAGACCTAAAGACCAACATCTAGAGGTAAAACCCAACATCTAGTGGTAAAGCCCAACGTCTGGAGGTAAAGCCCAGATTCTAGAGAGAAGCCAAAAATCCAGATGGAAAACCCAAAATCTAGAGGTAAAGCCCAACATCTACAGGTAAATCCAGATATCTAGGGGTAAAGCCCAACATCTAGAGGAAAAGCCAAATATATAGATATAAAACCCAAAATCTAGAGGTAAAGCCCAACATCTAGAGGTAAAGCCCAAAATCTAGATGAAAAGCACAACTTCTAGATCGAAAGCCCAACATCTAGAGGTAAAGACCAATAGCTAGAGGTAAAACCCAACATCTAGAGGTAAAGCGAGATATCTAGAGGTAAAGCCCAACGTCTGGAGGTAAAGCCCATCATCTAGTCCTACAGCCCAATGTCTGCAGGTAAAGCCCAACTTACAGAGGTGAAGGCAAACATCTAGATGTAAAACCCCAAATCTAGAGGTAAAGCCCAACATCTAGAGGAAAAGCCAAATATATATATATTTAAAACCCAAAATCTAGAGGTAAAGCCCAACATCTAGAGGTAAAGCCAGATATCTAGGGGTAAAGCCCAACATCTAGAGGAAAAGCCAAATATACAGATTTAAACCCCAAAATCTAGAGGTAAAGCCCAATATCAAGACGTAAAGGCCAAAATCTAGATGTAAAGCCCAACTTCTAGATCTAAAGCCCAAAATATAGCTGTAAATCCCAACTTCTAAATCTAAAGCCCAACATCTAGAGGTAAAGCCCAATATTTAGAGTTTAAGCGCATCATTTAGAGGTAAAGCCCAAAATCTAGATGTAAAGCCCAACTTCTAGAGGTAAAGCCCATCATCTAGTCCTACAGCCCAATGTCTGCAGGTAAAGCACATCTTACAGAGGTGAAGGCAAACATCTAGATGTAAAACCCAAAATCTAGAGGTAAAGCCCAACATCTAGAGGAAAAGCCAAATATATAGATTTAAAACCCAGAATCTAGAGGTAAAGCCCAATATCTAGACCTAAAGCCCAAAATCTAGATGTAAAGCCCAACTTCTAGATCTAAAGCCCAAAATCTAGATGTAAAGCCCAAATTCTAGATCTAACACCCAAAATCTAGAGGTAAAGACCAATATCTAGAGGTAAAACCCAACATCTAGAGGTAAAGCCAGATATCTAGAGGTAAAGCCCAACATCTAGAGGAAAAGCAAAATATATAGATTTCAAACCCAAATTCTAGAGTTCAATCCCAACATCTAGAGGTAAAGCCCAACTTCCAGAGTTAAAGTCCAAAATCTAGAGGTAAACACCAATACCTAAAGTTAGAGCCCAAAATCTAGAGATAAAGCCCAACATCTAGAGATAAAGCCAGATATATAGATTTAAAATCCAAAATCTGGAGGTAAAGCCCAACATCTAGAGCTAAAGCCCCAAATCTAGATGTAAAGCCCAATTGCTAGATCTAAAGCCAAATACTCTAGAGGTAAAGCCCAACATGTAGAGGTAAAGACTAAGATCTAGAGGTGAATTCCAATATCTAGTGTTAAAGGCCGACACCTACAGTTATAGCCAAACATCTAGATGTAAAACCCAACTTCTAGAGGTAAAGCCGAATATCTAGAGTTAAAGCGCATCCTTTAGAGTAAAGCCCAAAATCTAGAGTTAAAGCCCAACATCTAGAGGGAAAGCCCAGAATCTAGATGTAAAGCCTAACATCTAGAGGTGAATTCCAAAATCAAGTGTTAAGGCCTGACATCTACAGTTAAATCCAACCATATAGATATAACCCCCAACTTCTAGAGGTAAGGCCCAAAATCTAGAGGTAAAGCCCAACAGCTAGAGTTAAAGCCGAACGTCTTGAGGTAAAGCCCAAAGTCTAGAGTTAAAGCCCAACTTCTAGAGGTAAAGCCCAACATCTAGACGTAAAGCCAGATATCTGACGGTAAAGCCCAACATCTAGAGGAAAAGCCAAATATATAGATTTAAAACCCAAAATCTAGAGATAAAGCCGAACATCTAAATATAAAGCAAAACATCTAGATGTAATCCAAACATCTAGAGGTAAAGCCTAACATCTAGAGGTGAAGCACAACATATAGAGGTATAACCCAACATCTAGAGGTAAAGACCAACATCTAAATGTAAAGCAAAACATCTAGATGTAAACCCCTACATCTAGAGGTAAAGTCCAATATCTAGACCTAAAGACCAACATCTAGAGGTAAAACCCAACATCTAGTGGTAAAGCCCAACGTCTGGAGGTAAAGCCCAGATTCTAGAGAGAAGCCAAAAATCCAGATGGAAAACCCAAAATCTAGAGGTAAAGCCCAACATCTACAGGTAAATCCAGATATCTAGGGGTAAAGCCCAACATCTAGAGGAAAAGCCAAATATATAGATATAAAACCCAAAATCTAGAGGTAAAGCCCAACATCTAGAGGTAAAGCCCAAAATCTAGATGAAAAGCACAACTTCTAGATCGAAAGCCCAACATCTAGAGGTAAAGACCAATAGCTAGAGGTAAAACCCAACATCTAGAGGTAAAGCGAGATATCTAGAGGTAAAGCCCAACGTCTGGAGGTAAAGCCCATCATCTAGTCCTACAGCCCAATGTCTGCAGGTAAAGCCCAACTTACAGAGGTGAAGGCAAACATCTAGATGTAAAACCCCAAATCTAGAGGTAAAGCCCAACATCTAGAGGAAAAGCCAAATATATATATATTTAAAACCCAAAATCTAGAGGTAAAGCCCAACATCTAGAGGTAAAGCCAGATATCTAGGGGTAAAGCCCAACATCTAGAGGAAAAGCCAAATATACAGATTTAAACCCCAAAATCTAGAGGTAAAGCCCAATATCAAGACGTAAAGGCCAAAATCTAGATGTAAAGCCCAGCTTCTTGATCTAAAGCCCAAAATCTAGATGTAAAGCCCAAATTCTAGATCTAACGCCCAAAATCTAGAGATAAAGACCAATATCTAGAGGTAAAACCCAACATCTAGAGGTAAAGCCAGATATCTAGAGGTAAAGCCCAACATCTAGAGGAAAAGCAAAATATATAGATTTCAAACCCAAATTCTAGAGTTCAATCCCAACATCTAGAGGTAAATCCCAAAGTCTAGATGTAAAGCTCAACTTCCAGATTTAAAGTCAAAAATCTAAATGTAAATACCAATACCTAGAGGTAGAGCCCAAAATGTAGAGGTAAAGCCCAACATCTAGAGATAAAGCCAGATATATAGATCTAAACCCCAAAATCTAGAGGTGAAGCCCAATATCTAGACGTAAAGCCCAAAATCTAGATGTAAAGCCCAACTTCTAGATCTAAAGCCCAAAATATAGCTGTAAATCCCAACTTCTAAATCTAAAGCCCAACATCTAGAGGTAAAGCCCAATATTTAGAGTTTAAGCGCATCATTTAGAGGTAAAGCCCAAAATCTAGATGTAAAGCCCAACTTCTAGAGGTAAAGCCCATCATCTAGTCCTACAGCCCAATGTCTGCAGGTAAAGCACATCTTACAGAGGTGAAGGCAAACATCTAGATGTAAAACCCAAAATCTAGAGGTAAAGCCCAACATCTAGAGGAAAAGCCAAATATATAGATTTAAAACCCAGAATCTAGAGGTAAAGCCCAATATCTAGACCTAAAGCCCAAAATCTAGATGTAAAGCCCAACTTCTAGATCTAAAGCCCAAAATCTAGATGTAAAGCCCAAATTCTAGATCTAACACCCAAAATCTAGAGGTAAAGACCAATATCTAGAGGTAAAACCCAACATCTAGAGGTAAAGCCAGATATCTAGAGGTAAAGCCCAACATCTAGAGGAAAAGCAAAATATATAGATTTCAAACCCAAATTCTAGAGTTCAATCCCAACATCTAGAGGTAAAGCCCAACTTCCAGAGTTAAAGTCCAAAATCTAGAGGTAAACACCAATACCTAAAGTTAGAGCCCAAAATCTAGAGATAAAGCCCAACATCTAGAGATAAAGCCAGATATATAGATTTAAAATCCAAAATCTGGAGGTAAAGCCCAACATCTAGAGCTAAAGCCCCAAATCTAGATGTAAAGCCCAATTGCTAGATCTAAAGCCAAATACTCTAGAGGTAAAGCCCAACATGTAGAGGTAAAGACTAAGATCTAGAGGTGAATTCCAATATCTAGTGTTAAAGGCCGACACCTACAGTTATAGCCAAACATCTAGATGTAAAACCCAACTTCTAGAGGTAAAGCCGAATATCTAGAGTTAAAGCGCATCCTTTAGAGTAAAGCCCAAAATCTAGAGTTAAAGCCCAACATCTAGAGGGAAAGCCCAGAATCTAGATGTAAAGCCTAACATCTAGAGGTGAATTCCAAAATCAAGTGTTAAGGCCTGACATCTACAGTTAAATCCAACCATATAGATATAACCCCCAACTTCTAGAGGTAAGGCCCAAAATCTAGAGGTAAAGCCCAACAGCTAGAGTTAAAGCCGAACGTCTTGAGGTAAAGCCCAAAGTCTAGAGTTAAAGCCCAACTTCTAGAGGTAAAGCCCAACATCTAGACGTAAAGCCAGATATCTGACGGTAAAGCCCAACATCTAGAGGAAAAGCCAAATATATAGATTTAAAACCCAAAATCTAGAGATAAAGCCGAACATCTAAATATAAAGCAAAACATCTAGATGTAATCCAAACATCTAGAGGTAAAGCCTAACATCTAGAGGTGAAGCACAACATATAGAGGTATAACCCAACATCTAGAGGTAAAGACCAACATCTAAATGTAAAGCAAAACATCTAGATGTAAACCCCTACATCTAGAGGTAAAGTCCAATATCTAGACCTAAAGACCAACATCTAGAGGTAAAACCCAACATCTAGTGGTAAAGCCCAACGTCTGGAGGTAAAGCCCAGATTCTAGAGAGAAGCCAAAAATCCAGATGGAAAACCCAAAATCTAGAGGTAAAGCCCAACATCTACAGGTAAATCCAGATATCTAGGGGTAAAGCCCAACATCTAGAGGAAAAGCCAAATATATAGATATAAAACCCAAAATCTAGAGGTAAAGCCCAACATCTAGAGGTAAAGCCCAACATCTAGAGGTAAAACCCAACATCTAGAGGTAAAGCCAGATATCTAGAGGTAAAGCCCAATGTCTGGAGGTAAAGCCCATCATCTAGTCCTACAGCTCAATGCCTGCAGGTATAGCCCAACTTACAGAGGTGAAGGCAAACATCTAGATGTAAAACCCCAAATCTAGAGGTAAAGCCCAACATCTAGAGGAAAAGCCAAATATATATATATTTAAAACCCAAAATCTAGAGGTATAGCCCAACATCTAGAGGTAAAGCCAGATATCTAGGGGTAAAGGCCAACATCTAGAGGAAAAGCCAAATATATAGATTTAAAACCCAAAATCTAGAGGTAAAGCCCAATATCTAGACGTAAAGGCCAAAATCTAGATGTAAAGCCCAGCTTCTTGATCTAAAGCCCAAAATCTAGATGTAAAGCCCAAATTCTAGATCTAAAGCCCAACATCTAGAGATAAAGCCAGATATATAGATCTAAACCCCAAAATCTAGAGGTGAAGCCCAATATCTAGACGTAAAGCCCAAAATCTAGATGTAAAGCCCAAATTCTAGATCTAAAGCCCAACATCTAGAGGTAAGGCCCAATATTTAGAGTTTAAGCTCATGATTTAGAGGTAAAGCCCAAAATCTAGAGTTAAAGCCCAAAATCTAGATGAAAAGCCCAACTTCTAGATCAAAAGCCCAACATCTAGAGGTAAAGACCAATATCTAGAGGTAAAACCCAACTTCTAGAGGTAAAGCCCATCATCTAGTCCTACAGCCCAATGTCTGCAGGTAAAGCCCAACTTACAGAGGTGAAGGCAAACATCTAGATGTAAACCTAAAAATCTAGGGGTAAAGACCAAAATCTAGACGTAAAGCCCAAAATCTAGATGTAAACACAGATATCTACAGGTAAAGCCCAACATCTAGGAAAAGACAAATATATAGATTTAAAACCCAAAATCTAGAGGTGAAGCCCAATATCTAGACGTAAAGCCCAAAATCTAGATGTAAAGCCCAAATTCTAGATCTAAAGCCCAAAATATAGATGTAAAGCCCAACTTCTAAATCTAAAGCCCAACATCTAGAGGTAAAGCCCAATATTTAGAGTTTAAGCTCATCATTTAGAGGTAAAGCCCAAAATCTAGATGTAAAGCCCAACTTCTAGACATAAAGCCCATCATCTAGTCCTACAGCCCAATGTCTGCAGGTAAAGCCCAACTTACAGAGGTGAAGGCAAACATCTAGATGTAAAACCCAAAATCTAGAGGTAAAGCCCAATATCTAGACGTAAAGCCCAAAATCTAGATGTAAAGCCCAACTTCCAGATCTAAAGCCCAACTTCCAGATCTAAAACCCAACTTCAAGATCTAAAGCCCAAATTCTAGATCTAACACCCAAAATCTAGAGGTAAAGACCAATATCTAGGGGTAAAACCCAACATCTAGAGGTAAAGCCAGATATCTAGAGGTAAAGCCCAACATCTAGAGGAAAAGCAAAATATATAGATTTCAAACCCAAATTCTAGAGTTCAATCCCAACATCTAGATGTAAAGCCCAACTTCCAGAGTTAAAGTCCAAAATCTAGAGGTAAACACCAATACCTAAAGTTAGAGCCCAAAATCTAGAGATAAAGCCCACATCTAGAGATAAAGCCAGATATATAGATTTAAAATCCAAAATCTGGAGGTAAAGCCCAACATCTAGAGGTAAAGCCCCAAATCTAGATGTAAAGCCCAATTGCTAGATCTAAAGCCAAATACTCTAGAGGTAAAGCCCAACATCTAGACGTAAAGCCAGATATCTGACGGTAAAGCCCAACATTTAGAGGAAAAGCCAAATATATAGATTTAAAACCCAAAATCTAAAGCCGAACACCTAAATGTAAAGCAAAACATCTAGATGTAATCCAAACATCTAGAGGTAAAGCCTAACATCTAGAGGTGAAGCACAACATATAGAGGTACAACCCAACATCTAGAGATAAAGACCAACATCTAAATGTAAAGCAAAACATCTAGATGTAGAACCCTACATCTAGAGGTAAAGTCCAATATCTAGACCTAAAGACCAACATCTAGAGGTAAAACCCAACATCTAGTGGTAAAGCCCAACGTCTGGAGGTAAAGCCCAAATTCTAGACAGAAGCCAAAAATCCAGATGGAAAACCCAAAATCTAGAGGTAAAGCCCAACATCTAGAGGAAAAGCCAAATATATAGATTTAAAACCCAAAATCTAGAGGTAAAGCCCAATATCTAGACCTAAAGCCCAAAATCTAGATGTAAAGCCCAACTTCTAGATCTAAAGCCCAAAATCTAGATGTAAAGCCCAATTTCTAGATCTAACACCCAAAATCTAGAGGTAAAGACCAATATCTAGAGGTAAAACCCAACATCTAGAGGTAAAGCCAGATATCTAGAGGTAAAGCCCAACATCTAGAGGAAAAGCAAAATATATAGATTTCAAACCCAAATTCTAGAGTTAAATCCCAACATCTAGAGGTAAAGCCCAACTTCCAGAGTTAAAGTACAAAATCTAGAGGTAAACACCAATACAAAGAGTTAGAGCCCAAAATCTATAGATAAAGCCCAACATCTAGAGATAAAGCCGAACGTCTTGAGGTAAAGCCCAAAGTCTAGAGTTAAAGCCCAACTTCTAGAGGTAAAGCCCAACATCTAGACGTAAAGCCAGATATCTGACGGTAAAGCCCAACATCTAGAGGAAAAGCCAAATATATAGATTTAAAACCCAAAATCTAGAGATAAAGCCGAACATCTAAATGTAAAGCAAAACATCTAGATGTAATCCAAACATCTAGAGGTAAAGCCTAACATCTAGAGGTGAAGCACAACATATAGAGGTATAACCCAACATCAAGAGATAAAGACCAACATCTAAATGTAAAGCAAAACATCTAGATGTAAAACCCTACATCTAGAGGTAAAGTCCAATATCTAGACCTAAAGACCAACATCTAGAGGTAAAACCCAACATCTAGTGGTAAAGCCCAACGTCTGGAGGTAAAGCCCAGATTCTAGAGAGAAGCCAAAAATCCAGATGGAAAACCCAAAATCTAGAGGTAAAGCCCAACATCTACAGGTAAATCCAGATATCTAGGGGTAAAGCCCAACATCTAGAGGAAAAGCCAAATATATAGATATAAAACCCAAAATCTAGAGGTAAAGCCCAATATCTAGACGTAAAGCCCAAAATCTAGATGAAAAGCACAACTTCTAGATCTAAAGATCAATATCTAGAGGTAAAGACCAATAGCTAGAGGTAAATCCCAACATCTAGAGGTAAAGCCAGATATCTAGAGGTAAAGACCAACGTCTGGAGGTAAAGCCCATCATCTAGTCCTACAGCCCAATGTCTGCAGGTAAAGCCCAACTTACAGAGGTGAAGGCAAACATCTAGATGTAAAACCCCAAATCTAGAGGTAAAGCCCAACATCTAGAGGAAAAGCCAAATATATATATATTTAAAACCCAAAATCTAGAGGTAAAGCCCAACATCTAGAGGTAAAGCCAGATATCTAGGGTTAAAGGCCAACATCTAGAGGAAAAGCCAAATATATAGATTTAAAACCCAAAATCTAGAGGTAAAGCCCAATATCAAGACGTAAAGGCCAAAATCTAGATATAAAGCCCAGCTTCTTGATCTAAAGCCCAAAATCTAGATGTACAGCACAACTTCTAGATCTAAAGCCCAACATCTAGAGGTAAAGACCAATATCTAGAGGTAAAACCCAACATCTAGAGGTAAAGCCAGATATCTAGAGGTAAAGCCCAACATCTAGAGGAAAAGCAAAATATATAGATTTCAAACCCAAATTCTAGAGTTCAATCCCAACATCTAGAGTTAAATCCCAAAGTCTAGATGTAAAGATCAACTTCCAGATTTAAAGTCAAAAATCTAAATGTAAATACCAATACCTAGAGGTAGAGCCCAAAATGTAGAGGTAAAGCCCAACATCTAGAGATAAAGCCAGATATATAGATCTAAACCCCAAAATCTAGAGGTGAAGCCCAATATCTAGACGTAAAGCCCAAAATCTAGATGTAAAGCCCAACTTCTAGATCTAAAGCCCAAAATATAGCTGTAAAGCCCAACTTCTAAATCTAAAGCCCAACATCTAGAGGTAAGGCCCAATATTTAGTGTTTAAGCGCATCATTTAGAGGTAAAGCCCAAAATCTAGATGTAAAGCCCAACTTCTAGAGGTAAAGCCCATCATCTAGTCCTACAGCCCAATGTCTGCAGGTAAAGCCCAACTTACAGAAGTGAAGGCAAACATCTAGATGTAAAACCCAAAATCTAGAGGTAAAGCCCAACATCTAGAGGAAAAGCCAAATATATAGATTTAAAACCCAAAATCTAGAGGTAAAGCCCAATATCAAGACGTAAAGGCCAAAATCTAGATGTAAAGCCCAGCTTCTTGATCTAAAGCCCAAAATCTAGATGTAAAGCCCAAATTCTAGATCTAAAGCCCAACATCTAGAGATAAAGACCAATATCTAGAGGTAAAACCCAACATCTAGAGGTAAAGCCAGATATCTAGAGGTAAAGCCCAACATCTAGAGGAAAAGCAAAATATATAGATTTCAAACCCAAATTCTAGAGTTCAATCCCACATCTAGAGGTAAAGCCCAACTTCCAGAGTTAAAGTCCAAAATCTAGAGGTAAACACCAATACCTAAAGTTAGAGCCCAAAATCTAGAGATAAAGCCCACATCTAGAGATAAAGCCAGATATACAGATTTAAAATCCAAAATCTGGAGGTAAAGCCCAACATCTAGAGGTAAAGCCCCAAATCTAGATGTAAAGCCCAATTGCTAGATCTAAAGCCAAATACTCTAGAGGTAAAGCCCAACATCTAGACGTAAAGCCAGATATCTGACGGTAAAGCCCAACATCTAGAGGAAAAGCCAAATATATAGATTTAAAACCCAAAATCTAGAGATAAAGCCGAACACCTAAATGTAAAGCAAAACATCTAGATGTAATCCAAACATCTAGAGGTAAAGCCTAACATCTAGAGGTGAAGCACAACATATAGAGGTACAACCCAACATCTAGAGATAAAGACCAACATCTAAATGTAAAGCAAAACATCTAGATGTAGAACCCTACATCTAGAGGTAAAGTCCAATATCTAGACCTAAAGACCAACATCTAGAGGTAAAACCCAACATCTAGTGGTAAAGCCCAACGTCTGGAGGTAAAGCCCAGATTCTAGAGAGAAGCCAAAAATCCAGATGGAAAACCCAAAATCTAGAGGTAAAGCCCAACATCTAGAGGAAAAGCCAAATATATAGATTTAAAACCCAAAATCTAGAGGTAAAGCCCAACATCTAGAGGAAAAGCCAAATATATAGATTTAAAACCCAAAATCTAGAGATAAAGCCGAACATCTAAATGTAAAGCAAAACATCTAGATGTAATCCAAACATCTAGAGGTAAAGCCTAACATCTAGAGGTGAAGCACAACATATAGAGGTATAACCCAACATCAAGAGATAAAGACCAACATCTAAATGTAAAGCAAAACATCTAGATGTAAAACCCTACATCTAGAGGTAAAGTCCAATATCTAGACCTAAAGACCAACATCTAGAGGTAAAACCCAACATCTAGTGGTAAAGCCCAACGTCTGGAGGTAAAGCCCAGATTCTAGAGAGAAGCCAAAAATCCAGATGGAAAACCCAAAATCTAGAGGTAAAGCCCAACATCTACAGGTAAATCCAGATATCTAGGGGTAAAGCCCAACATCTAGAGGAAAAGCCAAATATATAGATATAAAACCCAAAATCTAGAGGTAAAGCCCAATATCTAGACGTAAAGCCCAAAATCTAGATGAAAAGCACAACTTCTAGATCTAAAGATCAATATCTAGAGGTAAAGACCAATAGCTAGAGGTAAATCCCAACATCTAGAGGTAAAGCCAGATATCTAGAGGTAAAGACCAACGTCTGGAGGTAAAGCCCATCATCTAGTCCTACAGCCCAATGTCTGCAGGTAAAGCCCAACTTACAGAGGTGAAGGCAAACATCTAGATGTAAAACCCCAAATCTAGAGGTAAAGCCCAACATCTAGAGGAAAAGCCAAATATATATATATTTAAAACCCAAAATCTAGAGGTAAAGCCCAACATCTAGAGGTAAAGCCAGATATCTAGGGTTAAAGGCCAACATCTAGAGGAAAAGCCAAATATATAGATTTAAAACCCAAAATCTAGAGGTAAAGCCCAATATCAAGACGTAAAGGCCAAAATCTAGATATAAAGCCCAGCTTCTTGATCTAAAGCCCAAAATCTAGATGTACAGCACAACTTCTAGATCTAAAGCCCAACATCTAGAGGTAAAGACCAATATCTAGAGGTAAAACCCAACATCTAGAGGTAAAGCCAGATATCTAGAGGTAAAGCCCAACATCTAGAGGAAAAGCAAAATATATAGATTTCAAACCCAAATTCTAGAGTTCAATCCCAACATCTAGAGTTAAATCCCAAAGTCTAGATGTAAAGATCAACTTCCAGATTTAAAGTCAAAAATCTAAATGTAAATACCAATACCTAGAGGTAGAGCCCAAAATGTAGAGGTAAAGCCCAACATCTAGAGATAAAGCCAGATATATAGATCTAAACCCCAAAATCTAGAGGTGAAGCCCAATATCTAGACGTAAAGCCCAAAATCTAGATGTAAAGCCCAACTTCTAGATCTAAAGCCCAAAATATAGCTGTAAAGCCCAACTTCTAAATCTAAAGCCCAACATCTAGAGGTAAGGCCCAATATTTAGTGTTTAAGCGCATCATTTAGAGGTAAAGCCCAAAATCTAGATGTAAAGCCCAACTTCTAGAGGTAAAGCCCATCATCTAGTCCTACAGCCCAATGTCTGCAGGTAAAGCCCAACTTACAGAAGTGAAGGCAAACATCTAGATGTAAAACCCAAAATCTAGAGGTAAAGCCCAACATCTAGAGGAAAAGCCAAATATATAGATTTAAAACCCAAAATCTAGAGGTAAAGCCCAATATCAAGACGTAAAGGCCAAAATCTAGATGTAAAGCCCAGCTTCTTGATCTAAAGCCCAAAATCTAGATGTAAAGCCCAAATTCTAGATCTAAAGCCCAACATCTAGAGATAAAGACCAATATCTAGAGGTAAAACCCAACATCTAGAGGTAAAGCCAGATATCTAGAGGTAAAGCCCAACATCTAGAGGAAAAGCAAAATATATAGATTTCAAACCCAAATTCTAGAGTTCAATCCCACATCTAGAGGTAAAGCCCAACTTCCAGAGTTAAAGTCCAAAATCTAGAGGTAAACACCAATACCTAAAGTTAGAGCCCAAAATCTAGAGATAAAGCCCACATCTAGAGATAAAGCCAGATATACAGATTTAAAATCCAAAATCTGGAGGTAAAGCCCAACATCTAGAGGTAAAGCCCCAAATCTAGATGTAAAGCCCAATTGCTAGATCTAAAGCCAAATACTCTAGAGGTAAAGCCCAACATCTAGACGTAAAGCCAGATATCTGACGGTAAAGCCCAACATCTAGAGGAAAAGCCAAATATATAGATTTAAAACCCAAAATCTAGAGATAAAGCCGAACACCTAAATGTAAAGCAAAACATCTAGATGTAATCCAAACATCTAGAGGTAAAGCCTAACATCTAGAGGTGAAGCACAACATATAGAGGTACAACCCAACATCTAGAGATAAAGACCAACATCTAAATGTAAAGCAAAACATCCAGATGTAGAACCCTACATCTAGAGGTAAAGTCCAATATCTAGACCTAAAGACCAACATCTAGAGGTAAAACCCAACATCTAGTGGTAAAGCCCAACGTCTGGAGGTAAAGCCCAGATTCTAGAGAGAAGCCAAAAATCCAGATGGAAAACCCAAAATCTAGAGGTAAAGCCCAACATCTAGAGGAAAAGCCAAATATATAGATTTAAAACCCAAAATCTAGAGGTAAAGCCCAACATCTAGAGGAAAAGCCAAATATATAGATTTAAAACCCAAAATCTAGAGGTAAAGCCCAATATCTAGACCTAAAGCCCAAAATCTAGATGTAAAGCCCAACTTCTAGATCTAAAGCCCAAAATCTAGATGTAAAGCCCAAATTCTAGATCTAACACCCAAAAACTAGAGGTAAAGACCAATATCTAGAGGTAAAACCCAACATCTAGAGGTAAAGCCAGATATCTAGAGGTAAAGCCCAACTTCTAGAGGAAAAGCAATATATATAAATTTCAAACCCAAATTCTAGAGTTAAATCCCAACATCTAGAGGTAAAGCCCAACTTCCAGAGTTAAAGTACAAAATCTAGAGGTAAACACCAATACAAAGATTTAGAGCCCAAAATCTATAGATAAAGCCCAACATCTAGAGATAAAGCCGAACGTCTTGAGGTAAAGCCCAAAGTCTAGAGTTAAAGCCCAACTTCTAGAGGTAAAGCCCAACATCTAGACGTAAAGCCAGATATCTGACGGTAAAGCCCAACATCTAGAGGAAAAGCCAAATATATAGATTTAAAACCCAAAATCTAGAGATAAAGCCGAACATCTAAATGTAAAGCAAAACATCTAGATGTAATCCAAACATCTAGAGGTAAAGCCTAACATCTAGAGGTGAAGCACAACATATAGAGGTATAACCCAACATCAAGAGATAAAGACCAACATCTAAATGTAAAGCAAAACATCTAGATGTAAAACCCTACATCTAGAGGTAAAGTCCAATATCTAGACCTAAAGACCAACATCTAGAGGTAAAACCCAACATCTAGTGGTAAAGCCCAACGTCTGGAGGTAAAGCCCAGATTCTAGAGAGAAGCCAAAAATCCAGATGGAAAACCCAAAATCTAGAGGTAAAGCCCAACATCTACAGGTAAATCCAGATATCTAGGGGTAAAGCCCAACATCTAGAGGAAAAGCCAAATATATAGATATAAAACCCAAAATCTAGAGGTAAAGCCCAATATCTAGACGTAAAGCCCAAAATCTAGATGAAAAGCACAACTTCTAGATCTAAAGATCAATATCTAGAGGTAAAGACCAATAGCTAGAGGTAAATCCCAACATCTAGAGGTAAAGCCAGATATCTAGAGGTAAAGCCCAACGTCTGGAGGTAAAGCCCATCATCTAGTCCTACAGCCCAATGTCTGCAGGTAAAGCCCAACTTACAGAGGTGAAGGCAAACATCTAGATGTAAAACCCCAAATCTAGAGGTAAAGCCCAACATCTAGAGGAAAAGCCAAATATATATATATTTAAAACCCAAAATCTAGAGGTAAAGCCCAACATCTAGAGGTAAAGCCAGATATCTAGGGTTAAAGGCCAACATCTAGAGGAAAAGCCAAATATATAGATTTAAAACCCAAAATCTAGAGGTAAAGCCCAATATCAAGACGTAAAGGCCAAAATCTAGATGTAAAGCCCAGCTTCTTGATCTAAAGCCCAAAATCTAGATGTACAGCACAACTTCTAGATCTAAAGCCCAACATCTAGAGGTAAAGACCAATATCTAGAGGTAAAACCCAACATCTAGAGGTAAAGCCAGATATCTAGAGGTAAAGCCCAACATCTAGAGGAAAAGCAAAATATATAGATTTCAAACCCAAATTCTAGAGTTCAATCCCAACATCTAGAGGTAAATCCCAAAGTCTAGATGTAAAGATCAACTTCCAGATTTAAAGTCAAAAATCTAAATGTAAATACCAATACCTAGAGGTAGAGCCCAAAATGTAGAGGTAAAGCCCAAAATCTAGAGATAAAGCCAGATATATAGATCTAAACCCCAAAATCTAGAGGTGAAGCCCAATATCTAGACGTAGAGCCCAAAATCTAGATGTAAAGCCCAACTTCTAGATCTAAAGCCCAAAATATAGCTGTAAAGCCCAACTTCTAAATCTAAAGCCCAACATCTAGAGGTAAGGCCCAATATTTAGTGTTTAAGCGCATCATTTAGAGGTAAAGCCCAAAATCTAGATGTAAAGCCCAACTTCTAGAGGTAAAGCCCATCATCTAGTCCTACAGCCCAATGTCTGCAGGTAAAGCCCAACTTACAGAAGTGAAGGCAAACATCTAGATGTAAAACCCAAAATCTAGAGGTAAAGCCCAACATCTAGAGGAAAAGCCAAATATATAGATTTAAAACCCAAAATCTAGAGGTAAAGCCCAATATCAAGACGTAAAGGCCAAAATCTAGATGTAAAGCCCAGCTTCTTGATCTAAAGCCCAAAATCTAGATGTAAAGCCCAAATTCTAGATCTAAACCCCAACATCTAGAGATAAAGACCAATATCTAGAGGTAAAACCCAACATCTAGAGGTAAAGCCAGATATCTAGAGGTAAAGCCCAACATCTAGAGGAAAAGCAAAATATATAGATTTCAAACCAAAATTCTAGAGTTCAATCCCACATCTAGAGGTAAAGCCCAACTTCCAGAGTTAAAGTCCAAAATCTAGAGGTAAACACCAATACCTAAAGTTAGAGCCCAAAATCTAGAGATAAAGCCCACATCTAGAGATAAAGCCAGATATATAGATTTAAAATCCAAAATCTGGAGGTAAAGCCCAACATCTAGAGGTAAAGCCCCAAATCTAGATGTAAAGCCCAATTGCTAGATCTAAAGCCAAATACTCTAGAGGTAAAGCCCAACATCTAGACGTAAAGCCAGATATCTGACGGTAAAGCCCAACATCTAGAGGAAAAGCCAAATATATAGATTTAAAACCCAAAATCTAGAGATAAAGCCGAACACCTAAATGTAAAGCAAAACATCTAGATGTAATCCAAACATCTAGAGGTAAAGCCTAACATCTAGAGGTGAAGCACAACATATAGAGGTACAACCCAACATCTAGAGATAAAGACCAACATCTAAATGTAAAGCAAAACATTTAGATGTAGAACCCTACATCTAGAGGTAAAGTCCAATATCTAGACCTAAAGACCAACATCTAGAGGTAAAACCCAACATCTAGTGGTAAAGCCCAACGTCTGGAGGTAAAGCCCAGATTCTAGAGAGAAGCCAAAAATCCAGATGGAAAACCCAAAATCTAGAGGTAAAGCCCAACATCTAGAGGAAAAGCCAAATATATAGATTTAAAACCCAAAATCTAGAGGTAAAGCCCAACATCTAGAGGAAAAGCCAAATATATAGATTTAAAACCCAAAATCTAGAGGTAAAGCCCAATATCTAGACCTAAAGCCCAAAATCTAGATGTAAAGCCCAACTTCTAGATCTAAAGCCCAAAATCTAGATGTAAAGCCCAAATTCTAGATCTAACACCCAAAATCTAGAGGTAAAGACCAATATCTAGAGGTAAAACCCAACATCTAGAGGTAAAGCCAGATATCTAGAGGTAAAGCCCAACTTCTAGAGGAAAAGCAATATATATAAATTTCAAACCCAAATTCTAGAGTTCAATCCCAACATCTAGAGGTAAAGCCCAACTTCCAGAGTTAAAGTCCAAAATCTAGAGGTAAACACCAATACCTAGAGTTAGAGCCCAAAATCTAGAGATAAAGCCCAACATCTAGAGATAAAGCCAGATATACAGATTTAAAATCCAAAATCTGGAGGTAAAGCCCAACATCTAGAGGTAAAGCCCCAAATCTAGATGTAAAGCCCAATTGCTAGATCTAAAGCCAAATACTCTAGAGGTAAAGCCCAACATGTAGAGGTAAAGACTAAGATCTAGAGGTGAATTCCAATATCTAGTGTTAAAGCCTGACACCTACAGTTAAAACCAAACATCTAGATGTAAAACCCAACTTCTAGAGGTAAAGCCGAATATCTAGAGTTAAAGCGCATCCTTTAGAGTAAAGCCCAAAATCTAGAGTTAAAGCCCAACATCTAGAGGGAAAGCCCAGAATCTAGATGTAAAGCCTAACGTCTAGAGGTGAATTCCAAAATCAAGTGTTAAGGCCTGACATCTACAGTTAAATCCAACCATATAGATATAACCCCCAACTTCTAGAGGTAAGGCCCAAAATCTAGAGGTAAAGCCCAACAGCTAGAGTTAAAGCCGAACGTCTTGAGGTAAAGCCCAAAGTCTAGAGTTAAAGCCCAACTTCTAGAAGTAAAGCCCAACATCTAGACGTAAAGCCAGATATCTGACGGTAAAGCCCAACATCTAGAGGAAAAGCCAAATATATAGATTTAAAACCCAAAATCTAGAGATAAAGCCGAACATCTAAATGTAAAGCAAAACATCTAGATGTAATCCAAACAACTAGAGGTAAAGCCTAACATCTAGAAGTGAAGCACAACATATAGAGGTATAACCCAACATCAAGAGATAAAGACCAACATCTAAATGTAAAGCAAAACATCTAGATGTAAAACCCTACATCTAGAGGTAAAGTCCAATATCTAGACCTAAAGACCAACATCTAGAGGTAAAACCCAACATCTAGTGGTAAAGCCCAACGTCTGGAGGTAAAGCCCAGATTCTAGAGAGAAGCCAAAAATCCAGATGGAAAACCCAAAATCTAGAGGTAAAGCCCAACATCTACAGGTAAATCCAGATATCTAGGGGTAAAGCCCAACATCTAGAGGAAAAGCCAAATATATCGATATAAAACCCAAAATCTAGAGGTAAAGCCCAATATCTAGACGTAAAGCCCAAAATCTAGATGAAAAGCACAACTTCTAGATCTAAAGATCAACATCTAGAGGTAAAGACCAATAGCTAGAGGTAAATCCCAACATCTAGAGGTAAAGCCAGATATCTAGAGGTAAAGCCCAACGTCTGGAGGTAAAGCCCATCATCTAGTCCTACAGCCCAATGTCTGCAGGTAAAGCCCAACTTACAGAGGTGAAGGCAAACATCTAGATGTAAAACCCCAAATCTAGAGGTAAAGTCCAACATCTAGAGGAAAAGCCAAATATATATATATTTAAAACCCAAAATCTAGAGGTAAAGCCCAACATCTAGAGGTAAAGCCAGATATCTAGGGTTAAAGGCCAACATCTAGAGGAAAAGCCAAATATATAGATTTAAAACCCAAAATCTAGAGGTAAAGCCCAATATCAAGACGTAAAGGCCAAAATCTAGATGTAAAGCCCAGCTTCTTGATCTAAAGCCCAAAATCTAGATGTACAGCACAACTTCTAGATCTAAAGCCCAACATCTAGAGGTAAAGACCAATATCTAGAGGTAAAACCCAACATCTAGAGGTAAAGCCAGATATCTAGAGGTAAAGCCCAACATCTAGAGGAAAAGCAAAATATATAGATTTCAAACCCAAATTCTAGAGTTCAATCCCAACATCTAGAGTTAAATCCCAAAGTCTAGATGTAAAGATCAACTTCCAGATTTAAAGTCAAAAATCTAAATGTAAATACCAATACCTAGAGGTAGAGCCCAAAATGTAGAGGTAAAGCCCAACATCTAGAGATAAAGCCAGATATATAGATCTAAACCCCAAAATCTAGAGGTGAAGCCCAATATCTAGACGTAAAGCCCAAAATCTAGATGTAAAGCCCAACTTCTAGATCTAAAGCCCAAAATATAGCTGTAAAGCCCAACTTCTAAATCTAAAGCCCAACATCTAGAGGTAAGGCCCAATATTTAGTGTTTAAGCGCATCATTTAGAGGTAAAGCCCAAAATCTAGATGTAAAGCCCAACTTCTAGAGGTAAAGCCCATCATCTAGTCCTACAGCCCAATGTCTGCAGGTAAAGCCCAACTTACAGAAGTGAAGGCAAACATCTAGATGTAAAACCCAAAATCTAGAGGTAAAGCCCAACATCTAGAGGAAAAGCCAAATATATAGATTTAAAACCCAAAATCTAGAGGTAAAGCCCAATATCAAGACGTAAAGGCCAAAATCTAGATGTAAAGCCCAGCTTCTTGATCTAAAGCCCAAAATCTAGATGTAAAGCCCAAATTCTAGATCTAAAGCCCAACATCTAGAGATAAAGACCAATATCTAGAGGTAAAACCCAACATCTAGAGGTAAAGCCAGATATCTAGAGGTAAAGCCCAACATCTAGAGGAAAAGCAAAATATATAGATTTCAAACCCAAATTCTAGAGTTCAATCCCAACATCTAGAGGTAAAGCCCAACTTCCAGAGTTAAAGTCCAAAATCTAGAGGTAAACACCAATACCTAAAGTTAGAGCCCAAAATCTAGAGATAAAGCCCACATCTAGAGATAAAGCCAGATATATAGATTTAAAATCCAAAATCTGGAGGTAAAGCCCAACATCTAGAGGTAAAGCCCCAAATCTAGATGTAAAGCCCAATTGCTAGATCTAAAGCCAAATACTCTAGAGGTAAAGCCCAACATCTAGACGTAAAGCCAGATATCTGACGGTAAAGCCCAACATCTAGAGGAAAAGCCAAATATATAGATTTAAAACCCAAAATCTAGAGATAAAGCCGAACATCTAAATGTAAAGCAAAACATCTAGATGTAATCCAAACATCTAGAGGTAAAGCCTAACATCTAGAGGTGAAGCACAACATATAGTGGTACAACCCAACATCTAGAGATAAAGACCAACATCTAAATGTAAAGCAAAACATCTAGATGTAGAACCCTACATCTAGAGGTAAAGTCCAATATCTAGACCTAAAGACCAACATCTAGAGGTAAAACCCAACATCTAGTGGTAAAGCCCAACGTCTGGAGGTAAAGCCCAGATTCTAGAGAGAAGCCAAAAATCCAGATGGAAAACCCAAAATCTAGAGGTAAAGCCCAACATCTAGAGGAAAAGCCAAATATATAGATTTAAAACCCAAAATCTAGAGGTAAAGCCCAATATCTAGACCTAAAGCCCAAAATCTAGATGTAAAGCCCAACTTCTAGATCTAAAGCCCAAAATCTAGATGTAAAGCCCAAATTCTAGATCTAACACCCAAAATCTAGAGGTAAAGACCAATATCTAGAGGTAAAACCCAACATCTAGAGGTAAAGCCAGATATCTAGAGGTAAAGCCCAACTTCTAGAGGAAAAGCAATATATATAAATTTCAAACCCAAATTCTAGAGTTCAATCCCAACATCTAGAGGTAAAGCCCAACTTCCAGAGTTAAAGTCCAAAATCTAGAGGTAAACACCAATACCTAGAGTTAGAGCCCAAAATCTAGAGATAAAGCCCAACATCTAGAGATAAAGCCAGATATATAGATTTAAAATCCAAAATCTGGAGGTAAAGCCCAACATCTAGAGGTAAAGCCCCAAATCTAGATGTGAAGCCCAATTGCTAGATCTAAAGCCAAATACTCTAGAGGTAAAGCCCAACATGTAGAGGTAAAGACTAAGATCTAGAGGTGAATTCTAATATCTAGTGTTAAAGCCTGACACCTACAGTTAAAACCAAACATCTAGATGTAAAACTCAACTCCTAGAGATAAAGCCGAATATCTAGATTTAAAGCGCATCCTTTAGAGTAAAGCCCAAAATCTAGAGTTAAAGCCCAACATCTAGAGGGAAAGCCCAGAATCTAGATGTAAAGCCTAACGTCTAGAGGTGAATTCCAAAATCAAGTGTTAAGGCCTGACATCTACAGTTAAATCCAACCATATAGATATAACCCCCAACTTCTAGAGGTAAGGCCCAAAATCTAGAGGTAAAGCCCAACAGCTAGAGTTAAAGCCGAACGTCTTGAGGTAAAGAGCAAAGTCTAGAGTTAAAGCCCAACTTCTAGAGGTAAAGCCCAACATCTAGACGTAAAGCCAGATATCTGACGGTAAAGCCCAACATCTAGAGGAAAAGCCAAATATATAGATTTAAAACCCAAAATCTAGAGATAAAGCCGAACATCTAAATGTAAAGCAAAACATCTAGATGTAATCCAAACATCTAGAGGTAAAGCCTAACATCTAGAGGTGAAGCACAACATATAGAGGTATAACCCAACATCAAGAGATAAAGACCAACATCTAAATGTAAAGCAAAACATCTAGATGTAAAACCCTACATCTAGAGGTAAAGTCCAATATCTAGACCTAAAGACCAACATCTAGAGGTAAAACCCAACATCTAGTGGTAAAGCCCAACGTCTGGAGGTAAAGCCCAGATTCTAGAGAGAAGCCAAAAATCCAGATGGAAAACCCAAAATCTAGAGGTAAAGCCCAACATCTACAGGTAAATCCAGATATCTAGGGGTAAAGCCCAACATCTAGAGGAAAAGCCAAATATATCGATATAAAACCCAAAATCTAGAGGTAAAGCCCAATATCTAGACGTAAAGCCCAAAATCTAGATGAAAAGCACAACTTCTAGATCTAAAGATCAACATCTAGAGGTAAAGACCAATAGCTAGAGGTAAATCCCAACATCTAGAGGTAAAGCCAGATATCTAGAGGTAAAGCCCAACGTCTGGAGGTAAAGCCCATCATCTAGTCCTACAGCCCAATGTCTGCAGGTAAAGCCCAACTTACAGAGGTGAAGGCAAACATCTAGATGTAAAACCCCAAATCTAGAGGTAAAGTCCAACATCTAGAGGAAAAGCCAAATATATATATATTTAAAACCCAAAATCTAGAGGTAAAGCCCAACATCTAGAGGTAAAGCCAGATATCTAGGGTTAAAGGCCAACATCTAGAGGAAAAGCCAAATATATAGATTTAAAACCCAAAATCTAGAGGTAAAGCCCAATATCAAGACGTAAAGGCCAAAATCTAGATGTAAAGCCCAGCTTCTTGATCTAAAGCCCAAAATCTAGATGTACAGCACAACTTCTAGATCTAAAGCCCAACATCTAGAGGTAAAGACCAATATCTAGAGGTAAAACCCAACATCTAGAGGTAAAGCCAGATATCTAGAGGTAAAGCCCAACATCTAGAGGAAAAGCAAAATATATAGATTTCAAACCCAAATTCTAGAGTTCAATCCCAACATCTAGAGTTAAATCCCAAAGTCTAGATGTAAAGATCAACTTCCAGATTTAAAGTCAAAAATCTAAATGTAAATACCAATACCTAGAGGTAGAGCCCAAAATGTAGAGGTAAAGCCCAACATCTAGAGATAAAGCCAGATATATAGATCTAAACCCCAAAATCTAGAGGTGAAGCCCAATATCTAGACGTAAAGCCCAAAATCTAGATGTAAAGCCCAACTTCTAGATCTAAAGCCCAAAATATAGCTGTAAAGCCCAACTTCTAAATCTAAAGCCCAACATCTAGAGGTAAGGCCCAATATTTAGTGTTTAAGCGCATCATTTAGAGGTAAAGCCCAAAATCTAGATGTAAAGCCCAACTTCTAGAGGTAAAGCCCATCATCTAGTCCTACAGCCCAATGTCTGCAGGTAAAGCCCAACTTACAGAAGTGAAGGCAAACATCTAGATGTAAAACCCAAAATCTAGAGGTAAAGCCCAACATCTAGAGGAAAAGCCAAATATATAGATTTAAAACCCAAAATCTAGAGGTAAAGCCCAATATCAAGACGTAAAGGCCAAAATCTAGATGTAAAGCCCAGCTTCTTGATCTAAAGCCCAAAATCTAGATGTAAAGCCCAAATTCTAGATCTAAAGCCCAACATCTAGAGATAAAGACCAATATCTAGAGGTAAAACCCAACATCTAGAGGTAAAGCCAGATATCTAGAGGTAAAGCCCAACATCTAGAGGAAAAGCAAAATATATAGATTTCAAACCCAAATTCTAGAGTTCAATCCCAACATCTAGAGGTAAAGCCCAACTTCCAGAGTTAAAGTCCAAAATCTAGAGGTAAACACCAATACCTAAAGTTAGAGCCCAAAATCTAGAGATAAAGCCCACATCTAGAGATAAAGCCAGATATATAGATTTAAAATCCAAAATCTGGAGGTAAAGCCCAACATCTAGAGGTAAAGCCCCAAATCTAGATGTAAAGCCCAATTGCTAGATCTAAAGCCAAATACTCTAGAGGTAAAGCCCAACATCTAGACGTAAAGCCAGATATCTGACGGTAAAGCCCAACATCTAGAGGAAAAGCCAAATATATAGATTTAAAACCCAAAATCTAGAGATAAAGCCGAACATCTAAATGTAAAGCAAAACATCTAGATGTAATCCAAACATCTAGAGGTAAAGCCTAACATCTAGAGGTGAAGCACAACATATAGTGGTACAACCCAACATCTAGAGATAAAGACCAACATCTAAATGTAAAGCAAAACATCTAGATGTAGAACCCTACATCTAGAGGTAAAGTCCAATATCTAGACCTAAAGACCAACATCTAGAGGTAAAACCCAACATCTAGTGGTAAAGCCCAACGTCTGGAGGTAAAGCCCAGATTCTAGAGAGAAGCCAAAAATCCAGATGGAAAACCCAAAATCTAGAGGTAAAGCCCAACATCTAGAGGAAAAGCCAAATATATAGATTTAAAACCCAAAATCTAGAGGTAAAGCCCAATATCTAGACCTAAAGCCCAAAATCTAGATGTAAAGCCCAACTTCTAGATCTAAAGCCCAAAATCTAGATGTAAAGCCCAAATTCTAGATCTAACACCCAAAATCTAGAGGTAAAGACCAATATCTAGAGGTAAAACCCAACATCTAGAGGTAAAGCCAGATATCTAGAGGTAAAGCCCAACTTCTAGAGGAAAAGCAATATATATAAATTTCAAACCCAAATTCTAGAGTTCAATCCCAACATCTAGAGGTAAAGCCCAACTTCCAGAGTTAAAGTCCAAAATCTAGAGGTAAACACCAATACCTAGAGTTAGAGCCCAAAATCTAGAGATAAAGCCCAACATCTAGAGATAAAGCCAGATATATAGATTTAAAATCCAAAATCTGGAGGTAAAGCCCAACATCTAGAGGTAAAGCCCCAAATCTAGATGTGAAGCCCAATTGCTAGATCTAAAGCCAAATACTCTAGAGGTAAAGCCCAACATGTAGAGGTAAAGACTAAGATCTAGAGGTGAATTCTAATATCTAGTGTTAAAGCCTGACACCTACAGTTAAAACCAAACATCTAGATGTAAAACTCAACTCCTAGAGATAAAGCCGAATATCTAGATTTAAAGCGCATCCTTTAGAGTAAAGCCCAAAATCTAGAGTTAAAGCCCAACATCTAGAGGGAAAGCCCAGAATCTAGATGTAAAGCCTAACGTCTAGAGGTGAATTCCAAAATCAAGTGTTAAGGCCTGACATCTACAGTTAAATCCAACCATATAGATATAACCCCCAACTTCTAGAGGTAAGGCCCAAAATCTAGAGGTAAAGCCCAACAGCTAGAGTTAAAGCCGAACGTCTTGAGGTAAAGAGCAAAGTCTAGAGTTAAAGCCCAACTTCTAGAGGTAAAGCCCAACATCTAGACGTAAAGCCAGATATCTGACGGTAAAGCCCAACATCTAGAGGAAAAGCCAAATATATAGATTTAAAACCCAAAATCTAGAGATAAAGCCGAACATCTAAATGTAAAGCAAAACATCTAGATGTAATCCAAACATCTAGAGGTAAAGCCTAACATCTAGAGGTGAAGCACAACATATAGAGGTATAACCCAACATCAAGAGATAAAGACCAAAATCTAAATGTAAAGCAAAACATCTAGATGTAAAACCCTACATCTAGAGGTAAAGTCCAATATCTAGACCTAAAGACCAACATCTAGAGGTAAAACCCAACATCTAGTGGTAAAGCCCAACGTCTGGAGGTAAAGCCCAGATTCTAGAGAGAAGCCAAAAATCCAGATGGAAAACCCAAAATCTAGAGGTAAAGCCCAACATCTACAGGTAAATCCAGATATCTAGGGGTAAAGCCCAACATCTAGAGGAAAAGCCAAATATATCGATATAAAACCCAAAATCTAGAGGTAAAGCCCAATATCTAGACGTAAAGCCCAAAATCTAGATGAAAAGCACAACTTCTAGATCTAAAGATCAACATCTAGAGGTAAAGACCAATAGCTAGAGGTAAATCCCAACATCTAGAGGTAAAGCCAGATATCTAGAGGTAAAGCCCAACGTCTGGAGGTAAAGCCCATCATCTAGTCCTACAGCCCAATGTCTGCAGGTAAAGCCCAACTTACAGAGGTGAAGGCAAACATCTAGATGTAAAACCCCAAATCTAGAGGTAAAGTCCAACATCTAGAGGAAAAGCCAAATATATATATATTTAAAACCCAAAATCTAGAGGTAAAGCCCAACATCTAGAGGTAAAGCCAGATATCTAGGGTTAAAGGCCAACATCTAGAGGAAAAGCCAAATATATAGATTTAAAACCCAAAATCTAGAGGTAAAGCCCAATATCAAGACGTAAAGGCCAAAATCTAGATGTAAAGCCCAGCTTCTTGATCTAAAGCCCAAAATCTAGATGTAAAGCCCAAATTCTAGATCTAACGCCCAAAATCTAGAGATAAAGACCAATATCTAGAGGTAAAACCCAACATCTAGAGGTAAAGCCAGATATCTAGAGGTAAAGCCCAACATCTAGAGGAAAAGCAAAATATATAGATTTCAAACCCAAATTCTAGAGTTCAATCCCAACATCTAGAGTTAAATCCCAAAGTCTAGATGTAAAGATCAACTTCCAGATTTAAAGTCAAAAATCTAAATGTAAATACCAATACCTAGAGGTAGAGCCCAAAATGTAGAGGTAAAGCCCAACATCTAGAGATAAAGCCAGATATATAGATCTAAACCCCAAAATCTAGAGGTGAAGCCCAATATCTAGACGTAAAACCCAAAATCTAGATGTAAAGCCCAAATTCTAGATCTAAAGCCCAACATCTAGAGGTAAGGCCCAATATTTAGAGTTTAAGCTCATCATTTAGAGGTAAAGCCCAAAATCTAGAGTTAAAGCCCAACTTCTAGAGGTAAAGCCCATCATCTAGTCCTACAGCCAAATGTCTGCAGGTAAAGCCCAACTTACAGAGGTGAAGGCAAACATCTAGATGTAAACCCCAAAAACTAGAGGTAAAGACCAATATCTAGACGTAAAGCCCAAAATCTAGATGTAAAGACAGATATCTACAGGTAAAGCCCAACATCTAGAGGAAAAGCCAAATATATAGATTTAAAACCCAAAATCTAGAGGTAAAGCCCAATATCTAGATGTAAAGCCCAAAATCTAGATGTAAAGCCCAACTTCCAGATCTAAAGCCCAACTTCTAGATCTAAAGCCCAAATTCTAGATCTAACACCCAAAATCTAGAGGTAAAGACCAATATCTAGTGGTAAACCCCAACATCTAGAGGTAAAGCCAGATATCTAGAGGTAAAGCCCAACATCTAGAGGAAAAGCAAAATATATAGATTTCAAACCCAAATTCTAGAGTTAAATCCCAACATCTAGAGGTAAAGCCCAACTTCCAGAGTTAAAGTCCAAAATCTAGAGGTAAACACCAATACCTAGAGTTAGAGCCCAAAATCTAGAGATAAAGCCCAACATCTAGAGATAAAGCCAGATATATAGATTTAAAATCCAAAATCTGGAGGTAAAGCCCAACATCTAGAGCTAAAGCCCCAAATCTAGATGTAAAGCCCAATTGCTAGATCTAAAGCCAAATACTCTAGAGGTAAAGCCCAACATGTAGAGGGAAAGTCTAAGATCTAGAGGTGAATTCCAATATCTAGTGTTAAAGGCCGACACCTACAGTTAAAACCAAACATCTAGATGTAAAACCCAACATCTAGAGGTAAAGCCGAATATCTAGAGTTAAAGCGCATCCTTTAGAGTAAAGTCCAAAATCTAAAGCCCAACATCTAGAGGGAAAGCCCAGAATCTAGATGTAAAGCCTAACATCTAGAGGTGAATTCCAAAATCAAGTGTTAAGGCCTGACATCTACAGTTAAATCCAACCATATAGATATAACCCCCAACTTCTAGAGGTAAGGCCCAAAATCTAGAGGTAAAGCCCAACAGCTAGAGTTAAAGCCGAACGTCTTGAGGTAAAGCCCAAAGTCTAGAGTTAAAGCCCAACTTCTAGAGGTAAAGCCCAACATCTAGACGTATAGCCAGATATCTGACGGTAAAGCCCAACATCTAGAGGAAAAGCCAAATATATAGATTTAAAACCCAAAATCTAGAGATAAAGCCCAACATCTAAATGTAAAGCAAAACATCTAGATGTAATCCAAACATCTAGAGGTAAAGCCTAACATCTAGAGGTGAAGCACAACATATAGAGGTATAACCCAACATCAAGAGATAAAGACCAACATCTAAATGTAAAGCAAAACATCTAGATGTAAAACCCTACATCTAGAGGTAAAGTCCAATATCTAGACCTAAAGACCAACATCTAGAGGTAAAACCCAACATCTAGTGGTAAAGCCCAACGTCTGGAGGTAAAGCCCAGATTCTAGAGAGAAGCCAAAAATCCAGATGGAAAACCCAAAATCTAGAGGTAAAGCCCAACATCTACAGGTAAATCCAGATATCTAGGGGTAAAGCCCAACATCTAGAGGAAAAGCCAAATATATCGATATAAAACCCAAAATCTAGAGGTAAAGCCCAATATCTAGACGTAAAGCCCAAAATCTAGATGAAAAGCACAACTTCTAGATCTAAAGATCAACATCTAGAGGTAAAGACCAATAGCTAGAGGTAAATCCCAACATCTAGAGGTAAAGCCAGATATCTAGAGGTAAAGCCCAACGTCTGGAGGTAAAGCCCATCATCTAGTCCTACAGCCCAATGTCTGCAGGTAAAGCCCAACTTACAGAGGTGAAGGCAAACATCTAGATGTAAAACCCCAAATCTAGAGGTAAAGTCCAACATCTAGAGGAAAAGCCAAATATATATATATTTAAAACCCAAAATCTAGAGGTAAAGCCCAACATCTAGAGGTAAAGCCAGATATCTAGGGGTAAAGCCCAACATCTAGAGGAAAAGCCAAATATACAGATTTAAACCCCAAAATCTAGAGGTAAAGCCCAATATCAAGACGTAAAGGCCAAAATCTAGATGTAAAGCCCAGCTTCTTGATCTAAAGCCCAAAATCTAGATGTAAAGCCCAAATTCTAGATCTAACGCCCAAAATCTAGAGATAAAGACCAATATCTAGAGGTAAAACCCAACATCTAGAGGTAAAGCCAGATATCTAGAGGTAAAGCCCAACATCTAGAGGAAAAGCAAAATATATAGATTTCAAACCCAAATTCTAGAGTTCAATCCCAACATCTAGAGTTAAATCCCAAAGTCTAGATGTAAAGATCAACTTCCAGATTTAAAGTCAAAAATCTAAATGTAAATACCAATACCTAGAGGTAGAGCCCAAAATGTAGAGGTAAAGCCCAACATCTAGAGATAAAGCCAGATATATAGATCTAAACCCCAAAATCTAGAGGTGAAGCCCAATATCTAGACGTAAAACCCAAAATCTAGATGTAAAGCCCAAATTCTAGATCTAAAGCCCAACATCTAGAGGTAAGGCCCAATATTTAGAGTTTAAGCTCATCATTTAGAGGTAAAGCCCAAAATCTAGAGTTAAAGCCCAACTTCTAGAGGTAAAGCCCATCATCTAGTCCTACAGCCAAATGTCTGCAGGTAAAGCCCAACTTACAGAGGTGAAGGCAAACATCTAGATGTAAACCCCAAAAACTAGAGGTAAAGACCAATATCTAGACGTAAAGCCCAAAATCTAGATGTAAAGACAGATATCTACAGGTAAAGCCCAACATCTAGAGGAAAAGCCAAATATATAGATTTAAAACCCAAAATCTAGAGGTAAAGCCCAATATCTAGATGTAAAGCCCAAAATGTAGATGTAAAGCCCAACTTCCAGATCTAAAGCCCAACTTCTAGATCTAAAGCCCAAATTCTAGATCTAACACCCAAAATCTAGAGGTAAAGACCAATATCTAGTGGTAAACCCCAACATCTAGAGGTAAAGCCAGATATCTAGAGGTAAAGCCCAACATCTAGAGGAAAAGCAAAATATATAGATTTCAAACCCAAATTCTAGAGTTAAATCCCAACATCTAGAGGTAAAGCCCAACTTCCAGAGTTAAAGTCCAAAATCTAGAGGTAAACACCAATACCTAGAGTTAGAGCCCAAAATCTAGAGATAAAGCCCAACATCTAGAGATAAAGCCAGATATATAGATTTAAAATCCAAAATCTGGAGGTAAAGCCCAACATCTAGAGCTAAAGCCCCAAATCTAGATGTAAAGCCCAATTGCTAGATCTAAAGCCAAATACTCTAGAGGTAAAGCCCAACATGTAGAGGGAAAGTCTAAGATCTAGAGGTGAATTCCAATATCTAGTGTTAAAGGCCGACACCTACAGTTAAAACCAAACATCTAGATGTAAAACCCAACATCTAGAGGTAAAGCCGAATATCTAGAGTTAAAGCGCATCCTTTAGAGTAAAGTCCAAAATCTAAAGCCCAACATCTAGAGGGAAAGCCCAGAATCTAGATGTAAAGCCTAACATCTAGAGGTGAATTCCAAAATCAAGTGTTAAGGCCTGACATCTACAGTTAAATCCAACCATATAGATATAACCCCCAACTTCTAGAGGTAAGGCCCAAAATCTAGAGGTAAAGCCCAACAGCTAGAGTTAAAGCCGAACGTCTTGAGGTAAAGCCCAAAGTCTAGAGTTAAAGCCCAACTTCTAGAGGTAAAGCCCAACATCTAGACGTATAGCCAGATATCTGACGGTAAAGCCCAACATCTAGAGGAAAAGCCAAATATATAGATTTAAAACCCAAAATCTAGAGATAAAGCCCAACATCTAAATGTAAAGCAAAACATCTAGATGTAATCCAAACATCTAGAGGTAAAGCCTAACATCTAGAGGTGAAGCACAACATATAGAGGTATAACCCAACATCTAGAGATAAAGACCAACATCTAAATGTAAAGCAGAACATCTAGATGTAAAACCCTACATCTAGAGGTAAAGTCCAATATCTAGACCTAAAGACCAACATCTAGAGGTAAAACCCAACATCTAGTGGTAAAGCCCAACGTCTGGAGGTAAAGCCCAGATTCTAGAGAGAAGCTAAAAATCCAGATGGAAAACCCAAAATCTAGAGGTAAAGCCCAACATCTACAGGTAAATCCAGATATCTAGGGGTAAAGCCCAACATCTAGAGGAAAAGCCAAATATATAGATATAAAACCCAAAATCTAGAGGTAAAGCCCAATATCTAGACGTAAAGCCCAAAATCTAGATGAAAAGCACAACTTCTAGATCTAAAGCCCAACATCTAGAGGTAAAGACCAATATCTAGAGGTAAAACCCAACATCTAGAGGTAAAGCCAGATATCTAGAGGTAAAGCGCAATGTCTGGAGGTAAAGCCCATCATCTAGTCCTACAGCCCTATGCCTGCAGGTATAGCCCAACTTACAGAGGTGAAGGCAAACATCTAGATGTAAAACCCGAAATCTAGAGGTAAAGCCCAACATCTAGAGGAAAAGCCAAATATATATATATTTAAAACCCAAAATCTAAAGGTATAGCCCAACATCTAGAGGTAAAGCCAGATATCTAGGGGTAAAGGCCAACATCTAGAGGAAAAGCCAAATATATAGATTTAAACCCCAAAATCTAGAGGTAAAGCCCAATATCAAAACGTAAAGGCCAAAATCTAGATGTAAAGCCCAGCTTCTTGATCTAAAGCCCAAAATCTAGATGTAAAGCCCAAATTCTAGATCTAAAGCCCAACATCTAGAGATAAAGACCAATATCTAGAGGTAAAACCCAACATCTAGAGGTAAAGCCAGATATCTAGAGGTAAAGCCCAACATCTAGAGGAAAAGCAAAATATATAGATTTCAAACCCAAATTCTAGAGTTCAATCCCAACATCTAGAGGTAAAGCCCAACTTCCAGAGTTAAAGTCCAAAATCTAGAGGTAAACACCAATACCTAGAGTTAGAGCCCAAAATCTAGAGATAAAGCCCACATCTAGAGATAAAGCCAGATATATAGATTTAAAATCCAAAATCTGGAGGTAAAGACCAACATCTAGACCTAAAGCCCCAAATCTAGATGTAAAGCCCAATTGCTAGATCTAAAGCCAAATACTCTAGAGGTAAAGCCCAACATCTAGAGGAAAAGCCAAATATATAGATTTAAAACCCAAAATCTAGAGATAAAGCCGAACACCTAAATGTAAAGCAAAACATCTAGATGTAATCCAAACTTCTAGAGGTAAAGCCTAACATCTAGAGGTGCAGCACAACATATAGAGGTATAACCCAACATCTAGAGATAAAGACCAACATCTAAATGTAAAGCAAAACATCTAGATGTAAAACCCTACATCTAGAGGTAAAGTCCAATATCTAGACCTAAAGACCAACATCTAGAGGTAAAACCCAACATCTAGTGGTAAAGCCCAACGTCTGGAGGTAAAGCCCAGATTCTAGAGAGAAGCCAAAAATCCAGATGGAAAACCCAAAATCTAGAGGTAAAGCCCAACATCTACAGGTAAATCCAGATATCTAGGGGTAAAGCCCAACATCTAGAGGAAAAGCCAAATATATAGATATAAAACACAAAATCTAGAGGTAAAGCCCAATATCTAGACATAAAGCCCAAAATCTAGATGAAAAGCACAACTTCTAGATCTAAAGATCAACATCTAGAGGTAAAGATCAATAGCTAGAAGTAAAACCCAACATCTAGAGATAAAGCCAGATATCTAGAGGTAAAGCCCAACATCTGGAGGTAAAGCCCATCATCTAGTCCTACAGCCCAATGTCTGCAGGTAAAGCCCAACTTACAGAGGTGAAGGCAAACATCTAGATGTAAAACCCCAAATCTAGAAGTAAAGCCCAACGTCTAGAGGAAAAGCCAAATATATATATATTTAAAACCCAAAATCTAGAGGTAAAGACCAACATCTGGATGTAAAGCCAGATATCTAGCGGTAAAGGCCAACATCTAGAGGAAAAGCCAAATATATAGACTTAAAACCAAAAATCTAGAGGTAAAGCCCAATATCAAGACGTAAAGGCCAAAATCTAGATGTAAAGCCTAACTTCTTGATCTAAAGCCCAAAATCTAGATGTAAAGCCCAAATTCTAGATCTAACGCCCAACATCTAGAGATAAAGACCAATATCTAGAGGTAAAACCCAACATCTAGAGGTAAAGCCAGATATCTAGAGGTAAAGCCCAACATCTAGAGGAAAAGCCAAATATATAGATTTAAAACCAAAAATCTAGAGATAAAGCCCAACACCTAGAGATAAAGCCAGATATATAGATCTAAACCCCAAAACCTAGAGGTGAAGCCCAATATCTAGACGTAAAGCCCAATATCTAGATGTAAAGCCCAACTTCTAGATCTAAAGCCCAAAATATAGATGTAAAGCCCAACTTCTAAATCTAAAGCCCAACATCTAGAGGTAAAGCCCAACTTCTAGAGGTAAATCCCATCATCTAGTCCTACAGCCCAATGTCTGCAGGTAAAGCCCAACTTACGGAGGTGAAGGCAAACATCTAGATGTAAAACCCAAAATCTAGAGGTAAAGCCTAACATCTAGAGGAAAAGCCAAATATATAGATTTAAAACCCAAAATCTAGAGGTAAAGCCCAATATCTAGACGTAAAGCCCAAAATCTAGATGTAAAGCCCAACTTCTAGATCTAACGCCCAAAATCTAGATGTAAAGCCCAAAATCTAGATCTAACACCCAAAATCTAGAGGTAAAGACCAATATCTAGAGGTAAAACCCAACATCTAGAGCTAAAGCCAGATATCTAGAGGGAAAGCCCAACATCTAGAGGAAAAGCAAAATATATAGATTTCAAACCCAAATTCTAGAGTTCAATCCCAACATCTAGAGGTAAAGCCCAAAATCTAGATGTAAAGCCCATCATCTAGTCCTACAGCCCAATGTCTGCAGGTAAAGCCCAACTTACAGAGGTGAAGGCAAACATCTAGATGTAAACCCCAAAATCTAGAGGTAAAGCCCAATATCTAGACGTAAAGCCCAAAGTCTAGATGTAAAGCCCAACTTCTAGATCTAAAGCCCAAAATCTAGATGTAAAGCCCAACTTCTAGATCTAAAGCCCAAAATATAGATGTAAAGCCCAACTTCTAAATATAAAGCCCAACATCTAGAGGTAAAGCCCAATATTTAGAGTTTAAGCACATCATTTATAGGTAAAGCCCAAAATCTAGATGTAAAGCCCAACTTCTAGAGGTAAAGCCCATCATCTAGTCCTACAGCCCAATGTCTGCAGGTAAAGCCCAACTTACAGAGGTGAAGGCAAACATCTAGATGTAAACCCCAAAAACTAGAGGTAAAGCCCAATATCTAGACGTAAAGCCCAAAGTCTAGATGTAAAGCCCAACTTCTAGATCTAAAGCCCAAAATCTAGATGTAAAGCCCAACTTCTAGATCTAAAGCCCAAAATATAGATCTAAAGCCCAACTTCTAAATCTAAAGCCCAACATCTAGAGGTAAAGCCCAATATTTAGAGTTTAAGCACATCATTTATAGGTAAAGCCCAAAATCTAGATGTAAAGCCCAACTTCTAGAGGTAAAGCCCATCATCTAGTCCTACAGCCCAATGTCTGCAGGTAAAGCCCAACTTACAGAGGTGAAGGCAAACATCTAGATGTAAAACCCAAAATCTAGAGGTAAAGCCCAACATCTAGAGGAAAAGCCAAATATATAGATTTAAAACCCAAAATCTAGAGGTAAAGCCCAATATCTAGACCTAAAGCCCAAAATCTAGATGTAAAGCCCAAATTCTAGATCTAACACCCAAAATCTCGAGGTAAAGACCAATATCTAGACGTAAAACCCAACATCTAGAGGTAAAGACAGATATCTAGAGGTAAAGCCCAACATCTAGAGGAAAAGCAAAATATATAGATTTCAAACCCAAATTCTAGAGTTCAATCCCAACATCTAGAGGTAAAGCCCAACTTCCAGAGTTAAAGTCCAAAATCTAGAGGTAAACACCAATACCTAGAGTTAGAGCCCAAAATCTAGAGATAAAGCCCAACATCTAGAGATAAAGCCAGATATATAGATTTAAAATCCAAAATCTGGAGGTAAAGCCCAACATCTAGAGCTAAAGCCCCAAATCTAGATGTAAAGCCCAATTGCTAGATCTAAAGCCAAATACTCTAGAGGTAAAGCCCAACATGTAGAGGTAAAGACTAAGATCTAGAGGTGAATTCCAATATCTAGTGTTAAAGCCTGACACCTACAGTTAAAGCCAAACATCTAGATGTAAAACCCAACTTCTAGAGGTAAAGCCGAATATCTAGAGTTAAAGCGCATCCTTTAGAGTAAAGCCCAAAATCTAGAGTTAAAGCCCAACATCTAGAGGGAAAGCCCAGAATCTAGATGTAAAGCCTAACATCTAGAGGTGAATTCCAAAATCAAGTGTTAAGGCCTGACATCTACAGTTAAATCCAACCATATAGATATAACCCCCAACTTCTAGAGGTAAGGCCCAAAATCTAGAGGTAAAGCCCAACAGCTAGAGTTAAAGCCGAACGTCTTGAGGTAAAGCCCAAAGTCTAGAGTTAAAGCCCAACTTCTAGAAGTAAAGCCCAACATCTAGACGTAAAGCCAGATATCTGACGTTAAAGCCCAACATCTAGAGGAAAAGCCAAATATATAGATTTAAAACCCAAAATCTAGAGATAAAGCCCAACATCTAAATGTAAAGCAAAACATCTAGATGTAATCCAAATATCTAGAGGTAAAGCCTAACATCTAGAGGTGAAGCACAACATATAGAGGTATAACCCAACATCAAGAGATAAAGACCAACATCTAAATGTAAAGCAAAACATCTAGATGTAGAACCCTACATCTAGAGGTAAAGTCCAATATCTAGACCTAAAGACCAACATCTAGAGGTAAAACCCAACATCTAGTGGTAAAGCCCAACGTCTGGAGGTAAAGCCCAGATTCTAGAGAGAAGCCAAAAATCCAGATGGAAAACCCAAAATCTAGAGGTAAAGCCCAACATCCACAGGTAAATCCAGATATCTAGGGGTAAAGCCCAACATCTAGAGGAAAAGCCAAATATATAGATATAAACCCCAAAATCCAGAGGTAAAGCCCAATATCTAGATGTAAAGCCCAAAATATAGATGAAAAGCACAACTTCTAGATCTAAAGCCCAACGTCTGGAGGTAAAGCCCATCATCTAGCCCTACAGCCCAATGTCTGCAGGTAAAGCCCAACTTACAGAAGTGAAGGCAAACATCTAGATGTAAAACCCCAAATCTAGAGGTAAAGCCCAACATCTAGAGGAAAAGCCAAATATATATATATTTAAAACCCAAAATCTAGAGGTAAAGCCCAACATTTAGAGGTAAAGCCAGATATCTAGGGGTAAAGCCCAACATCTAGAGGAAAAGCCAAATATATAGATTTAAAACCCAAAATCTAGAGGTAAAGCCCAATATCTAGACGTAAAGCCCAAAATCTAGATGTAAAGCCCAGCTTCTAGATCTAAAGCCCAAAATCTAGATGTAAAGCCCAAATTCTAGATCTAACACCCAAAATCTCGAGGTAAAGACCAATATCTAGAGGTAAAACCCAACATCTAGAGGTAAAGCCAGATATCTAGAGGTAAAGCCCAACATCTAGAGGAAAAGCAAAATATATAGATTTCAAACCCAAATTCTACAGTTAAATCCCAACATCTAGGGGTAAACCCCAACTTCCAGAGTTAAAGTCCAAAATCTAGAGGTAAATACCAATACCTAGAGTTAGAGCCCAAAATCTAGAGATATGCCAAATATATAGATTTAAAACCCAAAATCTAGAGATAAAGCCGAACGTCTAAATGTAAAGCAAAACATCTAGATGTAATCCAAACATCTAGAGGGAAAGCCTAACATCTAGAGGTGAAGCACAACTTATAGAGGTATAACCCAACATCTAGAGATAAAGACCAACATCTAAATGTAAAGCAAAACATCTAGATGTAAAACCCTACATCTAGAGGTAAAGTCCAATATCTAGACCTAAAGACCAACATCTAGAGGTAAAACCCAACATCTAGTGGTAAAGCCCAACGTCTGGAGGTAAAGCCCAGATTCTAGAGAGAAGCTAAAAATCCAGATGGAAAACCCAAAATCTAGAGGTAAAGCCCAACATCTACAGGTAAATCCAGATATCTAGGGGTAAAGCCCAACATCTAGAGGAAAAGCCAAATATATAGATATAAAACCCAAAATCTAGAGGTAAAGCCCAATATCTAGACGTAAAGCCCAAAATCTAGATGTAAAGCCCAAATTCTAGATCTAACACCCAAAATCTAGAGGTAAAGACCAATATCTAGAGGTAAAACCCAACATCTAGAGGTAAAGCCAGATATCTAGAGGTAAAGCCCAACATCTAGAGGAAAAGCAAAATATATAGATTTCAAACCCAAATTCTAGAGTTAAATCCCAACATCTAGAGGTAAAGCCCAACTTCCAGAGTTAAAGTACAAAATCTAGAGGTAAACACCAATACAAAGAGTTAGAGCCCAAAATCTAGAGATAAAGCCCAACATCTAGAGATAAAGCCGAACGTCTTGAGGTAAAGCCCAAAGTCTAGAGTTAAAGCCCAACTTCTAGAGGTAAAGCCCAACATCTAGACGTAAAGCCAGATATCTGACGGTAAAGCCCAACATCTAGAGGAAAAGCCAAATATATAGATTTAAAACCCAAAATCTAGAGATAAAGCCGAACATCTAAATGTAAAGCAAAACATCTAGATGTAATCCAAACATCTAGAGGTAAAGCCTAACATCTAGAGGTGAAGCACAACATATAGAGGTATAACCCAACATCAAGAGATAAAGACCAACATCTAAATGTAAAGCAAAACATCTAGATGTAAAACCCTACATCTAGAGGTAAAGTCCAATATCTAGACCTAAAGACCAACATCTAGAGGTAAAACCCAACATCTAGTGGTAAAGCCCAACGTCTGGAGGTAAAGCCCAGATTCTAGAGAGAAGCCAAAAATCCAGATGGAAAACCCAAAATCTAGAGGTAAAGCCCAACATCTACAGGTAAATCCAGATATCTAGGGGTAAAGCCCAACATCTAGAGGAAAAGCCAAATATATAGATATAAAACCCAAAATCTAGAGGTAAAGCCCAATATCTAGACGTAAAGCCCAAAATCTAGATCAAAAGCACAACTTCTAGATCTAAAGATAAATATCTAGAGGTAAAGACCAATAGCTAGAGGTAAATCCCAACATCTAGAGGTAAAGCCAGATATCTAGAGGTAAAGCCCAACGTCTGGAGGTAAAGCCCATCATCTAGTCCTACAGCCCAATGTCTGCAGGTAAAGCCCAACTTACAGAGGTGAAGGCAAACATCTAGATGTAAAACCCCAAATCTAGAGGTAAAGCCCAACATCTAGAGGAAAAGCCAAATATATATATATTTAAAACCCAAAATCTAGAGGTAAAGCCCAACATCTAGAGGTAAAGCCAGATATCTAGGGTTAAAGGCCAACATCTAGAGGAAAAGCCAAATATATAGATTTAAAACCCAAAATCTAGAGGTAAAGCCCAATATCAAGACGTAAAGGCCATAATCTAGATGTAAAGCCCAGCTTCTTGATCTAAAGCCCAAAATCTAGATGTACAGCACAACTTCTAGATTTAAAGCCCAACATCTAGAGGTAAAGACCAATATCTAGAGGTAAAACCCAACATCTAGAGGTAAAGCCAGATATCTAGAGGTAAAGCCCAACATCTAGAGGAAAAGCAAAATATATAGATTTCAAACCCAAATTCTAGAGTTCAATCCCAACATCTAGAGTTAAATCCCAAAGTCTAGATGTAAAGATCAACTTCCAGATTTAAAGTCAAAAATCTAAATGTAAATACCAATACCTAGAGGTAGAGCCCAAAATGTAGAGGTAAAGCCCAACATCTAGAGATAAAGCCAGATATATAGATCTAAACCCCAAAATCTAGAGGTGAAGCCCAATATCTAGACGTAAAGCCCAAAATCTAGATGTAAAGCCCAACTTGTAGATCTAAAGCCCAAAATATAGCTGTAAAGCCCAACTTCTAAATCTAAAGCCCAACATCTAGAGGTAAGGCCCAATATTTAGTGTTTAAGCGCATCATTTAGAGGTAAAGCCCAAAATCTAGATGTAAAGCCCAACTTCTAGAGGTAAAGCCCATCATCTAGTCCTACAGCCCAATGTCTGCAGGTAAAGCCCAACTTACAGAAGTGAAGGCAAACATCTAGATGTAAAACCCAAAATCTAGAGGTAAAGCCCAACATCTAGAGGAAAAGCCAAATATATAGATTTAAAACCCAAAATCTAGAGGTAAAGCCCAATATCAAGACGTAAAGGCCAAAATCTAGATGTAAAGCCCAGCTTCTTGATCTAAAGCCCAAAATCTAGATGTAAAGCCCAAATTCTAGATCTAAAGCCCAACATCTAGAGATAAAGACCAATATCTAGAGGTAAAACCCAACATCTAGAGGTAAAGCCAGATATCTAGAGGTAAAGCCCAACATCTAGAGGAAAAGCAAAATATATAGATTTCAAACCCAAATTCTAGAGTTCAATCCCACATCTAGAGGTAAAGCCCAACTTCCAGAGTTAAAGTCCAAAATCTAGAGGTAAACACCAATACCTAAAGTTAGAGCCCAAAATCTAGAGATAAAGCCCACATCTAGAGATAAAGCCAGATATATAGATTTAAAATCCAAAATCTGGAGGTAAAGCCCAACATCTAGAGGTAAAGCCCCAAATCTAGATGTAAAGCCCAATTGCTAGATCTAAAGCCAAATACTCTAGAGGTAAAGACCAACATCTAGACGTAAAGCCAGATATCTGACGGTAAAGCCCAACATCTAGAGGAAAAGCCAAATATATAGATTTAAAACCCAAAATCTAGAGATAAAGCCGAACACCTAAATGTAAAGCAAAACATCTAGTTGTAATCCAAACATCTAGAGGTAAAGCCTAACATCTAGAGGTGAAGCACAACATATAGAGGTACAACCCAACATCTAGAGATAAAGACCAACATCTAAATGTAAAGCAAAACATCTAGATGTAGAACCCTACATCTAGAGGTAAAGTCCAATATCTAGACCTAAAGACCAACATCTAGAGGTAAAACCCAACATCTAGTGGTAAAGCCCAACGTCTGGAGGTAAAGCCCAGATTCTAGAGAGAAGCCAAAAATCCAGATGGAAAACCCAAAATCTAGAGGTAAAGCCCAACATCTACAGGTAAATCCAGATATCTAGGGGTAAAGCCCAACATCTAGAGGAAAAGCCAAATATATAGATATAAACCCCAAAATCCAGAGGTAAAGCCCAATATCTAGATGTAAAGCCCAAAATATAGATGAAAAGCACAACTTCTAGATCTAAAGCCCAACATCTGGAGGTAAATACCAATATCTAGAGGTAAAACCCAATATCTAGAGGTAAAGCGAGATATCTAGAGGTAAAGCCCAACGTCTGGAGGTAAAGCCCATCATCTAGTCCTACAGCCCAATGTCTGCAGGTAAAGCCCAACTTACAGAAGTGAAGGCAAACATCTAGATGTAAAACCCCAAAATCTAGAGGTAAAGCCCAATATCTAGACGTAAAGCCCAAAATCTAGATGTAAAGCCCAACTTCTAAATCTAAAGCCCAACATCTAGAGGTAAAGCCCAATATTTAGAGTTTAAGCGCACCATTTGGAGGTAAAGCCCAAAATCTAGATGTAAAGCCCAACTTCTAGAGGTAAAGCCCATCATCTAGTCCTACAGCCCAATGTCTGCAGGTAAAGCCCAACTTACAGAGGTGAAGGCAAACATCTAGATGTAAAACCCCAAATCTAGAGGTAAAGCCCTACATCTAGAGGAAAAGCCAAATATATATATATTTAAAACTCAAAATCTAGAGGTAAAGCCCAACATCTAGAGGTAAAGCCAGATATCTAGGGGTAAACACCAACATCTAGAGGAAAAGCCAAATATATAGATTTAAAACCCAAAATCTAGAGGTAAAGCCCAATATCAAGACGTAAAGGCCAAAATCTAGATGTAAAGCCCAACTTCTTGATCTAAAGCCCAAAATATAGATGTAAAGCCCAACTTCTAAACCTAAAGCCCAACATCTAGAGGTAAGGCCCAATATTTAGAGTTTAAGTGCATCATTTAGAGGTAAAGCCCAAAATCTAGATGTAAAGCCCAACTTCTAGAGGTAAAGCCCATCATCTAGTCCTACAGCCCAATGTCTGCAGGTAAAGCCCAACATACAGAGGTGAAGGCAAACATCTAGATGTAAAAACCAAAATCTAGAGGTAAAGCCCAACCTCTAGAGGAAAAGCCAAATATATATATATTTAAAACCCAAAACCTAGAGGTAAAGCCCAACATCTAGAGGTAAAGCCAGATATCTAGGGGAAAAGCCCAACATCTAGAGGAAAAGCCAAATATATAGATTTAAAACCCAAAATCTAGAGGTAAATCCCAATATCTAGACGTAAAGCCCAAAGTCTAGATGTAAAGCCCAACTTCTAGATCTAAAGCCCAAAATCTAGATGTAAAGCCCAAATTCTAGATCTAACGCCCAAAATCTAGAGATAAAGACCAATATCTAGAAGTAAAACCCAACATCTAGAGGTAAAGCAGATATCTAGAGGTAAAGCCCAACATCTAGAGGAAAAGCCAAATATATAGATTTAAAACCCAAAATCTAGAGATAAAGCTGAACATCTAAATGTAAAGCAAAACATCTAGATGTAATCCAAACATCTAGAGGTAAAGCCTAACATCTAGAGGTGAAGCACAACATATAGAGGTATAACACAACATCTAGAGATAAAGACCAACATCTAAATGTAAAGCAAAACATCTAGATGTAAAACCCTACATCTAGAGTTAAAGTCCAATATCTAGACCTAAAGACCAACATCTAGAGGTAAAACCCAACATCTAGTGGTAAAGCCCAACGTCTGGAGGTAAAGCCCAGATTCTAGAGAGAAGCCAAAAATCCAGATGTAAGAACCAAAATCTAGAGGTAAAGCCCAACATCTACAGGTAAATCCAGATATCTAGGGGTAAAGCCCAACATCTAGAGGAAAAGCCAAATATATAGATTTAAAGACCAAAATCTGGATGTAAAGCTCAACTTCTAGATCTAAAGCCCAACATCTAGATGTAAACCCAAATTCTAGATCTAACGCCCAAAATCTCGAGGTAAAGACCAATATCTAGAGGTAAAACCCAACATCTAGAGTTAAAGCCAGATATCTAGAGGTAAAGCCCAACATCTAGAGGAAAAGCAAAATATATAGATTTCAAACTCAAATTCTAGAGTTAAATCCCAACATCTAGGGGTAAAGCCCAACTTCCAGAGTTAAAGTCCAAAATCTAGAGGTAAACACCAATACCTAGAGTTAGAGCCCAAAATCTAGAGATAAAGCCCAACATCTAGAGATAAAGCCAGATATATAGATTTAAAATCCAAAATCTGGAGGTAAAGCCCAACATCTAGAGGTAAAGCCCCAAATCTAGATGTAAAGCCCAATTGCTAGATCTAAAGCCAAATACTCTAGAGGTAAAGCCCAACATGTAGAGGTAAAGACTAAGATCTAGAGGTGAATTCCAATATCTAGTGTTAAAGCCTGACACCTACAGTTAAAGCCAAACATCTAGATGTACAACCCAACTTCTAGAGGTAAAGCCGAATATCTAGAGTTAAAGCGCATCCTTTCGAGTAAAGCCCAAAATCTAGAGTTAAAGCCCAACATCTAGAGGGAAAGCCCAGAATCTAGATGTAAAGCCTAACATCTAGAGGTGAATTCCAAAATCAAGTGTTAAGGCCTGACATCTACAGTTAAATCCAACCATATAGATATAACCCCCAACTTCTAGAGGTAAGGCCCAAAATCTAGAGGTAAAGCCCAACAGCTAGAGTTAAAGCCGAACGTCTTGAGGTAAAGCCCAAAGTCTAGAGTTAAAGCCCAACTTCTAGAGGTAAAGCCCAACATCTAGACGTAAAGCCAGATATCTGACGGTAAAGCCCAACATCTAGAGGAAAAGCCAAATATATAGATTTAAAACCCAAAATCTAGAGATAAAGCCCAACATCTAAATGTAAAGCAAAACATCTAGATGTAATCCAAACATCTAGAGGTAAAGCCTAACATCTAGAGGTGAAGCACAACATATAGAGGTATAACCCAACATCTAGAGATAAAGACCAACATCTAAATGTAAAGCAAAACATCTAGATGTAGAACCCTACATCTAGAGGTAAAGTCCAATATCTAGACCTAAAGACCAACATCTAGAGGTAAAACCCAACATCTAGTGGTAAAGCCCAACGTCTGGAGGTAAAGCCCAGATTCTAGAGAGAAGCCAAAAATCCAGATGGAAAACCCAAAATCTAGAGGTAAAGCCCAACATCTACAGGTAAATCCAGATATCTAGGGGTAAAGCCCAACATCTAGAGGAAAAGCCAAATATATAGATATAAAACCCAAAATCTAGAGGTAAAGCCCAATATCTAGACGTAAAGCCCAAAATCTAGATGAAAAGCACAACTTCTAGATCTAAAGCCCAACATCTAGAGGTAAATACCAATAGCTAGAGGTAAAACCCAACATCTAGAGGTAAAGCCAGATATCTAGAGGTAAAGCCCAACGTCTGGAGGTAAAGCCCATCATCTAGTCCTACAGCCCAATGTCTGCAGGTAAAGCCCAACTTACAGAGGTGAAGGCAAACATCTAGATGTAAAACCCAAAATCTATAGGTAAAGCCCAACATCTAGAGGAAAAGCCAAATATATAGATTTAAAACCCAAAATCTAGAGGTAAAGCCCAATATCTAGACGTAAAGCCCAAAGTCTAGATGTAAAGCCCAACTTCTAGATCTAAAGCCCAAAATCTAGATGTAAAGCCCAACTTCTAGATCTAAAGCCCAAAATATAGATGTAAAGCCCAACTTCTAAATCTAAAGCCCAACATCTAGAGGTAAGGCCCAATATTTAGAGTTTAAGTGCATCATTTAGAGGTAAAGCCCAAAATCTAGATGTAAAGCCCAACTTCTAGAGGTAAAGCCCATCATCTAGTCCTACAGCCCAATGTCTGCAGGTAAAGCCCAACATACAGAGGTGAAGGCAAACATCTAGATGTAAAACCCAAAATCTAGAGGTAAAGCCCAACATCTAGAGGAAAAGCCAAATATATAGATTTAAAACCCAAAATCTAGAGGTAAAGCCCAATATCTAGACCTAAAGCCCAAAATCTAGATGTAAAGCCCAAATTCTAGATCTAACACCCAAAATCTAGAGGTAAAGACCAATATCTAGAGGTAAAACCCAACATCTAGAGGTAAAGCCAGATATCTAGAGGTAAAGCCCAACATCTAGAGGAAAAGCAAAATATATAGATTTCAAACCCAAATTCTAGAGTTAAATCCCAACATCTAGAGGTAAAGCCCAACTTCCAGAGTTAAAGTCCAAAATCTAGAGGTAAACACCAATACCTAGAGTTAGAGCCCAAAATCTAGAGATAAAGCCCAACATCTAGAGATAGAGCCAGATATATAGATTTAAAATCCAAAATCTGGAGATAAAGCCCAACATCTAGAGCTTAAGCCCCAAATCTAGATGTAAAGCCCAATTGCTAGATCTAAAGCCAAATACTCTAGAGGTAAAGCCCAACATGTAGAGGTAAAGACTAAGATCTAGAGGTGAATTCCAATATCTAGTGTTAAAGCCTGACACCTACAGTTAAAGCCAAACATCTAGATGTAAAACCCAACTTCTAGAGGTAAAGCCGAATATCTAGAGTTAAAGCGCATCCTTTCGAGTAAAGCCCAAAATCTAGAGTTAAAGCCCAACATCTAGAGGGAAAGCCCAGAATCTAGATGTAAAGCCTAACATCTAGAGGTGAATTCCAAAATCAAGTGTTAAGGCCTGACATCTACAGTTAAATCCAACCATATAGATATAACCCCCAACTTCTAGAGGTAAGGCCCAAAATCTAGAGGTAAAGCCCAACAGCTAGAGTTAAAGCCGAACGTCTTGAGGTAAAGCCCAAAGTCTAGAGTTAAAGCCCAACTTCTAGAGGTAAAGCCCAACATCTAGACGTAAAGCCAGATATCTGCCGGTAAAGCCCAACATCTAGAGGAAAAGCCAAATATATAGATTTAAAACCCAAAATCTAGAGATAAAGCCCAACATCTAAATGTAAAGCAAAACATCTAGATGTAATCCAAACATCTAGAGGTAAAGCCTAACATCTAGAGGTGAAGCACAACATATAGAGGTATAACCCAACATCTAGAGATAAAGACCAACATCTAAATGTAAAGCAAAACATCTAGATGTAAAACCCTACATCTAGAGGTAAAGTCCAATATCTAGACCTAAAGACCAACATCTAGAGGTAAAGCCCAACGTCTGGAGGTAAAGCCCAGATTCTAGAGGGAAGCCAAAAATCCAGATGGAAAACCCAAAATCTAGAGGTAAAGACCAACATCTACAGGTAAATCCAGATATCTAGGGGTAAAGGCCAACAACTAGAGGAAAAGCTAAATATATCGATATAAAACCCAAAATCCAGAGGTAAAGCCCAATATCTAGACGTAAACCCAAAATCTAGATGAAAAGCACAACTTCTAGATCTAAAGCCCAACATCTAGAGGTAAATACCAATAGCTAGAGGTAAAACCCAACATCTAGAGGTAAAGCCAGATATCTAGAGGTAAAGTCCAACGTCTGGAGGTAAAGCCCATCATCTAGTCCTACAGCCCAATGTCTGCAGGTAAAGCCCAACTTACAGAGGTGAAGGCAAACATCTAGATGTAAAACCCCAAATCTAGAGGTAAAGCCCAACATCTACAGGTAAATCCAGATACCTAGGGGTAAAGCCCAACATCTAGAGGAAAAGCCAAATATATAGATATAAAACCCAAAATCTAGAGGTAAAGCCCAATATCTAGACGTAAAGCCCAAAGTCTAGATGTAAAGCCCAACTTCTAGATCTAAAGCCCAAAATCTAGATGTAAAGCCCAAATTCTAGATCTAACGCCCAAAATCTAGAGTTAAATACCAATATCTAGAAGTAAAACCCAACATCTAGAGGTAAAGCAGATATCTAGATGTAAAGCCCAACATCTAGAGGAAAAGCCAAATATATAGATTTAAAACCCAAAATCTAGAGATAAAGCTGAACATCTAAATGTAAAGCAAAACATCTAGATGTAATCCAAACATCTAGAGGTAAAGCCTAACATCTAGAGGTGAAGCACAACATATAGAGGTATAACACAACATCTAGAGATAAAGACCAACATCTAAATGTAAAGCAAAACATCTAGATGTAAAACCCTACATCTAGAGTTAAAGTCCAATATCTAGACCTAAAGACCAACATCTAGAGGTAAAACCCAACATCTAGTGGTAAAGCCCAACGTCTGGAGGTAAAGCCCAGATTCTAGAGAGAAGCCAAAAATCCAGATGTAAGAACCAAAATCTAGAGGTAAAGCCCAACATCTACAGGTAAATCCAGATATCTAGGGGTAAAGCCCAACATCTAGAGGAAAAGCCAAATATATAGATTTAAAGACCAAAATCTGGATGTAAAGCTCAACTTCTAGATCTAAAGCCCAACATCTAGATGTAAACCCAAATTCTAGATCTAACGCCCAAAATCTAGAGATAAAGACCAATATCTAGAGGTAAAACCCAACATCTAGAGTTAAAGCCTGATATCTAGAGGTAAAGCCCAACATCTAGAGGAAAAGCAAAATATATAGATTTCAAACTCAAATTCTAGAGTTAAATCCCAACATCTAGGGGTAAACCCCAACTTCCAGAGTTAAAGTCCAAAATCTAGAGGTAAACACCAATACCTAGAGTTAGAACCCAAAATCTAGAGATATGCCAAATATATAGATTTAAAACCCAAAATCTAGAGATAAAGCCGAACACCTAAATGTAAAGCAAAACATCTAGATGTAATCCAAACATCTAGAGGTAAAGCCTAACAACTAGAGGTGAAGCACAACATATAGAGGTATAACCCAACATCTAAAGATAAAGACCAACATCTAAATGTAAAGCAAAATATCTAGATGTAAAACCCTACATCTAGAGGTAAAGTCCAATATCTAGACCTAAAGACCAACATCTAGAGGTAAAACCCAACATCTAGTGGTAAAGCCCAAATTCTGGAGGTAAAGCCCAGATTCTAGAGAGAAGTCAAAAATCCAGATGGAAAACCCAAAATCTAGAGGTAAAGCCCAACATCTACAGGTAAATCCAGATATCTAGGGGTAAAGCCCAACATCTAGAGGAAAAGCCAAATATATAGATATAAAACCCAAAATCTAGAGGTAAAGCCCAATATCTAGACGTAAAGCCCAAAATCTAGATGAAAAGCACAACTTTTAGGTCTAACGCCCAAAATCTAGAGATAAAGACCAATATCTAGAGGTAAATCCCAACATCTAGAGGTAAAGCCAGATATCTAGAGGTAAAGCCCAACGTCTCGAGGTAAAGCCCATCATCTAGTCCTACAGCCCAATGTCTGCAGGTAAAGCCCAACTTACAGACGTGAAGGCAAACATCTAGATGTAAAACCCAAAATCAAGAGGTAAAGACCAATATCTAGACTTAAAGCCCAAAATCTAGATGTAAAGCCCAACTTCTAGATCTAAAGCCCAAAATATAGATGTAAAGCCCAACTTCTAAATCTAAAGCCCAACATCTAGAGGTAAAGCCCAATATTTAGAGTTTAAGCGCACCATTTGGAGGTAAAGCCCAAAATCTAGATGTAAAGCCCAACTTCTAGAGGTAAAGCCCATCATCTAGTCCTACAGCCCAATGTCTGCAGGTAAAGCCCAACTTACAGAGGTGAAGGCAAACATCTAGATGTAAAACCCCAAATCTAGAGGTAAAGCCCTACATCTAGAGGAAAAGCCAAATATATATATATTTAAAACTCAAAATCTAGAGGTAAAGCCCAACATCTAGAGGTAAAGCCAGATATCTAGGGGTAAACACCAACATCTAGAGGAAAAGCCAAATATATAGATTTAAAACCCAAAATCTAGAGGTAAAGCCCAATATCAAGACGTAAAGGCCAAAATCTAGATGTAAAGCCCAACTTCTTGATCTAAAGCCCAAAATATAGATGTAAAGCCCAACTTCTAAACCTAAAGCCCAACATCTAGAGGTAAGGCCCAATATTTAGAGTTTAAGTGCATCATTTAGAGGTAAAGCCCAAAATCTAGATGTAAAGCCCAACTTCTAGAGGTAAAGCCCATCATCTAGTCCTACAGCCCAATGTCTGCAGGTAAAGCCCAACATACAGAGGTGAAGGCAAACATCTAGATGTAAAACCCAAAATCTAGAGGTAAAGCCCAACCTCTAGAGGAAAAGCCAAATATATATATATTTAAAACCCAAAACCTAGAGGTAAAGCCCAACATCTAGAGGTAAAGCCAGATATCTAGGGGAAAAGCCCAACATCTAGAGGAAAAGCCAAATATATAGATTTAAAACCCAAAATTTAGAGGTAAATCCCAATATCTAGACGTAAAGCCCAAAATCTAGATGTAAACCCCAACATCTAGATCTAAAGCCCAAAATCTAGATGTAAAGCCCAAATTCTAGATCTAACGCCCAAAATCTAGAGATAAAGACCAATATCTAGAAGTAAAACCCAACATCTAGAGGTAAAGCAGATATCTAGAGGTAAAGCCCAACATCTAGAGGAAAAGCCAAATATATAGATTTAAAACCCAAAATCTAGAGATAAAGCTGAACATCTAAATGTAAAGCAAAACATCTAGATGTAATCCAAACATCTAGAGGTAAAGCCTAACATCTAGAGGTGAAGCACAACATATAGAGGTATAACACAACATCTAGAGATAAAGACCAACATCTAAATGTAAAGCAAAACATCTAGATGTAAAACCCTACATCTAGAGTTAAAGTCCAATATCTAGACCTAAAGACCAACATCTAGAGGTAAAACCCAACATCTAGTGGTAAAGCCCAATGTCTGGAGGTAAAGCCCAGATTCTAGAGAGAAGCCAAAAATCCAGATGTAAGAACCAAAATCTAGAGGTAAAGCCCAACATCTACAGGTAAATCCAGATATCTAGGGGTAAAGCCCAACATCTAGAGGAAAAGCCAAATATATAGATTTAAAGACCAAAATCTGGATGTAAAGCTCAACTTCTAGATCTAAAGCCCAACATCTAGATGTAAACCCAAATTCTAGATCTAACGCCCAAAATCTAGAGATAAAGACCAATATCTAGAGGTAAAACCCAACATCTAGAGTTAAAGCCTGATATCTAGAGGTAAAGCCCAACATCTAGAGGAAAAGCAAAATATATAGATTTCAAACTCAAATTCTAGAGTTAAATCCCAACATCTAGGGGTAAACCCCAACTTCCAGATTTAAAGTCCAAAATCTAGAGGTAAACACCAATACCTAGAGTTAGAAGCCAAAATCTAGAGATATGCCAAATATATAGATTTAAAACCCAAAATCTAGAGATAAAGCCGAACACCTAAATGTAAAGCAAAACATCTAGATGTAATCCGAACATCTAGAGGTAAAGCCTAACAACTAGAGGTGAAGCACAACATATAGAGGTATAACCCAACATCTAAAGATAAAGACCAACATCCAAATGTAAAGCAAAATATCTAGATGTAAAACCCTACATCTAGAGGTAAAGTCCAATATCTAGACCTAAAGACCAACATCTAGAGGTAAAACCCAACATCTAGTGGTAAAGCCCAACGTCTGGAGGTAAAGCCCAGATTCTAGAGAGAAGTCAAAAATCCAGATGGAAAACCCAAAATCTAGAGGTAAAGCCCAACATCTACAGGTAAATCCAGATATCTAGGGGTAAAGCCCAACATCTAGAGGAAAAGCCAAATATATAGATATAAAACCCAAAATCTAGAGGTAAAGCCCAATATCTAGACGTAAAGCCCAAAATCTAGATGAAAAGCACAACTTTTAGGTCTAACGCCCAAAATCTAGAGATAAAGACCAATATCTAGAGGTAAATCCCAACATCTAGAGGTAAAGCCAGATATCTAGAGGTAAAGCCCAACGTCTCGAGGTAAAGCCCATCATCTAGTCCTACAGCCCAATGTCTGCAGGTAAAGCCCAACTTACAGACGTGAAGGCAAACATCTAGATGTAAAACCCAAAATCTAGAGGTAAAGCCCAACATCTAGAGGAAAAGCCAAATATATAGATATAAACCCCAAAATCTAGAGGTAAAGCCCAATATCTAGACGTAAAGCCCAAAATCTAGATGTAAAGCCCAACTTCTAAATCTAAAGCCCAACATCTAGAGGTAAAGCCCAATATTTAGAGTTTAAGCGCACCATTTGGAGGTAAAGCCCAAAATCTAGATGTAAAGCCCAACTTCTAGAGGTAAAGCCCATCATCTAGTCCTACAGCCCAATGTCTGCAGGTAAAGCCCAACTTACAGAGGTGAAGGCAAACATCTAGATGTAAAACCCCAAATCTAGAGGTAAAGCCCTACATCTAGAGGAAAAGCCAAATATATATATATTTAAAACTCAAAATCTAGAGGTAAAGCCCAACATCTAGAGGTAAAGCCAGATATCTAGGGGTAAACACCAACATCTAGAGGAAAAGCCAAATATATAGATTTAAAACCCAAAATCTAGAGGTAAAGCCCAATATCAAGACGTAAAGGCCAAAATCTAGATGTAAAGCCCAACTTCTTGATCTAAAGCCCAAAATATAGATGTAAAGCCCAACTTCTAAACCTAAAGCCCAACATCTAGAGGTAAGGCCCAATATTTAGAGTTTAAGTGCATCATTTAGAGGTAAAGCCCAAAATCTAGATGTAAAGCCCAACTTCTAGAGGTAAAGCCCATCATCTAGTCCTACAGCCCAATGTCTGCAGGTAAAGCCCAACATACAGAGGTGAAGGCAAACATCTAGATGTAAAACTCAAAATCTAGAGGTAAAGCCCAACCTCTAGAGGAAAAGCCAAATATATATATATTTAAAACCCAAAACCTAGAGGTAAAGCCCAACATCTAGAGGTAAAGCCAGATATCTAGGGGTAAAGCCCAACATCTAGAGGAAAAGCCAAATATATAGATTTAAAACCCAAAATCTAGAGGTAAATCCCAATATCTAGACGTAAAGCCCAAAATCTAGATGTAAACCCCAACATCTAGATCTAAAGCCCAAAATCTAGATGTAATGCCCAAATTCTAGATCTAACGCCCAAAATCTAGAGATAAAGACCAATATCTAGAAGTAAAACCCAACATCTAGAGGTAAAGCAGATATCTAGAGGTAAAGCCCAACATCTAGAGGAAAAGCCAAATATATAGATTTAAAACCCAAAATCTAGAGATAAAGCTGAACATCTAAATGTAAAGCAAAACATCTAGATGTAATCCAAACATCTAGAGGTAAAGCCTAACATCTAGAGGTGAAGCACAACATATAGAGGTATAACACAACATCTAGAGATAAAGACCAACATCTAAATGTAAAGCAAAACATCTAGATGTAAAACCCTACATCTAGAGGTAAAGTCCAATATCTAGACCTAAAGACCAACATCTAGAGGTAAAACCCAACATCTAGTGGTAAAGGCCAACGTCTGGAGGTAAAGCCCAGATTCTAGAGAGAAGCCAAAAATCCAGATGTAAGAACCAAAATCTAGAGGTAAAGCCCAACATCTACAGGTAAATCCAGATATCTAGGGGTAAAGCCCAACATCTAGAGGAAAAGCCAAATATATAGATTTAAAGACCAAAATCTGGATGTAAAGCTCAACTTCTAGATCTAAAGCCCAAAATCTAGATGTAAACTCAAATTCTAGATCTAACGCCCAAAATCTAGAGATAAAGACCAATATCTAGAGGTAAAACCCAACATCTAGAGTTAAAGCCTGATATCTAGAGGTAAAGCCCAACATCTAGAGGAAAAGCAAAATATATAGATTTCAAACCCAAATTCTACAGTTAAATCCCAACATCTAGGGGTAAACCCCAACTTCCAGAGTTAAAGTCCAAAATCTAGAGGTAAACACCAATACCTAGAGTTAGAGCCCAAAATCTAGAGATATGCCAAATATATAGATTTAAAACCCAAAATCTAGAGATAAAGCCGAACATCTAAATGTAAAGCAAAACATCTAGATGTAATCCAAACATCTAGAGGTAAAGCCTAACATCTAGAGGTGAAGCACAACATATAGAGGTATAACCCAACATCTAGAGATAAAGACCAACTACTAAATATAAAGCAAAACATCTAGACGTAAAACCCTACATCTAGAGGTAAAGTCCAATATCTAGACCTAAAGACAAAGATCTAGAGGTAAAAACCAACATCTAGTGGTAAAGCCCAACGTCTGGAGGTAAAGCCCAGATTCTAGAGAGAAGCCAAAAATCCAGATGGAAAACCCAAAATCTAGAGGTAAAGCCCAACAACTACAGATAAATCCAGATATCTAGGGGTAAAGCCCAACATCTAGAGGAAAAGCCAATTATATAGATTTAAAGCCCAAAATGTAGATGTAAAGCCCAGCTTCTAGATCTAAAGCTTAACATCTAGATGTAAAGCCCAAATTCTAGATCTAACGCCCAAAATCTGGAGATAAAGACCAAAATCTAGAGGTAAAACCCAACATCTAGAGGTAAAGCCAGATATCTAGAGGTAAAGCCCAAAATCTAGAGGAAAAGCAAAATATATAGATTTCAAACTCAAATTCTAGAGTTAAATCCCAACATCTAGGGGTAAACCCCAACTTCCAGAGTTAAAGTCCAAAATCTAGAGGTAAACACCAATACCTAGAGTTAGAACCCAAAATCTAGAGATATGCCAAATATATAGATTTAAAACCCAAAATCTAGAGATAAAGCCGAACACCTAAATGTAAAGCAAAACATCTAGATGTAATCCAAACATCTAGAGGTAAAGCCTAACAACTAGAGGTGAAGCACAACATATAGAGGTATAACACAACATCTAAAGATAAAGACCAACATCCAAATGTAAAGCAAAATATCTAGATGTAAAACCCTACATCTAGAGGTAAAGTCCAATATCTAGACCTAAAGACCAACATCTAGAGGTAAAACCCAACATCTAGTGGTAAAGCCCAACGTCTGGAGGTAAAGCCCAGATTCTAGAGAGAAGTCAAAAATCCAGATGGAAAACCCAAAATCTAGAGGTAAAGCCCAACATCTACAGGTAAATCCAGATATCTAGGGGTAAAGCCCAACATCTAGAGGAAAAGCCAAATATATAGATATAAAACCCAAAATCTAGAGGTAAAGCCCAATATCTAGACGTAAAGCCCAAAATCTAGATGAAAAGCACAACTTCTAGGTCTAACGCCCAAAATCTAGAGATAAAGACCAATATCTAGAGGTAAAACCCAACATCTAGAGGTAAAGCCAGATATCTAGAGGTAAAGCCCAACGTCTCGAGGTAAAGCCCATCATCTAGTCCTACAGCCCAATGTCTGAAGGTAAAGCCCAACTTACAGACGTGAAGGCAAACATCTAGATGTAAAACCCAAAATCAAGAGGTAAAGACCAATATCTAGACGTAAAGCCCAAAATCTAGATGTAAAGCCCAACTTCTAAATCTAAAGCCCAACATCTAGAGGTAAAGCCCAATATTTAGAGTTTAAGCGCACCATTTGGAGGTAAAGCCCAAAATCTAGATGTAAAGCCCAACTTCTAGAGGTAAAGCCCATCATCTAGTCCTACAGCCCAATGTCTGCAGGTAAAGCCCAACTTACAGAGGTGAAGGCAAACATCTAGATGTAAAACCCAAAATCTAGAGGTAAAGCCCAACATCTAGAGGAAAAGCCAAATATATAGATTTAAAACCCAAAATCTAGAGGTAAAGCCCAATATCTAGACGTAAAGACCAATATCTAGATATAAAGCCCAACTTCTAGATCTAAAGACCAAAATCTATATGTAAAGCCCAACTTCTAGACCAAAAGCCTAAAATCTAGATGTAAAGCCCAACTTCTAGAGGTAAAGCCGAATATATAAAGCGCATCATTTAGAGTAAAGCCCAAAATCTAGAGTTGAAGCCCCACATCTAGAGGGAAAGCCCAGAATCTAGATGTAAAGCCTAACATCTAGAGGTGAATTCCAAAATCAAGTGTTAAGGCCCGACATCTACAGTTAAAGCCATACATATAGATGCAACCCCCAACTTCTAGAGGTAAGGACCAAAATCTAGAGGTAAAGCCCAATATCAAGACGTAAAGGCCAAAATCTAGATGTAAAGCCCAACTTCTTGATCTAAAGCCCAAAATATAGATGTAAAGCCCAACTTCTAAATCTAAAGCCCAACATCTAGAGGTAAAGCCCAATATTTAGAGTTTAAGCGCGCCATTTGGAGGTAAAGCCCAAAATCTAGATGTAAAGCCCAACTTCTAGAGGTAAAGCCCATCATCTAGTCCTACAGACCAATGTCTGCAGTTAAAGCCCAACTGACAGAGGTGAAGGCAAACATCTAGATGTAAAACCCAAAATCTAGAGGTAAAGCCCAACATCTAGAGGAACAGCCAAATATATAGATTTAAAACCCAAAATCTAGAGGTAAAGCCCAATATCTAGACCTAAAGCCCAAAATCTAGATGTAGAGCCCAGCTTCTAGATCTAAAGCCCAAAATCTAGATGTAAAGCCCAAATTCTAGATCTAACACCCAAAATCTAGAGGTAAAGACCAATATCTAGAGATAAAACCCAACATCTAGAGGTAAAGCCAGATATATAGATTTAAAATCCAAAATCTGGAGGTAAAGCCCAACATCTAGAGCTAAAGCCCCAAATCTAGATGTAAAGCCCAATTGCTAGATCTAAAGCCAAATACTCTAGAGGTAAAGCCCAACATGTAGAGGGAAAGACTAAGATCTAGAGGTGAATTCCAATATCTAGTGTTAAAGCCCGACACCTACAGTTAAAGCCAAACATCTAGATGTAAAACCCAACTTCTAGAGGTAAAGCCGAATATCTAGAGTTAAAGCGCATCCTTTAGAGTAAAGCCCAAAATCTAGAGTTAAAGCCCAACATCTAGAGGGAAAGCCCAGAATCTAGATGTAAAGCCTAACATCTAGAGGTGAATTCCAAAATCAAATGTTAAGGCCTGACATCTACAGTTAAATCCAACCATATAGATATAACCCCCAACTTCTAGAGGTAAGGCCCAAAATCTAGAGGTAAAGCCCAACAGCTAGAGTTAAAGCCGAACGTCTTGAGGTAAAGCCCAAAGTCTAGAGTTAAAGCCCAACTTCTAGAGGTAAAGCCCAACATCTAGACGTAAAGCCAGATATCTGACGGTAAAGCCCAACATCTAGAGGAAAAGCCAAATATATAGATTTAAAACCCAAAAACTAGAGATAAAGCCGAACATCTAAATGTAAAGCAAAACATCTAGATGTAATCCAAACATCTAGAGGTAAAGCCTAACATCTAGAGGTGAAGCACAACATATAGAGGTATAACCCAACATCTAGAGATAAAGACCAACATCTAAATGTAAAGCAAAACATCTAGATGTAAAACCCTACATCTAGAGGTAAAGTCCAATATCTAGACCTAAAGACCAACATCTAGAGGTAAAAACCAACATCTAGTGGTAAAGCCCAACGCCTGGAGGTAAAGCCCAGATTCTAGAGAGAAGCCAAAAATCCAGATGTAAAAACCAAAATCTAGAGGTAAAGCCCAACATCTACAGGTAAATCCAGATATCTAGGGGTAAAGCCCAACATCTAGAGGAAAAGCCAAATATATAGATATAAAACCCAAAATCTAGAGGTAAAGCCCAATATCTAGACGTAAAGACCAAAATCTAGATGAAAAGCACAACTTCTAGATCTAAAGCCCAACATCTAGAGGTAAAGACCAATAGCTAGAGGTAAAACCCAACATCTAGAGGTAAAGCCAGATATCTAGAGGTAAAGCCCAACGTCTGGAGGTAAAGCCCATCATCTAGTCCTACAGCCCAATGTCTGCAGGTAAAGCCCAACTTACAGAGGTGAAGGCAAACATCTAGATGTAAAACCCCAAATCTAGAGGTAAAGCCCTACATCTAGAGGAAAAGCCAAATATATATATATTTAAAACTCAAAATCTAGAGGTAAAGCCCAACATCTAGAGGTAAAGCCAGATATCTAGGGGTAAATACCAACATCTAGAGGAAAAGCCAAATATATAGATTTAAAACCCAAAATCTAGAGGTAAAGCCCAATATCAAGACGTAAAGGCCAAAATCTAGATGTAAAGCCCAACTTCGTGATCTAAAGCCCAAAATATAGATGTAAAGCCCAACTTCTAAACCTAAAGCCCAACATCTAGAGGTAAGGCCCAATATTTAGAGTTTAAGCGCATCATTTAGAGGTAAAGCCCAAAATCTAGATGTAAAGCCCAACTTCTAGAGGTAAAGCCCATCATCTAGTCCTACAGCCCAATGTCTGCAGTTAAGCCCAACATACAGAGGTGAAGGCAAACATCTAGATGTAAAACCCAAAATCTAGAGGTAATGACCAATATCTAGACGTAAAGCCCAAAATCTAGATGTAAAGCCCAACTTCTAGAGGTAAAGCCCATCATCTAGTCCTACAGCCCAATGTCTGCAGGTAAAGCCCAACTTACAGAGGTGAAGGCAAACATCTATATGTAAAACCCAAAATCTAGAGATAAAGCTTAACATCTAGAGATAAAGCCAGATATATAGATCTAAAACCCAAAATCTAGAGGTGAAGCCCAATATCTAGACGTAAAGCCCAATATCTAGATGTAAAGCCCAACTTCTAGATCTAAAGCCCAAAATATAGATGTAAAGCCCAACTTCTAAATCTAAAGCCCAACATCTAGAGGTAAAGCCCAATATTTAGAGTTTTAGCGCATCATTTAGAGGTAAAGCCCAAAATCTACATGTAAAGCCCAACTTCTAGAGGTAAAGCCCATCATCTAGTCCTACAGCCCAATGTCTGCAGGTAAAGCCCAACTTACCGAGGTGAAGGCAAACATCTAGATGTAAAACCCCAAATCTAGAGGTAAAGCCCAACATCTAGAGGAAAAGCCAAATATATATATATTTAAAACCCAAAATCTAGAGGTAAAGCCCAACATCTAGAGGTAAAGCCAGATATCTAGGGGTAAAGGCCAACATCTAGAGGAAAAGCCAAATATATAGATTTAAAACCCAAATTCTAGAGTTAAATCCCAACATCTAGGGGTAAACCCCAACTTCCAGAGTTAAAGTCCAAAATCTACAGGTAAACACCAATACCTAGATTTAGAGCCCAAAATCTAGAGATATGCCAAATATATAGATTAAAAACCCAAAATCTAGAGATAAAGCCGAACGTCTAAATGTAAAGCAAAACATCTAGATGTAATCCAAACATCTAGAGGTAAAGCCTAACATCTAGAGGTGAAGCACAACATATAGAGGTATAACCCAACATCTAGAGATAAAGACCAACATCTAAATGTAAAGCAAAACATCTAGATGTAAACCCCTACATCTAGAGGTAAAGTCCAATATCTAGACCTAAAGACCAACATCTAGAGGTAAAGCCCAACGTCTGGAGGTAAAGCCCAGATTCTAGAGGGAAGCCAAAAATCCAGATGGAAAACTCAAAATCTAGAGGTAAAGCCCAACATCTACAGGTAAATCCAGATATCTAGGGGTAAAGCCCAACATCTAGAGGAAAAGACAAATATATAGATATAAACCCCAAAATCTAGAGGTAAAGCCCAATATCTAGACTTAAAGATCAAAATCTAGATATAAAGCCCAACTTCTAGATCTAAAGCCCAAAATATAGATGTAAAGCCCAACTTCTAAATCTAAAGCCCAAAATCTAGAGGTAAAGCCCAATATTTAGAGTTTAAGCGCATCATTTAGAGGTAAAGCCCAAAATCTAGAGGTAAATCCTAACATCTAGAGGTAAAGCCAGATATCAAGAGGTAAAGCCCAACGTCTGGAGGTAAAGCCCATCATCCAGTCCTACAGCCCAATGTCTGCAGGTAAAGCCCAACTTACAGAGGTGAAGGCAAACATCCAAATGTAAAACCCAAAATCTAGAGGTAAAGCCCAACATCTAGAGGAAAAGCCAAATATATAGATTTAAAACCCAAAATCTAGAGGTAAAGCCCAATATCTAGACCTAAAGCCCAAAGTCTAGATATAAAGCCCAACTTCTAGATCTAAAGCCCAAAATCTAGATGTAAAGCCCAAATTCTAGATCAATAGCCCAAAATCTAGAGGTAAAGACCAATATCTAGAGGTAAAACCCAACATCTAGAGGTAAAGCCAGATATCTAGAGGTAAAGCCCAACATCTAGAGGAAAAGCAAAATATATAGATTTCAAACCCAAATTCTAGAGTTCAATTCCAACATCTAGAGGTAAATCCCAAAGTCTAGATGTAAAGCTCAACTTCCAGATTTAAAGTCAAAAATCTAAATGTAAATACCAATACCTAGAGGTAGAGCCCAAAATGTAGAGGTAAAGCCCAACATCTAGAGATAAAGCCAGATATATAGATCTAAACCCCAAAATCTAGAGGTGAAGCCCAATATCTAGACGTAAATCCCAAAATCTAGATGTAAAGCCCAACTTCTAGAGGTAAAGCCCATCATCTAGTCCTACAGCCCAATGTCTGCAGGTAAAGCCCAACTTACAGAGGTGAAGGCAAACATCTAGATGTAAAGCCCAAAATCTAGAGGTAAAGCCCAACATCTAGAGGGAAAGCCCAGAATCTAGATGTAAAGCCCAACTTCTAGATCTAAAGCCCAAAATCTAGATGTAAAGCCCAACTTCTAGATCTAAAGCCCAAAATATAGATGTAAAGCCCAACTTCTAAATCTAAAGCCCAACATCTAGAGGTAAAGCCCAATATTTAGAATTTAAGCGCATCATTTAGAGGTAAAGCCCAAAATCTAGATGTAAAGCCCAACTTCTAGAGGTAAAGCCCATCATCTAGTCCTACAGCCAAATGTCTGCAGGTAAAGCCCAACTTACAGAGGTGAAGGCAAACATCTAGATGTAAAACCCAAAATCTAGAGGTAAAGCCCAACATCTAGAGGAAAAGCCAAATATATAGATTTAAAACCCAAAATCTAGAGGTAAAGCCCAATATCTAGACGTAAAGCCCAAAATCTAGATTTAAAGCCCAACTTCTAGATCTAAAGCCCAAAATCTAGATGTAAAGCCCAAATTCTAGATCTAACACCCAAAATCTAGAGGTAAAGACCAATATCTAGAGGTAAAACCCAACATCTAGAGGTAAAGCCAGATATCTAGAGGTAAAGCCCAACATCTAGAGGAAAAGCAAAATATATAGATTTCAAACCCAAATTCTAGAGTTCAATCCCAACATCTAGAGGTAAAGCCCAACTTCCAGAGTTAAAGTCCAAAATCTAGAGGTAAACACCAATACCTAGAGTTAGAGCCCAAAATCTAGGGATAAAGCCCAACATCTAGAGATAAAGCCAGATATATAGATTTAAAATCCAAAATCTGGAGGTAAAGCCCAACATCTAGAGCTAAAGCCCCAAATCTAGATGTAAAGCCCAATCGCTACATCTAAAGCCAAATACTCTAGAGGTAAAGCCCAACATGTAGAGGTAAAGACTAAGATCTAGAGGTGAATTCCAATATCTAGTGTTAAAGCCTGACACCTACAGTTAAAGCCAAACATCTAGATGTAAAACCCAACTTCTAGAGGTAAAGCCGAATATCTAGAGTTAAAGCGCATCCTTTAGAGTAAAGCCCAAAATCTAGAATTAAAGCCCAACATCTAGAGGGAAAGCCCAGAATCTAGATGTAAAGCCTAACATCTAGAGGTGAATTCCAAAATCAAGTGTTAAGGCCTGACATCTACAGTTAAATCCAACCATATAGATATAACCCCCAACTTCTAGAGGTAAAGCCCAACAGCTAGAGTTAAAGCCGAACGTCTTGAGGTAAAGTCCAAAGTCTAGAGGTAAAGCCCAACTTCTAGAGGTAAAGCCCAACATCTAGACGTAAAGCCCAAAATCTAGAGGTAAAGCCCAACAGCTAGAGTTAAAGCCGAACGTCTTGAGGTAAAGTCCAAAGTCTAGAGGTAAAGCCCAACTTCTAGAGGTAAAGCCCAACTTCTAGAGGTAAAGCCCAACATCTAGACGTAAAGCCCAAAATCTAGAGGTAAAGCCCAACAGCTAGAGTTAAAGCCGAACGTCTTGAGGTAAAGTCCAAAGTCTAGAGGTAAAGCCCAACTTCTAGAGGTAAAGCCCAACATCTAGACGTAAAGCCAGATATCTGACGGTAAAGCCCAACATCTAGAGGAAAAGCCAAATATATAGATTTAAAACCCAAAATCTAGAGGTAAAGCCCAATATCTAGACGTAAAGCCCAAAATCTAGATGTAAAGCACAACTTCTAGATCTAAAGCCCAACATCTAGAGGTAAAGACCAATATCTAGAGGTAAAACCCAACATCTAGAGGTAAAGCCAGATATCTAGAGGTAAAGCCCAACGTCTGGAGGTAAAGCCCATCATCTAGTCCTACAGCCGAATGTCTGCAGGTAAAGCCCAACTTACAGAGGTGAAGGCAAACATCTAGATGTAAAACCCCAAATCTAGAGGTAAAGCCCAACATCTAGAGGAAAAGCCAAATATATATATATTTAAAACCCAAAATCTAGAGGTAAAGCCCAACATCTAGAGGTAAAGCCAGATATCTAGGGGTAAAGGCCAACATCTAGAGGAAAAGCCAAATATATAGATTTAAAACCCAAATTCTAGAGTTAAATCCCAACATCTAGGGGTAAACCCCAACTTCCAGAGTTAAAGTCCAAAATCTACAGGTAAACACCAATACCTAGATTTAGAGCCCAAAATCTAGAGATATGCCAAATATATAGATTTAAAACCCAAAATCTAGAGATAAAGCCGAACGTCTAAATGTAAAGCAAAACATCTAGATGTAATCCAAACATCTAGAGGTAAAGCCTAACATCTAGAGGTGAAGCACAACATATAGAGGTATAACCCAACATCTAGAGATAAAGACCAACATCTAAATGTAAAGCAAAACATCTAGATGTAAAACCCTACATCTAGAGGTAAAGTCCAATATCTAGACCTAAAGACCAACATCTAGAGGTAAAGCCCAACGTCTGGAGGTAAAGCCCAGATTCTAGAGGGAAGCCAAAAATCCAGATGGAAAACTCAAAATCTAGAGGTAAAGCCCAACATCTACAGGTAAATCCAGATATCTAGGGGTAAAGCCCAACATCTAGAGGAAAAGACAAATATATAGATATAAAACCCAAAATCTAGAGGTAAAGCCCAATATCTAGACTTAAAGATCAAAATCTAGATATAAAGCCCAACTTCTAGATCTAAAGCCCAAAATATAGATGTAAAGCCCAACTTCTAAATCTAAAGCCCAACATCTAGAGGTAAAGCCCAATATTTAGAGTTTAAGCGCATCATTTAGAGGTAAAGCCCAAAATCTAGAGGTAAATCCCAACATCTAGAGGTAAAGCCAGATATCAAGAGGTAAAGCCCAACGTCTGGATGTAAAGCCCATCATCCAGTCCTACAGCCCAATGTCTGCAGGTAAAACCAAACTTACAGAGGTGAAGGCAAACATCCAAATGTAAAACCCAAAATCTAGAGGTAAAGCCCAACATCTAGAGGTAAAGCCAGATATCTAGAGGTAAAGCCCAACATCTAGAGGAAAAGCAAAATATATAGATTTCAAACCCAAATTCTAGAGTTAAATCCCAACATCTAGAGGTAAAGCCCAAAGTCTAGATGTAAAGCTCAACTTCCAGATTTAAAGTCAAAAATCTTAATGTAAATACCAATACCTAGAGGTAGAGCTTAAAATGTAGAGGTAAAGCCCAACATCTAGAGATAAAGCCAGATATATAGATCTAAACCCCAAAATCTAGAGGTGAAGCCCAATATCTAGATGTAAAGACCAAAATCTAGATGTAAAGCCCAAATTCTAGATCTAAAGACCAAAATCTAGATGTAAAGCCCAACTTCTAAATCTAAAGCCCAACATCTAGAGGTAAAGCCCAATATTTAGAATTTAAGCGCATCATTTAGAGGTAAAGCCCAAAATCTAGATGTAAAGCCCAACTTCTAGAGGTAAAGCCCATCATCTAGTCCTACAGCCCAATGTCTGCAGGTAAAGCCCAACTTACAGAGGTGAAGGCAAACATCCAAATGTAAAACCCAAAATCTAGAGGTAAAGCCCAACATCTAGAGGAAAAGCCAAATATATAGATTTAAAACCCTAAAACTAGAGATAAAGCCGAACATCTAAATGTAAAGCAAAACATCTAGATGTAATCCAAACATCTAGAGGTAAAACCTAACATCTAGAGGTGAAGCACAACATATAGAGGTATAACCCAACATATAGAGATAAAGACCAACATCTAAATGTAAAGCAAAACATCTAGATGTAAACCCCTACATCTAGAGGTAAAGTTCAATATCTAGACCTAAAGACCAACATCTAGAGGTAAAACCCAACATCTAGTGGTAAAGCCCAACGTCTGGATGTAAAGCCCAGATTCTAGAGAGAAGCCAAAAATCCAGATGGAAAACCGAAAATCTAGAGGTAAAGCCCAACATCTACAGGTAAATCGAGATACCTAGGGGTAAAGCCCAACATCTAGAGGAAAAGCCAAATAAATAGATATAAACCCCAAAATCTAGAGGTAAACCCAATATCTAGCCGTAAAGCCCAAAATCTTGATGAAAAGCCCAACTTCTAGTTCTAAAGCCCAAATTCTAGATCTAACACCCAACATCTAGAGGTAAAGCCAGATATCTAGAGGTAAAGCCCAACGTCTGGAGGTAAAGCACATCATCTAGTCCTACAGCCCAATGTCTGCAGTTAAGCCCAACTTACAGAGGTGAAGGCAAAGATCTACATGTAAAACCCCAAATCTAGAGGTAAAGCCCAACAACTAGAGGAAAAGCCAAATATATATATATTTAAAACCCAAAATCTAGAGGTAAAGCCCAACATCTAGAGGTTAAGCCAGATATCTAGAGCTAAAGCCCAACGTCTGGAGGTAAAGCCCATCATCTAGTCCTACAGCCCAATGTCTGCAGGTAAAGCCCAACTTACAGAGGTGAAGGCAAACATCCAAATGTAAAACCCAAAATCTAGAGGTAAAGCCCAACATCTAGAGGAAAAGCCAAATATATAGATTTAAAACCCAAAATCTAGAGGTAAAGCCCAATATCTAGACGTAAAGATCAAAATCTAGATGTAAAGCCCAACTTCTAGATCTAAAGACCAAAATCTAGATGTAAAGCCCAACTTCTAAATCTAAAGCCCAACATCTAGAGGTAAAGCCCAATATTTAGAGTTTAAGCGCATCATTTAGAGGTAAAGCCAGATATCTAGAGGTAAAGCCCAACGTCTGGAGGTAAAGCCCATCATCTAGTCCTACAGCCCAATGTCTGCAGGTAAAGCCCAACTTACCGAGGTGAAGGCAAACATCTAGATGTAAAACCCCAAATCTAGAGGTAAAGCCCAACATCTAGAGGAAAAGCCAAATATATATATATTTAAAACCCAAAATCTAGAGGTAAAGACCAACATCTAGAGCTAAAGCCAGATATCTAGGGGTAAAGCCCAACATCTAGAGGAAAAGCCAAATATATAGATTTAAACCCAAAATCTAGAGGTAAAGCCCAAAATCTAGATGTAAAGCCCAACTTCTTGATCTAAAGCCCAAAATCTAGATGTAAAGCCCAAATACTATATCTAACGCCCAAAATCTAGAGATAAAGACCAATATCTAGAGGTAAAACCCAACATCTAGAGGTAAAGCCAGATATCTAGAGGTAAAGCCCAACATCTAGAGGAAAAGCAAAATATATAGATTTCAAACCCAAATTCTAGAGTTAAATCCCAACATCTAGAGGTAAAGCCCAAAGTCTAGATGTAAAGCTCAACTTCCAGATTTAAAGTCAAAAATCTTAATGTAAATACCAATACCTAGAGGTAGAGCCCAAAATGTAGAGGTAAAGCCCAACATCTAGAAATAAAGCCAGATATATAGATCTAAACCCCAAAATCTAGAGGTGAAGCCCAATATCTAGACGTAAAGACCAAAATCTCGATGTAAAGACCAAATTCTAGATCTAACGCCCAAAATCTAGATGTAAAGCCCAACTTCTAAATCTAAAGCCCAACATCTAGAGGTAAAGCCCAATATTTACAATTTAAGCGCATCATTTAGAGGTAAAGCCCAAAATCTAGATGTAAAGCACAACTTCTAGAGGTAAAGCCCATCATCTAGTCCTACAGCCCAATGTCTGCAGGTAAAGCCCAACTTACAGAGGTGAAGGCAAACATCTAGATGTAAAACCCAAAATCTAGAGGTAAAGCCCAACATCTAGACGTAAAGCCCAAAATCTAGATGTAAAGCCCAGCTTCTAGATCTAAAGCCCCAAATCTAGATGTAAAGCCCAAATTCTAGCTCTAACGCCCAAAATCTAGAGATAAAGACCAATACCTAGAGGTAAAACCCAACATCTAGAGGTAAAGCCAGGTATCTAGATGTAAAGCCCAACATCTAGAGGTAAAACCCAACTTCCAGAGTTAAAGTCCAAAATCTAGAGGTAAACACCAATACCTAGAGGTAGAGCCCAAAATCTAGAGATAAAGCCCAACATCTAGAGATAAAGCCAGATATATAGATTTAAAATCCAAAATCTGGAGGTAAAGCCCAACATCTAGAGCTAAAGCCCCAAATCTAGATGTAAAGCCCAATTGATAGATCTAAAGCCAAATACTCTAGAGGTAAAGCCCAACATGTAGAGGTAAAGACTAAGATCTAGAGGTGAATTCCAATATCTAGTGTTAAAGCCCGACACCTACAGTTAAAGCCAAACATCTAGATGTACAACCCAACTTCTAGAGGTAAAGCCGAATATCTAGAGTTAAAGCGCATCTTTTAGAGTAAAGCCCAAAATCTAGAGTTAAAGCCCAACATCTAGAGGGAAAGCCCAGAATCTAGATGTAAAGCCTAACATCTAGAGGTGAATTCCAAAATCAAGTGTTAAGGCCTGACATCTACAGTTAAACCCAACCATATAGGTATAACCCCCAACTTCTAGAGGTAAGGCCTAAAATCTAGAGGTAAAGCCCAACAGCTAGAGTTAAAGCCGAACGTCTTGAGGTAAAGCCCAAAGTCTAGAGTTAAAGCCCAACTTCTAGAGGTAAAGCCCAACATCTAGACGTAAAGCCAGATATCTGACGGTAAAGCCCAACATCTAGAGGAAAAGCCAAATATATAGATTTAAAACCCAACATCTAGAGATAAAGCCGAACATCTAGAGGTAAAGCCAGATATCTAGAGGTAAAGCCCAACGTCTGGTGGTAAAGCCCATCATCTAGTCCTACAGCCCAATGTCTGCAGGTAAAGCCCAACTTCCAGACGTGAAGGATAACACCTAGATGTAAAACCCAAAATCTAGAGGTAAAGCCCAATATCTAGACGTAAAGCCCAAAATCTAGATGTAAAGCCCAACTTCTTGATCTAAAGCCCAAAATCTAGATGTAAAGCCCAAATTCTAGATCTAACACCCAAAATCTAGAGGTAAAGACCAATATCTAGAGGTAAAACCCAACATCTAGAGGTAAAGCCAGATATCTAGAGGTAAAGCCCAACATCTAGAGGTAAAGCCAGATATCTAGGGGTAAAGGCCAACATCTAGACGAAAAGCCAAATATATAGATTTAAAACCCAAATTCTAGAGTTAAATCCCAACATCTAGGGGTAAACCCCAACTTCCAGAGTTAAAGTCCAAAATCTACAGGTAAACACCAATACCTAGATTTAGAGCCCAAAATCTAGAGATATGCCAAATATATAGATTAAAAACCCAAAATCTAGAGATAAAGCCGAACGTCTAAATGTAAAGCAAAACATCTAGATGTAATCCAAACATCTAGAGGTAAAGCCTAACATCTAGAGGTGAAGCACAACATATAGAGGTATAACCCAACATCTAGAGATAAAGACCAACATCTAAATGTAAAGCAAAACATCTAGATGTAAAACCCTACATCTAGAGATAAAGTCCAATATCTAGACCTAAAGACCAACATCTAGAGGTAAAGCCCAACGTCTGGATGTAAAGCCCAGATTCTAGAGGGAAGCCAAAAATCCAGGTGGAAAACTCAAAATCTAGAGGTAAAGCCCAAAATCTACAGGTAAATCCAGATATCTAGGGGTAAAGCCCAACATCTAGAGGAAAAGACAAATATATAGATATAAACCCCAAAATCTAGAGGTAAAGCCCAATATCTAGACTTAAAGATCAAAATCTAGATATAAAGCCCAACTTCTAGATCTAAAGCCCAAAATATAGATGTAAAGCCCAACTTCTAAATCTAAAGCCCAACATCTAGAGGTAAAGCCCAATATTTAGAGTTTAAGCGCATCATTTAGAGGTAAAGCCCAAAATCTAGAGGTAAATCCCAACATCTAGAGGTAAAGCCAGATATCAAGAGGTAAAGCCCAACGTCTGGAGGTAAAGCCCATCATCTAGTCCTACAGCCCAATGTCTGCAGGTAAAGCCCAACTTACAGAGGTGAAGGCAAACATCCAAATGTAAAACCCAAAATCTAGAGGTAAAGCCCAACATCTAGAGGAAAAGCCAAATATATAGATTTAAAACCCAAAATCTAGAGGTAAAGCCCAATATCTAGACCTAAAGCCCAATATCTAGACGTAAAGCCCAAAATCTAGATGTAAAGCCCAACTTCTTGATCTAAAGCCCAAAATCTAGATGTAAAGCCCAAATTCTATATCTAACGCCCAAAATCTAGAGATAAAGACCAATATCTAGAGGTAAAACCCAACATCTAGAGGTAAAGCCAGATATCTAGAGGTAAAGCCCAACATCTAGAGGAAAAGCAAAATATATAGATTTCAAACCCAAATTCTAGAGTTAAATCCCAACATCTAGAGGTAAAGCCCAAAGTCTAGATGTAAAGCTCAACTTCCAGATTTAAAGTCAAAAATCTTAATGTAAATACCAATACCTAGAGGTAGAGCCCAAAATGTAGAGGTAAAGCCCAACATCTAGAGATAAAGCCAGATATATAGATCTAAACCCCAAAATCTAGAGGTGAAGCCCAATATCTAGACGTAAAGACCAAAATCTCGATGTAAAGACCAAATTCTAGACCGAAGCCCAAAATCTAGATGTAAAGCCCAACTTCTAAATCTAAAGCCCAACATCTAGAGGTAAAGCCCAATATTTAGAATTTAAGCGCATCATTTAGAGGTAAAGCCCAAAATCTAGATGTAAAGCACAACTTCTAGAGTTAAAGCCCATCATCTAGTCCTACAGCCCAATGTCTGCAGGTAAAGCCCAACTTACAGAGGTGAAGGCAAACATCTAGATGTAAAACCCAAAATCTAGAGGTAAAGCCCAACAACTAGACGTAAAGCCCAAAATCTAGATGTAAAGCCCAGCTTCTAGATCTAAAGCCCCAAATCTAGATGTAAAGCCCAAATTCTAGCTCTAACGCCCAAAATCTAGAGATAAAGACCAATATCTAGAGGTAAAACCCAACATCTAGAGGTAAAGCCAGGTATCTAGATGTAAAGCCCAACATCTAGAGCTAAAACCCCAAATCTAGATGTAAAGCCCAATTGCTAGATCTAAAGCCAAATACTCTAGAGGTAAAGCCCAACATGTAGAGGTAAAGACTAAGATCTAGAGGTGAATTCCAATATCTAGTGTTAAAGGCCGACACCGACAGTTAAAGCCAAACATCTAGATGTAAAACCCAACTTCTAGAGGTAAAGCCGAATATCTAGAGTTAAAGCGCATCTTTTAGAGTAAAGCCCAAAATCTAGATCTAAAGCCCAACATCTAGAGGTAAAGCCTAACATCTAGAGGTGAATTCCAAAATCAAGTGTTAAGGCCTGACATCTACAGTTAAACCCAACCATATAGGTATAACCCCCAACTTCTAGAGGTAAGGCCCAAAATCTAGAGGTAAAGCCCAACAGCTAGAGTTAAAGCCGAACGTCTTGAGGTAAAGCCCAAAGTCTAGAGTTAAAGCCCAACTTCTAGAGGTAAAGCCCAACATCTAGACGTAAAGCCAGATATCTGACGGTAAAGCCCAACATCTAGAGGAAAAGCCAAATATATAGATTTAAAACCCAAAATCTAGAGATAAAGCCGAACATCTAAATGTAAAGCAAAACATCTAGATGTAATCCAAACATCTAGAGGTAAAGCCTAACATCTAGAGGTGAAGCACAACATATAGAGGTATAACCCAACATCTAGAGATAAAGACCAACATCTAAATGTAAAGCAAAACATCTAGATGTAAAACCCTACATCTAGAGGTAAAGTCCAATATCTAGACCTAAAGACCAACATCTAGAGGTAAAACCCAACATCTAGAGGTAAAGCCCAACGTCTGGAGGGAAAGCCCAGATTCTAGAGGGAAGCCAAAAATCCAGATGGAAAACTCAAAATCTAGAGGTAAAGCCCAACATCTACAGGTAAATCCAGATATCTAGGGGTAAAGCCCAACATCTAGAGGAAAAGCCAAATATATAGATATAAACCCCAAAATCTAGAGGTAAAGCCCAATATCTAGACTTAAAGATCAAAATCTAGATATAAAGCCCAACTTCTAGATCTAAAGCCCAAAATATAGATGTAAAGCCCAACTTCTAAATCTAAAGCCCAACATCTAGAGGTAAAGCCCAATATTTAGAGTTTAAGCGCATCATTTAGAGGTAAAGCCCAAAATCTAGAGGTAAATCCCAACATCTAGAGGTAAAGCCAGATATCAAGAGGTAAAGCCCAACGTCTGGAGGTAAAGCCCATCATCTAGTCCTACAGCCCAATGTCTGCAGGTAAAGCCCAACTTACAGAGGTGAAGGCAAACATCCAAATGTAAAACCCAAAATCTAGAGGTAAAGCCCAACATCTAGAGGAAAAGCCAAATATATAGATTTAAAACCCAAAATCTAGAGTTAAATCCCAACATCTAGAGGTAAATCCCAAAGTCTAGATGTAAAGCTCAACTTCCAGATTTAAAGTCAAAAAATCTAAATGTAAATACCAATACCTAGAGTTAGAGACCAACATCTAGAGATAAAGCCCAACATCTAGAGATAAAGCCAGATATATATATTTAAAATCCAAAATCTGGAGGTAAAGCCCAACATCTAGAGCTAAAGCCCCAAATCTAGATGTAAAGCCCAATCGCTACATCTAAAGCCAAATACTCTAGAGGTAAAGCCCAACATGTAGAGGTAAAGACTAAGATCTAGAGGTGAATTCCAATATCTAGTGTTAAAGGCCGACACCTACAGTTAAAGCCAAACATCTAGATGTAAAACCCAACTTCTAGAGGTAAAGCCAAATATCTAGAGTTAAAGCGCATCCTTTAGAGTAAAGCCCAAAATCTAGAGTTAAAGCCCAACATCTAGAGGGAAAGCCCAGAATCTAGATGTAAAGCCTAACATCTAGAGGTGAATTCCAAAATCAAGTGTTAAGGCCTGACATCTACAGTTAAATCCAACCATATAGATATAACCCCCAACTTCTAGAGGTAAAGCCCAACAGCTAGAGTTAAAGCCGAACGTCTTGAGGTAAAGTCCAAAGTCTAGAGGTAAAGCCCAACTTCTAGAGGTAAAGCCCAACTTCTAGAGGTAAAGCCCAACATCTAGACGTAAAGCCCAAAATCTAGAGGTAAAGCCCAACAGCTAGAGTTAAAGCCGAACGTCTTGAGGTAAAGTCCAAAGTCTAGAGGTAAAGCCCAACTTCTAGAGGTAAAGCCCAACATCTAGACGTAAAGCCAGATATCTGACGGTAAAGCCCAACATCTAGAGGAAAAGCCAAATATATAGATTTAAAACCCAAAATCTAGAGATAAAGCCCAACATCTAAATGTAAAGCAAAACATCTAGATGTAATCCAAACATCTAGAGGTAAAGCCTAACATCTAGAGGTGAAGCACAACATATAGAGGTATAACCCAACATCTAGAGATAAAGACCAACATCTAAATGTAAAGCAAAACATCTAGATGTAAAACCCTACATCTAGAGGTAAAGTCCAATATCTAGACCTAAAGACCAACATCTAGAGTTAAAACACAACATCTAGTGGTAAAGCCCAACGTCTGGAGGTAAAGCCCAGATTCTAGAGAGAAGCCAAAAATCCAGATGGAAAACCCAAAATCTAGAGGTAAAGCCCAACATCTACAGGTAAATCCAGATATCTAGGGGTAAAGCCCAACATCTAGAGGAAAAGCCAAATATATCGATATAAAACCCAAAATCTAGAGGTAAAGCCCAATATCGAGACGTAAAGCCCAAAATCTAGATGAAAAGCAGAACTTCTAGATCGAAAGCCCAACATCTAGAGGTAAAGACCAATATCTAGAGGTAAAACCCAACATCTAGAGGTAAAGCCAGATATCTAGAGGTAAAGCCCAACATCTAGAGGAAAAGCAAAATATATAGATTTCAAACCCAAATTCTAGAGTTAAATCCCAACATCTAGAGGTAAATCCCAAAGTCTAGATGTAAAGCTCAACTTCCAGATTTAAAGTCAAAAATCTAAATGTAAATACCAATACCTAGAGGTAGAGCCCAAAATGTACAGGTAAAGCCCAACCTCTAGAGATAAAGCCAGATATATAGATCTAAACCCCAAAATCTAGAGGTGAAGCCCAATATTTAGATGTAAAGCCCAAAATCTAGATGTAAAGCCCAACTTCTAGATCTAAAGCTGAAAATATACTTGTAAAGCCCAACTTCTAAATCTAAAGCCCAACATCTGGAGGTAAAGCCCAATATTTAGAGTTTAAGCGCATCATTTAGAGGTAAAGCCAGATATCTAGGGGTAAAGCCCAACGTCTGGAGGTAAAGCCCATCATCTAGTCCTACAGCCCAATGTCTGCAGGTAAAGCCCAACTTACAGAGGTGAAGGCAAACATCTAGATGTAAAACCCCCAATCTAGAGGTAAAGCCCAACATCTAGAGGAAAAGCCAAATATATATATATTTAAAACCCAAAATCTAGAGGTAAAGCCCAACATCTAGAGGTAAAGCCAGATATCTAGGGGTAAAGGCCAACATCTAGAGGAAAAGGCAAATATATATATTTAAAACCCAAAATCTAGAGGTAAAGCCCAATATCTAGACGTAAAGCCCAAAATCTAGATGTAAAGGCCAGCTTCTAGATCTAAAGCCAAAATCTAGATGTAAAGCCCAAATTCTAGATCTAACACCCAAAATCTAGAGATAAAGACCAATATCTAGAAGTAAAACCCGACATATATAGGTAAAGCCAGATATCTACAGGTAAAGCCCAACATCTAGAGGAAAAGCAAAATATATAGATTTAAAACCCAAAATCTAGAGATTAAGCCGAACATCTAAATGTAAAGCAAAACATCTAGATGTAATCCAAACATCTAGAGGTAAAGCCTAACATCTAGAGGTGAAGCACAACATATAGAGGTATAACCCAACATCTAGAGATAAAGACCAACATCTAAATGTAAAGCAAAACATCTAGATGTAAAACCCTACATCTAGAGGTAAAGTCCAATATCTAGACCTAAAGACCAACATCTAGAGGTAAAACCCAACATCGAGTGGTAAAGCCCAACATCTAGTGGTAAAGCCCAACGTCTGGAGGTAAAGCCCAGATTCTAGAGAGAAGCCAAAAATCCAGATGGAAAACCCAACATCTAGAGGAAAAGCCAAATATATAGATTTAAAACCCAAAATCTAGAGGTAAAGCCCAATATCTAGACCTAAAGCCCAAAATCTAGATATAAAGCCCAACTTCTAGATCTAAAGCCCAAATTCTAGATCTAACAGCCAAAATCCCGAGGTAAAGACCAATATCTAGAGGTAAAACCCAACAGCTAGAGGTAAAGCCAGATATCTAGAGGTAAAGCCCAACATCTAGAGGAAAAGCAAAATATATGGATTTCAAACCCAAATTCTAGAGTTCAATACCAACATCTAGAGCTAAAGCCCAACTTCCAGAGTTAAAGTCCCAAGTCTAGAGGTAAACACCAATACCTAGAGTTAGAGCCCAAAATCTAGAGATAAAGCCCAACATCTAGAGATAAAGCCAGATATATAGATTTAAAATCCACAATCTGGAGGTAAAGCCCAACATCTAGAGCTAAAGCCCCAAATCTAGATGTAAAGCCCAATTGCTAGATCTAAAGCCAAATACTCTAGAGGTAAAGCCCAACATGTAGAGGTAAAGACTAAGATCTAGAGGTGAATTCCAATATCTAGTGTTAAAGCCCGACACCTACAGTTAAAGCCAAACATCTAGATGTACAACCCAACTTCTAAAGGTAAAGCCGAATATCTAGAGTTAAAGCCCAACATCTAGAGGGAAAGCCCAGAATCTAGATGTAAAGCCTAACATCTAGAGGTGAATTCCAAAATCAAGTGTTAAGGCCTCACATCTACAGTTAAATCCAACCATATAGATATAACCCCCAACTTCTAGAGGTAAGGCCCAAAATCTAGAGGTAAAGCCCAACAGCTAGAGTTAAAGCCGAACGTCTTGAGGTAAAGCCCAAAGTCTAGAGGTAAAGCCCAACTTCTAGAGGTAAAGCCCAACTTCCAGACTTAAAGTCCAAAATCTAGAGGTAAACACCAATACCTAGAGTTAGAGCCCAACATCTAGAGATATGCCAAATATATAGATTTAAAACCCAAAATCTAGAGATAAAGCCCAACATCTAAATGTAAAGCAAAACATCTAGATGTAATCCAAACATCTAGAGGTAAAGCCTGACATCTAGAGGTGAAGCACAACATATAGAGGTATAACCCAACATCTAGAGATAAAGACCAACATCTAAATGTAAAGCAAAACATCTAGATGTAAAAACCTACATCTAGAGGTAAAGTCCAATATCTAGACCTAAAGACCAACATCTAGAGGTAAAACCCAACATCTAGTGGTAAAGCCCAAGGTCTGGAAGTAAAGCCCAGATTCTAGAGAGAAGCCAAAAATCCAGATGGAAAACTTAAAATCTAGAGGTAAAGCCCAACATCTACAGGTAAATCCAGATATCTAGGGGTAAAGCCCAACATCTAGAGGAAAAGCCAAATATATAGATATAAAACCCAAAATCTAGAGGTAAAGCCCAATATCTAGACGTAAAGCCCAAAATCTAGTTGAAAAGCACAACTTCTAGATCGAAAGCCCAACATCTAGAGGTAAAGACCAATATCTAGAGGTAAAACCCAACATCTAGAGGTAAAGCCAGATATCTAGAGGTAAAGCCCAACATCTATAGGAAAAGCAAAATATATAGATTTCAAACCCAAATTCTAGAGTTAAATCCCAACATCTAGAGGTAAATCCCAAAGTCTAGATGTAAAGCTCAACTTCCAGATTTAAAGTCAAAAATCTAAATGTAAATACCAATACCTAGAGGTAGAGCCCAAAATGTAGAGGTAAAGCCCAACATCTAGAGATAAACCCAGATATATAGATCTAAACCCCAAAATCTAGAGGTGAAGCCCAATATTTAGATGTAAAGCCCAAAATCTAGATGTAAAGACCAACTTCTAGATCTAAAGCCGAAAATATAGTTGTAAAGCCCAACTTCTAAATCTAAAGCCCAACATCTGGAGGAAAAACCCAATATTTAGAGTTTAAGCGCATCATTTAGAGGTAAAGCCAGATATCTAGAGGTAAAGCCCAACGTCTGGAGGTAAAGCCAGATATCTAGAGGTAAAGCCCATCATCTAGTCCTACAGCCCAATGTCTGCAGGTAAAGCCCAACTTACAGAGGTGAAGGCAAACATCTAGATGTAAAACCCCAAATCTAGAGGTAAAGCCCAACCTCTAGAGGAAAAGCCAAATATATATATATTTAAAACCCAAAATCTAGAGGTAAAGCCCAACATCTAGAGGAAAAGCCAAATATATATAGATTTAAAACCCAAAACCTACAGGTAAAGCCCAATATCTAGACGTAAAGCCCAAAATCTAGATGTAAAGCCCAAATTCTTGGTCTAACACCCAAAATCTAGAGGTTAAGACCAATATCTAGAGGTAAAACCCAACATCTAGAGGTAAAGCCAGATATCTAGAGGTAAAGCCCAACGTCTGGAGGTAAAGCCAGATATCTAGAGGTAAAGCCCAACATCTAGAGGAAAAGCCAAATATATAGATTTCAAACCCAAATTCTAGAGTTAAATCCCAACATCTAGATGTAAAGCCCAACTTCCAAAGTTAAAGTCCAAAATCTAGAGGTAAACACCAATACCTAGTGTTAGAGCCCAAAATCTAGAGATAAAGCCCAACATCTAGAGATAAAGCCAAATATATAGATTTAAAATCCAAAATCTAGAGATAAAGCCGAACATCTAAATGTAAAGCAAAACATCTAGATGTAATCCAAACATCTAGAGGTAAAGCCTAACATCTAGAGGTGAAGCACAACATATAGAGGTATAACCCAACATCTAGAGATAAAGACCAACATCTAAATGTAAAGCAAAACATCTAGATGTAAAACCCAAAATCTAGAGGTAAAGCCCAACATCTACAGGTAAATCCAGATATCTAGGGGTAAAGCCCAACATCTAGAGGAAAAGCCAAATATATAGATATAAAACCCAAAATCTAGAGGTAAAGCCCAATATCTAGACGTAAAGCCCAAAATCTAGATGAAAAGCACAACTTCTAGATCTAAAGCCCAACATCTAGAGGTAAAGACCAATATCTAGAGGTAAAACCCAACATCTAGAGGTAAAGCCAGATATCTAGAGGTAAAGCGCAATGTCTGGAGGTAAAGCCCATCATCTAGTCCTACAGCCCTATGCCTGCAGGTATAGCCCAACTTACAGAGGTGAAGGCAAACATCTAGATGTAAAACCCGAAATCTAGAGGTAAAGCCCAACATCTAGAGGAAAAGCCAAATATATATATATTTAAAACCCAAAATCTAAAGGTATAGCCCAACATCTAGAGGTAAAGCCAGATATCTAGGGGTAAAGGCCAACATCTAGAGGAAAAGCCAAATATATAGATTTAAACCCCAAAATCTAGAGGTAAAGCCCAATATCAAAACGTAAAGGCCAAAATCTAGATGTAAAGCCCAGCTTCTTGATCTAAAGCCCAAAATCTAGATGTAAAGCCCAAATTCTAGATCTAAAGCCCAACATCTAGAGATAAAGACCAATATCTAGAGGTAAAACCCAACATCTAGAGGTAAAGCCAGATATCTAGAGGTAAAGCCCAACATCTAGAGGAAAAGCAAAATATATAGATTTCAAACCCAAATTCTAGAGTTCAATCCCAACATCTAGAGGTAAAGCCCAACTTCCAGAGTTAAAGTCCAAAATCTAGAGGTAAACACCAATACCTAGAGTTAGAGCCCAAAATCTAGAGATAAAGCCCACATCTAGAGATAAAGCCAGATATATAGATTTAAAATCCAAAATCTGGAGGTAAAGACCAACATCTAGACCTAAAGCCCCAAATCTAGATGTAAAGCCCAATTGCTAGATCTAAAGCCAAATACTCTAGAGGTAAAGCCCAACATCTAGAGGAAAAGCCAAATATATAGATTTAAAACCCAAAATCTAGAGATAAAGCCGAACACCTAAATGTAAAGCAAAACATCTAGATGTAATCCAAACTTCTAGAGGTAAAGCCTAACATCTAGAGGTGCAGCACAACATATAGAGGTATAACCCAACATCTAGAGATAAAGACCAACATCTAAATGTAAAGCAAAACATCTAGATGTAAAACCCTACATCTAGAGGTAAAGTCCAATATCTAGACCTAAAGACCAACATCTAGAGGTAAAACACAACATCTAGTGGTAAAGCCCAACGTCTGGAGGTAAAGCCCAGATTCTAGAGGGAAGCCAAAAATCCAGATGGAAAACCCAAAATCTAGAGGTAAAGCCCAACATCTACAGGTAAATCCAGATATCTAGGGGTAAAGCCCAATATCTAGAGGAAAAGCCAAATATATAGATATAAACCCAAAAATCTAGAGGTAAAGCGCAATATCTAGACGTAAAGCCCAAAAACTAGATGAAAAGCACAACTTCTAGATCTAAAGCCCAACATCTAGAGGTAAAGACCAATATCTAGAGGTAAAACCCAACATCTAGAGGTAAAGCCAGATATCTAGAGGTAAAGCCCAACGTCTGGAGGTAAAGCCCATCATCTAGTCCTACAGCCCAATGTCTGCAGGTAAAGCCCAACTTACAGAGGTGAAGGCAAACATCTAGATGTAAAACCCCAAATCTAGCGGTAAAGCCCAACATCTAGAGGAAAAGCCAAATATATATATATTTAAAACCAAAAATCTAGAGGTAAAGCCCAACATCTAGAGGTAAAGCCAGATATCTAGAGGTAAAGCCCAGCTTCTAGATCTAAAGCCCAAAATCTAGATGTAAAGCCCAAATTCTAGATCTAACACCCAAAATCTAGAGGTAAAGACAAATATCTAGAGGTAAAACCCAACATCTAGAGGTAAAGCCCCAAATTCCAGATTTAAAGTCAAAAATCTAAATGTAAATACCAATACCTAGAGGTAGAGCCCAAAATGTAGAGGTAAAGCCCAACATCTAGAGGGAAAGCCCAGAATCTAGATGTAAAGCCTAACATCTAGAGGTGAATTCCAAAATCAAGTGTTAAGGCCTGACATCTACAGTTAAATCCAACCATATAGATATAACCCCCAACTTCTAGAGGTAAGGCCCAAAATCTAGAGGTAAAGCCCAACAGCTAGAGTTAAAGCCGAACGTCTTGAGGTAAAGCCCAAAGTCTAGAGGTAAAGCCCAACTTCTAGAGGTAAAGCCCAACATCTAGACGTATAGCCAGATATCTGACGGTAAAGCCCAACATCTAGAGGAAAAGCCAAATATATAGATTTAAAACCCAAAATTTAGAGATAAAGCCGAACATCTAAATGTAAAGCAAAACATCTAGATGTAATCCAAACATCTAGAGGTAAAGCCTAACATCTAGAGGTGAAGCACAACATATAGAGGTATAACCCAACATCTAGAGATAAAGACCAACATCTAAATGTAAAGCAAAACATCTAGATGTAAAACCCTACATCTAGAGGTAAAGTCCAATATCTAGACCTAAAGACCAACATCTAGAGGTAAAACCCAACATCTAGTGGTAAAGCCCAACGTCTGGAGGTAAAGACCAGATTCTAGAGGGAAGCCAAAAATCCAGATGGAAAACCCAAAATCTAGAGGTAAAGCCCAACAGCTAGAGTTAAAGCCGAACGTCTTGAGGTAAAGCCCAAATTCTAGAATTAAAGCCCAACTTCTAGAGGTAAAGCCCAACATCTAGACGTAAAGGCAGATATCTAGACGTAAAGCCCAAAATCTAGATGAAAATCCCAACTTCTAGATCTAAAGCCCTACATCTAGAGGTAAAGACCAATATCTAGAGGTAAAACCCAACATCTACAGGTAAAGCCAGATATCTAGAGGTAAAGCCCAACGTCTGGAGGTAAAGCCCATCATCTAGTCCTACAGCCCAATGTCTGCAGTTAAGCCCAACTAACAGAGGTGAAGGCAAATATCTAGATGTAAAACCCCAAATCTAGAGGTAAAGCCCAACATCTAGAGGAAAAGCCAAATATATATATATTTAAAACCCAAAATCTAGAGGTAAAGCCCAACATCTAGAGGTAAAGCCAGATATCTAGAGGTAAAGCCCAACATCTAGAGGAAAAGCCAAATATATAGATTTAAAACCCAAAATCTAGAGGTAAAGCCCAATATCAAGACGTAAAGCCCAAAATCTAGATGTAAAGCCCAACTTCTTGATCTAAAGCCCAAAATCTAGATGTAAAGCCCAATTTCTAGATCTAACGCCCAAAATCTAGAGGTAAAGACCAATATCTAGAGGTAAAACCCAACATCTAGAGGTAAAGCCAGATATCTAGAGGTAAAGGCCAACATCTAGAGGAAAAGCAAAATATATAGATTTCAAACCCAAATTCTAGAGTTAAATCCCAACATCTAGAGGTTAAGCCCAACTTCCAGAGTTAAAGTCCAAAATCTAGAGGTAAACACCAATACCTAGAGTTAGAGCCCAATATCTAGATATAAAGCCCAACATCTAGAGATAAAGCCAGATATATAGATTTAAAATCCAAAATCTGGAGGTAAAGCCCAACATCTAGAGCTAAAGCCCCAAATCTAGATGTAAAGCCCAATCGCTAGATCGAAAGCCAAATACTCTAGAGGTAAATCCCAACATGTAGAGGTAAAGACTAAGGTCTAGAGGTGAATTCCAATATCTAGTGTTAAAGCCCGACACCTACAGTTAAAGCCAAACATCTAGATGTAAAACCCAACTTCTAGAGGTAAAGCCGAATATCTAGAGTTAAAGCGCATCCTTTAGAGTAAAGCCCAAAATCTAGAGTTAAAGCCCAACATCTAGAGGGAAAGCCCAGAATCTAGATGTAAAGCCTAACATCTAGAGGTGAATTCCAAAATCAAGTGTTAAGGCCTGACATCTACAGTTAAATCCAACCATATAGATATAACCCCCAACTTCTAGAGGTAAGGCCCAAAATCTAGAGGTAAAGCCCAACAGCTAGAGTTAAAGCCGAACGTCTTGAGGTAAAGCCCAAAGTCTAGAGTTAAAGCCCAACTTCTAGAGGTAAAGCCCAACATCTAGACGTATAGCCAGATATCTGACGGTAAAGCCCAACATCTAGAGGAAAAGCCAAATATATAGATATAAAACCCAAAATCTAGAGGTAAAGCCCAATATCTAGACGTAAAGCCCAAAATCTAGATGAAAAGCACAACTTCTAGGTCTAACGCCCAAAATCTAGAGATAAAGACCAATATCTAGAGGTAAAACCCAACATCTAGAGGTAAAGCCAGATATCTAGAGGTAAAGCCCAACGTCTCGAGGTAAAGCCCATCATCTAGTCCTACAGCCCAATGTCTGCAGGTAAAGCCCAACTTACAGACGTGAAGGCAAACATCTAGATGTAAAACCCAAAATCAAGAGGTAAAGACCACTATCTAGACGTAAAGCCCAAAATCTAGATGAAAATCCCAACTTCTAGATCTAAAGCCCTACATCTAGAGGTAAAGACCAATATCTAGAGGTAAAACCCAACATCTACAGGTAAAGCCAGATATCTAGAGGTAAAGCCCAACGTCTGGAGGTAAAGCCCATCATCTAGTCCTACAGCCCAATGTCTGCAGTTAAGCCCAACTAACAGAGGTGAAGGCAAATATCTAGATGTAAAACCCCAAATCTAGAGGTAAAGCCCAACATCTAGAGGAAAAGCCAAATATATATATATTTAAAACCCAAAATCTAGAGGTAAAGCCCAACATCTAGAGGTAAAGCCAGATATCTAGAGGTAAAGCCCAACATCTAGAGGAAAAGCCAAATATATAGATTTAAAACCCAAAATCTAGAGGTAAAGCCCAATATCAAGACGTAAAGCCCAAAATCTAGATGTAAAGCCCAACTTCTTGATCTAAAGCCCAAAATCTAGATGTAAAGCCCAATTTCTAGATCTAACGCCCAAAATCTAGAGGTAAAGACCAATATCTAGAGGTAAAACCCAACATCTAGAGGTAAAGCCAGATATCTAGAGGTAAAGGCCAACATCTAGAGGAAAAGCAAAATATATAGATTTCAAACCCAAATTCTAGAGTTAAATCCCAACATCTAGAGGTTAAGCCCAACTTCCAGAGTTAAAGTCCAAAATCTAGAGGTAAACACCAATACCTAGAGTTAGAGCCCAATATCTAGATATAAAGCCCAACATCTAGAGATAAAGCCAGATATATAGATTTAAAATCCAAAATCTGGAGGTAAAGCCCAACATCTAGAGCTAAAGCCCCAAATCTAGATGTAAAGCCCAATCGCTAGATCGAAAGCCAAATACTCTAGAGGTAAATCCCAACATGTAGAGGTAAAGACTAAGGTCTAGAGGTGAATTCCAATATCTAGTGTTAAAGCCCGACACCTACAGTTAAAGCCAAACATCTAGATGTAAAACCCAACTTCTAGAGGTAAAGCCGAATATCTAGAGTTAAAGCGCATCCTTTAGAGTAAAGCCCAAAATCTAGAGTTAAAGCCCAACATCTAGAGGGAAAGCCCAGAATCTAGATGTAAAGCCTAACATCTAGAGGTGAATTCCAAAATCAAGTGTTAAGGCCTGACATCTACAGTTAAATCCAACCATATAGATATAACCCCCAACTTCTAGAGGTAAGGCCCAAAATCTAGAGGTAAAGCCCAACAGCTAGAGTTAAAGCCGAACGTCTTGAGGTAAAGCCCAAAGTCTAGAGTTAAAGCCCAACTTCTAGAGGTAAAGCCCAACATCTAGACGTATAGCCAGATATCTGACGGTAAAGCCCAACATCTAGAGGAAAAGCCAAATATATAGATATAAAACCCAAAATCTAGAGGTAAAGCCCAATATCTAGACGTAAAGCCCAAAATCTAGATGAAAAGCACAACTTCTAGGTCTAACGCCCAAAATCTAGAGATAAAGACCAATATCTAGAGGTAAAACCCAACATCTAGAGGTAAAGCCAGATATCTAGAGGTAAAGCCCAACGTCTCGAGGTAAAGCCCATCATCTAGTCCTACAGCCCAATGTCTGCAGGTAAAGCCCAACTTACAGACGTGAAGGCAAACATCTAGATGTAAAACCCAAAATCAAGAGGTAAAGACCACTATCTAGACGTAAAGCCCAAAATCTAGATGTAAAGCCCAACTTCTAGATCTAAAGCCCAAAATATAGATGTAAAGCCCAACTTCTAAATCTAAAGCCCAACATCTAGAGGTAAAGCCCAATATTTAGAGTTTAAGCGCACCATTTGGAGGTAAAGCCCAAAATCTAGATGTAAAGCCCAACTTCTAGAGGTAAAGCCCATCATCTAGTCCTACAGACCAATGTCTGCAGTTAAAGCCCAACTGACAGAGGTGAAGGCAAACATCTAGAAGTAAAACCCAAAATCTAGAGATAAAGCCCAACATCTAGAGGAACAGCCAAATATATAGATTTAAAACCGAAAATCTAGAGGTAAAGCCCAATATCTAGACCTAAAGCCCAAAATCTAGATGTAAAGCCCAAATTCTAGATCTAACACCCAAAATCTAGAGGTAAAGACCAATATCTAGAGATAAAACCCAACATCTAGAGGTAAAGCCAGATATATAGATTTAAAATCCAAAATCTGGAGGTAAAGCCCAACATCTAGAGCTAAAGCCCCAAATCTAGATGTAAAGCCCAATTGCTAGATCTAAAGCCAAATACTCTAGAGGTAAAGCCCAACATGTAGAGGGAAAGACTAAGATCTAGAGGTGAATTCCAATATCTAGTGTTAAAGCCCGACACCTACAGTTAAAGCCAAACATCTAGATGTAAAACCCAACTTCTAGAGGTAAAGCCGAATATCTAGAGTTAAAGCGCATCCTTTAGAGTAAAGCCCAAAATCTAGAGTTAAAGCCCAACATCTAGAGGGAAAGCCCAGAATCTAGATGTAAAGCCTAACATCTAGAGGTGAATTCCAAAATCAAATGTTAAGGCCTGACATCTACAGTTAAATCCAACCATATAGATATAACCCCCAACTTCTAGAGGTAAGGCCCAAAATCTAGAGGTAAAGCCCAACAGCTAGAGTTAAAGCCGAACGTCTTGAGGTAAAGCCCAAAGTCTAGAGTTAAAGCCCAACTTCTAGAGGTAAAGCCCAACATCTAGACGTAAAGCCAGATATCTGACGGTAAAGCCCAACATCTAGAGGAAAAGCCAAATATATAGATTTAAAACCCAAAAACTAGAGATAAAGCCGAACATCTAAATGTAAAGCAAAACATCTAGATGTAATCCAAACATCTAGAGGTAAAGCCTAACATCTAGAGGTGAAGCACAACATATAGAGGTATAACCCAACATCTAGAGATAAAGACCAAAATCTAAATGTAAAGCAAAACATCTAGATGTAAAACCCTACATCTAGAGGTAAAGTCCAATATCTAGACCTAAAGACCAACATCTAGAGGTAAAAACCAACATCTAGTGGTAAAGCCCAACGCCTGGAGGTAAAGCCCAGATTCTAGAGAGAAGCCAAAAATCCAGATGTAAAAACCAAAATCTAGAGGTAAAGCCCAACATCTACAGGTAAATCCAGATATCTAGGGGTAAAGCCCAACATCTAGAGGAAAAGCCAAATATATAGATATAAAACCCAAAATCTAGAGGTAAAGCCCAATATCTAGATGTAAAGCCCAAAATCTAGATGAAAAGCACAACTTCTAGATCTAAAGCCAAACATCTAGAGGTAAAGACCAATAGCTAGAGGTAAAACCCAACATCTAGAGGTAAAGCCAGATATCTAGAGGTAAAGCCCAACGTCTGGAGGTAAAGCCCATCATCTAGTCCTACAGCCCAATGTCTGCAGGTAAAGCCCAACTTACAGAGGTGAAGGCAAACATCTAGATGTAAAACCCCGAATCTAGAGGTAAAGCCCTACATCTAGAGGAAAAGCCAAATATATATATATTTAAAACTCAAAATCTAGAGGTAAAGCCCAACATCTAGAGGTAAAGCCAGATATCTAGGGGTAAATACCAACATCTAGAGGAAAAGCCAAATATATAGATTTAAAACCCAAAATCTAGAGGTAAAGCCCAATATCAAGACGTAAAGGCCAAAATCTAGATGTAAAGCCCAACTTCGTGATCTAAAGCCCAAAATATAGATGTAAAGCCCAACTTCTAAACCTAAAGCCCAACATCTAGAGGTAAGGCCCAATATTTAGAGTTTAAGAGCATCATTTAGAGGTAAAGCCCAAAATCTAGATGTAAAGCCCAACTTCTAGAGGTAAAGCCCATCATCTAGTCCTACAGCCCAATGTCTGCAGTTAAGCCCAACATACAGAGGTGAAGGCAAACATCTAGATGTAAAACCCAAAATCTAGAGGTAATGACCAATATCTAGACGTAAAGCCCAAAATCTAGATGTAAAGCCCAACTTCTATAGGTAAAGCCCATCATCTAGTCCTACAGCCCAATGTCTGCAGGTAAAGCCCAACTTACAGAGGTGAAGGCAAACATCTATATGTAAAACCCAAAATCTAGAGATAAAGCTTAACATCTAGAGATAAAGCCAGATATATAGATCTAAAACCCAAAATCTAGAGGTGAAGCCCAATATCTAGACGTAAAGCCCAATATCTAGATATAAAGCCCAACTTCTAGATCTAAAGCCCAAAATATAGATGTAAAGCCCAACTTCTAAATCTAAAGCCCAACATATAGAGGTAAAGCCCAATATTTAGAGTTTTAGCGCATCATTTAGAGGTAAAGCCCAAAATCTACATGTAAAGCCCAACTTCTAGAGGTAAAGCCCATCATCTAGTCCTACAGCCCAATGTCTGCAGGTAAAGCCCAACTTACCGAGGTGAAGGCAAACATCTAGATGTAAAACCCCAAATCTAGAGGTAAAGCCCAACATCTAGAGGAAAAGCCAAATATATATATATTTAAAACCCAAAATCTAGAGGTAAAGCCCAACATCTAGAGGTTTAAGCCAGATATCTAGGGGTAAAGGCCAACATCTAGAGGAAAAGCCAAATATATAGATTTAAAACCCAAATTCTAGAGTTAAATCCCAACATCTAGGGGTAAACCCCAACTTCCAGAGTTAAAGTCCAAAATCTACAGGTAAACACCAATACCTAGATTTAGAGCCCAAAATCTAGAGATATGCCAAATATATAGATTAAAAACCCAAAATCTAGAGATAAAGCCGAACGTCTAAATGTAAAGCAAAACATCTAGATGTAATCCAAACATCTAGAGGTAAAGCCTAACATCTAGAGGTGAAGCACAACATATAGAGGTATAACCCAACATCTAGAGATAAAGACCAACATCTAAATGTAAAGCAAAACATCTAGATGTAAAACCCTACATCTAGAGGTAAAGTCCAATATCTAGACCTAAAGACCAACATCTAGAGGTAAAGCCCAACGTCTGGAGGTAAAGCCCAGATTCTAGAGGGAAGCCAAAAATCCAGATGGAAAACTCAAAATCTAGAGGTAAAGCCCAACATCTACAGGTAAATCCAGATATCTAGGGGTAAAGCCCAACATCTAGAGGAAAAGACAAATATATAGATATAAACCCCAAAATCTAGAGGTAAAGCCCAATATCTAGACTTAAAGATCAAAATCTAGATATAAAGCCCAACTTCTAGATCTAAAGCCCAAAATATAGATGTAAAGCCCAACTTCTAAATCTAAAGCCCAAAATCTAGAGGTAAAGCCCAATATTTAGAGTTTAAGCGCATCATTTAGAGGTAAAGCCCAAAATCTAGAGGTAAATCCTAACATCTAGAGGTAAAGCCAGATATCAAGAGGTAAAGCCCAACGTCTGGAGGTAAAGCCCATCATCCAGTCCTACAGCCCAATGTCTGCAGGTAAAGCCCAACTTACAGAGGTGAAGGCAAACATCCAAATGTAAAACCCAAAATCTAGAGGTAAAGCCCAACATCTAGAGGAAAAGCCAAATATATAGATTTAAAACCCAAAATCTAGAGGTAAAGCCCAATATCTAGACCTAAAGCCCAAAGTCTAGATATAAAGCCCAACTTCTACATCTAAAGCCCAAAATCTAGATGTAAAGCCCAAATTCTAGATCAATAGCCCAAAATCTAGAGGTAAAGACCAATATCTAGAGGTAAAACCCAACATCTAGAGGTAAAGCCAGATATCTAGAGGTAAAGCCCAACATCTAGGGGAAAAGCAAAATATATAGATTTCAAACCCAAATTCTAGAGTTCAATTCCAACATCTAGAGGTAAATCCCAAAGTCTAGATGTAAAGCTCAACTTCCAGATTTAAAGTCAAAAATCTAAATGTAAATACCAATACCTAGAGGTAGAGCCCAAAATGTAGAGGTAAAGCCCAACATCTAGAGATAAAGCCAGATATATAGATCTAAACCCCAAAATCTAGAGGTGAAGCCCAATATCTAGACGTAAATCCCAAAATCTAGATGTAAAGCCCAACTTCTAGAATTAAAGCCCTTCATCTAGTCCTACAGCCCAATGTCTCCAGGTAAAGCCCAACTTTACATCTAGATGTAAAGCCCAAAATCTAGAGGTAAAGCCCAACATCTAGAGGGAAAGCCCAGAATCTAGATGTAAAGCCTAACATCTAGAGGTGAATTCCAAAATCAAGTGTTAAGGCCTGACATCTACAGTTAAATCCAACCATATAGATATAACCCCCAACTTCTAGAGGTAAAGCCCAACAGCTAGAGTTAAAGCCGAACGTCTTGAGGTAAAGTCCAAAGTCTAGAGGTAAAGCCCAACTTCTAGAGGTAAAGCCCAACATCTAGACGTAAAGCCCAAAATCTAGAGGTAAAGCCCAACAGCTAGAGTTAAAGCCGAACGTCTTGAGGTAAAGTCCAAAGTCTAGAGGTAAAGCCCAACTTCTAGAGGTAAAGCCCAACATCTAGACGTAAAGCCAGATATCTGACGGTAAAGCCCAACATCTAGAGGAAAAGCCAAATATATAGATTTAAAACCCAAAATCTAGAGGTAAAGCCCAATATCTAGACGTAAAGCCCAAAATCTAGATGTAAAGCACAACTTCTAGATCTAAAGCCCAACATCTAGAGGTAAAGACCAATATCTAGAGGTAAAACCCAACATCTAGAGGTAAAGCCAGATATCTAGAGGTAAAGCCCAACGTCTGGAGGTAAAGCCCATCATCTAGTCCTACAGCCCAATGTCTGCAGGTAAAGCCCAACTTACCGAGGTGAAGGCAAACATCTAGATGTAAAACCCCAAATCTAGAGGTAAAGCCCAACATCTAGAGGAAAAGCCAAATATATATATATTTAAAACCCAAAATCTAGAGGTAAAGCCCAACATCTAGATGTAAAGCCAGATATCTAGGGGTAAAGGCCAACATCCTGAGGAAAAGCCAAATATATAGATTTAAAATCCAAATTCTAGAGTTAAATCCCAACATCTAGGGGTAAACCCCAACTTCCAGAGTTAAAGTCCAAAATCTACAGGTAAACACCAATACCTAGATTTAGAGCCCAAAATCTAGAGATATGCCAAATATATAGATTTAAAACCCAAAATCTAGAGATAAAGCCGAACGTCTAAATGTAAAGCAAAACATCTAGATGTAATCCAAACATCTAGAGGTAAAGCCTAACATCTAGAGGTGAAGCACAACATATAGAGGTATAACCCAACATCTAGAGATAAAGACCAACATCTAAATGTAAAGCAAAACATCTAGATGTAAAACCCTACATCTAGAGGTAAAGTCCAATATCTAGACCTAAAGACCAACATCTAGAGGTAAAGCCCAACGTCTGGAGGTAAAGCCCAGATTCTAGAGGGAAGCCAAAAATCCAGTTGGAAAACTCAAAATCTAGAGGTAAAGCCCAACATCTACAGGTAAATCCAGATATCTAGGGGTAAAGCCCAACATCTAGAGGAAAAGCCAAATATATAGATATAAAACCCAAAATCTAGAGGTAAAGCCCAATATCTAGACTTAAAGATCAAAATCTAGATATAAAGCCCAACTTCTAGATCTAAAGCCCAAAATATAGATGTAAAGCCCAACTTCTAAATCTAAAGCCCAAAATCTAGAGGTAAAGCCCAATATTTAGAGTTTAAGCGCATCATTTAGAGGTAAAGCCCAAAATCTAGAGGTAAATCCCAACATCTAGAGGTAAAGCCAGATATCAAGAGGTAAAGCCCAACGTCTGGAGGTAAAGCCCATCATCCAGTCCTACAGCCCAATGTCTGCAGGTAAAGCCCAACTTACAGACGTGAAGGCAAACATCCAAATGTAAAACCCAAAATCTAGAGGTAAAGCCCAACATCTAGAGGAAAAGCCAAATATATAGATTTAAAACCCAAAATCTAGAGGTAAAGCCCAATATCTAGACCTAAAGCCCAAAGTCTAGATATAAAACCCAACTTCTAGATCTAAAGCCCAAAATCTAGAGGTAAAGACCAATATCTAGAGGTAAAACCCAACATCTAGAGGTAAAGCCAGATATCTAGAGGTAAAGCCCAACATCTAGAGGAAAAGCAAAATATATAGATTTCAAACCCAAATTCTAGAGTTCAATTCCAACATCTAGAGGTAAATCCCAAAGTCTAGATGTAAAGCTCAACTTCCAGATTTAAAGTCAAAAATCTAAATGTAAATACCAATACCTAGAGGTAGAGCCCAAAATGTAGAGGTAAAGCCCAACATCTAGAAATAAAGCCAGATATATAGATCTAAACCCCAAAATCTAGAGGTGAAGCCCAATATCTAGACGTAAATCCCAAAATCTAGATGTAAAGCCCAACTTCTAGAGGTAAAGCCCATCATCTATTCCTACAGCCCAATGTCTCCAGGTAAAGCCCAACTTACAGAGGTGAAGGCAAACATCTAGATGTAAAGCCCAAAATCTAGAGGTAAAGCCCAACATCTAGAGGGAAAGCCCAGAATCTAGATGTAAAGCCCAACTTCTAGATCTAAAGCCCAAAATATAGATGTAAAGCCCAACTTCTAAATCTAAAGCCCAACATCTAGAGGTAAAGCCCAATATTTAGAATTTAAGCGCATCATTTAGAGGTAAAGCCCAAAATCTAGATGTAAAGCCCAACTTCTAGAGGTAAAGCCCATCATCTAGTCCTACAGCCAAATGTCTGCAGGTAAAGCCCAACTTACAGAGGTGAAGGCAAACATCTAGATGTAAAACCCAAAATCTAGAGGTAAAGCCCAACATCTAGAGGAAAAGCCAAATATATAGATTTAAAACCCAAAATCTAGAGGTAAAGCCCAATATCTAGACGTAAAGCCCAAAATCTAGATTTAAAGCCCAACTTCTAGATCTAAAGCCCAAAATCTAGATGTAAAGCCCAAATTCTAGATCTAACACCCAAAATCTAGAGGTAAACACCAATATCTAGAGGTAAAACCCAACATCTAGAGGTAAAGCCAGATATCTAGAGGTAAAGCCCAACATCTAGAGGAAAAGCAAAATATATAGATTTCAAACCCAAATTCTAGAGTTCAATCCCAACATCTAGAGGTAAAGCCCAACTTCCAGAGTTAAAGTCCAAAATCTAGAGGTAAACACCAATACCTAGAGTTAGAGCCCAAAATCTAGGGATAAAGCCCAACATCTAGAGATAAAGCCAGATATATAGATTTAAAATCCAAAATCTGGAGGTAAAGCCCAACATCTAGAGCTAAAGCCCCAAATCTAGATGTAAAGCCCAATCGCTACATCTAAAGCCAAATACTCTAGAGGTAAAGCCCAACATGTAGAGGTAAAGACTAAGATCTAGAGGTGAATTCCAATATCTAGTGTTAAAGCCTGACACCTACAGTTAAAGCCAAACATCTAGATGTAAAACCCAACTTCTAGAGGTAAAGCCGAATATCTAGAGTTAAAGCGCATCCTTTAGAGTAAAGCCCAAAATCTAGAGTTAAAGCCCAACATCTAGAGGGAAAGCCCAGAATCTAGATGTAAAGCCTAACATCTAGAGGTGAATTCCAAAATCAAGTGTTAAGGCCTGACATCTACAGTTAAATCCAACCATATAGATATAACCCCCAACTTCTAGAGGTAAAGCCCAACAGCTAGAGTTAAAGCCGAACGTCTTGAGGTAAAGTCCAAAGTCTAGAGGTAAAGCCCAACTTCTAGAGGTAAAGCCCAACATCTAGACGTAAAGCCCAAAATCTAGAGGTAAAGCCCAACAGCTAGAGTTAAAGCCGAACATCTTGAGGTAAAGTCCAAAGTCTAGAGGTAAAGCCCAACTTCTAGAGGTAAAGCCCAACATCTAGACGTAAAGCCAGATATCTGACGGTAAAGCCCAACATCTAGAGGAAAAGCCAAATATATAGATTTAAAACCCAACATCTAGAGATAAAGACCAACATCTAAATGTAAAGCAAAACATCTAGATGTAAAACCCTACATCTAGAGGTAAAGTCCAATATCTAGACCTAAAGACCAACATCTAGAGGTAAAACCCAACATCTAGTGGTAAAGCCCAACGTCTGGAGGTAAAGCCCAGATTCTAGAGAGAAGACAAAAATCCAGATGGAAAACCCAAAATCTAGAGGTAAAGCCCAACATCTACAGGTAAATCCAGATATCTAGGGGTAAAGCCCAACATCTAGAGGAAAAGACAAATATATCGATATAAAACCCAAAATCTAGAGGTAAAGCCCAATATCTAGACGTAAAGCCCAAAATCTAGATGTAAAGCACAACTTCTAGATCTAAAGCCCAACATCTAGAGGTAAAGACCAATATCTAGAGGTAAAACCCAACATCTAGAGGTAAAGCCAGATATCTAGAGGTAAAGCCCAACGTCTGGAGGTAAAGCCCATCATCTAGTCCTACAGCCGAATGTCTGCAGGTAAAGCCCAACTCACAGAGGTGAAGGCAAACATCTAGATGTAAAACCCCAAATCTAGAGGTAAAGCCCAACATCTAGAGGAAAAGTCAAATATATATATATTTAAAACCCAAAATCTAGAGGTAAAGCCCAACATCTAGAGGTAAAGCCAGATATCTAGGGGTAAAGGCCAACATCTAGAGGAAAAGCCAAATATATAGATTTAAAACCCAAATTCTAGAGTTAAATCCCAACATCTAGGGGTAAACCCCAACTTCCAGAGTTAAAGTCCAAAATCTACAGGTAAACACCAATACCTAGATTTAGAGCCCAAAATCTAGAGATATGCCAAATATATAGATTTAAAACCCAAAATCTAGAGATAAAGCCGAACGTCTAAATGTAAAGCAAAACATCTAGATGTAATCCAAACATCTAGAGGTAAAGCCTAACATCTAGAGGTGAAGCACAACATATAGAGGTATAACCCAACATCTAGAGATAAAGACCAACATCTAAATGTAAAGCAAAACATCTAGATGTAAAACCCTACATCTAGAGGTAAAGTCCAATATCTAGACCTAAAGACCAACATCTAGAGGTAAAGCCCAACGTCTGGAGGTAAAGCCCAGATTCTAGAGGGAAGCCAAAAATCCAGATGGAAAACTCAAAATCTAGAGGTAAAGCCCAACATCTACAGGTAAATCCAGATATCTAGGGGTAAAGCCCAACATCTAGAGGAAAAGACAAATATATAGATATAAACCCCAAAATCTAGAGGTAAAGCCCAATATCTAGACTTAAAGATCAAAATCTAGATATAAAGCCCAACTTCTAGATCTAAAGCCCAAAATATAGATGTAAAGCCCAACTTCTAAATCTAAAGCCCAAAATCTAGAGGTAAAGCCCAATATTTAGAGTTTAAGCGCATCATTTAGAGGTAAAGCCCAACATCTAGAGGTAAAGCCAGATATCAAGAGGTAAAGCCCAACGTCTGGAGGTAAAGCCCATCATCTAGTCCTACAGCCCAATGTCTGCAGGTAAAGCCCAACTTACAGAGGTGAAGGCAAACATCCAAATGTAAAACCCAAAAACTAGAGGTAAAGCCCAACATCTAGAGGAAAAGCCAAATATATAGATTTAAAACCCAAAATCTAGAGGTAAAGCCCAATATCTAGACCTAAAGCCCAATATCTAGACGTAAAGCCCAAAATCTAGATGTAAAGCCCAACTTCTTGATCTAAAGCCCAAAATCTAGATGTAAAGCCCAAATTCTATATCTAACGCCCAAAATCTAGAGATAAAGACCAATATCTAGAGGTAAAACCCAACATCTAGAGGTAAAGCCAGATATATAGATCTAAACCCCAAAATCTAGAGGTGAAGCCCAATATCTAGACGTAAAGACCAAAATCTCGATGTAAAGACCAAATTCTAGACCTAAAGCCCAAAATCTAGATGTAAAGCCCAACTTCTAAATCTAAAGCCCAACATCTGGAGGTAAAGCCCAATATTTAGAATTTAAGCGCATCATTTAGAGGTAAAGCCCAAAATCTAGATGTAAAGCACAACTTCTAGAGGTAAAGCCCATCATCTAGTCCTACAGCCCAATGTCTGCAGGTAAAGCCCAACTTACAGAGGTGAAGGCAAACATCTAGATGTAAAACCCAAAATCTAGAGGTAAAGCCCAACATCTAGACGTAAAGTCCAAAATCTAGATGTAAAGCCCAAAATCTAGATGTAAAGCCCAGCTTCTAGATCTAAAGCCCCAAATCTAGATGTAAAGCCCAAATTCTAGCTCTAACGCCCAAAATCTAGAGATAAAGACCAATATCTAGAGGTAAAACCCAACATCTAGAGGTAAAGCCAGGTATCTAGATGTAAAGCCCAACATCTAGAGGTAAAACCCAACTTCCAGAGTTAAAGTCCAAAATCTAGAGGTAAACACCAATACCTAAAGTTAGAGCCCAAAATCTAGAGATAAAGTCCAACATCTAGAGATAAAGTCAGATATATAGATTTAAAATCCAAAATCTGGAGGTAAAGCCCAACATCTAGAGCTAAAGCCCCAAATCTAGATGTAAAGCCCAATCGCTACATCTAAAGCCAAATACTCTAGAGGTAAAGCCCAACATGTAGAGGTAAAGACTAAGATCTAGAGGTGAATTCCAATATCTAGTGTTAAAGGCCGACACCGACAGTTAAAGCCAAACATCTAGATGTAAAACCCAACTTCTAGAGGTAAAGCCGAATATCTAGAGTTAAAGCGCATCCTTTCGAGTAAAGCCCAAAATCTAGAGTTAAAGCCCAACATCTAGAGGGAAAGCCCAGAATCTAGATGTAAAGCCTAACATCTAGAGGTGAATTCCAAAATCAAGTGTTAAGGCCTGACATCTACAGTTAAACCCAACCATATAGGTATAACCCCCAACTTCTAGAGGTAAGGCCCAAAATCTAGAGGTAAAGCCCAACAGCTAGAGTTAAAGCCGAACGTCTTGAGGTAAAGCCCAAAGTCTAGAGTTAAAGCCCAACTTCTAGAGGTAAAGCCCAACATCTAGACGTAAAGCCAGATATCTGACGGTAAAGACCAACATCTAGAGGAAAAGCCAAATATATAGATTTAAAACCCAAAATCTAGAGATAAAGCCGAACATCTAAATGTAAAGCAAAACATCTAGATGTAATCCAAACATCTAGAGGTAAAGCCTAACATCTAGAGGTGAAGCACAACATATAGAGGTATAACCCAACATCTAGAGATAAAGACCAACATCTAAATGTAAAGCAAAACATCTAGATGTAAAACCCTACATCTAGAGGTAAAGTCCAATATCTAGACCTAAAGACCAACATCTAGAGGTAAAACCCAACATCTAGAGGTAAAGCCCAACGTCTGGAGGGAAAGCCCAGATTCTAGAGGGAAGCCAAAAATCCAGATGGAAAACTCAAAATCTAGAGGTAAAGCCCAACATCTACAGGTAAATCCAGATATCTAGGGGTAAAGCCCAACATCTAGAGGAAAAGACAAATATATAGATATAAACCCCAAAATCTAGAGGTAAAGCCCAATATCTAGACTTAAAGATCAAAATCTAGATATAAAGCCCAACTTCTAGATCTAAAGCCCAAAATATAGATGTAAAGCCTAACTTCTAAATCTAAAGCCCAACATCTAGAGGTAAAGCCCAATATTTAGAGTTTAAGCGCATCATTTAGAGGTAAAGCCCAAAATCTAGAGGTAAATCCCAACATCTAGAGGTAAAGCCAGATATCAAGAGGTAAAGCCCAACGTCTGGAGGTAAAGCCCATCATCTAGTCCTACAGCCCAATGTCTGCAGGTAAAGCCCAACTTACAGAGGTGAAGGCAAACATCCAAATGTAAAACCCAAAATCTAGAGGTAAAGCCCAACATCTAGAGGAAAAGCCAAATATATAGATTTAAAACCCAAAATCTAGAGTTAAATCCCAACATCTAGAGGTAAATCCCAAAGTCTAGATGTAAAGCTCAACTTCCAGATTTAAAGTCAAAAAATCTAAATGTAAATACCAATACCTAGAGTTAGAGCCCAATATCTAGAGATAAAGCCCAACATCTAGAGATAAAGCCAGATATATATATTTAAAATCCAAAATCTGGAGGTAAAGCCCAACATCTAGAGCTAAAGCCCCAAATCTAGATGTAAAGCCCAATCGCTACATCTAAAGCCAAATACTCTAGAGGTAAAGCCCAACATGTAGAGGTAAAGACTAAGATCTAGAGGTGAATTCCAATATCTAGTGTTAAAGGCCGACACCTACAGTTAAAGCCAAACATCTAGATGTAAAACCCAACTTCTAGAGGTAAAGCCGAATATCTAGAGTTAAAGCGCATCCTTTCGAGTAAAGCCCAAAATCTAGAGTTAAAGCCCAACATCTAGAGGGAAAGCCCAGAATCTAGATGTAAAGCCTAACATCTAGAGGTGAATTCCAAAATCAAGTGTTAAGGCCTGACATCTACAGTTAAATCCAACCATATAGATATAACCCCCAACTTCTAGAGGTAAAGCCCAACAGCTAGAGTTAAAGCCGAACGTCTTGAGGTAAAGTCCAAAGTCTAGAGGTAAAGCCCAACTTCTAGAGGTAAAGCCCAACTTCTAGAGGTAAAGCCCAACATCTAGACGTAAAGCCCAAAATCTAGAGGTAAAGCCCAACTTCTAGAGGTAAAGCCCAACATCTAGACGTAAAGCCAGATATCTGACGGTAAAGCCCAACATCTAGAGGAAAAGCCAAATATATAGATTTAATACCCAAAATCTAGAGATAAAGCCGAACATCTAAATGTAAAGCAAAACATCTAGATGTAATCCAAACATCTAGAGGTAAAGCCTAACATCTAGAGGTGAAGCACAACATATAGAGGTATAACCCAACATCTAGAGATAAAGACCAAAATCTAAATGTAAAGCAAAACATCTAGATGTAAAACCATACATCTAGAGGTAAAGTCCAATATCTAGACCTAAAGACCAACATCTAGAGGTAAAACCCAACATCTAGTGGTAAAGCCCAACATCTGGAGGTAAAGCCCAGATTCTAGAGAGAAGCCAAAAATCCAGATGGAAAACCCAAAATCTAGAGGTAAAGCCCAACATCTACAGGTAAATCCAGATATCTAGGGGTAAAGCCCAACATCTAGAGGAAAAGCCAAATATATCGATATAAAACCCAAAATCTAGAGGTAAAGCCCAATATCTAGACGTAAAGCCCAAAATCTAGATGTAAAGCACAACTTCTAGATCTAAAGCCCAACATCTAGAGGTAAAGACCAATATCTAGAGTTAAAACCCAACATCTAGAGGTAAAGCCAGATATCTAGAGGTAAAGCCCAAGGTCTGGAGGTAAAGCCCATCATCTAGTCCTACAGCCCAATGTCTGCAGGTAAAGCCCAACTTACCGAGGTGAAGGCAAACATCTAGATGTAAAACCCCAGATCTAGAGGTAAAGCCCAACATCTAGAGGAAAAGCCAAATATAGATATATTTAAAACCCAAAATCTAGAGGTAAAGCCCAACATCTAGAGGTAAAGCCAGATATCTAGGGGTAAAGGCCAACATCTAGAGGAAAAGCCAAATATATAGATTTAAAACCCAAATTCTAGAGTTAAATCCCAACATCTAGGGGTAAACCCCAACTTCCAGAGTTAAAGTCCAAAATCTACAGGTAAACACCAATACCTAGATTTAGAGCCCAAAATCTAGAGATATGCCAAATATATAGATTAAAAACCCAAAATCTAGAGATAAAGCCGAACGTCTAAATGTAAAGCAAAACATCTAGATGTAATCCAAACATCTAGAGGTAAAGCCTAACATCTAGAGGTGAAGCACAACATATAGAGGTATAACCCAACATCTAGAGATAAAGACCAACATCTAAATGTAAAGCAAAACATCTAGATGTAAAACCCTACATCTAGAGGTAAAGTCCAATATCTAGACCTAAAGACCAACATCTAGAGGTAAAGCCCAACGTCTGGATGTAAAGCCCAGATTCTAGAGGGAAGCCAAAAATCCAGATGGAAAACTCAAAATCTAGAGGTAAAGCCCAACATCTACAGGTAAATCCAGATATCTAGGGGTAAAGCCCAACATCTAGAGGAAAAGACAAATATATAGATATAAACCCCAAAATCTAGAGGTAAAGCCCAATATCTAGACTTAAAGATCAAAATCTAGATATAAAGCCCAACTTCTAGATCTAAAGCCCAAAATATAGATGTAAAGCCCAACTTCTAAATCTAAAGCCCAACATCTAGAGGTAAAGCCCAATATTTAGAGTTTAAGCGCATCATTTAGAGGTAAAGCCCAAAATCTAGAGGTAAATCCCAACATCTAGAGGTAAAGCCAGATATCAAGAGGTAAAGCCCAACGTCTAGAGGTAAAGCCCATCATCTAGTCCTACAGCCCAATGTCTGCAGGTAAAGCCCAACTTACAGAGGTGAAGGCAAACATCCAAATGTAAAACCCAAAATCTAGAGGTAAAGCCCAACATCTAGAGGAAAAGCCAAATATATAGATTTAAAACCCAAAATCTAGAGTTAAATCCCAACATCTAGAGGTAAATCCCAAAGTCTAGATGTAAAGCTCAACTTCCAGATTTAAAGTCAAAAAATCTAAATGTAAATACCAATACCTAGAGTTAGAGACCAACATCTAGAGATAAAGCCCAACATCTAGAGATAAAGCCAGATATATATATTTAAAATCCAAAATCTGGAGGTAAAGCCCAACATCTAGAGCTAAAGCCCCAAATCTAGATGTAAAGCCCAATCGCTACATCTAAAGCCAAATACTCTAGAGGTAAAGCCCAACATGTAGAGGTAAAGACTAAGATCTAGAGGTGAATTCCAATATCTAGTGTTAAAGGCCGACACCTACAGTTAAAGCCAAACATCTAGATGTAAAACCCAACTTCTAGAGGTAAAGCCGAATATCTAGAGTTAAAGCGCATCCTTTCGAGTAAAGCCCAAAATCTAGAGTTAAAGCCCAACATCTAGAGGGAAAGCCCAGAATCTAGATGTAAAGCCTAACATCTAGAGGTGAATTCCAAAATCAAGTGTTAAGGCCTGACATCTACAGTTAAATCCAACCATATAGATATAACCCCCAACTTCTAGAGGTAAAGCCCAACAGCTAGAGTTAAAGCCGAACGTCTTGAGGTAAAGTCCAAAGTCTAGAGGTAAAGCCCAACTTCTAGAGGTAAAGCCCAACTTCTAGAGGTAAAGCCCAACATCTAGACGTAAAGCCAAAAATCTAGAGGTAAAGTCCAACAGCTAGAGTTAAAGCCGAACGTCTTGAGGTAAAGTCCAAAGTCTAGAGGTAAAGCCCAACTTCTAGAGGTAAAGCCCAACATCTAGACGTAAAGCCAGATATCTGACGGTAAAGCCCAACATCTAGAGGAAAAGCCAAATATATAGATTTAAAACCCAAAATCTAGAGATAAAGAACAACATCTAAATGTAAAGCAAAACATCTAGATGTAATCCAAACATCTAGAGGTAAAGCCTAACATCTAGAGGTGAAGCACAACATATAGAGGTATAACCCAACATCTAGAGATAAAGACCAACATCTAAATGAAAAGCAAAACATCTAGATGTAAAATCCTACATCTAGAGGTAAAGTCCAATATCTAGACCTAAAGACCAACATCTAGAGGTAAAACCCAACATCTAGTGGTAAAGCCCAACGTCTGGAGGTAAAGCCCAGATTCTAGAGAGAAGCCAAAAATCCAGATGGAAAACCCAAAATCTAGAGGTAAAGCCCAACATCTACAGGTAAATCCAGATATCTAGGGGTAAAGCCCAACATCTAGAGGAAAAGCCAAATATATCAATATAAAACCCAAAATCTAGAGGTAAAGCCCAATATCGAGACGTAAAGCCCAAAATCTAGATGAAAAGCAGAACTTCTAGATCGAAAGCCCAACATCTAGAGGTAAAGACCAATATCTAGAGGTAAAACCCAACATCTAGAGGTAAAGCCAGATATCTAGAGGTAAAGCCCAACATCTAGAGGAAAAGCAAAATATATAGATTTCAAACCCAAATTCTAGAGTTAAATCCCAACATCTAGAGGTAAATCCCAAAGTCTAGATGTAAAGCTCAACTTCCAGATTTAAAGTCAAAAATCTAAATGTAAATACCAATACCTAGAGGTAGAGCCCAAAATGTACAGGTAAAGCCCAACCTCTAGAGATAAAGCCAGATATATAGATCTAAACCCCAAAATCTAGAGGTGAAGCCCAATATTTAGATGTAAAGCCCAAAATCTAGATGTAAAGCCCAACTTCTAGATCTAAAGCTGAAAATATAGTTGTAAAGCCCAACTTCTAAATCTAAAGCCCAACATCTGGAGGGAAAGCCCAATATTTAGAGTTTAAGCGCATCATTTAGAGGTAAAGCCAGATATCTAGGGGTAAAGCCCAACGTCTGGAGGTAAAGCCCATCATCTAGTCCTACAGCCCAATGTCTGCAGGTAAAGCCCAACTTACAGAGGTGAAGGCAAACATCTAGATGTAAAACCCCCAATCTAGAGGTAAAGCCCAACATCTAGAGGAAAAGCCAAATATATATATATTTAAAACCCAAAATCTAGAGGTAAAGCCCAACATCTAGAGGTAAAGCCAGATATCTAGGGGTAAAGGCCAACATCTAGAGGAAAAGGCAAATATATATATTTAAAACCCAAAATCTAGAGGTAAAGCCCAATATCTAGACGTAAAGCCCAAAATCTAGATGTAAAGGCCAGCTTCTAGATCTAAAGCCAAAATCCAGATGTAAAGCCCAAATTCTAGATCTAACACCCAAAATCTAGAGATAAAGACCAATATCTAGAAGTAAAACCCGACATATATAGGTAAAGCCAGATATCTACAGGTAAAGCCCAACATCTAGATGAAAAGCAAAATATATAGATTTAAAACCCAAAATCTAGAGATTAAGCCGAACATCTAAATGTAAAGCAAAACATCTAGATGTAATCCAAACATCTAGAGGTAAAGCCTAACATCTAGAGGTGAAGCACAACATATAGAGGTATAACCCAACATCTAGAGATAAAGACCAACATCTAAATGTAAAGCAAAACATCTAGATGTAAAACCCTACATCTAGAGGTAAAGTCCAATATCTAGACCTAAAGACCAACATCTAGAGGTAAAACCCAACATCTAGTGGTAAAGCCCAACGTCTGGAGGTAAAGCCCAGATTCTAGAGAGAAGCCAAAAATCCAGATGGAAAACCCAACATCTAGAGGAAAAGCCAAATATATAGATTTAAAACCCAAAATCTAGAGGTAAAGCCCAATATCTAGACCTAAAGCCCAAAATCTAGATATAAAGCCCAACTTCTAGATCTAAAGCCCAAATTCTAGATCTAACAGCCAAAATCCCGAGGTAAAGACCAATATCTAGAGGTAAAACCCAACAGCTAGAGGTAAAGCCAGATATCTAGAGGTAAAGCCCAACATCTAGAGGAAAAGCAAAATATATGGATTTCAAACCCAAATTCTAGAGTTCAATACCAACATCTAGAGCTAAAGCCCAACTTCCAGAGTTAAAGTCCCAAGTCTAGAGGTAAACACCAATACCTAGAGTTAGAGCCCAAAATCTAGAGATAAAGCCCAACATCTAGAGATAAAGCCAGATATATAGATTTAAAATCCACAATCTGGAGGTAAAGCCCAACATCTAGAGCTAAAGCCCCAAATCTAGATGTAAAGCCCAATTGCTAGATCTAAAGCCAAATACTCTAGAGGTAAAGCCCAACATGTAGAGGTAAAGACTAAGATCTAGAGGTGAATTCCAATATCTAGTGTTAAAGCCCGACACCTACAGTTAAAGCCAAACATCTAGATGTACAACCCAACTTCTAAAGGTAAAGCCGAATATCTAGAGTTAAAGCGCATCCTTTCGAGTAAAGCCCAAAATCTAGAGTTAAAGCCCAACATCTAGAGGGAAAGCCCAGAATCTAGATGTAAAGCCTAACATCTAGAGGTGAATTCCAAAATCAAGTGTTAAGGCCTGACATCTACAGTTAAATCCAACCATATAGATATAACCCCCAACTTCTAGAGGTAAGGCCCAAAATCTAGAGGTAAAGCCCAACAGCTAGAGTTAAAGCCGAACGTCTTGAGGTAAAGCCCAAAGTCTAGAGTTAAAGCCCAACTTCTAGAGGTAAAGCCCAACTTCCAGAGTTAAAGTCCAAAATCTAGAGGTAAACACCAATACCTAGAGTTAGAGCCCAACATCTAGAGATATGCCAAATATATAGATTTAAAACCCAAAATCTAGAGATAAAGCCGAACATCTAAATGTAAAGCAAAACATCTAGATGTAATCCAAACATCTAGAGGTAAAGCCTGACATCTAGAGGTGAAGCACAACATATAGAGGTATAACCCAACATCTAGAGATAAAGACCAACATCTAAATGTAAAGCAAAACATCTAGATGTAAAACCCTACATCTAGAGGTAAAGTCCAATACCTAGACCTAAAGACCAACATCTAGAGGTAAAACCCAACATCTAGTGGTAAAGCCCAAGGTCTGGAGGTAAAGCCCAGATTCTAGAGAGAAGCCAAAAATCCAGATGGAAAACTTAAAATCTAGAGGTAAAGCCCAACATCTACAGGTAAATCCAGATATCTAGGGGTAAAGCCCAACATCTAGAGGAAAAGCCAAATATATAGATATAAAACCCAAAATCTAGAGGTAAAGCCCAATATCTAGACGTAAAGCCCAAAATCTAGTTGAAAAGCACAACTTCTAGATCGAAAGCCCAACATCTAGAGGTAAAGACCAATATCTAGAGGTAAAACCCAACATCTAGAGGTAAAGCCAGATATCTAGAGGTAAAGCCCAACATCTAGAGGAAAAGCAAAATATATAGATTTCAAACCCAAATTCTAGAGTTAAATCCCAACATCTAGAGGTAAATCCCAAAGTCTAGATGTAAAGCTCAACTTCCAGATTTAAAGTCAAAAATCTAAATGTAAATACCAATACCTAGAGGTAGAGCCCAAAATGTAGAGGTAAAGCCCAACATCTAGAGATAAAGCCAGATATATAGATCTAAACCCCAAAATCTAGAGGTGAAGCCCAATATTTAGATGTAAAGCCCAAAATCTAGATGTAAAGACCAACTTCTAGATCTAAAGCCGAAAATATAGTTGTAAAGCCCAACTTCTAAATCTAAAGCCCAACATCTGGAGGAAAAGCCCAATATTTAGAGTTTAAGCGCATCATTTAGAGGTAAAGCCAGATATCTAGAGGTAAAGCCCAACGTCTGGAGGTAAAGCCCATCATCTAGTCCTACAGCCCAATGTCTGCAGGTAAAGCCCAACTTACAGAGGTGAAGGCAAACATCTAGATGTAAAACCCCAAATCTAGAGGTAAAGCCCAACCTCTAGAGGAAAAGCCAAATATATATATATTTAAAACCCAAAATCTAGAGGTAAAGCCCAACATCTAGAGGAAAAGCCAAATATATATAGATTTAAAACCCAAAACCTAGAGGTAAAGCCCAATATCTAGACGTAAAGCCCAAAATCTAGATGTAAAGCCCAAATTCTTGGTCTAACACCCAAAATCTAGAGGTTAAGACCAATAACTAGAGGTAAAACCCAACATCTAGAGGTAAAGCCAGATATCTAGAGGTAAAGCCCAACGTCTGGAGGTAAAGCCAGATATCTAGAGGTAAAGCCCAACATCTAGAGGAAAAGCCAAATATATAGATTTCAAACCCAAATTCTAGAGTTAAATCCCAACATCTAGATGTAAAGCCCAACTTCCAAAGTTAAAGTCCAAAATCTAGAGGTAAACACCAATACCTAGTGTTAGAGCCCAAAATCTAGAGATAAAGCCCAACATCTAGAGATAAAGCCAAATATATAGATTTAAAATCCAAAATCTAGAGATAAAGCCGAACATCTAAATGTAAAGCAAAACATCTAGATGTAATCCAAACATCTAGAGGTAAAGCCTAACATCTAGAGGTGAAGCACAACATATAGAGGTATAACCCAACATCTAGAGATAAAGACCAACATCTAAATGTAAAGCAAAACATCTAGATGTAAAACCCTACATCTAGAGGTAAAGTCCAATATCTAGACCTAAAGACCAACATCTAGAGGTAAAACCCAACATCTAGTGGTAAAGCCCAATGTCTGGAGGTAAAGCCCAGATTCTAGAGGGAAGCCAAAAATCCAGATGGAAAACCCAAAATCTAGAGGTAAAGCCCAACATCTACAGGTAAATCCAGATATCTAGGGGTAAAGCCCAATATCTAGAGGAAAAGCCAAATATATAGATATAAACCCAAAAATCTAGAGGTAAAGCCCAATATCTAGACGTAAAGCCCAAAAACTAGATGAAAAGCACAACTTCTAGATCTAAAGCCCAACATCTAGAGGTAAAGACCAATATCTAGAGGTAAAACCCAACATCTAGAGGTAAAGCCAGATATCTAGAGGTAAAGCCCAACGTCTGGAGGTAAAGCCCATCATCTAGTCCTACAGCCCAATGTCTGCAGGTAAAGCCCAACTTACAGAGGTGAAGGCAAACATCTAGATGTAAAACCCCAAATCTAGCGGTAAAGCCCAACATCTAGAGGAAAAGCCAAATATATATATATTTAAAACCAAAAATCTAGAGGTAAAGCCCAACATCTAGAGGTAAAGCCAGATATCTAGAGGTAAAGCCCAGCTTCTAGATCTAAAGCCCAAAATCTAGATGTAAAGCCCAAATTCTAGATCTAACACCCAAAATCTAGAGGTAAAGACCAATATCTAGAGGTAAAACCCAACATCTAGAGGTAAAGCCAGATATCTAGAGGTAAAGCCCAACATCTAGAGGAAAAGCAAAATATATAGATTTCAAACCCAAATTCTAGAGTTAAATCCCAACATCTACAGGTAAAGCCCAAAGTCTAGATGTAAAGCCCCAAATTCCAGATTTAAAGTCAAAAATCTAAATGTAAATACCAATACCTAGAGGTAGAGCCCAAAATGTAGAGGTAAAGCCCAACATCTAGAGGGAAAGCCCAGAATCTAGATGTAAAGCCTAACATCTAGAGGTGAATTCCAAAATCAAGTGTTAAGGCCTGACATCTACAGTTAAATCCAACCATATAGATATAACCCCCAACTTCTAGAGGTAAGGCCCAAAATCTAGAGGTAAAGCCCAACAGCTAGAGTTAAAGCCGAACGTCTTGAGGTAAAGCCCAAAGTCTAGAGTTAAAGCCCAACTTCTAGAGGTAAAGCCCAACATCTAGACGTATAGCCAGATATCTGACGGTAAAGCCCAACATCTAGAGGAAAAGCCAAATATATAGATTTAAAACCCAAAATTTAGAGATAAAGCCGAACATCTAAATGTAAAGCAAAACATCTAGATGTAATCCAAACATCTAGAGGTAAAGCCTAACATCTAGAGGTGAAGCACAACATATAGAGGTATAACCCAACATCTAGAGATAAAGACCAACATCTAAATGTAAAGCAAAACATCTAGATGTAAAACCCTACATCTAGAGGTAAAGTCCAATATCTAGACCTAAAGACCAACATCTAGAGGTAAAACCCAACATCTAGTGGTAAAGCCCAACGTCTGGAGGTAAAGACCAGATTCTAGAGGGAAGCCAAAAATCCAGATGGAAAACCCAAAATCTAGAGGTAAAGCCCAACAGCTAGAGTTAAAGCCGAACGTCTTGAGGTAAAGCCCAAATTCTAGAATTAAAGCCCAACTTCTAGAGGTAAAGCCCAACATCTAGACGTAAATGCAGATATCTAGACGTAAAGCCCAAAATCTAGATGAAAATCCCAACTTCTAGATCTAAAGCCCAACATCTAGAGGTAAAGACCAATATCTAGAGGTAAAACCCAACATCTACAGGTAAAGCCAGATATCTAGAGGTAAAGCCCAACGTCTGGAGGTAAAGCCCATCATCTAGTCCTACAGCCCAATGTCTGCAGTTAAGCCCAACTAACAGAGGTGAAGGCAAATATCTAGATGTAAAACCCCAAATCTAGAGGTAAAGCCCAACATCTAGAGGAAAAGCCAAATATATATATATTTAAAACCCAAAATCTAGAGGTAAAGCCCAACATCTAGAGGTAAAGCCAGATATCTAGAGGTAAAGCCCAACATCTAGAGGAAAAGCCAAATATATAGATTTAAAACCCAAAATCTAGAGGTAAAGCCCAATATCAAGACGTAAAGCCCAAAATCTAGATGTAAAGCCCAACTTCTTGATCTAAAGCCCAAAATCTAGATGTAAAGCCCAATTTCTAGATCTAACGCCCAAAATCTAGAGGTAAAGACCAATATCTAGAGGTAAAACCCAACATCTAGAGGTAAAGCCAGATATCTAGAGGTAAAGGCCAACATCTAGAGGAAAAGCAAAATATATAGATTTCAAACCCAAATTCTAGAGTTAAATCCCAACATCTAGAGGTTAAGCCCAACTTCCAGAGTTAAAGTCCAAAATCTAGAGGTAAACACCAATACCTAGAGTTAGAGCCCAATATCTAGAGATAAAGCCCAACATCTAGAGATAAAGCCAGATATATAGATTTAAAATCCAAAATCTGGAGGTAAAGCCCAACATCTAGAGCTAAAGCCCCAAATCTAGATGTAAAGCCCAATCGCTAGATCGAAAGCCAAATACTCTAGAGGTAAATCCCAACATGTAGAGGTAAAGACTAAGGTCTAGAGGTGAATTCCAATATCTAGTGTTAAAGCCCGACACCTACAGTTAAAGCCAAACATCTAGATGTAAAACCCAACTTCTAGAGGTAAAGCCGAATATCTAGAGTTAAAGCGCATCCTTTAGAGTAAAGCCCAAAATCTAGAGTTAAAGCCCAACATCTAGAGGGAAAGCCCAGAATCTAGATGTAAAGCCTAACATCTAGAGGTGAATTCCAAAATCAAGTGTTAAGGCCTGACATCTACAGTTAAATCCAACCATATAGATATAACCCCCAACTTCTAGAGGTAAGGCCCAAAATCCAGAGGTAAAGCCCAACAGCTAGAGTTAAAGCCGAACGTCTTGAGGTAAAGCCCAAAGTCTAGAGTTAAAGCCCAACTTCTAGAGGTAAAGCCCAACATCTAGACGTATAGCCAGATATCTGACGGTAAAGCCCAACATCTAGAGGAAAAGCCAAATATATAGATTTAAAACCCAAAATTTAGAGATAAAGCCGAACATCTAAATGTAAAGCAAAACATCTAGATGTAATCCAAACATCTAGAGGTAAAGCCTAACATCTAGAGGTGAAGCACAACATATAGAGGTATAACCCAACATCTAGAGATAAAGACCAACATCTAAATGTAAAGCAAAACATCTAGATGTAAACCCCTACATCTAAAGTCCAATATCTAGACCTAAAGACCAACATCTAGAGGTAAAACCCAACATCTAGTGGTAAAGCCCAACGTCTGGAGGTAAAGCCCAGATTCTAGAGGGAAGCCAAAAATCCAGATGGAAAACCCAAAATCTAGAGGTAAAGCCCACAGCTAGAGTTAAAGCCGAACGTCTTGAGGTAAAGCCCAAATTCTAGAATTAAAGCCCAACTTCTAGAGGTAAAGCCCAACATCTAGACGTAAAGCCACATATCTAGACGTAAAGCCCAAAATCTAGATGAAAATCCCAACTTCTAGATCTAAAGCCCAACATCTAGAGGTAAAGACCAATATCTAGAGGTAAAACCCAACATCTACAGGTAAAGCCAGATATCTAGAGGTAAAGCCCAACGTCTGGAGGTAAAGCCCATCATCTAGTCCTACAGCCCAATGTCTGCAGTTAAGCCCAACTAACAGAGGTGAAGGCAAATATCTAGATGTAAAACCCCAAATCTAGATGTAAAGCCCAACATCTAGAGGAAAAGCCAAATATATATATATTTAAAACCCAAAATCTAGAGGTAAAGCCCAACATCTAGAGGTAAAGCCAGATATCTAGAGGTAAAGCCCAACTTCTTGATCTAAAGCCCAAAATCTAGATGTAAAGCCGAATTTCTAGATCTAACGCCCAAAATCTAGAGGTAAAGACCAATATCTAGAGGTAAAACCCAACATCTAGAGGTAAAGCCAGATATCTAGAGGTAAAGGCCAACATCTAGAGGAAAAGCAAAATATATAGATTTCAAACCCAAATTCTAGAGTTAAATCCCAACATCTAGAGGTTAAGCCCAACTTCCAGAGTTAAAGTCCAAAATCTAGAGGTTTAACACCAATACCTAGAGTTAGAGCCCAATATCTAGAGATAAAGCCCAACATCTAGAGATAAAGCCAGATATATAGATTTAAAATCCAAAATCTGGAGGTAAAGACCAACATCTAGAGCTAAAGCCCCAAATCTAGATGTAAAGCCCAATTGCTAGATCGAAAGCCAAGTACTCTAGAGGTAAATCCCAACATGTAGCGGTAAAGACTAAGGTCTAGAGGTGAATTCCAATATCTAGTGTTAAAGCCCGACACCTACAGTTAAAGCCAAACATCTAGATGTAAAACCCAACTTCTAGAGGTAAAGCCGAATATCTAGAGTTAAAGCGCATCCTTTAGAGTAAAGCCCAAAATCTAGAGTTAAAGCCCAACATCTAGAGGGAAAGCCCAGAATCTAGATGTAAAGCCTAACATCTAGAGGTGAATTCCAAAATCAAGTGTTAAGGCCTGACATCTACAGTTAAATCCAACCATATAGATATAACCCCCAACTTCTAGAGGTAAGGCCCAAAATCTAGAGGTAAAGCCCAACAGCTAGAGTTAAAGCCGAACGTCTTGAGGTAAAGCCCAAAGTCTAGAGTTAAAGCCCAACTTCTAGAGGTAAAGCCCAACATCTAGACGTAAAGCCAGATATCTAGACGTAAAGCCCAAAATCTAGACGAAAATCCCAACTTCTAGATCTAAAGCCCAACATCTAGAGGTAAAGACCAATATCTAGAGGTAAAACCCAACATCTACAGGTAAAGCCAGATATCTAGAGGTAAAGCCCAACGTCTGGAGGTAAAGCCCATCATCTAGTCCTACAGCCCAATGTCTGCAGTTAAGCCCAACTTACAGAGGTGAAGGCAAATATCTAGATGTAAAACCCCAAATCTAGAGGTAAAGCCCAACATCTAGAGGAAAAGCCAAATATATAGATTTAAAACCCAAAATCTAGAGGTAAAGCCCAACATCTAGAGGTAAAGCCAGATATCTAGAGGTAAAGACCAACGTCTGGAGGTAAAGCCCATCATCTAGTCCTACAGCCCAATGTCTGCAGGTAAAGCCCAACTTACAGAGGTGAAGGCAAACATCCAAATGTAAAACCCAAAATCTAGAGGTAAAGCCCAACATCTAGAGGAAAAGCCAAATATATAGATTTAAAACCCAAAATCTAGAGGTAAAGCCCAATATCTAGACGTAAAGCCCAAAATCTAGATGTAAAGCCCAACTTCTAGATCTAAAGCCCAAAATCTAGATGTAAAGCCCAAATTCTAGATCTAACACCCAAAATCTAGAGGTAAAGACCAATATCTAGAGGTAAAACCCAACATCTAGAGGTAAAGCCAGATATCTAGAGGTAAAGCCCAACATCTAGAGGAAAAGCAAAGATATAGATTTCAAACCCAAATTCTAGAGTTAAATCCCAACATCTAGAGGTAAAGCCCAACTTCCAGAGTTAAAGTCCAAAGTCTAGAGGTAAACACCAATACCTAGAGTTAGAGCCCAAAATCTAGAGATAAAGCCCAACATCTAGAGATAAAGCCAGATATATAGATTTAAAATCCAAAATCTGGAGGTAAAGCCCAACATCTAGAGGTAAAGCCCCAAATCTAGATGTAAAGCCCAATTGCTAGATCTAAAGCCAAATACTCTAGAGGTAACGCCCAACATGTAGAGGTAAAGACTAAGATCTAGAGGTGAATTCCAATATCTAGTGTTAAAGCCCGACACCTACAGTTAAAGCCAAACATCTAGATGTAAAACCCAACTTTTAGAGGTAAAGCCGAATATCTAGAGTTAAAGCGCATCCTTTAGAGTAAAGCCCAAAATCTAGAGTTAAAGCCCAACATCTAGAGGGAAAGCCCAGAATCTAGATGTAAAGCCTAACATCTAGAGGTGAATTCCAAAATCAAGTGTTAAGGCCTGACATCTACAGTTAAATCCAACCATATAGATATAACCCCCAACTTCTAGAGGTAAGGCCCAAAATCTAGAGGTAAAGCCCAACAGCTAGAGTTAAAGCCGAACGTCTTGAGGTAAAGCCCAAAGTCTAGAGTTAAAGCCCAACTTCTAGAGGTAAAGCCCAACATCTAGACGTAAAGCCAGATATCTGACGGTAAAGCCCAACATCTAGAGGAAAAACAAAATATATAGATTTAAAACCCAAAAACTAGAGATAAATCCGAACATCTAAATGTAAAGCAAAACATCTAGATGTAAAACCCTACATCTAGAGGTAAAGTCCAATATCTAGACCTAAAGACCAACATCTAGAGGTATAACCCAACATCTAGTGGTAAAGCCCAACGTCTGGAGGTAAAGCCCAGATTCTAGAGGGAAGCCAAACATCCAGATGGAAAACCCAAAATCTAGAGGTAAAGCCCAACAGCTAGAGTTAAATCCGAACGTCTTGAGGTAAAGCCCAAAGTCTAGAGTTAAAGCCCAACTTCTAGAGGTAAAGCCCAACATCTAGACGTAAAGCCAGATATCTAGACGTAAAGCCCAAAATCTAGATGAAAATCCCAACTTCTAGATCTAAAGCCCAACATCTAGAGGTAAAGACCAATATCTAGAGGTAAAACCCAACATCTACAGGTAAAGCCAGATATCTAGAGGTAAAGCCCAACATCTAGAGGAAAAGCAAAATATATGGATTTCAAACCCAAATTCTAGAGTTAAATCCCAACATCTAAAGGTAAAGCCCAACTTCCAGAGTTAAAGTCCAAAATCTAGAGGTAAACACCAATACCTAGAGTTAGAGCCCAAAATCTAGAGATATGCCAAATATATAGATTTAAAACCCAATATCTAGAGATAAAGCTGAACGTCTAAATGTAAAGCAAAACATCTAGATGTAATCCAAACATCTAGAGGTAAAGCCTAACATCTAGAGGTGAAGCACAATATATAGATGTATAACCCAACATCTAGAGATAAAGACCAACATCTAAATGTAAAGCAAAACATCTAGATGTAAAACCCTACATCTAGAGGTAAAGTCCAATATCTAGACCTAAAGACCAACATCTAGAGGTAAAACCCAACTTCTATTGGTAAAGCCCAACGTCTGGGGGTAAAGCCCAGATTCAAGAGAGAAGCCAAAAATCCAGATGGAAATCCCAAAATCTAGAGGTAAAGCCCAACATCTAGAGGAAAAGCCAAATATATAGATATAAAACCCAAAATCTAGAGGTAAAGCCCAATATCTAGATGTAAAGCCCAAAATCTAGATGAAAAGCACAACTTCTAGATCTAAAGCCCAACATCTAGAGGTAAAGACCAATATCTAGAGGTAAAACCCAACATCTAGAGGTAAAGCCAGATATCTAGAGGTAAAGCCCAACGTCTGGAGGTAAAGCTCATCATCTAGTCCTACAGCCCAATGTCTGCAGGTAAAGCCCAACTTACAGAGGTGAAGGCAAACATCTAGATGTAAACCCCAAATCTAGAGGTAAAGCCCAACATCTAGAGGAAAAGCCAAATATATATATATTTAAAACCCAAAATCTAGAGGTAAAGCCCAACATTTAGAGGTAAAGCCAGATATCTAGGGGTAAAGCCCAACGTCTGGAGGTAAAGCCCATCATCTAGTCCTACAGCCCAATGTCTGCAGGTAAAGCCCAACTTACAGAGGTGAAGGCAAACATCCAAATGTAAAACCCAAAATCTAGAGGTAAAGCCCAACATCTAGAGGAAAAGCCAAATATATAGATTTAAAACCCAAAATCTAGAGTTAAATCCCAACATCTAGAGGTAAATCCCAAAGTCTAGATGTAAAGCTCAACTTCCAGATTTAAAGTCAAAAAATCTAAATGTAAATACCAATACCTAGAGTTAGAGACCAACATCTAGAGATAAAGCCCAACATCTAGAGATAAAGCCAGATATATATATTTAAAATCCAAAATCTGGAGGTAAAGCCCAACATCTAGAGCTAAAGCCCCAAATCTAGATGTAAAGCCCAATCGCTACATCTAAAGCCAAATACTCTAGAGGTAAAGCCCAACATGTAGAGGTAAAGACTAAGATCTAGAGGTGAATTCCAATATCTAGTGTTAAAGGCCGACACCTACAGTTAAAGCCAAACATCTAGATGTAAAACCCAACTTCTAGAGGTAAAGCCAAATATCTAGAGTTAAAGCGCATCCTTTAGAGTAAAGCCCAAAATCTAGAGTTAAAGCCCAACATCTAGAGGGAAAGCCCAGAATCTAGATGTAAAGCCTAACATCTAGAGGTGAATTCCAAAATCAAGTGTTAAGGCCTGACATCTACAGTTAAATCCAACCATATAGATATAACCCCCAACTTCTAGAGGTAAAGCCCAACAGCTAGAGTTAAAGCCGAACGTCTTGAGGTAAAGTCCAAAGTCTAGAGGTAAAGCCCAACTTCTAGAGGTAAAGCCCAACTTCTAGAGGTAAAGCCCAACATCTAGACGTAAAGCCCAAAATCTAGAGGTAAAGCCCAACAGCTAGAGTTAAAGCCGAACGTCTTGAGGTAAAGTCCAAAGTCTAGAGGTAAAGCCCAACTTCTAGAGGTAAAGCCCAACATCTAGACGTAAAGCCAGATATCTGACGGTAAAGCCCAACATCTAGAGGAAAAGCCAAATATATAGATTTAAAACCCAAAATCTAGAGATAAAGCCCAACATCTAAATGTAAAGCAAAACATCTAGATGTAATCCAAACATCTAGAGGTAAAGCCTAACATCTAGAGGTGAAGCACAACATATAGAGGTATAACCCAACATCTAGAGATAAAGACCAACATCTAAATGTAAAGCAAAACATCTAGATGTAAAACCCTACATCTAGAGGTAAAGTCCAATATCTAGACCTAAAGACCAACATCTAGAGGTAAAACCCAACATCTAGTGGTAAAGCCCAACGTCTGGAGGTAAAGCCCAGATTCTAGAGAGAAGCCAAAAATCCAGATGGAAAACCCAAAATCTAGAGGTAAAGCCCAACATCTACAGGTAAATCCAGATATCTAGGGGTAAAGCCCAACATCTAGAGGAAAAGCCAAATATATCGATATAAAACCCAAAATCTAGAGGTAAAGCCCAATATCGAGACGTAAAGCCCAAAATCTAGATGAAAAGCAGAACTTCTAGATCGAAAGCCCAACATCTAGAGGTAAAGACCAATATCTAGAGGTAAAACCCAACATCTAGAGGTAAAGCCAGATATCTAGAGGTAAAGCCCAACATCTAGAGGAAAAGCAAAATATATAGATTTCAAACCCAAATTCTAGAGTTAAATCCCAACATCTAGAGGTAAATCCCAAAGTCTAGATGTAAAGCTCAACTTCCAGATTTAAAGTCAAAAATCTAAATGTAAATACCAATACCTAGAGGTAGAGCCCAAAATGTACAGGTAAAGCCCAACCTCTAGAGATAAAGCCAGATATATAGATCTAAACCCCAAAATCTAGAGGTGAAGCCCAATATTTAGATGTAAAGCCCAAAATCTAGATGTAAAGCCCAACTTCTAGATCTAAAGCTGAAAATATAGTTGTAAAGCCCAACTTCTAAATCTAAAGCCCAACATCTGGAGGTAAAGCCCAATATTTAGAGTTTAAGCGCATCATTTAGAGGTAAAGCCAGATATCTAGGGGTAAAGCCCAACGTCTGGAGGTAAAGCCCATCATCTAGTCCTACAGCCCAATGTCTGCAGGTAAAGCCCAACTTACAGAGGTGAAGGCAAACATCTAGATGTAAAACCCCCAATCTAGAGGTAAAGCCCAATATCTAGAGGAAAAGCCAAATATATATATATTTAAAACCCAAAATCTAGAGGTGGAGCCCAACATTTAGAGGTAAAGCCAGATATCTAGGGGTAAAGGCCAACATCTAGAGGAAAAGGCAAATATATATATTTAAAACCCAAAATCTAGAGGTAAAGCCCAATATCTAGACGTAAAGCCCAAAATCTAGATGTAAAGGCCAGCTTCTAGATCTAAAGCCAAAATCCAGATGTAAAGCCCAAATTCTAGATCTAACACCCAAAATCTAGAGATAAAGACCAATATCTAGAAGTAAAACCCGACATATATAGGTAAAGCCAGATATCTACAGGTAAAGCCCAACATCTAGATGAAAAGCAAAATATATAGATTTAAAACCCAAAATCTAGAGATTAAGCCGAACATCTAAATGTAAAGCAAAACATCTAGATGTAATCCAAACATCTAGAGGTAAAGCCTAACATCTAGAGGTGAAGCACAACATATAGAGGTATAACCCAACATCTAGAGATAAAGACCAACATCTAAATGTAAAGCAAAACATCTAGATGTAAAACCCTACATCTAGAGGTAAAGTCCAATATCTAGACCTAAAGACCAACATCTAGAGGTAAAACCCAACATCTAGTGGTAAAGCCCAACGTCTGGAGGTAAAGCCCAGATTCTAGAGAGAAGCCAAAAATCCAGATGGAAAACCCAACATCTAGAGGAAAAGCCAAATATATAGATTTAAAACCCAAAATCTAGAGGTAAAGCCCAATATCTAGACCTAAAGCCCAAAATCTAGATATAAAGCCCAACTTCTAGATCTAAAGCCCAAATTCTAGATCTAACAGCCAAAATCCCGAGGTAAAGACCAATATCTAGAGGTAAAACCCAACAGCTAGAGGTAAAGCCAGATATCTAGAGGTAAAGCCCAACATCTAGAGGAAAAGCAAAATATATGGATTTCAAACCCAAATTCTAGAGTTCAATACCAACATCTAGAGCTAAAGCCCAACTTCCAGAGTTAAAGTCCCAAGTCTAGAGGTAAACACCAATACCTAGAGTTAGAGCCCAAAATCTAGAGATAAAGCCCAACATCTAGAGATAAAGCCAGATATATAGATTTAAAATCCACAATCTGGAGGTAAAGCCCAACATCTAGAGCTAAAGCCCCAAATCTAGATGTAAAGCCCAATTGCTAGATCTAAAGCCAAATACTCTAGAGGTAAAGCCCAACATGTAGAGGTAAAGACTAAGATCTAGAGGTGAATTCCAATATCTAGTGTTAAAGCCCGACACCTACAGTTAAAGCCAAACATCTAGATGTAAAACCCAACTTCTAAAGGTAAAGCCGAATATCTAGAGTTAAAGCGCATCCTTTCGAGTAAAGCCCAAAATCTAGAGTTAAAGCCCAACATCTAGAGGGAAAGCCCAGAATCTAGATGTAAAGCCTAACATCTAGAGGTGAATTCCAAAATCAAGTGTTAAGGCCTGACATCTACAGTTAAATCCAACCATATAGATATAACCCCCAACTTCTAGAGGTAAGGCCCAAAATCTAGAGGTAAAGCCCAACAGCTAGAGTTAAAGACGAACGTCTTGAGGTAAAGCCCAAAGTCTAGAGTTAAAGCCCAACTTCTAGAGGTAAAGCCCAACTTCCAGAGTTAAAGTCCAAAATCTAGAGGTAAACACCAATACCTAGAGTTAGAGCCCAACATCTAGAGATATGCCAAATATATAGATTTAAAACCCAAAATCTAGAGATAAAGCCGAACATCTAAATGTAAAGCAAAACATCTAGATGTAATCCAAACATCTAGAGGTAAAGCCTGACATCTAGAGGTGAAGCACAACATATAGAGGTATAACCCAACATCTAGAGATAAAGACCAACATCTAAATGTAAAGCAAAACATCTAGATGTAAAACCCTACATCTAGAGGTAAAGTCCAATACCTAGACCTAAAGACCAACATCTAGAGGTAAAACCCAACATCTAGTGGTAAAGCCCAAGGTCTGGAGGTAAAGCCCAGATTCTAGAGAGAAGCCAAAAATCCAGATGGAAAACTTAAAATCTAGAGGTAAAGCCCAACATCTACAGGTAAATCCAGATATCTAGGGGTAAAGCCCAACATCTAGAGGAAAAGCCAAATATATAGATATAAAACCCAAAATCTAGAGGTAAAGCCCAATATCTAGACGTAAAGCCCAAAATCTAGTTGAAAAGCACAACTTCTAGATCGAAAGCCCAACATCTAGAGGTAAAGACCAATATCTAGAGGTAAAACCCAACATCTAGAGGTAAAGCCAGATATCTAGAGGTAAAGCCCAACATCTAGAGGAAAAGCAAAATATATAGATTTCAAACCCAAATTCTAGAGTTAAATCCCAACATCTAGAGGTAAATCCCAAAGTCTAGATGTAAAGCTCAACTTCCAGATTTAAAGTCAAAAATCTAAATGTAAATACCAATACCTAGAGGTAGAGCCCAAAATGTAGAGGTAAAGCCCAACATCTAGAGATAAAGCCAGATATATAGATCTAAACCCCAAAATCTAGAGGTGAAGCCCAATATTTAGATGTAAAGCCCAAAATCTAGATGTAAAGACCAACTTCTAGATCTAAAGCCGAAAATATAGTTGTAAAGCCCAACTTCTAAATCTAAAGCCCAACATCTGGAGGAAAAGCCCAATATTTAGAGTTTAAGCGCATCATTTAGAGGTAAAGCCAGATATCTAGAGGTAAAGCCCAACGTCTGGAGGTAAAGCCCATCATCTAGTCCTACAGCCCAATGTCTGCAGGTAAAGCCCAACTTACAGAGGTGAAGGCAAACATCTAGATGTAAAACCCCAAATCTAGAGGTAAAGCCCAACCTCTAGAGGAAAAGCCAAATATATATATATTTAAAACCCAAAATCTAGAGGTAAAGCCCAACATCTAGAGGAAAAGCCAAATATATATAGATTTAAAACCCAAAACCTAGAGGTAAAGCCCAATATCTAGACGTAAAGCCCAAAATCTAGATGTAAAGCCCAAATTCTTGGTCTAACACCCAAAATCTAGAGGTTAAGACCAATAACTAGAGGTAAAACCCAACATCTAGAGGTAAAGCCAGATATCTAGAGGTAAAGCCCAACGTCTGGAGGTAAAGCCAGATATCTAGAGGTAAAGCCCAACATCTAGAGGAAAAGCCAAATATATAGATTTCAAACCCAAATTCTAGAGTTAAATCCCAACATCTAGATGTAAAGCCCAACTTCCAAAGTTAAAGTCCAAAATCTAGAGGTAAACACCAATACCTAGTGTTAGAGCCCAAAATCTAGAGATAAAGCCCAACATCTAGAGATAAAGCCAAATATATAGATTTAAAATCCAAAATCTAGAGATAAAGCCGAACATCTAAATGTAAAGCAAAACATCTAGATGTAATCCAAACATCTAGAGGTAAAGCCTAACATCTAGAGGTGAAGCACAACATATAGAGGTATAACCCAACATCTAGAGATAAAGACCAACATCTAAATGTAAAGCAAAACATCTAGATGTAAAACCCTACATCTAGAGGTAAAGTCCAATATCTAGACCTAAAGACCAACATCTAGAGGTAAAACCCAACATCTAGTGGTAAAGCCCAACGTCTGGAGGTAAAGCCCAGATTCTAGAGGGAAGCCAAAAATCCAGATGGAAAACCCAAAATCTAGAGGTAAAGCCCAACATCTACAGGTAAATCCAGATATCTAGGGGTAAAGCCCAATATCTAGAGGAAAAGCCAAATATATAGATATAAACCCAAAAATCTAGAGGTAAAGCCCAATATCTAGACGTAAAGCCCAAAAACTAGATGAAAAGCACAACTTCTAGATCTAAAGCCCAACATCTAGAGGTAAAGACCAATATCTAGAGGTAAAACCCAACATCTAGAGGTAAAGCCAGATATCTAGAGGTAAAGCCCAACGTCTGGAGGTAAAGCCCATCATCTAGTCCTACAGCCCAATGTCTGCAGGTAAAGCCCAACTTACAGAGGTGAAGGCAAACATCTAGATGTAAAACCCCAAATCTAGCGGTAAAGCCCAACATCTAGAGGAAAAGCCAAATATATATATATTTAAAACCAAAAATCTAGAGGTAAAGCCCAACATCTAGAGGTAAAGCCAGATATCTAGAGGTAAAGCCCAGCTTCTAGATCTAAAGCCCAAAATCTAGATGTAAAGCCCAAATTCTAGATCTAACACCCAAAATCTAGAGGTAAAGACCAATATCTAGAGGTAAAACCCAACATCTAGAGGTAAAGCCAGATATCTAGAGGTAAAGCCCAACATCTAGAGGAAAAGCAAAATATATAGATTTCAAACCCAAATTCTAGAGTTAAATCCCAACATCTACAGGTAAAGCCCAAAGTCTAGATGTAAAGCCCCAAATTCCAGATTTAAAGTCAAAAATCTAAATGTAAATACCAATACCTAGAGGTAGAGCCCAAAATGTAGAGGTAAAGCCCAACATCTAGAGGGAAAGCCCAGAATCTAGATGTAAAGCCTAACATCTAGAGGTGAATTCCAAAATCAAGTGTTAAGGCCTGACATCTACAGTTAAATCCAACCATATAGATATAACCCCCAACTTCTAGAGGTAAGGCCCAAAATCTAGAGGTAAAGCCCAACAGCTAGAGTTAAAGCCGAACGTCTTGAGGTAAAGCCCAAAGTCTAGAGTTAAAGCCCAACTTCTAGAGGTAAAGCCCAACATCTAGACGTATAGCCAGATATCTGACGGTAAAGCCCAACATCTAGAGGAAAAGCCAAATATATAGATTTAAAACCCAAAATTTAGAGATAAAGCCGAACATCTAAATGTAAAGCAAAACATCTAGATGTAATCCAAACATCTAGAGGTAAAGCCTAACATCTAGAGGTGAAGCACAACATATAGAGGTATAACCCAACATCTAGAGATAAAGACCAACATCTAAATGTAAAGCAAAACATCTAGATGTAAAACCCTACATCTAGAGGTAAAGTCCAATATCTAGACCTAAAGACCAACATCTAGAGGTAAAACCCAACATCTAGTGGTAAATCCCAACGTCTGGAGGTAAAGACCAGATTCTAGAGGGAAGCCAAAAATCCAGATGGAAAACCCAAAATCTAGAGGTAAAGCCCAACAGCTAGAGTTAAAGCCGAACGTCTTGAGGTAAAGCCCAAATTCTAGAATTAAAGCCCAACTTCTAGAGGTAAAGCCCAACATCTAGACGTAAAGGCAGATATCTAGACGTAAAGCCCAAAATCTAGATGAAAATCCCAACTTCTAGATCTAAAGCCCAACATCTAGAGGTAAAGACCAATATCTAGAGGTAAAACCCAACATCTACAGGTAAAGCCAGATATCTAGAGGTAAAGCCCAACGTCTGGAGGTAAAGCCCATCATCTAGTCCTACAGCCCAATGTCTGCAGTTAAGCCCAACTAACAGAGGTGAAGGCAAATATCTAGATGTAAAACCCCAAATCTAGAGGTAAAGCCCAACATCTAGAGGAAAAGCCAAATATATATGTATTTAAAACCCAAAATCTAGAGGTAAAGCCCAACATCTAGAGGTAAAGCCAGATATCTAGAGGTAAAGCCCAACATCTAGAGGAAAAGCCAAATATATAGATTTAAAACCCAAAATCTAGAGGTAAAGCCCAATATCAAGACGTAAAGCCCAAAATCTAGATGTAAAGCCCAACTTCTAGATCTAAAGCCCAAAATCTAGATGTAAAGCCCAATTTCTAGATCTAACGCCCAAAATCTAGAGGTAAAGACCAATATCTAGAGGTAAAACCCAACATCTAGAGGTAAAGCCAGATATCTAGAGGTAAAGGCCAACATCTAGAGGAAAAGCAAAATATATAGATTTCAAACCCAAATTCTAGAGTTAAATCCCAACATCTAGAGGTTAAGCCCAACTTCCAGAGTTAAAGTCCAAAATCTAGAGGTAAACACCAATACCTAGAGTTAGAGCCCAATATCTAGAGATAAAGCCCAACATCTAGAGATAAAGCCAGATATATAGATTTAAAATCCAAAATCTGGAGGTAAAGCCCAACATCTAGAGGTAAAGCCCCAAATCTAGATGTAAAGCCCAATTGCTAGATCGAAAGCCAAATACTCTAGAGGTAAATCCCAACATGTAGAGGTAAAGACTAAGGTCTAGAGGTGAATTCCAATATCTAGTGTTAAAGCCCGACACCTACAGTTAAAGCCAAACATCTAGATGTAAAACCCAACTTCTAGAGGTAAAGCCGAATATCTAGAGTTAAAGCGCATCCTTTAGAGTAAAGCCCAAAATCTAGAGTTAAAGCCCAACATCTAGAGGGAAAGCCCAGAATCTAGATGTAAAGCCTAACATCTAGAGGTGAATTCCAAAATCAAGTGTTAAGGCCTGACATCTACAGTTAAATCCAACCATATAGATATAACCCCCAACTTCTAGAGGTAAGGCCCAAAATCCAGAGGTAAAGCCCAACAGCTAGAGTTAAAGCCGAACGTCTTGAGGTAAAGCCCAAAGTCTAGAGTTAAAGCCCAACTTCTAGAGGTAAAGCCCAACATCTAGACGTATAGCCAGATATCTGACGGTAAAGCCCAACATCTAGAGGAAAAGCCAAATATATAGATTTAAAACCCAAAATTTAGAGATAAAGCCGAACATCTAAATGTAAAGCAAAACATCTAGATGTAATCCAAACATCTAGAGGTAAAGCCTAACATCTAGAGGTGAAGCACAACATATAGAGGTATAACCCAACATCTAGAGATAAAGACCAACATCTAAATGTAAAGCAAAACATCTAGATGTAAACCCCTACATCTAAAGTCCAATATCTAGACCTAAAGACCAACATCTAGAGGTAAAACCCAACATCTAGTGGTAAAGCCCAACGTCTGGAGGTAAAGCCCAGATTCTAGAGGGAAGCCAAAAATCCAGATGGAAAACCCAAAATCTAGAGGTAAAGCCCACAGCTAGAGTTAAAGCCGAACGTCTTGAGGTAAAGCCCAAATTCTAGAATTAAAGCCCAACTTCTAGAGGTAAAGCCCAACATCTAGACGTAAAGCCACATATCTAGACGTAAAGCCCAAAATCTAGATGAAAATCCCAACTTCTAGATCTAAAGCCCAACATCTAGAGGTAAAGACCAATATCTAGAGGTAAAACCCAACATCTACAGGTAAAGCCAGATATCTAGAGGTAAAGCCCAACGTCTGGAGGTAAAGCCCATCATCTAGTCCTACAGCCCAATGTCTGCAGTTAAGCCCAACTAACAGAGGTGAAGGCAAATATCTAGATGTAAAACCCCAAATCTAGATGTAAAGCCCAACATCTAGAGGAAAAGCCAAATATATATATATTTAAAACCCAAAATCTAGAGGTAAAGCCCAACATCTAGAGGTAAAGCCAGATATCTAGAGGTAAAGCCCAACTTCTTGATCTAAAGCCCAAAATCTAGATGTAAAGCCCAATTTCTAGATCTAACGCCCAAAATCTAGAGGTAAAGACCAATATCTAGAGGTAAAACCCAACATCTAGAGGTAAAGCCAGATATCTAGAGGTAAAGCCCAACATCTAGAGGAAAAGCAAAATATATAGATTTCAAACCCAAATTCTAGAGTTAAATCCCAACATCTAGAGGTTAAGCCCAACTTCCAGAGTTAAAGTCCAAAATCTAGAGGTTTAACACCAATACCTAGAGTTAGAGCCCAATATCTAGAGATAAAGCCCAACATCTAGAGATAAAGCCAGATATATAGATTTAAAATCCAAAATCTGGAGGTAAAGACCAATATCTAGACGTAAAGCCAGATATCTAGACGTAAAGCCCAAAATCTAGACGAAAATCCCAACTTCTAGATCTAAAGCCCAACATCTAGAGGTAAAGACCAATATCTAGAGGTAAAACCCAACATCTACAGGTAAAGCCAGATATCTAGAGGTAAAGCCCAACGTCTGGAGGTAAAGCCCATCATCTAGTCCTACAGCCCAATGTCTGCAGTTAAGCCCAACTTACAGAGGTGAAGGCAAATATCTAGATGTAAAACCCCAAATCTAGAGGTAAAGCCCAACATCTAGAGGAAAAGCCAAATATATAGATTTAAAACCCGAAATCTAGAGGTAAAGCCCAACATCTAGAGGTAAAGCCAGATATCTAGAGGTAAAGCCCAACGTCTGGAGGTAAAGCCCATCATCTAGTCCTACAGCCCAATGTCTGCAGGTAAAGCCCAACTTACAGAGGTGAAGGCAAACATCCAAATGTAAAACCCAAAATCTAGAGGTAAAGCCCAACATCTAGAGGAAAAGCCAAATATATAGATTTAAAACCCAAAATCTAGAGGTAAAGCCCAATATCTAGACGTAAAGCCCAAAATCTAGATGTAAAGCCCAACTTCTAGATCTAAAGCCCAAAATCTAGATGTAAAGCCCAAATTCTAGATCTAACACCCAAAATCTAGAGGTAAAGACCAATATCTAGAGGTAAAACCCAACATCTAGAGGTAAAGCCAGATATCTAGAGGTAAAGCCCAACATCTAGAGGAAAAGCAAAGATATAGATTTCAAACCCAAATTCTAGAGTTAAATCCCAACATCTAGAGGTAAAGCCCAACTTCCAGAGTTAAAGTCCAAAGTCTAGAGGTAAACACCAATACCTAGAGTTAGAGCCCAAAATCTAGAGATAAAGCCCAACATCTAGAGATAAAGCCAGATATATAGATTTAAAATCCAAAATCTGGAGGTAAAGCCCAACATCTAGAGCTAAAGCCCCAAATCTAGATGTAAAGCCCAATTGCTAGATCTAAAGCCAAATACTCTAGAGGTAACGCCCAACATGTAGAGGTAAAGACTAAGATCTAGAGGTGAATTCCAATATCTAGTGTTAAAGCCCGACACCTACAGTTAAAGCCAAACATCTAGATGTAAAACCCAACTTCTAGAGGTAAAGCCGAATATCTAGAGTTAAAGCGCATCCTTTAGAGTAAAGCCCAAAATCTAGAGTTAAAGCCCAACATCTAGAGGGAAAGCCCAGAATCTAGATGTAAAGCCTAACATCTAGAGGTGAATTCCAAAATCAAGTGTTAAGGCCTGACATCTACAGTTAAATCCAACCATATAGATATAACCCCCAACTTCTAGAGGTAAGGCCCAAAATCTAGAGGTAAAGCCCAACAGCTAGAGTTAAAGCCGAACGTCTTGAGGTAAAGCCCAAAGACTAGAGTTAAAGCCCAACTTCTAGAGGTAAAGCCCAACATCTAGACGTAAAGCCAGATATCTGACGGTAAAGCCCAACATCTAGAGGAAAAACAAAATATATAGATTTAAAACCCAAAAACTAGAGATAAATCCGAACATCTAAATGTAAAGCAAAACATCTAGATGTAAAACCCTACATCTAGAGGTAAAGTCCAATATCTAGACCTAAAGACCAACATCTAGAGGTATAACCCAACATCTAGCGGTAAAGCCCAACGTCTGGAGGTAAAGCCCAGATTCTAGAGGGAAGCCAAACATCCAGATGGAAAACCCAAAATCTAGAGGTAAAGCCCAACAGCTAGAGTTAAATCCGAACGTCTTGAGGTAAAGCCCAAAGTCTAGAGTTAAAGCCCAACTTCTAGAGGTAAAGCCCAACATCTAGACGTAAAGCCAGATATCTAGACGTAAAGCCCAAAATCTAGATGAAAATCCCAACTTCTAGATCTAAAGCCCAACATCTAGAGGTAAAGACCAATATCTAGAGGTAAAACCCAACATCTACAGGTAAAGCCAGATATCTAGAGGTAAAGCCCAACATCTAGAGGAAAAGCAAAATATATGGATTTCAAACCCAAATTCTAGAGTTAAATCCCAACATCTAAAGGTAAAGCCCAACTTCCAGAGTTAAAGTCCAAAATCTAGAGGTAAACACCAATACCTAGAGTTAGAGCCCAAAATCTAGAGATATGCCAAATATATAGATTTAAAACCCAAAATCTAGAGATAAAGCTGAACGTCTAAATGTAAAGCAAAACATCTAGATGTAATCCAAACATCTAGAGGTAAAGCCTAACATCTAGAGGTGAAGCACAATATATAGATGTATAACCCAACATCTAGAGATAAAGACCAACATCTAAATGTAAAGCAAAACATCTAGATGTAAAACCCTACATCTAGAGGTAAAGTCCAATATCTAGACCTAAAGACCAACATCTAGAGGTAAAACCCAACTTCTATTGGTAAAGCCCAACGTCTGGGGGTAAAGCCCAGATTCAAGAGAGAAGCCAAAAATCCAGATGGAAATCCCAAAATCTAGAGGTAAAGCCCAACATCTAGAGGAAAAGCCAAATATATAGATATAAAACCCAAAATCTAGAGGTAAAGCCCAATATCTAGATGTAAAGCCCAAAATCTAGATGAAAAGCACAACTTCTAGATCTAAAGCCCAACATCTAGAGGTAAAGACCAATATCTAGAGGTAAAGCCGAACATCTAGAGGTAAAGCCAGATATCTAGAGGTAAAGCCCAACGTCTGGAGGTAAAGCTCATCATCTAGTCCTACAGCCCAATGTCTGCAGGTAAAGCCCAACTTACAGAGGTGAAGGCAAACATCTAGATGTAAACCCCAAATCTAGAGGTAAAGCCCAACATCTAGAGGAAAAGCCAAATATATATATATTTAAAACCCAAAATCTAGAGGTAAAGCCCAACATTTAGAGGTAAAGCCAGATATCTAGGGGTAAAGCCCAACGTCTGGAGGTAAAGCCCATCATCTAGTCCTACAGCCCAATGTCTGCAGGTAAAGCCCAACTTACAGAGGTGAAGGCAAACATCTAGATGTAAAACCCAAAATCTAGAGGTAAAGCCCAACATCTAGAGGAAAAGCCAAATATATATATATTTAATACCCAAAACCTAGAGGTAAAGCCCAACATCTAGAGGTAAAGCCAGATATCTAGGGGTAAAGCCCAACATCTAGAGGAAAAGCCAAATATATAGAGTTAAAACACAAAATCTAGAGGTAAAGCCCAATATCTAAAAGTAAAGCACAAAATCTAGATGTAAAGCCCAGCTTCTAGATCTAAAGCCCAAAATCTAGATGTAAAGCCTAACATCTAGAGGTGAATTCCAAAATCAAGTGTTAAGGCCTGACATCTACAGTTAAATCCAACCATATAGATATAACCCCCAACTTCTAGAGGTAAGGCCCAAAATCTAGAGGTAAAGCCCAACAGCTAGAGTTAAAGCCGAACGTCTTGAGGTAAAGCCCAAAGTCTAGAGTTAAAGCCCAACTTCTAGAGGTAAAGCCCAACTTCCAGAGTTAAAATCCAAAATCTAGAGGTAAACACCAATACCTAGAGTTAGAGCCCAACATCTAGAGATATGCCAAATATATAGATTTAAAACCCAAAATCTAGAGATAAAGCCGAACATCTAAATGTAAAGCAAAACATCTAGATGTAATCCAAACATCTAGAGGTAAAGCCTAACATCTAGAGGTGAAGCACAACATATAGAGGTATAACCCAACATCTAGAGATAAAGACCAACATCTAAATGTAAAGCAAAACATCTAGATGTAAAACGCTACATCTAGAGGTAAAGTCCAATATCTAGATCTAAAGACCAACATCTAGAGGTAAAACCCAACATCTAGTGGTAAAGCCCAAGGTCTGGAGGTAAAGCCCAGATTCTAGAGAGAAGCCAAAAATCCAGATGGAAAACCTAAAATCTAGAGGTAAAGCCCAACATCTACAGGTAAATCCAGATATCTAGGGGTAAAGACCAACATCTAGAGGAAAAGCCAAATATATAGATATAAAACCCAAAATCTAGAGGTAAAGCCCAATATCTAGACGTAAAGCCCAAAATCTAGATGAAAAGCACAACTTCTAGATCGAAAGCCCAACATCTAGAGGTAAAGACCAATATCTAGAGGTAAAACCCAACATCTAGAGGTAAAGCCAGATATCTAGAGGTAAAGCCTACATCTAGAGGAAAAGCAAATATATAGATTTCAAACCCAAATTCTAGAGTTAAATCCCAACATCTAGAGGTAAATCCCAAAGTCTAGATATAAAGCTCAACTTCCAGATTTAAAGTCAAAAATCTAAATGTAAATACCAATACCTAGAGGTAGAGCCCAAAATGTAGAGGTAAAGACCAACATCTAGAGATAAAGCCAGATATATAGATCTAAACCCCAAAATCTAGAGGTGAAGCCAAATATTTAGATGTTAAGCCCAAAATCTAGATGTAAAGCCCAAAATCTAGATCTAAAGCCGAAAATATAGTTGCAAAGCCCAACTTCTAAATCTAAAGCCCAACATCTGGAGGAAAAGCCCAATATTTAGAGTTTAAGCGCATCATTTAGACGTAAAGCCAGATATCTAGACTTAAAGCCCAACGTCTGGAGGTAAAGCCCATCACCTAGTCCTACAGCCCAATGTCTGCAGGTAAAGCCCAACTTACAGAGGTGAAGGCAAACATCTAGATGTAAAACCCCAAATCTAGATGTAAAGCCCAACATCTAGAGGAAAAGCCAAATATATATAGATTTAAAACCCAAAACCTAGAGTAAAGCTCAATATCTAGACGTAAAGCCCAAAATCTAGATGTAAAGCCCAAATTCTAGATCTAACGCCCAAAATTTAGATGTAAAGCCCAAATTCTTGGTCTAACACCCAAAATCTAGAGGTAAAGACCAATATCTAGAGGTAAAACCCAACATCTAGAGGTAAAGCCAGATATCTAGAGGTAAAGCCCAACATCTAGAGGAAAAGCAAAATATATAGATTTCAAACCCAAATTCTAGAGTTAAATCCCAACATCTAGGGGTAAACCCCAACTTCCAGAGTTAAAGTCCAAAATCTAGAGGTAAACACCAATACCTAGAGTTAGAGCCCAACATCTAGAGATATGCCAAATACATAGATTTAAAACCCAAAATCTAGAGATAAAGCCGAACATCTAAATGTAAAGCAAAACATCTAGATGTAATCCAAACATCTAGAGGTAAAGCCTAACATCTACAGGTAAATCCAGATATCTAGGGGTAAAGCCCAACATCTAGAGGAAAAGCCAAATATATAGATATAAAACCCAAAATCTAGAGGTAAAGCCCAATAACTAGACGTAAAGATCAAAATCTAGATATAAATCCCAACTTCTAGATCTAAAGCCCAAAATATAGATGTAAATCCCAACTTCTAAATCTAAAGCCCAACATCTAGAGGTAAAGCCCAATATTTGGAGTTTAAGCGCATCATTTAGAGGTAAAGCCCAAAATCTAGATGTAAAGCTCAACTTCTAGAGGTAAAGCCCATCATCTAGTCCTACAGCCTAATGGCTGCAGGTAAAGCCCAAGTTACAGAGGTGGAGGTAAACATCAGGATGTAAAACCCAAAATCTAGAGGTAAAGCCCAATATCTAGACCTAAAGCCCAATATCTAGACGTAAAGCCCAAAATCTAGATGTAAAGCCCAACTTCTAGATCTAAAGCCGAAAATATAGTTGTAAAGCCCAACTTCTAAATCTAAAGCCCAACATCTGGAGGAAAAGCCCAATATTTAGAGTTTAAGCGCATCATTTAGAGGTAAAGCCAGATATCTAGAGGTAAAGCCCAACGTCTGGAGGTAAAGCCCATCACCTAGTCCTACAGCCCAATGTCTGCAGGTAAAGCCCAACTTACAGAGGTGAAGGCAAACATCTAGATGTAAAACCCCAAATCTAGATGTAAAGCCCAACATCTAGAGGAAAAGCCAAATATATATAGATTTAAAACCCAAAACCTAGAGTAAAGCCCAATATCTAGACGTAAAGCCCAAAATCTAGATGTAAAGCCCAAATTCTAGATCTAACGCCCAAAATCTAGATGTAAAGCCCAAATTCTTGGTCTAACACCCAAAATCTAGAGGTAAAGACCAATATCTAGAGGTAAAACCCAACATCTAGAGGTAAAGCCAGATATCTAGAGGTAAAGCCCAACATCTAGAGGAAAAGCCAAATATATATATATTTAAAATTCAAAATCTAGAGGTAAAGCCCAACATTTAGAGGTAAAGCCAGATATCTAGGGGTAAAGCCCAAAGTCTGGAGGTAAAGCCCATCATCTAGTCCTACAGCCCAATGTCTGCAGGTAAAGCCCAACTTACAGAGGTGAAGGCAAACATCTGGATGTAAAACCCAAAATCTAGAGGTAAAGCCCAACATCTAGAGGAAAAGCCAAATATATAGAGTTAAAACACAAAATCTAGAGGTAAAGCCCAATATCTAGGCGTAAAGCACAAAATCTAGATGTAAAGCCCAGCTTCTAGATCTAAAGCCCAAAATCTAGATATAAAGCCTAACATCTAGAGGTGAATTCCAAAATCAAGTGTTAAGGCCTGACATCTACAGTTAAATCCAACCATATAGATATAACCCCCAACTTCTAGAGGTAAGGCCCAAAATACAGAGGTAAAGCCCAACAGCTAGAGTTAAAGCCGAACGTCTTGAGGTAAAGCCCAAAGTCTAGAGTTAAAGCCCAACTTCTAGAGGTAAAGCCCAACTTCCAGACTTAAAGTCCAAAATCCAGAGGTAAACATCAATACCTAGAGTTAGAGCCCAACATCTAGAGATATGCCAAATATATACATTTAAAACCCAAAATCTAGAGATAAAGCCGAACATCTAAATGTAAAGCAAAACATCTAGATGTAATCCAAATATCTAGAGGTAAAGCCTAACATCTAGAGGTGAAGCACAACATATAGAGGTATAACCCAACATCTAGAGATAAAGACCAACATCTAAATGTAAAGCAAAACATCTAGATGTAAAACCCTACATCTAGAGGTAAAGTCCAATACCTAGACCTAAAGACCAACATCTAGAGGTAAAACCCAACATCTAGTGGTAAAGCCCAACGTCTGGAGGTAAAGCCCAGATTCTAGAGAGAAGCCAAAAATCCAGATGGAAAACCCAAAATCTAGAGGTAAAGCCCAACATCTACAAATAAATCCAGATATCTAGGGGTAAAGCCCAACATCTAGAGGTAAAGCCCAATATTTAGAGTTTAAGCGCATCATTTAGAGGTAAAGCCCAAAATCTAGATGTAAAGCTCAACTTCTAGAGGTAAAGCCCATCATCTAGTCCTACAGCCTAATGGCTGCAGGTAAAGCCCAGCTTACAGAGGTGAAGGCAAACATCAGGATGTAAAACCCAAAATCTAGAGGTAAAGCCCAACATCTAGAGGAAAAGCCAAATATATAGATTTAAAACCCAAAATCTAGAGGTAAAGCCCAATATCTAGACCTAAAGCCCAATATCTAGACGTAAAGCCCAAAATCTAGATGAAAAGCACAACTTCTAGATCTGAAGCCCAACATCTAGAGGTAAAGACCAATAGCTAGAGGTAAAACCCAACATCTAGAGGTAAAGCCAGATATCTAGATGTAAAGCCCAACATCTGGAGGTAAAGCCCATCATCTAGTCCTACAGCCCAATGTCTGCAGGTAAAGCCCAACTTACAGAGGTGAAGGCAAACATCTAGATGTAAAACACCAAATCTAGAGGTAAAGCCCAACATCTAGAGGAAAAGCCAAATATATATATATTTAAAACCCAAAATCTAGAGGTAAAGCCCAACATCTAGAGGAAAAGCCAAATATATAGAGTTAAAACCCAAAATCTAGAGGTAAAGCCCAATATCTAGACGTAAAGCCCAAAATCTAGATGTAAAGCCCAGCTTCTAGATCTAAAGCCCAAAATCTAGATGTAAAGCCCAAATTCTAGATCTAACACCCAAAATCTAGAGGTAAAGACCAATATCTAGAGGTAAAACCCAACATGTAGAGGTAAAGCCAGATATCTAGAGGTAAAGCCCAACATCTAGAGGAAAAGCAAAATATATAGATTTCAAACCCAAATTCTAGAGTTAAATCCCAACATCTAGGGGTAAACCCCAACTTCCAGAGTTAAAGTCCAAAATCTAGAGGTAAACACCAATACCTAGAGTTAGAGCCCAACATCTAGAGATATGCCAAATATATAGATTTAAAACCCAAAATCTAGAGATAAAGCTGAACGTCTAAATGTAAAGCAAAACATCTAGATGTAATCCAAACATCTAGAGGTAAAGCCTAACATCTACAGGTAAATCCAGATATCTAGGGGTAAAGCCCAACATCTAGAGGGAAAGCCAAATATATAGATATAAAACCCAAAATCTAGAGGTAAAGCCCAATATCTAGACGTAAAGATCAAAATCTAGATATAAATCCCAACTTCTAGATCTAAAGCCCAAAATATAGATGTAAATCCCAACTTCTAAATCTAAAGCCCAACATCTAGAGGTAAAGCCCAATATTTAGAGTTTAAGCGCATCATTTAGAGGTAAAGCCCAAAATCTAGATGTAAAGCTCAACTTCTAGAGGTAAAGCCCATCATCTAGTCCTACAGCCTAATGGCTACAGGTAAAGCCCAACTTACAGAGGTGAAGGCAAACATCTAGATGTAAAACCCCAAATCTAGAGGTAAACCCCATCATCTAGAGGAAAAGCCAAATATATAGATTTAAAACCCAAAATCTAGAGGTAAAGCCCAATATCTAGACCTAAAGCCCAATATCTAGACGTAAAGCACAAAATCTAGATGTAAAGCCCAGCTTCTAGATCTAAAGCCCAAAATCTAGATGTAAAGCCTAACATCTAGAGGTGAATTCCAAAATCAAGTGTTAAGGCCTGACATCTACAGTTAAATCCAACCATATAGATATAACCCCCAACTTCTAGAGGTAAGGCCCAAAATACAGAGGTAAAGCCCAACAGCTAGAGTTAAAGCCCAACTTCTAGAGGTAAAGCCCAACTTCCAGACTTAAAGTCCAAAATCTAGAGGTAAACACCAATACGTAGAGTTAGAGCCCAACATCTAGAGATATGCCAAATATATAGATTTAAAACCCAAAATCTAGAGATAAAGCCGAACATCTAAATGTAAAGCAAAACATCTAGATGTAATCCAAACATCTAGAGGTAAAGCCTAACATCTAGAGGTGAAGCACAACATATAGAGGTATAACCCAACATCTAGAGATAAAGACCAACATCTAAATGTAAAGCAAAACATCTAGAAATAAAACCCTACATCTAGAGGTAAAGTCCAATATCTAGACCTAAAGACCAACATCTAGAGGTAAAACCCAACATCTAGTGGTAAAGCCCAACGTCTGGAGGTAAAGCCCAGATTCTAGAGAGAAGCCAAATATCCAGATGGAAAACCCAAAATCTAGAGGAAAAGCCAAATATATAGATTTAAAACCCAAAATCTAGAGGTAAAGCCCAATATCTAGACCTAAAGCACAAAATCTAGATGTAAAGCCCAACTTCTAGATCTAAAGCCCAAATTCTAGATCTAACAGCCAAAATGTAGAGGTAAAGCCCAATATCTAGACGTAAAGATCAAAATCTAGATATAAATCCCAACTTCTATATCTAAAGCCCAAAATATAGATGTAAATCCCAACTTCTAAATCTAAAGCCCAACATCTAGAGGTAAAGCCCAATATTTAGAGTCTAAGCGCACCATTTAGAGGTAAAGCCCAAAATCTAGATGTAAAGTTCAACTTCTAGATGTAAAGCCCATCATCTAGTCCTACAGCCTAATGGCTGCAGGTAAAGCCCAGCTTACAGAGGTGAAGGCAAACATCAGGATGTAAAACCCAAAATCTAGAGGTAAAGCCCAACATCTAGAGGAAAAGCCAAATATATAGATTTAAAAACCAAAATCTAGAGGTAAAGCCCAATATCTAGACCTAAAGCCCAATATCTAGACGTAAAGCCCAAAATCTAGATGAAAAGCACAACTTCTAGATCTAAAGCCCAACATCTAGAGGTAAAGACCAATATCTAGAGGTAAAACCCAACATCTAGAGGTAAAGCCAGATATCTAGAGGTAAAGCCCAACGTCTGGAGGTAAAGCCCATCATCTAGTCCTACAGACCAATGTCTGCAGGTTAAGCCCAACTTGCAGAGGTGAAGGCAAACATCTAGATGTAAAACCCCAAATCTAGAGGTAAAGCCCAACATCTAGAGGTAAAGCCAGATATCTAGAGGTAAAGCCCAACATCTAGATTAAAAGCAAAATATATAGATTTCAAACCCAAATTCTAGAGTTAAATCCCAACATCTAGATGTAAAGCCCAACTTCCAAAGTTAAAGTCCAAAATCTAGAGGTAAACACCAATACCTAGTGTTAGAGCCCAAAATCTAGAGATAAAGCCCAACATCTAGAAGAAAAGTCAAATATATAGATTTAAAACCCAAAATCTAGAGATAAAGCCGAACATCTAAATGTACAGCAAAACATCTAGATGTAATCCAAACATCTAGAGGTAAAGCCTAACATCTAGAGGTGAAGCACAACATATAGAGGTATAACCCAACATCTAGAGATAAAGACCAACATCTAAATGTAAAGCAAAACATCTAGATGTAAAACCCTACATCTAGAGGTAAAGTCCAATATCTAGACCTAAATACCAACATCTAGAGGTAAAACCCAACATCTAGTGGTAAAGCCCAACGTCTGGAGGTAAAGCCCAGATTCTAGAGAGAAGCCAAAAATCCAGATGGAAAACCCAAAATCTAGAGGTAAAGCCCAACATCTACAGGTAAATCCAGATATCTAGGGGTAAAGCCCAACATCTAGAGGAAAAGCCAAATATATAGATATAAACCCCAAAATCTAGAGGTAAAGCCCAACATCTGCAGGTAAAGCCCATCATCTAGTCCTACAGCCCAATGTCTGCAGGTAAAGCCCAACTTACAGAGGTGAAGGCAAACATCTAGATGTAAAACCCCAAATCTAGCGGTAAAGCCCAACATCTAGAGGAAAAGCCAAATATATAGATATAAAACCCAAATCTAAAGGTAAAGCCCAATATCTAGACGTAAAGCCCAAAATCTAGATGAAAAGCACAACTTCTAGATCGAAAGCCCAACATCTAGAGGTAAAGACCAATATCTAGAGGTAAAACCCAACATCTAGAGGTAAAGCCAGATATCTAGAGGTAAAGCCCAACATCTAGAGGAAAAGCAAAATATATAGATTTCAAACCCAAATTCTAGAGTTAAATCCCAACATCTAGAGGTAAATCCCAAAGTCTAGATGTAAAGCTCAACTTCCAGATTTAAAGTCAAAAATCTAAATGTAAATACCAATACCTAGAGGTAGAGCCCAAAATGTAGAGGTAAAGCCCAACATCTAGAGATAAAGCCAGATATATAGATCTAAACCCCAAAATCTAGAGGTGAAGCCCAATATTTAGATGTAAAGCCCAAAATCTAGATGTAAAGACCAAATTCTAGATCTAAAGCCGAAAATATAGTTGTAAAGCCCAACTTCTAAATCTAAAGCCCAACATCTGGAGGAAAAGCCCAATATTTAGAGTTTAAGCGCATCATTTAGAGGTAAAGCCAGATATCTAGAGGTAAAGCCCAACGTCTGGAGGTAAAGCCCATCATCTAGTCCTACAGCCCAATGTCTGCAGGTAAAGCCCAACTTACAGAGGTGAAGGCAAACATCTAGATGTAAACCCCAAAATCTAGAGGTAAAGCCCAATATCTAGACGTAAAGCCCAAAATCTAGATGTAAAGCCAGATATCTAGAGGTAAAGCCCAACGTCTGGAGGTAAAGCCCATCATCTAGTCCTACAGCCCAATGTCTGCAGGTAAAGCCAACTTACAGAGGTGAAGGCAAACATCTAGATGTAAAACCCCAAATCTAGATGTAAAGCCCAACATCTAGAGGAAAAGCCAAATATATATAGATTTAAAAACCAAAACCTAGAGGTAAAGCCCAAAATCTAGATGTAAAGCCCAAATTCTAGATCTAACACCCAAAATCAAGATGTAAAGCCCAAATTCTTGGTCTAACACCCAAAATCCAGAGTTAAAGACCAATATCTAGAGGTAAAACCCAACATCTAGAGGTAAAGCCAGATATCTAGAGGTAAAGCCCAACATCTAGAGGAAAAGCAAAATATATAGATTTCAAACCCAAATTCTAGAGTTAAATCCCAACATCTAGGGGTAAACCCCAACTTCCAGAGTTAAAGTCCAAAATCTAGAGGTAAACACCAATACCTAGAGTTAGAGCCCAACATCTAGAGATATGCCAAATATATAGATTTAAAACCCAAAATCTAGAGATAAAGCCGAACATCTAAATGTAAAGCAAAACATCTAGATGTAATCCAAACATCTAGAGGTAAAGCCTAACATCTACAGGTAAATCCAGATATCTAGGGGTAAAGCCCAACATCTAGAGGAAAAGCCAAATATATAGATATAAAACCCAAAATCTAGAGGTAAAGCCCAATATCTAGACGTAAAGATCAAAATCTAGATATAAATCCCAACTTCTAGATCTAAAGCCCAAAATATAGATGTAAATCCCAACTTCTAAATCTAAAGCCCAACATCTAGAGGTAAAGCCCAATATTTAGAGTTTAAGCGCACCATTTAGAGGTAAAGCCCAAAATCTAGATGTAAAGTTCAACTTCTAGAGGTAAAGCCCATCATCTAGTCCTACAGCCTAATGGCTGCAGGTAAAGCCCAGCTTACAGAGGTGAAGGCAAACATCAGGATGTAAAACCCAAAATCTAGAGGTAAAGCCCAACATCTAGAGGAAAAGCCAAATATATAGATTTAAAAACCAAAATCTAGAGGTAAAGCCCAATATCTAGACCTAAAGCCCAATATCTAGACGTAAAGCCCAAAATCTAGATGAAAAGCACAACTTCTAGATCTAAACCCCAACATCTAGAGGTAAAGACCAATATCTAGAGGTAAAACCCAAGATCTAGAGGTAAAGCCAGATATCTAGAGGTAAAGCCCAACGTCTGGAGGTAAAGCCCATCATCTAGTCCTACAGCCCAATGTCTGCAGGTAAAGCCCAACTTACAGAGGTGAAGGCAAACATCTAGATGTAAAACCCCAAATCTAGAGGTAAAGCCCAACATCTAGAGGAAAAGCCAAATATATATATATTTAAAACCCAAAATCTAGAGGTAAAGCCCAACATCTAGAGGTAAAGCCAGATATCTAGAGGTAAAGCCCAACATCTAGAGGAAAAGCAAAATATATAGATTTCAAACCCAAATTCTAGAGTTAAATCCCAACATCTAGATGTAAAGCCCAACTTCCAAAGTTAAAGTCCAAAATCTAGAGGTAAACACCAATACCTAGTGTTAGAGCCCAAAATCTAGAGGTAAAGCCCAACATCTAGAAGAAAAGCCAAATATATAGATATAAAACCCAAAATCTAGAGGTAAAGCCCAATATCTAGACGTAAAGCCCAAAATCTAGATGAAAAGCACAACTTCTAGATCGAAAGCCCAACATCTAGAGGTAAAGACCAATATCTAGAGGTAAAACCCAACATCTAGAGGTAAAGCCAGATATCTAGAGGTAAAGCCCAACGTCTGGAGGTAAAGCCCATCATCTAGTCCTACAGCCCAATGTCTGCAGGTAAAGCCCAACTTACAGAGGTGAAGGCAAACATCTAGATGTAAACCCCAAAATCTAGAGGTAAAGCCCAATATCTAGACGTAAAGCCCAAAATCTAGATGTAAAGCCAGATATCTAGAGGTAAAGCCCAACGTCTGGAGGTAAAGCCCATCATCTAGTCCTACAGCCCAATGTCTGCAGGTAAAGCCAACTTACAGAGGTGAAGGCAAACATCTAGATGTAAAACCCCAAATCTAGATGTAAAGCCCAACATCTAGAGGAAAAGCCAAATATATATAGATTTAAAAACCAAAACCTAGAGGTAAAGCCCAAAATCTAGATGTAAAGCCCAAATTCTAGATCTAACACCCAAAATCAAGATGTAAAGCCCAAATTCTTGGTCTAACACCCAAAATCCAGAGTTAAAGACCAATATCTAGAGGTAAAACCCAACATCTAGAGGTAAAGCCAGATATCTAGAGGTAAAGCCCAACATCTAGAGGAAAAGCAAAATATATAGATTTCAAACCCAAATTCTAGAGTTAAATCCCAACATCTAGGGGTAAACCCCAACTTCCAGAGTTAAAGTCCAAAATCTAGAGGTAAACACCAATACCTAGAGTTAGAGCCCAACATCTAGAGATATGCCAAATATATAGATTTAAAACCCAAAATCTAGAGATAAAGCCGAACATCTAAATGTAAAGCAAAACATCTAGATGTAATCCAAACATCTAGAGGTAAAGCCTAACATCTACAGGTAAATCCAGATATCTAGGGGTAAAGCCCAACATCTAGAGGAAAAGCCAAATATATAGATATAAAACCCAAAATCTAGAGGTAAAGCCCAATATCTAGACGTAAAGATCAAAATCTAGATATAAATCCCAACTTCTAGATCTAAAGCCCAAAATATAGATGTAAATCCCAACTTCTAAATAAAAAGCCCAACATCTAGAGGTAAAGCCCAATATTTAGAGTTTAAGCGCACCATTTAGAGGTAAAGCCCAAAATCTAGATGTAAAGTTCAACTTCTAGAGGTAAAGCCCATCATCTAGTCCTACAGCCTAATGGCTGCAGGTAAAGCCCAGCTTACAGAGGTGAAGGCAAACATCAGGATGTAAAACCCAAAATCTAGAGGTAAAGCCCAACATCTAGAGGAAAAGCCAAATATATAGATTTAAAAACCAAAATCTAGAGGTAAAGCCCAATATCTAGACCTAAAGCCCAATATCTAGACGTAAAGCCCAAAATCTAGATGAAAAGCACAACTTCTAGATCTAAACCCCAACATCTAGAGGTAAAGACCAATATCTAGAGGTAAAACCCAAGATCTAGAGGTAAAGCCAGATATCTAGAGGTAAAGCCCAACGTCTGGAGGTAAAGCCCATCATCTAGTCCTACAGCCCAATGTCTGCAGGTAAAGCCCAACTTACAGAGGTGAAGGCAAACATCTAGATGTAAAACCCCAAATCTAGAGGTAAAGCCCAACATCTAGAGGAAAAGCCAAATATATATATATTTAAAACCCAAAATCTAGAGGTAAAGCCCAACATCTAGAGGTAAAGCCAGATATCTAGAGGTAAAGCCCAACATCTAGAGGAAAAGCAAAATATATAGATTTCAAACCCAAATTCTAGAGTTAAATCCCAACATCTAGATGTAAAGCCCAACTTCCAAAGTTAAAGTCCAAAATCTAGAGGTAAACACCAATACCTAGTGTTAGAGCCCAAAATCTAGAGGTAAAGCCCAACATCTAGAAGAAAAGCCAAATATATAGATATAAAACCCAAAATCTAGAGGTAAAGCCCAATATCTAGACGTAAAGCCCAAAATCTAGATGAAAAGCACAACTTCTAGATCGAAAGCCCAACATCTAGAGGTAAAGACCAATATCTAGAGGTAAAACCCAACATCTAGAGGTAAAGCCAGATATCTAGAGGTAAAGCCCAACGTCTGGAGGTAAAGCCCATCATCTAGTCCTACAGCCCAATGTCTGCAGGTAAAGCCCAACTTACAGAGGTGAAGGCAAACATCTAGATGTAAACCCCAAAATCTAGAGGTAAAGCCCAATATCTAGACGTAAAGCCCAAAATCTAGATGTAAAGCCAGATATCTAGAGGTAAAGCCCAACGTCTGGAGGTAAAGCCCATCATCTAGTCCTACAGCCCAATGTCTGCAGGTAAAGCCAACTTACAGAGGTGAAGGCAAACATCTAGATGTAAAACCCCAAATCTAGATGTAAAGCCCAACATCTAGAGGAAAAGCCAAATATATATAGATTTAAAAACCAAAACCTAGAGGTAAAGCCCAAAATCTAGATGTAAAGCCCAAATTCTAGATCTAACACCCAAAATCAAGATGTAAAGCCCAAATTCTTGGTCTAACACCCAAAATCCAGAGTTAAAGACCAATATCTAGAGGTAAAACCCAACATCTAGAGGTAAAGCCAGATATCTAGAGGTAAAGCCCAACATCTAGAGGAAAAGCAAAATATATAGATTTCAAACCCAAATTCTAGAGTTAAATCCCAACATCTAGGGGTAAACCCCAACTTCCAGAGTTAAAGTCCAAAATCTAGAGGTAAACACCAATACCTAGAGTTAGAGCCCAACATCTAGAGATATGCCAAATATATAGATTTAAAACCCAAAATCTAGAGATAAAGCCGAACATCTAAATGTAAAGCAAAACATCTAGATGTAATCCAAACATCTAGAGGTAAAGCCTAACATCTACAGGTAAATCCAGATATCTAGGGGTAAAGCCCAACATCTAGAGGAAAAGCCAAATATATAGATATAAAACCCAAAATCTAGAGGTAAAGCCCAATATCTAGACGTAAAGATCAAAATCTGGATATAAATCCCAACTTCTAGATCTAAAGCCCAAAATATAGATGTAAATCCCAACTTCTAAATCTAAAGCCCAACATCTAGAGGTAAAGCCCAATATTTAGAGTTTAAGCGCACCATTTAGAGGTAAAGCCCAAAATCTAGATGTAAAGTTCAACTTCTAGAGGTAAAGCCCATCATCTAGTCCTACAGCCTAATGGCTGCAGGTAAAGCCCAGCTTACAGAGGTGAAGGCAAACATCAGGATGTAAAACCCAAAATCTAGAGGTAAAGCCCAACATCTAGAGGAAAAGCCAAATATATAGATTTAAAAACCAAAATCTAGAGGTAAAGCCCAATATCTAGACCTAAAGCCCAATATCTAGACGTAAAGCCCAAAATCTAGATGAAAAGCACAACTTCTAGATCTAAACCCCAACATCTAGAGGTAAAGACCAATATCTAGAGGTAAAACCCAAGATCTAGAGGTAAAGCCAGATATCTAGAGGTAAAGCCCAACGTCTGGAGGTAAAGCCCATCATCTAGTCCTACAGCCCAATGTCTGCAGGTAAAGCCCAACTTACAGAGGTGAAGGCAAACATCTAGATGTAAAACCCCAAATCTAGAGGTAAAGCCCAACATCTAGAGGAAAAGCCAAATATATATATATTTAAAACCCAAAATCTAGAGGTAAAGCCCAACATCTAGAGGTAAAGCCAGATATCTAGAGGTAAAGCCCAACATCTAGAGGAAAAGCAAAATATATAGATTTCAAACCCAAATTCTAGAGTTAAATCCCAACATCTAGATGTAAAGCCCAACTTCCAAAGTTAAAGTCCAAAATCTAGAGGTAAACACCAATACCTAGTGTTAGAGCCCAAAATCTAGAGGTAAAGCCCAACATCTAGAAGAAAAGCCAAATATATAGATATAAAACCCAAAATCTAGAGGTAAAGCCCAATATCTAGACGTAAAGCCCAAAATCTAGATGAAAAGCACAACTTCTAGATCGAAAGCCCAACATCTAGAGGTAAAGACCAATAGCTAGAGGTAAAACCCAACATCTAGAGGTAAAGCCAGATATCTAGAGGTAAAGCCCATCATCTGGAGGTAAAGCCCATCATCTAGTCCTACAGCCCAATGTCTGCAGGTAAAGCCCAACTTACAGAGGTGAAGGCAAACATCTAGATGTAAAACCCCAAATCTAGTGGTAAAGCCCAACATCTAGAGGAAAAGCCAAATATATAGATATAAAACCCAAAATCTAAAGGTAAAGCCCAATATCTAGACGTAAAGCCCAAAATCTAGATGAAAAGCCCAAATTCTAGATCGAAAGCCCAACATCTAGAGGTAAAGACCAATATCTAGAGGTAAAACCCAACATCTAGAGGTAAAGCCAGATATCTAGAGGTAAAGCCCAACATCTAGAGGAAAAGCAAAATATATAGATTTCAAACCCAAATTCTAGAGTTAAATCCCAACATCTAGAGGTAAATCCCAAAGTCTAGATGTAAAGCTCAACTTCCAGATTTAAAGTCAAAAAATCTAAATGTAAATACCAATACCTAGAGGTAGAGCCCAAAATGTAGAGGTAAAGCCCAACATCTAGAGATAAAGCCCAATATTTAGAGTTTAAGCGCATCATTTAGAGGTAAAGCCAGATAACTAGAGGTAAAGCCCATCATCTAGTCGTACAGCCCAATGTATGCAGGTAAAGCCCAACTTACAGAGGTGAAGGCAAACATCTAGATGTAAAACCCAAAATCTAGAGGTAAAGCCCAACATCTAGAGGTAAAGACCAATATTTAGAGTTTAAGCGCATCATTTAGAGGTAAAGCCCAAAATCTAGATGTAAAGCCCAACTTCTAGAGGTAAAGCCCTTCATCTAGTCCTACAGCCCAATGTCTGCAGGTAAAGCCCAACTTACAGAGGTGAAGGCAAACATCTAGATGTAAAACCCAAAATCTAGAGGTAAAGCCCAACATCTAGAGGAAAAGCCAAATATATAGATTTAAAACCCAAAATCTAGAGGTAAAGCCCAATATCTAGACTTAAACCCAAAATCTAGATGTAAACCCCAACTTCTAGATCTAAAGCCCAAAATCTAGATGTAAAGTCCAAATTCTAGATCTAACGCCCAAAATCTAGAGATAAAGACCAATATCTAGAAGTAAAACCCAACATCTAGAGGTAAAGCAGATATCTAGAGGTAAAGCCAAACATCTAGAAGAAAAGCCAAATATATAGATTTAAAACCCAAAATCTAGAGATAAAGCCGCACATCTAAATGTAAAGCAAAACATCTAGATGTAATCCAAACATCTAGAGGTAAAGCCTAACATCTAGAGGTGAAGGACAACATATAGATGTATAACCCAACATCTAGAGATAAAGACCAACATCTAAATGTAAAGCAAAACATCTAGATGTAAAACCCTACATCTAGAGGTAAAGTCCAATATCTAGACCTAAAGACCAACATCTAGAGGTAAAACCCAACATCTAGTGGTAAAGCCCAAGGTCTGGAGGTAAAGCCCAGATTCTAGAGAGAAGCCAAAAATCCAGATGGAAAACCCAAAATCTAGAGGTAAAGCCCAACATCTACAGGTAAATCCAGATATCTAGGGGTAAAGCCCAACATCTAGAGGAAAAGCCAAATATATAGATATAAAACCCAAAATCTAGAGGTAAAGCCCAATATCTAGACGTAGAGCCCAAAATCTAGATGAAAAGCACAACTTCTAGATCTAAAGCCCAACATCTAGAGGTAAAGACCAATATCTAGAGGTAAAACCCAACATCTAGAGGTAAAGCCAGATATCTAGAGGTAAAGCCCAACGTCTGGAGGTAAAGCCCATCATCTAGTCCTACAACCGAATGTCTGCCAGTAAAGCCCAACTTACAGAGGTGAAGGCAAACATCTAGATGTAAAACCCCAAATCTAGAGGTAAAGACCAACATCTAGAGGAAAAGCCAAATATATATATATTTAAAACCCAAAACCTAGAGGTAAAGCCCAACATCTAGAGGTAAAGCCAGATATCTAGGGGTAAAAGCCAACATCTAGAGGAAAAGTCAAATATATAGATTTAAAACCCAAAATCTAGAGGTAAAGCCCAATATCTAGACGTAAAGCCCAAAATCTAGATGTAAAGCCCATCTTCTAGATCTAAAGCCCAAAATCAAGATGTAAAGCCCAAATTCTAGATCTAACGCCCAAAATCTAGAGATAAAGACCAATATCTAGAGGTAAAACCCAACATCTAGAGGTAAAGCCAGATATCTAGAGGGAAAGCCCAACATCTAGAGGAAAAGCAAAATATATAGATTTCAAACCCAAATTCTAGAGTTAAATCCCAACATCTAGGGGTAAACTCCAACTTCCAGAGTTAAAGTCCAAAATCTAGAGGTAAACACCAATACCTAGAGTTAGAGCCCAAAATCTAGAGATATGCCAAATATATAGATTTAAAACCCAAAATCTAGAGATAAAACCGAACATCTAAATGTAAAGCAAAACATCTAGATGTAATCCAAACATCTAGAGGTAAAGCCTAACATCTAGAGTTGAAGTACAACATATAGAGGTATAACCCAACATCTAGAGATAAAGACCAACATCTAAATGTAAAGCAAAACATCTAGATGTAAAACCCTACATCTAGAGGTAAAGTCCAATATCTAGACCTAAAGACCAACATCTAGAGGTAAAAACCAACATCTAGTGGTAAAGCCCAACGTCTGGAGGTAAAGCCCAGATTCTAGAGAGAAGCCAAATATCCAGATGGAAAACCCAAAATCTAGAGGTAAAGCCCAACATCTACAGGTAAATCCAGATATCTAGGGGTAAAGTCCAACATCTAGAGGAAAAGCCAAATATATAGATATAAAACCTAAAACCTAGAGGTAAAGCCCAACATCTAGAGGTAGAGACCAATATCTAGAGGTAAAACCCAACATCTAGAGGTAAAGCCAGATATCTAGAGGTAAAGCCCAACATCTAGAGGAAAAGCAAAATATATAGATTTCAAACCCAAATTCTAGAGTTAAATCCCAACATCTAGAGGTAAATCCCAAAGTCTAGATGTAAAGCTCAACTTCCAGATTTAAAGTCAAAAAATCTAAATGTAAATACCAATACCTAGAGGTAGAGCCCAAAATGTAGAGGTAAAGCCCAACATCTAGAGATAAAGCCAGATATATAGATCTAAACCCCAAAATCTAGAGGTGAAGCCCAATATCTAGAGGTAAAGCCCAAAATCTAGATGTAAAGCCCAACTTCTAGACCTAAAGCCCAAAATCTAGATGTAAACCCAACTTCTAAATCTAAAGCCCAACATCTATAGGTAAAGCCCAATATTTAGAGTTTAAGCGCACCATTTAGAGGTAACGCCAGATAACTAGAGGTAAAGCCCAACGTCTGGAGGTAAAGCCCATCATCTAGTCCTACAGCCCAATGTCTGCAGGTAAAGCCCAACTTACAGAGGTGAAGGCAAACATCTAGATGTAAAACCCAAAATCTAGAGGTAAAGCCCAACATCTAGAGGAAAAGCCAAATATATATATATTTAAAACCCAAAACCTAGAGGTAAAGCCCAAGATCTAGATGTAAACCCCAACTTCTAGATCTAAAGCCCAACATCTAGATGTAAAGCCCAAATTCTAGATCTAACGCCCAAAATCTAGAGGTAAAGACCAATAGCTAGAGGTAAAACCCAACATCTAGAGGTAAAGCCAGATATCTAGAGGTAAAGCCCAACATCTAGAGGAAAAGCAAAATATATAGATTTCAAACCCAAATTCTAGAGTTAAATCCCAACATCTAGGGGTAAACCCCAACTTCCAGAGTTAAAGTCCAAAATCTAGAGGTAAACACCAATCCCTAGATTTAGAGCCCAAAATCTAGAGATATGCCAAATATATAGATTTAAAACCCAAAATCTAGAGATAAAGCCGAACGTCTAAATGTAAAGCAAAACATCTAGATGTAATCCAAACATCTAGAGGTAAAGCCTAACATCTAGAGGTGAAGCACAACATATAGAGGTATAACCCAACATCTAGAGATAAAGACCAACATCTAAATGTAAAGCAAAACATCTAGATGTAAAACCCTACATCTAGAGGTAAAGTCCAATATCTAGACCTAAAGACCAACATCTAGAGGTAAAACCCAACATCTAGTGGTAAAACCCAACATCTAGTGGTAAAGCCCAACGTCTGGAGGTAAAGCCCAGATTCTAGAGAGAAGCCAAAAATCCAGATGGAAAACCCCAAATCTAGAGGTAAAGCCCAACATCTACAGGTAAATCCAGATATCTAGCTGTAAAGCCCAACATCTAGAGGAAAAGCCAAATATATAGATATAAAACCCAAAACCTAGAGGTAAAGCCCAATATCTAGAAGTAAAGCCCAAAATCTAGATGAAAAGCACAACTTCTAGATCTAAAGCCCAACATCTAGAGGTAAAGACCAATAGCTAGAGGTAAAACCCAACATCTAGAGGTAAAGCCAGATATCTAGAGGTAAAGCCCAACGTCTGGAGGTAAAGCCCATCATCTAGCCCTACAGCCCAATGTCTGGAGGTAAAGCCCAACTTACAGAGGTGAAGGCAAACATCTAGATGTAAACCCCAAAATCTAGAGGTAAAGTCCAACATCAGGAGGAAAAGCAAAATATATATATATTTAAAAACCAAAACCTAGAAGTAAAGCCCAACATCTAGAGGTAAAGCCAGATATGTAGGGGTAAAGGCCAACAACTAGAGGAAAAGCAAAATATATAGATTTAAAACCCAAAATCTAGAGGTAAAGCCCAATATCTAGACGTAAAGCCCAAAATCTAGATGTAAACCCCAACTTCTAGATCTAAAGCCCAAAATCTAGATGTAAAGCCCAAATTCTAGATCTAACGCCTAAAATCTAGAGATAAAGACCAATATCTAGAAGTAAAACCCAACATCTAGAGGTAAAGCCGATATCTAGAGGTAAAGTCCAACATCTAGAAGAAAGGCCAAATATATAGATTTAAAACCCAAAATCTAGAGATAAAGCCGAACATCTAAATGTAAAGCAAAACATCTAGATGTAATCCAAACATCTAGAGCTAAAGCCTAACATCTAGAGATGATGCACAACATATAGAGGTATAACCCAACGTCTAGAGATAAAGACCAACATCTAAATGTAAAGCAAAACATCTAGATGTAAAACCCTACATCTAGAGGTAAAGTCCAATATCTAGACCTAAAGACCAACATCTAGAGGTAAAAACCAACATCTAGTGGTAAAGCCCAACGTCTGGAGGTAAAGCCCAGATTCTAGAGAGAAGCCAAAAATCCAGATGTAAAAGCGAAAATCTAGAGGTAAAGCCCAACATCTACAGGTAAATCCAGATATCTAGGGGTAAAGCCCAACATCTAGAGGAAAAGCCAAATATATAGATTTAAAGCCCAAAATCTAGAGGTAAAGCCCAACTTCTAGATCTAAAGCCCAACATCTAGATGTAAAGCCCAAATTCTAGATCTAACGCCCAAAATCTAGAGATAAAGATCAATATCTAAAGGTAAAACCCAACATCTAGAGTTAAAGCCAGATATCTAGAGGTAAAGCCCAACATCTAGAGGAAAAGCAAAATATATAGATTTCAAACCCAAATTCTAGAGTTAAATCCCAACATCTAGGGGTAAACCCCAACTTCCAGAGTTAAAGTCCAAAATCTAGAGGTAAACACCAATACCTAGAGCTAGAGCCCAAAATCTAGAGATATGCCAAATATATAGATTTAAAACCCAAAATCTAGAGATAAAGCCGAACGTCTAAATGTAAAGCAAAACATCTAGATGTAATGCAAACATCTAGAGGTAAAGCCTAACAACTAGAGGTGAAGCACAACATATAGAGGTATAACCCAACATCTAGAGATAAAGACCAACATCTAAATGTAAAGCAAAACATCTAGATGTAAAACCCTACATCTAGAGGTAAAGTCCAATATCTAGACCTAAAGACCAACATCTAGAGGTAAAACCCAACATCTAGTGGTAAAACCCAACATCTAGTGGTAAAGCCCAATGTCTGGAGGTAAAGCCCAGATTCTAGAGAGAAGCCAAAAATCCAGATGGAAAACCCAAAATCTAGAGGTAAAGCCCAACATCTACAGGTAAATCCAGATATCTAGGTGTAAAGCCCAACATCTAGAGGAAAAGCCAAATATATCGATATAAAACCCAAAATCTAGAGGTAAAGCCCAATATCTAGATGTAAAGCCCAAAATCTAGATGAAAAGCACAACTTCTAGATCTAAAGCCGAACATCTAGTGGTAAAGACCAATAGCTAGAGGTAAAACCCAACATCTAGAGGTAAAGCCAGGTATCTAGAGGTAAAGCCCAACATCTAGAGGAAAAGCAAAATATATAGATTTCAAACCCAAATTCTAGAGTTAAATCCCAACATCTAGGGGTAAACCCCAACTTCCAGAGTTAAAGTCCAAAATCTAGAGTTAAACACCAATACCTAGAGTTAGAGCCCAAAATCTAGAGATATGCCAAATATATAGATTTAAAACCCAAAACCTAGAGATAAAGCCGAACATCTAAATGTAAAGCAAAACATCTAGATGTAATCCAAACATCTAGAGGTAAAGCCTAACATCTAGAGGTGAAGCACAACATATAGAGGTATAACCCAACATCTAGAGATAAAGACCAACATCTAAATGTAAAGCAAAACATCTAGATGTAATACCCTACATCTAGAGGTAAAGTCCAATATCTAGACCTAAAGACCAACATCTAGAGGTAAAACCCAACATCTAGTGGTAAAGCCCAACGTCTGGAGGTAAAGCCCAGATTCTAGAGAGAAGCCAAAAATCCAGATGGAAAACCCAAAATCTAGAGGTAAAGCCCAACATCTACAGGTAAATCCAGATATCTAGGGGTAAAGCCCAACATCTAGAGGAAAAGCCAAATATATCGATATAAAACCCAAAATCTAGAGGTAAAGCCCAATATCTAGACGTAAAGCCCAAAATCTAGATGAAAAGCACAACTTCTAGATCTAAAGCCCAACATCTAGAGGTAAAGACCAATATCTAGAGGTAAAACCCAACATCTAGAGGTAAACCCAGATATCTAGAGGTAAAGCCCAACGTCTGGAGGTAAAGCCCATCATCTAGTCCTACAACCGAATGTCTGCAGGTAAAGCCCAACTTACAGAGGTGAAGGCAAACATCTAGATGTAAAACCCCAAATCTAGAGGTAAAGACCAACATCTAGAGGAAAAGCCAAATATATATATATTTAAAACCCAAAACCTAGAGGTAAAGCCCAACATCTAGATGTAAAGCCAGATATCTAGGGGTAAAAGCCAACATCTAGAGGAAAAGTCAAATATATAGATTTAAAACCCAAAATCTAGAGGTAAAGCCCAATATCTAGACGTAAAGCCCAAAATCTAGATGTAAAGCCCATCTTCTAGATCTAAAGCCCAAAATCAAGATGTAAAGCCCAAATTCTAGATCTAACGCCCAAAATCTAGAGATAAAGACCAATATCTAGAGGTAAAACCCAACATCTAGAGGTAAAGCCAGATATCTAGAGGTAAAGCCCAACATCTAGAGGAAAAGCAAAATATATAGATTTCAAACCCAAATTCTAGAGTTAAATCCCAACATCTAGGGGTAAACCCCAACTTCCAGAGTTAAAGTCCAAAATCTAGAGGTAAACACCAATACCTAGAGTTAGAGCCCAAAATCTAGAGATATGCCAAATATATAGATTTAAAACCCAAAATCTAGAGATAAAACCGAACATCTAAATGTAAAGCAAAACATCTAGATGTAATCCAAACATCTAGAGGTAAAGCCTAACATCTAGAGGTGAAGCACAACATATAGAGGTATAACCCAACATCTAGAGATAAAGACCAACATCTAAATGTAAAGCAAAACATCTAGATGTAAAACCCTACATCTAGAGGTAAAGTCCAATATCTAGACCTAAAGACCAACATCTAGAGGTAAAAACCAACATCTAGTGGTAAAGCCCAACGTCTGGAGGTAAAGCCCAGATTCTAGAGAGAAGCCAAATATCCAGATGGAAAACCCAAAATCTAGAGGTAAAGCCCAACATCTACAGGTAAATCCAGATATCTAGGGGTAAAGTCCAACATCTAGAGGAAAAGCCAAATATATAGATATAAAACCTAAAACCTAGAGGTAAAGCCCAACGTCTAGAGGTAAAGACCAATATCTAGAGGTAAAACCCAACATCTAGAGGTAAAGCCAGATATCTAGAGGTAAAGCCCAACATCTAGAGGAAAAGCAAACTATATAGATTTCAAACCCAAATTCTAGAGTTAAATCCCAACATCTAGAGGTAAATCCCAAAGTCTAGATGTAAAGCTCAACTTCCAGATTTAAAGTCAAAAATCTAAATGTAAATACCAATACCTAGAGGTAGAGCCCAAAATGTAGAGGTAAAGCCCAACATCTAGAGATAAAGCCAGATATATAGATCTAAACCCCAAAATCTAGAGGTGAAGCCCAATATCTGGACGTAAAGCCCAAAATCTAGATGTAAAGCCCAACTTCTAGACCTAAAGCCCAAAATCTAGATGTAAACCCAACTTCTAAATCTAAAGCCCAACATCTATAGGTAAAGCCCAATATTTAGAGTTTAAGCACATCATTTAGAGGTAAAGCCAGATAACTAGAGGTAAAGCCCAACGTCTGGAGGTAAAGCCCATCATCTAGTCCTACAGCCCAAAGTCTGCAGGTAAAGCCCAACTTACAGAGGTGAAGGCAAACATCTAGATGTAAAACCCAAAATCTAGAGGTAAAGCCCAACATCTAGAGGAAAAGCCAAATATATATATATTTAAAACCCAAAACCTAGAGGTAAAGCCCAAGATCTAGATGTAAACCCCAACTTCTAGATCTAAAGCCCAACATCTAGATGTAAAGCCCAAATTCTAGATCTAACGCCCAAAATCTAGAGGTAAAGACCAATAGCTAGAGGTAAAACCCAACATCTAGAGGTAAAGCCAGATATCTAGAGGTAAAGCCCAACATCTAGAGGAAAAGCAAAATATATAGATTTCAAACCCAAATTCTAGAGTTAAATCCCAACATCTAGGGGTAAACCCCAACTTCCAGAGTTAAAGTCCAAAATCTAGAGGTAAACACCAATACCTAGAGTTAGAGCCCAAAATCTAGAGATATGCCAAATATATAGATTTAAAACCCAAAATCTAGAGATAAAGCCGAACGTCTAAATGTAAACCAAAAACATCTAGATGTAATCCAAACATCTAGAGGTAAAGCCTAACATCTAGAGGTGAAGCACAACATATAGAGGTATAACCCAACATCTAGAGATAAAGACCAACATCTAAATGTAAAGCAAAACATCTAGATGTAAAACCCTACATCTAGAGGTAAAGTCCAATATCTAGACCTAAAGACCAACATCTAGAGGTAAAACCCAACATCTAGTGGTAAAACCCAACATCTAGTGGTAAAGCCCAACGTCTGGAGGTAAAGCCCAGATTCTAGAGAGAAGCCAAAAATCCAGATGGAAAACCCCAAATCTAGAGGTAAAGCCCAACATCTACAGGTAAATCCAGATATCTAGGTGTAAAGCCCAACATCTAGAGGAAAAGCCAAATATATAGATATAAAACCCAAAACCTAGAGGTAAAGCCCAATATCTAGACGTAAAGCCCAAAATCTAGATGAAAAGCACAACTTCTAGATCTAAAGCCCAACATCTAGTGGTAAAGACCAATAGCTAGAGGTAAAACCCAACATCTAGAGGTAAAGCCAGGTATCTAGAGGTAAAGCCCAACATCTAGAGGAAAAGCAAAATATATAGATTTCAAACCCAAATTCTAGAGTTAAATCCCAACATCTAGGGGTAAACCCCAACTTCCAGAGTTAAAGTCCAAAATCTAGAGGTAAACACCAATACCTAGAGTTAGAGCCCAAAATCTAGAGATATGCCAAATATATAGATTTAAAACCCAAAATCTAGAGATAAAGCCGAACATCTAAATGTAAAGCAAAACATCTAGATGTAATCCAAACATCTAGAGGTAAAGCCTAACATCTAGAGGTGAAGCAAAACATATAGAGGTATAACCCAATATCTAGAGATAAAGACCAACATCTAAATGTAAAGCAAAACATCTAGATGTAAAACCCTACATCTAGAGGTAAAGTCCAATATCTAGACCTAAAGACCAACATCTAGAGGTAAAACCCAACATCTAGTGGTAAAGCCCAACGTCTGGAGGTAAAGCCCAGATTCTAGAGAGAAGCCAAAAATCCAGATGGAAAACCCAAAATCTAGAGGTAAAGCCCAACATCTACAGGTAAATCCAGATATCTAGGGGTAAAGCCCAACATCTAGAGGAAAAGCCAAATATATCGATATAAAACCCAAAATCTAGAGGTAAAGCCCAATATCTAGACGTAAAGCCCAAAATCTAGATGAAAAGCACAACTTCTAGATCTAAAGCCCAACATCTAGAGGTAAAGCCCAATATTTACAGGTAAAACCCAACATCTAGAGGTAAAGCCAGATATCTAGAGGTAAAGCCCAACATCTAGAGGAAAAGCAAAATATATAGATTTCAAACCCAAATTCTAGAGTTAAATCCCAACATCTAGAGGTAAATCCCAAAGTCTAGATGTAAAGCTCAACTTCCAGATTTAAAGTCAAAAAATCTAAATGTAAATACCAATACCTAGAGGTAGAGCCCAAAATGTAGAGGTAAAGCCCAACATCTAGAGATAAAGCCAGATATATAGATCTAAACCCCAAAATCTAGAGGTGAAGCCCAATATCTAGACGTAAAGCCCAAAATCTAGATGTAAAGCCCAACTTCTAAATCTAAAGCCCAAAATCTAGATGTAAAGCCCAACTTCTAAATCTAAAGCCCAACATCTAGAGGTAAAGCCCAATATTTAGAGTTTAAGCGCATCATTTAGAGGTAAAGCCAGATATCTAGAGGTAAAGCCCAACGTCTGGAGGTAAAGCCCATCATCTAGTCCTACAGCCCAATGTCTGCAGGTAAAGCCCAACTTACAGAGGTGAAGGCAAACATCTAGATGTAAAACCCCAAATCTAGCGGTAAAGCCCAACATCTAGAGGAAAAGCCAAATATAGATATATTTAAAACCCAAAACCTAGAGGTAAAGCCCAACATCTAGAGGTAAAGCCAGATATCTAGGGGTAAAGCCCAACATCTAGAGGAAAAGCCCAATATCTAGATTAAAAGCTCAAAATCTAGATGTAAAGCCCAACTTCTAGATCTAAAGCCCAACATCTAGATGTAAAGCCCAAATTCTAGATCTAACGCCCAAAATCTAGAGATAAAGACCAATATCTAGAGGTAAAACCCAACATCTAGTGGTAAAGCCAGATATCTAGAGGTAAAGCCCAACATCTAGAGGAAAAGCAAAATATATAGATTTCAAACCCAAATTCTAGAGTTAAATCCCAACATCTAGGGGTAAACCCCAACTTCCAGAGTTAAATTCCAAAATCTAGAGGTAAATACCAATACCTAGAGTTAGAGCCCAAAATCTAGAGATATGCCAAATATATAGATTTAAAACCCAAAATCTAGAGATAAAGCCGAACGTCTAAATGTAAAGCAAAACATCTAGATGTAATGCAAACATCTAGAGGTAAAGCCTAACAACTAGAGGTGAAGCACAACATATAGAGGTATAACCCAACATCTAGAGATAAAGACCAACATCTAAATGTAAAGCAAAACATCTAGATGTAAAACCCTACATCTAGAGGTAAAGTCCAATATCTAGACCTAAAGACCAACATCTAGAGGTTAACCCCAACATCTAGTGGTAAAGCCCAACGTCTGGAGGTAAAGCCCAGATTCTAGAGAGAAGCCAAAAATCCAGATGGAAAACCCAAAATCTAGAGGTAAAGCCCAACATCTACAGGTAAATCCAGATATCTAGGGGTAAAGCCCAACATCTAGAGGAAAAGACCAATATCTAGAGGTAAAACCCAACATCTAGAGGTAAAGCCAGATATCTAGAGGTAAAGCCCAACATCTAGAGGAAAAGCAAACTATATAGATTTCAAACCCAAATTCTAGAGTTAAATCCCAACATCTAGAGGTAAATCCCAAAGTCTAGATGTAAAGCTCAACTTCCAGATTTAAAGTCAAAAAATCTAAATGTAAATACCAATACCTAGAGGTAGAGCCCAAAATGTAGAGGTAAAGCCCAACATCTAGAGGAAAAGCCAAATATATAGATATAAAACCCAAAATCTAGAGGTAAAGCCCAATATCTAGACGTAAAGCCCAAAATCTAGATGTAAAGCCCAACTTCTAAATCTAAAGCCCAAAATATAGATGTAAAGCCCAACTTCTAAATCTAAAGCCCAACATCTAGAGGTAAAGAACAATATCTAGAGGTAAAAACCAACATCTAGAGGTAAAGCCAGATATCTAGAGGTAAAGCCCAACGTCTGGAGGTAAAGCCCATCATCTAGTCCTACAGCCTAATGGCTGCAGGTAAAGCCCAACTTACAGAGGTGAAGGCAAACATCTAGATGTAAAACCCAAAATCTAGAGGTAAAGCCCAAAATCTAGAGGAAAAGCCAAATATATATATATTTAAAACCCAAAACCTAGAGGTAAAGCCCAACATCTAGAGGTAAAGCCAGATAACTAGCGGTAAAGCCCAACATCTAGAGGAAAAGCCAAATATATAGATTTAAAACCCAAAATCTAGAGGTAAAGCCCAATATCTAGACGTAAAGCCCAAAATCTAGATGTAAAGCCCAACTTCTAGATCTAAAGCCCAAAATCTAGATGTAAAGCCCAAATTCTAGATCTAATGCCCAAAATCTAGAGATAAAGACCAATATCTAGAAGTAAAACCCAACATCTAGAGGTAAAGCCGATATCTAGAGGTAAAGCCCAACATCTAGAGGAAAAGCCAAATATATAGATTTCAAACCCAAATTCTAGAGTTAAATCCCAACATCTAGGGGTAAACCCCAACTTCCAGAGTTAAAGTCCAAAATCTAGAGGTAAACACCAATACCTAGAGTTAGAGCCCAAAATCTAGAGATATGCCAAATATATAGATTTAAAACCCAAAATCTAGAGATAAAGCCGAACGTCTAAATGTAAAGCAAAACATCTAGATGTAATCCAAACATCTATAGGTAAAGCCTAACAACTAGAGGTAAAGCACAACATATAGAGGTATAACCCAACATCTAGAGATAAAGACCAACATCTAAATGTAAAGCAAAACATCTAGATGTAAAACCCTACATCTAGAGGTAAAGTCCAATATCTAGACCTAAAGACCAACATCTAGAGGTAAAACCCAACATCTAGTGGTAAAGCCCAACGTCTGGAGGTAAAGCCCAGGTTCTAGAGAGAAGTCAAAAATCCAGATGGAAAACCCAAAATCTAGAGGTAAAGCCCAACATCTACAGGTAAATCCAGATATCTAGGGGTAAAGCCCAACATCTAGAGGAAAAGCCAAATATATAGATATAAACCCCAAAATCTAGAGGTAAAGCCCAATATCTAGACGTAAAGATCAAAATCTAGATATAAAGCCCAACTTCTAAACCTAAAGCCCAAAATATAGATGTAAAGCCCAACTTCTAATTCTAAAGCCCAACATCTAGAGGTAAAGCCCAATATTTAGAGTTTAAGCGCATCATTTAGAGGTAAAGCCCAAAATCTAGATCTAAAGCTCAACTTCTAGAGGGAAAGCCCATCATCTAGTCCTACAGCCCAATGGCTGCAGGTAAAGCCCAACTTACAGAGGTGAAGGCAAACATCAGGATGTAAAACCCAAAATCTAGAGGTAAAGCCCAACATCTAGAGGAAAAGTCAAATATATAGATTTAAAACCCAAAATCTAGAGGTAAAGCCAATATCTAGACCTAAAGCCCAATATCTAGACGTAAAGCCCAAAATCTAGATGAAAAGCACAAATTCTAGATCTAAAGCCCAACATCTAGAGGTAAAGACCAATATCTAGAGGTAAACCCCAACATCTAGAGGTAAAGCCAGATATCTAGAGGTAAAGCCCAACGTCTGGAGGTAAAGCCCATCATCTAGCCCTACAGCCCAATGTCTGTAGGTAAAGCCCAACTTACAGAGGTGAAGGCAAACATCTAGATGTAAAACCCCAAATCTAGAGGTAAAGCCCAACATCTAGAGGAAAAGCCAAATATATATATATTTTAAACCCAAAATCTAGAGATAAAGCCCAACATTTAGAGGTAAAGCCAGATATCTAGGGGTAAAGCCCAACATCTAGAGGAAAAGCCAAATATATAGATTTAAAACACAAAATCTAGAGGTAAAGCCCAATATCTATATGTAAAGCCCAGCTTCTAGATCTAAAGCCCAAAATCTAGATGTAAAGCCAAAATTCTAGATCTAACACACAAAATCTAGAGGTAAAGGCCAATATCTAGAGGTAAAATCCAACATCTATAGGTAAAGCCCAACATCTAGAGGAAAAGCCAAATATATAGATTTCAAACCCAAATTCTAGAGTTAAATCCCAACATCTAGGGGTAAACCCCAACTTCCAGAGTTAAAGTCCAAAATCTAGAGGTAAACACCAATACCTAGATTTAGAGCCCAAAATCTAGAGATATGCCAAATATATAGATTTAAAACCCAAAATCTAGAGATAAAGCCGAACATCTAAATGTAAAGCAAAACATCTAGATGTAATCCAAACATCTATAGGTAAAGCCTAACAACTAGAGGTGAAGCACAACATATAGAGGTATAACCCAACATCTAGAGATAAAGACCAACATCTAAATGTAAAGGAAAACATCTAGACGTAAAACCCTACATCTAGAGGTAAAGTCCAATATCTAGACCTAAAGACCAACATCTAGAGGTAAAACTCATCATCTAGTGGTAAAGCCCAACGTCTGGAGGTAAAGCCCAGATTCTAGAGAGAAGCCAAAAATCCAGATGTAAAACCCAAAATCTAGAGGTAAAGCCCAACATCTACAGGTAAATCCAGATATCTAGGGGTAAAGCCCAACATCTAGAGGAAAAGCCAAATATATAGATTTAAAGCCCAAAATCTAGAGGTAAAGCCCAACTTCTAGATCTAAAGCCCAACATCTAGATGTAAAGCCCAAATTCTAGATCTAACGCCCAAAATCTAGAGATAAAGACCAATATCTAGAGGTAAAACCCAACATCTAGAGTTAAAGCCAGATATCTAGAGGTAAAGCCCAACATCTAGGCTAAAAGCAAAATATATAGATTTCAAACCCAAATTCTAGAGTTAAATCCCAACATCTAGGGGTAAACCCCAACTTCCAGAGTTAAAGTCCGAAATCTAGAGGTAAATACCAATACCTAGAGTTAGAGCCCAAAATCTAGAGATATGCCAAATATATAGATTTAAAACCCAAAAATCTAGAGATAAAGCCGAACGTCTAAATGTAAAGCAAAACATCTAGATGTAATGCATACATCTAGAGGTAAAGCCTAACAACTAGAGGTGAAGCACAACATATAGAGGTATAACCCAACATCTAGAGATAAAGACCAACATCTAAATGTAAAGCAAAACATCTCGATGTAAAACCCTACATCTAGAGGTAAAGTCCAATATCTAGACCTAAAGACCAACATCTAGAGGTAAAACCCAACATCTAGTGGTAAAGCCCAACGTCTGGAGGTAAAGCCCAGATTCTAGAGAGAAGCCAAAAATCCAGATGGAAAACCCAAAATCTAGAGGTAAAGCCCAACATCTACAGGTAAATCCAGATATCTAGGGGTAAAGCCCAACATCTAGAGGAAAAGCCAAATATATAGATATAAAACCCAAAATCTAGAGGTAAAGCCCAATATCTAGACGTAAAGCCCAAAATCTAGATGAAAAGCACAACTTCTAGATCTAAAGCCCAACATCTAGAGGTAAAGACCAATATCTAGAGGTAAAACCCAACATCTAGAGGTAAAGCCAGATATCTAGAGGTAAAGCCCAACATCTAGAGGAAAAGCCAAATATATAGATTTCAAACCCAAATTCTAGAGTTAAATCCCAACATCTAGGGGTAAACCCCAACTTCCAGAGTTAAAGTCCAAAATCTAGAGGTAAACACCAATACCTAGAGTTAGAGCCCAAAATCTAGAGATATGCCAAATATATAGATTTAAAACCCAAAATCTAGAGATAAAGCCGAACGTCTAAATGTAAAGCAAAACATCTAGATGTAATGCAAACATCTAGAGGTAAAGCCTAACAACTAGAGGTGAAGCACAACATATAGAGGTATAACCCAACATCTAGAGATAAAGACCAACATCTAAATGTAAAGCAAAACATCTCGATGTAAAACCCTACATCTAGAGGTAAAGTCCAATATCTAGACCTAAAGACCAACATCTAGAGGTAAAACCCAACATCTAGTGGTAAAGCTCAACGTCTGGAGGTAAAGCCCAGATTCTAGAGAGAAGCCAAAAATCCAGATGGAAAACCCAAAATCTAGAGGTAAAGCCCAACATCTACAGGTAAATCCAGATATCTAGGGGTAAAGCCCAACATCTAGAGGAAAAGCCCAATATCTAGATTTAAAGCCCAAAATCTAGATGTAAAGCCCAACTTCTAGATCTAAAGCACAACATCTAGATGTAAAGCCCAAATTCTAGATCTAACGCCCAAAATCTAGAGATAAAAACCAATATCTAGAGGTAAAACCCAACATCTAGAGGTGAAGCCAGATATCTAGAGGTAAAGCCCAACATCTAGAGGAAAAGCAAAATATATAGATTTCAAACCCAAATTCTAGAGTTAAATCCCAACATCTAGGGGTAAACCCCAACTTCCAGAGTTAAAGTCCAAAATCTAGAGGTAAACACCAATACCTAGAGTTAGAGCCCAAAAAATAGACATATGCCAAATATATAGATTTAAAACCCAAAATCTAGATATAAAGCCGAACGTCTAAATGTAAAGCAAAACATCTAGATGTAATGCAAACATCTAGAGGTAAAGCCTAACAACTAGAGGTGAAGCACAACATATAGAGGTATAACCCAACATCTAGAGATAAAGACCAACATCTAAATGTAAAGCAAAACATCTAGATGTAAAACCCTACATCTAGAGGTAAAGTCCAATATCTAGACCTAAAGACCAACATCTAGAGGTTAACCCCAACATCTAGTGGTAAAGCCCAACGTCTGGAGGTAAAGCCCAGATTCTAGAGAGAAGCCAAAAATCCAGATGGAAAACCCAAAATCTAGAGGTAAAGCCCAACATCTACAGGTAAATCCAGATATCTAGGGGTAAAGCCCAACATCTAGAGGAAAAGACCAATATCTAGAGGTAAAACCCAACATCTAGAGGTAAAGCCAGATATCTAGAGGTAAAGCCCAACATCTAGAGGAAAAGCAAAATATATAGATTTGAAACCCAAATTCTAGAGTTAAATCCCAACATCTAGAGGTAAATCCCAAAGTCTAGATGTAAAGCTCAACTTCCAGATTTAAAGTCAAAAATCTAAATGTAAATACCAATACCTAGAGGTAGAGCCCAAAATGTAGAGGTAAAGCCCAACATCTAGAGATAAAGCCAGATACATAGATCTAAACCCCAAAATCTAGAGGTGAAGCCCAATATCTAGACGTAAAGACCAAAATCTAGATGTAAAGCCCAACTTCTAGATCTAAAGCCCAAAATCTAGATGTAAAGCCCAACTTCTAAATCTAAAGCCAACATCTAGAGGTAAAGCCCAATATTTAGAGTTTAAGCGCATCATTTAGAGGTAAAGCCCAAAATCTAGATGTAAAGCTCAACTTCTAGAGGTAAAGCCCATCATCTAGTCCTGCAGCCTAATGGCTGCAGGTAAAGACCAACTTACAGAGGTGAAGGCAAACATCTAGATGTAAACCCCCAAATCTAGAGGTAAAGCCCAACATCTAGAGGAAAAGCCAAATATATAGATATAAAACCCAAAATCTAGAGGTAAAGCCCAATATCTAGACGTAAAGATCAAAATCTAGATATAAAGCCCAACTTCTAGATCTAAAGCCTAAAATATAGATGTAAAGCCCAACTTCTAAATCTAAAGCCCAACATCTAGAGGTAAAGCCCAATATTTAGAGTTCAAGCGCATCATTTAGAGGTAAAGCCCAAAATCTAGATGTAAAGCTCAACTTCCAGATTTAAAGTCAAAAATCTAAATGTAAATACCAATACCTAGAGGTAGAGCCCAAAATGTAGAGGTAAAGCCCAACATCTAGAGATAAAGCCAGATATATAGATCTAACCCCAAAATCTAGAGGTGAAGCAAAATATCTAGATCTAAAGCCCAAAATCTAGATGTATAGCCCAACTTCTAAATCTAAAGCCCAACATCTAGAGGTAAATCCCAATATTTAGAGTTTAAGCACATCATTTAAAGCCAGATAACTAGAGGTAAAGCCCAACGTCTGGAGGTAAAGCCCATCATCTAGTCCTACAGCCCAATGTCTGCAGGTAAAGCCCAACTTACAGAGGTGAAGGCAAACATCTAGATGTAAAACCCAAAATCTAGAGGTAAAGCCCAACATCTAGAGGAAAAGCCAAATATATATATATTTAAAAACCAAAAACCTAGAGGTAAAGCCCAACATCTAGAGGTAAAGCCAGATATCTAGGGGTAAAGCCCAACATCTAGAGGAAAAGCCAAATATATACATTTAAAACCCAAAATCTAGAGGTAAAGCCCAATATCTAGACGTAAAGCCCAAAATCTAGATGTAAAGCACAACTTCTAGATCTAAAGCCCAACATCTAGAGGTAAAGACCAATATCTAGAGGTAAAACCCAACATCTAGAGGTAAAGCCAGATATCTAGAGGTAAAGCCCAACGTCTGGAGGTAAAGCCCATCATCTAGCCCTACAGCCCAATGTCTGCAGGTAAAGCCCAACTTACAGAGGTGAAGGCAAACATCTAGATGTAAAACCCAAAATCTAGAGGTAAAGCATAACATCTAGAGGAAAAGCCAGATATCTAGGGGTAAAGCCCAATATGTAGAGGAAAAGCCAAATATATAGATTTAAAACCCAAAATCTAGAGGTAAAGCCAAATATCTAGACGTAAAGCCCAAAATCTAGATGTAAACCCCAACTTCTAGATCTAAAGCCCAACATCTAGATGTAAAGACCAAATTCTAGATCTAACGCCCAAAATCTAGAGATAAAGACCAATATCTAGAGGTAAAACCCAACATCTAGAGGTAAAGCCAGATATCTAGAGGTAAAGCCCAACATCTAGAGGAAAAGCAAAATATATAGATTTCAAACCCAAATTCTAGAGTTAAATCCCAACATCTAGGGGTAAACCCCAACTTCCAGAGTTAAAGTCCAAAATCTAGAGGTAAACACCAATACCTAGAGTTAGAGCCCAAAATCTAGAGATATGCCAAATATACAGATTTAAAACCCAAAATCTAGAGATAAAGCCGAACGTCTAAATGTAAAGCAAAACATCTAGATGTAATGCAAACATCTAGAGGTAAAGCCTAACAACTAGAGGTGAAGCACAACATATAGAGGTATAACCCAACATCTAGAGATAAAGACCAACATCTAAATGTAAAGCAAAACATCTAGATGTAAAACCCTACATCTAGAGGTAAAGTCCAATATCTAGACCTAAAGACCAACATCTAGAGGTAAAACCCAACATCTAGTGGTAAAGCCCAACGTCTGGAGGTAAAGCCCAGATTCTAGAGAGAAGCCAAAAATCCAGATGGAAAACCCAAAATCTAGAGGTAAAGCCCAACATCTACAGGTAAATCCAGATATCTAGGGGTAAAGCCCAACATCTAGAGGAAAAGCCAAATATATAGATATAAAACCCAAAATCTAGAGGTAAAGCCCAATATCTAGACGTAAAGCCCAAAATCTAGATGAAAAGCACAACTTCTAGATCTAAAGCCCAACATCTAGAGGTAAAGACCAATATCTAGAGGTAAAACCCAACATCTAGAGGTAAAGCCAGATATCTAGAGGTAAAGCCCAACATCTAGAGGAAAAGCCAAATATATAGATTTCAAACCCAAATTCTAGAGTTAAATCCCAACATCTAGGGGTAAACCCCAACTTCCAGAGTTAAAGTCCAAAATCTAGAGGTAAACACCAATACCTAGAGTTAGAGCCCAAAATCTAGAGATATGCCAAATATATAGATTTAAAACCCAAAATCTAGAGATAAAGCCGAACGTCTAAATGTAAAGCAAAACATCTAGATGTAATGCAAACATCTAGAGGTAAAGCCTAACAACTAGAGGTGAAGCACAACATATAGAGGTATAACCCAACATCTAGAGATAAAGACCAACATCTAAATGTAAAGCAAAACATCTCGATGTAAAACCCTACATCTAGAGGTAAAGTCCAATATCTAGACCTAAAGACCAACATCTAGAGGTAAAACCCAACATCTAGTGGTAAAGCTCAACGTCTGGAGGTAAAGCCCAGATTCTAGAGAGAAGCCAAAAATCCAGATGGAAAACCCAAAATCTAGAGGTAAAGCCCAACATCTACAGGTAAATCCAGATATCTAGGGGTAAAGCCCAACATCTAGAGGAAAAGACCAATATCTAGAGGTAAAACCCAACATCTAGAGGTAAAGCCAGATATCTAGAGGTAAAGCCCAACATCTAGAGGAAAAGCAAAATATATAGATTTGAAACCCAAATTCTAGAGTTAAATCCCAACATCTAGAGGTAAATCCCAAAGTCTAGATGTAAAGCTCAACTTCCAGATTTAAAGTCAAAAATCTAAATGTAAATACCAATACCTAGAGGTAGAGCCCAAAATGTAGAGGTAAAGCCCAACATCTAGAGATAAAGCCAGATACATAGATCTAAACCCCAAAATCTAGAGGTGAAGCCCAATATCTAGACGTAAAGACCAAAATCTAGATGTAAAGCCCAACTTCTAGATCTAAAGCCCAAAATCTAGATGTAAAGCCCAACTTCTAAATCTAAAGCCAACATCTAGAGGTAAAGCCCAATATTTAGAGTTTAAGCGCATCATTTAGAGGTAAAGCCCAAAATCTAGATGTAAAGCTCAACTTCTAGAGGTAAAGCCCATCATCTAGTCCTGCAGCCTAATGGCTGCAGGTAAAGACCAACTTACAGAGGTGAAGGCAAACATCTAGATGTAAACCCCCAAATCTAGAGGTAAAGCCCAACATCTAGAGGAAAAGCCAAATATATAGATATAAAACCCAAAATCTAGAGGTAAAGCCCAATATCTAGACGTAAAGATCAAAATCTAGATATAAAGCCCAACTTCTAGATCTAAAGCCTAAAATATAGATGTAAAGCCCAACTTCTAAATCTAAAGCCCAACATCTAGAGGTAAAGCCCAATATTTAGAGTTTAAGCGCATCATTTAGAGGTAAAGCCCAAAATCTAGATGTAAAGCTCAACTTCCAGATTTAAAGTCAAAAATCTAAATGTAAATACCAATACCTAGAGGTAGAGCCCAAAATGTAGAGGTAAAGCCCAACATCTAGAGATAAAGCCAGATATATAGATCTAACCCCAAAATCTAGAGGTGAAGCAAAATATCTAGATCTAAAGCCCAAAATCTAGATGTATAGCCCAACTTCTAAATCTAAAGCCCAACATCTAGAGGTAAATCCCAATATTTAGAGTTTAAGCACATCATTTAAAGCCAGATAACTAGAGGTAAAGCCCAACGTCTGGAGGTAAAGCCCATCATCTAGTCCTACAGCCCAATGTCTGCAGGTAAAGCCCAACTTACAGAGGTGAAGGCAAACATCTAGATGTAAAACCCAAAATCTAGAGGCAAAGCCCAACATCTAGAGGAAAAGCCAAATATATATATATTTAAAAACCAAAAACCTAGAGGTAAAGCCCAACATCTAGAGGTAAAGCCAGATATCTAGGGGTAAAGCCCAACATCTAGAGGAAAAGCCAAATATATACATTTAAAACCCAAAATCTAGAGGTAAAGCCCAATATCTAGACGTAAAGCCCAAAATCTAGATGTAAAGCACAACTTCTAGATCTAAAGCCCAACATCTAGAGGTAAAGACCAATATCTAGAGGTAAAACCCAACATCTAGAGGTAAAGCCAGATATCTAGAGGTAAAGCCCAACGTCTGGAGGTAAAGCCCATCATCTAGCCCTACAGCCCAATGTCTGCAGGTAAAGCCCAACTTACAGAGGTGAAGGCAAACATCTAGATGTAAAACCCAAAATCTAGAGGTAAAGCATAACATCTAGAGGAAAAGCCAGATATCTAGGGGTAAAGCCCAATATCTAGAGGAAAAGCCAAATATATAGATTTAAAACCCAAAATCTAGAGGTAAAGCCAAATATCTAGACGTAAAGCCCAAAATCTAGATGTAAACCCCAACTTCTAGATCTAAAGCCCAACATCTAGATGTAAAGACCAAATTCTAGATCTAACGCCCAAAATCTAGAGATAAAGACCAATATCTAGAGGTAAAACCCAACATCTAGAGGTAAAGCCAGATATCTAGAGGTAAAGCCCAACATCTAGAGGAAAAGCAAAATATATAGATTTCAAACCCAAATTCTAGAGTTAAATCCCAACATCTAGGGGTAAACCCCAACTTCCAGAGTTAAAGTCCAAAATCTAGAGGTAAACACCAATACCTAGAGTTAGAGCCCAAAATCTAGAGATATGCCAAATATATAGATTTAAAACCCAAAATCTAGAGATAAAGCCGAACGTCTAAATGTAAAGCAAAACATCTAGATGTAATGCAAACATCTAGAGGTAAAGCCTAACAACTAGAGGTGAAGCACAACATATAGAGGTATAACCCAACATCTAGAGATAAAGACCAACATCTAAATGTAAAGCAAAACATCTAGATGTAAAACCCTACATCTAGAGGTAAAGTCCAATATCTAGACCTAAAGACCAACATCTAGAGGTAAAACCCAACATCTAGTGGTAAAGCCCAACGTCTGGAGGTAAAGCCCAGATTCTAGAGAGAAGCCAAAAATCCAGATGGAAAACCCAAAATCTAGAGGTAAAGCCCAACATCTACAGGTAAATCCAGATATCTAGGGGTAAAGCCCAACATCTAGAGGAAAAGCCAAATATATAGATATAAAACCCAAAATCTAGAGGTAAAGCCCAATATCTAGACGTAAAGATCAAAATCTAGATATAAAGCCCAACTTCTAGATCTAAAGCCTAAAATATAGATGTAAAGCCCAACTTCTAAATCTAAAGCCCAACATCTAGAGGTAAAGCCCAATATTTAGAGTTTAAGCGCATCATTTAGAGGTAAAGCCCAAAATCTAGATGTAAAGCTCAACTTCTAGAGGTAAAGCCCATCATCTAGTCCTACAGCCTAATGGCTACAGGTAAAGCCCAACTTACAGAGGTGAAGGCAAACATCTAGATGTAAAACCCCAAATCTAGAGGTAAACCCCATCATCTAGAGGAAAAGCCAAATATATAGATTTAAAACCCAAAATCTAGAGGTAAAGCCCAATATCTAGACCTAAAGCCCAATATCTAGACGTAAAGCCCAAAAACTAGATGAAAAGCACAACTTCTAGATTTAAAGCCCAACATCTAGAGGTAAAGACCAATATCTAGAGGTAAAACCCAACATCTAGATGTAAAGCCAGATATCTAGAGGTAAAGCCCAACGTCTGGAGGTAAAGCCCATCATCTAGCCCTACAGCCCAATGTCTGCAGGTAAAGCCCAACTTACAGAGGTGAAGGCAAACATCTAGATGTAAAACCCAAAATCTAGAGGTAAAGCATAACATCTAGAGGAAAAGCCAAATATATATATATTTAAAACCCAAAATCTAGAGGTAAAGCCCAACATTTAGAGGTAAAGCCAGATATCTAGGTGTAAAGCCCAACATCTAGAGGAAAAGCCAAATATATATATATTTAAAAAACAAAATCTAGAGGTAAAGCCCAATATCTAGACGTAAAGCCCAAAATCTAGATGTAAAGCCCAGCTTCTAGATCTAAAGCCCACAATCTAGATGTAAAGCCCAAATTCTAGATCTAACACCCAAAATCTAGAGGTAAAGACCAATATCTAGAGGTAAAACCCAACATCTAGAGGTAAAGCCAGATATCTAGAGGTAAAGCCCAACATCTAGAGGAAAAGCAAAATATATAGATTTCAAACCCAAATTCTAGAGTTAAATCCCAACATCTAGAGGTAAATCCCAAAGTCTAGATGTAAAGCTCAACTTCCAGTTTTAAAGTCAAAAATCTACATGTAAATACCAATACCTAGAAGTAGAGCCCAAAATGTAGAGGTAAAGCCCAACATCTAGAGATAAAGCCATATATATAGATCTAAACCCCAAAATCTAGAGGTGAAGCCAAATATCTAGACGTAAAGCCCAAAGTCTAGATGTAAAGCCCAACTTCTAGATCTAAAGCCCAAAACATAAATGTAAAGCCCAACTTCTAAATCTAAAGCCCAACATCTAGAGGTAAAGCCCAATATTTAGAGTTTAAGCGCATCATTTAGAGGTAAAGCCCAAAATCTAGATGTAAAGCTCAACTTCTAGAGGTAAAGCCCATCATCTAGTCCTACAGCCTAATGGCTGCAGGTAAAGCCCAACTTACAGAGGTGAAGGGAAACATCTAGATGTAAAACCCCAAATCTAGAGGTAAAGCCCAACATCTAGAGGAAAAGCCAAATATATATATATTTAAAAACCAAAAACCTAGAGGTAAAGCCCAACATCTAGAGGTAAAGCCAGATATCTAGGGGTAAAGCCCAACATCTACAGGAAAAGCCAAATATATACATTTAAAACCCAAAATCTAGAGGTAAAGCCCAATATCTAGACGTAAAGCCCAAAATCTAGATGTAAAGCCCAAATTCTAGATCTAACGCCAAAATTCTAGAGATAAAGACCAATATCTAGAAGTAAAACCCAACATCTAGAGGTAAAGCCGATATCTAGAGGTAAAGCCCAACATCTAGAAGAAAAGCCAAATATATAGATTTAAAACCCAAAATCTAGAGATAAAGCCGAACATATAAATGTAAAGCAAAACATCTAGATGTAATCCAAACATCTAAATGTAAAGCCTAACATCTATAGGTGAAGCACAACATATAGAGGTATAACCCAACATCTAGAGATAAAGACCAACATCTAAATGTAAAGCAAAACATCTAGAGGTAAAACCCAACATCTAGTGGTAAAGCCCAACGTCTGGAGGTAAAGCCCAGATTCTAGAGAGAAGCCAAAACTCCAGATGGAAAACCCAAAATCTAGAGGTAAAGCCCAACATCTACAGGTAAATCCAGATATCTAGGGGTAAAGCCCAACATCTAGAGGAAAAGACCAATATCTAGAGGTAAAACCCAACATCTAGAGGTAAAGCCAGATATCTAGAGGTAAAGCCCAACATCTAGAGGAAAAGCAAAATATATAGATTTCAAACCCAAATTCTAGAGTTAAATCCCAACATCTAGAGGTAAATCCCAAAGTCTAGATGTAAAGCTCAACTTCCAGATTTAAAGTCAAAAAATCTAAATGTAAATACCAATACCTAGAGGTAGAGCCCAAAATGTAGAGGTAAAGCCCAACATCTAGAGATAAAGCCAGATATATAGATCTAAACCCCAAAATCTATAGGTGAAGCCCAATATCTAGACGTAAAGCCCAAAATCTAGATGTAAAGCCCAACTTCTAGATCTAAAGCCCAAAATCTAGATGTAAAGCCCAACTTCTAAATCTAAAGCCCAACATCTAGAGGTAAAGCCCAATATTTAGAGTTTAAGCGCATCTTTTAGAGGTATAGCCATTTATCTAGAGGTAAAGCCCAACGTCTGGAGGTAAAGCCCATCATCTAGTCCTACAGCCCAATGACTGCAGGTAAAGCCCAACTTACAGAGGTGAAGGCAAACATCTAGATGTAAAACCCAAAATCTAGACTTAAAGCCCAACATCTAGAGGAAAAGCCAAATATATATATATTTAAAACCCAAAACCTAGAGGTAAAGCCCAACATCTAGAGGTAAAGCCAGATATCTAGGGGTAAAGCCCAACATCTAGAGGAAAAGCCAAATATATAGATTTAAAACCCAAAATATAGAGGTAAAGCCCAATATCTAGACGTAAAGCCCAAAATCTAGATGTAAACCCCAACTTCTAGATCTAAAGCCCAACATCTAGATGTAAAGACCAAATTCTAGATCTAACGCCCAAAATCTAGAGATAAAGACCAATATCTAGAGGTAAAACCCAACATCTAAAGCCAGATATCTAGAGGTAAAGCCCAACATCTAGAGGAAAAGCAAAATATATAGATTTCAAACCCAAATTCTAGAGTTAAATCCCAACATCTAGGGGTAAACCCCAACTTCCAGAGTTAAAGTCCAAAATCTAGAGGTAAACACCAATACCTAGAGTTAGAGCCCAAAATCTAGAGATATGCCAAATATATAGATTTAAAACCCAAAATCTAGAGATAAAGCCGAACGTCTAAATGTAAAGCAAAACATCTAGATGTAATGCAAACATCTAGAGGTAAAGCCTAACATCTAGAGGTGAAGCACAACATATAGAGGTATAACCCAACATCTAGAGATAAAGACCAACATCTAAATGAAAAGCAAAACATCTAGATGTAAAACCCTACATCTAGAGGTAAAGTCCAATATCTAGACCTAAAGACCAACATCTAGAGGTAAAACCCAACATCTAGTGGTAAAGCCCAACGTCTGGAGGTAAAGCCCAGATTCTAGAGAGAAGCCAAAAATCCAGATGGAAAACCCAAAATCTAGAGGTAAAGCCCAACATCTACAGGTAAATCCAGATATCTAGGGGTAAAGCCCAACATCTAGAGGAAAAGCCAAAAATATAGATATAAAACCCAAAATCTAGAGGTAAAGCCCAATATCTAGACGTAAAGCCCAAAATCTAGATGAAAAGCACAACTTCTAGATCTAAAGCCCAACATCTAGAGGTAAAGACCAATAGCTAGAGGTAAAACCCAACATCTAGAGGTAAAGCCAGATATCTAGAGGTAAAGCCCAACATCTAGAGGAAAAGCAAAATATATAGATTTCAAACCCAAATTCTAGAGTTAAATCCCAACATCTAGAGGTAAATCCCAAAGTCTAGATGTAAAGCTCAACTTCCAGATTTAAAGTCAAAAATCTAAATGTAAATACCAATACCTAGAGGTAGAGCCCAAAATGTAGAGGTAAAGCCCAACATCTAGAGATAAAGCCAGATATATAGATCTAACCCCAAAATGTAGAGGTGAAGCCAAATATCTAGATCTAAAGCCCAAAATCTAGATGTAAAGCCCAACTTCTAAATCTAAAGCCCAACATCTAGAGGTAAAGCCCAATATTTAGAGTTTAAGCGCATCATTTAGAGGTAAAGCCCAAAATCTAGATGTAAAGCTCAACTTCTAGAGGTAAAGCCCATCATCTAGTCCTACAGCCTAATGGCTGCAGGTAAAGCCCAACTTACAGAGGTGAAGGGAAACATCTAGATGTAAAACCCCAAATCTAGAGGTAAAGCCCAACATCTAGAGGAAAAGCCAAATATATAGATTTAAAACCCAAAACCTAGAGGTAAAGCCCAACATCTAGAGGTAAAGCCAGATATCTAGGGGTAAAGCCCAACATCTACAGGAAAAGCCAAATATATACATTTAAAACCCAAAATCTAGAGGTAAAGCCCAATATCTAGACGTAAAGCCCAAAATCTAGATGTAAAGCCCAAATTCTAGATCTAACGCCAAAAATCTAGAGATAAAGACCAATATCTAGAAGTAAAACCCAACATCTAGAGGTAAAGCCGATATCTAGAGGTAAAGCCCAACATCTAGAAGAAAAGCCAAATATATAGATTTAAAACCCAAAATCTAGAGATAAAGCCGAACATCTAAATGTAAAGCAAAACATCTAGATGTAATCCAAACATCTAAATGTAAAGCCTAACATCTATAGGTGAAGCACAACATATAGAGGTATAACCCAACATCTAGAGATAAAGACCAACATCTAAATGTAAAGCAAAACATCTAGAGGTAAAAGCCAACATCTAGTGGTAAAGCCCAATGTCTGGAGGTAAAGCCCAGATTCTAGAGAGAAGCCAAAACTCCAGATGGAAAACCCAAAATCTAGAGGTAAAGCCCAACATCTACAGGTAAATCCAGATATCTAGGGGTAAAGCCCAACATCTAGAGGAAAAGACCAATATCTAGAGGTAAAACCCAACATCTAGAGGTAAAGCCAGATATCTAGAGGTAAAGCCCAACATCTAGAGGAAAAGCAAAATATATAGATTTCAAACCCAAATTCTAGAGTTAAATCCCAACATCTAGAGGTAAATCCCAAAGTCTAGATGTAAAGCTCAACTTCCAGATTTAAAGTCAAAAAATCTAAATGTAAATACCAATACCTAGAGGTAGAGCCCAAAATGTAGAGGTAAAGCCCAACATCTAGAGATAAAGCCAGATATATAGATCTAAACCCCAAAATCTAGAGGTGAAGCCCAATATCTAGACGTAAAGCCCAAAATCTAGATGTAAAGCCCAACTTCTAGATCTAAAGCCCAAAATCTAGATGTAAAGCCCAACTTCTAAATCTAAAGCCCAACATCTAGAGGTAAAGCCCAATATTTAGAGTTTAAGCGCATCTTTTAGAGGTAAAGCCAGATATCTAGAGGTAAAGCCCAACGTCTGGAGGTAAAGCCCATCATCTAGTCCTACAGCCCAATGACTGCAGGTAAAGCCCAACTTACAGAGGTGAAGGCAAACATCTAGATGTAAAACCCCAAATCTAGAGGTAAAGCCCAACCTCTAGAGGAAAAGCCAAATATATATATATTTAAAACCCAAAACCTAGAGGTAAAGCCCAACATCTAGAGGTAAAGCCAGATATCTAGGGGTAAAGCCCAACATCTAGAGGAAAAGCCAAATATATAGATTTAAAACCCAAAATCTAGAGGTAAAGCCCAATATCTAGACGTAAAGCCCAAAATCTAGATGTAAACCCCAACTTCTAGATCTAAAGCCCAACATCTAGATGTAAAGACCAAATTCTAGATCTAACGCCCAAAATCTAGAGATAAAGACCAATATCTAGAGGTAAAACCCAACATCTAGTGGTAAAGCCAGATATCTAGAGGTAAAGCCCAACATCTAGAGGAAAAGCAAAATATATAGATTTCAAACCCAAATTCTAGAGTTAAATCCCAACATCTAGGGGTAAACCCCAACTTCCAGAGTTAAAGTCCAAAATCTAGAGGTAAACACCAATACCTAGAGTTAGAGCCCAAAATCTAGAGATATGCCAAATATATAGATTTAAAACCCAAAATCTAGAGATAAAGCCGAACGTCTAAATGTAAAGCAAAACATCTAGATGTAATGCAAACATCTAGAGGTAAAGCCTAACAACTAGAGGTGAAGCACAACATATAGAGGTATAACCCAACATCTAGAGATAAAGACCAACATCTAAATGTAAAGCAAAACATCTAGATGTAAAACCCTACATCTAGAGGTAAAGTCCAATATCTAGACCTAAAGACCAACATCTAGAGGTTAACCCCAACATCTAGTGGTAAAGCCCAACGTCTGGAGGTAAAGCCCAGATTCTAGAGAGAAGCCAAAAATCCAGATGGAAAACCCAAAATCTAGAGGTAAAGCCCAACATCTACAGGTAAATCCAGATAACTAGGGGTAAAGCCCAACATCTAGAGGAAAAGCCAAATATATAGATATAAAACCCAAAATCTAGAGGTAAAGCCCAATATCTAGACGTAAAGATCAAAATCTAGATATAAAGCCCAACTTCTAGATCTAAAGCCTAAAATATAGATGTAAAGCCCAACTTCTAAATCTAAAGCCCAACATCTAGAGGTAAAGCCCAATATTTAGAGTTTAAGCGCACCATTTAGAGGTAAAGCCCAAAATCTAGATGTAAAGCTCAATTTCTAGAGGTAAAGCCCATCATCTAGTCCTACAGCCTAATGGCTACAGGTAAAGCCCAACTTACAGAGGTGAAGGCAAACATCTAGATGTAAAACCCCAAATCTAGAGGTAAACCCCATCATCTAGAGGAAAAGCCAAATATATAGATTTAAAACCCAAAATCTAGAGGTAAAGCCCAATATCTAGACCGAAAGCCCAATATCTAGACGTAAAGCCCAAAAACTAGATGAAAAGCACAACTTCTAGATCTAAAGCCCAACATCTAGAGGTAAAGACCAATATCTAGAGGTAAAACCCAACATCTAGAGGTAAAGCCAGATATCTAGAGGTAAAGCCCAACGTCTGGAGGTAAAGCCCATCATCTAGCCCTACAGCCCAATGTCTGCAGGTAAAGCCCAACTTACAGAGGTGAAGGCAAACATCTAGATGTAAAACCCAAAATCTAGAGGTAAAGCATAACATCTAGAGGAAAAGCCAAATATATATATATTTAAAACCCAAAATCTAGAGGTAAAGCCCAACATTTAGAGGTAAAGCCAGATATCTAGGTGTAAAGCCCAACATCTAGAGGAAAAGCCAAATATATAGATTTAAAACACAAAATCTAGAGGTAAAGCCCAATATCTAGACGTAAAGCCCAAAATCTAGATGTAAAGCCCAGCTTCTAGATCTAAAGCCCACAATCTAGATGTAAAGCCCAAATTCTAGATCTAACACCCAAAATCTAGAGGTAAAGACCAATATCTAGAGGTAAAACCCAACATCTAGAGGTAAAGCCAGATATCTAGAGGTAAAGCCCAACATCTAGAGGAAAAGCAAAATATATAGATTTCAAACCCAAATTCTAGAGTTAAATCCCAACATCTAGAGGTAAATCCCAAAGTCTAGATGTAAAGCTCAACTTCCAGTTTTAAAGTCAAAAATCTAAATGTAAATACCAATACCTAGAGGTAGAGACCAAAATGTAGAGGTAAAGCCCAACATCTAGAGATAAAGCCATATATATAGATCTAAACCCCAAAATCTAGAGGTGAAGCCAAATATCTAGACGTAAAGCCCAAAGTCTAGATGTAAAGCCCAACTTCTAAATCTAAAGCCCAACATCTAGAGGTAAAGCCCAATATTTAGAGTTTAAGCGCATCATTTAGAGGTAAAGCCCAAAATCTAGATGTAAAGCTCAACTTCTAGAGGTAAAGCCCATCATCTAGTCCTACAGCCTAATGGCTGCAGGTAAAGCCCAACTTACAGAGGTGAAGGGAAACATCTAGATGTAAAACCCCAAATCTAGAGGTAAAGCCCAACATCTAGAGGAAAAGCCAAATATATAGATTTAAAACCCAAAACCTAGAGGTAAAGCCCAACATCTAGAGGTAAAGCCAGATATCTAGGGGTAAAGCCCAACATCTACAGGAAAAGCCAAATATATACATTTAAAACCCAAAATCTAGAGGTAAAGCCCAATATCTAGACGTAAAGCCCAAAATCTAGATGTAAAGCCCAAATTCTAGATCTAACGCCAAAAATCTAGAGATAAAGACCAATATCTAGAAGTAAAACCCAACATCTAGAGGTAAAGCCGATATCTAGAGGTAAAGCCCAACATCTAGAAGAAAAGCCAAATATATAGATTTAAAACCCAAAATCTAGAGATAAAGCCGAACATCTAAATGTAAAGCAAAACATCTAGATGTAATCCAAACATCTAAATGTAAAGCCTAACATCTATAGGTGAAGCACAACATATAGAGGTATAACCCAACATCTAGAGATAAAGACCAACATCTAAATGTAAAGCAAAACATCTAGAGGTAAAAGCCAACATCTAGTGGTAAAGCCCAATGTCTGGAGGTAAAGCCCAGATTCTAGAGAGAAGCCAAAACTCCAGATGGAAAACCCAAAATCTAGAGGTAAAGCCCAACATCTACAGGTAAATCCAGATATCTAGGGGTAAAGCCCAACATCTAGAGGAAAAGACCAATATCTAGAGGTAAAACCCAACATCTAGAGGTAAAGCCAGATATCTAGAGGTAAAGCCCAACATCTAGAGGAAAAGCAAACTATATAGATTTCAAACCCAAATTCTAGAGTTAAATCCCAACATCTAGAGGTAAATCCCAAAGTCTAGATGTAAAGCTCAACTTCCAGATTTAAAGTCAAAAAATCTAAATGTAAATACCAATACCTAGAGGTAGAGCCCAAAATGTAGAGGTAAAGCCCAACATCTAGAGATAAAGCCAGATATATAGATCTAAACCCCAAAATCTAGAGGTGAAGCCCAATATCTAGACGTAAAGCCCAAAATCTAGATGTAAAGCCCAACTTCTAGATCTAAAGCCCAAAATCTAGATGTAAAGCCCAACTTCTAAATCTAAAGCCCAACATCTAGAGGTAAAGCCCAATATTTAGAGTTTAAGCGCATCTTTTAGAGGTAAAGCCAGATATCTAGAGGTAAAGCCCAACGTCTGGAGGTAAAGCCCATCATCTAGTCCTACAGCCCAATGACTGCAGGTAAAGCCCAACTTACAGAGGTGAAGGCAAACATCTAGATGTAAAACCCAAAATCTAGAGGTAAAGCCCAACATCTAGAGGAAAAGCCAAATATATATATATTTAAAACCCAAAACCTAGAGGTAAAGCCCAACATCTAGAGGTAAAGCCAGATATCTAGGGGTAAAGCCCAACATCTAGAGGAAAAGCCAAATATATAGATTTAAAACCCAAAATCTAGAGGTAAAGCCCAATATCTAGACGTAAAGCCCAAAATCTAGATGTAAACCCCAACTTCTAGATCTAAAGCCCAAAATCTAGATATAAAGCCCAAATTCTAGATCTAACGCCCAAAATCTAGAGATAAAGACCAATATCTAGAAGTAAAACCCAACATCTAGAGGTAAAGCCGATATCTAGAGGTAAAGCCCAACATCTAGAGATATGCCAAATATATAGATTTAAAACCCAAAATCTAGAGATAAAGCCGAACGTCTAAATGTAAAGCAAAACATCTAGATGTAATCCAAACATCTAGAGGTAAAGCCTAACATCTAGAGGTGAAGCACAACATATAGAGGTATAACCCAACATCTAGAGATAAAGACCAACATCTAAATGTAAAGCAAAACATCTAGATGTAAAACCCTACATCTAGAGATAAAGCCCAATATCTAGAAGTAAAACCCAACATCTAGAGGTAAAGCCCAACTTCTAGATCTAAAGCCCAACATCTAGATGTAAAGACCAAATTCTAGATCTAACGCCCAAAATCTAGAGATAAAGACCAATATCTAGAGGTAAAACCCAACATCTAGTGGTAAAGCCAGATATCTAGAGGTAAAGCCCAACATCTAGAGGAAAAGCAAAATATATAGATTTCAAACCCAAATTCTAGAGTTAAATCCCAATATCTAGGGGTAAACCCCAACTTCCAGAGTTAAAGTCCAAAATCTAGAGGTAAACACCAATACCTAGAGTTAGAGCCCAAAATCTAGAGATATGCCAAATATATAGATTTAAAACCCAAAATCTAGAGATAAAGCCGAACGTCTAAATGTAAAGCAAAACATCTAGATGTAATGCAAACATCTAGAGGTAAAGCCTAACAACTAGAGGTGAAGCACAACATATAGAGGTATAACCCAACATCTAGAGATAAAGACCAACATCTAAATGTAAAGCAAAACATCTAGATGTAAAACCCTACATCTAGAGGTAAAGTCCAATATCTAGACCTAAAGACCAACATCTAGAGGTTAACCCCAACATCTAGTGGTAAAGCCCAACGTCTGGAGGTAAAGCCCAGATTCTAGAGAGAAGCCAAAAATCCAGATGGAAAACCCAAAATCTAGAGGTAAAGCCCAACATCTACAGGTAAATCCAGATATCTAGGGGTAAAGCCCAACATCTAGAGGAAAAGCCAAATATATAGATATAAAACCCAAAATCTAGAGGTAAAGCCCAATATCTAGACGTAAAGCCCAAAATCTAGATGAAAAGCACAACTTCTAGATCTAAAGCCCAACATCTAGAGGTAAAGACCAATATCTAGAGGTAAAACCCAACATCTAGAGGTAAAGCCAGATATCTAGAGGTAAAGCCCAACATCTAGAGGAAAAGCAAACTATATAGATTTCAAACCCAAATTCTAGAGTTAAATCCCAACATCTAGAGGTAAATCCCAAAGTCTAGATGTAAAGCTCAACTTCCAGATTTAAAGTCAAAAATCTAAATGTAAATACCAATACCTAGAGGTAGAGCCCAAAATGTAGAGGTAAAGCCCAACATCTAGAGATAAAGCCAGATATATAGATCTAACCCCAAAATGTAGAGGTGAAGCCAAATATCTAGATCTAAAGCCCAAAATCTAGATGTAAAGCCCAACTTCTAAATCTAAAGCCCAACATCTAGAGGTAAAGCCCAATATTTAGAGTTTAAGCACATCATTTAGAGGTAAAGCCAGATAACTAGAGGTAAAGCCCAACGTCTGGAGGTAAAGCCCATCATCTAGTCCTACAGCCCAATGTCTGCAGGTAAAGCCCAACTTACAGAGGTGAAGGCAAACATCTAGATGTAAAACCGAAAATCTAGAGGTAAAGCCCAACATCTAGAGGAAAAGCCAAATATATATATATTTAAAAACCAAAAACCTAGAGGTAAAGCCCAACATCTAGAGGTAAAGCCAGATATCTAGGGGTAAAGCCCAACATCTAGAGGAAAAGCCAAATATATACATTTAAAACCCAAAATCTAGAGGTAAAGCCCAATATCTAGACGTAAAGCCCAAAATCTAGATGTAAAGCACAACTTCTAGATCTAAAGCCCAAAATCTAGATGTAAAGCCCAAATTCTAGATCTAAAGCCCAAAATCTAGAGATAAAGACCAATATCTAGAAGTAAAACCCAACATCTAGAGGTAAAGCCGATATCTAGAGGTAAAGCCCAACATCTAGAAGAAAAGCCAAATATATAGATTTAAAACCCAAAATCTAGAGATAAAGCCGAACATCTAAATGTAAAGCAAAACATCTAGATGTAATCCAAACATCTAGAGGTAAAGCCTAACATCTAGAGGTGAAGCACAACATATAGAGGTATAACCCAACATCTAGAGATAAAGACCAACATCTAAATGTAAAGCAAAACATCTAGATGTAAAACCCTACATCTAGAGGTAAAGTCCAATATCTAGACCTAAAGACCAACATCTAGAGGTAAAAACCAACATCTAGTGGTAAAGCCCAACGCCTGGAGGTAAAGCCCAGATTCTAGAGAGAAGCCAAAAATCCAGATGTAAAAACCAAAATCTAGAGGTAAAGCCCAACATCTACAGGTAAATCCAGATATCTAGGGGTAAAGCCCAACATCTAGAGGAAAAGCCAAATATATAGATTTAAAGCCCAAAATCTAGATGTAAAGCCCAACTTCTAGATCTAAAGCCCAACATCTAGATGTAAAGACCAAATTCTAGATCTAACGCCCAAAGTCTAGAGATAAAGACCAATATCTAGAGGTAAAACCCAACATCTAGTGGTAAAGCCAGATATCTAGAGGTAAAGCCCAACATCTAGAGGAAAAGCAAAATATATAGATTTCAAACCCAAATTCTAGAGTTAAATCCCAACATCTAGGGGTAAACCCCAACTTCCAGAGTTAAAGTCCAAAATCTAGAGGTAAACACCAATACCTAGAGTTAGAGCCCAAAATCTAGAGATATGCCAAATATATAGGTTTAAAACCCAAAATCTAGAGGTAAAGCCCAATATCTAGACGTAAAGATCAAAATCTAGATATAAAGCCCAACTTCTAGATCTAAAGCCTAAAATATAGATGTAAAGCCCAACTTCTAAATCTAAAGCCCAACATCTAGAGGTAAAGCCCAATATTTAGAGTTTAAGCGCATCATTTAGAGGTAAAGCCCAAAATCTAGATGTAAAGCTCAACTTCTAGAGGTAAACCCCATCATCTAGAGGAAAAGCCAAATATATAGATTTAAAACCCAAAATCTAGAGGTATAGCCCAATATCTAGACCTAAAGCCCAACATCTAGAGGTAAAGCCCAAAAACTAGATGAAAAGCACAACTTCTAGATCTAAAGCCCAACATCTAGAGGTAAAGACCAATATCTAGAGGTAAAACCCAACATCTAGAGGTAAAGCCAGATATCTAGAGGTAAAGCCCAACGTCTGGAGGTAAAGCCCATCATCTAGCCCTACAGCCCAATGTCTGCAGGTAAAGCCCAACTTACAGAGGTGAAGGCAAACATCTAGATGTAAAACCCAAAATCTAGAGGTAAAGCATAACATCTAGAGGAAAAGCCAGATATCTAGGGGTAAAGCCCAATATCTAGAGGAAAAGCCAAATATATAGATTTAAAACCCAAAATCTAGAGGTAAAGCCCAATATCTAGACGTAAAGCCCAAAATCTAGATGTAAACCCCAACTTCTAGATCTAAAGCCCAACATCTAGATGTAAAGACCAAATTCTAGATCTAACGAACAAAATCTAGAGATAAAGACCAATATCTAGAGGTAAAACCCAACATCTAGAGGTAAAGCCAGATATCTAGAGGTAAAGCCCAACATCTAGAGGAAAAGCAAAATATATAGATTTCAAACCCAAATTCTAGAGTTAAATCCCAACATCTAGGGGTAAACCCCAACTTCCAGAGTTAAAGTCCAAAATCTAGAGGTAAACACCAATACCTAGAGTTAGAGCCCAAAATCTAGAGATATGCCAAATATATAGATTTAAAACCCAAAATCTAGAGATAAAGCCGAACGTCTAAATGTAAAGCAAAACATCTAGATGTAATGCAAACATCTAGAGGTAAAGCCTAACAACTAGAGGTGAAGCACAACATATAGAGGTATAACCCAACATCTAGAGATAAAGACCAACATCTAAATGTAAAGCAAAACATCTAGATGTAAAACCCTACATCTAGAGGTAAAGTCCAATATCTAGACCTAAAGACCAACATCTAGAGGTAAAAACCAACATCTAGTGGTAAAGCCCAACGTCTGGAGGTAAAGCCCAGATTCTAGAGAGAAGCCAAAAATCCAGATGGAAAACCCAAAATCTAGAGGTAAAGCCCAACATCTACAGGTAAATCCAGATATCTAGGGGTAAAGCCCAACATCTAGAGGAAAAGCCAAATATATAGATATAAAACCCAAAATCTAGAGGTAAAGCCCAATATCTAGACGTAAAGATCAAAATCTAGATATAAAGCCCAACTTCTAGATCTAAAGCCTAAAATATAGATGTAAAGCCCAACTTCTAAATCTAAAGCCCAACATCTAGAGGTAAAGCCCAATATTTAGAGTTTAAGCGCATCATTTAGAGGTAAAGCCCAAAATCTAGATGTAAAGCTCAACTTCTAGAGGTAAAGCCCATCATCTAGTCCTACAGCCTAATGGCTACAGGTAAAGCCCAACTTACAGAGGTGAAGGCAAACATCTAGATGTAAAACCCCAAATCTAGAGGTAAACCCCATCATCTAGAGGAAAAGCCAAATATATAGATTTAAAACCCAAAATCTAGAGGTAAAGCCCAATATCTAGACCTAAAGCCCAATATCTAGACGTAAAGCCCAAAAACTAGATGAAAAGCACAACTTCTAGATCTAAAGCCCAACATCTAGAGGTAAAGACCAATATCTAGAGGTAAAACCCAACATCTAGAGGTAAAGCCAGATATCTAGAGGTAAAGCCCAACGTCTGGAGGTAAAGCCCATCATCTAGCCCTACAGCCCAATGTCTGCAGGTAAAGCCCAACTTACAGAGGTGAAGGCAAACATCTAGATGTAAAACCCAAAATCTAGAGGTAAAGCATAACATCTAGAGGAAAAGCCAAATATATATATATATTTAAAACCCAAAATCTAGAGGTAAAGCCCAACATTTAGAGGTAAAGCCAGATATCTAGGTGTAAAGCCCAACATCTAGAGGAAAAGCCAAATATATAGATTTAAAACACAAAATCTAGAGGTAAAGCCCAATATCTAGACGTAAAGCCCAAAATCTAGATGTAAAGCCCAGCTTCTAGATCTAAAGCCCACAATCTAGATGTAAAGCCCAAATTCTAGATCTAACACCCAAAATCTAGAGGTAAAGACCAATATCTAGAGGTAAAACCCAACATCTAGAGGTAAAGCCAGATATCTAGAGGTAAAGCCCAACATCTAGAGGAAAAGCAAAATATATAGATTTCAAACCCAAATTCTAGAGTTCAATCCCAACATCTAGAGGTAAATCCCAAAGTCTAGATGTAAAGCTCAACTTCCAGTTTTAAAGTCAAAAATCTAAATGTAAATACCAATACCTAGAGGTAGAGACCAAAATGTAGAGGTAAAGCCCAACATCTAGAGATAAAGCCATATATATAGATCTAAACCCCAAAATCTAGAGGTGAAGCCAAATATCTAGACGTAAAGCCCAAAGTCTAGATGTAAAGCCCAACTTCTAGATCTAAAGCCCAAAATATAAATGTAAAGCCCAACTTCTAAATCTAAAGCCCAACATCTAGAGGTAAAGCCCAATATTTAGAGTTTAAGCGCATCATTTAGAGGTAAAGCCCAAAATCTAGATGTAAAGCTCAACTTCTAGAGGTAAAGCCCATCATCTAGTCCTAAAGCCTAATGGCTGCAGGTAAAGCCCAACTTACAGAGGTGAAGGGAAACATCTAGATGTAAAACCCCAAATCTAGAGGTAAAGCCCAACATCTAGAGGAAAAGCCAAATATATAGATTTAAAACCCAAAACCTAGAGGTAAAGCCCAACATCTAGAGGTAAAGCCAGATATCTAGGGGTAAAGCCCAACATCTACAGGAAAAGCCAAATATATAGATTTAAAACCCAAAATCTAGAGGTAAAGCCCAATACCTAGACGTAAAGCCCAAAATCTAGATGTAAAGCCCAAATTCTAGATCTAACGCCCAAAATCTAGAGATAAAGACCAATATCTAGAAGTAAAACCCAACATCTAGAGGTAAAGCCGATATCTAGAGGTAAAGCCCAACATCTAGAAGAAAAGCCAAATATATAGATTTAAAACCCAAAATCTAGAGATAAAGCCGAACATCTAAATGTAAAGCAAAACATCTAGATGTAATCCAAACATCTAAATGTAAAGCCTAACATCTATAGGTGAAGCACAACATATAGAGGTATAACCCAACATCTAGAGATAAAGACCAACATCTAAATGTAAAGCAAAACATCTAGATGTAAAACCCTACATCTAGAGGTAAAGTCCAATATCTAGACCTAAAGACCAACATCTAGAGGTAAAAACCAACATCTAGTGGTAAAGACCAATAGCTAGAGGTAAAGCCCAGATTCTAGAGAGAAGCCAAAACTCCAGATGTAAAAACCAAAATCTAGAGGTAAAGCCCAACATCTACAGGTAAATCCAGATATCTAGGGGTAAAGCCCAACATCTAGAGGAAAAGCCAAATATATAGATTTAAAGCCCAAAATCTAGATGTAAAGCCCAACTTCTAGATCTAAAGCCCAACATCTAGATGTAAAGACCAAATTCTTGATCTAACGCCCAAAATCTAGAGATAAAGACCAATATCTAGAGGTAAAACCCAACATCTAGAGGTAAAGCCAGATATCTAGAGGTAAAGCCCAACATCTAGAGGAAAAGCAAAAGATATAGATTTCAAACCCAAATTCTAGAGTTAAATCCCAACATCTAGGGGTAAACCCCAACTTCCAGAGTTAAAGTCCAAAATCTAGAGGTAAACACCAATACCTAGAGTTAGAGCCCAAAATCTAGAGATATGCCAAATATATAGATTTAAAACCCAAAATCTAGAGATAAAGCCGAACGTCTAAATGTAAAACAAAACATCTAGATGTAATCCAAACATCTAGAGGTAAAGCCTAACAACTAGAGGTGAAGCACAACATATAGAGGTATAACCCAACATCTAGAGATAAAGACCAACATCTAAATGTAAAGCAAAACATCTAGATGTAAAACCCTACATCTAGAGGTAAAGTCCAATATCTAGACCTAAAGACCAACATCTAGAGGTAAAAACCAACATCTAGTGGTAAAGCCCAACGTCTGGAGGTAAAGCCCAGATTCTAGAGAGAAGCCAAAACTCCAGATGTAAAAACCAAAATCTAGAGGTAAAGCCCAACATCTACAGGTAAATCCAGATATCTAGGGGTAAAGCCCAACATCTAGAGGAAAAGCCAAATATATAGATTTAAAGCCCAAAATCTAGATGTAAAGCCCAACTTCTAGATCTAACGCCCAATATCTAGATGTAAAGACCAATATCTAGAGGTAAAACCCAACATCTAGAGGTAAAGCCAGATATCTAGAGGTAAAGCCCAACATCTAGAGGAAAAGCAAAATATATAGATTTCAAACCCAAATTCTAGAGTTAAATCCCAACATCTAGAGGTAAATCCCAAAGTCTAGATGTAAAGCTCAACTTCCAGTTTTAAAGTCAAAAATCTAAATGTAAATACCAATACCTAGAGGTAGAGCCCAAAATGTAGAGATAAAGCCCAACATCTAGAGATAAAGCCATATATATAGATCTAAACCCCAAAATCTAGAGGTGAAGACAAATATCTAGAAGTAAAGCCCAAAATCTAGATGTAAAGCCCAACTTCTATTTCTAAAGCCCAAAATATAAATGTAAAGCCCAACTTCTAAATCTAAAGCCCAACATCTAGAGGTAAAGCCCAATATTTAGAGTTTAAGCGCATCATTTAGAGGTAAAGCCCAAAATCTAGATGTAAAGCTCAACTTCTAGAGGGAAAGCCCATCATCTAGTCCTACAGCCTAATGGCTGCAGGTAAAGCCCAACTTAAAGAGGTGAAGGCAAACATCTAGATGTAAAACCCAAAATCTAGAGGTAAATCCCAACATCTAGGGGTAAACCCCAACTTCCAGAGTTAAAGTCCAAAATCTAGAGGTAAACACCAATACCTAGAGTTAGAGCCCAAAATCTAGAGATATGCCAAATATATAGATTTAAACCACAAAATCTAGAGATAAATCCGAACATCTAAATGTAAAGCAAAACATCTAGATGTAATCCAAACATCTAGAGGTAAAGCCTAACATCTAGAGGTGAAACACAACATATAGAGGTATAACCCAACATCTAGAGATAAAGACCAACATCTAAATGTAAAGCAAAACATCTAGATGTAAAACCCTACATCTAGAGGTAAAGTCCAATATCTAGACCTAAAGACCAACATCTAGAGGTAAAACCCAACATCTAGTGGTAAAGCCCAACGTCTGGAGGTAAAGCCCAGATTCTAGAGAGAAGCCAAAAATCCAGATGGAAAACCCAAAATCTAGAGGTAAAGCCCAACATCTACAGGTAAATCCAGATATCTAGGGGTAAAGCCCAACATCTAGAGGAAAAGCCAAATATATAGATATAAAACCCAAAATCTAGAGGTAAAGCCCAATATCTAGATGTAAAGATCAAAATCTAGATATAAAGCCCAACTTCTAAATCTAAAGACCAAAATATATATGTAAAGCCCAACTTCTAAATCTAAAGCCCAACATCTAGAGGTAAAGCCCAATATTTAGAGTTTAAGCGCATCATTTAGAGGTAAAGCCCAAAATCTAGATGTAAAGCTCAACTTCTAGAGGTAAAGCCCATCATCTAGTCCTACAGCCTAATGGCTGCAGGTAAAGCCCAACTTACAGAGGTGAAGGGAAACATCTAGATGTAAAACCCCAAATCTAGAGGTAAAGCCCAACATCTAGAGGAAAAGCCAAATATATAGATTTTAAACCCAAAACCTAGAGGTAAAGCCCAACATCTAGAGGTAAAGCCAGATATCTAGGGGTAAAACCCAACATCTACAGGAAAAGCCAAATATATAGATTTAAAACCCAAAATCTAGAGGTAAAGCCCAATATGTAGACGTAAAGCCCAAAATCTATATGTAAAGCCCAAATTCTAGATCTAACGCCAAAAATCTAGAGATAAAGACCAATATCTAGAAGTAAAACCCAACATCTAGAGGTAAAGCCGATATCTAGAGGTAAAGCCCAACATCTAGAAGAAAAGCCAAATATATAGATTTAAAACCCAAAATCTAGAGATAAAGCCGAACATCTAAATGTAAAGCAAAGCATCTAGATGTAATCCAAACATCTAGAGGTAAAGCCTAACATCTAGAGGTGAAGCACAACATATAGTGGTATAACCCAACATCTAGAGATAAAGACCAACATCTAAATGTAAAGCAAAACATCTAGATGTAAAACCCTACATCTAGAGGTAAAGTCCAATATCTAGACCTAAAGACCAACATCTAGAGGTAAAACTCAACATCTAGTGGTAAAGCCCAACGTCTGGAGGTAAAGCCCAGATTCTAGAGAGAAGCCAAAACTCCAGATGTAAAAACCAAAATCTAGAGGTAAAGCCCAACATCTACAGGAAAATCCAGATATCTAGGGGTAAAGCCCAACATCTAGAGGAAAAGCCAAATATATAGATTTAAAGCCCAAAATCTAGATGTAAAGCCCAACTTCTAGATCTAAAGCCCAACATCTAGATGTAAAGACCAAATTCTAGATCTAACGCCCAAAATCTAGAGATAAAGACCAATATCTAGAGGTAAAACCCAACATCTAGAGGTAAAGCCAGATATCTAGAGGTAAAGCCCAACATCTAGAGGAAAAGCAAAAGATATAGATTTCAAACCCAAATTCTAGAGTTAAATCCCAACATCTAGAGGTAAATCCCAAAGTCTAGATGTAAAGCTCAACTTCCAGATTTAAAGTCAAAAATCTAAATGTAAATACCAATACCTAGAGGTAGAGCCCAAAATGTAGAGGTAAAGCCCAACATCTAGAGATAAAGCCAGATATATAGATCTAAACCCCAAAATCTAGAGGTGAAGCCCAATATTTAGATGTAAAGCCCAAAATCTAGATGTAAAGACCAACTTCTAGATCTAAAGCCGAAAATATAGTTGTAAAGCCCAACTTCTAAATCTAAAGCCCAACATCTGGAGGAAAAGCCCAATATTTAGAGTTTAAGCGCATCATTTAGAGGTAAAGCCAGATATCTAGAGGTAAAGCCCAACGTCTGGAGGTAAAGCCCATCATCTAGTCCTACAGCCCAATGTCTGCAGGTAAAGCCCAACTTACAGAGGTGAAGGCAAACATCTAGATGTAAAACCCCAAATCTAGATGTAAAGCCCAACATCTAGAAGAAAAGCCAAATATATAGATTTAAAACCCAAAATCTAGAGATAAAGCCGAACACCTAAATGTAAAGCAAAACATCTAGATGTAATCCAAACATCTAGAGGTAAAGCCTAACATCTAGAGGTGAAACACAACATATAGAGGTATAACCCAACATCTAGAGATAAAGACCAACATCTAAATGTAAAGCAAAACATCTAGATGTAAAACCCTACATCTAGAGGTAAAGTCCAATATCTAGACCTAAAGACCAACATCTAGAGGTAAAACCCAACATCTAGTGGTAAAGCCCAACGTCTGGAGGTAAAGCCCAGATTCTAGAGAGAAGCCAAAAATCCAGATGGAAAACCCAAAATCTAGAGGTAAAGCCCAACATCTACAGGTAAATCCAGATATCTAGGGGTAAAGCCCAACATCTAGAGGAAAAGCCAAATATATAGATATAAAACCCAAAATCTAGAGGTAAAGCCCAATATCTAGACGTAAAGATCAAAATCTAGATATAAAGCCCAACTTCTAAATCTAAAGACCAAAATATAGATGTAAAGCCCAACTTCTAAATCTAAAGCCCAACATCTAGAGGTAAAGCCCAATATTTAGAGTTTAAGCGCATCATTTAGAGGTAAAGCCCAAAATCTAGAGGTAAAGCCCAACATCTACAGGTAAATCCAGATATCTAGGGGTAAAGCCCAACATCTAGAGGAAAAGCCAAATATATAGAAATAAAACCCAAAATCTAGAGGTAAAGACCAATATCTAGACGTAAAGCCCAAAATCTTGATGTAAAGCCCAACTTCTAAATCTAAAGCCCAACATCTAGAGGTAAAGCCCAATATTTAGAGTTTAAGCGCATCATTTAGAGGTAAAGCCCAAAATCTAGATGTAAAGCTCAACTTCTAGAGGTAAAGCCCATCATCTAGTCCTACAGCCTAATGGCTGCAGGTAAAGCCCAACTTACAGAGGTGAAGGGAAACATCTAGATGTAAAACCCCAAATCTAGAGGTAAAGCCCAACATCTAGAGGAAAAGCCAAATATATAGATTTAAAACCCAGAATCTAGAGGTAAAGCCCAATATGTAGACGTAAAGCCCAAAATCTAGATGTAAAGCCCAAATTCTAGATCTAACGCCAAAAATCTAGAGATAAAGACCAATATCTAGAAGTAAAACCCAACATCTAGAGGTAAAGCCGATATCTAGAGGTAAAGCCCAACATCTAGAAGAAAAGCCAAATATATAGATTTAAAACCCAAAATCTAGAGATAAAGCCGAACATCTAAATGTAAAGCAAAGCATCTAGATGTAATCCAAACATCTAAATGTAAAGCCTAACATCTAGAGGTGAAGCACAACATATAGAGGTATAACCCAACATCTAGAGATAAAGACCAACATCTAAATGTAAAGCAAAACATCTAGTGGTAAAGCCCAACGTCTGGAGGTAAAGCCCAGATTCTAGAGAGAAGCCAAAACTCCAGATGTAAAAACCAAAATCTAAAGGTAAAGCCCAACATCTAGAGGTAAATCCAGATATCTAGGGGTAAAGCCCAACATCTAGAGGAAAAGCCAAATATATAGATTTAAAGCCCAAAATCTAGATGTAAAGCCCAACTTCTAGATCTAAAGCCCAACATCTAGATGTAAAGACCAAATTCTAGATCTAACGCCCAAAATCTAGAGATAAAGACCAATATCTAGAGGTAAAACCCAACATCTAGAGGTAAAGCCAGATATCTAGAGGTAAAGCCCAACATCTAGAGGAAAAGCAAAAGATATAGATTTCAAACCCAAATTCTAGAGTTAAATCCCAACATCTAGGGGTAAACCCCAACTTCCAGAGTTAAAGTCCAAAATCTAGAGGTAAACACCAATACCTAGAGTTAGAGCCCAAAATCTAGAGATATGCCAAATATATAGATTTAAAACCCAAAATCTAGAGATAAAGCCGAACGTCTAAATGTAAAGCAAAACATCTAGATGTAATGCAAACATCTAGAGGTAAAGCCTAACAACTAGAGGTGAAGCACAACATATAGAGGTATAACCCAACATCTAGAGATAAAGACCAACATCTAAATGTAAAGCAAAACATCTAGATGTAAAACCCTACATCTAGAGGTAAAGTCCAATATCTAGACCTAAAGACCAACATCTAGAGGTTAACCCCAACATCTAGTGGTAAAGCCCAACGTCTGGAGGTAAAGCCCAGATTCTAGAGAGAAGCCAAAAATCCAGATGGAAAACCCAAAATCTAGAGGTAAAGCCCAACATCTACAGGTAAATCCAGATATCTAGGGGTAAAGCCCAACATCTAGAGGAAAAGCCAAATATATAGATATAAAACCCAAAATCTAGAGGTAAAGCCCAATATCTAGACGTAAAGCCCAAAATCTAGATGAAAAGCACAACTTCTAGATCTAAAGCCCAACATCTAGAGGTAAAGACCAATATCTAGAGGTAAAACCCAACATCTAGAGGTAAAGCCAGATATCTAGAGGTAAAGCCCAACATCTAGAGGAAAAGCAAACTATATAGATTTCAAACCCAAATTCTAGAGTTAAATCCCAACATCTAGAGGTAAATCCCAAAGTCTAGATGTAAAGCTCAACTTCCAGATTTAAAGTCAAAAATCTAAATGTAAATACCAATACCTAGAGGTAGAGCCCAAAATGTAGAGGTAAAGCCCAACATCTAGAGATAAAGCCCAATATTTAGAGTTTAAGCACATCATTTAGAGGTAAAGCCAGTTAACTAGAGGTAAAGCCCAACTTCTGGAGGTAAAGACCATCATCTAGTCCTACAGCCCAATGTCTGCAGGTAAAGCCCAACTTACAGAGATGAAGGCAAACATCTAGATGTAAAACCCAAAATCTAGAGGTAAAGCCCAACATCTAGAGGAAAAGCCAAATATATATATATTTAAAACTCAAAACCTAGAGGTAAAGCCCAACATCTAGAGGTAAAGCCAGATATCTAGGGGTAAAGCCCAACATCTAGAGGAAAAGCCAAATATATAGACTTAAAACCCAAAATCTAGAGGTAAAGCCCAATATCTAGACGTAAAGCCCAAAATCTAGATGTAAACCCCAACTTCTAGATCTAAAGCCCAAAATCTAGATGTAAAGCCCAAATTCTAGATCTAACGCCCAAAATCTAGAGATAAAGACCAATATCTAGAAGTAAAACCCAACATCTAGAGGTAAAGCCGATATCTAGAGGTAAAGCCCAACATCTAGAAGAAAAGCCAAATATATAGATTTAAAACCCAAAATCTAGAGATAAAGCCGAACGTCTAAATGTAAAGCAAAACATCTAGATGTAATCCAAACATCTAGAGGTAAAGCCTAACAACTAGAGGTGAAGCACAACATATAGAGGTATAACCCAACATCAAGAGATAAAGACCAACATCTAAATGTAAAGCAAAACATCTAGATGTAAAACCCTACATCTAGAGGTAAAGTCCAGTATCTAGACCTAAAGACCAACATCTAGAGGTAAAAACCAACATCTAGTGGTAAAGCCCAACGCCTGGAGGTAAAGCCCAGATTCTAGAGAGAAGCCAAAAATCCAGATGTAAAAACCAAAATCTAGAGGTAAAGCCCAACATCTAGAGGTAAATCCAGATATCTAGGGGTAAAGCCCAACATCTAGAGGAAAAGCCAAATATATAGATTTAAAGCCCAAAATCTAGATGTAAAGCCCAACTTCTAGATCTAACGCCCAAAATCTAGAGATAAAGACCAATATCTAGAAGTAAAACCCAACATCTAGAGGTAAAGCCGATATCTAGAGGTAAAGCCCAACATCTAGAAGAAAAGCCAAATATATAGATTTAAAACCCAAAATCTAGAGATAAAGCCGAACATCTAAATGTAAAGCAAAACATCTAGATGTAATCCAAACATCTAGAGGTAAAGCCTAACATCTAGAGGTGAAGCACAACATATAGAGGTATAACCCAACATCTAGAGATAAAGACCAACATCTAAATGTAAAGCAAAACATCTAGATGTAAAACCCTACATCTAGAGGTAAAGTCCAATATCTAGACCTAAAGACCAACATCTAGAGGTTAACCCCAACATCTAGTGGTAAAGCCCAACGTCTGGAGGTAAAGCCCAGATTCTAGAGAGAAGCCAAAAATCCAGATGGAAAACCCAAAATCTAGAGGTAAAGCCCAACATCTACAGGTAAATCCAGATATCTAGGGGTAAAGCCCAACATCTAGAGGAAAAGCCAAATATATAGATATAAAACCCAAAATCTAGAGGTAAAGCCCAATATCTAGACGTGAAGCCCAAAATCTAGATGAAAAGCACAACTTCTAGATCTAAAGCCCAACATCTAGAGGTAAAGACCAATATCTAGAGGTAAAACCCAACATCTAGAGGTAAAGCCAGATATCTAGAGGTAAAGCCCAACATCTAGAGGAAAAGCAAAATATATAGATTTCAAACCCAAATTCTAGAGTTAAATCCCAACATCTAGAGGTAAATCCCAAAGTCTAGATGTAAAGCTCAACTTCCAGATTTAAAGTCAAAAATCTAAATGTAAATACCAATACCTAGAGGTAGAGCCCAAAATGTAGAGGTAAAGCCCAACATCTAGAGATAAAGCCAGATATATAGATCTAACCCCAAAATCTAGAGGTGAAGCCCAATATCTAGATCTAAAGCCCAAAATCTAGATGTAAAGCCCAACTTCTAAATCTGAAGCCCAACATCTAGAGGTAAAGCCCAATATTTAGAGTTTAAGCACATCATTTAGAGGTAAAGCCAGTTAACTAGAGGTAAAGCCCAACTTCTGGAGCTAAAGACCATCATCTAGTCCTACAGCCCAATGTCTGCAGGTAAAGCCCAACTTACAGAGATGAAGGCAAACATCTAGATGTAAAACCCAAAATCTAGAGGTAAAGCCCAACATCTAGAGGAAAAGCCAAATATATATATATTTAAAACTCAAAACCTAGAGGTAAAGCCCAACATCTAGAGGTAAAGCCAGATATCTAGGGGTAAAGCCCAACATCTAGAGGAAAAGCCAAATATATAGATTTAAAACCCAAAATCTAGAGGTAAAGCCCAATATCTAGACGTAAAGCCCAAAATCTAGATGTAAACCCCAACTTCTAGATCTAAAGCCCAAAATCTAGATGTAAAGCCCAAATTCTAGATCTAACGCCCAAAATCTAGAGATAAAGACCAATATCTAGAAGTAAAACCCAACATCTAGAGGTAAAGCCGATATCTAGAGGTAAAGCCCAACATCTAGAGATATGCCAAATATATAGATTTAAAACCCAAAATCTAGAGATAAAGCCGAACGTCTAAATGTAAAGCAAAACATCTAGATGTAATCCAAACATCTAGAGGTAAAGCCTAACATCTAGAGGTGAAGCACAACATATAGAGGTATAACCCAACATCTAGAGATAAAGACCAACATCTAAATGTAAAGCAAAACATCTAGATGTAAAACCCTACATCTAGAGGTAAAGTCCAATATCTAGACCTAAAGACCAACATCTAGAGGTAAAAACCAACATCTAGTGGTAAAGCCCAACGCCTGGAGGTAAAGCCCAGATTCTAGAGAGAAGCCAAAAATCCAGATGTAAAAACCAAAATCTAGAGGTAAAGCCCAACATCTAGAGGTAAATCCAGATATCTAGGGGTAAAGCCCAACATCTAGAGGAAAAGCCAAACATATAGATTTAAAGCCCAAAATCTAGAGGTAAAGCCCAACTTCTAGATCTAAAGCCCAACATCTAGATGTAAAGCCCAAATTCTAGATCTAACGCCCAAAATCTAGAGATAAAGACCAATATCTAGAAGGAAAACCCAAGATCTAGAGGTAAAACCGATATCTAGAGGTAAAGCCCAACATCTAGAAGAAAAGCCAAATATATAGATTTAATCCCAAAATCTAGAGATAAAGCCGAACATCTAAATGTAAAGCAAAACATCTAGATGTAATCCAAACATCTAGAGGTAAAGCCTAACATCTAGAGGTGAAGCACAACATATAGAGGTATAGCCCAACATCTAGAGATAAAGACCAACATCTAAATGTAAAGCAAAACATCTAGATGTAAAACCCTACATCTAGAGGTAAAGTCCAATATCTAGACCTAAAGACCAACATCTAGAGGTAAAAACCAACATCTAGTGGTAAAGCCCAACGTCTGGAGGTAAAGCCCAGATTCTAGAGAGAAGCCAAAAATCCAGATGGAAAACCCAAAATCTAGAGGTAAAGCCCAACATCTACAGGTAAATCCAGATATCTAGGGGTAAAGCCCAACATCTAGAGGAAAAGCCAAATATATAGATATAAAACCCAAAATCTAGAGGTAAAGCCCAATATCTAGACGTGAAGCCCAAAATCTAGATGAAAAGCACAACTTCTAGATCTAAAGCCCAACATCTAGAGGTAAAGACCAATATCTAGAGGTAAATCCCAACATCTAGAGGTAAAGCCAGATATCTAGAGGTAAAGCCCAACATCTAGAGGAAAAGCAAAATATATAGATTTCAAACCCAAATTCTAGAGTTAAATCCCAACATATAGAGGTAAATCCCAAAGTCTAGATGTAAAGCTCAACTTCCAGATTTAAAGTCAAAAATCTAAATGTAAATACCAATACCTAGAGGTAGAGCCCAAAATGTAGAGGTAAAGCCCAACATCTAGAGATAAAGCCAGATATATAGATCTAACCCCAAAATCTAGAGGTGAAGCCCAATATCTAGATCTAAAGCCCAAAATCTAGATGTAAAGCCCAACTTCTAAATCTAAAGCCCAACATCTAGAGGTAAAGCCCAATATTTAGAGTTTAAGCGCATCATTTAGAGGTAAAGCCAGATATCTAGAGGTAAAGCCCAACGTCTGGAGGTAAAGCCCATCATCTAGTCCTACAGCCCAATGTCTGCAGGTAAAGCCCAACTTACAGAGGTGAAGGCAAACATCTAGATGTAAAACCCAAAATCTAGAGGTAAAGCCCAACATCTAGAGGAAAAGCCAAATATATATATATTTAAAACCCAAAACCTAGAGGTAAAGCCCAACATCTAGAGGTAAAGCCAGATATCTAGGGGTAAAGCCCAACATCTAGAGGAAAAGCCAAATATATAGATTTAAAACCCAAAATCTAGGGGTAAAGCCCAATATCTAGACGTAAAGCCCAAAATCTAGATGTAAACCCCAACTTCTAGATCTAAAGCCCAAAATCTAGATGTAAAGCCCAAATTCTAGATCTAACGCCCAAAATCTAGAGATAAAGACCAATATCTAGAAGTAAAACCCAACATCTAGAGGTAAAGCCGATATCTAGAGGTAAAGCCCAACATCTAGAAGAAAAGCCAAATATATAGATTTAAAACCCAAAATCTAGAGATAAAGCCGAACGTCTAAATGTAAAGCAAAACATCTAGATGTAATCCAAACATCTAGAGGTAAAGCCTAACAACTAGAGGTGAAGCACAACATATAGAGGTATAACCCAACATCTAGAGATAAAGACCAACATCTAAATGTAAAGCAAAACATCTAGATGTAAAACCCTACATCTAGAGGTAAAGTCCAATATCTAGACCTAAAGACCAACATCTAGAGGTAAAACCCAACATCTAGTGGTAAAGCCCAACGTCTGGAGGTAAAGCCCAGATTCTAGAGAGAAGCCAAAAATCCAGATGGAAAACCCAAAATCTAGAGGTAAAGCCCAACATCTACAGGTAAATCCAGATATCTAGGGGTAAAGCCCAACATCTAGAGGAAAAGCCAAATATATAGATTTAAAACCCAAAATCTAGAGGTAAAGCCCAATATCTAGACGTAAAGCCCAAAATCTAGATGTAAACCCCAACTTCTAGATCTAAAGCCCAAAATCTAGATGTAAAGCCCAAATTCTAGATCTAACGCCCAAAATCTAGAGATAAAGACCAATATCTAGAAGTAAAACCCAACATCTAGAGGTAAAGCCGATATCTAGAGGTAAAGCCCAACATCTAGAGATATGCCAAATATATAGATTTAAAACCCAAAATCTAGAGATAAAGCCGAACGTCTAAATGTAAAGCAAAACATCTAGATGTAATCCAAATATCTAGAGGTAAAGCCTAACATCTAGAGGTGAAGCACAACATATAGAGGTATAACCCAACATCTAGAGATAAAGACCAACATCTAAATGTAAAGCAAAACATCTAGATGTAAAACCCTAAATCTAGAGGTAAAGTCCAATATCTAGACCTAAAGACCAACATCTAGAGGTAAAACTCAACATCTAGTGGTAAAGCCCAACGTCTGGAGGTAAAGCCCAGATTCTAGAGAGAAGCCAAAACTCCAGATGTAAAAACCAAAATCTAGAGGTAAAGCCCAACATCTACAGGAAAATCCAGATATCTAGGGGTAAAGCCCAACATCTAGAGGAAAAGCCAAATATATAGATTTAAAGCCCAAAATCTAGATGTAAAGCCCAACTTCTAGATCTAAAGCCCAACATCTAGATGTAAAGACCAAATTCTAGATCTAACGCCCAAAATCTAGAGATAAAGACCAATATCTAGAGGTAAAACCCAACATCTAGAGGTAAAGCCAGATATCTAGAGGTAAAGCCCAACATCTAGAGGAAAAGCAAAAGATATAGATTTCAAACCCAAATTCTAGAGTTAAATCCCAACATCTAGGGGTAAACCCCAACTTCCAGAGTTAAAGTCCAAAATCTAGAGGTAAACACCAATACCTAGAGTTAGAGCCCAAAATCTAGAGATATGCCAAATATATAGATTTAAAACCCAAAATCTAGAGATAAAGCCGAACGTCTAAATGTAAAGCAAAACATCTAGATGTAATGCAAACATCTAGAGGTAAAGCCTAACAACTAGAGGTGAAGCACAACATATAGAGGTATAACCCAACATCTAGAGATAAAGACCAACATCTAAATGTAAAGCAAAACATCTAGATGTAAAACCCTACATCTAGAGGTAAAGTCCAATATCTAGACCTAAAGACCAACATCTAGAGGTTAACCCCAACATCTAGTGGTAAAGCCCAACGTCTGGAGGTAAAGCCCAGATTCTAGAGAGAAGCCAAAAATCCAGATGGAAAACCCAAAATCTAGAGGTAAAGCCCAACATCTACAGGTAAATCCAGATATCTAGGGGTAAAGCCCAACATCTAGAGGAAAAGCCAAATATATAGATATAAAACCCAAAATCTAGAGGTAAAGCCCAATATCTAGACGTAAAGCCCAAAATCTAGATGAAAAGCACAACTTCTAGATCTAAAGCCCAACATCTAGAGGTAAAGACCAATATCTAGAGGTAAAACCCAACATCTAGAGGTAAAGCCAGATATCTAGAGGTAAAGCCCAACATCTAGAGGAAAAGCAAAATATATAGATTTCAAACCCAAATTCTAGAGTTAAATCCCAACATCTAGAGGTAAATCCCAAAGTCTAGATGTAAAGCTCAACTTCCAGATTTAAAGTCAAAAATCTAAATGTAAATACCAATACCTAGAGGTAGAGCCCAAAATGTAGAGGTAAAGCCCAACATCTAGAGATAAAGCCCAATATTTAGAGTTTAAGCACATCATTTAGAGGTAAAGCCAGTTAACTAGAGGTAAAGCCCAACTTCTGGAGGTAAAGACCATCATCTAGTCCTACAGCCCAATGTCTGCAGGTAAAGCCCAACTTACAGAGATGAAGGCAAACATCTAGATGTAAAACCCAAAATCTAGAGGTAAAGCCCAACATCTAGAGGAAAAGCCAAATATATATATATTTAAAACTCAAAACCTAGAGGTAAAGCCCAACATCTAGAGGTAAAGCCAGATATCTAGGGGTAAAGCCCAACATCTAGAGGAAAAGCCAAATATATAGATTTAAAACCCAAAATCTAGAGGTAAAGCCCAATATCTAGACGTAAAGCCCAAAATCTAGATGTAAACCCCAACTTCTAGATCTAAAGCCCAAAATCTAGATGTAAAGCCCAAATTCTAGATCTAACGCCCAAAATCTAGAGATAAAGACCAATATCTAGAAGTAAAACCCAACATCTAGAGGTAAAGCCGATATCTAGAGGTAAAGCCCAACATCTAGAAGAAAAGCCAAATATATAGATTTAAAACCCAAAATCTAGAGATAAAGCCGAACGTCTAAATGTAAAGCAAAACATCTAGATGTAATCCAAACATCTAGAGGTAAAGCCTAACAACTAGAGGTGAAGCACAACATATAGAGGTATAACCCAACATCTAGAGATAAAGACCAACATCTAAATGTAAAGCAAAATATCTAGATGTAAAACCCTACATCTAGAGGTAAAGTCCAGTATCTAGACCTAAAGACCAACATCTAGAGGTAAAAACCAACATCTAGTGGTAAAGCCCAACGCCTGGAGGTAAAGCCCAGATTCTAGAGAGAAGCCAAAATTCCAGATGTAAAAACCAAAATCTAGAGGTAAAGCCCAACATCTAGAGGTAAATCCAGATATCTAGGGGTAAATCCCAACATCTAGAGGAAAAGCCAAATATATAGATTTAAAGCCCAAAATCTAGATGTAAAGCCCAACTTCTAGATCTAACGCCCAAAATCTAGAGATAAAGACCAATATCTAGAAGTAAAACCCAACATCTAGAGGTAAAGCCGATATCTAGAGGTAAAGCCCAACATCTAGAAGAAAAGCCAAATATATAGATTTAAAACCCAAAATCTAGAGATAAAGCCCAACATCTAAATGTAAAGCAAAACATCTAGATGTAATCCAAACATCTAGAGGTAAAGCCTAACATCTAGAGGTGAAGCACAACATATAGAGGTATAACCCAACATCTAGAGATAAAGACCAACATCTAAATGTAAAGCAAAACATCTAGATGTAAAACCCTACATCTAGAGGTAAAGTCCAATATCTAGACCTAAAGACCAACATCTAGAGGTCAACCCCAACATCTAGTGGTAAAGCCCAACGTCTGGAGGTAAAGCCCAGATTCTAGAGAGAAGCCAAAAATCCAGATGGAAAACCCAAAATCTAGAGGTAAAGCCCAACATCTACAGGTAAATCCAGATATCTAGGGGTAAAGCCCAACATCTAGAGGAAAAGCCAAATATATAGATATAAAACCCAAAATCTAGAGGTAAAGCCCAATATCTAGACGTGAAGCCCAAAATCTAGATGAAAAGCACAACTTCTAGATCTAAAGCCCAACATCTAGAGGTAAAGACCAATATCTAGAGGTAAAACACAACATCTAGAGGTAAAGCCAGATATCTAGAGGTAAAGCCCAACATCTAGAGGAAAAGCAAAATATATAGATTCCAAACCCAAATTCTAGAGTTAAATCCCAACATCTAGAGGTAAATCCCAAAGTCTAGATGTAAAGCTCAACTTCCAGATTTAAAGTCAAAAATCTAAATGTAAATACCAATACCTAGAGGTAGAGCCCAAAATGTAGAGGTAAAGCCCAACATCTAGAGATAAAGCCAGATATATAGATCTAACCCCAAAATCTAGAGGTGAAGCCCAATATCTAGATCTAAAGCCCAAAATCTAGATGTAAAGCCCAACTTCTAAATCTAAAGCCCAACATCGAGAGGTAAAGCCCAATATTTAGAGTTTAAGCACATCATTTAGAGGTAAAGCCAGTTAACTAGAGGTAAAGCCCAACTTCTGGAGGTAAAGACCATCATCTAGTCCTACAGCCCAATGTCTGCAGGTAAAGCCCAACTTACAGAGATGAAGGCAAACATCTAGATGTAAAACCCAAAATCTAGAGGTAAAGCCCAACATCTAGAGGAAAAGCCAAATATATATATATTTAAAACTCAAAACCTAGAGGTAAAGCCCAACATCTAGAGGTAAAGCCAGATATCTAGGGGTAAAGCCCAACATCTAGAGGAAAAGCCAAATATATAGATTTAAAACCCAAAATCTAGAGGTAAAGCCCAATATCTAGAGGTAAAACCCAACATCTAGAGGTAAAGCCAGATATCTAGAGGTAAAGCCCAACATCTAGAGGTAAAGCCAGATATCTAGGGGTAAAGCCCAACATCTAGAGGAAAAGCCAAATATATAGATTTAAAACCCAAAATCTAGAGGTAAAGACCAATATCTAGAGGTAAAACCCAACATCTAGAGGTAAAGCCAGATATCTAGAGGTAAAGCCCAACATCTAGAGGAAAAGCAAAATATATAGATTTCAAACCCAAATTCTAGAGTTCAATCCCAACATCTAGAGGTAAAGCCCAACTTCCAGAGTTAAAGTCCAAAATCTAGAGGTAAACACCAATACCTAGAGTTAGAGCCCAAAATCTAGAGATAAAGTCCAACATCTAGAGATAAAGCCAGATATATAGATTTAAAATCCAAAATCTGGAGGTAAAGCCCAACATCTAGAGGTAAAGCCCCAAATCTAGATGTAAAGCCCAATTGCTAGATCTAAAGCCAAATACTCTAGAGGTAAAGCCCAACATGTAGAGGTAAAGACTAAGATCTAGAGGTGAATTCCAATATCTAGTGTTAAAGGCCGACACCTACAGTTAAAACCAAGCATCTAGATGTAAAACCCAACTTCTAGAGGTAAAGCCGAATATCTAGAGTTAAAGCGCATCCTTTAGAGTAAAGCCCAAAATCTAGAGTTAAAGCCCAACATCTAGAGGGAAAGCCCAGAATCTAGATGTAAAGCCTAACATCTAGAGGTGAATTCCAAAATCAAGTGTTAAGGCCTGACATCTACAGTTAAATCCAACCATATAGATATAACCCCCAACTTCTAGAGGTAAGGCCCAAAATCTAGAGGGAAAGCCCAACAGCTAGAGTTAAAGCCGAACGTCTTGAGGTAAAGCCCAAAGTCTAGAGTTAAAGCCCAACTTCTAGAGGTAGAGCCCAACATCTAGACGTAAAGCCAGATATCTGACGGTAAAGCCCAACATCTAGAGGAAAAGCCAAATATATAGATTTAAATCCCAAAATCTAGAGATAAAGCCGAACATCTAAATGTAAAGCAAAACATTTAGATGTAATCCAAATATCTAGAGGTAAAGCCTAACATCTAGAGGTGAAGCACAACATATAGAGGTATAACCCAACATCTAGAGATAAAGACCAACATCTAAATGTAAAGCAAAACATCTAGATGTAAAACCCGACATCTAGAGGTAAAGTCCAAGAGCTAGACTTAAAGACCAGCATCTAGAGGTAAAACCCAACATCTAGAAGTAAATCCACATATCTAGAGGTAAAGCCCAACGTCTGGACGTAAAGCCCATCATCTAGTCCTACAGCCCAATATTTGCAGGTAAAGACCAATTTTCAGAGGTGAAGGCAAACATCTAGATGTAAAACCCCAAATCTAGAGGTAAAGCCCAACATCTAGAGGAAAAGCCAAATATATATATATTTAAAACCCAAAATCTAGAGGTAAAGCCCAACATCTAGAGGTAAAGCCAGATATCTAGGCGTAAAGGCCAACATCTAGAGGAAAAGCCAAATATATAGATTTAAAACCCAAAATCTAGAGGTAAAGCCCAATATCAAGACGTAAAGCCCAAAATCTAGATGTAAAGCCCAAATTCTTGATCTAAAGCCCAAAATCTAGAAGTAAAGCCCAAATTCTAGATCTAACGCCCAAAATCTAGAGATAAAGACCAATATCTAGAGGTAAAACCCAACATCTAGATGTAAAGCCAGATATCTAGAGGTAAAGCCCAACATCTAGAGGAAAAGCAAAATATATAGATTTCAAACCCAAATTCTAGAGTTAAATCCCAACATCTAGAGGTAAAGCCCAACTCCCAGAGTTAAAGTCCAAAATCTAGAGGTAAACACCAATACCTAGAGTTAGAGCCCAAAATCTAGAGATAAAGCCCAACATCTAGAGATAAAGCCAGATATATAGATTTAAAATCCAAAATGTGGAGTTAAAGCCCAACATCTAGAGCTAAAGCCCCAAATCTAGATGTAAAGCCCAATTGCTAGATCTAAAGACAAATACTCTAGAGGTAAAGCCCAACATGTAGAGGTAAAGACTAAGATCTAGAGGTGAATTCCAATATCTAGTGTTAAAGCCCGACACCTACAGTTAAAGCCAAACATCTAGATGTAAAACCCCAAATCTAGAGGTAAAGCCCAACATCTAGAGGAAAAGCCAAATATATATATATTTAAAACCCAAAATTTAGAGGTAAAGCCCAACATCTAGAGGTAAAGCCAGATATCTAGAGGTAAAGCCCAACGTCTGGAGGTAAAGCCCATCATCTAGTCCTACAGCCCAATGTCTGCAGGTAAAGCCCAACTTACAGAGGTGAAGGCAAACATCTGGATTTAAAACCCAAAATCTAGAGGTAAAGCCCAACATCTAGAGGTAAAGCCAGATATCTAGGGGTAAAGGCCAACATCTAGAGGAAAAGCCAAATATATAGATTTAAAACCCAAAATCTAGAGGTAAAGCCCAATATCTAGACGTAAAGCCCAACGTCTAGATGTAAAGCCGAACTTCTAGATCTAAAGCCCAAAATCTAGATGTAAAGCCCAAATTCTAGATGTAACACCCAAAATATAGAGGTAAAGACCAATATCTAGAGGTAAAACCCAACATCTAGAGGTAAAGCCAGATATCTAGAGGTAAAGCCCAACATCTAGAGGAAAAGCCATATATATAGAATTAAAACCCAAAAACTAGAGATAAAGCCGAACATCTAAATGTAAAGCAAAACATCTAGATGTAATCCAAACATCTAGAGGTAAAGCCTAACATCTAGAGGTGAAGCACAACATATAGAGGTATAACCCAACATCTAGAGATAAAGACCAACATCTAAATGTAAAGCAAAACATCTAGATGTAAAACCCAACATCTAGAGATAAAGACCAACATCTAAATGTAAAGCAAAACATCTAGATGTAAAACCCTACATCTAGAGATAAGGTCCAATATCTAGACCTAAAGACCAACAGCTAGAGGTAAAACCCAACATCTAGTGGTAAAGCCCAACGTCTGGAGGTAAAGCCCAGATTCTAGAGAGAAGCCAAAAATCCAGATGGAAAGCACAAAATCTAGAGGTAAAGCCCAACATCTACAGGTAAATCCAGATATCTAGGGGTAAAGCCCAACATCTAGAGGAAAAGCCAAATATATAGATATAAAACCCAAAATCTAGAGGTAAAGCCCAATATCTAGACGTAAAGCCCAAAATCTAGATGAAAAGCACAACTTCTAGATCTAAAGCCCAACATCTAGAGGTAAAGACCAACATCTAGAGGTAAAACCCAACATCTAGATGTAAAGCCAGATATCTAGAGGTAAAGCCCAACGTCTGGAGGTAAAGCCCATCATCTAGTCCTATAGCCCAATGTCTGCAGGTAAAGCCCAACTTACAGAGGTGAAGGCAAACATCTAGATGTAAAACCCCAAATCTGGAGGTAAAGCCCAACATCTAGAGGAAAAGCCAAATATATAGATTTAAAACCCAAAATCTAGAGGTAAAGCCCAACATCTAGAGGTAAAGCCAGATATCTAGGGGTAAAGGCCAACATCTAGAGGAAAAGCCAAATATATAGATTTAAAACCCAAAATCTAGAGGTAAAGCCCAACATCTAGAGGTAAAGCCAGATATCTAGGGGTAAAGGCCAACATCTAGAGGAAAAGCCAAATATATAGATTTAAAACCCAAAATCTAGAGGTAAAGCCCAATATCAAGACGTAAAGGCTAAAATCTAGATGTAACGCCCAACTTCTTGATCTAAAGCCCAAAATCTAGATGTAAATCCCAAATTCTAGATCTAACGCCCAAAATCTAGAGATAAAGACCAATATCTAGAGGTAAAACCCAACATCTAGAGGTAAAGCCAGATATCTAGAGGTAAAGCCCAACATCTAGAGGAAAAGCAAAATATATAGATTTCAAACCCAAATTCTAGAGTTAAATCCCAACATCTAGAGGTAAATCCCAAAGTCTAGATGTAAAGCTCAACTTCCAGATTTAAAGTCAAAAATCTAAATGTAAATACCAATACCTAGAGGTAGAGCCCAAAATGTAGAGGTAAAGCCCAACATCTAGAGATAAAGCCAGATATATAGATCTAAACCCCAAAATCTAGAGGTAAAGCCCAATATCTAGACCTAAATCCCAAAATCTAGATGTAAAGCCCAAATTCTAGATCTAACACCCAAAATCTAGAGGTAAAGATCAATATCTAGAGGTAAAACCCAACATCTAGAGGTAAAGCCAGATATCTAGAGGTAAAGCCCAACATCTAGAGGAAAAGCAAAATATATAGATTTCAAACCCTAATTCTAGAGTTAAATCCCAACATCTAGAGGTAAAGCCCAACTCCCAGAGTTAAAGTCCAAAATCTAGAGGTAAACACCAATACCTAGAGTTAGAGCCCAAAATCTAGAGATAAAGCCCAACATCTAGAGATAAAGCCAGATATATAGATTTAAAATCCAAAATCTGGAGGTAAAGCCCAATTGCTAGATCTAAAGCCAAATACTCTAGAGGTAAAGCCCAACATGTAGAGGTAAAGACTAAGATCTAGAGGTGAATTCCAATATCTAGTGTTAAAGCCCGACACCTACAGTTAAAGCCAAACATCTAGATGTACAACCCAACTTCTAGAGGTAAAGCCGAATATCTAGAGTTAAAGCGCATCCTTTAGAGTAAAGCCCAAAATCTAGAGTTAAAGCCCAACATCTAGAGGGAAAGCCCAGAATCTAGATGTAAAGCCTAACATCTAGAGGTGAATTCCAAAATCAAGTGTTAAGGCCTGACATCTACAGTTAAATCCAACCATATAGATATAACCCCCAACTTCTAGAGGTAAGGCCCAAAATCTAGAGGTAAAGCCCAACAGCTAGAGTTAAAGACGAACGTCTTGAGGTAAAGCCCAAAGTCTAGAGTTAAAGCCCAACTTCTAGAGGTAAAGACCAACATCTAGATGTAAAGCCAGATATCTGACGGTAAAGCCCAACATCTAGAGGAAAAGCCAAATATATAGATTTAAAACCCAAAATCTAGAGATAAAGCCGAACATCTAAATGTAAAGCAAAACATCTAGATGTAATCCAAACATCTAGAGGTAAAGCCTAACATCTAGAGGTGAAGCACAACATATAGAGGTATAACCCAACATCTAAAGACCAACATCTAAATGTAAAGCAAAACATCTAGATGTAAAACCCTACATCTAGAGGTAAAGTCCAATATCTAGACCTAAAGACCAACATCTAGAGGTAAAACCCAACATCTAGTGGTAAAGCCCAAGGTCTGGAGGTAAAGCCCAGATTCTAGAGAGAAGCCAAAAATCCAGATGGAAAAACCAAAATCTAGAGGTAAAGCCCAACATCTACAGGTAAATCCAGATATCTAGGGGTAAAGCCCAACATCTAGAGGAAAAGCCAAATATATAGATATAAAACCCAAAATCTAGAGGTAAAGCCCAATATCGAGACGTAAAGCCCAAACTCTAGATGAAAAGCACAACTTCCAGATCTAAAGCCCAACATCTAGAGGTAAAACCCAACATCTAGAGGTAAAGCCAGATATCTAGAGGTAAAGCCCAACGTCTGGAGGTAAAGCCCATCATCTAGTCCTATAGCCCAATGTCTGCAGGTAAAGCCCAACTTACAGAGGTGAAGGCAAACATCTAGATGTAAAACCCCAAATCTAGAGGTAAAGCCCAACATCTAGAGGAAAAGCCAAATATATATAGATTTAAAACCCAAAATCTAGAGGTAAAGCCCAACATCTAGATGTAAAGCCAGATATCTAGGGGTAAAGGCCAACATCTAGAGGAAAAGCCAAATATATAGATTTAAAACCCAAAATCTAGAGGTAAAGCCCAATATCAAGACGTAAAGGCCAAAATCTAGATGTAAAGCCCAACTTCTTGATCTAAAGCCCAAAATCTAGATGTAAAGCCCAAATTCTAGATCTAACGCCCAAAATCTAGAGATAAAGACCAATATCTAGAGGTAAAACCCAACATCTAGAGGTAAAGCCAGATATCTAGAGGTAAAGCCCAACATCTAGAGGAAAAGCAAAATATATAGATTTAAAACCCAAATTCTAGAGTTCAATCCCAACATCTAGAGGTAAAGCCCAACTTCCAGAGTTAAAGTCCAAAATCTAGAGGTAAACACCAATACCTAAAGTTAGAGCCCAAAATCTAGATGTAAAGCCCAATTGCTAGATCTAAAGACAAATACTCTAGAGGTAAAGCCCACATGTAGAGTTAAGGACTAAGATCTAGAGGTGAATTCCAATATCTAGTGTTAAAGCCCGTCACCTACAGTTAAAGACAAACATCTAGATGTACAACCCAACTTCTAGAGGTAAAGTCCAACATCTAGAGATAAAGCCAGATATATAGATCTAAAATCCAAAATCTAGAGGTGAAGCCCAATATCTAGACGTAAAGCCCAAAAGCTAGATATAAAGCCCAACTTCTAGATCTAAAGCCCAAAATATAGATGTAAAGCCCAACTTCTAAATCTAAAGCCCAACATCTAGAGGTAAAGCCCAATATTTAGAGTTTAAGCGCATCATTTAGAGGTAAAGCCAGATATCTAGAGGTAAAGCCCAACTTCTAGAGGTAAAGCCCATCATCTAGTCCTACTGCCCAATGTCTGCAGGTAAAGCCCAACTTAAAGAGGTGAGGGCAAATATCTAGAATTAAAACCCAAAATCTAGAGGTAAAGACCAACATCTAGAGGAAAAGCCAAATATATAGATTTAAAACCCAAAATCTAGAGGTAAAGCCCAACATCTAGGGGAAAAGCCAAATATAAATATATTTAAAACCCAAAATCTATAGGTAAAGCCCAACATCTAGAGGTAAAGCCAGATATCTAGGGGTAAAGGCCAACATCTAGAGGAAAAGCCAAATATATAGATTTAAAACCCAAAATCTAGAGGTAAAGCCCAACATCTAGAGATAAAGCCAGATATATAGATCTAAACTCCAAAATCTAGAGGTGAAGCCCAATATATAGACGTAAAGCCCAATATCTAGATGTAAAGCCCAACTTCTAGATCTAAAGCCCAAAATATAGATGTAAAGCCCAACTTCTAAATCTAAAGCCCAAAATCTAGAGGTAAAGCCCAACATCTAGACGTAAAGCCAGATAAATAGGGGTAAAGCCCAACATCTAGAGGAAAAGCCAAACATATAGATTTAAAACCCAGAATCTAGAGGTAAAGCCCAATATCTAGACGTAAAGCCCAAAATCTAGATGAAAAGCACAACTTCTAGATCTAAAGCCCAACATCTAGAGGTAAAGACCAATAGCTAGAGGTAAAACCCAACATCTAGAGGTAAAGCCAGATATCTAGAGGTAAAGCCCAACGTCTGGAGGTAAAGCCCATCATCTAGTCCTACAGCCCAATGTCTGCAGGTAAAGCCCAACTTACAGAGGTGAAGGCAAACATCTAGATGTAAAACCCCAAATCTAGAATAAAGCCCAACATCTAGAGGAAAAGCCAAATATATATATATTTAATACCCAAAACCTAGAGGTAAAGCCCAACATCTAGAGGTAAAGCCAGATATCTAGGGGTAAAGCCCAACATCTAGAGGAAAAGCCAAATATATAGATTTAAAACCCAAAATCTAGAGGTAAAGCCCAATATCAAGACGTAAAGGCCAAAATCTAGATGTAAAGCCCAGCTTCTTGATCTAAAGCCCAAAATCGAGATGTAAAGCCCAAATTCTAGATCTAACGCCCAAAATCTAGAGATAAAGACCAATATCTAGAGGTAAAACCCAACATCTAGAGGTAAAGCCAGATATCTAGAGGTAAAGCCCAACATCTAGAGGAAAAGAAAATATATATAGATTTCAAACCCAAATTCTAGAGTTCAATCCCAACATCTAGAGGTAAATCCCAAAGTCTATATGTAAAGCTCAACTTCCAGATTTAAAGTCAAAAATCTAAATGTAAATACCAATACCTAGAGGTAGAGCCCAAAATGTAGAGGTAAAGCCCAACATCTAGAGATAAAGCCAGATATATAGATCTAAACCCCAAACTCTAGAGGTGAAGCCCAATATCTAGACGTAAAGCCCAAAATCTAGATGTAAAGCCCAACTTCTAGATCTAAAGCCCAAAATATAGCTGTAAAGCCCAACTTCTAAATCTAAAGCCCAACATCTAGAGGTAAGGCCCAATATTTAGTGTTTAAGCGCATCATTTAGAGGTAAAGCCCAAAATCTAGATGTAAAGCCCAACTTCTAGAGGTAAAGCCCATCATCTAGTCCTACAGCCCAATGTCTGCAGGTAAAGCACATCTTACAGAGGTGAAGGCAAACATCTAGATGTAAAACCCAAAATCTAGAGGTAAAGCCCAACATCTAGAGGAAAAGCCAAATATATAGATTTAAAACCCAGAATCTAGAGGTAAAGCCCAATATCTAGACCTAAAGCCCAAAATCTAGATGTAAAGCACAACTTCTAGATCTAAAGCCCAAAATCTAGATGTAAAGCCCAAATTCTAGATCTAACACCCAAAATCTAGAGGTAAAGACCAATATCTAGAGGTAAAACCCAACATCTAGAGGTAAAGCCAGATATCTAGAGGTAAAGCCCAACATCTAGAGGAAAAGCAAAATATATAGATTTCAAACCCAAATTCTAGAGTTCAATCCCAACATCTAGATGTAAAGCCCAACTCCCAGAGTTAAAGTCCAAAATCTAGAGGTAAACACCAATACCTAAAGTTAGAGCCCAAAATCTAGAGATAAAGCCCAACATCTAGAGATAAAGCCAGATATATAGATTTAAAATCCAAAATCTGGAGGTAAAGCCCAACATCTAGAGGTAAAGCCCCAAATCTAGATGTAAAGCCCAATTGCTAGATCTAACGCCAAATACTCTAGAGGTAAAGCCCAACATGTAGAGGTAAAGACTAAGATCTAGAGGTGAATTCCAATATCCAGTGTTAAAGGCCGACACCTACAGTTAAAGCCAAACATCTAGATGTACAACCCAACTTCTAGAGGTAAAGCCGAATATCTAGAGTTAAAGCGCATCCTTTAGAGTAAAGCCCAAAATCTAGAGTTAAAGCCCAACATCTAGAGGGAAAGCCCAGAATCTAGATGTAAAGCCTAACATCTAGAGGTGAATTCCAAAATCAAGTGTTAAGGCCTGACATCTACAGTTAAATCCAACCATATAGATATAACCCCCAACTTCTAGAGGTAAGGCCCAAAATCTAGAGGTAAAGCCCAACAGCTAGAGTTAAAGACGAACGTCTTGAGGTAAAGCCCAAAGTCTAGAGTTAAAGCCCAACTTCTAGAGGTAAAGCCCAACATCTAGACGTAAAGCCAGATATCTGACGGTAAAGCCCAACATCTAGAGGAAAAGCCAAATATATAGATTTAAAACCCAAAATCTAGAGATAAAGCCGAACATCTAAATGTAAAGCAAAACATCTAGATGTAATCCAAACATCTAGAGGTAAAGCCTAACATCTAGAGGTGAAGCACAACATATAGAGGTATAACCCAACATCAAGAGATAAAGACCAACATCTAAATGTAAAGCAAAACATCTAGATGTAAAACCCTACATCTAGAGGTAAAGTCCAATATCTAGACCTAAAGACCAACATCTAGAGGTAAAACCCAACATCTAGTGGTAAAGCCCAACGTCTGGAGGTAAAGCCCAGATTCTAGAGAGAAGCCAAAAATCCAGATGGAAAACCCAAAATCTAGAGGTAAAGCCCAACATCTACAGGTAAATCCAGATATCTAGGGGTAAAGCCCAACATCTAGAGGAAAAGCCAAATATATAGATATAAAACCCAAAATCTAGAGGTAAAGCCCAATATCTAGATGTAAAGCCCAAAATCTAGATGAAAAGCACAACTTCTAGATCTAAAGATCAACATCTAGAGGTAAAGACCAATAGCTAGAGGTAAATCCCAACATCTAGAGGTAAAGCCAGATATCTAGAGGTAAAGCCCAACGTCTGGAGGTAAAGCCCATCATCTAGTCCTACAGCCCAATGTCTGCAGGTAAAGCCCAACTTACAGAGGTGAAGGCAAACATCTAGATGTAAAACCCCAAATCTAGCGGTAAAGCCCAACATCTAGAGGAAAAGCCAAATATATAGATATAAAACCCAAAATCTAGAGGTAAAGCCCAATATCTAGAGGTAAAACCCAACATCTAGAGGTAAAGCCAGATATCTAGAGGTAAAGCCCAACATCTAGAGGAAAAGCAAAATATATAGATTTCAAACCCAAATTCTAGAGTTCAATCCCAACATCTAGAGGTAAATCCCAAAGTCTAGATGTAAAGCTCAACTTCCAGATTTAAAGTCAAAAATCTAAATGTAAATACCAATACCTAGAGGTAGAGCCCAAAATGTAGAGGTAAAGCCCAACATCTAGAGATAAAGCCAGATATATAGATCTAAACCCCAAAATCTAGAGGTGAAGCCCAATATCTAGACGTAAAGCCCAAAATCTAGATGTAAAGCCCAACTTCTAGATCTAAAGCCCAAAATATAGCTGTAAAGCCCAACTTCTAAATCTAAAGCCCAACATCTAGAGGTAAAGCCCAATATTTAGAGTTTAAGCGCATCATTTAGAGGTAAAGCCCAAAATCTAGATGTAAAGCCCAACTTCTAGAGGTAAAGCCCATCATCTAGTCCTACAGCCCAATGTCTGCAGGTAAAGCACATCTTACAGAGGTGAAGGCAAACATCTAGATGTAAAACCCAAAATCTAGAGGTAAAGCCCAACATCTAGAGGAAAAGCCAAATATATAGATTTAAAACCCAGAATCTAGAGGTAAAGCCCAATATCTAGACCTAAAGCCCAAAATCTAGATGTAAAGCCCAACTTCTAGATCTAAAGCCCAAAATCTAGATGTAAAGCCCAAATTCTAGATCTAACACCCAAAATCTAGAGGTAAAGACCAATATCTAGAGGTAAAACCCAAGATCTAGAGGTAAAGCCAGATATCTAGAGGTAAAGCCCAACATCTAGAGGAAAAGCAAAATATATAGATTTCAAACCCAAATTCTAGAGTTCAATCCCAACATCTAGAGGTAAAGCCCAACTTCCAGAGTTAAAGTCCAAAATCTAGAGGTAAACACCAATACCTAAAGTTAGAGCCCAAAATCTAGATGTAAAGCCCAATTGCTAGATCTAAAGCCAAATACTCTAGAGGTAAAGCCCAACATGTAGAGGTAAAGACTAAGATCTAGAGGTGAATTCCAATATCTAGTGTTAAAGCCTGACACCTACAGTTAAAGCCAAACATCTAGATGTACAACCCAACTTCTAGAGGTAAAGCCGAATATCTAGAGTTAAAGCGCATCCTTTAGAGTAAAGCCCAACATCTAGAGGGAAAGCCCAGAATCTAGATGTAAAGCCTAACATCTAGAGGTGAATTCCAAAATCAAGTGTTAAGGTCTGACATCTACAGTTAAATCCAACCATATAGATATAACCCCCAACTTCTAGAGGTAAGGCCCAAAATCTAGAGGTAAAGCCCAACAGCTAGAGTTAAAGCCGAACGTCTTGAGGTAAAGCCCAATGTCTAGAGTTAAAGCCCAACTTCTAGAGGTAAAGCCCAACATCTAGACGTAAAGCCAGATATCTGACGGTAAAGCCCAACATCTAGAGGAAAAGCCAAATATATAGATTTAAAACCCAAAATCTAGAGATAAAGCCGAACATCTAAATGTAAAGCAAAACATCTAGATGTAATCCAAACATCTAGAGGTAAAGCCTAACATCTAGAGGTGAAGCACAACATATAGAGGTATAACCCAACATCAAGAGATAAAGACCAACATCTAAATGTAAAGCAAAACATCTAGATGTAAAACCCTACATCTAGAGGTAAAGTCCAATATCTAGACCTAAAGACCAACATCTAGAGGTAAAACCCAACATCTAGTGGTAAAGCCCAACGTCTGGAGGTAAAGCCCAGATTCTAGAGAGAAGCCAAAAATCCAGATGGAAAACCCAAAATCTAGAGGTAAAGCCCAACATCTACAGGTAAATCCAGATATCTAGGGGTAAAGCCCAACATCTAGAGGAAAAGCCAAATATATAGATATAAAACCCAAAATCTAGAGGTAAAGCCCAATATCTAGATGTAAAGCCCAAAATCTAGATGAAAAGCACAACTTCTAGATCTAAAGATCAACATCTAGAGGTAAAGACCAATAGCTAGAGGTAAATCCCAACATCTAGAGGTAAAGCCAGATATCTAGAGGTAAAGCCCAACGTCTGGAGGTAAAGCCCATCATCTAGTCCTATAGCCCAATGTCTGCAGGTAAAGGCCAACTTACAGAGGTGAAGGCAAACATCTAGATGTAAAACCCCAAATCTAGAGGTAAAGCCCAACATCTAGAGGAAAAGCCAAATATATATATATTTAAAACCCAAAATCTAGAGGTAAAGCCCAACATCTAGAGGTAAAGCCAGATATCTAGGGTTAAAGGCCAACATCTAGAGGAAAAGCCAAATATATAGATTTAAAACCCAAAATCTAGAGGTAAAGCCCAATATCAAGACGTAAAGGCCAAAATCTAGATGTAAAGCCCAGCTTCTTGATCTAAAGCCCAAAATCTAGATGTAAAGCCCAAATTCTAGATCTAACGCCCAAAATCTAGATATAAAGACCAATATCTAGAGGTAAAACCCAACATCTAGAGGTAAAGCCAGATATCTAGAGGTAAAGCCCAACATCTAGAGGAAAAGCAAAATATATAGATTTCAAACCCAAATTCTAGAGTTAAATCCCAACATCTAGAGGTAAATCCCAAAGTCTAGATGTAAAGCTCAACTTCCAGATTTAAAGTCAAAAATCTAAATGTAAATACCAATACCTAGAGGTAGAGCCCAAAATGTAGAGGTAAAGCCCAACATCTAGAGATAAAGCCAGATATATAGATCTAAACCCCAAACTCTAGAGGTGAAGCCCAATATCTAGACGTAAAGCCCAAAATCTAGATGTAAAGCCCAACTTCTAGATCTAAAGCCCAAAATATAGCTGTAAAGCCCAACTTCTAAATCTAAAGCCCAACATCTAGAGGTAAGGCCCAATATTTAGTGTTTAAGCGCATCATTTAGAGGTAAAGCCCAAAATCTAGATGTAAAGCCCAACTTCTAGAGGTAAAGCCCATCATCTAGTCCTACAGCCCAATGTCTGCAGGTAAAGCACATCTTACAGAGGTGAAGGCAAACATCTAGATGTAAAACCCAAAATCTAGAGGTAAAGCCCAACATCTAGAGGAAAAGCCAAATATATAGATTTAAAACCCAGAATCTAGAGGTAAAGCCCAATATCTAGACCTAAAGCCCAAAATCTAGATGTAAAGCCCAACTTCTAGATCTAAAGCCCAAAATCTAGATGTAAAGCCCAAATTCTAGATCTAACACCCAAAATCTAGAGGTAAAGACCAATATCTAGAGGTAAAACCCAACATCTAGAGGAAAAGCCAGATATCTAGAGGTAAAGCCCAACATCTAGAGGAAAAGCAAAATATATAGATTTCAAACCCAAATTCTAGAGTTCAATCCCAACATCTAGAGGTAAAGCCCAACTTCCAGAGTTAAAGTCCAAAATCTAGAGGTAAACACCAATACCTAAAGTTAGAGCCCAAAATCTAGATGTAAAGCCCAATTGCTAGATCTAAAGCCAAATACTCTAGAGGTAAAGCCCGACATGTAGAGGTAAAGACTAAGATCTAGAGGTGAATTCCAATATCTAGTGTTAAAGCCTGACACCTACAGTTAAAGCCAAACATCTAGATGTACAACCCAACTTCTAGAGGTAAAGCCGAATATCTAGAGTTAAAGCGCATCCTTTAGAGTAAAGCCCAACATCTAGAGGGAAAGCCCAGAATCTAGATGTAAAGCCTAACATCTAGAGGTGAATTCCAAATCAAGTGTTAAGGCCTGACATCTACAGTTAAATCCAACCATATAGATATAACCCCCAACTTCTAGAGGTAAGGCCCAAAATCTAGAGGTAAAGCCCAACAGCTAGAGTTAAAGACGAACGTCTTGAGGTAAAGCCCAAAGTCTAGAGTTAAAGCCCAACTTCTAGAGGTAAAGCCCAACATCTAGACGTAAAGCCAGATATCTAGGGGTAAAGACCAACATCTAGAGGAAAAGCCAAATATATAGATTTAAAACCTAAAATCTAGAGGTAAAGCCCAATATAAAGACGTAAAGGCCAAAATCTAGATGTAAAGCCCAGCTTCTTGATCTAAAGCCCAAAATCTAGATGTAAAGCCCAAATTCTAGATCTAACACCCAAAATCTAGAGGTAAAGACCAATATCTAGAGGTAAAACCCAACATCTAGAGGTAAAGCCCAACATCTAGAGGAAAAGCAAAATATATAGATTTCAAACCCAAATTCTAGAGTTCAATCCCAACATCTAGAGGTAAATCCCAAAGTCTAGATGTAAAGCTCAACTTCCAGATTTAAAGTCAAAAATCTAAATGTAAATACCAATACCTAGAGGTAGAGCCCAAAATGTAGAGGTAAAGCCCAACATCTAGAGATAAAGCCAGATATATAGATCTAAACCCCAAAATCTAGAGGTGAAGCCCAATATCTAGACGTAAAGCCCAAAATCTAGATGTAAAGCCCAACTTCTAGATCTAAAGCCCAAAATATAGCTGTAAAGCCCAACTTCTAAATCTAAAGCCCAACATCTAGAGGTAAGGCCCAATATTTAGTGTTTAAGCGCATCATTTAGAGGTAAAGCCCAAAATCTAGATGTAAAGCCCAACTTCTAGAGGTAAAGCCCATCATCTAGTCCTACAGCCCAATGTCTGCAGGTAAAGTCCAACTTAAAGAGGTGAAGGCAAACATCTAGATGTAAAACCCAAAATCTAGAGGTAAAGCCCAACATCTAGAGGAAAAGCCAAATATATAGATTTAAAACCCAGAATCTAGAGGTAAAGCCCAATATCTAGACCTAAAGCCCAAAATCTAGATGTAAAGCCCAACTTCTAGATCTAAAGCCCAAAATCTAGATGTAAAGCCCAAATTCTAGATCTAACACCCAAAATCTAGAGGTAAAGACCAATATCTAGAGGTAAAACCCAAGATCTAGAGGTAAAGCCAGATATCTAGAGGTAAAGCCCAACATCTAGAGGAAAAGCAAAATATATAGATTTCAAACCCAAATTCTAGAGTTAAATTCCAACATCTAGAGGTAAAACCCAACTTCCAGAGTTAAAGTCCAAAATCTAGAGGTAAACACCAATACCTAGAGTTAGAGCCCAAAATCTAGAGATAAAGCCCAACATCTAGAGATAAAGCCAGATATATAGATTTAAAATCCAAAATCTGGAGGTAAAGCCCAACATCTAGAGGTAAAGCCCCAAATCTAGATGTAAAGCCCAATTGCTAGATCTAAAGCCAAATACTCTAGAGGTAAAGCCCAACATGTAGAGGTAAAGACTAAGATCTAGAGGTGAATTCCAATATCTAGTGTTAAAGGCCGACACCTACAGTTAAATCCAAACATCTAGATGTAAAACCCAACTTCTAGAGGTAAAGCCGAATATCTAGAGTTAAAGCACATCCTTTAGAGTAAAGCCCAAAATCTAGAGTTAAAGCCCAACATCTAGAGGGAAAGCCCAGAATCTAGATGTAAAGCCTAACATCTAGAGGTGAATTCCAAAATCAAGTGTTAAGGCCTGACATCTACAGTTAAATCCAACCATATAGATATAACCCCCAACTTCTAGAGGTAAGGCCCAAAATCTAGAGGTAAAGCCCAACAGCTAGAGTTAAAGACGAACGTCTTGAGGTAAAGCCCAAAGTCTAGAGTTAAAGCCCAACTTCTAGAGGTAAAGCCCAACATCTAGACGTAAAGCCAGATATCTGACGGTAAAGCCCAACATCTAGAGGAAAAGCCAAATATATAGATTTAAAACCCAAAATCTAGAGATAAAGCCGAACATCTAAATGTAAAGCAAAACATCTAGATGTAATCCAAACATCTAGAGGTAAAGCCTAACATCTAGAGGTGAAGCACAACATATAGAGGTATAACCCAACATCAAGAGATAAAGACCAACATCTAAATGTAAAGCAAAACATCTAGATGTAAAACCCTACATCTAGAGGTAAAGTCCAATATCTAGACCTAAAGACCAACATCTAGAGGTAAAACCCAACATCTAGTGGTAAAGCCCAACGTCTGGAGGTAAAGCCCAGATTCTAGAGAGAAGCCAAAAATCCAGATGGAAAACCCAAAATCTAGGGGTAAAGCCCAACATCTAGAGGAAAAGCCAAATATATAGATATAAAACCCAAAATCTAGAGGTAAAGCCCAATATCTAGACGTAAAGCCCAAAATCTAGATGAAAAGCACAACTTCCAGATCTAAAGCCCAACATCTAGAGGTAAAGACCAATAGCTAGAGGTAAATCCCAACATCTAGATGTAAAGCCAGATATCTAGAGGTGAAGCCCAACGTCTGGAGGTTAAGCCCATGATCTAGTCCTATAGCCCAATGTCTGCAGGTAAAGCCCAACTTACAGAGGTGAAGGCAAACATCTAGATGTAAAACCCCAAATCTAGAGGTAAAGCCCAACATCTAGAGGAAAAGCCAAATATATATATATTTAAAACCCAAAATCTAGGGGTAAAGCCCAACATCTAGAGGAAAAGCCAAATATCTAGGGGTAAAGCCCAACATCTAGAGGAAAAGCCAAATATATAGATTTAAAACCCAAAATCTAGAGGTAAAGCCCAATATCAAGACGTAAAGGCCAAAATCTAGATGTAAAGCCCAGCTTCTTGATCTAAAGCCCAAAATCTAGATGTAAAGCCCAAATTCTAGATCTAACGCCCAAAATCTAGAGATAAAGACCAATATCTAGAGGTAAAACCCAACATCTAGAGGTAAAGCCAGATATCTAGAGGTAAAGCCCAACATCTAGAGGAAAAGCAAAATATATAGATTTCAAACCCAAATTCTAGAGTTCAATCCCAACATCTAGAGGTAAATCCCAAAGTCTAGATGTAAAGCTCAACTTCCAGATTTAAAGTCAAAAATCTAAATGTAAATACCAATACCTAGAGGTAGAGCCCAAAATGTAGAGGTAAAGCCCAACATCTAGAGATAAAGCCAGATATATAGATCTAAACCCCAAAATCTAGAGGTGAAGCCCAATATCTAGACGTAAAGCCCAAAATCTAGATGTAAAGCCCAACTTCTAGATCTAAAGCCCAAAATATAGCTGTAAAGCCCAACTTCTAAATCTAAAGCCCAACATCTAGAGGTAAAGCCCAATATTTAGAGTTTAAGCGCATCATTTAGAGGTAAAGCCCAAAATCTAGATGTAAAGCCCAACTTCTAGAGGTAAAGCCCATCATCTAGTCCTACAGCCCAATGTCTGCAGGTAAAGCACATCTTACAGAGGTGAAGGCAAACATCTAGATGTAAAACCCAGAATCTAGAGGTAAAGCCCAATATCTAGACCTAAAGCCCAAAATCTAGATGTAAAGCCCAACTTCTAGATCTAAAGCCCAAAATCTAGATGTAAAGCCCAAATTCTAGATCTAACACCCAAAATCTAGAGGTAAAGACCAATATCTAGAGGTAAAACCCAACATCTAGAGGTAAAGCCAGATATCTAGAGGTAAAGCCCAACATCTAGAGGAAAAGCAAAATATATAGATTTCAAACCCAAATTCTAGAGTTCAATCCCAACATCTAGAGGTAAAGTCCAACTTCCAGAGTTAAAGTCCAAAATCTAGAGGTAAACACCAATACCTAAAGTTAGAGCCCAAAATCTAGAGATAAAGCCCAACATCTAGAGATAAAGCCAGATATATAGATTTAAAATCCAAAATCTGGAGGTAAAGCCCAACATCTAGAGGTAAAGCCCCAAATCTAGATGTAAAGCCCAATTGCTAGATCTAAAGCCAAATACTCTAGAGGTAAAGCCCAACATGTAGAGGTAAAGACTAAGATCTAGAGGTGAATACCAATATCTAGTGTTAAAGGCCGACACCTACAGTTAAAGCCAAACATCTAGATGTACAACCCAACTTCTAGAGGTAAAGCCGAATATCTAGAGTTAAAGCGCATCCTTTCGAGTAAAGCCCAAAATCTAGAGTTAAAGCCCAACATCTAGAGGGAAAGCCCAGAATCTAGATGTAAAGCCTAACATCTAGAGGTGAATTCCAAAATCAAGTGTTAAGGCCTGACATCTACAGTTAAATCCAACCATATAGATATAACCCCCAACTTCTAGAGGTAAGGCCCAAAATCTAGAGGTAAAGCCCAACAGCTAGAGTTAAAGCCGAACGTCTTGAGGTAAAGCCCAACTTCTAGAGGTAAAGCCCAACATCTAGACGTAAAGCCAGATATCTGACGGTAAACCCAACATCTAGAGGAAAAGCCAAATATATAGATTTAAAACCCAAAATCTAGAGATAAAGCCGAACATCTAAATGTAAAGCAAAACATCTAGTTGTAATCCAAACATCTAGAGGTAAAGCCTAACATCTAGAGGTGAAGCACAACATATAGAGGTATAACCCAACATCTAGAGATAAAGACCAACATCTAAATGTAAAGCAAAACATCTAGATGTAAACCCCTACATCTAGAGGTAAAGTCCAATATCTAGACCTAAAGACCAACATCTAGAGGTAAAACCCAACATCTAGTGGTAAAGCCCAACGTCTGGAGGTAAAGCCCAGATTCTAGAGAGAAGCCAAAAATCCAGATGGAAAACCCAAAATCTAGAGGTAAAGCCCAACATCTACAGGTAAATCCAGATATCTAGGGGTAAAGCCCAACATCTAGAGGAAAAGCCAAATATATCGATATAAAACCCAAAATCTAGAGGTAAAGCCCAATATCTAGACGTAAAGCCCAAAATCTAGATGAAAAGCACAACTTCTAGATCTAAAGCCCAACATCTAGAGGTAAAGACCAATAGCTAGAGGTAAATCCCAACATCTAGAGGTAAAGCCAGATATCTAGAGGTAAAGACCAACGTCTGGAGGTAAAGCCCATCATCTAGTCCTATAGCCCAATGTCTGCAGGTAAAGCCCAACTTACAGAGGTGAAGGCAAACATCTAGATGTAAAACCCCAAATCTAGAGGTAAAGCCCAACATCTAGAGGAAAAGCCAAATATATATATATTTAAAACCCAAAACCTAGAGGTAAAGCCCAACATCTAGAGGTAAAGCCAGATATCTAGGGTTAAAGGCCAACATCTAGAGGAAAAGCCAAATATATATATATTTAAAACCCAAAATCTAGAGGTAAAGCCCAACATCTAGAGGTAAAGCCAGATATCTAGGGTTAAAGGCCAACATCTAGAGGAAAAGCCAAATATATAGATTTAAAACCCAAAATCTAGAGGTAAAGCCCAATATCAAGACGTAAAGGCCAAAATCTAGATGTAAAGCCCAGCTTCTTGATCTAAAGCCCAAAATCTAGATGTAAAGCCCAAATTCTAGATCTAACGCCCAAAATCTAGAGATAAAGACCAATATCTAGAGGTAAAACCCAACATCTAGAGGTAAAGCCAGATATCTAGAGGTAAAGCCCAACATCTAGAGGAAAAGCAAAATATATAGATTTCAAACCCAAATTCTAGAGTTCAATCCCAACATCTAGAGGTAAATCCCAAAGTCTAGATGTAAAGCTCAACTTCCAGATTTAAAGTCAAAAATCTAAATGTAAATACCAATACCTAGAGGTAGAGCCCAAAATGTAGAGGTAAAGCCCAACATCTAGAGATAAAGCCAGATATATAGATCTAAACCCCAAAATCTAGAGATGAAGCCCAATATCTAGACGTAAAGCCCAAAATCTAGATGTAAAGCCCAACTTCTAGATCTAAAGCCCAAAATATAGCTGTAAAGCCCAACTTCTAAATCTAAAGCCCAACATCTAGAGGTAAAGCCCAATATTTAGAGTTTAAGCGCATCATTTAGAGGTAAAGCCCAAAATCTAGATGTAAAGCCCAACTTCTAGAGGTAAAGCCCATCATCTAGTCCTACAGCCCAATGTCTGCAGGTAAAGCACATCTTACAGAGGTGAAGGCAAACATCTAGATGTAAAACCCAAAATCTAGAGGTAAAGCCCAACATCTAGAGGAAAAGCCAAATATATAGATTTAAAACCCAGAATCTAGAGGTAAAGACCAATATCTAGACCTAAAGCCCAAAATCTAGATGTAAAGCCCAACTTCTAGATCTAAAGCCCAAAATCTAGATGTAAAGCCCAAATTCTAGATCTAACACCCAAAATCTAGAGGTAAAGACCAATATCTAGAGGTAAAACCCAACATCTAGAGGTAAAGCCAGATATCTAGAGGTAAAGCCCAACATCTAGAGGAAAAGCAAAATATATAGATTTCAAACCCAAATTCTAGAGTTCAATCCCAACATCTAGAGGTAAAGCCCAACTTCCAGAGTTAAAGTCCAAAATCTAGAGGTAAACACCAATACCTAAAGTTAGAGCCCAAAATCTAGAGATAAAGCCCAACATCTAGAGATAAAGCCAGATATATAGATTTAAAATCCAAAATCTGGAGGTAAAGCCCAACATCTAGAGGTAAAGCCCCAAATCTAGATGTAAAGCCCAATTGCTAGATCTAACGCCAAATACTCTAGAGGTAAAGCCCAACATGTAGAGGTAAAGACTAAGATCTAGAGGTGAATTCCAATATCCAGTGTTAAAGGCCGACACCTACAGTTAAAGCCAAACATCTAGATGTACAACCCAACTTCTAGAGGTAAAGCCGAATATCTAGAGTTAAAGCGCATCCTTTAGAGTAAAGCCCAAAATCTAGAGTTAAAGCCCAACATCTAGAGGGAAAGCCCAGAATCTAGATGTAAAGCCTAACATCTAGAGGTGAATTCCAAAATCAAGTGTTAAGGCCTGACATCTACAGTTAAATCCAACCATATAGATATAACCCCCATCTTCTAGAGGTAAGGCCCAAAATCTAGAGGTAAAGCCCAACAGCTAGAGTTAAAGACGAACGTCTTGAGGTAAAGCCCAACTTCTAGAGGTAAAGCCCAACATCTAGACGTAAAGCCAGATATCTGACGGTAAACCCAACATCTAGAGGAAAAGCCAAATATATAGATTTAAAACCCAAAATCTAGAGATAAAGCCGAACATCTAAATGTAAAGCAAAACATCTAGTTGTAATCCAAACATCTAGAGGTAAAGCCTAACATCTAGAGGTGAAGCACAACATATAGAGGTATAACCCAACATCTAGAGATAAAGACCAACATCTAAATGTAAAGCAAAACATCTAGATGTAAACCCCTACATCTAGAGGTAAAGTCCAATATCTAGACCTAAAGACCAACATCTAGAGGTAAAACCCAACATCTAGTGGTAAAGCCCAACGTCTGGAGGTAAAGCCCAGATTCTAGAGAGAAGCCAAAAATCCAGATGGAAAACCCAAAATCTAGAGGTAAAGCCCAACATCTACAGGTAAATCCAGATATCTAGGGGTAAAGCCCAACATCTAGAGGAAAAGCCAAATATATCGATATAAAACCCAAAATCTAGAGGTAAAGCCCAATATCTAGACGTAAAGCCCAAAATCTAGATGAAAAGCACAACTTCTAGATCTAAAGCCCAACATCTAGAGGTAAAGACCAATAGCTAGAGGTAAATCCCAACATCTAGAGGTAAAGCCAGATATCTAGAGGTAAAGCCCAACGTCTGGAGGTAAAGCCCATCATCTAGTCCTATAGCCCAATGTCTGCAGGTAAATCCCAACTTACAGAGGTGAAGGCAAACATCTAGATGTAAAACCCCAAATCTAGAGGTAAAGCCCAACATCTAGAGGAAAAGCCAAATATATATATATTTAAAACCCAAAACCTAGAGGTAAAGCCCAACATCTAGAGGTAAAGCCAGATATCTAGGGTTAAAGGCCAACATCTAGAGGAAAAGCCAAATATATATATATTTAAAACCCAAAATCTAGAGGTAAAGCCCAACATCTAGAGGTAAAGCCAGATATCTAGGGTTAAAGGCCAACATCTAGAGGAAAAGCCAAATATATAGATTTAAAACCCAAAATCTAGAGGTAAAGCCCAATATCAAGACGTAAAGGCCAAAATCTGGATGTAAAGCCCAGCTTCTTGATCTAAAGCCCAAAATCTAGATGTAAAGCCCAAATTCTAGATCTAACGCCCAAAATCCAGAGATAAAGACCAATATCTAGAGGTAAAACCCAACATCTAGAGGTAAAGCCAGATATCTAGAGGTAAAGCCCAACATCTAGAGGAAAAGCAAAATATATAGATTTCAAACCCAAATTCTAGAGTTCAATCCCAACATCTAGAGGTAAATCCCAAAGTCTATATGTAAAGCTCAACTTCCAGATTTAAAGTCAAAAATCTAAATGAAAATACCAATACCTAGAGGTAGAGCCCAAAATGTAGAGGTAAAGCCCAACATCTAGATATAAAGCCAGATATATAGATCTAAACCCCAAACTCTAGAGGTGAAGCCCAATATCTAGACGTAAAGCCCAAAATCTAGATGTAAAGCCCAACTTCTAGATCTAAAGCCCAAAATATAGCTGTAAAGCCCAACTTCTAAATCTAAAGCCCAACATCTAGAGGTAAGGCCCAATATTTAGTGTTTAAGCGCATCATTTAGAGGTAAAGCCCAAAATCTAGATGTAAAGCCCAACTTCTAGAGGTAAAGCCCATCATCTAGTCCTACAGCCCAATGTCTGCAGGTAAAGCACATCTTACAGAGGTGAAGGCAAACATCTAGATGTAAAACCCAAAATCTAGAGGTAAAGCCCAACATCTAGAGGAAAAGCCAAATATATAGATTTAAAACCCAGAATCTAGAGGTAAAGCCCAATATCTAGACCTAAAGCCCAAAATCTAGATGTAAAGCCCAACTTCTAGATCTAAAGCCCAAAATCTAGATGTAAAGCCCAAATTCTAGATCAAACACCCAAAATCTAGAGGTAAAGACCAATATCTAGAGGTAAAACCCAAGATCTAGAGGTAAAGCCAGATATCTAGAGGTAAAGCCCAACATCTAGAGGAAAAGCCAGATATCTAGAGGTAAAGCCCAACATCTAGAGGAAAAGCAAAATATATAGATTTCAAACCCAAATTCTAGAGTTCAATCCCAACATCTAGAGGTAAAGCCCAACTTCCAGAGTTAAAGTCCAAAATCTAGAGGTAAACACCAATACCTAAAGTTAGAGCCCAAAATCTAGAGATAAAGCCCAACATCTAGAGATAAAGCCAGATATATAGATTTAAAATCCAAAATCTGGAGGTAAAGCCCAACATCTAGAGGTAAAGCCCCAAATCTAGATGTAAAGCCCAATTGCTAGATCTAAAGCCAAATACTCTAGAGGTAAAGCCCAACATGTAGAGGTAAAGACTAAGATCTAGAGGTGAATTCCAATATCTAGTGTTAAAGGCCGACACCTACAGTTAAAGCCAAACATCTAGATGTACAACCCAACTTCTAGAGGTAAAGCCGAATATCTAGAGTTAAAGCGCATCCTTTCGAGTAAAGCCCAAAATCTAGAGTTAAAGCCCAACATCTAGAGGGAAAGCCCAGAATCTAGATGTAAAGCCTAACATCTAGAGGTGAATTCCAAAATCAAGTGTTAAGGCCTGACATCTACAGTTAAATCCAACCATATAGATATAACCCCCAACTTCTAGAGGTAAGGCCCAAAATCTAGAGGTAAAGCCCAACAGCTAGAGTTAAAGACGAACGTCTTGAGGTAAAGCCCAACTTCTAGAGGTAAAGCCCAACATCTAGACGTAAAGCCAGATATCTGACGGTAAACCCAACATCTAGAGGAAAAGCCAAATATATAGATTTAAAACCCAAAATCTAGAGATAAAGCCGAACATCTAAATGTAAAGCAAAACATCTAGTTGTAATCCAAACATCTAGAGGTAAAGCCTAACATCTAGAGGTGAAGCACAACATATAGAGGTATAACCCAACATCTAGAGATAAAGACCAACATCTAAATGTAAAGCAAAACATCTAGATGTAAACCCCTACATCTAGAGGTAAAGTCCAATATCTAGACCTAAAGACCAACATCTAGAGGTAAAACCCAACATCTAGTGGTAAAGCCCAACGTCTGGAGGTAAAGCCCAGATTCTAGAGAGAAGCCAAAAATCCAGATGGAAAACCCAAAATCTAGAGGTAAAGCCCAACATCTACAGGTAAATCCAGATATCTAGGGGTAAAGCCCAACATCTAGAGGAAAAGCCAAATATATCGATATAAAACCCAAAATCTAGAGGTAAAGCCCAATATCTAGACGTAAAGCCCAAAATCTAGATGAAAAGCACAACTTCTAGATCTAAAGCCCAACATCTAGAGGTAAAGACCAATAGCTAGAGGTAAATCCCAACATCTAGAGGTAAAGCCAGATATCTAGAGGTAAAGCCCAACGTCTGGAGGTAAAGCCCATCATCTAGTCCTATAGCCCAATGTCTGCAGGTAAATCCCAACTTACAGAGGTGAAGGCAAACATCTAGATGTAAAACCCCAAATCTAGAGGTAAAGCCCAACATCTAGAGGAAAAGCCAAATATATATATATTTAAAACCCAAAACCTAGAGGTAAAGCCCAACATCTAGAGGTAAAGCCAGATATCTAGGGTTAAAGGCCAACATCTAGAGGAAAAGCCAAATATATATATATTTAAAACCCAAAATCTAGAGGTAAAGCCCAACATCTAGAGGTAAAGCCAGATATCTAGGGTTAAAGGCCAACATCTAGAGGAAAAGCCAAATATATAGATTTAAAACCCAAAATCTAGAGGTAAAGCCCAATATCAAGACGTAAAGGCCAAAATCTGGATGTAAAGCCCAGCTTCTTGATCTAAAGCCCAAAATCTAGATGTAAAGCCCAAATTCTAGATCTAACGCCCAAAATCCAGAGATAAAGACCAATATCTAGAGGTAAAACCCAACATCTAGAGGTAAAGCCAGATATCTAGAGGTAAAGCCCAACATCTAGAGGAAAAGCAAAATATATAGATTTCAAACCCAAATTCTAGAGTTCAATCCCAACATCTAGAGGTAAATCCCAAAGTCTATATGTAAAGCTCAACTTCCAGATTTAAAGTCAAAAATCTAAATGTAAATACCAATACCTAGAGGTAGAGCCCAAAATGTAGAGGTAAAGCCCAACATCTAGATATAAAGCCAGATATATAGATCTAAACCCCAAACTCTAGAGGTGAAGCCCAATATCTAGACGTAAAGCCCAAAATCTAGATGTAAAGCCCAACTTCTAGATCTAAAGCCCAAAATATAGCTGTAAAGCCCAACTTCTAAATCTAAAGCCCAACATCTAGAGGTAAGGCCCAATATTTAGTGTTTAAGCGCATCATTTAGAGGTAAAGCCCAAAATCTAGATGTAAAGCCCAACTTCTAGAGGTAAAGCCCATCATCTAGTCCTACAGCCCAATGTCTGCAGGTAAAGCACATCTTACAGAGGTGAAGGCAAACATCTAGATGTAAAACCCAAAATCTAGAGGTAAAGCCCAACATCTAGAGGAAAAGCCAAATATATAGATTTAAAACCCAGAATCTAGAGGTAAAGCCCAATATCTAGACCTAAAGCCCAAAATCTAGATGTAAAGCCCAACTTCTAGATCTAAAGCCCAAAATCTAGATGTAAAGCCCAAATTCTAGATCAAACACCCAAAATCTAGAGGTAAAGACCAATATCTAGAGGTAAAACCCAAGATCTAGAGGTAAAGCCAGATATCTAGAGGTAAAGCCCAACATCTAGAGGAAAAGCCAGATTTCTAGAGGTAAAGCCCAACATCTAGAGGAAAAGCAAAATATATAGATTTCAAACCCAAATTCTAGAGTTCAATCCCAACATCTAGAGGTAAAGCCCAACTTCCAGAGTTAAAGTCCAAAATCTAGAGGTAAACACCAATACCTAAAGTTAGAGCCCAAAATCTAGAGATAAAGCCCAACATCTAGAGATAAAGCCAGATATATAGATTTAAAATCCAAAATCTGGAGGTAAAGCCCAACATCTAGAGGTAAAGCCCCAAATCTAGATGTAAAGCCCAATTGCTAGATCTAAAGCCAAATACTCTAGAGGTAAAGCCCAACATGTAGAGGTAAAGACTAAGATCTAGAGGTGAATTCCAATATCCAGTGTTAAAGGCCGACACCTACAGTTAAAGCCAAACATCTAGATGTACAACCCAACTTCTAGAGGTAAAGCCGAATATCTAGAGTTAAAGCGCATCCTTTCGAGTAAAGCCCAAAATCTAGAGTTAAAGCCCAACATCTAGAGGGAAAGCCCAGAATCTAGATGTAAAGCCTAACATCTAGAGGTGAATTCCAAAATCAAGTGTTAAGGCCTGACATCTACAGTTAAATCCAACCATATAGATATAACCCCCAACTTCTAGAGGTAAGGCCCAAAATCTAGAGGTAAAGCCCAACAGCTAGAGTTAAAGACGAACGTCTTGAGGTAAAGCCCAAAGTCTAGAGTTAAAGCCCAACTTCTAGAGGTAAAGCCCAACATCTAGACGTAAAGCCAGATATCTGACGGTAAAGCCCAACATCTAGAGGAAAAGCCAAATATATAGATTTAAAACCCAAAATCTAGAGATAAAGCCGAACATCTAAATGTAAAGCAAAACATCTAGATGTAATCCAAACATCTAGAGGTAAAGCCTAACATCTAGAGGTGAAGCACAACATATAGAGGTATAACCCAACATCAAGAGATAAAGACCAACATCTAAATGTAAAGCAAAACATCTAGATGTAAAACCCTACATCTAGAGGTAAAGTCCAATATCTAGACCTAAAGACCAACATCTAGAGGTAAAACCCAACATCTAGTGGTAAAGCCCAACGTCTGGAGGTAAAGCCCAGATTCTAGAGAGAAGCCAAAAATCCAGATGGAAAACCCAAAATCTAGAGGTAAAGCCCAACATCTACAGGTAAATCCAGATATCTAGGGGTAAAGCCCAACATCTAGAGGAAAAGCCAAATATATAGATATAAAACCCAAAATCTAGAGGTAAAGCCCAATATCTAGATGTAAAGCCCAAAATCTAGATGAAAAGCACAACTTCTAGATCTAAAGATCAACATCTAGAGGTAAAGACCAATAGCTAGAGGTAAATCCCAACATCTAGAGGTAAAGCCAGATATCTAGAGGTAAAGCCCAACGTCTGGAGGTAAAGCCCATCATCTAGTCCTACAGCCCAATGTCTGCAGGTAAAGCCCAACTTACAGAGGTGAAGGCAAACATCTAGATGTAAAACCCCAAATCTAGCGGTAAAGCCCAACATCTAGAGGAAAAGCCAAATATATAGATATAAAACCCAAAATCTAGAGGTAAAGCCCAATATCTAGAGGTAAAACCCAACATCTAGAGGTAAAGCCAGATATCTAGAGGTAAAGCCCAACATCTAGAGGAAAAGCAAAATATATAGATTTCAAACCCAAATTCTAGAGTTCAATCCCAACATCTAGAGGTAAATCCCAAAGTCTAGATGTAAAGCTCAACTTCCAGATTTAAAGTCAAAAATCTAAATGTAAATACCAATACCTAGAGGTAGAGCCCAAAATGTAGAGGTAAAGCCCAACATCTAGAGATAAAGCCAGATATATAGATCTAAACCCCAAAATCTAGAGGTGAAGCCCAATATCTAGACGTAAAGCCCAAAATCTAGATGTAAAGCCCAACTTCTAGATCTAAAGCCCAAAATATAGCTGTAAAGCCCAACTTCTAAATCTAAAGCCCAACATCTAGAGGTAAAGCCCAATATTTAGAGTTTAAGCGCATCATTTAGAGGTAAAGCCCAAAATCTAGATGTAAAGCCCAACTTCTAGAGGTAAAGCCCATCATCTAGTCCTACAGCCCAATGTCTGCAGGTAAAGCACATCTTACAGAGGTGAAGGCAAACATCTAGATGTAAAACCCAAAATCTAGAGGTAAAGCCCAACATCTAGAGGAAAAGCCAAATATATAGATTTAAAACCCAAAATCTAGAGGTAAAGCCCAATATCTAGACCTAAAGCCCAAAATCTAGATGTAAAGCCCAACTTCTAGATCTAAAGCCCAAAATCTAGATGTAAAGCCCAAATTCTAGATCTAACACCCAAAATCTAGAGGTAAAGACCAATATCTAGAGGTAAAACCCAAGATCTAGAGGTAAAGCCAGATATCTAGAGGTAAAGCCCAACATCTAGAGGAAAAGCAAAATATATAGATTTCAAACCCAAATTCTAGAGTTCAATCCCAACATCTAGAGGTAAAGCCCAACTTCCAGAGTTAAAGTCCAAAATCTAGAGGTAAACACCAATACCTAAAGTTAGAGCCCAAAATCTAGATGTAAAGCCCAATTGCTAGATCTAAAGCCAAATACTCTAGAGGTAAAGCCCAACATGTAGAGGTAAAGACTAAGATCTAGAGGTGAATTCCAATATCTAGTGTTAAAGCCTGACACCTACAGTTAAAGCCAAACATCTAGATGTACAACCCAACTTCTAGAGGTAAAGCCGAATATCTAGAGTTAAAGCGCATCCTTTAGAGTAAAGCCCAACATCTAGAGGGAAAGCCCAGAATCTAGATGTAAAGCCTAACATCTAGAGGTGAATTCCAAATCAAGTGTTAAGGCCTGACATCTACAGTTAAATCCAACCATATAGATATAACCCCCAACTTCTAGAGGTAAGGCCCAAAATCTAGAGGTAAAGCCCAACAGCTAGAGTTAAAGACGAACGTCTTGAGGTAAAGCCCAAAGTCTAGAGTTAAAGCCCAACTTCTAGAGGTAAAGCCCAACATCTAGACGTAAAGCCAGATATCTGACGGTAAACCCAACATCTAGAGGAAAAGCCAAATATATAGATTTAAAACCCAAAATCTAGAGATAAAGCCGAACATCTAAATGTAAAGCAAAACATCTAGATGTAATCCAAACATCTAGAGGTAAAGCCTAACATCTAGAGGTGAAGCACAACATATAGAGGTATAACCCAACATCTAGAGATAAAGACCAACATCTAAATGTAAAGCAAAACATCTAGATGTAGAACCCTACATCTAGAGGTAAAGTCCAATATCTAGACCTAAAGACCAACATCTAGAGGTAAAACCCAACATCTAGTGGTAAAGCCCAACGACTGGAGGTAAAGCCCAGATTCTAGAGAGAAGCCAAAAATCCAGATGGAAAACCCAAAATCTAGAGGTAAAGCCCAACATCTACAGGTAAATCCAGATATCTAGGGGTAAAGCCCAACATCTAGAGGAAAAGCCAAATATATAGATATAAAACCCAAAATCTAGAGGTAAAGCCCAATATCTAGACGTAAAGCCCAAAATCTAGATGAAAAGCACAACTTCTAGATCTAAAGCCCAACATCTAGAGATAAAGACCAATAGCTAGAGGTAAAACCCAACATCTAGAGGTAAAGCCAGATATCTAGAGGTAAAGCCCAACGTCTGGAGGTAAAGCCCATCATCTAGTCCTATAGCCCAATTTCTGCAGGTAAAGCCCAACTTACAGAGGTGAAGGCAAACATCTAGATGTAAAACCCCAAATCTAGAGGTAAAGCCCAACATCTAGAGGAAAAGCCAAATATATATATATTTAAAACCCAAAATCTAGAGGTAAAGCCCAACATCTAGAGGTAAAGCCAGATATCTAGGGGTAAAGCCCAACATCTAGAGGAAAAGCCAAATATATAGATTTAAAACCTAAAATCTAGAGGTAAAGCCCAATATAAAGACGTAAAGGCCAAAATCTAGATGTAAAGCACAACTTCTAGATCTAAAGCCCAAAATCTAGATGTAAAGCCCAAATTCTAGATCTAACACCCAAAATCTAGAGGTAAAGACCAATATCTAGAGGTAAAACCCAACATCTAGAGGTAAAGCCAGATATCTAGAGGTAAAGCCCAACATCTAGAGGAAAAGCAAAATATATAGATTTCAAACCCAAATTCTAGAGTTCAATCCCAACATCTAGAGGTAAAGCCCAACTTCCAGAGTTAAAGTCCAAAATCTAGAGGTAAACACCAATACCTAAAGTTAGAGCCCAAAATCTAGAGATAAAGCCCAACATCTAGAGATAAAGCCAGATATATAGATTTAAAATCCAAAATCTGGAGGTAAAGCCCAACATCTAGAGGTAAAGCCCCAAATCTAGATGTAAAGCCCAATTGCTAGATCTAAAGCCAAATACTCTAGAGGTAAAGCCCAACATGTAGAGGTAAAGACTAAGATCTAGAGGTGAATTCCAATATCTAGTGTTAAAGGCCGACACCTACAGTTAAAGCCAAACATCTAGATGTACAACCCAACTTCTAGAGGTAAAGCCGAATATCTAGAGTTAAAGCGCATCCTTTCGAGTAAAGCCCAAAATCTAGAGTTAAAGCCCAACATCTAGAGGGAAAGCCCAGAATCTAGATGTAAAGCCTAACATCTAGAGGTGAATTCCAAAATCAAGTGTTAAGGCCTGACATCTACAGTTAAATCCAACCATATAGATATAACCCCCAACTTCTAGAGGTAAGGCCCAAAATCTAGAGGTAAAGCCCAACAGCTAGAGTTAAAGCCGAACGTCTTGAGGTAAAGCCCAACTTCTAGAGGTAAAGCCCAACATCTAGACGTAAAGCCAGATATCTGACGGTAAACCCAACATCTAGAGGAAAAGCCAAATATATAGATTTAAAACCCAAAATCTAGAGATAAAGCCGAACATCTAAATGTAAAGCAAAACATCTAGTTGTAATCCAAACATCTAGAGGTAAAGCCTAACATCTAGAGGTGAAGCACAACATATAGAGGTATAACCCAACATCTAGAGATAAAGACCAACATCTAAATGTAAAGCAAAACATCTAGATGTAAACCCCTACATCTAGAGGTAAAGTCCAATATCTAGACCTAAAGACCAACATCTAGAGGTAAAACCCAACATCTAGTGGTAAAGCCCAACGTCTGGAGGTAAAGCCCAGATTCTAGAGAGAAGCCAAAAATCCAGATGGAAAACCCAAAATCTAGAGGTAAAGCCCAACATCTACAGGTAAATCCAGATATCTAGGGGTAAAGCCCAACATCTAGAGGAAAAGCCAAATATATAGATATAAAACCCAAAATCTAGAGGTAAAGCCCAATATCTAGACGTAAAGCCCAAAATCTAGATGAAAAGCACAACTTCTAGATCTAAAGCCCAACATCTAGAGGTAAAGACCAATAGCTAGAGGTAAATCCCAACATCTAGAGGTAAAGCCAGATATCTAGAGGTAAAGCCCAACGTCTGGAGGTAAAGCCCATCATCTAGTCCTATAGCCCAATGTCTGCAGGTAAATCCCAACTTACAGAGGTGAAGGCAAACATCTAGATGTAAAACCCCAAATCTAGAGGTAAAGCCCAACATCTAGAGGAAAAGCCAAATATATATATATTTAAAACCCAAAACCTAGAGGTAAAGCCCAACATCTAGAGGTAAAGCCAGATATCTAGGGTTAAAGGCCAACATCTAGAGGAAAAGCCAAATATATATATATTTAAAACCCAAAATCTAGAGGTAAAGCCCAACATCTAGAGGTAAAGCCAGATATCTAGGGTTAAAGGCCAACATCTAGAGGAAAAGCCAAATATATAGATTTAAAACCCAAAATCTAGAGGTAAAGCCCAATATCAAGACGTAAAGGCCAAAATCTAGATGTAAAGCCCAGCTTCTTGATCTAAAGCCCAAAATCTAGATGTAAAGCCCAAATTCTAGATCTAACGCCCAAAATCTAGAGATAAAGACCAATATCTAGAGGTAAAACCCAACATCTAGAGGTAAAGCCAGATATCTAGAGGTAAAGCCCAACATCTAGAGGAAAAGCAAAATATATAGATTTCAAACCCAAATTCTAGAGTTCAATCCCAACATCTAGAGGTAAATCCCAAAGTCTAGATGTAAAGCTCAACTTCCAGATTTAAAGTCAAAAATCTAAATGTAAATACCAATACCTAGAGGTAGAGCCCAAAATGTAGAGGTAAAGCCCAACATCTAGAGATAAAGCCAGATATATAGATCTAAACCCCAAAATCTAGAGATGAAGCCCAATATCTAGACGTAAAGCCCAAAATCTAGATGTAAAGCCCAACTTCTAGATCTAAAGCCCAAAATATAGCTGTAAAGCCCAACTTCTAAATCTAAAGCCCAACATCTAGAGGTAAAGCCCAATATTTAGAGTTTAAGCGCATCATTTAGAGGTAAAGCCCAAAATCTAGATGTAAAGCCCAACTTCTAGAGGTAAAGCCCATCATCTAGTCCTACAGCCCAATGTCTGCAGGTAAAGCACATCTTACAGAGGTGAAGGCAAACATCTAGATGTAAAACCCAAAATCTAGAGGTAAAGCCCAACATCTAGAGGAAAAGCCAAATATATAGATTTAAAACCCAGAATCTAGAGGTAAAGACCAATATCTAGACCTAAAGCCCAAAATCTAGATGTAAAGCCCAAATTCTAGATCAAACACCCAAAATCTAGAGGTAAAGACCAATATCTAGAGGTAAAACCCAAGATCTAGAGGTAAAGCCAGATATCTAGAGGTAAAGCCCAACATCTAGAGGAAAAGCCAGATTTCTAGAGGTAAAGCCCAACATCTAGAGGAAAAGCAAAATATATAGATTTCAAACCCAAATTCTAGAGTTCAATCCCAACATCTAGAGGTAAAGCCCAACTTCCAGAGTTAAAGTCCAAAATCTAGAGGTAAACACCAATACCTAAAGTTAGAGCCCAAAATCTAGAGATAAAGCCCAACATCTAGAGATAAAGCCAGATATATAGATTTAAAATCCAAAATCTGGAGGTAAAGCCCAACATCTAGAGGTAAAGCCCCAAATCTAGATGTAAAGCCCAATTGCTAGATCTAACGCCAAATACTCTAGAGGTAAAGCCCAACATGTAGAGGTAAAGACTAAGATCTAGAGGTGAATTCCAATATCCAGTGTTAAAGGCCGACACCTACAGTTAAAGCCAAACATCTAGATGTACAACCCAACTTCTAGAGGTAAAGCCGAATATCTAGAGTTAAAGCGCATCCTTTCGAGTAAAGCCCAAAATCTAGAGTTAAAGCCCAACATCTAGAGGGAAAGCCCAGAATCTAGATGTAAAGCCTAACATCTAGAGGTGAATTCCAAAATCAAGTGTTAAGGCCTGACATCTACAGTTAAATCCAACCATATAGATATAACCCCCATCTTCTAGAGGTAAGGCCCAAAATCTAGAGGTAAAGCCCAACAGCTAGAGTTAAAGACGAACGTCTTGAGGTAAAGCCCAACTTCTAGAGGTAAAGCCCAACATCTAGACGTAAAGCCAGATATCTGACGGTAAACCCAACATCTAGAGGAAAAGCCAAATATATAGATTTAAAACCCAAAATCTAGAGATAAAGCCGAACATCTAAATGTAAAGCAAAACATCTAGTTGTAATCCAAACATCTAGAGGTAAAGCCTAACATCTAGAGGTGAAGCACAACATATAGAGGTATAACCCAACATCTAGAGATAAAGACCAACATCTAAATGTAAAGCAAAACATCTAGATGTAAACCCCTACATCTAGAGGTAAAGTCCAATATCTAGACCTAAAGACCAACATCTAGAGGTAAAACCCAACATCTAGTGGTAAAGCCCAACGTCTGGAGGTAAAGCCCAGATTCTAGAGAGAAGCCAAAAATCCAGATGGAAAACCCAAAATCTAGAGGTAAAGCCCAACATCTACAGGTAAATCCAGATATCTAGGGGTAAAGCCCAACATCTAGAGGAAAAGCCAAATATATCGATATAAAACCCAAAATCTAGAGGTAAAGCCCAATATCTAGACGTAAAGCCCAAAATCTAGATGAAAAGCACAACTTCTAGATCTAAAGCCCAACATCTAGAGATAAAGACCAATAGCTAGAGGTAAATCCCAACATCTAGAGGTAAAGCCAGATATCTAGAGGTAAAGCCCAACGTCTGGAGGTAAAGCCCATCATCTAGTCCTATAGCCCAATGTCTGCAGGTAAATCCCAACTTACAGAGGTGAAGGCAAACATCTAGATGTAAAACCCCAAATCTAAAGGTAAAGCCCAACATCTAGAGGAAAAGCCAAATATATATATATTTAAAACCCAAAACCTAGAGGTAAAGCCCAACATCTAGAGGTAAAGCCAGATATCTAGGGTTAAAGGCCAACATCTAGAGGAAAAGCCAAATATATATATATTTAAAACCCAAAATCTAGAGGTAAAGCCCAACATCTAGAGGTAAAGCCAGATATCTAGGGTTAAAGGCCAACATCTAGAGGAAAAGCCAAATATATAGATTTAAAACCCAAAATCTAGAGGTAAAGCCCAATATCAAGACGTAAAGGCCAAAATCTGGATGTAAAGCCCAGCTTCTTGATCTAAAGCCCAAAATCTAGATGTAAAGCCCAAATTCTAGATCTAACGCCCAAAATCCAGAGATAAAGACCAATATCTAGAGGTAAAACCCAACATCTAGAGGTAAAGCCAGATATCTAGAGGTAAAGCCCAACATCTAGAGGAAAAGCAAAATATATAGATTTCAAACCCAAATTCTAGAGTTCAATCCCAACATCTAGAGGTAAATCCCAAAGTCTATATGTAAAGCTCAACTTCCAGATTTAAAGTCAAAAATCTAAATGTAAATACCAATACCTAGAGGTAGAGCCCAAAATGTAGAGGTAAAGCCCAACATCTAGATATAAAGCCAGATATATAGATCTAAACCCCAAACTCTAGAGGTGAAGCCCAATATCTAGACGTAAAGCCCAAAATCTAGATGTAAAGCCCAACTTCTAGATCTAAAGCCCAAAATATAGCTGTAAAGCCCAACTTCTAAATCTAAAGCCCAACATCTAGAGGTAAGGCCCAATATTTAGTGTTTAAGCGCATCATTTAGAGGTAAAGCCCAAAATCTAGATGTAAAGCCCAACTTCTAGAGGTAAAGCCCATCATCTAGTCCTACAGCCCAATGTCTGCAGGTAAAGCACATCTTACAGAGGTGAAGGCAAACATCTAGATGTAAAACCCAAAATCTAGAGGTAAAGCCCAACATCTAGAGGAAAAGCCAAATATATAGATTTAAAACCCAGAATCTAGAGGTAAAGCCCAATATCTAGACCTAAAGCCCAAAATCTAGATGTAAAGCCCAACTTCTAGATCTAAAGCCCAAAATCTAGATGTAAAGCCCAAATTCTAGATCAAACACCCAAAATCTAGAGGTAAAGACCAATATCTAGAGGTAAAACCCAAGATCTAGAGGTAAAGCCAGATATCTAGAGGTAAAGCCCAACATCTAGAGGAAAAGCCAGATATCTAGAGGTAAAGCCCAACATCTAGAGGAAAAGCAAAATATATAGATTTCAAACCCAAATTCTAGAGTTCAATCCCAACATCTAGAGGTAAAGCCCAACTTCCAGAGTTAAAGTCCAAAATCTAGAGGTAAACACCAATACCTAAAGTTAGAGCCCAAAATCTAGAGATAAAGCCCAACATCTAGAGATAAAGCCAGATATATAGATTTAAAATCCAAAATCTGGAGGTAAAGCCCAACATCTAGAGGTAAAGCCCCAAATCTAGATGTAAAGCCCAATTGCTAGATCTAAAGCCAAATACTCTAGAGGTAAAGCCCAACATGTAGAGGTAAAGACTAAGATCTAGAGGTGAATTCCAATATCTAGTGTTAAAGGCCGACACCTACAGTTAAAGCCAAACATCTAGATGTACAACCCAACTTCTAGAGGTAAAGCCGAATATCTAGAGTTAAAGCGCATCCTTTCGAGTAAAGCCCAAAATCTAGAGTTAAAGCCCAACATCTAGAGGGAAAGCCCAGAATCTAGATGTAAAGCCTAACATCTAGAGGTGAATTCCAAAATCAAGTGTTAAGGCCTGACATCTACAGTTAAATCCAACCATATAGATATAACCCCCAACTTCTAGAGGTAAGGCCCAAAATCTAGAGGTAAAGCCCAACAGCTAAAGACGAACGTCTTGAGGTAAAGCCCAACTTCTAGAGGTAAAGCCCAACATCTAGACGTAAAGCCAGATATCTGACGGTAAACCCAACATCTAGAGGAAAAGCCAAATATATAGATTTAAAACCCAAAATCTAGAGATAAAGCCGAACATCTAAATGTAAAGCAAAACATCTAGTTGTAATCCAAACATCTAGAGGTAAAGCCTAACATCTAGAGGTGAAGCACAACATATAGAGGTATAACCCAACATCTAGAGATAAAGACCAACATCTAAATGTAAAGCAAAACATCTAGATGTAAACCCCTACATCTAGAGGTAAAGTCCAATATCTAGACCTAAAGACCAACATCTAGAGGTAAAACCCAACATCTAGTGGTAAAGCCCAACGTCTGGAGGTAAAGCCCAGATTCTAGAGAGAAGCCAAAAATCCAGATGGAAAACCCAAAATCTAGAGGTAAAGCCCAACATCTACAGGTAAATCCAGATATCTAGGGGTAAAGCCCAACATCTAGAGGAAAAGCCAAATATATCGATATAAAACCCAAAATCTAGAGGTAAAGCCCAATATCTAGACGTAAAGCCCAAAATCTAGATGAAAAGCACAACTTCTAGATCTAAAGCCCAACATCTAGAGGTAAAGACCAATAGCTAGAGGTAAATCCCAACATCTAGAGGTAAAGCCAGATATCTAGAGGTAAAGCCCAACGTCTGGAGGTAAAGCCCATCATCTAGTCCTATAGCCCAATGTCTGCAGGTAAATCCCAACTTACAGAGGTGAAGGCAAACATCTAGATGTAAAACCCCAAATCTAGAGGTAAAGCCCAACATCTAGAGGAAAAGCCAAATATATATATATTTAAAACCCAAAACCTAGAGGTAAAGCCCAACATCTAGAGGTAAAGCCAGATATCTAGGGTTAAAGGCCAACATCTAGAGGAAAAGCCAAATATATATATATTTAAAACCCAAAATCTAGAGGTAAAGCCCAACATCTAGAGGTAAAGCCAGATATCTAGGGTTAAAGGCCAACATCTAGAGGAAAAGCCAAATATATAGATTTAAAACCCAAAATCTAGAGGTAAAGCCCAATATCAAGACGTAAAGGCCAAAATCTGGATGTAAAGCCCAGCTTCTTGATCTAAAGCCCAAAATCTAGATGTAAAGCCCAAATTCTAGATCTAACGCCCAAAATCCAGAGATAAAGACCAATATCTAGAGGTAAAACCCAACATCTAGAGGTAAAGCCAGATATCTAGAGGTAAAGCCCAACATCTAGAGGAAAAGCAAAATATATAGATTTCAAACCCAAATTCTAGAGTTCAATCCCAACATCTAGAGGTAAATCCCAAAGTCTATATGTAAAGCTCAACTTCCAGATTTAAAGTCAAAAATCTAAATGTAAATACCAATACCTAGAGGTAGAGCCCAAAATGTAGAGGTAAAGCCCAACATCTAGATATAAAGCCAGATATATAGATCTAAACCCCAAACTCTAGAGGTGAAGCCCAATATCTAGACGTAAAGCCCAAAATCTAGATGTAAAGCCCAACTTCTAGATCTAAAGCCCAAAATATAGCTGTAAAGCCCAACTTCTAAATCTAAAGCCCAACATCTAGAGGTAAGGCCCAATATTTAGTGTTTAAGCGCATCATTTAGAGGTAAAGCCCAAAATCTAGATGTAAAGCCCAACTTCTAGAGGTAAAGCCCATCATCTAGTCCTACAGCCCAATGTCTGCAGGTAAAGCACATCTTACAGAGGTGAAGGCAAACATCTAGATGTAAAACCCAAAATCTAGAGGTAAAGCCCAACATCTAGAGGAAAAGCCAAATATATAGATTTAAAACCCAGAATCTAGAGGTAAAGCCCAATATCTAGACCTAAAGCCCAAAATCTAGATGTAAAGCCCAACTTCTAGATCTAAAGCCCAAAATCTAGATGTAAAGCCCAAATTCTAGATCAAACACCCAAAATCTAGAGGTAAAGACCAATATCTAGAGGTAAAACCCAAGATCTAGAGGTAAAGCCAGATATCTAGAGGTAAAGCCCAACATCTAGAGGAAAAGCCAGATATCTAGAGGTAAAGCCCAACATCTAGAGGAAAAGCAAAATATATAGATTTCAAACCCAAATTCTAGAGTTCAATCCCAACATCTAGAGGTAAAGCCCAACTTCCAGAGTTAAAGTCCAAAATCTAGAGGTAAACACCAATACCTAAAGTTAGAGCCCAAAATCTAGAGATAAAGCCCAACATCTAGAGATAAAGCCAGATATATAGATTTAAAATCCAAAATCTGGAGGTAAAGCCCAACATCTAGAGGTAAAGCCCCAAATCTAGATGTAAAGCCCAATTGCTAGTTCTAAAGCCAAATACTCTAGAGGTAAAGCCCAACATGTAGAGGTAAAGACTAAGATCTAGAGGTGAATTCCAATATCTAGTGTTAAAGGCCGACACCTACAGTTAAAGCCAAACATCTAGATGTACAACCCAACTTCTAGAGGTAAAGCCGAATATCTAGAGTTAAAGCGCATCCTTTCGAGTAAAGCCCAAAATCTAGAGTTAAAGCCCAACATCTAGAGGGAAAGCCCAGAATCTAGATGTAAAGCCTAACATCTAGAGGTGAATTCCAAAATCAAGTGTTAAGGCCTGACATCTACAGTTAAATCCAACCATATAGATATAACCCCCAACTTCTAGAGGTAAGGCCCAAAATCTAGAGGTAAAGCCCAACAGCTAGAGTTAAAGACGAACGTCTTGAGGTAAAGCCCAAAGTCTAGAGTTAAAGCCCAACTTCTAGAGGTAAAGCCCAACATCTAGACGTAAAGCCAGATATCTGCCGGTAAAGCCCAACATCTAGAGGAAAAGCCAAATATATAGATTTAAAACCCAAAATCTAGAGATAAAGCCGAACATCTAAATGTAAAGCAAAACATCTAGATGTAATCCAAACATCTAGAGGTAAAGCCTAACATCTAGAGGTGAAGCACAACATATAGAGGTATAACCCAACATCAAGAGATAAAGACCAACATCTAAATGTAAAGCAAAACATCTAGATGTAAAACCCTACATCTAGAGGTAAAGTCCAATATCTAGACCTAAAGACCAACATCTAGAGGTAAAACCCAACATCTAGTGGTAAAGCCCAACGTCTGGAGGTAAAGCCCAGATTCTAGAGAGAAGCCAAAAATCCAGATGGAAAACCCAAAATCTAGAGGTAAAGCCCAACATCTACAGGTAAATCCAGATATCTAGGGGTAAAGCCCAACATCTAGAGGAAAAGCCAAATATATAGATATAAAACCCAAAATCTAGAGGTAAAGCCCAATATCTAGATGTAAAGCCCAAAATCTAGATGAAAAGCACAACTTCTAGATCTAAAGATCAACATCTAGAGGTAAAGACCAATAGCTAGAGGTAAATCCCAACATCTAGAGGTAAAGCCAGATATCTAGAGGTAAAGCCCAACGTCTGGAGGTAAAGCCCATCATCTAGTCCTACAGCCCAATGTCTGCAGGTAAAGCCCAACTTACAGAGGTGAAGGCAAACATCTAGATGTAAAACCCCAAATCTAGCGGTAAAGCCCAACATCTAGAGGAAAAGCCAAATATATAGATATAAAACCCAAAATCTAGAGGTAAAGCCCAATATCTAGAGGTAAAACCCAACATCTAGAGGTAAAGCCAGATATCTAGAGGTAAAGCCCAACATCTAGAGGAAAAGCAAAATATATAGATTTCAAACCCAAATTCTAGAGTTCAATCCCAACATCTAGAGGTAAATCCCAAAGTCTAGATGTAAAGCTCAACTTCCAGATTTAAAGTCAAAAATCTAAATGTAAATACCAATACCTAGAGGTAGAGCCCAAAATGTAGAGGTAAAGCCCAACATCTAGAGATAAAGCCAGATATATAGATCTAAACCCCAAAATCTAGAGGTGAAGCCCAATATCTAGACGTAAAGCCCAAAATCTAGATGTAAAGCCCAACTTCTAGATCTAAAGCCCAAAATATAGCTGTAAAGCCCAACTTCTAAATCTAAAGCCCAACATCTAGAGGTAAAGCCCAATATTTAGAGTTTAAGCGCATCATTTAGAGGTAAAGCCCAAAATCTAGATGTAAAGCCCAACTTCTAGAGGTAAAGCCCATCATCTAGTCCTACAGCCCAATGTCTGCAGGTAAAGCACATCTTACAGAGGTGAAGGCAAACATCTAGATGTAAAACCCAAAATCTAGAGGTAAAGCCCAACATCTAGAGGAAAAGCCAAATATATAGATTTAAAACCCAAAATCTAGAGGTAAAGCCCAATATCTAGACCTAAAGCCCAAAATCTAGATGTAAAGCCCAACTTCTAGATCTAAAGCCCAAAATCTAGATGTAAAGCCCAGATTCTAGATCTAGCACCCAAAATCTAGAGGTAAAGACCAATATCTAGAGGTAAAACCCAAGATCTAGAGGTAAAGCCAGATATCTAGAGGTAAAGCCCAACATCTAGAGGAAAAGCAAAATATATAGATTTCAAACCCAAATTCTAGAGTTCAGTCCCAACATCTAGAGGTAAAGCCCAACTTCCAGAGTTAAAGTCCAAAATCTAGAGGTAAACACCAATACCTAAAGTTAGAGCCCAAAATCTAGATGTAAAGCCCAGTTGCTAGATCTAAAGCCAAATACTCTAGAGGTAAAGCCCAACATGTAGAGGTAAAGACTAAGATCTAGAGGTGAATTCCAATATCTAGTGTTAAAGCCTGACACCTACAGTTAAAGCCAAACATCTAGATGTACAACCCAACTTCTAGAGGTAAAGCCGAATATCTAGAGTTAAAGCGCATCCTTTAGAGTAAAGCCCAACATCTAGAGGGAAAGCCCAGAATCTAGATGTAAAGCCTAACATCTAGAGGTGAATTCCAAATCAAGTGTTAAGGCCTGACATCTACAGTTAAATCCAACCATATAGATATAACCCCCAACTTCTAGAGGTAAGGCCCAAAATCTAGAGGTAAAGCCCAACAGCTAGAGTTAAAGACGAACGTCTTGAGGTAAAGCCCAAAGTCTAGAGTTAAAGCCCAACTTCTAGAGGTAAAGCCCAACATCTAGACGTAAAGCCAGATATCTGACGGTAAACCCAACATCTAGAGGAAAAGCCAAATATATAGATTTAAAACCCAAAATCTAGAGATAAAGCCGAACATCTAAATGTAAAGCAAAACATCTAGATGTAATCCAAACATCTAGAGGTAAAGCCTAACATCTAGAGGTGAAGCACAACATATAGAGGTATAACCCAACATCTAGAGATAAAGACCAACATCTAAATGTAAAGCAAAACATCTAGATGTAGAACCCTACATCTAGAGGTAAAGTCCAATATCTAGACCTAAAGACCAACATCTAGAGGTAAAACCCAACATCTAGTGGTAAAGCCCAACGACTGGAGGTAAAGCCCAGATTCTAGAGAGAAGCCAAAAATCCAGATGGAAAACCCAAAATCTAGAGGTAAAGCCCAACATCTACAGGTAAATCCAGATATCTAGGGGTAAAGCCCAACATCTAGAGGAAAAGCCAAATATATAGATATAAAACCCAAAATCTAGAGGTAAAGCCCAATATCTAGACGTAAAGCCCAAAATCTAGATGAAAAGCACAACTTCTAGATCTAAAGCCCAACATCTAGAGATAAAGACCAATAGCTAGAGGTAAAACCCAACATCTAGAGGTAAAGCCAGATATCTAGAGGTAAAGCCCAACGTCTGGAGGTAAAGCCCATCATCTAGTCCTATAGCCCAATTTCTGCAGGTAAAGCCCAACTTACAGAGGTGAAGGCAAACATCTAGATGTAAAACCCCAAATCTAGAGGTAAAGCCCAACATCTAGAGGAAAAGCCAAATATATATATATTTAAAACCCAAAATCTAGAGGTAAAGCCCAACATCTAGAGGTAAAGCCAGATATCTAGGGGTAAAGCCCAACATCTAGAGGAAAAGCCAAATATATAGATTTAAAACCTAAAATCTAGAGGTAAAGCCCAATATAAAGACGTAAAGGCCAAAATCTAGATGTAAAGCACAACTTCTAGATCTAAAGCCCAAAATCTAGATGTAAAGCCCAAATTCTAGATCTAACACCCAAAATCTAGAGGTAAAGACCAATATCTAGAGGTAAAACCCAACATCTAGAGGTAAAGCCAGATATCTAGAGGTAAAGCCCAACATCTAGAGGAAAAGCAAAATATATAGATTTCAAACCCAAATTCTAGAGTTCAATCCCAACATCTAGAGGTAAAGCCCAACTTCCAGAGTTAAAGTCCAAAATCTAGAGGTAAACACCAATACCTAAAGTTAGAGCCCAAAATCTAGAGATAAAGCCCAACATCTAGAGATAAAGCCAGATATATAGATATAAAATCCAAAATCTGGAGGTAAAGCCCAACATCTAGAGGTAAAGCCCCAAATCTAGATGTAAAGCCCAATTGCTAGATCTAAAGCCAAATACTCTAGAGGTAAAGCCCAACATGTAGAGGTAAAGACTAAGATCTAGAGGTGAATTCCAATATCTAGTGTTAAAGGCCGACACCTACAGTTAAAGCCAAACATCTAGATGTACAACCCAACTTCTAGAGGTAAAGCCGAATATCTAGAGTTAAAGCGCATCCTTTCGAGTAAAGCCCAAAATCTAGAGTTAAAGCCCAACATCTAGAGGGAAAGCCCAGAATCTAGATGTAAAGCCTAACATCTAGAGGTGAATTCCAAAATCAAGTGTTAAGGCCTGACATCTACAGTTAAATCCAACCATATAGATATAACCCCCAACTTCTAGAGGTAAGGCCCAAAATCTAGAGGTAAAGCCCAACAGCTAGAGTTAAAGCCGAACGTCTTGAGGTAAAGCCCAACTTCTAGAGGTAAAGCCCAACATCTAGACGTAAAGCCAGATATCTGACGGTAAACCCAACATCTAGAGGAAAAGCCAAATATATAGATTTAAAACCCAAAATCTAGAGATAAAGCCGAACATCTAAATGTAAAGCAAAACATCTAGTTGTAATCCAAACATCTAGAGGTAAAGCCTAACATCTAGAGGTGAAGCACAACATATAGAGGTATAACCCAACATCTAGAGATAAAGACCAACATCTAAATGTAAAGCAAAACATCTAGATGTAAACCCCTACATCTAGAGGTAAAGTCCAATATCTAGACCTAAAGACCAACATCTAGAGGTAAAACCCAACATCTAGTGGTAAAGCCCAACGTCTGGAGGTAAAGCCCAGATTCTAGAGAGAAGCCAAAAATCCAGATGGAAAACCCAAAATCTAGAGGTAAAGCCCAACATCTACAGGTAAATCCAGATATCTAGGGGTAAAGCCCAACATCTAGAGGAAAAGCCAAATATATCGATATAAAACCCAAAATCTAGAGGTAAAGCCCAATATCTAGACGTAAAGCCCAAAATCTAGATGAAAAGCACAACTTCTAGATCTAAAGCCCAACATCTAGAGGTAAAGACCAATAGCTAGAGGTAAATCCCAACATCTAGAGGTAAAGCCAGATATCTAGAGGTAAAGCCCAACGTCTGGAGGTAAAGCCCATCATCTAGTCCTATAGCCCAATGTCTGCAGGTAAATCCCAACTTACAGAGGTGAAGGCAAACATCTAGATGTAAAACCCCAAATCTAGAGGTAAAGCCCAACATCTAGAGGAAAAGCCAAATATATATATATTTAAAACCCAAAACCTAGAGGTAAAGCCCAACATCTAGAGGTAAAGCCAGATATCTAGGGTTAAAGGCCAACATCTAGAGGAAAAGCCAAATATATATATATTTAAAACCCAAAATCTAGAGGTAAAGCCCAACATCTAGAGGTAAAGCCAGATATCTAGGGTTAAAGGCCAACATCTAGAGGAAAAGCCAAATATATAGATTTAAAACCCAAAATCTAGAGGTAAAGCCCAATATCAAGACGTAAAGGCCAAAATCTGGATGTAAAGCCCAGCTTCTTGATCTAAAGCCCAAAATCTAGATGTAAAGCCCAAATTCTAGATCTAACGCCCAAAATCCAGAGATAAAGACCAATATCTAGAGGTAAAACCCAACATCTAGAGGTAAAGCCAGATATCTAGAGGTAAAGCCCAACATCTAGAGGAAAAGCAAAATATATAGATTTCAAACCCAAATTCTAGAGTTCAATCCCAACATCTAGAAGTAAATCCCAAAGTCTAGATGTAAAGCTCAACTTCCAGATTTAAAGTCAAAAATCTAAATGTAAATACCAATACCTAGAGGTAGAGCCCAAAATGTAGAGGTAAAGCCCAACATCTAGAGATAAAGCCAGATATATAGATCTAAACCCCAAAATCTAGAGGTGAAGCCCAATATCTAGACGTAAAGCCCAAAATCTAGATGTAAAGCCCAACTTCTAGATCTAAAGCCCAAAATATAGCTGTAAATCCCAACTTCTAAATCTAAAGCCCAACATCTAGAGGTAAAGCCCAATATTTAGAGTTTAAGCGCATCATTTAGAGGTAAAGCCCAAAATCTAGATGTAAAGCCCAACTTCTAAAGGTAAAGCTCATCATCTAGTCCTACAGCCCAATGTCTGCAGGTAAAGCACATCTTACAGAGGTGAAGGCAAACATCTAGATGTAAAACCCAAAATCTAGAGGTAAAGCCCAACATCTAGAGGAAAAGCCAAATATATAGATTTAAAACCCAGAATCTAGAGGTAAAGCCCAATATCTAGACCTAAAGCCCAAAATCTAGATGTAAAGCCCAACTTCTAGATCTAAAGCCCAAAATCTAGATGTAAAGCCCAAATTCTAGATCTAACACCCAAAATCTAGAGGTAAAGTCCAATATCTAGAGGTAAAACCCAACATCTAGAGGTAAAGCCAGATATCTAGAGGTAAAGCCCAACATCTAGAGGAAAAGCAAAATATATAGATTTCAAACCCAAATTCTAGAGTTCAATCCCAACATCTAGAGGTAAAGCCCAACTTCCAGAGTTAAAGTCCAAAATCTAGAGGTAAACACCAATACCTAAAGTTAGAGCCCAAAATCTAGAGATAAAGCCCAACATCTAGAGATAAAGCCAGATATATAGATTTAAAATCCAAAATCTGGAGGTAAAGCCCAACATCTAGAGGTAAAGCCCCAAATCTAGATGTAAAGCCCAATTGCTAGATCTAAAGCCAAATACTCTAGAGGTAAAGCCCAACATGTAGAGGTAAAGACTAAGATCTAGAGGTGAATTCCAATATCTAGTGTTAAAGGCCGACACCTACAGTTAAAGCCAAACATCTAGATGTACAACCCAACTTCTAGAGGTAAAGCCGAATATCTAGAGTTAAAGTGCATCCTTTAGAGTAAAGCCCAAAATCTAGAGTTAAAGCCCAACATCTAGAGGGAAAGCCCAGAATCTAGATGTAAAGCCTAACATCTAGAGGTGAATTCCAAAATCAAGTGTTAAGGCCTGACATCTACAGTTAAATCCAACCATATAGATATAACCCCCAACTTCTAGAGGTAAGGCCCAAAATCTAGAGGTAAAGCCCAACAGCTAGAGTTAAAGCCGAACGTCTTGAGGTAAAGCCCAACTTCTAGAGGTAAAGCCCAACATCTAGACGTAAAGCCAGATATCTGACGGTAAACCCAACATCTAGAGGAAAAGCCAAATATATAGATTTAAAACCCAAAATCTAGAGATAAAGCCGAACATCTAAATGTAAAGCAAAACATCTAGTTGTAATCCAAACATCTAGAGGTAAAGCCTAACATCTAGAGGTGAAGCACAACATATAGAGGTATAACCCAACATCTAGAGATAAAGACCAACATCTAAATGTAAAGCAAAACATCTAGATGTAAACCCCTACATCTAGAGGTAAAGTCCAATATCTAGACCTAAAGACCAACATCTAGAGGTAAAACCCAACATCTAGTGGTAAAGCCCAACGTCTGGAGGTAAAGCCCAGATTCTAGAGAGAAGCCAAAAATCCAGATGGAAAACCCAAAATCTAGAGGTAAAGCCCAACATCTACAGGTAAATCCAGATATCTAGGGGTAAAGCCCAACATCTAGAGGAAAAGCCAAATATATCGATATAAAACCCAAAATCTAGAGGTAAAGCCCAATATCTAGACGTAAAGCCCAAAATCTAGATGAAAAGCACAACTTCTAGATCTAAAGCCCAACATCTAGAGGTAAAGACCAATAGCTAGAGGTAAATCCCAACATCTAGAGGTAAAGCCAGATATCTAGAGGTAAAGCCCAACGTCTGGAGGTAAAGCCCATCATCTAGTCCTATAGCCCAATGTCTGCAGGTAAATCCCAACTTACAGAGGTGAAGGCAAACATCTAGATGTAAAAACCCAAATCTAGAGGTAAAGCCCAACATCTAGAGGAAAAGCCAAATATATATATATTTAAAACCCAAAACCTAGAGGTAAAGCCCAACATCTAGAGGTAAAGCCAGATATCTAGGGTTAAAGGCCAACATCTAGAGGAAAAGCCAAATATATATATATTTAAAACCCAAAATCTAGAGGTAAAGCCCAACATCTAGAGGTAAAGCCAGATATCTAGGGTTAAAGGCCAACATCTAGAGGAAAAGCCAAATATATAGATTTAAAACCCAAAATCTAGAGGTAAAGCCCAATATCAAGACGTAAAGGCCAAAATCTAGATGTAAAGCCCAGCTTCTTGATCTAAAGCCCAAAATCTAGATGTAAAGCCCAAATTCTAGATCTAACGCCCAAAATCTAGAGATAAAGACCAATATCTAGAGGTAAAACCCAACATCTAGAGGTAAAGCCAGATATCTAGAGGTAAAGCCCAACATCTAGAGGAAAAGCAAAATATATAGATTTCAAACCCAAATTCTAGAGTTCAATCCCAACATCTAGAGGTAAATCCCAAAGTCTAGATGTAAAGCTCAACTTCCAGATTTAAAGTCAAAAAATCTAAATGTAAATACCAATACCTAGAGGTAGAGCCCAAAATGTAGAGGTAAAGCCCAACATCTAGAGATAAAGCCAGATATATAGATCTAAACCCCAAAATCTAGAGGTGAAGCCCAATATCTAGACGTAAAGCCCAAAATCTAGATGTAAAGCCCAACTTCTAGATCTAAAGCCCAAAATATAGCTGTAAATCCCAACTTCTAAATCTAAAGCCCAACATCTAGAGGTAAAGCCAGATATATAGATCTAAACCCCAAAATCTAGAGGTGAAGCCCAATATCTAGACGTAAAGCCCAAAATCTAGATGTAAAGCCCAACTTCTAGATCTAAAGCCCAAAATATAGCTGTAAATCCCAACTTCTAAATCTAAAGCCCAACATCTAGAGGTAAAGCCCAATATTTAGAGTTTAAGCGCATCATTTAGAGGTAAAGCCCAAAATCTAGATGTAAAGCCCAACTTCTAGAGGTAAAGCTCATCATCTAGTCCTACAGCCCAATGTCTGCAGGTAAAGCACATCTTACAGAGGTGAAGGCAAACATCTAGATGTAAAACCCAAAATCTAGAGGTAAAGCCCAACATCTAGAGGAAAAGCCAAATATATAGATTTAAAACCCAGAATCTAGAGGTAAAGCCCAATATCTAGACCTAAAGCCCAAAATCTAGATGTAAAGCCCAACTTCTAGATCTAAAGCCCAAAATCTAGATGTAAAGCCCAAATTCTAGATCTAACACCCAAAATCTAGAGGTAAAGTCCAATATCTAGAGGTAAAACCCAACATCTAGAGGTAAAGCCAGATATCTAGAGGTAAAGCCCAACATCTAGAGGAAAAGCAAAATATATAGATTTCAAACCCAAATTCTAGAGTTCAATCCCAACATCTAGAGGTAAAGCCCAACTTCCAGAGTTAAAGTCCAAAATCTAGAGGTAAACACCAATACCTAAAGTTAGAGCCCAAAATCTAGAGATAAAGCCCAACATCTAGAGATAAAGCCAGATATATAGATTTAAAATCCAAAATCTGGAGGTAAAGCCCAACATCTAGAGGTAAAGCCCCAAATCTAGATGTAAAGCCCAATTGCTAGATCTAAAGCCAAATACTCTAGAGGTAAAGCCCAACATGTAGAGGTAAAGACTAAGATCTAGAGGTGAATTCCAATATCTAGTGTTAAAGGCCGACACCTACAGTTAAAGCCAAACATCTAGATGTACAACCCAACTTCTAGAGGTAAAGCCGAATATCTAGAGTTAAAGTGCATCCTTTAGAGTAAAGCCCAAAATCTAGAGTTAAAGCCCAACATCTAGAGGGAAAGCCCAGAATCTAGATGTAAAGCCTAACATCTAGAGGTGAATTCCAAAATCAAGTGTTAAGGCCTGACATCTACAGTTAAATCCAACCATATAGATATAACCCCCAACTTCTAGAGGTAAGGCCCAAAATCTAGAGGTAAAGCCCAACAGCTAGAGTTAAAGCCGAACGTCTTGAGGTAAAGCCCAACTTCTAGAGGTAAAGCCCAACATCTAGACGTAAAGCCAGATATCTGACGGTAAACCCAACATCTAGAGGAAAAGCCAAATATATAGATTTAAAACCCAAAATCTAGAGATAAAGCCGAACATCTAAATGTAAAGCAAAACATCTAGTTGTAATCCAAACATCTAGAGGTAAAGCCTAACATCTAGAGGTGAAGCACAACATATAGAGGTATAACCCAACATCTAGAGATAAAGACCAACATCTAAATGTAAAGCAAAACATCTAGATGTAAACCCCTACATCTAGAGGTAAAGTCCAATATCTAGACCTAAAGACCAACATCTAGAGGTAAAACCCAACATCTAGTGGTAAAGCCCAACGTCTGGAGGTAAAGCCCAGATTCTAGAGAGAAGCCAAAAATCCAGATGGAAAACCCAAAATCTAGAGGTAAAGCCCAACATCTACAGGTAAATCCAGATATCTAGGGGTAAAGCCCAACATCTAGAGGAAAAGCCAAATATATCGATATAAAACCCAAAATCTAGAGGTAAAGCCCAATATCTAGACGTAAAGCCCAAAATCTAGATGAAAAGCACAACTTCTAGATCTAAAGCCCAACATCTAGAGGTAAAGACCAATAGCTAGAGGTAAATCCCAACATCTAGAGGTAAAGCCAGATATCTAGAGGTAAAGCCCAACGTCTGGAGGTAAAGCCCATCATCTAGTCCTATAGCCCAATGTCTGCAGGTAAATCCCAACTTACAGAGGTGAAGGCAAACATCTAGATGTAAAAACCCAAATCTAGAGGTAAAGCCCAACATCTAGAGGAAAAGCCAAATATATATATATTTAAAACCCAAAACCTAGAGGTAAAGCCCAACATCTAGAGGTAAAGCCAGATATCTAGGGTTAAAGGCCAACATCTAGAGGAAAAGCCAAATATATATATATTTAAAACCCAAAATCTAGAGGTAAAGCCCAACATCTAGAGGTAAAGCCAGATATCTAGGGTTAAAGGCCAACATCTAGAGGAAAAGCCAAATATATAGATTTAAAACCCAAAATCTAGAGGTAAAGCCCAATATCAAGACGTAAAGGCCAAAATCTGGATGTAAAGCCCAGCTTCTTGATCTAAAGCCCAAAATCTAGATGTAAAGCCCAAATTCTAGATCTAACGCCCAAAATCTAGAGATAAAGACCAATATCTAGAGGTAAAACCCAACATCTAGAGGTAAAGCCAGATATCTAGAGGTAAAGCCCAACATCTAGAGGAAAAGCAAAATATATAGATTTCAAACCCAAATTCTAGAGTTCAATCCCAACATCTAGAGGTAAATCCCAAAGTCTAGATGTAAAGCTCAACTTCCAGATTTAAAGTCAAAAATCTAAATGTAAATACCAATACCTAGAGGTAGAGCCCAAAATGTAGAGGTAAAGCCCAACATCTAGAGATAAAGCCAGATATATAGATCTAAACCCCAAAATCTAGAGGTGAAGCCCAATATCTAGACGTAAAGCCCAAAATCTAGATGTAAAGCCCAACTTCTAGATCTAAAGCCCAAAATATAGCTGTAAAGCCCAACTTCTAAATCTAAAGCCCAACATCTAGAGGTAAAGCCCAATATTTAGAGTTTAAGCGCATCATTTAGAGGTAAAGCCCAAAATCTAGATGTAAAGCCCAACTTCTAGAGGTAAAGCCCATCATCTAGTCCTACAGCCCAATGTCTGCAGGTAAAGCACATCTTACAGAGGTGAAGGCAAACATCTAGATGTAAAACCCAAAATCTAGAGGTAAAGCCCAACATCTAGAGGAAAAGCCAAATATATAGATTTAAAACCCAGAATCTAGAGGTAAAGCCCAATATCTAGACCTAAAGCCCAAAATCTAGATGTAAAGCCCAACTTCTAGATCTAAAGCCCAAAATCTAGATGTAAAGCCCAAATTCTAGATCTAACACCCAAAATCTAGAGGTAAAGACCAATATCTAGAGGTAAAACCCAACATCTAGAGGTAAAGCCAGATATCTAGAGGTAAAGCCCAACATCTAGAGGAAAAGCAAAATATATAGATTTCAAACCCAAATTCTAGAGTTCAATCCCAACATCTAGAGGTAAAGCCCAAAATCTAGATGTAAAGCCCAGCTTCTAGAGGTAAAGCCCATCATCTAGTCCTAAAGCCCAATGTCTGCAGGTAAAGCCCAACTTACAGAGGTGAAGGCAAACATCTAGATGTAAAACCCAAAATCTAGAGGTAAAGCCCAACATCTAGAGGAAAAGCCAAATATATAGATTTAAAACCCAAAATCTAGAGGTAAAGCCCAACATCTAAAGATAAAGCCAGATATATAGATCTAAAACCCATAATCTAGAGATGAAGCCCAATATCTAGACGTAAAGCCCACTATCTAGATGTAAAGCCCAACTTCTAGATCTAACGCCCAAAATCTAGAGATAAAGACCAATATCTAGAGATAAAGCCAGATATATAGATTTAAAATCCACAATCTGGAGGTAAAGCCCAACATCTAGAGCTAAAGCCCCAAATCTAGATGTAAAGCCCAATTGCTAGATCTAAAGCCAAATACTCTAGAGGTAAAGCCCAACATGTAGAGGTAATGACTAAGATCTAGAGGTGAATTCCAATATCTAGTGTTAAAGCCTGACACCTACAGTTAAAGCCAAACATCTAGATGTACAACCCAACTTCTAGAGGTAAAGCCGAATATCTAGAGTTAAAGCGCATCCTTTAGAGTAAAGCCCAACATCTAGAGGGAAAGCCCAGAATCTAGATGTAAAGCCTAACATCTAGAGGTGAATTCCAAATCAAGTGTTAAGGCCTGACATCTACAGTTAAATCCAACCATATAGATATAACCCCCAACTTCTAGAGGTAAGGCCCAAAATCTAGAGGTAAAGCCCAACAGCTAGAGTTAAAGACGAACGTCTTGAGGTAAAGCCCAAAGTCTAGAGTTAAAGCCCAACTTCTAGAGGTAAAGCCCAACATCTAGACGTAAAGCCAGATATCTGACGGTAAACCCAACATCTAGAGGAAAAGCCAAATATATAGATTTAAAACCCAAAATCTAGAGATAAAGCCGAACATCTAAATGTAAAGCAAAACATCTAGTTGTAATCCAAACATCTAGAGGTAAAGCCTAACATCTAGAGGTGAAGCACAACATATAGAGGTATAACCCAACATCTAGAGATAAAGACCAACATCTAAATGTAAAGCAAAACATCTAGATGTAAACCCCTACATCTAGAGGTAAAGTCCAATATCTAGACCTAAAGACCAACATCTAGAGGTAAAACCCAACATCTAGTGGTAAAGCCCAACGTCTGGAGGTAAAGCCCAGATTCTAGAGAGAAGCCAAAAATCCAGATGGAAAACCCAAAATCTAGAGGTAAAGCCCAACATCTACAGGTAAATCCAGATATCTAGGGGTAAAGCCCAACATCTAGAGGAAAAGCCAAATATATCGATATAAAACCCAAAATCTAGAGGTAAAGCCCAATATCTAGACGTAAAGCCCAAAATCTAGATGAAAAGCACAACTTCTAGATCTAAAGCCCAACATCTAGAGGTAAAGACCAATAGCTAGAGGTAAATCCCAACATCTAGAGGTAAAGCCAGATATCTAGAGGTAAAGCCCAACGTCTGGAGGTAAAGCCCATCATCTAGTCCTATAGCCCAATGTCTGCAGGTAAATCCCAACTTACAGAGGTGAAGGCAAACATCTAGATGTAAAACCCCAAATCTAGAGGTAAAGCCCAACATCTAGAGGAAAAGCCAAATATATATATATTTAAAACCCAAAATCTAGAGGTAAAGCCCAACATCTAGAGGTAAAGCCAGATATCTAGGGTTAAAGGCCAACATCTAGAGGAAAAGCCAAATATATATATATTTAAAACCCAAAATCTAGAGGTAAAGCCCAACATCTAGAGGTAAAGCCAGATATCTAGGGTTAAAGGCCAACATCTAGAGGAAAAGCCAAATATATAGATTTAAAACCCAAAATCTAGAGGTAAAGCCCAATATCAAGACGTAAAGGCCAAAATCTGGATGTAAAGCCCAGCTTCTTGATCTAAAGCCCAAAATCTAGATGTAAAGCCCAAATTCTAGATCTAACGCCCAAAATCTAGAGGTAAAGACCAATATCTAGAGGTAAAACCCAACATCTAGAGGTAAAGCCAGATATCTAGAGGTAAAGCCCAACATCTAGAGGAAAAGCAAAATATATAGATTTCAAACCCAAATTCTAGAGTTCAATCCCAACATCTAGAGGTAAATCCGAAAGTCTAGATGTAAAGCTCAACTTCCAGATTTAAAGTCAAAAATCTAAATGTAAATACCAATACCTAGAGGTAGAGCCCAAAATGTAGAGGTAAAGCCCAACATCTAGAGATAAAGCCAGATATATAGATCTAAACCCCAAAATCTAGAGGTGAAGCCCAATATCTAGACGTAAAGCCCAAAATCTAGATGTAAAGCCCAACTTCTAGATCTAAAGCCCAAAATATAGCTGTAAAGCCCAACTTCTAAATCTAAAGCCCAACATCTAGAGGTAAGGCCCAATATTTAGTGTTTAAGCGCATCATTTAGAGGTAAAGCCCAAAATCTAGATGTAAAGCCCAACTTCTAGAGGTAAAGCCCATCATCTAGTCCTACAGCCCAATGTCTGCAGGTAAAGCACATCTTACAGAGGTGAAGGCAAACATCTAGATGTAAAACCCAAAATCTAGAGGTAAAGCCCAACATCTAGAGGAAAAGCCAAATATATAGATTTAAAACCCAAAATCTAGAGGTAAAGCCCAATATCTAGACCTAAAGCCCAAAATCTAGATGTAAAGCCCAACTTCTAGATCTAAAGACCAAAATCTAGATGTAAAGCCCAAATTCTAGATCTAACACCCAAAATCTAGAGGTAAAGACCAATATCTAGAGGTAAAACCCAACAGCTAGAGGTAAAGCCAGATATCTAGAGGTAAAGCCCAACATCTAGAGGAAAAGCAAAATATATAGATTTCAAACCCAAATTCTAGAGTTCAATCCCAACATCTAGAGGTAAATCCCAACTTCCAGAGTTAAAGTCCAAAATCTAGAGGTAAACACCAATACCTAAACTTAGAGCCCAAAATCTAGAGATAAAGCCCAACATCTAGAGATAAAGCCCCAAATCTAGATGTAAAGCCCAATTGCTAGATCTAAAGCCAAATACTCTAGAGGTAAAGCCCAACATGTAGAGGTAAAGACTAAGATCTAGAGGTGAATTCCAATATCTAGTGTTAAAGGCCGACACCTACAGTTAAAGCCAAACATCTAGATGTACAACCCAACTTCTAGAGGTAAAGCCGAATATCTAGAGTTAAAGCGCATCCTTTCGAGTAAAGGCCAAAATCTAGAGTTAAAGCCCAACATCTAGAGGGAAAGCCCAGAATCTAGATGTAAAGCCTAACATCTAGAGGTGAATTCCAAAATCAAGTGTTAAGGCCTGACATCTACAGTTAAATCCAACCATATAGATATAACCCCCAACTTCTAGAGGTAAGGCCCAAAATCTAGAGGTAAAGCCCAACAGCTAGAGTTAAAGACGAACGTCTTGAGGTAAAGCCCAAAGTCTAGAGTTAAAGCCCAACTTCTAGAGGTAAAGCCCAACATCTAGACGTAAAGCCAGATATCTGACGGTAAAGCCCAACATCTAGAGGAAAAGCCAAATATATAGATTTAAAACCCAAAATCTAGAGATAAAGCCGAACATCTAAATGTAAAGCAAAACATCTAGATGTAATCCAAACATCTAGAGGTAAAGCCTAACATCTAGAGGTGAAGCACAACATATAGAGGTATAACCCAACATCTAGAGATAAAGACCAACATCTAAATGTAAAGCAAAACATCTAGATGTAAACCCCTACATCTAGAGGTAAAGTCCAATATCTAGACCTAAAGACCAACATCTAGAGGTAAAACCCAACATCTAGTGGTAAAGCCCAACGTCTGGAGGTAAAGCCCAGATTCTAGAGAGAAGCCAAAAATCCAGATGGAAAACCCAAAATCTAGAGGTAAAGCCCAACATCTACAGGTAAATCCAGATATCTAGGGGTAAAGCCCAACATCTAGAGGAAAAGCCAAATATATCGATATAAAACCCAAAATCTAGAGGTAAAGCCCAATATCGAGACGTAAAGCCCAAAATCTAGATGAAAAGCACAACTTCTAGATCGAAAGCCCAACATCTAGAGGTAAAGACCAATATTTAGAGTTTAAGCGCATCATTTAGAGGTAAAGCCCAAAATCTAGATGTAAAGCCCAACTTCTAGAGGTAAAGCCCATCATCTAGTCCTACAGCCCAATGTCTGCAGGTAAAGCACATCTTACAGAGGTAAAGGCAAACATCTAGATGTAAAACCCAAAATCTAGAGGTAAAGCCCAACATCTAGAGGAAAAGCCAAATATATAGATTTAAAACCCAAAATCTAGAGGTAAAGCCCAATATCTAGACCTAAAGCCCAAAATCTAGATGTAAAGCCCAACTTCTAGATCTAAAGCCCAAAATCTAGATGTAAAGCCCAAATTCTAGATCTAACACCCAAAATTAGAGGTAAAGACCAATATCTAGAGGTAAAACCCAACAGCTAGAGGTAAAGCCAGATATCTAGAGGTAAAGCCCAACATCTAGAGGAAAAGCAAAATATATAGATTTCAAACCCAAATTCTAGAGTTCAATCCCAACATCTAGAGGTAAAGCCCAACTTCCAGAGTTAAAGTCCAAAATCTAGAGGTAAACACCAATACCTAAAGTTAGAGCCCAAAATCTAGAGATAAAGCCCAACATCTAGAGATAAAGCCAGATATATAGATTTAAAATCCAAAATCTGGAGGTAAAGCCCAACATCTAGAGGTAAAGCCCCAAATCTAGATGTAAAGCCCAATTGCTAGATCTAAAGCCAAATACTCTAGAGGTAAAGCCCAACATGTAGAGGTAAAGACTAAGATCTAGAGGTGAATTCCAATATCTAGTGTTAAAGCCCGACACCTACAGTTAAAGCCAAACATCTAGATGTACAACCCAACTTCTAGAGGTAAAGCCGAATATCTAGAGTTAAAGCGCATCCTTTCGAGTAAAGCCCAAAATCTAGAGTTAAAGCCCAACATCTAGAGGGAAAGCCCAGAATCTAGATGTAAAGCCTAACATCTAGAGGTGAATTCCAAAATCAAGTGTTAAGGCCTGACATCTACAGTTAAATCCAACCATATAGATATAACCCCCAACTTCTAGAGGTAAGGCCCAAAATCTAGAGGTAAAGCCCAACAGCTAGAGTTAAAGACGAACGTCTTGAGGTAAAGCCCAAAGTCTAGAGTTAAAGCCCAACTTCTAGAGGTAAAGCCCAACATCTAGACGTAAAGCCAGATATCTGACGGTAAAGCCCAACATCTAGAGGAAAAGCCAAATATATAGATTTAAAACCCAAAATCTAGAGATAAAGCCGAACATCTAAATGTAAAGCAAAACATCTAGATGTAATCCAAACATCTAGAGGTAAAGCCTAACATCTAGAGGTGAAGCACAACATATAGAGGTATAACCCAACATCTAGAGATAAAGACCAACATCTAAATGTAAAGCAAAACATCTAGATGTAAACCCCTACATCTAGAGGTAAAGTCCAATATCTAGACCTAAAGACCAACATCTAGAGGTAAAACCCAACATCTAGTGGTAAAGCCCAACGTCTGGAGGTAAAGCCCAGATTCTAGAGAGAAGCCAAAAATCCAGATGGAAAACCCAAAATCTAGAGGTAAAGCCCAACATCTACAGGTAAATCCAGATATCTAGGGGTAAAGCCCAACATCTAGAGGAAAAGCCAAATATATAGATATAAAACCCAAAATCTAGAGGTAAAGCCCAATATCTAGACGTAAAGCCCAAAATCTAGATGAAAAGCACAACTTCTAGATCGAAAGCCCAACATCTAGAGGTAAAGACCAATATTTAGAGTTTAAGCGCATCATTTAGAGGTAAAGCCCAAAATCTAGATGTAAAGCCCAACTTCTAGAGGTAAAGCCCATCATCTAGTCCTACAGCCCAATGTCTGCAGGTAAAGCACATCTTACAGAGGTGAAGGCAAACATCTAGATGTAAAACCCAAAATCTAGAGGTAAAGCCCAACATCTAGAGGAAAAGCCAAATATATAGATTTAAAACCCAAAATCTAGAGGTAAAGCCCAATATCTAGACCTAAAGCCCAAAATCTAGATGTAAAGCCCAACTTCTAGATCTAAAGCCCAAAATCTAGATGTAAAGCCCAAATTCTAGATCTAACACCCAAAATCTAGAGGTAAAGACCAATATCTAGAGGTAAAACCCAACAGCTAGAGGTAAAGCCAGATATCTAGAGGTAAAGCCCAACATCTAGAGGAAAAGCAAAATATATAGATTTCAAACCCAAATTCTAGAGTTCAATCCCAACATCTAGAGGTAAAGCCCAACTTCCAGAGTTAAAGTCCAAAATCTAGAGGTAAAAACCAATACCTAAAGTTAGAGCCCAAAATCTAGAGATAAAGCCCAACATCTAGAGATAAAGCCAGATATATAGATTTAAAATCCAAAATCTGGAGGTAAAGCCCAACATCTAGAGGTAAAGCCCCAAATCTAGATGTAAAGCCCAATTGCTAGATCTAAAGCCAAATACTCTAGAGGTAAAGCCCAACATGTAGAGGTAAAGACTAAGATCTAGAGGTGAATTCCAATATCTAGTGTTAAAGGCCGACACCTACAGTTAAAGCCAAACATCTAGATGTACAACCCAACTTCTAGAGGTAAAGCCGAATATCTAGAGTTAAAGCGCATCCTTTAGAGTAAAGCCCAAAATCTAGAGTTAAAGCCCAACATCTAGAGGGAAAGCCCAGAATCTAGATGTAAAGCCTAACATCTAGAGGTGAATTCCAAAATCAAGTGTTAAGGCCTGACATCTACAGTTAAATCCAACCATATAGATATAACCCCCAACTTCTAGAGGTAAGGCCCAAAATCTAGAGGTAAAGCCCAACAGCTAGACTTAAAGCCGAACCTCTTGAGGTAAAGCCCAAAGTCTAGAGTTAAAGCCCAACTTCTAGAGGTAAAGCCCAACATCTAGAGGAAAAGCCAAATATATAGATTTAAAACCCAAAATCTAGAGATAAAGCCGAACATCTAAATGTAAAGCAAAACATCTAGATGTAATCCAAACATCTAGAGGTAAAGCCTAACATCTAGAGGTGAAGCACAACATATAGAGGTATAACCCAACATCTAGAGATAAAGACCAACATCTAAATGTAAAGCAAAACATCTAGATGTAGAACCCTACATCTAGAGGTAAAGTCCAATATCTAGACCTAAAGACCAACATCTAGAGGTAAAACCCAACATCTAGTGGTAAAGCCCAACGTCTGGAGGTAAAGCCCAGATTCTAGAGAGAAGCCAAAAATCCAGATGGAAAACCCAAAATCTAGAGGTAAAGCCCAACATCTACAGGTAAATCCAGATATCTAGGGGTAAAGCCCAACATCTAGAGGAAAAGCCAAATATATAGATATAAAACCCAAAATCTAGAGGTAAAGCCCAATATCTAGACGTAAAGCCCAAAATCTAGATGAAAAGCACAACTTCTAGATCTAAAGCCCAACATCTAGAGGTAAAGACCAATAGCTAGAGGTAAATCCCAACATCTAGAGGTAAAGCCAGATATCTAGAGGTAAAGCCCAACGTCTGGAGGTAAAGCCCATCATCTAGTCCTATAGCCCAATGTCTGCAGGTAAATCCCAACATACAGAGGTGAAGGCAAACATCTAGATGTAAAACCCCAAATCTATAGGTAAAGCCCAACATCTAGAGGAAAAGCCAAATATATATATATTTAAAACCCAAAACCTAGAGGTAAAGCCCAACATCTAGAGGTAAAGCCAGATATCTAGGGGTAAAGGCCAACATCTAGAGGAAAAGCCAAATATATAGATTTAAAACCCAAAATCTAGAGCTAAAGCCCAATATCAAGACGTAAAGGCCAAAATCTAGATGTAAAGGCCAAAATCTATATGTAAAGGCCAAATTCTAGATCTAACTCCCAAAATCTAGAGATAAAGACCAATATCTAGAGGTAAAACCCAACATCTAGAGGTAAAGCCAGATATCTAGAGGTAAAGCCCAACATCTAGAGGAAAAGCAAAATATATAGATTTCAAACCCAAATTTTAGAGTTCAATCCCAACATCTAGAGGTAAATCCCAAAGTCTAGATGTAAAGCTCAACTTCCAGATTTAAAGTCAAAAATCTAAATGTAAATACCAATACCTAGAGGTAGAGCCCAAAATGTAGAGGTAAAGCCCAACATCTAGAGATAAAGCCAGATATATAGATCTAAACCCCAAAATCTAGAGGTGAAGCCCAATATCTAGACGTAAAGCCCAAAATCTAGATGTAAAGCCCAACTTCTAGATCTAAAGCCCAAAATATAGCTGTAAAGCACAACTTCTAAATCTAAAGCCCAACATCTAGAGGTAAGGCCCAATATTTAGTGTTTAAGCGCATCATTTAGAGGTAAAGCCCAAAATCTAGATGTAAAGCCCAACTTCTAGAGGTAAAGCCCATCATCTAGTCCTACAGCCCAATGTCTGCAGGTAAAGTCCAACTTACAGAGGTGAAGGCAAACATCTAGATGTAAAACCCAAAATCTAGAGGTAAAGCCCAACATCTAGAGGAAAAGCCAAATATATAGATTTAAAACCCAAAATCTAGAGGTAAAGACCAATATCTAGACCTAAAGCCCAAAATCTAGATGTAAAGCCCAACTTCTAGATCTAAAGCCCAAAATCTAGATGTAAAGCCCAAATTCTAGATCTAACACCCAAAATCTAGAGGTAAAGACCAATATCTAGAGGTAAAACCCAACAGCTAGAGGTAAAGCCAGATATCTAGAGGTAAAGCCCAACATCTAGAGGAAAAGCAAAATATATAGATTTCAAACCCAAATTCTAGAGTTCAATCCCAACATCTAGAGGTAAAGCCCAACTTCCAGAGTTAAAGTCCAAAATCTAGAGGTAAAAACCAATACCTAAAGTTAGAGCCCAAAATCTAGAGATAAAGCCCAACATCTAGAGATAAAGCCAGATATATAGATTTAAAATCCAAAATCTGGAGGTAAAGCCCAACATCTAGAGGTAAAGCCCCAAATCTAGATGTAAAGCCCAATTGCTAGATCTAAAGCCAAATACTCTAGAGGTAAAGCCCAACATGTAGAGGTAAAGACTAAGATCTAGAGGTGAATTCCAATATCTAGTGTTAAAGGCCGACACCTACAGTTAAAGCCAAACATCTAGATGTACAACCCAACTTCTAGAGGTAAAGCCGAATATCTAGAGTTAAAGCGCATCCTTTAGAGTAAAGCCCAAAATCTAGAGTTAAAGCCCAACATCTAGAGGGAAAGCCCAGAATCTAGATGTAAAGCCTAACATCTAGAGGTGAATTCCAAAATCAAGTGTTAAGGCCTGACATCTACAGTTAAATCCAACCATATAGATATAACCCCCAACTTCTAGAGGTAAGGCCCAAAATCTAGAGGTAAAGCCCAACAGCTAGACTTAAAGCCGAACCTCTTGAGGTAAAGCCCAAAGTCTAGAGTTAAAGCCCAACTTCTAGAGGTAAAGCCCAACATCTAGACGTAAAGCCAAATATATAGATTTAAAACCCAAAATCTAGAGATAAAGCCGAACATCTAAATGTAAAGCAAAACATCTAGATGTAATCCAAACATCTAGAGGTAAAGCCTAACATCTAGAGGTGAAGCACAACATATAGAGGTATAACCCAACATCTAGAGATAAAGACCAACATCTAAATGTAAAGCAAAACATCTAGATGTAGAACCCTACATCTAGAGGTAAAGTCCAATATCTAGACCTAAAGACCAACATCTAGAGGTAAAACCCAACATCTAGTGGTAAAGCCCAACGTCTGGAGGTAAAGCCCAGATTCTAGAGAGAAGCCAAAAATCCAGATGGAAAACCCAAAATCTAGAGGTAAAGCCCAACATCTACAGGTAAATCCAGATATCTAGGGGTAAAGCCCAACATCTAGAGGAAAAGCCAAATATATAGATATAAAACCCAAAATCTAGAGGTAAAGCCCAATATCTAGACGTAAAGCCCAAAATCTAGATGAAAAGCACAACTTCTAGATCTAAAGCCCAACATCTAGAGGTAAAGACCAATAGCTAGAGGTAAATCCCAACATCTAGAGGTAAAGCCAGATATCTAGAGGTAAAGCCCAACGTCTGGAGGTAAAGCCCATCATCTAGTCCTATAGCCCAATGTCTGCAGGTAAATCCCAACATACAGAGGTGAAGGCAAACATCTAGATGTAAAACCCCAAATCTATAGGTAAAGCCCAACATCTAGAGGAAAAGCCAAATATATATATATTTAAAACCCAAAACCTAGAGGTAAAGCCCAACATCTAGAGGTAAAGCCAGATATCTAGGGGAAAAGCCCAACATCTAGAGGAAAAGCCAAATATATAGATTTAAAACCCAAAATCTAGAGGTAAAGCCCAATATCAAGACGTAAAGGCCAAAATCTAGATGTAAAGGCCAAAATCTATATGTAAAGGCCAAATTCTAGATCTAACTCCCAAAATCTAGAGATAAAGACCAATATCTAGAGGTAAAACCCAACATCTAGAGGTAAAGCCAGATATCTAGAGGTAAAGCCCAACATCTAGAGGAAAAGCAAAATATATAGATTTCAAACCCAAATTCTAGAGTTCAATCCCAACATCTAGAGGTAAATCCCAAAGTCTAGATGTAAAGCTCAACTTCCAGATTTAAAGTCAAAAATCTAAATGTAAATACCAATACCTAGAGGTAGAGCCCAAAATGTAGAGGTAAAGCCCAACATCTAGAGATAAAGCCAGATATATAGATCTAAACCCCAAAATCTAGAGGTGAAGCCCAATATCTAGACGTAAAGCCCAAAATCTAGATGTAAAGCCCAACTTCTAGATCTAAAGCCCAAAATATAGCTGTAAAGCACAACTTCTAAATCTAAAGCCCAACATCTAGAGGTAAGGCCCAATATTTAGTGTTTAAGCGCATCATTTAGAGGTAAAGCCCAAAATCTAGATGTAAAGCCCAACTTCTAGAGGTAAAGCCCATCATCTAGTCCTACAGCCCAATGTCTGCAGGTAAAGTCCAACTTACAGAGGTGAAGGCAAACATCTAGATGTAAAACCCAAAATCTAGAGGTAAAGCCCAACATCTAGAGGAAAAGCCAAATATATAGATTTAAAACCCAAAATCTAGAGGTAAAGACCAATATCTAGACCTAAAGCCCAAAATCTAGATGTAAAGCCCAACTTCTAGACCTAAAGCCCAAAATCTAGATGTAAAGCCCAAATTCTAGATCTAACACCCAAAATCTAGAGGTAAAGACCAATATCTAGAGGTAAAACCCAACATCTAGAGGTAAAGCCAGATATCTAGAGGTAAAGCCCAACATCTAGAGGAAAAGCAAAATATATAGATTTCAAACCCAAATTCTAGAGTTCAATCCCAACATCTAGAGGTAAAGCCCAACTTCCAGAGTTAAAGTCCAAAATCTAGAGGTAAACACCAATACCTAAAGTTAGAGCCCAAAATCTAGAGATAAAGCCCAACATCTAGAGATAAAGCCAGATATATAGATTTAAAATCCAAAATCTGGAGGTAAAGCCCAACATCTAGAGGTAAAGCCCCAAATCTAGATGTAAAGCCCAATTGCTAGATCTAAAGCCAAATACTCTAGAGGTAAAGCCCAACATGTAGAGGTAAAGACTAAGATCTAGAGGTGAATTCCAATATCTAGTGTTAAAGGCCGACACCTACAGTTAAAGCCAAACATCTAGATGTAAAACCCAACTTCTAGAGGTAAAGCCGAATATCTAGAGTTAAAGCGCATCCTTTCGAGTAAAGCCCAAAATCTAGAGTTAAAGCCCAACATCTAGAGGGAAAGCCCAGAATCTAGATGTAAAGCCTAACATCTAGAGGTGAATTCCAAAATCAAGTGTTAAGGCCTGACATCTACAGTTAAATCCAACCATATAGATATAACCCCCAACTTCTAGAGGTAAGGCCCAAAATCTAGAGGTAAAGCCCAACAGCTAGAGTTAAAGACGAACGTCTTGAGGTAAAGCCCAAAGTCTAGAGTTAAAGCCCAACTTCTAGAGGTAAAGCCCAACATCTAGACGTAAAGCCAGATATCTGACGGTAAAGCCCAACATCTAGAGGAAAAGCCAAATATATAGATTTAAAACCCAAAATCTAGAGATAAAGCCGAACATCTAAATGTAAAGCAAAACATCTAGATGTAATCCAAACATCTAGAGGTAAAGCCTAACATCTAGATGTGAAGCACAACATATAGAGGTATAACCCAACATCTAGAGGTAAAGACCAACATCTAAATGTAAAGCAAAACATCTAGATGTAAACCCCTACATCTAGAGGTAAAGTCCAATATCTAGACCTAAAGACCAACATCTAGACGTAAAACCCAACAGCTAGTGGTAAAGCCCAACGTCTGGAGGTAAAGCCCAGATTCTAGAGAGAAGCCAAAAATCCAGATGGAAAACCCAAAATCTAGAGGTAAAGCCCAACATCTACAGGTAAATCCAGATATCTAGGGGTAAAGCCCAACATCTAGAGGAAAAGCCAAATATATAGATATAAAACCCAAAATCTAGAGGTAAAGCCCAATATCTAGACGTAAAGCCCAAAATCTAGATGAAAAGCACAACTTCTAGATCTAAAGCCCAACATCTAGAGGTAAAGACCAACATCTAGAGGTAAAACCCAACATCTAGAGGTAAAGCCAGATATCTAGAGGTAAAGCCCAATGTCTGGAGGTAAAGCCCATCATCTAGTCCTACAGCCCAATGCCTGCAGGTATAGCCCAACTTACAGAGGTGAAGGCAAACATCTAGATGTAAAACCCCAAATCTAGAGGTAAAGCCCAACATCTAGAGGAAAAGCCAAATATATATATATTTAAAACCCAAAATCTAGAGGTATAGCCCAACATCTAGAGGTAAAGCCAGATATCTAGGGGTAAAGGCCAACATCTAGAGGAAAAGCCAAATATATAGATTTAAAACCCAAAATCTAGAGGTAAAGCCCAATATCTAGACGTAAAGGCCAAAAACTAGATGTAAAGCCCAGCTTCTTGATCTAATGCCCAAAATCTAGATGTAAAGCCCAAATTCTAGATCTAAAGCCCAACATCTAGAGATAAAGCCAGATATATAGATCTAAACCCCAAAATCTAGAGGTGAAGCCCAATATCTAGACGTAAAGCCCAAAATCTAGATGTAAAGCCCAAATTCTAGATCTAAAGCCCAACATCTAGAGGTAAGGCCCAATATTTAGAGTTTAAGCTCATCATTTAGAGGTAAAGCCCAAAATCTAGAGTTAAAGCCCAAAATCTAGATGAAAAGCCCAACTTCTAGATCTAAAGCCCAACATGTAGAGGTTAAGACCAATATCTAGAGGTAAAACCCAACATCTAGAGGTAAAGCCAGATATCTAGAGGTAAAGCCCAACTTCTAGAGGTAAAGCCGATCATCTAGTCCTACAGCCCAATGTCTGCAGGTAAAGCCCAACTTACAGAGGTGAAGGCAAACATCTAGATGTAAACCTAAAAATCTAGGGGTAAAGACCAATATCTAGACGTAAAGCCCAAAATCTAGATGTAAACACAGATATCTACAGGTAAAGCCCAACATCTAGAGGAAAAGACAAATATATAGATTTAAAACCCAAAATCTAGAGGTGAAGCCCAATATCTAGACGTAAAGCCCAAAATCTAGATGTAAAGCCCAAATTCTAGATCTAAAGCCCAAAATATAGATGTAAAGCCCAACTTCTAAATCTAAAGCCCAACATCTAGAGGTAAAGCCCAATATTTAGAGTTTAAGCTCATCATTTAGAGGTAAAGCCCAAAATCTAGATGTAAAGCCCAACTTCTAGAGGTAAAGCCCATCATCTAGTCCTACAGCCCAATGTCTGCAGGTAAAGCCCAACTTACAGAGGTGAAGGCAAACATCTAGATGTAAAACCCAAAATCTAGAGGCAAAGCCCAATATCTAGACGTAAAGCCCAAAATCTAGATGTAAAGCCCAACTTCCATATCTAAAGCCCAACTTCAAGATCTAAAGCCCAAATTCTAGATCTAACACCCAAAATCTAGAGGTAAAGACCAATATCTAGTGGTAAAACCCAACATCTAGAGGTAAAGCCAGATATCTAGAGGTAAAGCCCAACATCTAGAGGAAAAGCAAAATATATAGATTTCAAACCCAAATTCTAGAGTTCAATCCCAACATCTAGAGGTAAAGCCCAACTTCCAGAGTTAAAGTCCAAAATCTAGAGGTAAACACCAATACCTAAAGTTAGAGCCCAAAATCTAGAGATAAAGCCCAACATCTAGAGATAAAGCCAGATATATAGATTTAAAATCCAAAATCTGGAGGTAAAGCCCAACATCTAGAGGTAAAGCCCCAAATCTAGATGTAAAGCCCAATTGCTAGATCTAAAGCCAAATACTCTAGAGGTAAAGCCCAACATGTAGAGGTAAAGACTAAGATCTAGAGGTGAATTCCAATATCTAGTGTTAAAGCCCGACACCTACAGTTAAAGCCAAACATCTAGATGTACAACCCAACTTCTAGAGGTAAAGCCGAATATCTAGAGTTAAAGCGCATCCTTTCGAGTAAAGCCCAAAATCTAGAGTTAAAGCCCAACATCTAGAGGGAAAGCCCAGAAACTAGATGTAAAGCCTAACATCTAGAGGTGAATTCCAAAATCAAGTGTTAAGGCCTGACATCTACAGTTAAATCCAACCATATAGATATAACCCCCAACTTCTAGAGGTAAGGCCCAAAATCTAGAGGTAAAGCCCAACAGCTAGAGTTAAAGACGAACGTCTTGAGGTAAAGCCCAAAGTCTAGAGTTAAAGCCCAACTTCTAGAGGTAAAGCCCAACATCTAGACGTAAAGCCAGATATCTGACGGTAAAGCCCAACATCTAGAGGAAAAGCCAAATATATAGATTTAAAACCCAAAATCTAGAGATAAAGCCGAACATCTAAATGTAAAGCAAAACATCTAGATGTAATCCAAACATCTATAGGTAAAGCCTAACATCTAGATGTGAAGCACAACATATAGAGGTATAACCCAACATCTAGAGGTAAAGACCAACATCTAAATGTAAAGCAAAACATCTAGATGTAAAACCCTACATCTAGAGGTAAAGTCCAATAGCTAGACCTAAAGACCAACATCTAGAGGTAAAACCCAACATCTAGTGGTAAAGCCCAACGTCTGGAGGTAAAGCCCAGATTCTAGAGAGAAGCCAAAAATCCAGATGGAAAACCCAAAATCTAGAGGTAAAGCCCAACATCTACAGGTAAATCCAGATATCTAGGGGTAAAGCCCAACATCTAGAGGAAAAGCCAAATATATCGATATAAAACCCAAAATCTAGAGGTAAAGCCCAATATCTAGACGTAAAGCCCAAAATCTAGATGAAAAGCACAACTTCTAGATCTAAAGATCAACATCTAGAGGTAAAGACCAATAGCTAGAGGTAAATCCCAACATCTAGAGGTAAAGCCAGATATCTAGAGGTAAAGCCCAACGTCTGGAGGTAAAGCCCATCATCTAGTCCTACAGCCCAATGTCTGCAGGTAAAGCCCAACTTACAGAGGTGAAGGCAAACATCTAGATGTAAAACCCCAAATCTAGAGGTAAAGCCCAACATCTAGAGGAAAAGCCAAATATATATATATTTAAAACGCAAAATCTAGAGGTAAAGCCCAACATCTAGAGGTAAAGCCAGATATCTAGGGTTAAAGGCCAACATCTAGAGGAAAAGCCAAATATATAGATTTAAAACCCAAAATCTAGAGGTAAAGCCCAATATCAAGACGTAAAGGCCAAAATCTAGATGTAAAGCCCAGCTTCTTGATCTAAAGCCCAAAATCTAGATGTAAAGCCCAAATTCTAGATCTAACGCCCAAAATCTAGAGATAAAGACCAATATCTAGAGGTAAAACCCAACATCTAGAGGTAAAGCCAGATATCTAGAGGTAAAGCCCAACATCTAGAGGAAAAGCAAAATATATAGATTTCAAACCCAAATTCTAGAGTTCAATCCCAACATCTAGAGGTAAATCCCAAAGTCTAGATGTAAAGCTCAACTTCCAGATTTAAAGTCAAAAATCTAAATGTAAATACCAATACCTAGAGGTAGAGCCCAAAATGTAGAGGTAAAGCCCAACATCTAGAGATAAAGCCAGATATATAGATCTAAACCCCAAAATCTAGAGGTGAAGCCCAATATCTAGACGTAAAGCCCAAAATCTAGATGTAAAGCCCAACTTCTAGATCTAAAGCCCAAAATATAGCTGTAAATCCCAACTTCTAAATCTAAAGCCCAACATCTAGAGGTAAAGCCCAATATTTAGAGTTTAAGCGCATCATTTAGAGGTAAAGCCCAAAATCTAGATGTAAAGCCCAACTTCTAGAGGTAAAGCCCATCATCTAGTCCTACAGCCCAATGTCTGCAGGTAAAGCACATCTTACAGAGGTGAAGGCAAACATCTAGATGTAAAACCCAAAATCTAGAGGTAAAGCCCAACATCTAGAGGAAAAGCCAAATATATAGATTTAAAACCCAAAATCTAGAGGTAAAGCCCAATATCTAGATCTAAAGCCCAAAATCTAGATGTAAAGCCCAAATTCTAGATCTAGCACCCAAAATCTAGAGGTAAAGACCAATATCTAGAGGTAAAACCCAAGATCTAGAGGTAAAGCCAGATATCTAGAGGTAAAGCCCAACATCTAGAGGAAAAGCAAAATATATAGATTTCAAACCCAAATTCTAGAGTTCAATCCCAACATCTAGAGGTAAAGCCCAACTTCCAGAGTTAAAGTCCAAAATCTAGAGGTAAACACCAATACCTAAAGTTAGAGCCCAAAATCTAGAGATAAAGCCCAACATCTAGAGATAAAGCCAGATATATAGATTTAAAATCCAAAATCTGGAGGTAAAGCCCAACATCTAGAGGTAAAGCCCCAAATCTAGATGTAAAGCCCAATTGCTAGATCTAAAGCCAAATACTCTAGAGGTAAAGCCCAACATGTAGAGGTAAAGACTAAGATCTAGAGGTGAATTCCAATATCTAGTGTTAAAGCCCGACACCTACAGTTAAAGCCAAACATCTAGATGTACAACCCAACTTCTAGAGGTAAAGCCGAATATCTAGAGTTAAAGCGCATCCTTTAGAGTAAAGCCCAAAATCTAGAGTTAAAGCCCAACATCTAGAGGGAAAGCCCAGAATCTAGATGTAAAGCCTAACATCTAGAGGTGAATTCCAAAATCAAGTGTTAAGGCCTGACATCTACAGTTAAATCCAACCATATAGATATAACCCCCAACTTCTAGAGGTAAGGCCCAAAATCTAGAGGTAAAGCCCAACAGCTAGAGTTAAAGCCGAACGTCTTGAGGTAAAGCCCAAAGTCTAGAGTTAAAGCCCAACTTCTAGAGGTAAAGCCCAACATCTAGACGTAAAGCCAGATATCTGCCGGTAAAGCCCAACATCTAGAGGAAAAGCCAAATATATAGATTTAAAACCCAAAATCTAGAGATAAAGCCGAACACCTAAATGTAAAGCAAAACATCTAGATGTAATCCAAACATCTAGAGGTAAAGCCTAACATCTAGAGGTGAAGCACAACATATAGAGGTATAACCCAACATCAAGAGATAAAGACCAACATCTAAATGTAAAGCAAAACATCTAGATGTAAACCCCTACATCTAGAGGTAAAGTCCAATATCTAGACCTAAAGACCAACATCTAGAGGTAAAACCCAACATCTAGTGGTAAAGCCCAACGTCTGGAGGTAAAGCCCAGATTCTAGAGAGAAGCCAAAAATCCAGATGGAAAACCCAAAATCTAGAGGTAAAGCCCAACATCTACAGGTAAATCCAGATATCTAGGGGTAAAGCCCAACATCTAGAGGAAAAGCCAAATATATCGATATAAAACCCAAAATCTAGAGGTAAAGCCCAATATCTAGACGTAAAGCCCAAAATCTAGATGAAAAGCACAACTTCTAGATCGAAAGCCCAACATCTAGAGGTAAAGACCAATAGCTAGAGGTAAAACCCAACATCTAGAGGTAAAGCCAGATATCTAGAGGTAAAGCCCAACGTCTGGAGGTAAAGCCCATCATCTAGTCCTACAGCCCAATGTCTGCAGGTAAAGCCCAACTTACAGAGGTGAAGGCAAACATCTAGATGTAAAACCCCAAATCTAGAGGTAAAGCCCAACATCTAGAGGAAAAGCCAAATATATATATATTTAAAACGCAAAATCTAGAGGTAAAGCCCAACATCTAGAGGTAAAGCCAGATATCTAGGGTTAAAGGCCAACATCTAGAGGAAAAGCCAAATATATAGATTTAAAACCCAAAATCTAGAGGTAAAGCCCAATATCAAGACGTAAAGGCCAAAATCTAGATGTAAAGCCCAGCTTCTTGATCTAAAGCCCAAAATCTAGATGTAAAGCCCAAATTCTAGATCTAACGCCCAAAATCTAGAGATAAAGACCAATATCTAGAGGTAAAACCCAACATCTAGAGGTAAAGCCAGATATCTAGAGGTAAAGCCCAACATCTAGAGGAAAAGCAAAATATATAGATTTCAAACCCAAATTCTAGAGTTCAATCCCAACATCTAGAGCTAAATCCCAAAGTCTAGATGTAAAGCTCAACTTCCAGATTTAAAGTCAAAAATCTAAATGTAAATACCAATACCTAGAGGTAGAGCCCAAAATGTAGAGGTAAAGCCCAACATCTAGAGATAAAGCCAGATATATAGATCTAAACCCCAAAATCTAGAGGTGAAGCCCAATATCTAGACGTAAAGCCCAAAATCTAGATGTAAAGCCCAACTTCTAGATCTAAAGCCCAAAATATAGCTGTAAATCCCAACTTCTAAATCTAAAGCCCAACATCTAGAGGTAAAGCCCAATATTTAGAGTTTAAGCGCATCATTTAGAGGTAAAGCCCAAAATCTAGATGTAAAGCCCAACTTCTAGAGGTAAAGCCCATCATCTAGTCCTACAGCCCAATGTCTGCAGGTAAAGCACATCTTACAGAGGTGAAGGCAAACATCTAGATGTAAAACCCAAAATCTAGAGGTAAAGCCCAACATCTAGAGGAAAAGCCAAATATATAGATTTAAAACCCAAAATCTAGAGGTAAAGCCCAATATCTAGATCTAAAGCCCAAAATCTAGATGTAAAGCCCAAATTCTAGATCTAGCACCCAAAATCTAGAGGTAAAGACCAATATCTAGAGGTAAAACCCAAGATCTAGAGGTAAAGCCAGATATCTAGAGGTAAAGCCCAACATCTAGAGGAAAAGCAAAATATATAGATTTCAAACCCAAATTCTAGAGTTCAATCCCAACATCTAGAGGTAAAGCCCAACTTCCAGAGTTAAAGTCCAAAATCTAGAGGTAAACACCAATACCTAAAGTTAGAGCCCAAAATCTAGAGATAAAGCCCAACATCTAGAGATAAAGCCAGATATATAGATTTAAAATCCAAAATCTGGAGGTAAAGCCCAACATCTAGAGGTAAAGCCCCAAATCTAGATGTAAAGCCCAATTGCTAGATCTAAAGCCAAATACTCTAGAGGTAAAGCCCAACATGTAGAGGTAAAGACTAAGATCTAGAGGTGAATTCCAATATCTAGTGTTAAAGCCCGACACCTACAGTTAAAGCCAAACATCTAGATGTACAACCCAACTTCTAGAGGTAAAGCCGAATATCTAGAGTTAAAGCGCATCCTTTAGAGTAAAGCCCAAAATCTAGAGTTAAAGCCCAACATCTAGAGGGAAAGCCCAGAATCTAGATGTAAAGCCTAACATCTAGAGGTGAATTCCAAAATCAAGTGTTAAGGCCTGACATCTACAGTTAAATCCAACCATATAGATATAACCCCCAACTTCTAGAGGTAAGGCCCAAAATCTAGAGGTAAAGCCCAACAGCTAGAGTTAAAGCCGAACGTCTTGAGGTAAAGCCCAAAGTCTAGAGTTAAAGCCCAACTTCTAGAGGTAAAGCCCAACATCTAGACGTAAAGCCAGATATCTGCCGGTAAAGCCCAACATCTAGAGGAAAAGCCAAATATATAGATTTAAAACCCAAAATCTAGAGATAAAGCCGAACACCTAAATGTAAAGCAAAACATCTAGATGTAATCCAAACATCTAGAGGTAAAGCCTAACATCTAGAGGTGAAGCACAACATATAGAGGTATAACCCAACATCAAGAGATAAAGACCAACATCTAAATGTAAAGCAAAACATCTAGATGTAAACCCCTACATCTAGAGGTAAAGTCCAATATCTAGACCTAAAGACCAACATCTAGAGGTAAAACCCAACATCTAGTGGTAAAGCCCAACGTCTGGAGGTAAAGCCCAGATTCTAGAGAGAAGCCAAAAATCCAGATGGAAAACCCAAAATCTAGAGGTAAAGCCCAACATCTACAGGTAAATCCAGATATCTAGGGGTAAAGCCCAACATCTAGAGGAAAAGCCAAATATATCGATATAAAACCCAAAATCTAGAGGTAAAGCCCAATATCTAGACGTAAAGCCCAAAATCTAGATGAAAAGCACAACTTCTAGATCGAAAGCCCAACATCTAGAGGTAAAGACCAATAGCTAGAGGTAAAACCCAACATCTAGAGGTAAAGCCAGATATCTAGAGGTAAAGCCCAACGTCTGGAGGTAAAGCCCATCATCTAGTCCTACAGCCCAATGTCTGCAGGTAAAGCCCAACTTACAGAGGTGAAGGCAAACATCTAGATGTAAAACCCCAAATCTAGAGGTAAAGCCCAACATCTAGAGGAAAAGCCAAATATATATATATTTAAAACGCAAAATCTAGAGGTAAAGCCCAACATCTAGAGGTAAAGCCAGATATCTAGGGTTAAAGGCCAACATCTAGAGGAAAAGCCAAATATATAGATTTAAAACCCAAAATCTAGAGGTAAAGCCCAATATCAAGACGTAAAGGCCAAAATCTAGATGTAAAGCCCAGCTTCTTGATCTAAAGCCCAAAATCTAGATGTAAAGCCCAAATTCTAGATCTAACGCCCAAAATCTAGAGATAAAGACCAATATCTAGAGGTAAAACCCAACATCTAGAGGTAAAGCCAGATATCTAGAGGTAAAGCCCAACATCTAGAGGAAAAGCAAAATATATAGATTTCAAACCCAAATTCTAGAGTTCAATCCCAACATCTAGAGCTAAATCCCAAAGTCTAGATGTAAAGCTCAACTTCCAGATTTAAAGTCAAAAATCTAAATGTAAATACCAATACCTAGAGGTAGAGCCCAAAATGTAGAGGTAAAGCCCAACATCTAGAGATAAAGCCAGATATATAGATCTAAACCCCAAAATCTAGAGGTGAAGCCCAATATCTAGACGTAAAGCCCAAAATCTAGATGTAAAGCCCAACTTCTAGATCTAAAGCCCAAAATATAGCTGTAAATCCCAACTTCTAAATCTAAAGCCCAACATCTAGAGGTAAAGCCCAATATTTAGAGTTTAAGCGCATCATTTAGAGGTAAAGCCCAAAATCTAGATGTAAAGCCCAACTTCTAGAGGTAAAGCCCATCATCTAGTCCTACAGCCCAATGTCTGCAGGTAAAGCACATCTTACAGAGGTGAAGGCAAACATCTAGATGTAAAACCCAAAATCTAGAGGTAAAGCCCAACATCTAGAGGAAAAGCCAAATATATAGATTTAAAACCCAAAATCTAGAGGTAAAGCCCAATATCTAGATCTAAAGCCCAAAATCTAGATGTAAAGCCCAAATTCTAGATCTAGCACCCAAAATCTAGAGGTAAAGACCAATATCTAGAGGTAAAACCCAAGATCTAGAGGTAAAGCCAGATATCTAGAGGTAAAGCCCAACATCTAGAGGAAAAGCAAAATATATAGATTTCAAACCCAAATTCTAGAGTTCAATCCCAACATCTAGAGGTAAAGCCCAACTTCCAGAGTTAAAGTCCAAAATCTAGAGGTAAACACCAATACCTAAAGTTAGAGCCCAAAATCTAGAGATAAAGCCCAACATCTAGAGATAAAGCCAGATATATAGATTTAAAATCCAAAATCTGGAGGTAAAGCCCAACATCTAGAGGTAAAGCCCCAAATCTAGATGTAAAGCCCAATTGCTAGATCTAAAGCCAAATACTCTAGAGGTAAAGCCCAACATGTAGAGGTAAAGACTAAGATCTAGAGGTGAATTCCAATATCTAGTGTTAAAGCCCGACACCTACAGTTAAAGCCAAACATCTAGATGTACAACCCAACTTCTAGAGGTAAAGCCGAATATCTAGAGTTAAAGCGCATCCTTTAGAGTAAAGCCCAAAATCTAGAGTTAAAGCCCAACATCTAGAGGGAAAGCCCAGAATCTAGATGTAAAGCCTAACATCTAGAGGTGAATTCCAAAATCAAGTGTTAAGGCCTGACATCTACAGTTAAATCCAACCATATAGATATAACCCCCAACTTCTAGAGGTAAGGCCCAAGATCTAGAGGTAAAGCCCAACAGCTAGAGTTAAAGCCGAACGTCTTGAGGTAAAGCCCAAAGTCTAGAGTTAAAGCCCAACTTCTAGAGGTAAAGCCCAACATCTAGACGTAAAGCCAGATATCTGCCGGTAAAGCCCAACATCTAGAGGAAAAGCCAAATATATAGATTTAAAACCCAAAATCTAGAGATAAAGCCGAACACCTAAATGTAAAGCAAAACATCTAGATGTAATCCAAACATCTAGAGGTAAAGCCTAACATCTAGAGGTGAAGCACAACATATAGAGGTATAACCCAACATCAAGAGATAAAGACCAACATCTAAATGTAAAGCAAAACATCTAGATGTAAACCCCTACATCTAGAGGTAAAGTCCAATATCTAGACCTAAAGACCAACATCTAGAGGTAAAACCCAACATCTAGTGGTAAAGCCCAACGTCTGGAGGTAAAGCCCAGATTCTAGAGAGAAGCCAAAAATCCAGATGGAAAACCCAAAATCTAGAGGTAAAGCCCAACATCTACAGGTAAATCCAGATATCTAGGGGTAAAGCCCAACATCTAGAGGAAAAGCCAAATATATCGATATAAAACCCAAAATCTAGAGGTAAAGCCCAATATCTAGACGTAAAGCCCAAAATCTAGATGAAAAGCACAACTTCTAGATCGAAAGCCCAACATCTAGAGGTAAAGACCAATAGCTAGAGGTAAAACCCAACATCTAGAGGTAAAGCCAGATATCTAGAGGTAAAGCCCAACGTCTGGAGGTAAAGCCCATCATCTAGTCCTACAGCCCAATGTCTGCAGGTAAAGCCCAACTTACAGAGGTGAAGGCAAACATCTAGATGTAAAACCCCAAATCTAGAGGTAAAGCCCAACATCTAGAGGAAAAGCCAAATATATATATATTTAAAACGCAAAATCTAGAGGTAAAGCCCAACATCTAGAGGTAAAGCCAGATATCTAGGGTTAAAGGCCAACATCTAGAGGAAAAGCCAAATATATAGATTTAAAACCCAAAATCTAGAGGTAAAGCCCAATATCAAGACGTAAAGGCCAAAATCTAGATGTAAAGCCCAGCTTCTTGATCTAAAGCCCAAAATCTAGATGTAAAGCCCAAATTCTAGATCTAACGCCCAAAATCTAGAGATAAAGACCAATATCTAGAGGTAAAACCCAACATCTAGAGGTAAAGCCAGATATCTAGAGGTAAAGCCCAACATCTAGAGGAAAAGCAAAATATATAGATTTCAAACCCAAATTCTAGAGTTCAATCCCAACATCTAGAGCTAAATCCCAAAGTCTAGATGTAAAGCTCAACTTCCAGATTTAAAGTCAAAAATCTAAATGTAAATACCAATACCTAGAGGTAGAGCCCAAAATGTAGAGGTAAAGCCCAACATCTAGAGATAAAGCCAGATATATAGATCTAAACCCCAAAATCTAGAGGTGAAGCCCAATATCTAGACGTAAAGCCCAAAATCTAGATGTAAAGCCCAACTTCTAGATCTAAAGCCCAAAATATAGCTGTAAATCCCAACTTCTAAATCTAAAGCCCAACATCTAGAGGTAAAGCCCAATATTTAGAGTTTAAGCGCATCATTTAGAGGTAAAGCCCAAAATCTAGATGTAAAGCCCAACTTCTAGAGGTAAAGCCCATCATCTAGTCCTACAGCCCAATGTCTGCAGGTAAAGCACATCTTACAGAGGTGAAGGCAAACATCTAGATGTAAAACCCAAAATCTAGAGGTAAAGCCCAACATCTAGAGGAAAAGCCAAATATATAGATTTAAAACCCAAAATCTAGAGGTAAAGCCCAATATCTAGATCTAAAGCCCAAAATCTAGATGTAAAGCCCAAATTCTAGATCTAGCACCCAAAATCTAGAGGTAAAGACCAATATCTAGAGGTAAAACCCAAGATCTAGAGGTAAAGCCAGATATCTAGAGGTAAAGCCCAACATCTAGAGGAAAAGCAAAATATATAGATTTCAAACCCAAATTCTAGAGTTCAATCCCAACATCTAGAGGTAAAGCCCAACTTCCAGAGTTAAAGTCCAAAATCTAGAGGTAAACACCAATACCTAAAGTTAGAGCCCAAAATCTAGAGATAAAGCCCAACATCTAGAGATAAAGCCAGATATATAGATTTAAAATCCAAAATCTGGAGGTAAAGCCCAACATCTAGAGGTAAAGCCCCAAATCTAGATGTAAAGCCCAATTGCTAGATCTAAAGCCAAATACTCTAGAGGTAAAGCCCAACATGTAGAGGTAAAGACTAAGATCTAGAGGTGAATTCCAATATCTAGTGTTAAAGGCCGACACCTACAGTTAAAGCCAAACATCTAGATGTACAACCCAACTTCTAGAGGTAAAGCCGAATATCTAGAGTTAAAGCGCATCCTTTAGAGTAAAGCCCAAAATCTAGAGTTAAAGCCCAACATCTAGAGGGAAAGCCCAGAATCTAGATGTAAAGCCTAACATCTAGAGGTGAATTCCAAAATCAAGTGTTAAGGCCTGACATCTACAGTTAAATCCAACCATATAGATATAACCCCCAACTTCTAGAGGTAAGGCCCAAAATCTAGAGGTAAAGCCCAACAGCTAGAGTTAAAGCCGAACGTCTTGAGGTAAAGCCCAAAGTCTAGAGTTAAAGCCCAACTTCTAGAGGTAAAGCCCAACATCTAGACGTAAAGCCAGATATCTGCCGGTAAAGCCCAACATCTAGAGGAAAAGCCAAATATATAGATTTAAAACCCAAAATCTAGAGATAAAGCCGAACACCTAAATGTAAAGCAAAACATCTAGATGTAATCCAAACATCTAGAGGTAAAGCCTAACATCTAGAGGTGAAGCACAACATATAGAGGTATAACCCAACATCAAGAGATAAAGACCAACATCTAAATGTAAAGCAAAACATCTAGATGTAAACCCCTACATCTAGAGGTAAAGTCCAATATCTAGACCTAAAGACCAACATCTAGAGGTAAAACCCAACATCTAGTGGTAAAGCCCAACGTCTGGAGGTAAAGCCCAGATTCTAGAGAGAAGCCAAAAATCCAGATGGAAAACCCAAAATCTAGAGGTAAAGCCCAACATCTACAGGTAAATCCAGATATCTAGGGGTAAAGCCCAACATCTAGAGGAAAAGCCAAATATATCGATATAAAACCCAAAATCTAGAGGTAAAGCCCAATATCTAGACGTAAAGCCCAAAATCTAGATGAAAAGCACAACTTCTAGATCGAAAGCCCAACATCTAGAGGTAAAGACCAATAGCTAGAGGTAAAACCCAACATCTAGAGGTAAAGCCAGATATCTAGAGGTAAAGCCCAACGTCTGGAGGTAAAGCCCATCATCTAGTCCTACAGCCCAATGTCTGCAGGTAAAGCCCAACTTACAGAGGTGAAGGCAAACATCTAGATGTAAAACCCCAAATCTAGAGGTAAAGCCCAACATCTAGAGGAAAAGCCAAATATATATATATTTAAAACGCAAAATCTAGAGGTAAAGCCCAACATCTAGAGGTAAAGCCAGATATCTAGGGTTAAAGGCCAACATCTAGAGGAAAAGCCAAATATATAGATTTAAAACCCAAAATCTAGAGGTAAAGCCCAATATCAAGACGTAAAGGCCAAAATCTAGATGTAAAGCCCAGCTTCTTGATCTAAAGCCCAAAATCTAGATGTAAAGCCCAAATTCTAGATCTAACGCCCAAAATCTAGAGATAAAGACCAATATCTAGAGGTAAAACCCAACATCTAGAGGTAAAGCCAGATATCTAGAGGTAAAGCCCAACATCTAGAGGAAAAGCAAAATATATAGATTTCAAACCCAAATTCTAGAGTTCAATCCCAACATCTAGAGCTAAATCCCAAAGTCTAGATGTAAAGCTCAACTTCCAGATTTAAAGTCAAAAATCTAAATGTAAATACCAATACCTAGAGGTAGAGCCCAAAATGTAGAGGTAAAGCCCAACATCTAGAGATAAAGCCAGATATATAGATCTAAACCCCAAAATCTAGAGGTGAAGCCCAATATCTAGACGTAAAGCCCAAAATCTAGATGTAAAGCCCAACTTCTAGATCTAAAGCCCAAAATATAGCTGTAAATCCCAACTTCTAAATCTAAAGCCCAACATCTAGAGGTAAAGCCCAATATTTAGAGTTTAAGCGCATCATTTAGAGGTAAAGCCCAAAATCTAGATGTAAAGCCCAACTTCTAGAGGTAAAGCCCATCATCTAGTCCTACAGCCCAATGTCTGCAGGTAAAGCACATCTTACAGAGGTGAAGGCAAACATCTAGATGTAAAACCCAAAATCTAGAGGTAAAGCCCAACATCTAGAGGAAAAGCCAAATATATAGATTTAAAACCCAAAATCTAGAGGTAAAGCCCAATATCTAGATCTAAAGCCCAAAATCTAGATGTAAAGCCCAAATTCTAGATCTAGCACCCAAAATCTAGAGGTAAAGACCAATATCTAGAGGTAAAACCCAAGATCTAGAGGTAAAGCCAGATATCTAGAGGTAAAGCCCAACATCTAGAGGAAAAGCAAAATATATAGATTTCAAACCCAAATTCTAGAGTTCAATCCCAACATCTAGAGGTAAAGCCCAACTTCCAGAGTTAAAGTCCAAAATCTAGAGGTAAACACCAATACCTAAAGTTAGAGCCCAAAATCTAGAGATAAAGCCCAACATCTAGAGATAAAGCCAGATATATAGATTTAAAATCCAAAATCTGGAGGTAAAGCCCAACATCTAGAGGTAAAGCCCCAAATCTAGATGTAAAGCCCAATTGCTAGATCTAAAGCCAAATACTCTAGAGGTAAAGCCCAACATGTAGAGGTAAAGACTAAGATCTAGAGGTGAATTCCAATATCTAGTGTTAAAGGCCGACACCTACAGTTAAAGCCAAACATCTAGATGTACAACCCAACTTCTAGAGGTAAAGCCGAATATCTAGAGTTAAAGCGCATCCTTTAGAGTAAAGCCCAAAATCTAGAGTTAAAGCCCAACATCTAGAGGGAAAGCCCAGAATCTAGATGTAAAGCCTAACATCTAGAGGTGAATTCCAAAATCAAGTGTTAAGGCCTGACATCTACAGTTAAATCCAACCATATAGATATAACCCCCAACTTCTAGAGGTAAGGCCCAAAATCTAGAGGTAAAGCCCAACAGCTAGAGTTAAAGCCGAACGTCTTGAGGTAAAGCCCAAAGTCTAGAGTTAAAGCCCAACTTCTAGAGGTAAAGCCCAACATCTAGACGTAAAGCCAGATATCTGCCGGTAAAGCCCAACATCTAGAGGAAAAGCCAAATATATAGATTTAAAACCCAAAATCTAGAGATAAAGCCGAACATCTAAATGTAAAGCAAAACATCTAGATGTAATCCAAACATCTAGAGGTAAAGCCTAACATCTAGAGGTGAAGCACAACATATAGAGGTATAACCCAACATCTAGAGATAAAGACCAACATCTAAATGTAAAGCAAAACATCTAGATGTAAACCCCTACATCTAGAGGTAAAGTCCAATATCTAGACCTAAAGACCAACATGTAGAGGTAAAACCCAACATCTAGTGGTAAAGCCCAACGTCTGGAGGTAAAGCCCAGATTCTAGAGAGAAGCCAAAAATCCAGATGGAAAAACCAAAATCTAGAGGTAAAGCCCAACATCTACAGGTAAATCCAGATATCTAGGGGTAAAGCCCAACATCTAGAGGAAAAGCCAAATATATCGATATAAAACCCAAAATCTAGAGGTAAAGCCCAATATCTAGACGTAAAGCCCAAAATCTAGATGAAAAGCACAACTTCTAGATCGAAAGCCCAACATCTAGAGGTAAAGACCAATAGCTAGAGGTAAAACCCAACATCTAGAGGTAAAGCCAGATATCTAGAGGTAAAGCCCAATGTCTGGAGGTAAAGCCCATCATCTAGTCCTACAGCCCAATGTCTGCAGGTAAAGCCCAACTTACAGAGGTGAAGGCAAACATCTAGATGTAAAACACCAAATCTAGAGGTAAAGCCCAACATCTAGAGGAAAAGCCAAATATATATCTATTTAAAACCCAAAATCTAGAGGTAAAGCCCAACATCTAGAGGTAAAGCCAGATATCTAGGGGTAAAGGCCAACATCTAGAGGAAAAGCCAAATATATAGATTTAAAACCCAAAATCTAGAGGTAAAGCCCAATATCAAGACGTAAAGGCCAAAATCTAGATGTAAAGCCCAGCTTCTTGATCTAAAGCCCAAAATCTAGATGTAAAGCCCAAATTCTAGATCTAACGCCCAAAATCTAGAGATAAAGACCAATATCTAGAGGTAAAACCCAACATCTAGAGGTAAAGCCAGATATCTAGAGGTAAAGCCCAACATCTAAAGGAAAAGCAAAATATATAGATTTCAAACCCAAATTCTAGAGTTCAATCCCAACATCTAGAGGTAAATCCCAAAGTCTAGATGTAAAGCTCAACTTCCAGATTTAAAGTCAAAAATCTAAATGTAAATACCAATACCTAGAGGTAGAGCCCAAAATGTAGAGGTAAAGCACAACATCTAGAGATAAAGCCAGATATATAGATCTAAACCCCAAAATCTAGAGGTGAAGCCCAATATCTAGACGTAAAGCCCAAAATCTAGATGTAAAGCCCAACTTCTAGATCTAAAGCCCAAAATATAGCTGTAAATCCCAACTTCTAAATCTAAAGCCCAACATCTAGAGGTAAAGCCCAATATTTAGAGTTTAAGCGCATCATTTAGAGGTAAAGCCCAAAATCTAGATGTAAAGCCCAACTTCTAGAGGTAAAGCCCATCATCTAGTCCTACAGCCCAATGTCTGCAGGTAAAGCACATCTTACAGAGGTGAAGGCAAACATCTAGATGTAAAACCCAAAATCTAGAGGTAAAGCCCAACATCTAGAGGAAAAGCCAAATATATAGATTTAAAACCCAAAATCTAGAGGTAAAGCCCAATATCTAGACCTAAAGCCCAAAATCTAGATGTAAAGCCCAACTTCTAGATCTAAAGCCCAAAATCTAGATGTAAAGCCCAAATTCTAGATCTAACACCCAAAATCTAGAGGTAAAGACCAATATCTAGAGGTAAAACCCAAGATCTAGAGGTAAAGCCAGATATCTAGAGGTAAAGCCCAACATCTAGAGGAAAAGCAAAATATATAGATTTCAAACCCAAATTCTAGAGTTCAATCCCAACATCTAGAGGTAAATCCCAAAGTCTAGATGTAAAGCTCAACTTCCAGATTTAAAGTCAAAAATCTAAATGTAAATACCAATACCTAGAGGTAGAGCCCAAAATGTAGAGGTAAAGCCCAACATCTAGAGATAAAGCCAGATATATAGATTTAAAATCCAAAATCTGGAGGTAAAGCCCAACATCTAGAGGTAAAGCCCCAAATCTAGATGTAAAGCCCAATTGCTAGATCTAAAGCCAAATACTCTAGAGGTAAAGCCCAACATGTAGAGGTAAAGACTAAGATCTAGAGGTGAATTCCAATATCTAGTGTTAAAGCCCGACACCTACAGTTAAAGCCAAACATCTAGATGTACAACCCAACTTCTAGAGGTAAAGCCGAATATCTAGAGTTAAAGCGCATCCTTTAGAGTAAAGCCCAAAATCTAGAGTTAAAGCCCAACATCTAGAGGGAAAGCCCAGAATCTAGATGTAAAGCCTAACATCTAGAGGTGAATTCCAAAATCAAGTGTTAAGGCCTGACATCTACAGTTAAATCCAACCATATAGATATAACCCCCAACTTCTAGAGGTAAGGCCCAAAATCTAGAGGTAAAGCCCAACAGCTAGAGTTAAAGCCGAACGTCTTGAGGTAAAGTCCAAAGTCTAGAGGTAAAGCCCAACTTCTAGAGGTAAAGCCCAACATCTAGACGTAAAGCCAGATATCTGCCGGTAAAGCCCAACATCTAGAGGAAAAGCCAAATATATAGATTTAAAACCCAAAATCTAGAGATAAAGCCGAACATCTAAATGTAAAGCAAAACATCTAGATGTAATCCAAACATCTAGAGGTAAAGCCTAACATCTAGAGGTGAAGCACAACATATAGAGGTATAACCCAACATCAAGAGATAAAGACCAACATCTAAATGTAAAGCAAAACATCTAGATGTAAACCCCTACATCTAGAGGTAAAGTCCAATATCTAGACCTAAAGACCAACATCTAGAGGTAAAACCCAACATCTAGTGGTAAAGCCCAACGTCTGGAGGTAAAGCCCAGATTCTAGAGAGAAGCCAAAAATCCAGATGGAAAACCCAAAATCTAGAGGTAAAGCCCAACATCTACAGGTAAATCCAGATATCTAGGGGTAAAGCCCAACATCTAGAGGAAAAGCCAAATATATCGATATAAAACCCAAAATCTAGAGGTAAAGCCCAATATCTAGACGTAAAGCCCAAAATCTAGATGAAAAGCACAACTTCTAGATCGAAAGCCCAACATCTAGAGGTAAAGACCAATAGCTAGAGGTAAAACCCAACATCTAGAGGTAAAGCCAGATATCTAGAGGTAAAGCCCAATGTCTGGAGGTAAAGCCCATCATCTAGTCCTACAGCCCAATGTCTGCAGGTAAAGCCCAACTTACAGAGGTGAAGGCAAACATCTAGATGTAAAACACCAAATCTAGAGGTAAAGCCCAACATCTAGAGGAAAAGCCAAATATATATATATTTAAAACCCAAAATCTAGAGGTAAAGCCCAACATCTAGAGGTAAAGCCAGATATCTAGGGGTAAAGGCCAACATCTAGAGGAAAAGCCAAATATATAGATTTAAAACCCAAAATCTAGAGGTAAAGCCCAATATCAAGACGTAAAGGCCAAAATCTAGATGTAAAGCCCAGCTTCTTGATCTAAAGCCCAAAATCTAGATGTAAAGCCCAAATTCTAGATCTAACGCCCAAAATCTAGAGATAAAGACCAATATCTAGAGGTAAAACCCAACATCTAGAGGTAAAGCCAGATATCTAGAGGTAAAGCCCAACATCTAAAGGAAAAGCAAAATATATAGATTTCAAACCCAAATTCTAGAGTTCAATCCCAACATCTAGAGCTAAATCCCAAAGTCTAGATGTAAAGCTCAACTTCCAGATTTAAAGTCAAAAATCTAAATGTAAATACCAATACCTAGAGGTAGAGCCCAAAATGTAGAGGTAAAGCCCAACATCTAGAGATAAAGCCAGATATATAGATCTAAACCCCAAAATCTAGAGGTGAAGCCCAATATCTAGACGTAAAGCCCAAAATCTAGATGTAAAGCCCAACTTCTAGATCTAAAGCCCAAAATATAGCTGTAAAGCCCAACTTCTAAATCTAAAGCCCAACATCTAGAGGTAAAGCCCAATATTTAGAGTTTAAGCGCATCATTTAGAGGTAAAGCCCAAAATCTAGATGTAAAGCCCAACTTCTAGAGGTAAAGCCCATCATCTAGTCCTACAGCCCAATGTCTGCAGGTAAAGCACATCTTACAGAGGTGAAGGCAAACATCTAGATGTAAAACCCAAAATCTAGAGGTAAAGCCCAACATCTAGAGGAAAAGCCAAATATATAGATTTAAAACCCAAAATCTAGAGGTAAAGCCCAATATCTAGACCTAAAGCCCAAAATCTAGATGTAAAGCCCAACTTCTAGATCTAAAGCCCAAAATCTAGATGTAAAGCCCAAATTCTAGATCTAACACCCAAAATCTAGAGGTAAAGACCAATATCTAGAGGTAAAACCCAAGATCTAGAGGTAAAGCCAGATATCTAGAGGTAAAGCCCAACATCTAGAGGAAAAGCAAAATATATAGATTTCAAACCCAAATTCTAGAGTTCAATCCCAACATCTAGAGGTAAAGCCCAACTTCCAGAGTTAAAGTCCAAAATCTAGAGGTAAACACCAATACCTAAAGTTAGAGCCCAAAATCTAGAGATAAAGCCCAACATCTAGAGATAAAGCCAGATATATAGATTTAAAATCCAAAATCTGGAGGTAAAGCCCAACATCTAGAGCTAAAGCCCCAAATCTAGATGTAAAGCCCAATTGCTAGATCTAAAGCCAAATACTCTAGAGGTAAAGCCCAACATGTAGAGGTAAAGACTAAGATCTAGAGGTGAATTCCAATATCTAGTGTTAAAGCCCGACACCTACAGTTAAAGCCAAACATCTAGATGTACAACCCAACTTCTAGAGGTAAAGCCGAATATCTAGAGTTAAAGCGCATCCTTTAGAGTAAAGCCCAAAATCTAGAGTTAAAGCCCAACATCTAGAGGGAAAGCCCAGAATCTAGATGTAAAGCCTAACATCTAGAGGTGAATTCCAAAATCAAGTGTTAAGGCCTGACATCTACAGTTAAATCCAACCATATAGATATAACCCCCAACTTCTAGAGGTAAGGCCCAAAATCTAGAGGTAAAGCCCAACAGCTAGAGTTAAAGCCGAACGTCTTGAGGTAAAGCCCAACTTCTAGAGGTAAAGCCCAACATCTAGACGTAAAGCCAGATATCTGATGGTAAACCCAACATCTAGAGGAAAAGCCAAATATATAGATTTAAAACCCAAAATCTAGAGATAAAGCCGAACATCTAAATGTAAAGCAAAACATCTAGATGTAATCCAAACATCTAGAGGTAAAGCCTAACATCTAGAGGTGAAGCACAACATATAGAGGTATAACCCAACATCTAGAGATAAAGACCAACATCTAAATGTAAAGCAAAACATCTAGATGTAAACCCCTACATCTAGAGGTAAAGTCCAATATCTAGACCTAAAGACCAACATCTAGAGGTAAAACCCAACATCTAGTGGTAAAGCCCAACGTCTGGAGGTAAAGCCCAGATTCTAGAGAGAAGCCAAAAATCCAGATGGAAAAACCAAAATCTAGAGGTAAAGCCCAACATCTACAGGTAAATCCAGATATCTAGGGGTAAAGCCCAACATCTAGAGGAAAAGCCAAATATATAGATATAAAACCCAAAATCTAGAGGTAAAGCCCAATATCTAGACGTAAAGCCCAAAATCTAGATGAAAAGCACAACTTCTAGATCGAAAGCCCAACATCTAGAGGTAAAGACCAATAGCTAGAGGTAAAACCCAACATCTAGAGGTAAAGCGAGATATCTAGAGGTAAAGCCCAACGTCTGGAGGTAAAGCCCATCATCTAGTCCTACAGCCCAATGTCTGCAGGTAAAGCCCAACTTACAGAGGTGAAGGCAAACATCTAGATGTAAAACCCCAAATCTAGAGGTAAAGCCCAACATCTAGAGGAAAAGCCAAATATATATATATTTAAAACCCAAAATCTAGAGGTAAAGCCCAACATCTAGAGGTAAAGCCAGATATCTAGGGGTAAAGCCCAACATCTAGAGGAAAAGCCAAATATACAGATTTAAACCCCAAAATCTAGAGGTAAAGCCCAATATCAAGACGTAAAGGCCAAAATCTAGATGTAAAGCCCAGCTTCTTGATCTAAAGCCCAAAATCTAGATGTAAAGCCCAAATTCTAGATCTAACGCCCAAAATCTAGAGATAAAGACCAATATCTAGAGGTAAAACCCAACATCTAGAGGTAAAGCCAGATATCTAGAGGTAAAGCCCAACATCTAGAGGAAAAGCAAAATATATAGATTTCAAACCCAAATTCTAGAGTTCAATCCCAACATCTAGAGGTAAATCCCAAAGTCTAGATGTAAAGCTCAACTTCCAGATTTAAAGTCAAAAATCTAAATGTAAATACCAATACCTAGAGGTAGAGCCCAAAATGTAGAGGTAAAGCCCAACATCTAGAGATAAAGCCAGATATATAGATCTAAACCCCAAAATCTAGAGGTGAAGCCCAATATCTAGACGTAAAGCCCAAAATCTAGATGTAAAGCCCAACTTCTAGATCTAAAGCCCAAAATATAGCTGTAAATCCCAACTTCTAAATCTAAAGCCCAACATCTAGAGGTAAAGCCCAATATTTAGAGTTTAAGCGCATCATTTAGAGGTAAAGCCCAAAATCTAGATGTAAAGCCCAACTTCTAGAGGTAAAGCCCATCATCTAGTCCTACAGCCCAATGTCTGCAGGTAAAGCACATCTTACAGAGGTGAAGGCAAACATCTAGATGTAAAACCCAAAATCTAGAGGTAAAGCCCAACATCTAGAGGAAAAGCCAAATATATAGATTTAAAACCCAGAATCTAGAGGTAAAGCCCAATATCTAGACCTAAAGCCCAAAATCTAGATGTAAAGCCCAACTTCTAGATCTAAAGCCCAAAATCTAGATGTAAAGCCCAAATTCTAGATCTAACACCCAAAATCTAGAGGTAAACACCAATATCTAGAGGTAAAACCCAACATCTAGAGGTAAAGCCAGATATCTAGAGGTAAAGCCCAACATCTAGAGGAAAAGCAAAATATATAGATTTCAAACCCAAATTCTAGAGTTCAATCCCAACATCTAGAGGTAAAGCCCAACTTCCAGAGTTAAAGTCCAAAATCTAGAGGTAAACACCAATACCTAAAGTTAGAGCCCAAAATCTAGAGATAAAGCCCAACATCTAGAGATAAAGCCAGATATATAGATTTAAAATCCAAAATCTGGAGGTAAAGCCCAACATCTAGAGCTAAAGCCCCAAATCTAGATGTAAAGCCCAATTGCTAGATCTAAAGCCAAATACTCTAGAGGTAAAGCCCAACATGTAGAGGTAAAGACTAAGATCTAGAGGTGAATTCCAATATCTAGTGTTAAAGGCCGACACCTACAGTTATAGCCAAACATCTAGATGTAAAACCCAACTTCTAGAGGTAAAGCCGAATATCTAGAGTTAAAGCGCATCCTTTAGAGTAAAGCCCAAAATCTAGAGTTAAAGCCCAACATCTAGAGGGAAAGCCCAGAATCTAGATGTAAAGCCTAACATCTAGAGGTGAATTCCAAAATCAAGTGTTAAGGCCTGACATCTACAGTTAAATCCAACCATATAGATATAACCCCCAACTTCTAGAGGTAAGGCCCAAAATCTAGAGGTAAAGCCCAACAGCTAGAGTTAAAGCCGAACGTCTTGAGGTAAAGCCCAAAGTCTAGAGTTAAAGCCCAACTTCTAGAGGTAAAGCCCAACATCTAGACGTAAAGCCAGATATCTGACGGTAAAGCCCAACATCTAGAGGAAAAGCCAAATATATAGATTTAAAACCCAAAATCTAGAGATAAAGCCGAACATCTAAATATAAAGCAAAACATCTAGATGTAATCCAAACATCTAGAGGTAAAGCCTAACATCTAGAGGTGAAGCACAACATATAGAGGTATAACCCAACATCTAGAGGTAAAGACCAACATCTAAATGTAAAGCAAAACATCTAGATGTAAACCCCTACATCTAGAGGTAAAGTCCAATATCTAGACCTAAAGACCAACATCTAGAGGTAAAACCCAACATCTAGTGGTAAAGCCCAACGTCTGGAGGTAAAGCCCAGATTCTAGAGAGAAGCCAAAAATCCAGATGGAAAACCCAAAATCTAGAGGTAAAGCCCAACATCTACAGGTAAATCCAGATATCTAGGGGTAAAGCCCAACATCTAGAGGAAAAGCCAAATATATAGATATAAAACCCAAAATCTAGAGGTAAAGCCCAACATCTAGAGGTAAAGCCCAACATCTAGAGGTAAAACCCAACATCTAGAGGTAAAGCCAGATATCTAGAGGTAAAGCCCAATGTCTGGAGGTAAAGCCCATCATCTAGTCCTACAGCCCAATGCCTGCAGGTATAGCCCAACTTACAGAGGTGAAGGCAAACATCTAGATGTAAAACCCCAAATCTAGAGGTAAAGCCCAACATCTAGAGGAAAAGCCAAATATATATATATTTAAAACCCAAAATCTAGAGGTATAGCCCAACATCTAGAGGTAAAGCCAGATATCTTGGGGTAAAGGCCAACATCTAGAGGAAAAGCCAAATATATAGATTTAAAACCCAAAATCTAGAGGTAAAGCCCAATATCTAGACGTAAAGGCCAAAATCTAGATGTAAAGCCCAGCTTCTTGATCTAAAGCCCAAAATCTAGATGTAAAGCCCAAATTCTAGATCTAAAGCCCAACATCTAGAGATAAAGCCAGATATATAGATCTAAACCCCAAAATCTAGAGGTGAAGCCCAATATCTAGACGTAAAGCCCAAAATCTAGATGTAAAGCCCAAATTCTAGATCTAAAGCCCAACATCTAGAGGTAAGGCCCAATATTTAGAGTTTAAGCTCATGATTTAGAGGTAAAGCCCAAAATCTAGAGTTAAAGCCCAAAATCTAGATGAAAAGCCCAACTTCTAGATCAAAAGCCCAACATCTAGAGGTAAAGACCAATATCTAGAGGTAAAACCCAACATCTAGAGGTAAAGCCAGATATCTAGAGGTAAAGCCCAACTTCTAGAGGTAAAGCCCATCATCTAGTCCTACAGCCCAATGTCTGCAGGTAAAGCCCAACTTACAGAGGTGAAGGCAAACATCTAGATGTAAACCTAAAAATCTAGGGGTAAAGACCAAAATCTAGACGTAAAGCCCAAAATCTAGATGTAAACACAGATATCTACAGGTAAAGCCCAACATCTAGGAAAAGACAAATATATAGATTTAAAACCCAAAATCTAGAGGTGAAGCCCAATATCTAGACGTAAAGCCCAAAATCTAGATGTAAAGCCCAAATTCTAGATCTAAAGCCCAAAATATAGATGTAAAGCCCAACTTCTAAATCTAAAGCCCAACATCTAGAGGTAAAGCCCAATATTTAGAGTTTAAGCTCATCATTTAGAGGTAAAGCCCAAAATCTAGATGTAAAGCCCAACTTCTAGACGTAAAGCTCATCATCTAGTCCTACAGCCCAATGTCTGCAGGTAAAGCCCAACTTACAGAGGTGAAGGCAAACATCTAGATGTAAAACCCAAAATCTAGAGGTAAAGCCCAATATCTAGACGTAAAGCCCAAAATCTAGATGTAAAGCCCAACTTCCAGATCTAAAGCCCAACTTCCAGATCTAAAACCCAACTTCAAGATCTAAAGCCCAAATTCTAGATCTAACACCCAAAATCTAGAGGTAAAGACCAATATCTAGGGGTAAAACCCAACATCTAGAGGTAAAGCCAGATATCTAGAGGTAAAGCCCAACATCTAGAGGAAAAGCAAAATATATAGATTTCAAACCCAAATTCTAGAGTTCAATCCCAACATCTAGAGGTAAAGCCCAACTTCCAGAGTTAAAGTCCAAAATCTAGAGGTAAACACCAATACCTAAAGTTAGAGCCCAAAATCTAGAGATAAAGCCCACATCTAGAGATAAAGCCAGATATATAGATTTAAAATCCAAAATCTGGAGGTAAAGCCCAACATCTAGAGGTAAAGCCCCAAATCTAGATGTAAAGCCCAATTGCTAGATCTAAAGCCAAATACTCTAGAGGTAAAGCCCAACATCTAGACGTAAAGCCAGATATCTGACGGTAAAGCCCAACATTTAGAGGAAAAGCCAAATATATAGATTTAAAACCCAAAATCTAAAGCCGAACACCTAAATGTAAAGCAAAACATCTAGATGTAATCCAAACATCTAGAGGTAAAGCCTAACATCTAGAGGTGAAGCACAACATATAGAGGTACAACCCAACATCTAGAGATAAAGACCAACATCTAAATGTAAAGCAAAACATCTAGATGTAGAACCCTACATCTAGAGGTAAAGTCCAATATCTAGACCTAAAGACCAACATCTAGAGGTAAAACCCAACATCTAGTGGTAAAGCCCAACGTCTGGAGGTAAAGCCCAAATTCTAGAGAGAAGCCAAAAATCCAGATGGAAAACCCAAAATCTAGAGGTAAAGCCCAACATCTAGAGGAAAAGCCAAATATATAGATTTAAAACCCAAAATCTAGAGGTAAAGCCCAATATCTAGACCTAAAGCCCAAAATCTAGATGTAAAGCCCAACTTCTAGATCTAAAGCCCAAAATCTAGATGTAAAGCCCAATTTCTAGATCTAACACCCAAAATCTAGAGGTAAAGACCAATATCTAGAGGTAAAACCCAACATCTAGAGGTAAAGCCAGATATCTAGAGGTAAAGCCCAACATCTAGAGGAAAAGCAAAATATATAGATTTCAAACCCAAATTCTAGAGTTAAATCCCAACATCTAGAGGTAAAGCCCAACTTCCAGAGTTAAAGTACAAAATCTAGAGGTAAACACCAATACAAAGAGTTAGAGCCCAAAATCTATAGATAAAGCCCAACATCTAGAGATAAAGCCGAACGTCTTGAGGTAAAGCCCAAAGTCTAGAGTTAAAGCCCAACTTCTAGAGGTAAAGCCCAACATCTAGACGTAAAGCCAGATATCTGACGGTAAAGCCCAACATCTAGAGGAAAAGCCAAATATATAGATTTAAAACCCAAAATCTAGAGATAAAGCCGAACATCTAAATGTAAAGCAAAACATCTAGATGTAATCCAAACATCTAGAGGTAAAGCCTAACATCTAGAGGTGAAGCACAACATATAGAGGTATAACCCAACATCAAGAGATAAAGACCAACATCTAAATGTAAAGCAAAACATCTAGATGTAAAACCCTACATCTAGAGGTAAAGTCCAATATCTAGACCTAAAGACCAACATCTAGAGGTAAAACCCAACATCTAGTGGTAAAGCCCAACGTCTGGAGGTAAAGCCCAGATTCTAGAGAGAAGCCAAAAATCCAGATGGAAAACCCAAAATCTAGAGGTAAAGCCCAACATCTACAGGTAAATCCAGATACCTAGGGGTAAAGCCCAACATCTAGAGGAAAAGCCAAATATATCGATATAAAACCCAAAATCTAGAGGTAAAGCCCAATATCTAGACGTAAAGCCCAAAATCTAGATGAAAAGCACAACTTCTAGATCTAAAGATCAATATCTAGAGGTAAAGACCAATAGCTAGAGGTAAATCCCAACATCTAGAGGTAAAGCCAGATATCTAGAGGTAAAGCCCAACATCTAGAGGAAAAGCAAAATATATAGATTTCAAACCCAAAATCTAGAGGTAAAGCCCAATATCAAGACGTAAAGGCCAAAATCTAGATGTAAAGCCCAGCTTCTTGATCTAAAGCCCAAAATCTAGATGTAAAGCCCAAATTCTAGATCTAAAGCCCAACATCTAGAGATAAAGACCAATATCTAGAGGTAAAACCCAACATCTAGAGGTAAAGCCAGATATCTAGAGGTAAAGCCCAACATCTAGAGGAAAAGCAAAATATATAGATTTCAAACCCAAATTCTAGAGTTCAATCCCACATCTAGAGGTAAAGCCCAACTTCCAGAGTTAAAGTCCAAAATCTAGAGGTAAACACCAATACCTAAAGTTAGAGCCCAAAATCTAGAGATAAAGCCCACATCTAGAGATAAAGCCAGATATACAGATTTAAAATCCAAAATCTGGAGGTAAAGCCCAACATCTAGAGGTAAAGCCCCAAATCTAGATGTAAAGCCCAATTGCTAGATCTAAAGCCAAATACTCTAGAGGTAAAGCCCAACATCTAGACGTAAAGCCAGATATCTGACGGTAAAGCCCAACATCTAGAGGAAAAGCCAAATATATAGATTTAAAACCCAAAATCTAGAGATAAAGCCGAACACCTAAATGTAAAGCAAAACATCTAGATGTAATCCAAACATCTAGAGGTAAAGCCTAACATCTAGAGGTGAAGCACAACATATAGAGGTACAACCCAACATCTAGAGATAAAGACCAACATCTAAATGTAAAGCAAAACATCTAGATGTAGAACCCTACATCTAGAGGTAAAGTCCAATATCTAGACCTAAAGACCAACATCTAGAGGTAAAACCCAACATCTAGTGGTAAAGCCCAACGTCTGGAGGTAAAGCCCAGATTCTAGAGAGAAGCCAAAAATCCAGATGGAAAACCCAAAATCTAGAGGTAAAGCCCAACATCTACAGGTAAATCCAGATATCTAGGGGTAAAGCCCAACATCTAGAGGAAAAGCCAAATATATAGATATAAAACCCAAAATCTAGAGGTAAAGCCCAATATCTAGACGTGAAGCCCAAAATCTAGATGAAAAGCACAACTTCTAGATCTAAAGCCCAACATCTAGAGGTAAAGACAAATATCTAGAGGTAAAGCCCAACATCTAGAGGAAAAGCCAAATATATATAGATTTAAAACCCAAAATCTAGAGGTAAAGCCCAATATCTAGACCTAAAGCCCAAAATCTAGATGTAAAGCCCAACTTCTAGATCTAAAGCCCAAAATCTAGATGTAAAGCCCAAATTCTAGATCTAACACCCAAAATCTAGAGGTAAAGACCAATATCTAGAGGTAAAACCCAACATCTAGAGGTAAAGCCAGATATCTAGAGGTAAAGCCCAACTTCTAGAGGAAAAGCAATATATATAAATTTCAAACCCAAATTCTAGAGTTCAATCCCAACATCTAGAGGTAAAGCCCAACTTCCAGAGTTAAAGTCCAAAATCTAGAGGTAAACACCAATACCTAGAGTTAGAGCCCAAAATCTAGAGATAAAGCCCAACATCTAGAGATAAAGCCAGATATACAGATTTAAAATCCAAAATCTGGAGGTAAAGCCCAACATCTAGAGGTAAAGCCCCAAATCTAGATGTAAAGCCCAATTGCTAGATCTAAAGCCAAATACTCTAGAGGTAAAGCCCAACATGTAGAGGTAAAGACTAAGATCTAGAGGTGAATTCCAATATCTAGTGTTAAAGCCTGACACCTACAGTTAAAACCAAACATCTAGATGTAAAACCCAACTTCTAGAGGTAAAGCCGAATATCTAGAGTTAAAGCGCATCCTTTAGAGTAAAGCCCAAAATCTAGAGTTAAAGCCCAACATCTAGAGGGAAAGCCCAGAATCTAGATGTAAAGCCTAACGTCTAGAGGTGAATTCCAAAATCAAGTGTTAAGGCCTGACATCTACAGTTAAATCCAACCATATAGATATAACCCCCAACTTCTAGAGGTAAGGCCCAAAATCTAGAGGTAAAGCCCAACAGCTAGAGTTAAAGCCGAACGTCTTGAGGTAAAGCCCAAAGTCTAGAGTTAAAGCCCAACTTCTAGAAGTAAAGCCCAACATCTAGACGTAAAGCCAGATATCTGACGGTAAAGCCCAACATCTAGAGGAAAAGCCAAATATATAGATTTAAAACCCAAAATCTAGAGATAAAGCCGAACATCTAAATGTAAAGCAAAACATCTAGATGTAATCCAAACATCTAGAGGTAAAGCCTAACATCTAGAAGTGAAGCACAACATATAGAGGTATAACCCAACATCAAGAGATAAAGACCAACATCTAAATGTAAAGCAAAACATCTAGATGTAAAACCCTACATCTAGAGGTAAAGTCCAATATCTAGACCTAAAGACCAACATCTAGAGGTAAAACCCAACATCTAGTGGTAAAGCCCAACGTCTGGAGGTAAAGCCCAGATTCTAGAGAGAAGCCAAAAATCCAGATGGAAAACCCAAAATCTAGAGGTAAAGCCCAACATCTACAGGTAAATCCAGATATCTAGGGGTAAAGCCCAACATCTAGAGGAAAAGCCAAATATATCGATATAAAACCCAAAATCTAGAGGTAAAGCCCAATATCTAGACGTAAAGCCCAAAATCTAGATGAAAAGCACAACTTCTAGATCTAAAGATCAACATCTAGAGGTAAAGACCAATAGCTAGAGGTAAATCCCAACATCTAGAGGTAAAGCCAGATATCTAGAGGTAAAGCCCAACGTCTGGAGGTAAAGCCCATCATCTAGTCCTACAGCCCAATGTCTGCAGGTAAAGCCCAACTTACAGAGGTGAAGGCAAACATCTAGATGTAAAACCCCAAATCTAGAGGTAAAGTCCAACATCTAGAGGAAAAGCCAAATATATATATATTTAAAACCCAAAATCTAGAGGTAAAGCCCAACATCTAGAGGTAAAGCCAGATATCTAGGGTTAAAGGCCAACATCTAGAGGAAAAGCCAAATATATAGATTTAAAACCCAAAATCTAGAGGTAAAGCCCAATATCAAGACGTAAAGGCCAAAATCTAGATGTAAAGCCCAGCTTCTTGATCTAAAGCCCAAAATCTAGATGTACAGCACAACTTCTAGATCTAAAGCCCAACATCTAGAGGTAAAGACCAATATCTAGAGGTAAAACCCAACATCTAGAGGTAAAGCCAGATATCTAGAGGTAAAGCCCAACATCTAGAGGAAAAGCAAAATATATAGATTTCAAACCCAAATTCTAGAGTTCAATCCCAACATCTAGAGTTAAATCCCAAAGTCTAGATGTAAAGATCAACTTCCAGATTTAAAGTCAAAAATCTAAATGTAAATACCAATACCTAGAGGTAGAGCCCAAAATGTAGAGGTAAAGCCCAACATCTAGAGATAAAGCCAGATATATAGATCTAAACCCCAAAATCTAGAGGTGAAGCCCAATATCTAGACGTAAAGCCCAAAATCTAGATGTAAAGCCCAACTTCTAGATCTAAAGCCCAAAATATAGCTGTAAAGCCCAACTTCTAAATCTAAAGCCCAACATCTAGAGGTAAGGCCCAATATTTAGTGTTTAAGCGCATCATTTAGAGGTAAAGCCCAAAATCTAGATGTAAAGCCCAACTTCTAGAGGTAAAGCCCATCATCTAGTCCTACAGCCCAATGTCTGCAGGTAAAGCCCAACTTACAGAAGTGAAGGCAAACATCTAGATGTAAAACCCAAAATCTAGAGGTAAAGCCCAACATCTAGAGGAAAAGCCAAATATATAGATTTAAAACCCAAAATCTAGAGGTAAAGCCCAATATCTAGACCTAAAGCCCAAAATCTAGATGTAAAGCCCAACTTCTTGATCTAAAGCCCAAAATCTAGATGTAAAGCCCAAATTCTAGATCTAAAGCCCAACATCTAGAGATAAAGACCAATATCTAGAGGTAAAACCCAACATCTAGAGGTAAAGCCAGATATCTAGAGGTAAAGCCCAACATCTAGAGGAAAAGCAAAATATATAGATTTCAAACCCAAATTCTAGAGTTCAATCCCACATCTAGAGGTAAAGCCCAACTTCCAGAGTTAAAGTCCAAAATCTAGAGGTAAACACCAATACCTAAAGTTAGAGCCCAAAATCTAGAGATAAAGCCCACATCTAGAGATAAAGCCAGATATACAGATTTAAAATCCAAAATCTGGAGGTAAAGCCCAACATCTAGAGGTAAAGCCCCAAATCTAGATGTAAAGCCCAATTGCTAGATCTAAAGCCAAATACTCTAGAGGTAAAGCCCAACATCTAGACGTAAAGCCAGATATCTGACGGTAAAGCCCAACATCTAGAGGAAAAGCCAAATATATAGATTTAAAACCCAAAATCTAGAGATAAAGCCGAACACCTAAATGTAAAGCAAAACATCTAGATGTAATCCAAACATCTAGAGGTAAAGCCTAACATCTAGAGGTGAAGCACAACATATAGAGGTACAACCCAACATCTAGAGATAAAGACCAACATCTAAATGTAAAGCAAAACATCTAGATGTAGAACCCTACATCTAGAGGTAAAGTCCAATATCTAGACCTAAAGACCAACATCTAGAGGTAAAACCCAACATCTAGTGGTAAAGCCCAACGTCTGGAGGTAAAGCCCAGATTCTAGAGAGAAGCCAAAAATCCAGATGGAAAACCCAAAATCTAGAGGTAAAGCCCAACATCTAGAGGAAAAGCCAAATATATAGATTTAAAACCCAAAATCTAGAGGTAAAGCCCAACATCTAGAGGAAAAGCCAAATATATAGATTTAAAACCCAAAATCTAGAGGTAAAGCCCAATATCTAGACCTAAAGCCCAAAATCTAGATGTAAAGCCCAACTTCTAGATCTAAAGCCCAAAATCTAGATGTAAAGCCCAAATTCTATATCTAACACCCAAAAACTAGAGGTAAAGACCAATATCTAGAGGTAAAACCCAACATCTAGAGGTAAAGCCAGATATCTAGAGGTAAAGCCCAACTTCTAGAGGAAAAGCAATATATATAAATTTCAAACCCAAATTCTAGAGTTAAATCCCAACATCTAGAGGTAAAGCCCAACTTCCAGAGTTAAAGTACAAAATCTAGAGGTAAACACCAATACAAAGATTTAGAGCCCAAAATCTATAGATAAAGCCCAACATCTAGAGATAAAGCCGAACGTCTTGAGGTAAAGCCCAAAGTCTAGAGTTAAAGCCCAACTTCTAGAGGTAAAGCCCAACATCTAGACGTAAAGCCAGATATCTGACGGTAAAGCCCAACATCTAGAGGAAAAGCCAAATATATAGATTTAAAACCCAAAATCTAGAGATAAAGCCGAACATCTAAATGTAAAGCAAAACATCTAGATGTAATCCAAACATCTAGAGGTAAAGCCTAACATCTAGAGGTGAAGCACAACATATAGAGGTATAACCCAACATCAAGAGATAAAGACCAACATCTAAATGTAAAGCAAAACATCTAGATGTAAAACCCTACATCTAGAGGTAAAGTCCAATATCTAGACCTAAAGACCAACATCTAGAGGTAAAACCCAACATCTAGAGGTAAAGCCCAACGTCTGGAGGTAAAGCCCAGATTCTAGAGAGAAGCCAAAAATCCAGATGGAAAACCCAAAATCTAGAGGTAAAGCCCAACATCTACAGGTAAATCCAGATATCTAGGGGTAAAGCCCAACATCTAGAGGAAAAGCCAAATATATAGATATAAAACCCAAAATCTAGAGGTAAAGCCCAATATCTAGACGTGAAGCCCAAAATCTAGATGAAAAGCACAACTTCTAGATCTAAAGCCCAACATCTAGAGGTAAAGACAAATATCTAGAGGTAAAGCCCAACATCTAGAGGAAAAGCCAAATATATATAGATTTAAAACCCAAAATCTAGAGGTAAAGCCCAATATCTAGACCTAAAGCCCAAAATCTAGATGTAAAGCCCAACTTCTAGATCTAAAGCCCAAAATCTAGATGTAAAGCCCAAATTCTAGATCTAACACCCAAAATCTAGAGGTAAAGACCAATATCTAGAGGTAAAACCCAACATCTAGAGGTAAAGCCAGATATCTAGAGGTAAAGCCCAACTTCTAGAGGAAAAGCAATATATATAAATTTCAAACCCAAATTCTAGAGTTCAATCCCAACATCTAGAGGTAAAGCCCAACTTCCAGAGTTAAAGTCCAAAATCTAGAGGTAAACACCAATACCTAGAGTTAGAGCCCAAAATCTAGAGATAAAGCCCAACATCTAGAGATAAAGCCAGATATACAGATTTAAAATCCAAAATCTGGAGGTAAAGCCCAACATCTAGAGGTAAAGCCCCAAATCTAGATGTAAAGCCCAATTGCTAGATCTAAAGCCAAATACTCTAGAGGTAAAGCCCAACATGTAGAGGTAAAGACTAAGATCTAGAGGTGAATTCCAATATCTAGTGTTAAAGCCTGACACCTACAGTTAAAACCAAACATCTAGATGTAAAACCCAACTTCTAGAGGTAAAGCCGAATATCTAGAGTTAAAGCGCATCCTTTAGAGTAAAGCCCAAAATCTAGAGTTAAAGCCCAACATCTAGAGGGAAAGCCCAGAATCTAGATGTAAAGCCTAACGTCTAGAGGTGAATTCCAAAATCAAGTGTTAAGGCCTGACATCTACAGTTAAATCCAACCATATAGATATAACCCCCAACTTCTAGAGGTAAGGCCCAAAATCTAGAGGTAAAGCCCAACAGCTAGAGTTAAAGCCGAACGTCTTGAGGTAAAGCCCAAAGTCTAGAGTTAAAGCCCAACTTCTAGAAGTAAAGCCCAACATCTAGACGTAAAGCCAGATATCTGACGGTAAAGCCCAACATCTAGAGGAAAAGCCAAATATATAGATTTAAAACCCAAAATCTAGAGATAAAGCCGAACATCTAAATGTAAAGCAAAACATCTAGATGTAATCCAAACATCTAGAGGTAAAGCCTAACATCTAGAAGTGAAGCACAACATATAGAGGTATAACCCAACATCAAGAGATAAAGACCAACATCTAAATGTAAAGCAAAACATCTAGATGTAAAACCCTACATCTAGAGGTAAAGTCCAATATCTAGACCTAAAGACCAACATCTAGAGGTAAAACCCAACATCTAGTGGTAAAGCCCAACGTCTGGAGGTAAAGCCCAGATTCTAGAGAGAAGCCAAAAATCCAGATGGAAAACCCAAAATCTAGAGGTAAAGCCCAACATCTACAGGTAAATCCAGATATCTAGGGGTAAAGCCCAACATCTAGAGGAAAAGCCAAATATATCGATATAAAACCCAAAATCTAGAGGTAAAGCCCAATATCTAGACGTAAAGCCCAAAATCTAGATGAAAAGCACAACTTCTAGATCTAAAGCCCAACATCTAGAGTTAAAGACCAATAGCTAGAGGTAAATCCCAACATCTAGAGGTAAAGCCAGATATCTAGAGGTAAAGCCCAACGTCTGGAGGTAAAGCCCATCATCTAGTCCTACAGCCCAATGTCTGCAGGTAAAGCCCAACTTACAGAGGTGAAGGCAAACATCTAGATGTAAAACCCCAAATCTAGAGGTAAAGTCCAACATCTAGAGGAAAAGCCAAATATATATATATTTAAAACCCAAAATCTAGAGGTAAAGCCCAACATCTAGAGGTAAAGCCAGATATCTAGGGTTAAAGGCCAACATCTAGAGGAAAAGCCAAATATATAGATTTAAAACCCAAAATCTAGAGGTAAAGCCCAATATCAAGACGTAAAGGCCAAAATCTAGATGTAAAGCCCAGCTTCTTGATCTAAAGCCCAAAATCTAGATGTACAGCACAACTTCTAGATCTAAAGCCCAACATCTAGAGGTAAAGACCAATATCTAGAGGTAAAACCCAACATCTAGAGGTAAAGCCAGATATCTAGAGGTAAAGCCCAACATCTAGAGGAAAAGCAAAATATATAGATTTCAAACCCAAATTCTAGAGTTCAATCCCAACATCTAGAGTTAAATCCCAAAGTCTAGATGTAAAGATCAACTTCCAGATTTAAAGTCAAAAATCTAAATGTAAATACCAATACCTAGAGGTAGAGCCCAAAATGTAGAGGTAAAGCCCAACATCTAGAGATAAAGCCAGATATATAGATCTAAACCCCAAAATCTAGAGGTGAAGCCCAATATCTAGACGTAAAGCCCAAAATCTAGATGTAAAGCCCAACTTCTAGATCTAAAGCCCAAAATATAGCTGTAAAGCCCAACTTCTAAATCTAAAGCCCAACATCTAGAGGTAAGGCCCAATATTTAGTGTTTAAGCGCATCATTTAGAGGTAAAGCCCAAAATCTAGATGTAAAGCCCAACTTCTAGAGGTAAAGCCCATCATCTAGTCCTACAGCCCAATGTCTGCAGGTAAAGCCCAACTTACAGAAGTGAAGGCAAACATCTAGATGTAAAACCCAAAATCTAGAGGTAAAGCCCAACATCTAGAGGAAAAGCCAAATATATAGATTTAAAACCCAAAATCTAGAGGTAAAGCCCAATATCAAGACGTAAAGGCCAAAATCTAGATGTAAAGCCCAGCTTCTTGATCTAAAGCCCAAAATCTAGATGTAAAGCCCAAATTCTAGATCTAAAGCCCAACATCTAGAGATAAAGACCAATATCTAGAGGTAAAACCCAACATCTAGAGGTAAAGCCAGATATCTAGAGGTAAAGCCCAACATCTAGAGGAAAAGCAAAATATATAGATTTCAAACCCAAATTCTAGAGTTCAATCCCAACATCTAGAGGTAAAGCCCAACTTCCAGAGTTAAAGTCCAAAATCTAGAGGTAAACACCAATACCTAAAGTTAGAGCCCAAAATCTAGAGATAAAGCCCACATCTAGAGATAAAGCCAGATATATAGATTTAAAATCCAAAATCTGGAGGTAAAGCCCAACATCTAGAGGTAAAGCCCCAAATCTAGATGTAAAGCCCAATTGCTAGATCTAAAGCCAAATACTCTAGAGGTAAAGCCCAACATCTAGACGTAAAGCCAGATATCTGACGGTAAAGCCCAACATCTAGAGGAAAAGCCAAATATATAGATTTAAAACCCAAAATCTAGAGATAAAGCCGAACATCTAAATGTAAAGCAAAACATCTAGATGTAATCCAAACATCTAGAGGTAAAGCCTAACATCTAGAGGTGAAGCACAACATATAGTGGTACAACCCAACATCTAGAGATAAAGACCAACATCTAAATGTAAAGCAAAACATCTAGATGTAGAACCCTACATCTAGAGGTAAAGTCCAATATCTAGACCTAAAGACCAACATCTAGAGGTAAAATCCAACATCTAGTGGTAAAGCCCAACGTCTGGAGGTAAAGCCCAGATTCTAGAGAGAAGCCAAAAATCCAGATGGAAAACCCAAAATCTAGAGGTAAAGCCCAACATCTAGAGGAAAAGCCAAATATATAGATTTAAAACCCAAAATCTAGAGGTAAAGCCCAATATCTAGACCTAAAGCCCAAAATCTAGATGTAAAGCCCAACTTCTAGATCTAAAGCCCAAAATCTAGATGTAAAGCCCAAATTCTAGATCTAACACCCAAAATCTAGAGGTAAAGACCAATATCTAGAGGTAAAACCCAACATCTAGAGGTAAAGCCAGATATCTAGAGGTAAAGCCCAACTTCTAGAGGAAAAGCAATATATATAAATTTCAAACCCAAATTCTAGAGTTCAATCCCAACATCTAGAGGTAAAGCCCAACTTCCAGAGTTAAAGTCCAAAATCTAGAGGTAAACACCAATACCTAGAGTTAGAGCCCAAAATCTAGAGATAAAGCCCAACATCTAGAGATAAAGCCAGATATATAGATTTAAAATCCAAAATCTGGAGGTAAAGCCCAACATCTAGAGGTAAAGCCCCAAATCTAGATGTGAAGCCCAATTGCTAGATCTAAAGCCAAATACTCTAGAGGTAAAGCCCAACATGTAGAGGTAAAGACTAAGATCTAGAGGTGAATTCTAATATCTAGTGTTAAAGCCTGACACCTACAGTTAAAACCAAACATCTAGATGTAAAACTCAACTCCTAGAGGTAAAGCCGAATATCTAGATTTAAAGCGCATCCTTTAGAGTAAAGCCCAAAATCTAGAGTTAAAGCCCAACATCTAGAGGGAAAGCCCAGAATCTAGATGT